>NC_090325.1:52323552-53736724 GCF_035084215.1 Heptranchias perlo | reverse complement strand
CGGTTAAAGCAAGTCTCCTACCGGCCTAATAACAAGAACCGCGTCCCCGGCGCAGCTTGTCCGGACACGGGAGCGAGTGTCAGCCGGTCCCACTCTACGGCTCCGCGGCCGCCATCTTCACAGCCGGCCTCTGTTTACATCCGGTTCGCAGGTCAGTGGTGAGGAGCTGGGGCTTTTGACAGCTGGTGGTGTTGAGAGTGAATGTGGAGCTCGGAGGGTCAGGAGGGAATCAGAGAACATTTACAGCATAGAAGGAGGCCATTCGGCCCATCCTGTCCACACTAGCTGGGAAATGAGCTACCCAGCCTAATGCTACTTTCCAGCACTTGGTCCATAGCCCTGTAGGTTACTGCACTTCAGGTGTTGAGTTGAGGGTTTCTGCCTGAGGCAGTGTGTTCCGGACCCCCACCACCCTGTGGGTGAATTTCCGCGACCGTTGGGCACCGCAGGGGCTGGAGTGCATCCTGAACGAGGATAATAAAATTTTGATTTGAACACTTGGTTTTGGTTTGTTTGGTTTTTAGTTGTTAAGCACACCCCACACCCGCCCCCCCCCCCTTCTTATAAAAGGGGGGCCTAATTTAGAGGAAAAAAGAAAAAGAGGAAAAAAAAATAGGGGAAAAAAAAAGAAAAAAAAACCTTTTGATTATCTTTTCAAAAAAAAACCTTTTGATTATCTTTTCCTTGCCTTCTCGTGGATATTCACCTGTTGCCTTAAATTGCGGAAAGAAGAGAAAAGAGAAATAAAAAAAAGAAAAAAAAAGAAAAAAAAAACCCTGTGGGTGAAAAAATTTTCCCTCAGCGTCCCTCTAATCCTCTACCAATCACTTGAAATCTATGTCCCCTGGTTATTGACCTCTCTGCTAAGGGAAATAGGTCCTTCCTATCCACCCTATCTAGGCCCCTCATAATTTTGTGCACCTCAATTAAATCACCACTGAGCCCACTCTGTTCCAAAAAGAACAACCCCAGCCTATCCAATCTTTCCTCATAGCTCAAATGCTCCATCCTGGCAACATCCTCATAAATCTCTGTACCCTCTCTGGTGCAAATACATCTTTCCTGTAATGTGGTGACCAGAACTGTCGCAGTACTCAAGCTGTGGCCAAACCAGTGTTTTATACAGTTCTAGCATAACCTCCCTGCTCTTATATGCTATGCCTTGGCTAAAAAAGAAAAGTATCCTGTATGCCTTCTTAACCACCTTATCTATCTGTCCTGCTAACTTCAGGGATATGTAGACATGCACTCCAAGGTCCCTCTGTTCCTTTACACCTCAGTATCCTCCCATTTATTGTGTATTCCCTTGCCTTGTTTGCCTTCCCAAAATGCATTACCTCACACTTCTCCAGATTGAATTCCATTTGGCACTTTTCTGCCCACCTGACCAGTCCATTGATATCTTCCTTCAGTCTACAGTTTTCCTTGTCACTATCAACCACATGGCCAATTTTTGTATCATCTGCAAACTTCTTAATCATGCCCCCTACATTTAAGTCCAAATCATTAATATATATCACAAAAAGCAAGGGATCTGTTGACCATTACCCTTTGCTTCCTGCCAGTGAGCCAATTATGGATCCAACTTGCCACTTTTCCCTCGGATCCCATGGACTTGTACTTTTTTAACCAGTCTGCCATGTGGACCTTGTCAAAAGCCTTGCTAAAATCCATGTAGACTACATCAAATGCACTGCCCTCAATTGACCCTCCTTGTTACCCCCTTGAAAAAAAATTTGATCAAGTTAGTTAGACACGACTTTCCCTTAACAATTCCATGCTGACTGTCCTTGATTACTCCATGCCTTTCTAAGTGACGGTTTATCCTGTCCCTCAGAATTGTTTCCAATAATTTGCCCACCACCGTAGTTAGACTGACTGGCCCGTAATTACTCGGTCTATCCCTCTCTCCCGTTTTAAACAACGATACAACGTTAGCAGTCCTCCAATCCTCCGGCATCACGCCTGTATCCAGGGATCCATCAGAATTTTAAAAACTTACACCCCATAATCACCCCACCTAAATATCTCTTCAATGAATCTACCGTTTACACCGGCACTAACTGGACGACTATTCCAGCCACACAGCAGTATGGAGACCTGCTGCCCAAAGTTGTCCCTTCACTGGTTTAACCAATGGCCCCTTGTTCAAGTATCCTGGTGTACTTTGAAGTCATACTTCAAGTCATACTTGGATTAACACTAGCTGTGTCTTTTAAATTTCTTGTCAACTTCTATAAGATTCCTTCTCAGTCAAGAATAAATGGCCCCGTTTTCTCCAGTTTTTCGTCATAATTCAATCATTTGACTTTAGGGTTCAGACTCGTGCCCCCATGGCTTAACTTTCCCCTTATGTCCTGGCGACCAAAACTGAATATAGTACTCAAGTTGAAATCTGTCCATTGCGGCCCTCCCCCATCCTGATGCTGTCAGTTTGAGGTGGGGGAAAATGTAGGTAAATATTTCTGAACACAAGAATTCTGAGTGTGAACAAAGAAATCTCAGTCTAAACTCCCAGACAAAGGTTTGTCTGAGAGAACTGATTGCCCTGCTGCAAAAACTCACCTTTTCCTCACGTGTCAATCACTCATTTAAAGGTCCAAATGGGTGCCAGCTACAACTTGCTTCCGTTTCAATGGCGTCCTTCAGAGGCCACAGGAGACACATTCAGAAGCAGTTAAAATGGCTTTTGTAACTCAATACACAAAAATTTAACAACCTTAAGTAGTTTAAATAGCTCAATTGGCTCTTTAAAGATCGTAAAGTCAGCAGGACTTCCGGGTTTCAGAAGCGCATGCGCATCCAGATGCATCTGGGTCGAACCTGGAAGTCGGCAGGTTGGAGCCGGGATGAGGTCCCACTCCCAAAACTGAGAATTTTGACTGCCCACCTGCCCCCAACCTACCCGTTCTTGGGGGTTAAAATTTACCCGTATATACCTGTAGCCCCAAAGTATTCAGGTGTCTGTCAAAGGAATATGAGAAGACGGGCAGGGATGGGCAGATACTATAGCTGCAGTCTGGAAAGCAGTGTGGATAGGAGGCAGTGGAGGTCAGACTGCTTTTCAAGCTCTGATGGATTGTAGCAAGAGAAAGATGGAGGGACCTTCACTACACCAGCCTTGGGCGAGGACACAGACTGTGAGCCTGAGACTTTGAGTTAGTACAGAATGGGGTTAAGCCACAAACATCAGAAATTGAAATATAGTTTAAGTGAAAAAGGGTAGTCCATGGTGGAATCAAGAAGGAGAAAGGGAGAATTTTACAAACAACACAATGTGTTCTTTTGTTTTCAGTGTATTGTCTCTTTAAAAAGCCTGAGTGCAGCGGGCAGGGAGTGAGCAACTTGAGAGTTTGCTAAGTATGGGAGTTTAAAGGTTAATCTCTTAAAATCTAGTGTTAATTGCTATTAACTTTTAAGTAAGATGAACTGTTTAAGTTCAATTTTAAACTTTAAATTTTTAAGTTTCTGTCAGGCTTAAGCAGAGACAAACAAGCAAGCTCTCCTACTGGAGAGCTGCTGTAGTTAGTTAATTGGTTAGCTAGATTAAACTTGCTCCTGAAACAGTAGCAGAACAGGGCTGATGCATCTGAGTCACAAACAGTAGAAATACAGGGGTCTGTGAATGTAACCGGCACTGAGTGCAGCGGGCACAGAGTGAACAACTTGAGAGTTTGGTAAGTGTGGGAAGTGGGGGAAGGAGGTGCTGCTTTGCCTTGCTTTTCCTAACTTTTTCCACAGAGCGGCGGCGGCCCTGAGCAGCAGCAGACCGAGAACGGGGATAAAAGCAGCAGCAGACCTGCAACAAGAGAAAGCTGCAGTGTGACGTCACAGGTGAGACAGGTAAGTGATTGGTAGTGACTGTGGGCTAAGTTTTAAGTTAACATATAGCATATAACTAAATTTTAAAAACTAAACTTAATTTATTTAATCTAATAAATTAAACGAGGTAAACAATTTGATTAACACCAAATTAATTAATTAAATAAATAAAATAATGGGAGAACAGGAGATGTGTTGCTGCTGCAATATGTGGAAGCTTGTGGACATTTTTGTCCAGGGTGACTACATCTGCAGTAAGTGTCTGCGGCTCGAGGAACTTCAGCTCCGAGTTGAGGAGCTGGAGTCCGAGCTGTGGACATTGCGAGACATCAGGGAGGGAGAAAGCTACCTGGACCTTTTGCTCCAGGAGGCAGCCACACCCCTTAGATTAAATACTTTGGAATTGACACGTGGTCAGGGACAGGAGGGTGTGACTGCGAGTGAGGCAGGTACAGAGATCCAGGAGGTAGTATTGGAGGAGCCTCAGTCCTTGCGCTTGTCCAATAGATTTGAGGTTCTTGCAACCATTGTGAACAAGTGCGGGGACTGTGAGGAGGATGAGCAAACTGACCACAGCACCATGGTACAGGAAGCCGTTCAAGTGGGGGGAATAAAAAGGAAGGTGGTTGTCGTAGGCAACAGTATAGTTAGGGGGATAGACACTGTTCCCTGCAACCAGGAGCATGAGTCCCGAAGGCTATGTTGCCAGGGTTAAGGACATCTTCTCCGGGCTGGAGAAGAACTTGGAGTGGGAGGGGGAGGATCCAGTTGTCATGGTCCATGTAGGTACCAATGACATAGATAGGACTAAGAAAAAGGTTCTGCTGACAGAGTTTGAGCAGCTAGGGACTAAATTAAAAAGCAGAACCACAAAGGTAATAATCTCTGGATTATTACCTGAGCCACGAGCAAATTGGCATAGGGTAAATAGGATCAGAGAGATGAATGCGTGGCTCAAAGATTGGTGTGGGAGAAGTGGGTTTTGATTCGTGGGGCACTGGCACCAGTACTGGGGAAAGAGAAAGCTGTTCCGTTGGGACGGACTACACCTGAACCATGCTGGGACCAGAGTTCTAGTGAATCGAATAACTAGGGAGGTAGATAGGGCTTTAAACTAAATAAGTGGGGGGAGGGTCCCGGTGGAGAGAAATTTAGAATGCCAAAGAGAAAAGACAAAGAACCAGTGCAGGAAAGTGATTGGGGTAAGGATAACCAGATTGTGTCAGGAAGGGACAGAGCGTACAAACAAAAGAGTGCACTAACAAATAGGGTCCGGGTAAGAAAAAATGGTAATAAGACAAATAGGGCCATAGTATAAAAACATGTTAAGATGTCTAAAAATGTTAATAAGACAAATCTAAAGGCACTGTATCTGAATGCACGAAGCATTCGTAATAAGTTAGACGAATTAACAGCGCAAATAGATGTAAACGGATATGATATAACTGCCATTACAGAGACATGGCTGCAGGGTGACCAAGGCTGGGAGCTGACTATCCAAGGGTATTCGATATTTAGGAAGGACAGGCAAAAAGGAAAAGGAGATGGGGTGGTGTTGTTAGTAAAGGATGAAATCAGAGCAATAGTGAGAAAGGATATTGGCTCAGAAAATCAAGATGTAGAATCAGTCTGGGTGGAGTTAGGAAGCAGCAAGGGGCAGAAAACACTGGTGGGAGTTGTCTATAGGCCTCCAAACAGTAGTGGTAATGTAGGGGATGGGATCAAACAGGAAATTAGAGAAGCATGTAACAAGGGTACTACAGTAATCATGGGTGACTTTAATCTACATATAGACTGGCTAAACCAAATTAGCAATAATACTGTGGAGGATGAATTCCTGGAGTGTGTACGAGATTTTTTTTAGACCAGTACATTGAGGAGCCAACCAGGGAACAGGCTATCCTAGATTGGGTATTGTGCAATGAGACAGGGTTAATTAATAATCTTGTTGTGCAGGGTCCTTTAGGGAAGAGTGAACATAACATGATGGAATTCTTCATTAAGATGGAACGTGAAGTAGTCGAATCTGAAACTAAGGTCCTAAATCTAAACAAAGAAAACTACAAAGATATGAGGAGTGAGTTGGCTATGAAAGATTGGGAAGCTTCATTAAAAGGCATCACGGTGGATAAGCAATGACTAACATTTAAGGAACGAATGCATGAATTGCAGCAATTATACATTCCTTTCAGTGCAAAAACACAAAAGGAAAAGCAGCCCTACCATGGCTAACAAAAGAAATTAAGGATAGTATTAGATCCAAAGAGGAGTCATATAAAGTTGCCAGAAAAAGTAGCAAGCCTGAGGATTGGGAGAAGTTTAGATTTCAGCAAAAAAGGACCAAGAGATTGATCAAGAGGGGAAAAATAGAGTATGAGAGTGAACTTGCAAGGAACATAAAAGTGGACTGTAAAAGCTTCTACAAGTATGTAAAAAGAAAAAGATTAGTGAAGACAAATGTAGGTCCCTTACAGTCAGAAACGGGAGAATTTATAAATGGGGAACAAGGAAATGGCAGAGCAATTAAACAAATACTTTGGTTCTGTCTTCACGAAAGAGGACACGAATAACTTCCCAGAAATACTAGGGAACCAAGGGACTAGTGAGAAGGAGGAATTAAAGGAAATTAGTATTAGTAAAAAAAATAGTGCTGGAGAAATCAATGGTACTGAAAGCTCAGAAGTCCCCAGGGCCTGAAATCTGCATCCAAGAGTACTAAAAGAGGTAGCCATGGAAATAGTGGATGCATTAGTTGTCATCTTCCACAATTCTATAGATTATGAAACAGTTCCTGCAGAGGGAGAGAGAAAACAGGGAACTACAGACTACAGACCAATTAGCCTAACTAGAGTAGTAGGGAAAATACCACAGTCTATTATAAAGGATGTGATAACAGGACACTTAGAAAATATCAGCGGGATTAGACAAAGTCAACATGGATTTACGAAAGAGAAAGCATGTTTGACAAACCTACTTGAGTTTTTTGAGGATGTAACTGGTAGAATAGATAAGGGAGAACCAGTGGATGTGGTTTATTTGGATTTTCAGAAGGCCTTTGATAAAGTCCCACATAAGAGGTTAGTGTGCAAAATTAAAGCACATGGGATTGGTGATAATATACTGGCATGGATTGAAAATTGCTTAACAGACAGGAACCAGAGAGCAGGAATGAATGGATCTTTTTTGGGGTGGCAGGCAGTGACTAGTGGGGTACCACAGGGATCATTGCTTGGGCCCCAGCTATTCACAATATGTATCAATGATTTGGATGTGGGAACCAAATGTAATATTTCCAAGTTTGCTGACAGCACAAAACTAGGTGGGATCGTGAGTTGTGAGGAGGATGCAAAGAGGCGTCAAGGCGATTTAGACAATTTGAGTGAGTGGGCAAATACATGGCAGATGCAGTATAATGTGGATAAATGTGAAGTTATCCACTTCGGAAGGAAAAACAGAAAGGCAGAGTATTATTTAAATGGTGGTAGATTGGGAAATGTTGATGTACAAAGAGACCTGGGTGTCCTTGTTCACCAGTCACTGAAAGCAAACATGCAGGTGCAGCAAGCAGTTAGGAAGGTAAATGGTATGTAGGCCTTCATTACAAGAGGATTTGAGTACAGGAGCAAAGATGTCTGACTGCAGTTATACAGGGCCTTGGTGAGACCACACCTGGAGTATTGTGTGCAGTTTTGGTCTCTTTACCTAAGAGAGGATATACTTGCCATAGAGGGAGTGCAGCGAAGGTTCACCAGACTGATTCCTGGGATGGCAGGACTGTTGTAGGAAGAAAGATTGGGTCGACTCAGCCTGTATTCACTCGAGTTTAGAAGAATGAGAGGGGATCTCGTTGAAACATATAAAATTCTGACAGGGCTAGAGAGGCTGGATTCAGGGAGGATGTTTCCCCTGGCTGGGGTGGGGGGGGGTCCAGAACGAAGGGTCACAGTCTCAGGATACGGGGTAGGACATTTAGGACTGAGATGGGAAGAAATGTCTTCACTCAGAGGGCTGTGGAGGCCAATTCACTGAATATTTTTAAGAAGGAGCTAGATAGATTTCTAGACACGAAAGGCATCAAGGGGTATGGGAAGAGAGCGGGAATATGGTATTCAGATAGAGGATCAGCCATGATCATATTGAGTGGCAGAGCAGGCTCGAAGGGCCGAATGGCCTACTCCTGCTCCTATTTTCTATGTTTCTATGTCCTAATTGTGAGTGCTTTCTTTTTGCTGCTGCGGGCTACGCCCCCTTTTTATTGCTTGTTTTGTATTTTCTCTTTTGTGTTGAGTAACGGTGAGCGTGAATTGATGTCTTAAAATTTTGACATTGGAGCTGATTGTATTGGTTTAATGATATTGGTTGTATTGGAATGTGATGGCTGTTGGCAAACTGATAGCATCCCTTTTGATCCTGTGGTTGACTGTGATCAGAAAAAAAAATGACCGAGAAAAGGAAAAGAATGAATATGACAACAATCTGGAGATGTCTTGTAGTTGGATTATCTAAATGCTAAATACTTTAAAATGAGATTTAATTGTAAAAAAAAGATAAAATGCAGCTTTAAAGAATTACAAGTTACAGTTTCAGGATGGTCTGTGGTTATAAATTAATTTGAATTTCTGCTAAGCACTTTGTGCTATTGTGATTGACTCTTTCTCCACCCCCCTTAAGGTTTTGACAAGCAGGAAGTAATTAACCTGTACTTCTGTATTGCTGAAGTTAAGTATTTGGACTGTACTAATTTTTTTAAGAAGTTTGCCTGTAAAGTTCAAAGTGAAACACCCCCTTTCTTCAGGGGTGCATGCTGAGGACGCTTGCATTAAATCAGGCTAGGCAGTGCCCTCTCAGGACCTCAACAAGAGAGTGTGACCATGGACAGGTTTACCCACGTTCCGCCCTATCAATTGGCCACAATAATAAGTGCCCACACAAGTTCTTTCCTTATATTAATGGTCTCGAAGTGGGCGACAAGGTGATGGTGAAACTGAACAATGTCACTGGAAAGTGGACAAAGAGATTTGAAGCAGCCTTCTTGATAATAGCCAAATTGGGTAGTAACGTGTACAAAATTCAAGCTGATAAAAAGGATAGGTGGGTACATATTAACCAGATAAAGAAGTGGCAGGGATAGAATACTGAAACGGTTTATGGCTTATGGACGATGACAATGTGCAAGTTGAGGAGGATGAGACCGCCTCCATCGACTCCAGAAGGACAATCGCAGGCTATGGGCCTTAAATAAGGAGTGAGAGTTCGAACATTCTGAACCCTCCTTACCTGAGGGAATAGATGAAAACAATCAAAAACACAAAGAGAAGGACTTGAAGTTGGAAATTCCAAAATCAGCCGTCCTATGTACATCTGTGTGTGGAGAGACAGGGTTAATTTCAGACAGGCTGCGAGCTCCAGAGAGAGAGAGAGAGAGATAGGAAAGAGAAGCTAGGCAGTCTCTCTCATGTTTTGTTTTTCTGGATTTGTTTCGGTTAAAAGGATTATTCTTTAAATTGAATTGACAAATGAACCCTTGAGCTCTCAAGAAGAGCCACAATGGATTTTCGTTTTTTCTTTCCTTTTAAAGCAAGGGAACTATGGTTTTCGGGACCGCACGAGTGTTGATGGTGCAAGATTGCTGAGAATAGTTCTTTGACATAAAAATGTCTTCACAAAGTTACGGAGCGATCCAGCAGACAGATTATTTGATATGCACCCCTAGGGTCGGTATTGTGATGCCTTCAGCACATTGGATGCCCTCTCTCTGTATTATCAGGTGTGAATGTCTGATGCTTGTAATGCACCTAAGGCACCTAATGTGCCTCAGTGCAACTGGATAGCACGATGGGTACTGGGAGCCTTTGCAAAAACTGGCCGAAAGGCTAATTAAGGCCCTGAAATTTTTTAAAAGTAGGCGCCTCCTCATAAAAGCGACTGGAGCATTAGAACAGCTTACACTCGGAAGAGATCTGAAGGGAAGGCATCAAGCAAAAGAAGCCTAAAAATTCCCTACTTAGTGCCCCCCACCACCCTTGCCACTCTACCTATTCTGGGCCTCTATCACTGTTGCCCAGTGTCCCCAGCACCTCTGTGCCACCTCTGCCCTGCTGCCCCTCTCCCCTCATGCCAGAAAATCCTGCCCGCACCGTACGAGCAACCAGCAGTCTGCTGGTGCCTGAGATTCCGGCCCTGCACCCTATGATGTTTTCAACATATAACGATCAATGCACCCAGAGTGCCAGAAGAATATTCAAATCAGTTTACCACAAGTTGTTGGATGAAGTCAGCTAGTTCCTGCACTTGTGCAGGGAGAGCCTCAACAGCACTGGTAGCATTGCACAAAGGCCGCAATATCAGTCCCTAGTATACAAAGCCCTGCACTTGTAGTACTGAAGATGTAACCCAGGGGATGGAAAAATGACATCCTCCTTGCAATTTGAACAGGATATTGTGACTTTGGGGTAGATTTTGACTTTGTGCTACAGTGTAAAACGGGAGGTAACAAATCGGCAGCCCATTTTACAATTCTCTTGATTTTTATTTCCATTGACTTCAGGTCATGGGTTTTAAAGGAGGAGAAGGAGCTGTAGAGACTATGGGAGAGAATTCCACAGCTTCGAGCTTAGATGATGAACATACGAATATATAAATTAAGAGCAGGAGTAGGCCATTCGGCCCCTCGAGCCTGCTCTGCCATTTGATAAGATCATGGTTGATCTGATTGTGACCTCAACCCTACTTTTCAGTCTACCTACTATAACCTTTGACTACCTTGTTAATCAGGAATCTATCTAACTCAGCCTTAAAAATATTCAATGACCCTGCCTCCACCACTCTCTGGGTAAGGGAGTTCCACAGACTCACGATCCTCTGAGAGAAAACAATTCTCCTCATCTCCGTCATAAATGGGAGAACCCTTATTTTTAAACTGTAGCCCCTAGTTCTAGTCTCTCCCAGCATCCTCTCAGCATCTACCCCTTCTAGTCTCCTCAGGATCTTATATGTTTCAATAAGATCACCTCTCATTCTTCTAAACTCCAGTGTATACAGGCCCAACTTGTCCAACCTTTCCTCATAAGATAACCCCCTCATCCCAGAAATCAGTTAAGTGAACCTTCTCTGAACTGCCTCTAAAGCAATTATGTCCTTAAATAAGGAGACCAAAACTGCACACAGTATTCTAGATGTGGTCTCACCAATGCCCTATACAACTGTAGCAAAACATCTCTATTTTTATGTTCCATTCCCCTTGCAATAAATGACAACATTCCATTTGCCTTCCTAATCACTTGCTGTACCTGCATACTAACGTTTTGTGATTCATGTATTAGGACACCCAGGTCCCTCTGTACCTCAGAGTTCTGCAATCTCTCTCCATTTAAATAATGTGCTGCTTTTCTATTCCTCCTGCCAAAGTGGACAAGTTCACATTTTGCCACATTATACTCCATCTGCCAAATTTTTGCCCACTCACTTAACCTATCTATATCCCTTTGCAGACTCCTTATGTCCTCTTCACAACTTAATTTCCTACCTACCTTTGTGTCATCAGTATATTTAGCAACCATACATTTGGCCCCTTCATCCAAGTCATTGATATAGATTGTAAATAGTTGAGGCCCAAGAACTGATCCCTGTGGCACCCCATTCGTTACATCTTGCCAACCTGAAAATGATCCATCTATGCCTACTCCCTGTTTCCTGTTAGCTAACCAATCCTTTATCCATGCTAATATGTTACCCCCTACACCATGAGCTCTTATTTTGTGTAGTAGCCTTTGATGTGGCACCTTGTCAAAAGCTTTCTGGAAATCCAAGAACACCACATAATAAATTAGTCAAACACGATTTCCCTTTCACAAAGCCCCGTGTTGACTCTGCCTGATTGCATTGAGATTTTCTAAGTGCTCTGCTATAACCTCCTTAATAATAGATTCTAGCATTTTCCCTATGACAGATGTTAAGCTAACTGGCCTCTAGTTTCCTGCTTTCTGTCTTCTTTCTTGAATAGAGGAGTTCCATTTGTTATTTTCCAAAATTTAGGGAATTTTTGGAAAATTAATACCAATGCCTCTACTATCTTTGCAGGCACTTCATTTAAAACCCTAGGATGAAGTCCGTCAGGACCTGGGGACTTGTCAGCTTTTAGTTCTAATATGTTTTTCAGAACCATTTCCCTGGTGATTGTAAATGTTTTAAGTTCCTCCCTCCCTTTCACCTCTTGATTCGCAATTATTTCTGGCATGTTATTTGTATCTTCTACAGTGAAGACGGACGCAAAATATCTGTTCAATTCATCTGCCACTTCCTTGTTCTCCATTATTAATTCCCCAGACTCACTCCCTAGAGGACCAACCCTCACTTTACTTACTCTTTTCCTTTTTAAATACCTGTAGAAACTCTTACTATCTGTTTTTATATTTCTAGCTAGCTTTCCCTCGTACTCTAATTACTCCCTCCTTATTTTAGTCATTCTTTGCTTTATTTTATTCTGTCCAATCTTCTGACCTGCCACTAACCTTCGCAGAATTGTATGAAGACACAGCCGCCAAAGGAGTCGAGGATGCACAAGAGGCCAGAATTGGAGGAAACCAGAGTTCTCAAATGGTTGTAGGCACATCTGTAAAGCAAAGATCTGTAGACTTTGTTTGCTTAAATATGCATTATAGATTAGAATTCATTTTTTGACAAATTCTGTAGTTAAGGAAAGTATTAATATTATTTGATGAATTTTATCTTTAAGATCATTTATTTCGCTTTGAAAAATACAATACTGTATTATTAGATAAAGCTATGTACACTTTAATCACCAGATGGTGCTATTTTCCCAAATGGTTGCTGTGCGAATGTTGCATGACAGTTCGAAGTGCTCCGGTCTCTCTAGCATGGATTTTCTTCAGCTTACACTCCATTTTGCAGAGGGTAACTAGAATGGTGGATCCACTATGTTGGATCACTTCCCTGTTTTTGTGCTTGCCCCATTTCTGTTATAATTCTAGCAGGTGTTTTCAAATTAAGTGAAAGAAGCAAGATACAGTCAAATTTCTAAATAGAAAGCTGTGAGGGACAGCTTTCGCCAGGCTCAGAAAGAGCATGCATGAGGGTAATTACAAGTTGTTAGGGGAGATTTTCCTGGATCTTCACCCAGGTACACAGAATTGCCAGGGTGCCGTGAATATCGGGAAATGAGGAAGGTGAAAGCGCAACCTGTAAAGGAACCTGCCGGATTTTCCATCCATTTAAATTATTTTACATAATAAAAACAGAAAATGCTGGTAATACTCAGCAAATCAGGCAACATCTGTGGAGAAAGAAGCAGAGTTAACATTTTAGGTCAATGACCTTTTGTCAGAACTGGAAGAAATTAAAGATTTAACAGTTTTTAAGCAAGTACGGAGCCAGGGAAAGGCGGCGGGGGAGGGGGGGGGAAGGGGAGGAAAGAACAAAAGGGAAGGTCTGTGATAGGGTGAAGGGCAGGACTGATTAAATGACAAAAGGGGTGATGGTGCAAGGCAGGGAGGGTGGTAATGGGACAGGTTAAGAAACAAAAGATGGGTCTAGAGGAGCTGTAAATGGCAACATCAGAACAATTACCTGCTGTCTGAAAAAATGGGAGCAGTGGTTTTGATCTGAAGTTATTGAAATCAATGTTGAGTCTGGAAGGTTGTAAAGTGCCTAATCGAAAGCTGTTCCTCGAGCTTCCGTTGAGCTTTATTGGAACAGTGTATGAGGTCAGAGTGGGAATGGGGTGGAGAATTAAAATGGCAAGCGACCTGAAGGTCAGGGTCACACTTGCGGACTGAGCGGAGGTGTTCACAAAGCGATCGCCCAGTCTGGGTTTTGTCTGCCCAATGTAGAGGAGACCGCATCGTAAGCATCGAAAACAGTATACTAAATTGAAAGAAGTATAATTAAATTGTTGTTTCACCTGGAAGGAGTGTTTGAGGCCCTGAATGGTGGGAAGGGAGGAGGTGAAAGGGCAGGTGTTGCATCTCCTGCGCTCGCATGGGAAGGTGCCATGGGAAGGAGAACGGGTATCGGGAATGATGGAAGAGTGGACCAGGGTATCGTAGAGGGAACGGTCCCTTTGGAATGCTGAAAGTGGAGGGGAGGGGAAGATGTGTTTGGTGAAGGCATCGCACTGGAGGTGGCGGAAATGGCGGAGGATGGTATGTTGAATGTGGAGGCTGGTGGGGTGGAAGGTGAGGACAAGGGAGATCCTATCGTGATTCTGGGAGGGAGGGGAAGGGGTGAGGGGCGAAGTACAGGAAATGGGACCGACATGGTCGAGGGCCCTGTCAACTACAGTGGAAGGGAATCCTCGGTTGAGGAAAAAGGAAGACATATCAGAAGCACTGATGTGGAAGGTCAGTACAGATGTGACATGGATGAGAAACAGGGAGACTAGAATAGAGTCTTTATGGGAAACGGGGTGGGAGGAAGAGTAATCAAGGTAGCTGTGGGAGTCAGTGGGCTTACGGTAGATATTGGTTGACAGCTTATCCCCAGAAATGGAGATAGAGAAGTCGAGAAAGGGAAGGGAAGAGTCAGAGATGGACCATGTGAAGGCGAGGGAAGGGTGCAAAGTTGATGAAATTTTCCAACTCGGGGCGAAAGCTGGAAATGACACCAATACAGTCATCAATGTACCAGAAAAAGAGGTGAGAGTGGGGACGTGAGTAGGACTGGAACAAAGAATGTTCCAAGTATTCCACAAAAAGGCAGGCATAGCTAGGACCCATTTGAATTCCCATAGTGACACTTTTTATTTGGAAGAAGTGAGTGGAATCAAAGGAGAAGTTGTTCAATGTAAGGACAAGTTCAGTCAGGCGGAGGAGGGTGATGGTGGATGGGCCTCTGTGCAAGGAAGAAACGGACAGCCTGCAGGCCGTCCTGGTGGGGGATGGCGGTGTAGATGGACTGGAAGTCCATGGTGAAAAGGAGATAGTTAGAGCCGGTAAACTGGAAACTGTTAAAGTGGCGGAGAGCGTCGGAACAGTTGCAGGTATAGGTCGGAAGAGACTCGACAAGGGGAAAAAAAATAGAGTCGAGATAGGAAGAAATAAGTTCCATGGGGCAAGAACAGACTGAAACAATGGGTCTACCGGGGCAGTCCTGCTTATGGATCTTGGGAAGGAGGTAGAAGCTGGCTGTGCAGGGTTAGGGGACTATGAAGTTGGAGGCTATGGGGGGAAGCTTTCCAGAGGAGATGAGATCAGTGACCGTCTGGGAAACTAGGGCTTGATGTTCGCCATGGGGTTATGGTCCGGGGGAGGTAGGAGGAGCTGTCAGAGAGTTGACGTTCAGCCTCTGCAAGGCAGAGGTCTGTTTGCCAAACAACAACAGCACCGCCCTTGTCAGCAGGTTAAATGACGATGTCGAGGTTGGGCCTGAGAGAACGGAGTGCTGCAAGTTCAGAGGGAGGTAGGTTAGCATTAGTGGGGGGAGTAAAGAAATTTAGACGGCCGATGTCACGCTGTTTTTTTCCAATGAAAGGATCGAGAGAGGGTAAGAGACCAGAGGGAGGGGTCCAGGTGGAACTAAAATTCTGAAGATAGGAGAAAGGGTCTGCTATGCCAGGACAAGACTCCTGGCCAAAGAAATGGCCGGGAAGGTAAAGGCGACGGAAGAAGAGCTCAGCATCTTGTCAAGCTCGAAATTCACTGAGGTAGGGGTGTAAGGGGGTGAAGCTAAGGCCTTTGCTGAGGATTGATCGTTCAGGGTCAGAGAGGGGAAGGTCAGAGGGGATGGTGAAAACACGACAAAGGGTGAGATTGGAGGGAGGTACGGGGTTAGAGGAAAGTGAAGAGGAAGAAGGATCAGGAGGGATGTTGGTATCTAAGAGTTATTGAAACTTGCGGTCTTGGCACCGCAAAGGAAGAAAAAGAGAAGAAGCGAAGGATGAAATGGATCTGCGGAACAGGACAATCCTGAAATAGAGTGAGTTGGTGCTGCTGAAGAGAAAAGTTAAGAGTGGGGATGTGGTGGCGCATGGCGTTGAGCGTGGATTTCAGGATGCGGCGAGAGCAGTGGTTCGAGGAATGCTGAATATCATGGTGATATCTGTAATCAAGAGTGGATCCGAAACATGAAGGATGGAATTTAAGTTGAAATTCACTTGGAATAAATTGGAGCCGGAGACGGTTGTTGAGGAAAGAGGTGTGGCTGTGAAAGCAAGTTTTAGTAGAAGCCTGATCAAACACAAGATGGGAAACAGAAAGCAATGAAGGTGAACAAGCTAAAAGAGACAAACGGAAATCCAGTCAGAGAGATGAACAAAACTTCTTCAAGGTGGGACATTCCTGGAAGAGAAGTGGCAGTGAATTAAACACGAAATCAAACGCAAAACACTGTGGATGCTGGAAATCTGAAATAAAAACAGAAAATGCTGGAAATATTCAATATGTCAGGCCACATCTGTGGAGAAAGAAACAGAGTTAACATTTCAGGTCGATGACCTTTCATCAGAACTGGAAGAAGTTAAAGATTTAACAGTTTTTAAGCAAATATAGAGCCAGAGGAGGAAGGGGAGGGGTGGAAAAAACTAAAGGCAAGGTCTGTGGAGTGGAGGGCAGGAGTGATTAAATGACAAAAGGCATGATGGTGCGAGGCATGTGTGCTCTCTGAGCCACCCAAGTTTTTGGACACTAAGGGAATCAAGGGATATGGGGATAGGGTGGGAAAGTGGAGTTGAGGCAGAAGATCAGCCATGATCATATTGAAAGGCGGAGCAGACTCGGGGGGCCATATGGTCTACTCCTGCTCCTATTTCTTATGTTCCTATATTCTATTCTAGTGCACCTGGGTACCAGACTCAGTAAAATCTCCCCTAAATCAAGCAAGGTGATGTGAGAAAGTGTAGCATTTTCATTATATTGTATTATTATGCGAAGAAAGTGGTACTGATTGAATTGAATCCAATCAGAACTGTTACTTTGTGTGTTCACTTGCTGTGAAGTAAAACAGTTTTACAATTCATATCTGGTCTCATCTTGTGAGATGATTTCTCGTTTCACTTTCAAAAAGGTTGGAGAGGCATGTGCGAAAGACACGAATATCAAATTCAGATCATGAAGTTACCATTGTTAAACCCATGGGTTATGTTATTGTAACACAAAAAAGGTATCTATAGTAGACCCTACACTTGTAGAAGACACACTTAAAAACACTACTGATAGTGGGAGTGTCTTGAGGGAAGCAAGAGTTGAAAGCTGACAGGGAGACAGATAGTGCTGTTGTTTGTGAGAGGTAAAACTGTCTAAAGCGAAAGTCACTCAGGGCATTCACAAATGGGGTAGTTTACCCAGCCTGTTAATTAAAAATCTCAACCATGTAGTAGAATAGCAATGCATTTAAGAGTCCCCAAGTGAATTTAGCAATAAATGTCTCCCATGCGGTTTCAGTATTTATTCAAAGAATGGGAGCTATTCAATGCTACATAAAATCATCTTGGAAATGTTTATTGTGCAACTGATTCTCTTGCAGTGTGTGGAAATTCCACATTAGAAAAGCCAGTAACACTGCATGACATGGAATATTTCTGTGCTATGAAGTCCTAGGTTGCGTGGCTACCAATATATGTTTATATTTCTTTTTTTACTATAGCTAGCTAGTTGGCTCTGTGAGCTGAAATCATCAGACCAAGGATAAGACAATGTCAAAACAGCAAACATTCCTGCACCCTTAGCTTCCTGAACTTCTCTCATTATAATCACTATTGAACAGCAGTGTCAAACCCTACTTCATATTCTATTCTCCAAGCAAATACTCACAAATGAGACATACAGGCAACTGTTAATCCACAGTCCTTAACGTGGTTCTTTCCCCATTGGCAACCCTCTTAAAAATGAAACAGTTGGAAAAAACTCATATTGAACTGTTCTTTTATTATGGGCCCAAAATTTCATGGTATGGCGCATTTGGCCCCGAAGGTCATAAGTAAGACCATTGTGCAGCCCGATCCTCCAGTGATGAATTTACACCAAAATTCGCTGTGGAACTCATTACAATTTGCTAAAGCAGGGATTGTGGCGATTCGGAAGAGGTGCAGCCAATGGCCATTGACAAATGCTTGCTTTCAATTCTGATTTTGATCACTTGAACAGTATCGCATTAGTTATCCACTTTTTATTCTGGTTTATAGAATCATAGAATGATACAGCACAGAAGGAATCCATTCATCCCACCATGCCAATGTCAGTCTTCGAAAAAGCTATCCAATTAATCCCACTTCCCTGTTTTTTCCAATAGCATTGTGTATAAAAGCGCGTATTCGACCTTTGAGTCCCATTTCGCAAAGTTAGCTTAAATCTGGTAGTCAGATTATTTATTTTGTTTTCTATAGTTATGGAACTATAATTCCTGGGTGTAATATGGGCAGCACGTTTGGCTGGAGGCACCTGAACTAATCAAAGGCTTCTAAATTGTAATCATTTTCAGATGTTGGTAGGCAAATTCATTTCAAAGCAGGCATCCTGTGATTTGCAGAGGAAATATATTAAAAACTCAATGCAAGATCTGTAGGCAGTAATTATTTAATAATTCATTTTTCAGATATCCCTGCTTTAAATTGAGAGCAGCTGCATGGTCTACAATTGACGCCATAACTCTTTAAATAGACCAATTTCACATTTATTCCCTCAACAAAATATTTACTGATGCAATATTCTGTGGATGTTGAATTGAATGTATTTATCAATATGAACTCCAAAAGAAACATGTATTTGGATCGATATTCTATGTTAAAATTAGAGATTGACACTGTTAAAGGACCAGAGATCAGCGAATCGATGCAAACATTAAATGGCTTTCAAAAATATAATTCCATTTAACAGGAAACTTACTAGCTAGTATATTCAAAAGCTATTAGCATCTGCTAAATAAATCGGCAAAGCTCAGTAAAAAGACTTCTATATTTAAGAGAAAGCGATTGTGGAGCAATAAACCATGCTGCTGCCAAGTCACCAGCATTGTCCTGGTTCAGTCCAAGTAGCAGCCGCGAGGCCCGCAGCAGCCATTCATCTCTCTGCTTAACCTTGGCGCTAAAAACTACTCCTTGATCCTCTCTTTCATTTCAGGTGCAGAAAATATTGAGGCTCCTACAGCACTTGAGGAAGAGGAGGATAGCCTCCCTGAGGATGCAGCATCACTCAATGTGACCTTAGCAAGCACCAGCTCAGAGCCTGGCGCGACGTGTACTTTAGGGCTAGGCTAGAAGAAGGGTCTTCATAAGGTGAATCACTAGGCACAAGTGTGCAGAAGGTAGGGCAGGGGGATAGGACTCAGCTCAACAGAGGGCGAGATTACATCCTAGCCTTGCTGCAGAGGACTCAGATGTTGACTTTGACGGCCCAGATTACCGAAGAAAGTTGATGACCATACAACAGGAAATGCTAACTGCCAGTGAGCTTATGCACAATGGCTGAGAACATGGAGTAGTCCAGCTCCAACTTGTGTCGGAGATTCGCACAGGGACTAGTTACCCATGGAGTGAGTGCTCAGCTCCATAAACTCTACAATTGGGCCCACCATGTCAAAGCCTCTGGTGACAGCTATGACAGCTTCCATGGCAGCTCATACTGCTGCCAGTTTGGCTCTGGGATGCAACGTTGACAGGGGCTTCCAGAGCATCACATCACTCCTGCACTCTATTCCCACATGGAGCCATTGGACTGCTGAGGTGCAATCCAGGAGAGTGGCATTGGCTCCATAGGAGAGGCAGCTGCTGTCCTCTCTCAGGAAATCAGTATACCTGCTCCCATGCCACCAACTCTGCCCTTGTCAGTACCACAGAACCAGCTGGGCCAGACTGCCCCAGCCCACGCCAAGATGCTGCAGTCTCCATCCAAGCCCTCAAGGCCCAAAGCTGTTCAACACCACCCACCGCAGCCATCTGAAGTGGCCTCAATGGAAGCTCAGCAGTCTTCCACCTCCTAAGCTGTAGTCACTGGAGAAACACGTCATAGGAGCACCAGGACAGGAAAGTGAGCACACAGGACAAACACTAGTGATTCTTAATTCTGAAAATTGACTATAATCCAACAATGAAGTGAGTTCTTGGAGTAAACTTTTTTTTAATGAATTTGGTGTTGGTGTTAATATTTCTAGTCAAGTGAGGGCAATACCCGTGTGGCTGGACTGCAGGAGGGCAATCAGATGGTGGTTGTGAGTGCTCTCATTGTAGGCCAGCTGTGTGTCTGTGCCCGGGCTCCTGACAGGAGTCATGAGCCATGACTGGAGGGAATATCTGTTGTCGTCAGCCTGTGACCTGATGGCCTGGTTGGAATAGATGGGGGACAGAAGACTGGCGCAGAAAGGAGGCATCATGGCTGCTGCGAGGAAACTGGGCACATACATCATTATGCTACATCATTAAATAAATTTAAAACAGAAATAGACAGTTTCCTAGAAGTAAAGGGAATTAGGGGTTACGGGGAGCGGGCAGAAAATTGGACATGAATTTAGATTTGAGGTTAGGATCAGATCAGCCATGATCTTATTGAATGGCGGAGCAGGCTAGAGGGGCCGATTGGCCTACTCCTGCTCCTATTTCTTATGTTCTTATGTTCTTATACCTGCATTATGCATTGCCTGTGGTCGCAAACGAGCTGCACATTGAGGGAGTGGTACCCTTTCTGTTGAGGAAGATGTCAGGCTGGTGTTGGGAAGTATGTAGGGTGATGTGAGTGTAGTCTTTGACCTCTTGGACTCTGGGGCAGCCTGCAATGCATGCGAAGCCTAGTGTTCTCTCGACCTGCTTCACTTGGTTCATCAGGAGGAGATGTAGGTGTTCCTTCTGGAGTAGAGATCCTCAGTCACCTCCCTGATCCAGCAGTGAACAGCAAACTGAGAGATGTCGCTGATGTCACCTGCTGCAGCCTGGAACGACCTTGTGGCACAAAAATTAAGGGCCACGGTGACCTTGACAGTCACAAGTAGATAAATAAATAAATTTGTTCCCCTCACACTCCACAGTTAATTAAATCAATATTTTCTGTCCATCTCTTCAGATTGTGGATTTTTTTATAGTGAAGGCTAACATATTTAAAAATAGAACAGCAGGAGAAAAATGGAATGTATTTAAGGCTATTATACAGGTAGAGGAAGGAACATATATTCTGTTTAAAAAAAATGCAGCAAAACCAAGACCACAGAAGTTTAATAAGATGGAACATGAGCAACAGGAATACTTTAAAAGATACAAGGAATCAAAAAATACATAGGATTAAGATTCCTAGAAAAGACAACTGAGAACAACTAAAGAAAGCATTAGAAAATGTAAGAAAGAAGTAGAGAAATAAATGGTAGGTGCAGCAAGAGGGCCCAAAAAGTGTTACAACTATGTAACCCAGTAGAAGGAAGATGAAAGAATAGGTGAGTCCAATAAAGGATAACTTGGGTAAAATTGTTACAGATGATAAGAATATAGGAGGTATATTGGATAGATTCTCCACATCAGTTCGCACAAAGGAGCACTATGCACATATTCCAGTCATAGTAAATGGGGCTATGTGATCCACAGCACAAATAGAAGTTAGTAAAGAATATGATATACAGAAACTGGGCCAGTTCAGATGGAACCCTCAGGGAATAAAGGAGAAAATTAGTGATCCTTCTCAGAATTGTGCTTAGCTGTGATGAGCCCCACAGTCAGGCAACCTGTTGATATGTTAATTAGGCTCGCTCATGAAAAATGATCGTGAAGAGGTTCTAAGGTGCAACCATAAATCAGTATTTTCTGGAGAGGAAGAGAGAAAATAAAATAAAATAGGTATTCTGATTAATACAATGTTTTCTTGGTACAAATATTAATATGAGGGTCCTCATTTCAAACCATTGGCGACCGAAAATCTGTGAGACCAACAGCTGGGAGTAAGTGCCAGGATGCACCTGCTGGGAACTTCTAGACCCTGTCGGACTTTTCAGGGACAGTAGGAGGTTCATTCATTAGAATATCAATGGCAGGCGCCAATGCCACTCGGCACATATTGGGCACCCTCCAGAAGCAGGAGCTTCTGTGTGGCACTGAATGTGGCACTGGCCAGCTGCTTGCCTCCTTTCCAACACAACCAACCTGGAAGAGTTGTAAACAATTTTACAACACCAAGTTATAGTCCAACAATTTTATTTGAAATTCACAAGCTTTCGGAGGCTTCCTCCTTCCTCAGGTGAATGTGGAAATGAAATCCTCGAACCCTTCGCATTTATAAATCACAGAACAATACCTGGTGATTACAGATAGTCTTTCCAACTGCCCGTTGCCAAGGCAATCACAGTGTGCAGACAGAGAGGTGTTACCTACAGGGTCACCGAATATACAAACAACCAAAGAAAAAACAGAGAGAGAGGCAGAAACATAGAAACATCCGGAAGGAAGAGAAAGACAGCAAATGACCCGTTATATTAAAAACAGATAACTTTTGTTCGCTGGTGGGGTTACGTGAACCCAAGATCCCGGTTGAGGCCGTCCTCATGGGTGCGGAACTTGGCTATCAATTTCTGCTCGACAATTTTGCGTTGTCGTGTGTCTCGAAGGCCGCCTTGGAGTACGCTTACCCGAAGGTCGGTGGCTGAATGTCCTTGACTACACGATAACATCAACAAGTTCCATCCCACCATCAAACTCACCATGGACTACTCCTCAGAATCAGTTTCTTTCTTGGACACATGAATCTCCATCAAAGACGGGCACCTCAGCACCTCACTCTACCGCAAGCCCACGGACAACCTCACGATGCTCCACTTTTCCAGCTTCCACCCTAACCACGTCAAAGAGGCCATCCCCTATGGACAGGCCCTGCGAATACACAGGGTATGCTCAGACGAGGAGGAATGCGATGGACACCTACAGACGCTGAAAGACGCCCTAGTAAGAACGGGATATGACGCTCGACTCATCGATCGACAGTTCCGACGGGCCACAGCGAAAAATCGCATAGACCTCCTCAGAAGACTAACACGGGACGCAACCAACAGAGTACCCTTCGTCGTCCAGTACTTCCCCGGAGCAGAGAAACTACGCCATGTTCTCCGCAGCCTTCAACATGTCATCAATGACGACGAACACCTCACTATGGCCATCCCCACACCTCCACTACTCGCCTTTAAACAGCCACCCAACCTCAAACAGACCATCGTTCGCAGCAAATTACCCAGCTTTCAGGAGAACAACGTCCACGACACCACACAACCCTGCCACGGTAACCTCTGCAAGACATGCCAGATCATCGACACAGATACCACCATCACACGAGAGGACACCACCCACCAGGTACATGGTTCATACTCCTGTGACTCGGCCAACGTTGTCTACCTCATACGTTGCAGGAAAGGATGCCCCAGAGCATGGTACATTGGCGAGACCATGCAGACGCTGCGACAACGGATGAACGGACACTGCGCAACAATCGCCAGACAGGAGGGTTCCCTCCCAGTCGGGGAACACTTCAGCAGTCAAGGACATTCAGCCACCGACCTTCGGGTAAGCGTACTCCAAGGCGGCCTTCGAGACACACGACAACGCAAAATCGTCGAGCAGAAATTGATAGCCAAGTTCCGCACCCATGAGGACGGCGTCAACCGGGATCTTGGGTTCATGTCACGCTACACGTAACCCCACCAGCGAACAAAAGTTATCTGTTTTTAATATAACGGGTCATTTGCTGTCTTTCTCTTCCTTCCGGATGTTTCTATGTTTCTGCCTCTCTCTTTTTTTTTGTTGGTTGTTTGTATATTCGGTGACCCTGTAGGTAACACCTCTCTGTCTGCACACTGTGATTGCCTTGGCAACGGGCAGTTGGAAAGACTATCTGTAATCACCAGGTATTGTTCTGTGATTTATAAATGCGAAGGGTTCGAGGATTTCATTTCCACATTCACCTGAGGAAGGAGGAAGCCTCCGAAAGCTTGTGAATTTCAAATAAAATTGTTGGACTATAACTTGGTGTTGTAAAATTGTTTACAATTGTCAACCCCGGTCCATCACCGGCATCTCCACATCATGTCAACCTGGAAGAGGGCAGAGGTGAGTCCCCATCAACTCCCTTTATAAGGAGACTGAAAAATAAATTCTCTCTAAAACCTTTGGGGTTCCAGGCTGCATCTTAGGCCTAGACCTGTAAGTGAGTTACAATTCCATCAGTAGACCAGTATGTCCCTTCTTACCCAGTACCCTGACTAAGGAAGCTCCTGACCTGGGAGCTGTACCTCCCCAGACAAGTTTCCTCTGATGTGGGTGGTTCAGTGGGGGTGGGGAGCCCAAAAACTGACAGCACAGACCAGGACCAGAGCACCCAAGTCCTGGATATTTCCTGGACCTTTCACTGCACTACCGCCTGATTTATGAGTCTTGTTACCCTGCAGTGCTTTGTAATTGCTTGCTGCTCTCTCAAATCCCCACTTACCATTTCACTGGTTCCTATAGCATAGCTTTATGTGGTGAGTGATATTTTAAAAAGAAACTATATAACATACACAAGAAATTGTATGTGTATGTTAGGAATGTGGAAAACTAAAACATCCTGGATGATTCCTGGAAGCATTTAAGTGCAATTTCTTCACTGGGGTGGTTTTTCAAGACGTAACACTTATGCGTTTTATCAATTTACTGGATAATACCAGATTTTAGCTGATGTAACCCTTCGGGAAAGAAGAAACTAGATTTTAATTGAAAAATTATGATAAAGAAGGATAATATTCCAGACCATAATTGGTATTGAGAGGTTTGCCTTCCATTTTATTCCAGTTCCCCTGCAGTACATCCTGCTCCTCTGTTAACATGGACAATATTCCTACATTTTTATGGCCTAATTTTGATAGCACATGGAAAGTTAGTCACCAGTAACTAATGGCTTTTCAAACTCAAACTGTTGTCACTTTACGGGCTTCCATGAACCATCTGAGCCCCCCACCACATGGGCTTGCAGAAACATGGGAGGTGGTGGGCGGGGGTTTTAACCCAGTGATTAAGGGCTGGGAGCAGTTAAAGAGAAGCAGGAGACTTATCGGCCTCCTATTCCGATCCTGCTGACTGCAATTTTAAATTGCAGGCGCCAAGGACACCGGCCCGCGCTGGAGTGGACCTTGTTTAAATATGCAGTTCGAGCTCCGTTGACCCCAATGGGGCCCGACCACAATCTTAACCCCAGGCCTGTGCAAGAAAGCCCTGGCGGCTTCTTCGCCAGGCCAACCTGCCTCGAAATGGATCCAGGCCCAGAAAAGGCCCAGCAAGGTACGTTATTTAAAATTAAAATTCTGTTTTTTTGTGGGCCAAGTAGAGCAGGAGTGCTCCTCCAGGCCTCACATGGAGACCTCGGGCCTCCCCTGCCCCAGGCTTCCATCCCCCTCCGAACATCTGAACGCCATCCCTTTGTGCAGGGGACCATCCGGCCGGGTCCTTGGTGGCGCCTTCTACCGCACAAAGTCGTGCTCCCGCCCATCGGCCATATAGTTCCTCTCCGCCGCGTTCGGCCGGGAGACTGCCTCTGATAATATAGATGAAGCCAGGGAATTAAAACCGCTTGAGCCTCACGCTGCGGGAGGGCCTGACGTCTGCCTTGGCGCCCGGCCCCATCGATTCCACTCATCTTTAAAATCACCCCATAGGATCATTGAATTTTATAGCACAGGAGGGGGCTAGTTGACCCATTTGAAAAGTGAATCCCCGATAAACCGCCCTCTGCTTGCATGGCTCCACCGGTGATGTGGTATTTTGGAAAAGTTTCCCCTTAGTATGAATGCACCTTTGGAAATCACATAGTTATTACATGGTATATGGATTCAATAGTAACTCTCAATAGGGAACTGGATATATATTTGAAAATGAAAAATTTGCAGGGCTATGGGAAAGATCGGGGAGTGGGGCTAATTGGATAGCTCTTTCAAAGAGCCGGCACAGGCACATTGGGCTGAATGGCCTCCTTCTGTGCTATATGGTTCTATGATTCTATTCTAAGATTCTATACTATGATTCTATACAGCCTACTCTTAATTGAAAGCTACTTCATTCAAATTGTCTGTTCATTCAGATTGAAAGACACCTCTTACACTGTTTTATTAAAATTGCTTAATTTGACTCTTGAGTGTTAGGAGTGTGGTGAAATATAAAATAAAACAATTATCAGTGTCATAATAATGCTGTATGTATTTACTATATTATAAAACCAGCATTATTATAGGAGGTAAATATTGCATTTATTTTGAATTAAACAGGCAGATTGCTTGTAAAATAATGAATGGATCACAGATGAGTATTTGTGCCTAAGTTGCTCTGGCAACTTTTTTATCATCTGAAACATACTATGGGCTTCTCCTGCTCCGCTGCCATGACTTCAGGGGAAGTTCAGAGGAAACTCCTTTAACACGCGTAAACGGAGTTTGCGCCGAAGTTACGGGAGAAGCCGTGAGGGAATCCACCCCCTACAACCTTCAGGTGTCTCACCTTCATCTAAAAGTAAAACGTTCCACGAAATGTTACTCACAACTTCCTCAGATTGTGGTCTTTCCTCCTCCCTCTTCCACAACTAGCCTACTAACAGCAATTATATTTTTAAATTGCAATAGAGAAACATTTATTAATTAATAAATCATCTTAAATTATCAAGTCCTTTATAAAGAACTTACTTCTTGAACTTTCGTTTTGTATTTCCTGAATGTTTTGTGTGAGATTAGAACATTTCAAACTTCATCCACCAGAGGTCATTATGTAGCAAGAATTAGATCTGGCCAGATTATTTTAAAATAGACAGTAAATTCTAGATGGATACATAATGTAAGTCGTGTTCTGTCAAAGTTGTATTTTTTTTATATCTCTTCAAAAAAATAAAATCAAGTGCAATTTCGGTTCTGGTAATGAAATTCAATGTATGTATGTGCGAGATGCATCAGCTTTTATTCGCAAGTTTATTCAACAAATATAATATAAGCTGTCCTTATTTGTTAGCTTTGCAAAGTTTTATAGAAACTGGCTTGCTTAATTCAACATAATTCATACTTTACCCATCCAAGTATTATGTCTTATGGCTTCATTCCCTTAAAGCAAGCTCTTTTGACATGTTTTAATACACTTTGATCAGTGGGTTTGTGCACATGGTATTCTACTCATATAGTATAAATTCCAAACACTTTAATGTAAAATCACAAACACTCATACCAATGCTGCAACTGTATCTTTCATGGCTGTGTTTTATATTTGCCAAAGGTTTAGCTCATCAACATTTCGTACTGTACAGACGACTGTAATGTGTTTTCTGTAACAGTACTGATAATGTACACCACAGTAACAAATTCAGTTAAAATTCCTTTCATTGAAATTTTCATGAGAAATGCCAAAGCTAACAGTCATTAAAATACCTCCTACTAATCAACGACTGAATTCTCAGTGTGTTGTGAACCAACAAAATCCTGCATGTAATAATGAAGAGTTAGGGTTTTTTTTTGCATGCCGGTGGACTAACAACAAGATGAAACCATAGACAATTGTAACAAGAAAAGGTTTCTTGTAGATGTTGCTCTAATGGGTGGGAGTGCAGAACTACTGAAAAATTGTATTGCAGTGTCCATGATCAAGTAACAATATCCCCATATCCTAAGGCATGCTTCAACAAACAGGATTCTGGATTTTATAGCTAAGAGCATTGAATATAAAAGCAGGGAAATGATGTCCAGTTGGTAAAAGACATTGATTAAGCTACAGTTGGGCTATTGCATGTTGTTCTGGGTACCCCATAACAGGAAGGGTATTAGAGCCATGGAAAGGGTACAGTGAAGATTCACTGGAATTAGATAGGAACGAGAGGTTATAGTTATGAAGAGTTTATTTCTCTCAGAAAGGGTTAATAAGAGATGTAAAATAGATTTTCAAAATTATGAAAGGTTTTGAGAGACAGTGACAGATTGTTTTGAATGGTTGGTAACAAGTGGGTGTAGACTGCAAATTATCACTAGAAGAATTTAGGGGGAAATTAGAAACATTATCACACCAAAGGTTATTATCGAATCTAGAATGTTTCAGATCATTTAGCTCTTCAAGTTTGCACTAGTGATTCTCTCCACATGTGCCACTTAGTATAATCTCACTCTTCTGCTCGATTTCCATACCTTTTAATATCCCTCTTTTTTGAAACAACAATCAGATTTTGTTTTAAAAGGACTCTGCTTTGATAATGATTTGTGG
Organism: Heptranchias perlo; assembly: GCF_035084215.1. Classification (NCBI taxonomy): domain Eukaryota; kingdom Metazoa; phylum Chordata; class Chondrichthyes; order Hexanchiformes; family Hexanchidae; genus Heptranchias; species Heptranchias perlo. Next base: position 53,708,739 of record NC_090325.1, on the reverse strand, counting down.
CAGAGATTTCTACATTCTATTAAAATGTGGAAAGCTTCACCACAAGCTATTGAGATAGACTTTAACATCATTCATTTGAAAAGGAAGAATATAGAAGGATACATGGAAAGAACAGGGAAATGGGAACAAAGTAGGTAGGGTAGACTTTCCTGAGTTTAGCACAGGGAAATTGGACACTTATCCTCCCCCCCCCCCCCCACCCCCCCCTCACCATCATTCTATACCTCAATAGTCCTGCCCCTGAATTTCCTGTATGACTTTAGTGGCAGCTGCCCCTAACTGTGTCTGAAGAGAGCGCAACAATGTAAATTACATGCTAATGAGTGTCAGACTAGCTCCACAGACAATGATGAATCAGAGAGGAGAGCTGCAGGTTTTTAGCATGCATTTATAAAGTAAATTATTTCTCAATTAAACAGCATGTAGATCAGGGACAGACTGCCCTCAAGAAAAACCTGGTGCTATTGCTTCCAGAGCTTCCATTTAGGTGTTATCGGTCACAAAAGGACAGGCTGGTATGGTCAAGACAGGACTTTATTTTAGACCCTTTGAATTAAAAAAAAAATGGTTTTGCACCTTCTGAATTTGCTGTTGTATGCTGCTAGTCTTGTACAGTTAGTGATGGAGGCAGTGTCTGGAGACAGGCAAGGGAAAACTTCCACAAGCTCCCTTAACAGCTGCTGACATAATTCACCTGGCCCTTTCCTAAACCACGAACAACTGTTTCCTTACCACAGAGTAAAAATCCTCCCTCCCTCGAAGACAAAAAAGCCGATTGGCTCAGCAAGCTCTTTTTTGGATGATCTCAGCTCTGCCCTCATTTTGGCTCACCATATCCCTTAATCCCTTTTACTCCAGAAAAGAAAACACTATTTGTTTCAATGGTCTTCCCTGTCTATTATCCTTTGATGAGATCGTTGCCTATTCAATTATAATTTTTTTAAACTTAGGGATGATTTAATGAAACTGTGATAGCAGCAGGGAGCTCCACCCACCGGCAGCACTTAATTGGGAAATTGTACACCCGCTTCCCATGATTTTCCATCCATTGATTATAATGGGGGAAAAATCATGAACAGCTCACTTGCGTATTCCCGATGTGTGCTCCAGGTGGCCAGGACTCCCCTGGCAGTAGGCATTTGGAAAATCAGCCCTTGTATCCCCTCATTGTTTAACACCTTGGGGTGAATTTTTGTCTTCACTGCACAACTTCAGGCGGGCGATCCGCTCTGCTTGGTTACCACCCATGTGATGAAGATGAAGACTGACCCTTTGTGTGAACAAATTGTCCAGATCAACTTTATTACTCCCCTTCATAATTCTGAAAATTTCAATTAGGTCACCTCAAAATCTTCTGCTTTCCATCAAGAATTAACCCAGCTTGCCTAAACTTAGAGCTTCACAATTGCTGCAGCATCACTATTTTCTGACAGCAGGCATGTGTGCTGTATCTAGGTTATTTGGCTTTAGGGTCTTTATACTCACCCGGGAAACCAACTGCTGCCTGTTTGATTAGTGTCCCTAAATCAGCTAATGATATCAAATTTGTTGAAATTCCAATGGATTAAATCAATTTTCCTGAAATCATACTACTGTATCCTTAACAACTGCTATGAGGGCTGTGTATCAAAACAATATTTCAACACACAGTAGACATAGTATCAGTAAGCCTTTCAATGTAGTGTAACAGGATCAAAAAATTACAATATTTAGAGAACATTAGAGGGCTATAAAAACATGAAAACAGATGAATAATTCAGTGTTTTGGCTGATGGTTTTGGAGTAAAAGAAACCGGTAGTGTAAAGCCAAATAAAAAAAAGTCTTTAAAAATGCTCACATTACCAAACAGGTAATTAAAAGATTCCAGATACAGAATCATGTTAGGCCAAAACAGATAAATGAGTAAGTCTAGCTTTCTGATTTACATCAAATAGATTCCTTGGGGGTTGATCTTGACTTTGTGTGATAGTGTAAAACAGGCGATAGTGAGTTGGCGGATCGTTTTACATATCTCCCGATTTTTATTTCCATTATTGCACAAAGTCAAGATCTTCCCCCTTTGTCTATTGAAAGATAAGTGACTTATATATCAGAAATGAGCTGTACGAGTGTTTTTCCAATTAAAAATATAAATTTTATATAACTTTATTTCTTATAAAGGTACAGTTTTTGAAACATAGATGTTCAGTTAAAATTTTATGGTGCGATAATTAGGGGCTAAGTATCTAATTTATCCCTTTAGTTTAACTGGAGTGATAGACGTAAAAGTGATTCCATCATATCTGCCATTCTACCAGATATGTTTCCTGGTATGTGGGATCAGGCTGCCGATAGGTGGGTGAACAACAACAACAGCAACAACAACTTGCATTTATACAGCACCTTTAACGTAGTAAAAAGTCCCAAGGCGCTTCACAGGAGCAATTATCAATTATTTGACACCAAATCACATAAAGAGATATTAGGACAGGTGATCAAAGATTTGATCAAAAGGTAGGTTTTTAAGGAGCATCTTCAGAAATGGAGATAGAGACGTCGAAGAAGGGAACGGCGATGAACCACGTGGTCCATCTCCAACTCTTCCCTTCCCTTCCTCGACTTCCCAATCTCCATTTCTGGGGCTAGGCTGTCAATCAATGTCTACTATAAGCTCACCGACTCCCACAGCTACATCGATTACACTTCCACCCCGTTTCCTGTAAGGACTCTATTCCATTCTCCCAGTTTCTCCATCTCTGTCGTATTTGTTCTGATGATGCCGCCTTCCACACCAGTGCGTCCAATATGTCTTCCTTTTTTCTCAACCGAGGATTCCCCTCCACTGTAGTTGACAGGGCCCTCGACCATGTCGGTCCCATTTTCTGCACTTCTGCCCTCACCCCTTCCCCTCCCTCCCAGAACCACGATAGGATCCCACTTGTCCTCACCTTCCACCAGCGTCCACATTCAACATATCATTCTCTGCCATTTCCGCCACTTCCAACGCGATGCCACCAACAAACACACATTCCCCACCCCTCCCCTTTCAGCATTCCGAAGGGATCGTTCCCTCAAGCGACACCCTAGTCCGCTCTTCCACCACCCCCAACACCTGCTCCCCTCCCCATGGCACCTTCCCAGGAGATGCAGCACCTGCCCTTTCACCTCCTCCCTTCCCACTGTCCAGTATTCCAAACACTCCTTGCACGTGAAACAGCGATTTACTTGTACTTCTTTCAATTTAGTATACTGTATTCATTGCTCACGATGCGGTCTCCTCTATACTGGGGAGACCAAACGCAGATTGGGTAATTGCTTTGATGAACACCTCCGCTCCGTTTGCAATCCTGCCATTTTAATTCTCCGTCCCGCTCCCACTCTGACCTCTCTGTCCTCGGCCTCCTACACTGTTCCAATGAAACTCAATGGAAGCTCGAGGAACAGCACCTCATCTTTTGATTAGGTACTTTACAGCCTTCCGGACTCAACATTGATTTCAATAACTTCAGATCATAACAATTGCTCCCGTTTTTTCGGACAGCAGGTGCTGGTAATGGTTCTGCTGTTGCCATTTGCAGCTCCTCGGGACCCATCTTTTATTTCTTAACCTGTCCCATTACCAACTTCTTTGCCTTGCACCATCATACCTTTTGTCATTTAATCACTCCTGCCCTCCACCCTTTTGTTCTTTCCTCCCCTCACCTTTGCCTGGTTCTGTACTTGCTTAAAAACTGTTAAATCTTTTAACTTCTTCCAGTTCTGACGAAAGTTCTTCGACCTGAAACGTTAACTCTGTTTCTTTCTCCACAGATGCTTCCTGACTTGTTGAGTATTTCCAGCATTTTCTGTTTTTATTTCCGATTTCCAGCATCCGCAGTATTTTGCTTTTCAATATAAACTGCTAGTTCAGTACTTTCCTGAGGGAGTGCTGCATTATTAGAGGTGCTGGGGGGAGATTGGTCTTTGGCGGTAGCGCAAAATGGGCGATAACAAATCAGCAGTCCATTTTACGGGCCGCCTAATTTTCTTTTTCATTGGCTTCGCCCGTTTTACTTTACCACCAAAGGCCAATTTCACCCTGTTGTCTTTAGGAAGAGAGCTAAAATCAAGGCTTCATCTGCCTCATCAGGTGGATGGGAAAGATACCATCTGAAGTAGAGCAAGAAGTTCTTGGCCAAGTGTTTATCTCTCATTACCACCAAAATAGATTAACTCATTTCATTTCTGTTTATGTGACCTTTTTCCCACCTTCAAATAAATGACCAATCTTTCAATCCAATACCAATCCTAGAATATGACAACACATTAGCCCTCTGAGCCCCTACATGACAATGCCAATAATCATCAGTTGAATGATTAATTCAACACCAAATAAGTGCACACTTTCCTGTATGGTTCTAACCACAAAGCTTGACATAAGGGCACTTTCCATTTTAATACAACAAAGTCTTAAGTGAACACAAGGCAATATACTCTTTCCTAACACTGTGCTTCCCTGGTGGCTGAATGTGCCTTTCTTTTATTTATTCAAGTGCTCCTCCAAGGTGCAACCCGAAGGCCAGTATTGTGAGAAGTGGTTAGCTTCTATTCTGTTCGACAAAAGAATCATGGGACTGAGGTGGCTCTCTTGTGGTAGTTTGTTGCTGGGATGGAGTCGCTGTTGGCTGCATCTCTGGAGCTTGTTTCTGAGCAGCCTGGTGTTGCCTCCCACATTCCACTGCTGTGATGCTCTGAAGGGGAAGGCCAGAGGCCTGCAATATGTTGCTGTCCTGAGAGATGGCAGAATCAGACGGGTCAACTCCAGCCATTGCCATTTCAAAGGGCCTGGATCTATGTCCCCACTAATCAGCAGGATGGCTAATTTAATGATAGTTTTAAGATCCTGAAAGAGAGCAGCATGCTTTGGAGGCACCATGGTCTAGAGGCTGCTATGCAAGGTGCTGTCAATTCTCTGCCCTGTTGCTACCAGAGCTGTAATTTGTGCTTCCGTAGAGGTGGAGTCACTGACTGGCCAATGGTTGCTTCATGGTTGAGGTCTCCTGCAGATTCCAATGAAGCTCCCACTTGCTCCATTGATGTCTACAACAAAGAGAAAGCTTCCCTGATGTTGATGCAAATGAAAGCTGTAGATTCCAGACTCACACCTGTCACTTGCCACACATCCTCAGAGACTGACCTCAGCAACTTCACATAGGTGTGATGTTCCTTGAACACTCTTCTATTCGGTTGAATATCCATGAGTTCTGGGTCCCATGACACCAAAAACACAGGCACCCTTCTCCTCAGCTTTCACTGGGAAGGTGGCACATACGTACCAACTCTCCAGTGCTCCAGCTTCCCTGTGCTCTGTGAATCACCCGGTGCTACTTTCTCATTGACACGCCCTAATTCCCACCAGCTGAAAGTATCTGCACTGGTGCATGAGAGTGAAGAAGGAAAGGACATAGGGGTAAGATCGAGGATGTTTGGAAAGAGGGCACAGTGCAGGAGGTCTTTGCAGGGGCTCATGGGAGGGTATGAGTTCGACTTCATCTCGTTTATTTTCCTCTTTATTGTGATCCTCCTCAACATATTTTGTGTCTGTCTTCACTGTAGAAGATACAAATAACATGCCAGAAATAATTGTGAATCAAGAGGTGAAAGGGAAAGAGGAACTTAAAACATTTACAATCACCAGGGAAATGGTTCTGAAAAACATATTAGAACTAAAAGCTGACAAGTCCCCAGGTCCTGATGGACTTCATCCTAGGGTTTTAAATGAAGTGGCTGCAGAGATAGTAGATGCATTGGTATTAATTTTCCAAAATTCCCTAGATTCTGGAAGGGTCCCATCAGATTGGAAAAAAGCAAATGTAACTCTTCAATTCAAGAAAGGAGGGAGACAGAAAGTAGGAAACTACAGGCCAGTTAACATCTGTCATAGAGAATATGCTAGAATCTATTATTAAGGAGGTTATAGCAGGGCACTTAGAAAATCTCAATGCAATCAGGCAGAGTCAACATGGGGCTTTGTGAAAGGGAAATCGTGTTTGACTAATTTATTAGAGTTCTTTGAGGAAGTAACAAGCAATGTGGATAAAGGGAATCATGTGGATGTGGTGTTCTTGGATTTTCAGAAGGCATTTGACAAGGTGCCACATCAAAGGCTATTACACAAAATAAGAGCTAATGGTGTAGGGGGTAACATATTAGCATGGATAAAGGATTGGTTAGCTAACAGGAAACAGAGAGTAGGCATAAATGGATCATTTTCAGGTTGGCAAGATGTAACGAGTGGAGTGCCACAGGGATCAGTGCTTGGGCCTCAACTATTGTAAGGGGTTTTTTACTGTTTCTCGGGCTTATAATAGGTCAGCCAGTTATGTTTTCCTGAGCTGCCCTGCCCGCTGTGCGGTTGCGAATCGCTTACCCCTTCCTGATTCTGAGCTGAGGACTTATCGAGCGGTAACAAAGACAGACTAACAGACCAGTGGATTGGTACAAGAAAAACCAATGTTTATTAATAAGAAAACTAAAACTACAAGGTAAACAGTATGATACAGAAGATAAAAGAAAGATCGCTATGGATGTAATACAGTCTTACACTTATTGGGGTGGAAGAAATGGACACATCGAGGGAAAATTCTAAAATCACAATTTTAGCAATATCCCTTTAACCCCCCACCCTTAGACCTATGCTAGGTTGTCTTGTGGTGGCCAGAAAATTAATGCTCACCGGTGAAACAGATGAAAAGGCCTGGCCTCCTGCTGCTGCCGTCGACATGTGTTTGCGAGGTTTACTGGATGGCCTTCCTTCTTGGTTGCTAGCAAGCAGCAGGACCCCGGCCCGCAGGCGAAGAGAGAAGAGAGAGAGAGATACTGGGCAGCCCCAGTTATAGTCTCCCTATAATGGGTTATTCCATTGTCCGATTTGGGCTGAAAACGTAAGACAAAAGGGGTCCCAATCTCTGGCCCATTTACATAATGGCCATTTCCTGTAATGGTCTGTTACAGGAAATGGCCATGGATCTGTTCCATAACTGTTTTACCATTGTTCCGAATGTTCCTTGATGGTCTATCTTTTGTCCTGGAATTTCTCCTGCTCGAATTTTGATGTGTAGGCCAGCCATGTTGATGGCTTGCCTCAGGGCTTGAATGCAACTGCATTGTTTAAAGAAACCTGTCTGAAGCACGAAGCCTGCCAAGTTGTTGGAGAATCCAGCAGGCTTTTAGGCCATGTGTCTGACCGCAGCCATTTTGAGAGACCCTGGATTTTTTTAAAACAGTCACACCAGGGTTTCTTTAATAACTCCAATAAAATCTTCGGGGGGGTGGGGGTGGACATGTGAAATTTTGCGAATCCCTTCACTATTTACAATCTATATCAATCACTTGGATGAAGGGACCGAATGTATGGTTGATAAATGTGCTGATGACACAAAGGTAGGTAGGAAAGTAAGTTGTGAAGAAGACATAAGGAGTCTGCAAAGGGATATGGATAGGTTAAGTGAGTGGGCAAAAAATTTGGCAGATGGAGTATAATGTGGGAAAATGTGAACTTGTCCACTTAGGCAGGAGGAATAGAAAAGCAGTATATTATTTAAATGGAGAGAGATTGCAGAACTCTGAGGTACAGAGGGACCTGGGTGTCCGAGTACATGAATCACAAAAAGTTAGTATGCAGGTACAGCAAGTGATTAGGAAGGGAAATGGAATGTTGTCATTTATTGCAAGGGGAATGGAATATAAAAGTAGAGATGTTTTGCTATAGTTGTACAGGGCATTGGTGAGACCACATCTAGAATACTGTGTGCAGTTTTGGTCTCCTTATTTAAGAAAGGACATAATTGCTTTAGAGGGGGTTCAGAAAAGGTTCACTCGACCGATTCCTGGGATGAAGAGGTTATCTTATGAGGAAAGGTTGGACAAGTTGGGCCTGTATACATTGGAGTTTAGATGAATGAGAGGTGATCTTAGTGAAACATATAAGATCCTGAGGGGACTTGAAGGGGTAGATGCTGAGACGATGTTTCCCCTTGTGGGAGACTAGAACTAGGGGCCACAGTTTAAAAATAAGGGGTCTCCCATTTAAGACGGGGATGAGGAGAATTTTTTTTTCTCTCAGAGGCTGATGAGTCTGTGGAACTCTCTTCCCCAGAGAGCGGTGGAGGCAGGGTCATTGAATATTTTTAAGGCTGAGTTAGATAGATTCCTGATTAACAAGGGAGTCAAAGGTTACAGTAGGTAGACGGGAAAGTAGGGTTGAGGTCACAATCAGATCAGCCATGATCTTATCAAATGGCAGAGCAGGTTCGAGGGGTCGAATGGCTTACTTCTGCTCTTAATTCGTATGTTTGCGTGTTGTTCATTATATGATCATAGTTCACAAGGATATAGTTGTCTATGTGGTCTTGTTCCTTCTCTTCCTCCTCATCATCATCTTCCTTGTCCTGTTGGATCTGTTGCTGTAGTGGATCTGTGGAAAAGGAGGTCAGAAGCGGACTTTGCAAAATCACACAAGTTCAGCTGATCAGCCACAATGCGCACAGTGCATGTGTAAACACCTGGTCCTGGCAGCTGCGTGCCGGGTCCAGAATATTTAATCTGTTATATTTTCAAGAAAGCAGATCCACCAGAATTCATTTTTGAAATTGGTTTAACCATGATGCCTAACATAGTTAAAAACAGTTGAGCAATGGGGGTGAGTCAGTGTATTCTACTCATTCAAGAATGAAAAGGTTAAAAAAAAAAGTTTACATTTTTGATTCTTTCTTTCTCAATTGCAACCAAGGATTCACAGGCTAAAAGAACTCTCAAAGGAATTCTGAATTGCTGGCTCCTATTTCTAGATTAGAGATATGGAACCACTCTCTAAAGGAAGTTACCAAGGAAATCTTAATCTCTCAATTGCCCCTTTCTTGATTATCAGTGAAACCACTATCTACTATAACTTGCAATTGGTCAAGCCATTAAGGAAATTTAAATCATTAGAAGGAATGGCTGTTTAAACTAACTACAAAAACATTTTGGGAGGAAGATTATAATTTATTGGTACTGGTAATTCTATTCCCACAACCCCAAGCCCTCACAATACTGACAGGCACGGTACAGGGGAGAAGTTTTAGAATTGATAAAGAACTCAAAGAAACTTAATAATAGATTGGAACCTTTGACCTAGAGGTTCCGACAGTGTTCATCCAGTTTTGTGGGGTTCCCCATTCATGCCACCTGATCAAAGCCACTTTCAAACCTTGCAAAGAACAATTATATATAATTACATAGAATTTACAGTAAAGAAACAGGCCATTTGGCCCAACTGGCCTATGCCAGTGTTTATGCTCCACACGAGCCTCCTCCCACCTTACTTCATCTAACTCTATCAACATACCTTCCTATTCCTTTCTCCCTTATGTACTTATCTAGCTTCCCAAGTGTCTGCACAAGCAACAACTTTCATTCAGCTATAATTTTAGTTGAACCCATATGACCTCTGTGCCTAGTACTAGGTGTCAGCATTGGCTCAGTGGTAGCACTCTTACCTCTGCATCAGAATTTCGTGGGTTTAAGCTCCACTCCAGCAACTTGAGCACGTAATCCACGCTGACACTTCAGTGCAGTACTGAGGGAGGGCTGCACTGTCAGAAGTGCTGTCTTTCAGATGAGATATTAAATTAAGGTGGAAGTTAAAGATCCCGTGGCACTATTTGACGAAGAGCAGGGGAGTTTTCCTGGTGCCCTAGCCAAAATTTATCCCTCAACCAACACCATTAAAAACAGAAGGGACAATTTTGAACTTTTGCCCAAAATAGGTATGAATTCGGTGGTGTGTCTGTGATCCCCGCATGATGGATTCAGCAGGAGGCCTAAAACATTCTCAATAGAATATTGTTGTTGATCTGCCAAGTGCTCAATGAGTGCTAGTAGGCAGTTTGTTGAACTGTGGATACGGAAGAAAAATCCAGCGGCTTATGGGCGAGCTGAGCTCGAAATCGGCAGTAAAGGGGAGGGGCCTACCCAGCAGCCAGCATGGAGCTGTAGTAATTTTGTGGGACCAGGAGGAGCAGGAATGCTTCTTTAGGTCGCATAAAAAATTCCTCCTAAAATGTTCCAGGCCTTTATTGGAGTGGCCAATTGTTAGACTATGTGAGTGAGTGGAACAAAATCACAACAAGGTGTGAAGTTAGTACACTTTGGATTTAAGAATGACAAAGTTGGGAATACTTGAGTAAAATTTCTGGTCTTTGTATCTGAAAAAGCTAACCCCGCATGATCTCCTGGGGTCAACCTCGTTAGAGATTTATGGTGAGCTTCCACTTGGATTGGGCCTGGTGCTAAGAACTCGCTTAATGCAGCTATGGGATTTCCTGTGCAGTGGCAACTGCTATTTAAAAGGGAAATGTATTGTTACTGAGCAGGAAGAAATCTTTGGGCGGAAATTGTAGCATTTCCTTGAGTATCATGAGGAAGAATGTAGGCAAACAGCACTATTAACTAATGCAGCATTGGAAGTGCTGCTGTGGCAAATGGGGGAAAAGAGACTTACTTAGTTTGACTCTTTCTGAGCCATCTGTACTGCACGGAAGGAAGCAACTAAGAGAGTGAGTGCAGTCTCTAACATGCAGAGGAACTGGCAGCAAATAAGGAAAATGTTTGCCAGCCTCAGAAAAACTGCCAAGGTAAGACTACCAGACATTTCCCTAGACAAAGCAAGTAGGCAAATTATGCATGCCATAAATAGTTTCCTCTCAACCTCTCACACATTATTGAGTCCACATGCAAAACACTCAGATAACCTTACAGCTCTGTCAGAGAATAACATGGATGTCCATATTGCTGTTGGGCAAACTTTGTAGCTGATATTGAAATCTGGAACTAGTGTTGCATTTGCACTGGAAAAGTTGGCCAAAAGACAACAACAATAACTTGCATTTAAATAGCACCTTTAACATAGTAAAACATCCCAAGGTGCTTCACAGGAGCAATTATCAAACAAAATTTGACACCAAGTCACATAAAGAGATATTAGGACATGTGACCAAAAGTATGGGCAAAGAGGTAGGTTTTCAAGAGCACCTTAAAGGAGGAGAGAGAGGTAGAGAGGCGGAGAGGTTTAGGGAGGGAATTCCAGACCTTAGGGCCTAGGCAGCTGAAGGCACAGCTGCCAATGATGGAACAAAGAAAATCGGGGATGTGCAAGAGTCCATTATTGGAGGCGCGCCGAGATTTCGGAGAGCTGTAGTGTTGGAGGATGTTACAGAGACAGGGACAGGCGAGGCCATTGGAGGGACTTAAAAACAAGGATGAAAATTTTAAAATGGAGGTGTTGCCGGACATTGCCAATGTAGGTCAGTGAGCACAGGGGTGATGGGTGAACGGGATTTGGTGCGAGTTAGGATACGGGCAGAAGAGTTTTGGATGAGCTCAATTTTACGGAGGGTGCAAAGTAAGCTTTCAATGAAACCTAAGCCCATGATGCCTGTTTATTTACTCACATACAAGTTGGGATGCAGGATGGGCACTTGGGTTGCCAATGTCTGTGCTCTTGAAACTTGAGCAAGGAGAGGCCAACTGAATATGAAGTATCAGTAGAGTGGAGTTTAGCCTCAGTGGGAGTGATTGGGGCATGTACTGAATTATTTACTTATTTGTTGTATTTTTACTTTAATTTACTTCATTTTAACTCGTTAATGCTTGGAACTGGTAAGGAATTGTTTAAAATAGCACTTTTCATGATCTGACGATGCCCCCAAATGCTTTACAGTGAATTAATTACTCTTGAAGTGTAGTCACTGTTGTTTTGTAGGTTCCTGGGGTCAGAGATTGAGAGAAATTACACTCATGGATATGTTCCATATAAAAATACCTAGGAAACAGTGGCCGTAACATAATTGGGTTGCGTATAAAATTGAAAAGGAGAGGGAACAGTAAAAACTAAAGCAACTTGTCTGGAAAAATAAAGGTAATTTCAATTAGATTAAAAGGGAACTCACGCAGATAAACTGTAAAGAAAATTGGCCAACTAAGACAGTGCGTTAACTGTAGGAAATATTTAAATAGGAGATGATTAGGATACAGACTAGACGTAAAGGTGAAGCAGCAAAAGCTGGAGTTCCTTGGATGAATAGAAAAATTATAATTAAAATGAGGCTTAAAAAAGACATATGATAAATCTAGAGCTAATAATACATAAGAAAATCAAGCCAAATATGAACAAAATATAGAAGGCAAACAAAAAATGAGATTGGAAAGACTAAGGAGAGGTATGAAGAAGGATGAGCAGGTAATAAAAAGGAACATAGTAAAGAATTTTATAAACACGAAGAAAGTAAAAGAATAATTAAAGAAAGGGTTGGACTTATTAGAGATGAAAATGGAAATGTTCTTCTGGTTGTGGTTGTTTAAGGGCAATCTTCGCAAACCCAGGACATCACTGCAGGAATTCCTTAGGGTAGCACCTTCAAGCCTAACCATCTTCAGATGTTTCATCGGTGACCTTCCCTCCATCATCAGTCAAGAGTGGGGTTGTTCACTGATGAATCCACAGTGTTTAGCTACTTTCACAACTTCTCCACTAATGAAGCAGCCCATGCCAGTCTACAGTAGGATCTGAACAATATCCAGGCTTGGGCTAACAAGTGGCAGGTAACATTTGCACCACATAAGTGACAGGTAATGACCATCTTGCACAAGAGAAAGTCCAACCATCTCCTCTTGAACTTCAATGGCACCACCATCACCGAGTTCCCCATCAATATCTTGGGGTCACCATTGACCAAGAAGGCTTAACTGGGCTAGCCATATCAGCATCATGGCTACATGAGCAGAGCAGAGGCTGAGTGCTCTGTGATAAGTTGATCACTTCCTGACATCTCAAAGCCTCTCCACCACCTACAACGCTCAAGTCACAAATCGCTTGGATGGATGCAGTCACAAAAATACTCAAGGAGCTCGCCATCATCCAAGACAGAGCAGATCACTTGATTGGTGCCCCTCAATATTTACCCCCTCCACCATTGGCACACTATGGCTGCAGTACGCATGATCTAAAGGATGCACTGCAGCAAGTCACCAAGATTACTTTGCCAATGTTTCCTACTGATCCACTAGGGGCCTCTACCACTGAGAAGGATGAGAGCAGCTACAATCATGGGTACACCATCTACTCCAAGTTCCCCTGCAAGTCACATACAATACTGACTTGGATATATATCACTGTTCCTTCATTGTTACTGGGTCAACATCCTAGAATTGCCTTCCCAACACCGTTGTGGGACCACCATCAGCACAAGGATTGCAGTGATTCAAGAAGAAGGCCCACCAACACCATCTTCTCAGGGTAATTAAGAATGGGCAATAAATGTGCCCTTGAAGGTGTAGCCCACATCCCAAGAGTGAATAAAAAGGACATCCTGGAATTGCTGACATAAGGTTGGGACCCAGCTATGCCATGCCCTGACCTAATTTTGCACCCTTTCTGGTTGGAGTTTGTTGGAAGGACTGCAGATTTCCAGCCCAATATGTTCTGGACCAGTGAGACCCAACCTGCTGAAGTGAAATTCGGTCCGACAGACCAAATCCAGCAAATCCCTGAAAACAGCAAATACAGAAAAAAAAAATTCTTCACACAACAGGGCTGATTTTAACTTTTGGTAGTGGCAGAAAATGGTCAGTGGTAGACTTCAATGGAAAGGAAAATCAGACGTGCTGTATAACGGGTGGTCACTTCACTATCGCCCGCTTTCCATTCTCACTGAAAGTTAAAATCAGCCCTAAAGGGTTGCCAGAATATGGAATTTACTGCCCAAGAAATCTATAGGTTCAGAATCAACTGAGGCATTTAGAAGATTGATAGAATCATAGAATCATAGAAGTTACAACATGTCCATGTCGCCCAGTTTATACCACTAAGCTAGTCCCAATTGCCTGCACTTGGCCCATATCCCTCTATACCCATCTTACCCATGTAACTGTCCAAATGCTTTTTAAAAGACAAAATTGTACCCGCCTCTACTACTGCCTCTGGCAGCTCGTTCCAGACACTCACCACCCTTTGAGTGAAAAAATTGCCCCTCTGGACCCTTTTGTATCTCTCCCCTCTCACCTTAAATCTATGCCCCCTCGTTATAGACTCCCCTACCTTTGGGAAAAGATTTTGACTATCTACCTTATCTATGCCCCTCATTATTTTATAGACTTCTATAAGATCACCCCGAAACCTCCTACTCTCCAGGGAAAAAAGTCTCAGCCTATCCAACCTCTCCCTATAAGTCAAACCATCAAGTCCCAGTAGCATCCTAGTAAATCTTTTCTGCACTCTTTCTAGTTTAATAATATCCTTTCTATAATAGGGTGACCAGAACTGTACACAGTATTCCAAGTGTGGCCTTACTAATGTCTTGTACAACTTCAACAAGACATCCCAACTCCTGTATTCAATGTTCTGACCAATGAAACCAAGCATGCTGAATGCCTTCTTCACCACCCTATCCACCTGTGACTCCACTTTCAAGGAGCTATGAACCTGTACTCCTAGATCTCTTTGTTCTATAACTCTCCCCAACGCCCTACCATTAACGGAGTAGGTCCTGGCCCGATTTGATCTACCAAAATGCATCACCTCACATTTATCTAAATTAAACTCCATCTGCCATTCATCGGCCCACTGGCCCAATTTATCAAGATCCCGTTGCAATCCTAGATAACCTTCTTCACTGTCCACAATGCCACCAATCTTGGTGTCATCTGCAAACTTACTAACCATGCCTCCTAAATTCTCATCCAAATCATTAATATAAATAACAAATAACAGCGGACCCAGCACCGATCCCTGAGGCACACCGCTGGTCACAGGCCTCCAGTTTGAAAAACAACCCTCTACAACCACCCTCTGTCTTCTGCCGTCAATCCAATTTTGTATCCAATTGGCTACCTCACCTTGGATCCCGTGAGATTTAACCAAAATGACTCCAGTTCCTTAGTCCGTAATATTCCAATTTCATAGCTATTTTAGTTTTGATTGTATTATTTTTATGAATATTTTATTTAGGAATCATCGTGCTTAATGACTAAATGGTGGAAAAGTGTTTTGCTGCAGATTTTAATAATTTATAAACAAATAACAATCTTTATACCATTAAAAGTCTAACATATATTTTTAATTTCTTGTTCTGGAGCTTTCTTTCCGATTGTCCCAATTTGAGTAATGCTTTTATATCAACATTTGCAAAGTGCAGACAACTAAAATTACAATTTCTCATGTCAACATTTGCCTGTCACAATGTAATTGCAAGGTGGTGTAGTGGAGTCAGTTTCTGAAATCTCACTCCCAACTGAGTAGCCATCATCACTCCCAATTTTGAGGTGTTTTTCTCCATTTATTACATGTTTAAAACTCAATTTTCAGGATATCTGTGAGCTTCCCCTTTTTTACCCATTTGCATGCTTTCCCTCATCACCAGCTTACCCATTTTATCCTGATTTTTGTTTGTTTATCTGGTGTTTAAAACCCAATTTTTGGGTTTTGCACCTGATAAACGGAATACCCAGGACCCTCTTATCCATTTGCAGGCCTCCCTTTCCCATCAGCCACCCACTTTTTGGCTGGAGATTATCCAAATCCTAGTTTTTCCATACGATGTCGTGGCTGGCCTCAAGCCTACCACTTTGGGCTCTGCTTGCCCCCCTGCACCACATCACAAACTGCAACCTCTGGTCCCACAACTCCTGACCCCGCCATCATCTCCACCCACCTCTGCCCACTACTTTTTCCCTCTATCTGCATTCCCTACTTACTTGCATCCTTCCTTTTTTCTGGTAGGTTTGTTCCCAGTGACCTTTCTTTGTGGTGGTCAAGCAATGATTGAAGTTAAAGAGAAGCAATTTTTTTTTGTTGCACAAATATACGGAATTAACTGCATAAATGTCTTAGCAAACTAAAATGTATTTTTTGGCTAAAGAGCCTTTTAGTCCTTTTAAAAAAAAATCATTCTTTGCTGATGACTGAAGACAAAGCAAAGAGATTGTTTGTTGAGAATGTACTCCTTTTTCAGCTATTGCTCCCTATTTCAATCTCTCTCTCCTGAACCATTTTTGATGTTTAAGAACATTTTTTATATAAAAACTTCCCAGTGCTTCAGGTTCCTCGGGTTGCTGCCAAAGCTGATAAGCCAGTGTCCTTGGTAATACTACTTGGAACAACACCGATATTCTTATAAAAGCCCTGACTCGCTGGAAGCAGTGCCACTGGAGATGAGGTGGTATGAAGAGTAAATACTGACTCTGAGAAGAGGCTCAGAAAACATTACTAAGAATCTTTCGCAATAAATGTTTGTTATCTCTGGAATCTTGTAGGTTTATTAAAAATATACTGAGAAGCCCTTTAAGAGGAAAAGAAAGCAAACTGTCTGCACTCTCACAAGAAAAACATAAAACTCTGTCAGAGACAATCCAAAAAATGCACTGGGTGAGTGTAAAGCACATGGGGCCCGATTTTGCAGTGAGCGGCGAAAGTCCGTAGACTTTCTATGGTGTTTTGCACAGCAAGTTACTGTCAACGGGACAGCCATTAAATGCAGCACCCTCTACAGGGCATCTGAGAGCTGAGTGAACAGGGTAAGAAACTGTGTATCTCCTTAACCAATCAGGTTGAAGAATTGTTAATGCACTGCGCAGCATTTGAACCAGGAAGTGCCAGTTAGAATAATGAATTCAAGTCAAATCAGGTACAGAAAGCGAAATAAAGAGAGGGAAAGAAAGATTGGGTTAAGACATAGAGATAAAAAAGACAGAAAGATAAAGTAAAAAAAAAATGTATTTAAATTTTTGAAAAAATGTCCAACAATAATTAAAAGCTGAAGGAATGGGACTCCACACTGGTAAAAGATAATTTTCATTGCCAGAGAGGTTTTTTGGCAGTAATTAAGTCTTATCATGCCATTAAAAGGGTATTTACACTGGAATGGACAAGCCCTAACTTTTTTTGGCGAGTTTAGTCCGTATCTATGAGGTAAGTACAGGAACTTCACGCCTTTCAATACATTTGAATGATGAGTCAGACGGCGAGATGCTGTTTTCGGGCAGATTTTGGAGGAGCAGGGCATCTCGGACAGCAACTTCCGGATTTCCGCATTTAACTGCGCATTTGTGGTCGCTGGAAGTTGCTGACCGATTTGCACATACATAACGGTGAGCCCCATTAGCAATAATGTACTTTTACAGCAAAATCCGGCCCATTGTCTTTTATATTCTTGTTCCTATTTTGAACAAGATGTCCACTGTTATGATAACAATTTGGTTGCCACGTGACAAATGGTTATAGGCAATTTGGGCAAATATTCCCGAGTGCCAAGTGTTATGATTTTAGAGCTTCAGATGATATTTCTCTCTTGCTCAGCAGCAAGGACCATTGTTGCAGACAAGCTCTAGCTCCCTGCAAGTATAAACTCATATACACAGTATCCAGCAACGTTGCATTGCCTAGGGGTCGAACAGACCACCCTTGTCACCTTAATTTGTTCACTGGGATTGACACAACCTTCTAGCCATTGAATATTGGAAGAAGATAACTCTCTGTCAGGCCATTTGACCACAAATCAGCTTTATTGAAAGCAAAAACCAACACAGTAGATTTCACTAGTATCCAGAACTTTTAACATACACCTGCTCGATACAAAAATAATATAAGATATGATACTTTGCTAACTTTCCTAATAATACTGCGTTGGACCAGCGTCTGTACCACTAAACTTGTCTGTGAGGTTTAGTCTACCCTCACTGGATCTTCACACACTGGTTTCTACACTGACTGCAGTACAGTGGAACAGTAAGAACTGACTAAGCCTGGGATCTCCCCTCTTCTACCCTATCCATTTTGACATTCAAACTAGGACAAAGGACAGCAAAAAAAAATCTTTCACAATCAAATAAATCTGTCAATCAGAATTTAAATCAAAACCAAACCACTGCAGATGCTGGAAATCTGAAATAAAGGCAGAAAATGCTGGAAATACTCAGCAGGTCAGGCAGTATCTGTGGAGAGAGAAACAAAGTTGTCAGGTTGATGACCTTTCGTCAGAACCAGGGAACTAGGGAATGAAACTCTTGCTAGCATTGAGTGTTCTCAGGTCAAATGTGCCGTAGGTTATATGCAGTTAGAAGCTCCTAATGCTTTTGTCTTCAAGCTCAGAAGAACGTGCCTCTTTCTATACCAGCGTAAGTTTTTTCATCTCCCACACCAGCCATTCTTATGGCCTTTCTGAATGTGATTGTGGAGCAAGGTTAAGATTACCCACTTTTATTTTATGTAGGACCATTGTGGCCGGCAGAAGGAGAAGAGTATCATCCTTTCAGTTGGGACTGGATTCAAAGTCATGCCCCAGAGGTAAAAGATCACAGCATCAGTCTCCTCCCCATCAGCCTTTCTAAGGATGCTTTTTATCTATTCAGGCTATCAGCCTATCCTGAAATAAGATCATCCATTATTATCTTGGCTAACAAAAGCTGCAGCAACAGTGAAAGATTCCTCTTGGGAAAACATTTCAAACTTGTATTCCCCAGCAAAATACAAATGTTGGCTGTGGAGATGTTTATGCAGTATAAATGATAATAAATATTGTTTGTTGGACTTAATACCTCCTGCCTTTGTAAATTGTTCTGGAGCTGATTGTAGTGTAAAGAAAAATGAAATTTATTTAAGGCACAAAACAAAGCCATATTGCAGTTGTTAGGTTGGTATGGTGAATGGAACAGTTTTGTTACCTTGCCATTACATTCCCTCTTTTGCATCAACGTAAAGTGGTTTCAGCTGCATGTAGAGTCTAAATCAACAATAAAAATTGGGAGTCACCTCTCTGATCTGATTTCCAACTACACTTTTTCTTTTGGTCAGTCTGGTGTCAGACAGAAACCCATCCCTTGCTGTAACAAAGCATGTCAAAGTGGTATTGATTTGTGTGCCTGACTACCTTGTGCAATGCATAACCAATCTTAAGAATCTCTGACCGAGTTGCAGAGGAATCCATCTGAGTGGAGTTTCTGTTTGCTCAAAAAGAGTGCACACTCTACATGTAAGGATACATCCTAAACACCCAAGCTCAGAAAATTTGTGTGTAGGTTACAAAGTTATATGGAGGCCCAAGTGAGCTTAGGGGTACTCCTGCTGTATAATTAGCTGAAATCAGGAACCTTTTTAACATCGACCTTCCAGCTGCTTGTCCAGTTAGGAAAGTGATGATCAACATATATTTTAGATCGCTCATGGAAAAATCTTGAATAAGAAGTAACTGATTCGATAGCCCTTGTGAAATCAAGATCAGCCCAGTTAGATTGGGCATTTTTTTTTGCAGTGCAGTGATTTGGCTCCAGTGAGTTTCAATTTATTTGTACAGATTTAAATTGTTATTCAGTTCTTTGAAATCCCAAATGTACAGCTTTTAATGTTTAATTCCTTTTCAACATCTTTCACCAAGTGAACCACTTTCATTTACATTTTCTTCCCTGAAGTATCATGTTTCTCCTTTCCTGCTGCTACTCCAGTAATTAATTGGCAGGTCTGTGCCCAAGGGCCCAGAGGCGCCTTGAGCAGGTGAAAAACCAGTCAGCTGTAAAATCACAAAGGCTCATGCTTCTGTTTCATCTCTCCCAAACTCTGAAACTTTTATTAATCATATATTCCTTGTCATGTATTCATTCATTAATTACACAGAGCTTTTTACTTTGATACTTTCTTCAAGCGTCCTTTCTCCTTAATAAGGGGTTGATGTTTACCTATTCTGTTTCCATTCCA
Organism: Heptranchias perlo; assembly: GCF_035084215.1. Classification (NCBI taxonomy): domain Eukaryota; kingdom Metazoa; phylum Chordata; class Chondrichthyes; order Hexanchiformes; family Hexanchidae; genus Heptranchias; species Heptranchias perlo. Next base: position 53,688,997 of record NC_090325.1, on the reverse strand, counting down.
AAAGGTGCCCTCGGTTCAAAAAATAAAATTCCACTGTTTCGCACATAAATCTAATTAACCATTGAAAGATCATACATCAAAACTGGGACAGATTATTTCAGGAGAAGATTATAAACTCAGACTTCAAAGAATGTACTGGCCCTACAGATCCGCATCTGTTCTGGCATACTCCCACTGTAAATTCAGCAGGACTGGAGCTGAATGGCAGCAAACTCAGCCAGGACCCAGAAATGCCAGGTCCCAGACTTAAGTTTCCTGTATAGCCTAGGGAGTGTGGTTAGGTGGGTATGGAATCAGGAGCGAGGACACACTAAGTTGGGAGTTCCTGCTCCTACACCCTCATTCAAGAGCTTGTGTTTGATTGGCGCACTTACACCTGGTCCCAGCAGGTGCACCTAGCAATAAAGGGCAGAAATGGTGCTCACCTGGGTCTGGACCCCCACAGTGCTATATAAATGCAAGTTGTTGTTGTTATTGTTGTTGTTGTTGCTGCTGCTGAAGTTCACGATCACTGGAAGAGAAGCAATTTGGTGGCACATCTGTGGCATCCTCCCCATCAAAGGCCCTGTAAATGCCAGTGATAGTTGACCTGCCCAGGACAGGGGTTTGCTGGGCATTCTTCCCCGCGCACCCCCACCCCGGAAGATCAAACTGGGTGCCCTCTTTGCCCAGGAACACTTGCTGAACTGGGGTTAAAGGAGGCTCTGCCCCACAAAGACATTCAGGAAACTTTAAGGCCAGGACCCAGTGGATCTGGGGGCCGGCCAAGTTTGTGGTCATTCCCACCAAACTGATAGCAAGAGACTGCGAGAATGGCTATGGATTTTCAGGTTCAACGTTCCTGAATTCTTGTAGTGTTCTAGCGGTTCAGTGTACTGGCCAGTCTAAATGTCTTTAATAAGATGAGTAATTCCCCAAAAGAATATGGTTTAAAATACTTGTTCCAGCAATGATTCACCATTCTGATTTTATTATTCCATTTAGTTAGATTATACTTTTTATCTTTCTTTTAGCGAATAGCGAATATGCCTTCACTTATCTCCTGAAGGTGTTGACTTCTTTTGGAAGCATGGTTCTCGTGGGGAGCCGCTTGCCCTTTGATACCTTGCACAAGTGGCACATTTGTGAGTGACAGTAGGTTTTTGAAATGTGGGGGCCTCAGCCAAGCCTGATCTGGCCTTCGTCCAGAATTCCTACAAGTGCCACTGGATAGCAATCAGGAACAGGAACACTGGCCAATTTTCTTTTCTCTATCCTAGGAATGCTCAGGCCAATTGTAGTGTTGCTATCTTTCCCTGGCTGCAATAATTTACCGCAGCAAAGGTTGCTGATTGATCCTGGGATCTTCCCGGTCTGTACGGCTCAGCCACTCACTGGATAATCTTGGTGAGCCAGTGGGAGCTGGTTAAGTGCATTAATTAAACTTCTGGAATAATTCTGATGGTCTTTTGAAGAAAATATTTTTTCTCTCCAATGTCTTTTATCAATCTGAATACACAGAAATAAGTCATACTTATTTGATTTATTTAATAAAGTAAATCCCAAGTAATGTTAGGACCAGTGCCAAGAGATGATTGTCTATCTCCCTCTCTTATAACTCCACTTTGTTCATTGTCATTGTGTGGTGAAAATTGTAAAACAGCTGTATTTTGACACTATAATGACAGATTTGTTACCTTATTGTGTCACAAATTATTTGAATTTATAAATGTAAAGCAAGCCATATAGAGCACAGTTCTAAGCAAAATTAAACTACTGAATGACACTGGGAATTTTGCAAGCTGATATCATGAGATGTTTTATTTTTGCATAACTCACTGTTTTCAATACTATCTATTTGATTCATAATACATCAATGGTTCTCAGGCTGAAATTTTCCAAAATGAACACTAATATTTAATGTTTGTGCAGTTTGTATGACATTTTTTTGTTGCACAGGCAGGCAAAAGCACCATGAGATAAAGGCCTGGAATTTGGACCCCTTCTCGCCCATTTTTTTGTGATTAAATGGGGGGGGGAAAATGACCAATTTTGCAAGGCTATGTATGCCCCGCATCCCAAGAATGCCTGGCATACAGCCTACCCCATATTGGGTTGGGCAATATTCGGGTGTCCCTGGTGGCTGCCAGAAACTGGCATAAGGCCTCTTGTATATGTTAATAAGGATCCTAACTGTTGTTTCTGGATCCCTCCACTAAATTGATCAGTGCTGTTACATAGAATTACATAGAATGTACAGCACAGAAACAGACCATTTGGCCCAACTGGTCCATGCCAGTGTTTATGCTCTACACGAGCCTTTTCCAACACCTCTTCAACTAACCCTATCAGCGTTACCTTCTATCCCTTTCTCCCTCATGTGTTTATCTAGCTTCCCCTTCAATGTATCTGAGTGGGGTATTGCGTTTGCTGCAGCCTAACCAACGGTCGCCATAAAATGGGTCTATTTTTGTCTATTTACCTTCATGGGGAGTCAGGAGGATGAGGAGTGATTCTCCTGGCTCCACATCACCACTGTGGGTTGCTGCTAGCCTGTACTTCCTGTTCTTCTCCCCCATTCCCAAAACTTACATGAGGGCCGCTGTCAGCAAGGCAGCTGGCCCAAATTGGAGGCCAGTACATGGGCAAGCTGCCTCTGGAGGTGTGACAGACACCCGCAGCTAGCCAAAGTATACCGATGAGGTCTGAGGCCCAGTTTAAGAACATAAGAACATAAGAAATAGGAGCAGAAGTAGGCCAATCGGCCCCTCGAGCCTGCTCCGCCATTCAATAAGATCATGGCTGATCTGGTCCTAACCTCAAATCTAAAATCGTGTCCAATTTCCTGCCTGCTCCCCGTAACCCCTAATTCCCTTTACTTCTAGGAAACTGTCTATTTCTGTTTTAAATTTATTTAATGATGTAGCTAAGCCTTGGGCTTTGGGTGCCTGGCTTTTGGCACATGCTCCTAGCTTGGTGACCATTTCAAGCTTGAAAATGGGCTTAAACAAATTTCTAGGCCAATGTGACTCAATTTTGTTTGAAATATTCCTACAAAATTCTACTTGATGTCTGGTTTGTGATTTGCCTTTGCAGTAAAGGAGAAACATTGAGGAGGGTTGTATTAAGTGACAAATGAAATGAAAAGAGCCCAATTGAAACAGCAAACCCAGAACATGAGGTGGTAATAGTAATTAAGGGACTGATAATGCAATCACATCCCTATATTATCAAAGGCATGGGCCTGAGGCTTACCCTGCACATCATGTGTGTTTCTCTCACTTGCGTAATTGTTTTTAACGATACATTGCTGTTTATCTTTTAGTAAGTCACTTCTCCGTTATTGGCATGCAGGTCTGGGTATCCCTATGGGTATAAGTTTCTATTTGCAGGTTCTAGAGAATAAGAAGGATCAAAGGCACCATGCCAGATAGGTGCGATTTCACTTTACACACCATTTGAACCTGTTCTTATGCCATCACTTGTATGTATAGGACCAAAGATACCTGTCTGCACAGACCTAGATTCCTGAAAGATGTCATAACAAAACTACGGCACACACCTGCAGCCAGACTTGCAAACCAGTTTCAGCACAGGGAGGCCTCTGTCAGTGGCGTCATCATTAGAGCTGCATTGAACTTTTATGCAGTGGGCTTTTTCCAGACCAACATATGGGCATCTCTCAACCTTTAGTGCATGGTTACATCATGCAGGTCTCTGACGCATTGTTTGTCAAGGCCACTGATTTCATCAGTTTCCCCTCTGCCAGCATCAACTTCTGCCAAGCAGCAGGTTCCCATAAATGCAGGGTATCATTGACTGCATACATGTGGCCATACGTTCCTCCAACTCCAATGCATCTCCATGAATGAAAAGAAAGGGCTACCACTCTGTGAATGTGCAACAGCTCTGTGACCATAGCAAAAGAATCATACACACCGATGCACATTCGTCTGGTAGCTGTCATGATTTCTTTATCCTACCTCAGCCAACACTGCCAGTGTTAATTGAATGGTCATAAAGACTCCAGGAACTGCTGCTGTGGGACTAAGGATATAAATTACAGCCATGGTTTATGATACGACTGCGTCACCCAAGGATAAGAGCTGGGAAGGGATATAATGGCCCATGTTTCCACCAGGCCACAGCAGAACATTTCTTTCGCATTCTCAAGTAGTGGGTCAATGATTGGATAGATCAGCGGGAGTCCTACAGCCCAGCCAAGGTCTCCAAGACTACTGTTGCCTGCTGTGCCCTGCAACAGAGCAGTCAGGAAAAGAAATACAGCAACAAGCAGAAGAAAAAGAAGACAAGGCCAAGCACAAGACAGAAGAATTGGTTGCATAATGGTCAACTTAGTCTATGAGAGTTATTGAACAAAAATAACTCATAAAATTATATAGAATTTACAGCACAGAAACAGGCCATTCAGCCCAACTGATCTGTGCCAATGTTTATGCTCCACACGAGCCAACTCACACCCTACTTCATCTAACCCTATCGGCATATCCTTCTATTCCTTTCTCCCTCATGTACTTATCTCACTTTCCCTTAAAGGCATCTATGCTATTCACCTCAACTACTCCATATAGTAGCAAGTTCCACATTCTAATCACTCTGAATAAAGAAGATTCTCCTGAATTCTTTATTGGATTTAATAGTGACTACCTTATATTTATGGGCCTTATCTTTACTTAAATGTCTTATACTTCCAAAACACAAGAAGTCATCTCCATGTATGTTCAATTCCCTTGCCAAAGGAAACTTTCCGACCAGTCCTACAAACAAATCTAATTGGATCTGTAGGCTTGTGTGAGTGTTTGTGACTGAACCATGTGATAGTGACGTTGTATCACCTGATTCAAATTGCAATATATGAATTCTCATTTGAATGAATAATACGAGAAAACAACAAACTTTTCATATGTTTCATATAAATAAGCTGTAGCTAAACAATATCAAGTGATAAGTCTTTATTGTACCAATGAAGCTTACTGTATAATCAGAATATAAACTAAACTCTAGCTATTTGTTCTTCTGGTCATTGGTTAGCCATTTTCTACAAAAAGCTTACAAAAAATACCAAAGCTGCTGGTTATCGTTCATTTAATCTCCTTTTTTGCTTACTACTCCAAGCATATTTCTGACAAATTAAAAAATATTTCCGTATTACTCCACATTTGCAGAATACAGTGGATTTTAACTCTTTCTATTTAACAGAAATTGATGTTTTACACCTTGTTCTGTAAAATTTCTTTTTTGTTCCTTTATAAATTCTCAAGATAAGTACAAAGAGATGGGATTTGTGTGACATGTTCACATAAGAGTCTTGAGGACATAATTACAAGCCCTTCAGCACTGCTGTTAGGTTGCTAGGTTCTATAAATGCAATGCCAGAGCCCAAACAAGACAGACTCTGTGTTTGGTTGGCTCTGCACAATCTCTGTAAATAAAGGGTAGCAGACACATGCTAACGGTCAATTCAAAATGAAAAGGTCTCACAAACATTAGAACAAGGAATGGCGTTACATTGTTTGCATGCTGGTGTAATAAAAATCACTTCATCATCACCAAGAGAGATTTATTGTTTGCAATGGACAAAGGAGAGTTAGTTGTCTGACATTATTGCAAAGAATAGATTTTATTGAGAAATAAAAGCCTTGAAATGATTGTTTCTGATATTGACAGAAAATATTTCATGTGTTCCTCTGACTTACCTATTTCTGTTATGTTAGAGGAGATGTTAACCCACTTAAAACAAACAGATCTTATCTCAACAGTAAGAGCACACTTTGTTGTGTAGCTGTGCTAGTGGGACAGGCTAAGAACAGATCTAGCAGTCCAAAACTGGACATCCATGAGGTGCTATGGGCCATCAGCATCAGCAAAATTGTATATCACCATCATTTGTAACCTCATGGGCCAGCACATCTCTCTTTGCTCCATCAACAGCTAGCTGGGAGACCGACCCTGGTTCAATAGGAAGTGCAGAAGGACGGAGCAGCATCAGACATAATTTAGAATGAGGTGCCAACTTATTGAAGCTTCAATACAGAGTTACCTTTGATTTAAACAGCAAAAGCAACAGGCTATAGACAAAGTTGACCAGTCCCACAATCAACAAACCAGAGCAAAGTTCTGTAAACCAGAAACCAGTCGAGAATGGTTATGGACAATCAGACAACTAACCAATGGAGGAAGAGGCTTCATGAACATTCTCATCCTCCACCATAATGGAGTCTAGCACATGAGTTGAAGAGACAAGGCTGAAGTGCTTTAGAGTGTCTTCAGCTAATAGTGCTGACTTGATAATCCTACTCATCTTCCTTCTGTCACCCCATCGTAGATGCCAGTGTCCAGCCAATTCAGTCCACTCTATGTGACATTAAGAAGTGGCTGAGTGCATGGGACACAGCAAAGGCTTTGGGCTGTGACAACATCCCAGCAGTAGTGCTGAAGACTTTTGCAACTGTCCCACATCTTACTTGATTTAAACAAGATGGTTTTATCTATCCTCCATCATTTCTAACCTCTTTGCCTCAGTGAAAAGCCTCATACATTTCTCTTTAACAAACCTGACTGCCTTTGCAGCCTTCCTGGCTCAATAAAACTCTCTGTCAGACTGTGTCCTGAGGACGCAAAGAGGCTTCAAGGCGATTTAGACAAGTTGAGTGAATGGACAAATACATGGCAGATGCTGTATAATGTGGATAAATGTCCGCTTCGGAAGGAAAAACAGAAAGGCAGAGTATTATTTAAATGGTGATAGATTGGGAAATGTTGATGTACAAATGGGTGTCCTTGTACATCAGTCACTAAAAGCAAACATGCAGGTGCAGCAAGCAGTTAGGAAGGCAAATGGTATGTTGGTCATCATTGCAAGAGGATTTTAATACAGGAGCAAGGGTGTCTGACTGCAGTTATACAGGGCCTTGGTGAGACCACACCTGGAGTATTGTGTGCAGTTTTGGTCTCCTTACCTAAGAAAGGATATACTTGTCATTGAGGGAGTGCAACAAAGGTTCACCAGACTGATCCCTGGGATGGTAGGACTGTCACATGAGGAGAGATTGGGTCGACTCGGCCTGTATTCACTTGAGTTTAGAAGAATGAGAATGTTTCTCATTGAAACATATAAAATTCTGACAGGGCTAGACAGACTGGATGCAGGGAGGATGTTTCCCCTGGCTGGGGTGTCCAGAACGAGGGGTCACAGTCTCAGGATACAGGGTAGGACATTTAGGACTGAAATGAGGAGACATTTCTTCACTCAGAGGGTGGTGAACCTGTGGAATTCTCTACCACAGAAGGCTGTGGAGGCCAAGTCACTGAATATATTTAAGAAGGAGCTAGATAGATTTCTAGACACAAAAGGCCTCAAGGGGTATGGGGAGAGAGGGGGAATATGGTATTGAGATAGAGGATCAGCCATGATCATATTGAATGGCGGAGCAGGCTCGAAGGGCCGAATGGCCTACTCCTGCTCCTATTTTCTATGTTTCTATGTTTCTGTGTCCCAGTCTCTGCCTTATCTCACCGTAAGCACACCCAAAATAGGGAAAAAGACTTTCCAGTACAAAGGGTCTGAGGTGTTTCTCAATTGCAACAGCCGACTAATGAATTGTTTATTATTTATAGTCTTTGTGGAAACACCATCAATGCTAATTCATTAGTGTCTTATCTATCTATCATCCCAACCTTTTTTAACTTGTCTGAGTACACTATACTTTTAAAAATTCATCAAAAAATAACTTTTTATTTCAAAATCTTTCCTATGGAAGAATGGTCAAAAGATTCCAAAACATGACAATCAGCTCTCTCCCAATCAGCATTTTTTTATTCGTTCATGGGATGTGGGCGTCGCTGGCGAGGCCGGCATTTATTGCCCATCCCTAATTACCCTTGAGAAGGTGGTGGTGAGCCGCCTTCTTGAACCACTGCAGTCCGTGTGGTGAAGGTTCTCCCACAGTGCTGTTAGGAAGGGAGTTCCAGGATTTTGACCCAGCGACGATGAAGGAACGGCGATATATTTCCAAGTCGGGATGGTGTGAGACTTGGAGGGGAACGTGCAGGTGGTGTTGTTCCCATGTGCCTGTTGCTCTTGTCCTTCTAGGTGGTAGAGGTCGTGGGTTTGGGAGGTGCTGTCGAAGAAGCCTTGGCAAGTTGCTGCAGTGCATCCTGTGGATGGTACACACTGCATGACTTCAATGGAAAGGAAAATCGGAAGAGATGTATAACGGGAGGCTGATCTGATATCTCCCATTTTATAATATTGGCCAAAGTTAAAACTACACCACAGGCATCCATTTTATAGGAAGCATTGTCCATAAAACACCAGTGAAGGGAATTGAATTTGGGGTGATCGATCCACAGTGGCAAATATTGCAACCATTAATGGGGGATCCAAAATGTTTCCACTCTTCCAGGCTGTCTGATACTATAAGCTGCTGAAGTTGTCCAACTCTTGCAGCAATAGCTATTTATGCAACACAACCCTATACGATTCTCAAAATTCACAGATCCCCCAAAACTCGGAGAAAAACCGTAAGGAAAAGGACTTTGGACTCTTTTCTAACCATTTCAGGGTGATGACATATTGGGCTGACTCACACACGCACCGCACCAGGAAGCATCAACCAGGGAAAAGTACTTTCCGAGGAATCCACGTCCTTTAAGGGACTCGCTTCCTCGTAGGGCGACTGTAAGAATTCTGGGAATTCACCTTTTCACTGAGAATGGAAAACTTTGGCCATTGACTAAAATCATAAGATGGAAGGATAGGTGAGAGGTCATCAGACGAATCAACAACGCACACAGTGGAATGTGGGAGAATTACTGCTTCAGACATGTCTCTGTTTTAATGCAAAACCTACAGCAGGTGGTCAACACTCAGCACTAATTCGAAAGGCAGTAGGCCATTGAAAGAGGCAACTGCTCCAGACATGGTGGGGCCATGTCTTTGTTTTAAAGCAAAACCGATCAACACCTAGGACGTTGGATACAAAAGGAAGCCTTGTGTGGCAAGCTCTACAAATCGGAATTAACAATGTCAAATCGAGAAAAACAATTGCAACATAATGAGAAACCATCAAAAGCCATCAAAGATTCTGAAGGACTTTGTAAGAGCTGTTCAAACAGACATGAAGTGCTTTTTTTTTAAGTGACGAAGACCATTGTAAGAGGGATATAGAAGTGGAAACTCGAAACCTCTCCCTCTCTCTCTGGCTCTTGCTGGTTCTGGTGTTCTGCTTCTCTTGTTCTGCCTGTCTCTGGAAGGAGAGCAGCTTCTAGCAAAACCAACGAACCCTACGTGAGAGAACCGGTCAGCCAGACCTGCAAGTGCAAAGGATTGTTCAACAGCTCGGGAGGCGACAGTTCAACAAGGCGAGGGGGCAACAGAGAGAAGGTCAGCAGCTCTAGAAGCAGGCCGACACACAAGAAGAAACCAGAGCAACAGCCCCAGTGACCATCAGACACCTCGCTGCAACAAGGGCCTTACGAAACAACCAAACAAATATTGCCACCAACCAACCGGGTAATATTGGGCCACCGCGACCAAAGAAAACCAACTCGGGAGAAAACCGAAGATCCGCAAAGTTTCCACTTTGCAATCTATTCCTGACTTACCCCTGGGTGAATTACTGTCAAGGATTCGTTTGGTGAGCATTATCTCTGGTCCTTTAGAGTCCAACTTAGCTAGCTAAAGTGGGATTGGGAGGGGTGAGGTATCTTTCTACTGTAATTTCCCTCCTGTGTACCGAAGTGTTCCCCATTTTATTAGAGTGTTAAGATTGTTGTGTTGTATTTTCTCTCTTGAATAAAGATCAAAGTTTCTTGCACCAAAACCGGTTGTCTGCTGCACTTTGTCACAACCCCCAAATAAGTCCAAGGTCCAGAACCCAGGGAGTGGGAGCGATTCGAACTGCTCAGAAGTCAGAGGCGAAGCTGACACACACCACCACCCCCTACAATCCCCCACACTGGGCTCCCAAAAGCAGGTGGGAATGATGCTGGGAGCCCACCGGCAAAATTTAAATGGGACTAGCTTCACTGGGGGCAGTGGTGGGTCAGTTGGGTGCAAAACCTGCCCCACCACTTCAAGACGACAGATCATGTTGGACAGGAAAATCATGGCCGAGAACTCAAACCACGATACTATTGCCTGCCCTGCCGTTATCTGGTTCCCATTCAGTTTTTAGTTATCTAATCACTGCATAATCAATTTGTCAGCCAAAATATACTCGTAAAATGTAAGTAAATACCAAGATGAATCAGTCACGTCGCTTTTGCTGCAGTACAAGTTTATCCTGGCAGCTAACATGACAGCTTCAGGCAAGGAACATAACTTGCATATATTTTGCAAAGTAGCAAAAGTAAACGTGGGTCCCTTAGAGACTGAGGCAGGAGAAATTATAATGGGGAACAAGGAAATAGCAGAGATGTTAAACAAATATTTTGTATTTGTCTTCACAGTAGAAGACACAAAAAACATACCAGAAATAATGAAGAACCAAGGGTCTAATGAGAGTGAGGAACTTAAAGTAATTAATATTAGTTAAGAAAAAGTACTGGAGAAATTAATGGGACTAATAGCCAACAAATCCCCTGGACCTGATGGCTTAAATCCTAGAGTTCGAAAAGAGGTGGCTGCAGAGATAATGGATGCATTGGTTATGATCTTCCAAAATTCCCTAGATTTTAGAATGGTCCCAGTGGATTGGCACATAGCAAATGTAACCCCGCTATTCAAGAAAGAAAGGAGAAAGTAAACAGGGAACTACAGGCCAGTTAGCCTGACATCAGTCGTCAGGAAAATGCTGGAATCCATTATTAAGGAAATGGTATCAGGGCACTTAGAACATCATAACATGATTAGGCAGAGTCAACATGGTTTTATGAAAGGGAAATCGTATTTGACAAATTTATTAAAGTTTTTTGAGGATGTAACTAGCAGGGTAGATAAAGGGGAACCAGTGGATTTAGTATGTTTGGATTTTCAAAAGGCATTCGATAAGGTGTTACGCAAAAGGTTGTTACATAAGATAACTGCTCATGGGGATGGCGGTAATCTATTCGCATGGATAGAGGAATGGTTAATGGACAGAAAATAGAGGGTAGGAATAAACGGGTCATTTTCTAAGTTCCTCAGAGCAGTGTCCTAGGCCCAACCATCTTCAGCTGCTTCATCAATGACCTTCCCTCCATCATCAGGTCAGAAATGGGGATGTTCGCTGATGATTGCATAGTGTTCAGTTCCATTCGCAACCCCTCAGATAATGAAGCAGTCTGTGCCTGCATGCAGCAAGATCTGGACAACATCCAGGCTTGGGCTGATAAGTGGCAAGTAACATTCGCACCAGACAAGTGCCAGGCAATGGCCATCTCCAATAAGAGACAGTCTAACCACCTCCCCTTGACATTCAACGGCATTGTCATCGCCGAATCCCCCACCATCAACATCCTGGGGGTCGCCATTGACCAGAAACTTAACTGGACCAGCCATATAAATACTGTGGCTGCAAGAGCAGGTCAGAGGCTGGGTATTCTGCAGCGAGTGACTCACCTCCTGACTCCCCAAAGCCTTTCCACCATCTACAAGGCACAAGTCAGGAGTGTGATGGAATACTCTCCACTTGCCTGGATGAGTGCAGTTCCAACAACACTCAAGAAGCTCGATACCATCCAGGACAAAGCAGCCCGCTTGATTGGCACCCCATCCACCACCCTAAACATTCACTCACTTCACCACCGGCGCACCGTGGCTGCAGTGTGTACCATCCACAAGATGCAATGCAGCAACTCACCAAGGCTTCTTCGACAGCACCTCCCAAACCCGCGACCTCTACCACCTAGACGGACAAGATCAGCGGGCACATGGGAACAACACCACCTGCATGTTCGCCTCCAAGTCACACACCATCCTGACTTGGAAATATATCGCCGTTCCTTCATCGTCGCTGGGTCAAAATCCTGGAACTCCCTTCCTAACAGCACTGTGGGAGAACCTTCACCACACGGACTGCAGCGGTTCAAGAAGGCGGCTCACCACCACCTTCTCAAGGGCAATTAGGGATGGGCAATAAATGCTGGCCTCACCAGCGACGCCCACATCCCATGAACGAATAAAAAAAAACATTCCTAATAGTACTCATGTATGTCTTGACATGAAACTCTCACATTCCATTATAAATCAAAAGAAAGTAACAGGCAATCTGGTCACGACACAGATGACCACAAATATATTTGATATCAACCAAACAGAGCATAGTTCTAAACAGCTAATTCATCATCGATGAACTTGCACAGTGTGACCTCTTGAATTAGAATCACGGTGCACAATTTAAGTGATACGAAAGGGGTAATTTTAATTTAACAGGCCCGCTGGGAATAGTTCGGGTCATATGCCTCCAGTGAAGTTCATTGAGGGTTAGGTTAAAATCAGGGCTAAAGTATTGATTTCAACTGTATCTGGTAGCATTCTGTAGTTTGGAATGGTTCCTTAGTGGCAGTGTACAGCATTCAGCATTCACAAAGCACAGAATGTCCGTTTTGTTATATGGTAGAAGTTTTGTCCATACATTCAACATTAACAGGAGGATTCAGTGCTTCAGTGGTTAATCATTTGATTTACAGTACATTACAATACATTTAGTGGCAAAGCAAAATTTCTTGGCAATAGCATAATGTTGTCTGTTATAGTGGTTAGCTATTCTTTAAATGAACCATTCTTATACTGCCAAGAAATGCATGGTATCTAAACTCACAATTATAGCGAACGATTGTTTTTAAGACAAATGGAAAATTAACTTACATATTTCTGCTGACTGCTTTTATGAACAAAAGCAATCTCCTTTAAGACCAATTTAGGAACATAGGAACACGAGTAGGCCTTTCAGCCCCTCAAGCCTGTTCCACCATTCAGTGAGATTATGGCTGATCTGTATCCTAACTCCATCCACCCGCCTTGGCTCCATATCCCTTAATACCCTAGGCTAGCAAAAATCTATCGATCTCGATTTAAAATTATTAATTGAGCTAGCATCCATTGCATTTTGTGAGAGAGAATTCTACACTTCTACCAACCTTTGAATGAAGAAGTGTTTCTTAACTTCTCTCCTGTATGGCCTGGCTCTGATTTTCAGGTTATGTCCCCTGGACTTCCCAACCAGCAAAAAAAGTTTCTTTCTATCGACTCTATCAATTCCTTTCAAAATTCTAAAAACCTTCTCTATATTCCAGGGAATACAAGACTAGTTTATGTAATCTCTCCTCATAATCTAAACCTTGGAGCCCTGGTAACATTCTGGTAAATCTGCGCTGCATTCCTTCCAAGGTTTCTAAGGTGCGGTGCCCAGAACTGTACACAGTACTCCAGGGCTTTGTATAGCTGCAGTAACATTTCCTCCGCTTTATATTCTAGTCCTCTAGTTATAAAGGCTAACATTCTATTAGCCTTTTTGATTATTTTTGTACCTGACTACTATATTTTAGTGATCTGTGTACATGGACCCCTAAATCTCTTTGGACCTCCACTGATCCTAGCTTTACACCATTTAAAAAATACTCGGATCTATCCTTTTTTACCTTTGGAGTCATACAAGGATTTATACTTGGCCCCCTCCTGTTTCTCATCTACATGCTGCCCCTCGGTGACATCGTCTGAAAACACAATATCAGGTTCCATATTTACACTGACTACACCCAGATCTACCTCACCACCACCTCCCTCGACCCGTCCACTGTCTCTGATTTGTCACACTGCTTGTCCGACATCCAACACTGGATGAGCAAAAACTTCCTCCAAATAATAAACATTGGGAAGACCGAAGCCAATGTCTTCGGTCCCAGCCACAAACTCCGTACCCTAATCATCGACTCCATCCCTCCACCTGCCCACTGCCTGAGGCTGAATCAGACCGTTCGCAATCTTGGCGTCCTATTTGACCCTGTGATGAGCTTCTGGCAACATATCCACTCCATCACAAAGACCGCCTACTTCCATCTAGAAATCATAGAATCAATGGAAGGAGGCCATTCGGCCCATCGAGTCCGTACTGGCTCTATGCAAGAGCAATCCAACTAGTCCCATTCCCCCGCTCTTTCCTCATAACACTGCAAATTTTTTCCTTTCAAGTATTTATCCAGTTCCCTTTTGAAGGCCATGATTGAATCTGCCTCCATCACCGCTTCGGGCAGTGCATCCCAGATCCTAACCACTCGCTGTGTTAAAAAGCTTTTCCTCATGTCACCTTTGGTTCTTTTGCCAATCACCTTAAATCTGTGTCCTCTGGTCCTTGACCCTTCCGCCAATGGGAACAGTTTCTGTCTATCTACTCTCTCTAGACCCTTCATGATTTTGAATACCTCTATTAAATCTCCTCGCAACCATCTCTGTTCCAAGGAGAACAACCCCAGCTCCTCCAGTCTATCCACGTAACTAGTCTCTCATCCCTGGATTCATTCTAGTAAATCTCTTCTGCACCTTTTCTGAAGTGTGGTGCCCAGAACTGGACACAATACTGGCCGAACCAGTGTTTCATAAAGGTTCATCATGATTTCCATACTTTTGTACTCTATGCCTCTATTTATAAAGCCCAGGATCCCGTATACTTTTATAAACACTTTCTCAACCTCGCCTGCCATCTTCAATGATTTGTGCACATATACCCCCAGATGATAATATAAGGGGCACAGAGGGGGAGGAATTTTTGAAATATGTCCAGGATAACTTTCTTAACCAGTACATTTCCAGCCCAACGAGGAAGGGGGCATTAGATTTGGTTCTAGGGAATGTGGTGGGCCAAGTGGAGCAAGTGTCTGTGGGAGAGCATTTAGGGAGCAGCGATCATAGTATCATAAGGTTTAGAATAACTATGGAAAAGGCCATGGACTAATCTAAAGCAAAAAATGCTCAATTGGAGGAGGGCCAATTTGAATGGGATGAGAACAGATCTGGCCTGGGTAAATTGGAATCAAAGATTGGCAGGCAAAACTGTGATTGAACAGTGGGCGGCCTTTAAGGAGGAGATGGTTTGGGTACAGTCCAGGCACATTCCCACAAGGCAGAAAGGTAGGGCAACTAAAGCCAGAGCTCCCTGGATGACAAAAGAGATAGTAAGATGAAATGGAAAAAAGGGGCTTATGACAGTTGTCGGGTTGATAACACAAGTGAGAACCGGGCGGAATATAGAAAGTTCAGAGGGGAAGTGAGAAAGGAAATAAGAGGGGCAAAGAGAGAGTATGAGAATAGATTGACGGCCAACATAAAAGGGAATCCAAAAGTCTTCTACAGGCATGTAAAAAGTAAACAGGTAGTAAGAGGAGGGGTGGGGTCGATTAGGGACCATAAAGGAGATCTACACATGGAAGCAGAGAGGATGACTGAGGTACTAAATGATTACTTTGCATCTGTCTTTACCAAAGAAGAAGATGCTGCAAGATTCTCAGTATAGGAAGATATAGTTGAGATACTGGATGGGCTAAAAATTGATAAAGAAGAGGTACTTGAAAGGCTAGCTGTACTTAAAGTAGATAAGTCAACCGGTCCGGATGGGATGCATCCTGGGTTGCTGAGGGAAGTAAGGGTGGAAATTGCGGAGGTACTGGTCATAATTTTCCAAATATCCATAGATACTGGGTGGTGCCAGAGGACTGGAGAATTGCAAATGTTACACCCTTGTTCAAAAAAGGGTGTAAGGATAAACCCAGCAACTATAGGCCAGTCAGTTTAACCTCAGTGGTGGGGAAACTTTTAGAAATGATAATCCGGGACAGAATTAAGTGATACATTTCAGTAGGAAGAACGAGGAGAGGCAATATAAACTAGAGGGCGCAACTTTAAAAGGGGTAAAGGAACAGCGAGATCTGACGGTATATGTGCACAAATCGTTGAAGGTAGCAGGTAAGGTTGAGAAAGCAGTTAAAAAAGCATATGGGATACTGGGCTTTATAAATAGTAACGTAGAGTACAAAACTATGGAAGTCATGATGAACCTTTACAAAACACTGGTTCAGCCACAACTGGAGTATTGTGTCCAGTTCTGGGCACCGCACTTCAGGAAAGATGTGCAGGCCTTAGAAAGGGTGCAGAAGAGATTTACTAGAATGATTCCAGGGATGAGGGACTTTAGTTACGTGGATAAACTGGAGAAGCTGGGTTTGTTCTCCTTGGGAGCGACACATTTGCGAGGAGATTTGATAAAGGTATTCAAAACCATGAAGGGTCTTGACAGAGTAGATAGAGAGAAACTGTTCCCATTGGCGGAAGGGTCAAGGACCATAAGACATAAATTTAAGGTGATTGGCAAAAGAACCAAAGGTGACATGAGGAAAAACGTTTTAACACAGTGAGTGGTTAGGATCTGGAATGCACTGCCCGAGGGGGTGGTGGAGGCAGATTCAATCATGGCCTTCAAAAGGGAACGAGATAATTACTTGAAAGGAAAAAATTTGCAGGGATACGGGGAAAGGGCGAGGGAATGGTACTCGCTGGATTGCTCTTGCATTGAGCCGGTGTGGACTCGATGGGCCGAATGGCCTCCTTCAGTGCTGTAACCTTTCTATGATTCTATGATCTCTCTGTTCCTGTACCCCTTTTAGACTTGTGCCTTTTAGTTTATATTGCCTCACCTCATTATTCCTACCAAAATGTATCACTTCGCATTTTCCTGTGTTAAATTTCATCTGCCACGTGTCCGCCCATGCCACCAGCCTGTCAAGATCCTCTTGAAGTCTATCACTATCCCCCTCACTGTTTACTACCCTTCGAAGTTTTGTGTCATCTGCAAATTTTAAAATTGTGCCCTGTACACCCAAGTCCAAGTCAAGAAATGCAGTGGTCCCAGCACTGACCCCTGGGGAACACCACTGTACACCTCCCTCCAGTCCGAAAAATAACCGTTCACCACTAATCTCTGTTTCCTGTCCCTTAGCCAATTCTGTATCCATGTTGCTACTGCCCCCTTTATTCCACGGGCTTCAATCTTGATGATAAGCCTACCATGCGGCACTTTATCAAATGCCTTTTGAAAGTCCATATACACCACATCAACTGCATTGCCCTCACCTACCCTTTCTGTTACCTCATCAAAAAACATCAGGTTAGTTAAACATGATTTGCCTTTTACAAATCTGTGCTGGCTTTCCCTAATCAATCCACACTTGTCCAACTGACTGTTAATTCTGTCCTGGATTATCATTTCTAAAAGTTTCCCCACCACTGAGGTTAAACTGACTGGCCTATAGTTGCTGGGTTTATCTTTACACCCTTTTTTGAACAAGGGTGTAACATTTCCAATTCTCCAGTCATCTGGTACCACCCCCGTATCTACAGATGTTTGGAAGATTGTGGTCAGTACCTCCACAATTTCCACCCTTACTTCCCTCAGCAACCCAGGATGCATCCCATCCGGACCAGGTGACTTATCTACTTTAAGCACAGCTAACCTTTCAAGTACCTCTTCTTTATCAATTTTTAGCCCATCCAGTATCTCAACTATATCTTCCTTTACTGAGGCTCTGGCAGCATCTTCTTCCTTGCAAAGTACTCATTTAGTAGCTCAGCCATCCCCATCCTCTGTAACATCGGTCATCTCCACCCCTGCCTCAGCTCATCTGCCGCTGAAACCCTCATCCACGCCTCTGTTGCCTCTAGACTTGACTATTCCAATGCGCACCTGTCCGGCCTCCCATCCTCCACCTTCCATAAACTTGAGCTCATCCAAAACTCTGCTGCCTGTATCCTAACTCGCACCAAGTCCTGTTCACCCACCCCCACTGTGTTCGCTGACCTACATTGGCTCCTGGTCTGGGAACACCTCGATTTTAAAATTCTCATCCTTGTTTTCAAATCCCTCCATGGCCTTGCCCCTCCCTATCTCTGAAACCTCCTCCAGCCCTACAACCCTTCAAGAACTCTGCGCTCTTCCAATTCTTGCCTCTTGCGCATCCCCGATTTTAATCACTCCACCATTGGCGGCCGTTCCTTAAGCTACCTAGGCCCTAAGCTCTGGAATTCCCTCCCTAAATCTCTCCACCTGTCTACCTCTCTCTCCTCCTTTAAGATGCTCTGTAAAACCTACCTCTTTGACCAAGCTTTTGGTCACCTGTCCTAATATCTGCTTATGTAGCTCGTTGTTAAATTTTGTTTGATAACATTTCCGTGAAGCACCTTGGGATGTTTTACTACGTTAAAGGCACTATACAAATGCAAGTTGTTTTTGTTTTTGGTCCAAAATGGATGACCTCACATTTACCTGTGTTGAAATCCTTCTGCCACAGTATTCACTTAATCTATCAATGTCTCTTTGTAATTTTATGCTCCCGTCTACACTACTTTCTATGGCACCAATCTTTGTGTCATCGGCAAATTTGGATATATAGCTCTTTATTGTGTTATCTAACTCATTAATAAATACAGTGAAAAGTTGAGGCCCCAGCACAGATCCTTGTGGGACACCATTAGCCTCTTCTTTCCAATTCGAGTACATTCCCATTATCCCTACTCTCTGTCTTCTATCGCCCATCCAATCTTGTAACCATGTCAATAATTTTCCTTCAATTGAATGAGCTTTAATTTTAGCTAACAGTCTCATAAGTGGAACCTAATCAAATGCCTTCTGTAAGTCCACGTAAACTACATCCATAGACATTCCCTTGTCTACTACTTTAGTTACTTCCTCAAAAAATTCAATTAGGTTTGTTAGACATGACCTACCTTTTACAAATCCATGCTGGTTCGCTCTAACGAGCTCAAATTTCGCTAAGTGCTCAGTCACACTGTCCTTAATCATAGACTTGAATAATTTCTCCATGACAGATGTGAGACTAACAGGTCAATAATTTCCTGATTTGTCTCTCTCACCTTTCTTAAATAATAGTCATGATGTGGAGATGCCGGTGATGGACTGGGGTGGACAAATGTAAGGAATCTTACAACACCAGGTTATAGTCCAACAGTTTTATTTGAAAATTACAAGCTTTCGGAGCTTACCTCCTTCATCAGGTGAGTGAGGGGTTCTAAAAACGCATAGCATATATTAGGCTGGGAGACGATCACAGCAATCAAAGGTGTCGTTGGTGTTCAGACGGGTTAGCCACGGGAAACATTACATCCCAGTATACTGAATACACAATGGGTCAGATTACAAAGACAGAGAGAAAGAGACCCGAAAGGCAGAGAGAGAGAGAGAATGTCCAGTTGTATTAAAAACAGATAACTTTTTTTTCCACTGGTGGGGTTACGTGTAGCGTGACATGAACCCAAGATCCCGGTTGAGGCCGTCCTCATGGGTGCGGAACTTGGCTATCAATTTCTGCTTGACGATTTTGCGTTGTCGTGTGTCTCGAAGGCCGCCTTGGAGAACGCTTACTCGAAGATCGGTAGTTGAATGTCCTTGACTGTTGAAGTGTTCCCCGACTGGGAGGGAACCCTCCTGTCTGGCGATTGTTGTGCAGTGTCCGTTCATCCGTTGTCGCAGTGCCTGCATGGTCTCGCCAATGTACCATGCTCCGGGTCATCCTTTCCTGCAACGTATGAGGTAGACAACGTTGGCCGAGTCACATGAGTATGAACCATGTACCTGGTGGGTGGTGTCCTCTCGTGTGATAATACAACTGGACATTCTCTCTCTCTCTCTGCCTTTCGGGTCTCTTTCTCTCTCTGTCTTTGTAATCTGACCCATTGTGTATTCAGTATACTGGGATGTAATGTTTCACGTGGCTAACCTGTCTGAACACCAACGACACCTTTGATTGCTGTGATCGTCTCCCAGCCTATGCGTTTTTAGAACCCCTCACTCACCTGACGAAGGAGGTAAGCTCCGAAAGCTTGTGATTTTCAAATAAAACTGTTGGACTATAACCTGGTGTTGTAAGATTCCTTACATTTTTCTTAAATAATGGAGTTACATTTGCACTTTTCCAATCTAAAGGGACAATTCCTGAATCGAGAGAGCTTTGGAAGATTATGGCTAAAACATCTGTAATTTCCTCACCTACTTCCTTTAAAACCCTGGGGTGGAAACCATCAGGTCCTGGGGATTACCAGTCTTTAGCGCCATTATTTTTTGTAATACTGATTTCTTGCTTACGTCAACTTTAGTGAGTTTCAGATCTTGATTCATTATTAGTTTCCCTGGAATGTCAGGTATATTATCCTCATCCTCTACTGTGAAGACTGACACAAAGTAATTATTCAACAAGTCTGCCATTTCCTTATTTTAATTTACAATATTACCCACACCTATTTTTCCCCTTGACTACCCTTTATCTTCTAATATAATTGTAAAAACATTTGGTGTTAACCTTGATATCCCTCGCAAGTTAAAACAGTGCCAATCTGTTAATAGAAATTGTACTTGAATTTCTAGAGATACTTACAATTCCAATGCTCATGTTATTGAAATCTTCTATTAACTGGCATCTTCCCTGAGGGTTCCTTATTATGATGCCTGTAAGCTTGTCATACAAATAAATTGGTTCAAAATTAAGTTTATCCAAGTTCCTTCAAAAATAACTGAGCTGACTCCCAAAACTGTCATACAAGGAATATATAGATGAGTGATTTTAAGATTTTAAATAGAAAGATTAAATTGTCCTTCTTTGATCTTTATAATCATTCCATGATTCTATAACAGTCTGGGTGTTAAATCAGTTTTTAGGACTATTATTAAAGGAGCCTGGATTACAAGCTTACAAACATATTGATGTGGGATCCTTGGGGTTTCAGTAATATGAATATGATTAAGGTGGGCGAGGAACTGCACATCAAATATTCTGCATCTATACCTCATTGCCTCTTTCTCATCCAACACTCAGCATTTCTGCCAAAAATTCTATCTTCTGGATTCTTGGACAAACTATGGGCCTATCTTGTGTTTCATGTTATTTCCATTTTGGATGCATCTCAGTGAGTCTTTTTGGTGCCGAGCAAAATGTGGGAAGATTGTCAACTGCTATCGTCACCAACCTGAACAAAGTCCATGCCTCAAAAGCTCATGCCCAATGTAAGTAGGATTATTTCCGATTACAGTTTCCATGTCTCAAATGTTAATTGTATGCATATGATTTATATCAGTTAGTGTTAATTGCATTCAGGTGGTGCGTATCAATTGATGACTCTCGTATCCATTTATATGAGAGCTTATCGAGGCTGTGGTGTGGGTAATGTGGATCTCTGTGAATAAAGGCTTGGATACAACTGAAGACCAGACTCCAGTATTCTATCCTTCACCAGCCGGCTGTCCAATTTATGACATCAAGCTCACGCCCAATGTAAGTAGGATTATTTCTGATTACAGTTGCCATGTCTCAAGCTCATGTGCAATATAGGTAGGATTATTTCTGCTTATAGGTTCAGTAACAACTTTTAAAGTGAGTCTAGTTCCTGTCCATTGTTGGCAACTTCGATTTTGTGAACTGCTACAATGGTTCCTAGTTGGCAGAAGGTCATAATTCTACCACGCGCTGAGTATAGATCCATCTTAGTTTCCTTCCCTTATTTGTCAATTTGGAACTCGCCAGCAGTTACATCGATCACATAAATATTTTAATATTAATCAATGCACCATGTGGTGATAGTGGCGGTTAGTGCCACAATGAGGTAAAGCACCAATGCATGGTGCAATGCAATAGTGGCATATAAAACTCTCTCTGGGGGAGGTATTGAATTCACAGCATACATCTCAAGAGGTATGGGAAAAAGACTCGGATCAGATCAGCTAATTACAGTCCTCTCAGCTGTAGTTGGTATGTGAAGCCAGCATACTTCACAACTGGGGAGGAAGGTGTGACAAAAATGAACTATTTTTGTCTGTGATTTATCATGATATTGACTTCTTTCTTTCTGTCACGGTACACTATGGGCTACTAATACAATGGCAACATCCACTTCACGTATTATCAGACACGGAAGCCTGAGGCCCAGCGCATCTCAATACGGAAGATGAGCACAAAAGGGGCTGAACAGCACACAAGCTGTAAACAAGGCTCACTAGACCCCTGAATTTCATTAACATTAGGTGGCCACCCTTTTAAGTAGCTGGATTTTCTGCGCAGTGTTTCAGCTACTTAATGCTTATTTGGAACTGTAGCTAAAGGGGAGGCCACCATTAAGAACAAAACAAAAAAAGCTGCAGGCACATCTATAACCTGGTATCATGATCCCTTGCCTGGTGCTTCCTGCCACATACCCAGTACCCCTTCTCCCATATTGAACATTCTGGCTCAAGCAGCCAGGGTGCGTGAAAACTATGCAAATGAGCTGACTTCCCATTATTTGGCAAGGTTAACTCATTTGTGCATGGATCACATTATCGGACCCATTGGGTTAAATACCAGGAGCACTCACAGAAAATGGCTAGCTTGTTTTGATACGGAACCTAAACTAAAGCAACCAAAATATGGGGAAGTTTTTTCCTCTGCATTTCTGTTAGTTTCCTGGTGGTATTGGGACATGCTGCTGTGTAAAAAGAGTTGGGGACCCATTATAGTCCATACCCGTCGATTATTTTGTGCACTGAATTTTCCACTGGAACTAATGTTCCACATGGACATGTTAAAATAGTGTAATAATGAAAAGTGACAACATATGTCATATTTTCTGCCATTATCGCCTTAGCAACACTACAAATACCTGAACATAGAGGCCCCAAAAATCAATGGGCTTCAGTCCCAACAGTTACACCAGAATCTCTGCCAGAGTTTTACGTGGTCAGTGGAAGGGTGCCTAATTTATATGGGGCAAATGGGCTCCTGTTCTACTGTAGAGGCATCTCTGTAGAGGCCTACCCCATGCTGCTAGAAAATCCAAAGCATTGAAGGTGTGCCTAGGTACTCCCACCACCCCCCCACTCCCCGCACTAAGAATCCAGTCATGTCCCCCTCAGTCCAACATGTAAGGGGGATAATTAATATACTTCAAAAAAAAAATTGCCCATTGTTTGGGGATGCAGCCTGCATGCCAGGACTGGGCCCCCAATTCCCTCGATGGGGCCTTGATATGCCCATATAGAGGTGCTATGCTTCATCTCACTGAGCATACCGGCCTCCAGTACTACACCAGGTCCCAAATGAGCCACCTTGGGGAAAACTGCTGGCATAGGGAGTTGCTGTCCTGGCCCCACCTCCTGACAATATTTTCCTTGTAAGAGATAGGCAGAATTTCTGCCTCTTACAAAACAGGCCAGAAAACCCTGTGCCGCAATCGGGTCCCTGCTGTTTTCCGCTAGGTTCTCCAGGTCTCTTGCTGGAGTTACAGAGCAATCCTAAACTAATCCCATTGCCCCACTCTCCCCATAGCCCTGTATCTTCCTCTGCATCAAGTATTCACCCACTTTTCTCTTAAAAGATGCAATAGTCTCTGCCACAACCACAACCCTCTGCGTAAAGAAATTTCTTCTAATCTCTCTCCTCATTCTTTTAGTAACAATTTTAAATTGATGACCATTCATTTGTGACTCCCCAACCAGAGGAAATAGTTTTTCACTAGTCATTCTATCAAAAACGTCCATAATTAAAAAAAATTCTAATAAATCCCCTCTTCACATTATCTGCTCCAATGGAAATAGTCCTAGTATCTCAAGTCTCTCTTTATAAGTATAGTTCTGTATCCCTGGCATCATCCAGGTGAATCTATGCTATTCATTCTCATTGGCTTTAATGCTATTCCTATAATGGAGGAATTCAAAACTGCACACACGTTGCCAAATGTGGCTGTTTCTCAGCCTGTGCGATAGAAAAAACTCTTATGTTTCAATCAACTCTACTTATCTGCTTCCCAAATTACCTTATGTTTGATATGTAAGTATAAATCGATCTATATACTATTAAAACCAGTACGTACTGTTATCTTTTCATTATGTGAATAGTTCCGATGAGATTTTCAATATTAAGTGTGTCCACACCAACTTGCTATGTTTGTAATTACCTGTGATGCCTGTAGATGGTAGTGTAATAGGGCTTGCCCAGATTATTGTATTTCAATTCTGTTTTGCCTGTTACAAAACCTGTGTGATGCTGTTCAATTCCCCTATTTTCTCACCCATAAGGCTTGGTTCTATTTATAGGTCAAGTCAAAAAAATAATATTCTGAGTTACATGAAGTTAGACATCTTCATACAGTATTTGTAAGACATTCTCACACCAATGGACAGGCTATCATTATATACTACCCAAAGCAATGGGCTTTAAAACGGTAACAGTGAATACTTGGGAGTGATAACAAAGCTGTAATCCACCGTGGGTCAGATATTGCTCTAATGAGCGACAGTTACTGCTCTAATTGAAAAGGTTATGAAGAGGATTGACAAAGTTGATCAAGCAAATTGTTCGTTGTGAGGAAAGATTCAAATACAATTGGGCACAAGCTAAAGATTAATCATAGACTCATAGAATCATAGAATAACATGACAGTTTCTCCTTATTTCATGGAATCATAGAATCATAGAAAGGTTACAGCACGGAAGGAGGCCATTCGGCCCATCGGGTCCGAGCAATCCAGCTAGTCCCACTCCCTCGCCCTTTCCCTGTAGCTCTGCAAATTTTTTCCTTTCAAGTACTTATCCAGTTCCCTTTTGAAGGCCATGATTGAATCTGCCTCCACCACCCCTCGAGCAATGCATTCCAGATCCTAACCACTCACTGTGTAAAAAAGTTTTTCCTCATGTCAGCTTTGGTTCTTTTGCCAATCACCTTAAATCTATGTCCTCTGGTCCTTGACCCTTCCGCCAATGGGAACAGTTTCTCTCTATCTACTCTGTCTAGACCTTTCATGATTTTGAATACCTCTATCAAATCTCCTCGCAACTATCTCTGTTCCAAGGAGAACAACACCAGCTTCTCCAGCCTATCCATGTAACTAAAGTCCCTCATCCCTGGAATCATTCTAGTAGATCTCTTCTGCACCCTTTCTAAGGCCTTCACATCTTTCCTGAAGTGCAGTGCCCAGAACTGGACACAATACTCCAGTTGTGGCCGAACCAGTGTTTTATAAAGGTTCATTATGACTTCCATAGTTTTGTACTCTACGCCTCTATTTATAAAGCCCAAGATCCTGTACGCTTTTTGAACTGCTTTCTCAACCTGCCCTGCCACCTTCAATGATTTGTGCACATATACCCCCGAATCTCTCTGTTCCAGTACCCCTTTTAAAGTTGTGCCCTCTAGTTTATATTGCCTCTCCTCATTCTTCTTATCAAAATGTATCATTTTGCAATTTTCTGCATTAAATTTACACTATCAAAACCCTTCATAATTTTCAACATCTGTATTAAATCTCCACTTAACCCTCTCTGCTCTAAGGAGAACACTCCCAGCTTCTCTAGTCTCTCCACATAACTCTCCCTCATCACTGGTGCCATTCTAGTAAATCTCCTCTGCACCATCTCCAAGGCCTGGACACCCTTCCTAAAGTTCATGGAGAAAACAACTTCTATTCCATAACAGGATAGTTTAAGATATGAAGCACTGCTATTTTTATTCAAAAGGGCAATTGATGGTATTTAATGTTTTGAGTGACTGCAAGGTTGTTTTCAAGTGATTAGATAACAATTTTAGAATTTTTCCTGATTAACAAACAGGAAGTGCCTTTGGTACAAGCCTTCCCAGGACACATACCATGGAAACCTAACAATGCATAAATTGCTATAAGTGAAATTTTATTCAATTTTTTTCCCTTGGATCAAGTGTCATAAGTCTGTGGTGGTTTGATAGAAAACCACATTATTCAATTCTATTTTTTGTATGTTTCAACAAAAATTATAACATTCTGTATACAATGCCACAGGAGACCAAGTATGTTCTTAATCATTCTCGGGATGAGGACGTTACTGGCAAGGCCGACATTTATTTCTCATCCCTAGTTGCCCTGAGAAGGTGGTGGGCCACCATCTTACACCGTTGCAGTTCTTGCGGTGAAGTTGCTCCCACAGTGCTGTTAGGTAGGGAGTTCCAAGTTTTTGTCTCAGTGATGATGAAGGAATGACGATGTATGTCCAAGTCAGGAAGTTGTGTAACTTGGAGGGGAACATTGGAGGTGATGGTGTTCCCATGCTCCTGCTGCCCTCATCCTTCAACATTAAAGTATTATATATTAATAATGTAAGACATTAAAATGGGAACTGAATTACATCTGTCTGCCCTGGTTGGATTATCTGATGCCCTCTAACGCTGCTTCACCTGTAGATCACACTTTGGTCTAGACACCCAGTATGCAACCCCCATGGGAGATTGATAATTTGCTTTCAAAATAAATGGATCCCTTTTGCTGTTTTCTGCAATCCATTTTTCTATTGCCCCCTTACTGCTAATTCTCATTTCAGTTAATCTCAAAGAAGTTTTGCATGTCTTTCAATCATTACCATTCTTTGTTTCCTTGCATCTTAAGATATTTCTGCTGGGCCATTAGGTTAGTTCTGACCTTGTTATTTAACCATTTTGGTTGAGATCATTTTATTTTTCTCTTTTCTCTTAGAGGGAACTATTGGGCTGGATTCTCCTCTTCCAGTGGGATGGACTTCCACCTGCCCTTCTGTCTCTGCCTCAACCCCAACCCATGTCCCTGGGTCAGGGGTCATCGAAGATGCATGGCAGGCTCCTGGCAGGATTCCTACTGTTAAGAGTGAGCACGTTAGTGTCCGCTTGTAAAATCTCGGCGGTGTTGCAGCAGGAATGTCAGACGAGGTGGGTGGGCCTTTAGAGGGGCAGAAGTGCCACAAAGATCAGGATATCTGCTGCCTGGTAAGCCTCAATAGAGACTGCTGGGGTAATTTTAACAGCTCGTCTGGGTCATGTACATGGGCAGGTCAAATGCTAAACATACATACAGGGAAAAGAATTGAAGCCAGTGATGAAAGAAAGAGATCTAGGTGTTTTAGTGCATCAATATCTAAAGGTCCATGACTAATGCCACGAAGCTATAACTAAAGTGAACAGAGTTCTCGAATGTATTCACTGGACAATTCACTATAAAACAAAGTGTGCCAGTTTGTCCTTGTACAATACCTTGGTTAGGCCTTAGTTAGAATACTGTGACCAGTTTTGGTCTCCTCATATTGGGGGGGGGGGGGGGAGTGAGGGGGAGGGGATATTGATGCTTTGTAAAGGGTACAAAGAATGGCCACAAAATTAATTCCCAGTTTAAAAAGCTGCAGTTACACAAGTAGGCTCAACAAGCTGGGTCTCTATACTTTAGAGAAGTGTAGACTTAGGGTTGATTTGACCGAGGTTTATGAAATAATGAAGGGACTAGATTGTGTTTATGTAGACCAATTATTTCAACTCAATAGGTTAGGGAGGACAAGGAGTCACACTTACAAGGGCAGAACTAGCTTGGCTGTTAGGTGGTTCTTCTTTTCCCAGAGAATAGTGGACCTGTGCTGCCGGCTCGTGCGGTAAATGCTGATTCGCTGAATTCCTTCAAGCGAGAGCTGGACCTGATTCTGGCTGGGGCAGAGATCACCTCATAGAAGAGGTAGGGATCCTGTAATGTAAATCAGGGCCAATGTTATCTCCTTGTTTCGATCACCTAAAGGGGTCAGAGAAGAAATTTCTGGTTTTTTTGCCCTAATTGGCCTGGATTTTTATCTGTTTTTATGCCTCTCCCAGGAGATTAAATGGGGGGAGCGCATAAGGCATCACAACTGTGTGGGACAGGCTGGATGGAACAGTAGGTCTTTTCCTGTCCATCATTTTCGTATGTTTGTGGAAATTTGATTTTTAAAGGGTGATTGACAGTTTAGTTTCATATTTAAAATTCTCCTTTCCTGCATTATTTTTCGTGCATAAGTTGCTGTTAGTGCATGATGCTGCATTTTTGCATTGTAAGATTCCTTTTGCATCTACCTTTTTCCACAGCACTGTTGCTGTCGGCAGTAGCTTCTTTAGCAGCAACCACAGTGATCAGCATGAGAATTACACTAAGTATTCCAATGGTAGTGATGGATTTGGAGGAGGAAGGCCAGTTCAAACAAAGGGAACAAATGCGGGTACAATCACATCTCAGGCATCTGGACCCCATATGGCCTTGTTCCAGGAGCTGAGACTTCAGACCTGGGCACACCTATTTGGGGATATTTTGAGATATCTGCTTTCATGTTCTATGTTCGCAAGGGAGGCTGTCATGGAGTTATCCAATTTCCTCAAATGTTACCCCAGACAAGATCTACCACAGGGACAGTCCTGCCCATGGCTGTGAATGTTACCATAGCATTACAAGTTTTTGCAACAGGATTCTTCCAAGCCACCTCTGGTGATACTTGCCACATCAATCAATCTTCATTCCACCGTGCATAAAACAAATAATGGAAGTCTTTCTTACCAGGCGAAACACTTCCATCACTTTACTCGTGGAAAAGGAGCAACAGCTCAAGAACAAAGAGCACTTTTATCAGGTGATAAGGGCCCCAAAATTCCTTGGTAATAAGGGATAAATGTTTGAATTATCCAGGGAGGTAAGGACTAGCAGGGGCAGAAGATGGGGTGGGACCCATTTACAAACTGGCCTTCTTCTGCTGCCACTAAGCTCATCCTGGCCCACATCCTTTAGTGCACTTTCTCATCATTTAAGGGCTATGTCATCATGGTGACAGAGATCTCACTGTTTGGCAGACCAACCACTAGTCCAGTTTATCTCCATTTGGCTACATGCAGCTTTCTACTTTAAAAACAGCTAGAAAAGATGCTTTCAGCATTGAAAAGAACATAGCATGGGATCCGAGTGCCCAACCAACATCCCATCTTGCATGAATGAAACACTGAACATCATACCAGTAGTTTCAGGTGACATTTTAATTTGGTGCCACAACAACTACATGTGATGTTAGAAGCATTTTTAAGTACCAGTCACAAAGTTCACACTGAAGCATTATGACTAAAGAAATGCAAGGTAAAAGATGTGAATGGTTGTGTTAGTGCTTCCTATGCTCCATTACTGATGCTGCAGCAGGTTTGAGGCACTTGAGGCATCCATACTATGAGCATAATTTGAGGTGTCAAACCGTGGATAGTCTTACCTTGGCTGTCTTCCTCCAGTTTGAGAATTTCTTCTTCATCTGGTCAGACAGTATTGACCCATTCGGCGAGCTGCTGCCATGCTGAAGCGATAGTTCTGCCCCTGTTCCCTTGCTAACCTTCCATAACTGCTTTTTAAAGCAGCCAAAGCAAACAATAATGTGAAAATTGAGCAGCAGCTCTTTAAAAGCACCTGATCTCATGATTCACCACCCCCTCCATTCATTGTATTCACTGTGCTCCTCTGGTGGTGGAGTCCAGAACAAGGGGGTGTAACCTTAAAATTAGAGCTAAACCATTCAGGGGTGATGTCAGGAGGCACTTATAGTGGAAATCATCATAGTATCATAGTAGGTACAGTGCAGAGGGAGGCCATTCAGCCCATCGTGCTGGCTCTTTGGAAGAGCTATCCAATTAGTTCCATTCCCCTGCCCTTTCCCCAAAGCCTGTAATTTTTTTCCCTTCAAGTATTTATCCAATTCCCTTTTGAAAGTTATTATTGAATCTGCTTCCACCTCCCTTTCAGGCATTCCATAAGAACATAAGAAATAGGAGCAGGAATAGACCATATGGCTCCTCGAGCCTGCTCCGCTATTCAATAAGATCATGGCTGATCTTCTATCTTAACTCCATTTTCCCGCCCTATCCCCATATCCCTTGATTCCCTTAGTGTCCAAAAATCCATCGATCTCAATCTTGAATATACTCAATGACTAAGCATCCACAGTCCTCTGGGGCAGAGAATTCCAAAGATTCATAACCCTCTGAGTGAAGAAAACTTTCCTCATCTCAGTTCTAAATGGCCGACCCCTTATCCTGAGACTATGACCTCTAGTTCTAGACTCTCCAGCCAGGGGAAACGGCTTCTCAGCAACTACCGTGTCAAGTCCTCTAAGAATTTTATATGTTTCAATGAGATCCACCTCTCATCTTCTAAATGCCAGAGAATATAGACCCATTCTACTTAATTGCCTTCTGCTCAGTTCCATGCACCTCCTCCTCCCACTCTTCGCAGCTTGACCTGCTCTGCGTGGCCTCTCTGCATGCTCCCAGTCGTGTTCTATGCCCAGCGGGAGCCCTAGCAGACCACCTATCGTTGCCAGGAATCTTCTTCAAACACTGTTGTAAATTTCCCAACTATAAGGCAGTACCTGCCAAACCACTCTCAAATATACGATAGCAACTCTCTGTAAGTATAGGGAGCTTCAACAAATACTGTCTATTTTACCAGCAGCCAGAAGCAATAATCTAGCAACTAACCTGCAACACCTGCAAAATCCCTTTAAGTAGAGCTGGTGGAGGGTCCTCCAGGCACTCTATGACATGTTCAGGTGTTCGTGGTTAAGAGTGGAGTGTTAAGTCCTAAAATGGTATCTATCACTTTAAATCAGCGTTGCACACTGATTGTACGCATATTCTCCCGACTTTACATGATGCCGGCGTTCATGCTTTGTGCAATCTAAACCCTTTACCAAGATGGTGTTCGGTGCACGTCTTGGAACACCGTGAGGCCACGTAGTGCCAAAACAATGGGTGCTAGAATGCTCAATTTAACACCCTATATCTTTAGTCATCCAAAGTCAGGACAAAGCAGCCCGCTTGATTGGCATCCCATCCACCACCCTAAACATTCACTCCCTTCACCACCGGCGCACTGTGGCTGCAGTGTGCACCATCCACAGGATGCACTGCAGCAACTCGCCAAGGCTTTTTCGACAGCACCTCCCAAACCCGCGACCTCTACCACCTAGAAGGACAAGGGCAGCAGGCGCATGGGAACAACACCACCTGCACGTTCCCCTCCAAGTCACACACCATCCCGACTTGGAAATATATCGCCGTTCCTTCATTGTCGCTGGGTCAAAATCCTGGAACTCCCTTCCTAACAGCACAGTGGGAGAACCGTCACCACACGGACTGCAGCGGTTCAAGAAGGCGGCTCACCACCACCTTCTCGAGGGCAATTAGGGATGGGCAATAAATGCCGGCCTTGCCAGCGACGCCCACATCCCGTGAACGAATAAAAAAAATCAAAAAAAAATCCAGGGAGCTCAAGCTTTGGATGCCCTCCCTTTCCCCCTTGTAGGGATGTGTCTACTCTGTACCCAAACAGATTCCTCATTGAAGGCCTCCCATTGGTCAATTAGTGTTTTGCCTACCAGTTTTTGATTCTAATCCACCTGAGCAAGGTCCCTTTTTAACTCACTCAATTTTGCCCGCCTTCAGTTAAGCATTTTCACATTTGATTGTTCCTTGTCCTTTTTCATAACTATTCTAAACCTAATGATATTATGATTACTGTTCCCCAAATGCTAACCACCCCCCCGAAACATGCTCCATCTGCCCCACTTCATTCCCCAGAACTAGATCCAGCACTATTTCCTCCCTGATTGGGCCAGAAACACACTGTTCCAAGAAGTTCTCTTTAAAACATTTCAGGAATTCCTCCCCCTCTTTGCCCTTTACACTGTTTCTGTCCCAGTCTATATTGGGATAATTGAATTCCCCCATTATCTATAGTGCTTACATCTTTCTGTAATTTTTCTGCAAATTTGCTCCTCTATCTCCTTCCCACTATTTGTTGGCCTATAGTATACACCTAGTAGTGTAATAGCTCCTCTATTGTTCCTTAATTCGAACCAAATACATTTTGACTTTGACCATTCAACTACATTATCCCTTTCCAGTGCTATAATAGTTTCTTTGATCAATACTGCCAACCCCCTCCTTTCTTTCCTTCCCTCTCTTCCCTGGATACATTGTAGCCAGGAATATTAATCCTCCTCTTCTTTGAGCCAGGTCTCTGTTATTGACAGTTATTTTGGGGAACTCTCTCCCCCAAAAAGTTGTTAAGGCTAGGTCAATTGAAAATTTCAAAACTAAGTTTTGTTAGTCAAGGATATTAAGGGTTACGGAACCAAGACGGGTTGATGGAGTTAAGATACAGATCAGCCATGATCTAATTGAACGGCAGAACAGGCTCAAGGGACTGAATGGCCTACTCTTGTTCCTATGCTCATGGATATTGTAAAGGGAGCATGTGCAAATTATTATAATGAGATGACCTCACTAAGTCCTGGTAGCCTCTGCACTCTACTTATGCAAAGTATCGCAGGAATGTTGCAGTCTCGGCTACATTTATGCTGTGATTGTTAAATTTTCCCTTTTTGTTACTATTTTTGAGTGCACTTAATATTCTGGTTGCAAACTGATCCATATTTTCTGATTGAATTCAACTGGTATGATTATATTGCAAGTACATTTAGCCAATTATATCAGAAATATGACGTTACATAAGACGTAAAGTGCTAATGAAATCTGATCAATGTAAATAGTCTACAGAGTGCAGTACACGGTAGACTTTGCATAAAGACCATCAAAACTCAATTTAAAATGTCTGGCTCCAGCAATGAATTGGAATATTATTGATTTACAGATTTGGAACTAGAAATAACTGTAGAAGAAAGCTATCATAAATACTTGTATTTGAGAGAGACAAAATAGCAAAAATCCCATCTAAAATTAAGCAAAGTATTTCAATAGGAGAATTGAGCTTATGGTGACTTTAGGAATGGTTGGAATGAAAGACTTGCATTTATATTGCACCTTTCACAACCTCAGGACGTCCCAAAGTGCTTTACAGTCGATGAATTACTTTTTGAAATGTAGTCACTGTTGAGATGTAGGAATTGTGGCAGCCAATTTGTACAAAGCAAGATCCCACAGACAGCAATGAGATAAATAACCAGATAATCTGTTTTAGGCGTTGGTTGAGGGATAAATATTGGCCAGGACACAGGGGAGAACTCCCCTGCTCTATTTCAAATAGTGCCATGGGATCTTTCACTTCCACCTGAGAGAGCAGACAGGGCCTTGGTTTAACGTCTTATCCGAAAGATGGCACCTCTGACAGTGCAGCACGCCCCTTGAGTATCAACCTAGATTTTGTGCTCAAGTCCCTGGAGTGAGACTTGAACCTACAACCTTCTAACACTGAGGTGAGTGTGCTACCAACTGAGTCACAGCTAACACCTTAATGACATAAAGTGAATGGGAAAAGACAAATTACCTGGTGTCAAACACAAATTCCTACAAACTGTCAGGGAACTATAGTCATCTATTCAACTAATAGAGGAGGAAGAGCAAGTTCTGGAGGAAATTAAAGGGGTTGATGGCCTGAGTACATACAAACATGAAAATGAAGGACACAAAAAGACCAGCTGGTCCATAGATCATGTTCTATACTGTTATGGTGTAACTACTGCACACCATGACACCATTCCCTCCTGCCCACCCTAACCAGCTATGAAATCCCCTGGGAGAGGCAACAAAGCAGAGAAAAAACTTTAGACCAATTTAGGAAAGAAACTGACATCTGCATGCCAGCCTATCTGTTTCTTGAACCTTTGTGTATTTTATAGGCTGGAGCAATTTTTCTAAGTTTAACCCTACATTTACAGTGACAAAGGGAGAAGAAATACAATAACATGCCAGTGCCAAAACTGTTTCATCTTGTAACAACATCTGAATCTAATTTTAAAAATTCCAAATGTTCACTTTCCAAGTCAGAATTGTGTATGCCCTTCTCTGTACTGATGCCATGAACCATGCCTTCAGATCACAGTCTCTCATTTGAGAAAGAGGAAGATGCACAGAAAATAGTAAGAGGTGCTGACACAGACATCAACAGTAGTTGTTGACCTAGTAGATATTAACAAACTTCCTGAAACTAAATTGGCAAGGATAGATGAGTCATGGTTCCAACTGTGAAACTTAACACACATATCTGTGATGATATTTTTGGAATCAAGTATCAACTGTATTAGAATGGATGCTCTTCATGTTACTATACAGAGATCTCCATTCAGAGCATATGCACAGATGGGTATTTAGTTGCTATTGATAACACTCAGCAATTAAGGCAAGGACCAATGACAAAGAAGTCCTATTTGGTTAACAGTTACTGTAGGGTTGTATATATAAAAAAGTAGTGGTCACTTGAGAAATCATTCTGGGCATTGCTGAGCAACTGATACCATTGATTGCTGCAGCCGAGGTTTTGAAGTGGAAAGTTCCACGTATTTTCTGAAATGTTTAGCAGGAAGTCTTTATTTAATCTCGCTAGCTCACAAACAATTACACTCAGGAAGTCCTTCAAGAAGCTCTCAGTTGTATACCTGGACTCAAAATTCAGGAGTATGATTAAATTCTATGGTTATAAGCAGCTAGTTTTTTTTTAGTACAGCGGCTATTAATATTTTCCTCAAAGGAAGTAAGCAATGACTCATAACATACTATTTTTCAATAAACATAGGAAAATGCATAAATTATAGATGATGTAGCGATGTCCTGTTGGCATACAGTTTACACTAGGAATCACCCTGATACAGTCAGTTCCACTTAATTGAATACATGGCAAGTGAGTAGAAGTTAAGTAAATGGAAATTAAAAATTAGTTGCTATGAACAATTGTACTCAATCCTATATAACAAATAATTGTAGCCAGTAATTGTTGTTCATTGAAATTTATTTCTTCTGATTGTAGTCTACACCATGTTAAAAGTATGCACAGTCATCATCACCACAAGTAACAACTTGCACTTTAACATTACAAAATATTCCAAGGTGCTTTTCACAAAGGGAACAGACGCTGTACAGAAGTCTGGGTAGTGGGTTAGGTGTGATTGAAGAAGTAAGCTTTTAAGGGTGCAGAGAGATATGGCAAGGCAGGGCTTTAGAAAGGGAGTTTCCATGCATGATAACTGAAGGTTCCAGCACCAGTCCGGAAGCAGAGAACATAAGAACATAAGAAATAGGAGCAGGAGTAGGCCATACATCCCCTTGAGACTGCTCCGTCATTCAATTAGATCATGGCTGATCTTCGACCTCAACTCCATTTTCCTGCCCAATCCCCATATCCCTTGATTTCCCCTAGAGTCTAAAAATCTATCTATCTCAGCGTTGAATATACTCAACGACTTAGCATCCACAGCCCTCTGGGGTAGAGAATTCCCCAAAGATTCATAACCCTCCGAGTGAAGAAATTCCTCCTCATCTCAGTCTTAAATGGCTGATCCGTTATCCTGTGACTATGCCCCTTGGTTCTAGTCTCTCCAGCCAGGGGAAACAACATCTGAGCATCTACCCTGTCAAGCCCCCTCAGAATCTTATATATTTCAATTAGATCACCTCTCATTCTTCTAAACTCCACAGTGTATAGGCCTATTCTACTCAACTTCTCTTCATAGGACAACCCTCTCATCCCAGGAATTAATCTAGTGAACCTTTGTTGCACTGCCTCCAAGGCACGTATATCCTTCCTTAGATAAGGAGATCAAAACTGTATGCAATACTCCAGAGGAGGTCTCACCAAAGCCCTGTACAATTGTAGTAAGTCTTCCTTACTCTTATACTCCAACCCCCTTGCAATAAAGGCCAACATGCCATTTGCTTTCCTAATTGCTTGCTGTACCTGCATACTAACTTTTTGTGTTTCTTGTACGAGGACACCCAAGTCTCTTTGAACGCCAACATTTATAAGATTCTCGCCATTTAAAAAATATTCTGTTTTTCTATTCTTCCTACCAAACTGAATAACTTCACATTTCCCCACATTATATTCCATCTGTCACCTTCTTGCCCACTCACTTAACCTGTCTATATTCCTTTGCAGACTCTTTGAGCACGATTTTAAAAGGGTGACGGGATGGCAGCAGGGGGAGTCAATGGGCACGCGGCAAACGGAATATTAAAAACTTACCATTCCCCACCCGATCGCAACTTAATTGGTGGCCATTAATCTTGTTTCCAGGTTTGCCGTCCAAAACTGTGCAGTGGGCGGACTGCGCACCCGCATGACAGGCTATCAGCTGGAGCGTCTAGATTTAAAGAGCCATTGCTCCAATGGATTTTGCTGGAGCAAAGAGCAAGAAGACCCAATGGAGCAGCACAGGGGCAAGGCTGCTCCAAGATTCAGCGACACCTCACTTCAGGTGCTGCTGGCTGGGGTGAGGAAGAGAAGGGAACCATTTTACCCCTCTGCAGGAGGAAGTGCTCTGCCTCTGCCCCAAGAAGGCTTGGCTCGAGGTGGCAGAGGAGGTCATGAGCAGGAGCAACATATCCCGCACTTGGGTTCAGTGGAGGAAGCATTTCAATGACCTAACTAGGTCAGCAAAAGTGAGTACATGTATTGATTCATTCCGTGGTGCACATCAACCCGCCCCCCCCACCCCCAACTCATTCTGCAGCCAAGACTACTCCATCACATCACTCCTCACACCCACTTAAGGCTCATCCTCAACTTACCTTCACTTCCTGAGCACTTCCTCACCTCCCCATTTGTGACCCCACCACTACCACTCAACCCAATCCTGATCCAATGTGATGTCTTTGTCTCATACTCACCCTCTGATGCATCTCTTTTACGGTCAGCCTCACCCAAAGCAATGCATTCATCGGCTGACCACTTCACCATCACTCACTCACACGTCTGTACTTTCTCCCCTTCTAGGAGAAGAGAGCGCAAAATGCACGCGAGAGGACGAAGACTGGAGGGGGTGCCAAAATAAATAGTGATCCTCACAGAGGCGGAAGAGGTGGCCCTGGAGATCCTGCTGCTCCTGCTCCTCCTCAATGCTGATTGCAGATGTGGATGCTGGATGAGGGCATAGGACCTCATCAACCGGTACCCCTCTCTGTTGCGCCATGTTGTACAGGATACAACGCACTACTATAATGCATCCCACTCTGTATGGTGCATATTGAAATGCTCCCCCAGAACAATTGAGGCACTGAAATCGCATCTTCAGCAGTCCTATCGCATGTTCAATTTTAGACCTGGTGGTGATGTAACTGTCATATCGGTGCTGTTGCTCGTTGATGGGGTTCCTCAGAGGTGTCAGCAGCCATGTGTGCAGGGGGTATCCCTTGTCTCCGAGGAGCCAGCCCTTAAGGCTGTTTGGTGCGTGGAAGAGGCCCAAGATGTTGGATTCCCTCAGAATGTAGGAATCGTGGCAGCTGCCAAAGAATCTGGCACACGTGAAGAAATCATTTGCGGTGGTCACAAATGAGCTAAGCGTTGATGGAGTGATAACCCTTTCTGTTGATGAACAGTCCTGGCTCGTGTGGAGGTGCTCAGATTGCAATATGCATGCAATCGATTGCACCCTGTACACATGGGAAGCCCACCCTGTGGAATCCCACTGCCCTCTCCGTCTGGCTGAGGTTGTCCATGGGGAAGTTGATGTATTGCGAGGCTATGCGAAACAAGCCGTCGATGACCTGCCTTATGCACTTGTGTGCAGGCGACTGAGAGACCCCGGCAATGTCACCGGTGGCACCCTGGAATGATCCGGAGGCGAAGAAGTTGAGGGCAGTGATCACTTTAACTGCGATGGATAACGAGATACCGCCAGGCCCAGCCAGGAGCAGCTCGGCATAAAGGAGGCTGCAGATGTCTGCGACCACTTGGCGACTGACTCTGAGCCTCCGTATGCACTGCTCCTCAGAGAGGATCAGGAAGCTGAGCCTCGGTCTGTAGACCATCTGACGAGGGTAGTGCCTCCTGCAACGTCGTTCCCTCTGTTGTTGCCTTCTGTGCTCTTGTGCAGGTGCCTGTGGCGCAGCAGAGTGTTGTAGAGCTAAAAGTGGCGGAAGTGCATGCTGTGCCTGACGGGGATGGTAATGTTCCTCGTTCTCGGATGCAGTGGTGAATGCAGCCATCGTGCCCCCCATCCTGATGGAATCAGTTTGAGGGGGTCCAAAAAGTTAGTAAATATGTGTAAACAGAACAATTCTTAGTGGAAACCAAGAATTTTCAGTCTAAAACCAAAGAACTCCCAGCCAAAGGTTTGTCTGAGAGAACAGAGTGCCTTGCTGCAATAACTCACCTTTTATCCCCATCTGTCAAACAGGGATTTAAATATCCAAATGGCTGCCAGCTGAAACCTGACGACTTCCCAATGCCGCGTTTCATACAGCACGGGAAACACGTTGAGGCAGCATTGAAATCACTTGCCTTCAATCTAAATTACACTTATTCATTTTTTAATGGCTTTAACTAGTTGATTTAACGGTTTAAATATCGTTCCGGGTTCGAGGATGGCGCGTGCACCCAGATAGCTCTGGGTCGTGAGCATTCTTCGGCATCTTGGAGCCGGGATTTCTGCCTGCTCCTCGAAAAGTCGATTTTCATTGCCCCCCCCTCCCCAATCTGTTCTTATAGTTCTTGCTAGTTTACTTTCATATTCTATTTTCTCCCTTTTCATCAATTTTTTGGTCATCCTTTGCTGGTTTCTGAAACTCCCCCAATCCTCAGGCTTACTACTCTCATTGGCAACATTATAGGTCTTTTCTTTTAATCTAATACTATCCTTAACTTCTTTAGTTAGCCACGGATGGATCACTTTTCCCGTGGAGTTTTTATTTCTCAATGGAACGTGTACTTGTTGAGAATACTGAAATATTTCTTTAAATGTTTGCAATTGTTTATCAACCGTCATACCCTTTGATCTAATTTCCCAATCTACCTTAGCCAACTCGCCCCTCATACCTATGTAATTGGCGTTATTTAAGCTTAAGACTTTGGTTTCTGACTTAAGTATGTCACTTCTCAAGGGCAATTAGGGATGGGCACATCCCATGAATGAATAAAAAACTTTCAAACTCAACGTGAAATTCTATCATACTATGATCACTCTTCCCCAGAGGATCATTTACTATGAGATTACTAATTAACCCTGTCTCATTACACATACAAGATCTAAAATAGCCTGTTCCCTGATTGGTTCCATGATGTATTGTTCTAGGAAACCTTCTCAAATGCATTCCATGAACTCGTCCTCCAGACTATCTTTGCCAATTTGATTTGCCCGTCTATATGAAGATTAAAGTTCCCCACGATTACTGCATTACCTTTGTTCCAAGCTCCCATTATTTCATGATTAATACTCTGTCTGATGGTATAGCTACTATTAAGGGGCCTATAAACTACTCCCACCAGAGTTTTCTGCCCCTTGTTAGTCCTTATTTCCACCCATATTGATTCTACTTCCTGAGGGAGTGGTGGTGCACAGAATGCCATAACCTCAGAAGAACAGAGGTTATGAGCTGGGATCCAGGGCAGAAGGAGTTCACAGAGGTCGGGTGGAGCAAGGCTATGGAGGGATTTACAGAATAGGTTAAAAATATTGAAAGCATTGAGCTAGTGGATGGGGTGCCAATGAAGGTTAGGGAGGACAAGGGTGATAGGTGAGCATGAGTTAGAATGTCATAGGATGTGGACGAGTTCTAGGTGAGTTGGAGTGTAAAGTAGGGTGGAGGTTAGGAGGCCAACAAGCAAAGCATTAGACATATCAAGCCTTTATGTAGCAAAGGCATGGTTGAGAGTTTCGCTGACAGTGGACGTAGGGTATAGGCAAGGGGGAGCAATATTGTGGAGGTGGATGTAGGCAGTCTTGGTGATATACTGGATGTGAGGTTTGAAGTTTAGCTGAGGTTCAAGCAACACACTGAGTTTGCAGACCATTTGATTCAAATTTGTCCACTCCTCTCCCTGGAGAGACTGGGACCATACCGGGTGAAATCAACCAACTCAGCCTAGATAAGAGATCATACCTAGGTCCTTCCGAGTGTGTACAGCTCACTGCCATACTTCTAGGTGCATTTACGCATTGTCATCAATGTAACTGCAACTAAAGACTATTAATTTTCCTTCTCTCAAGTCCTGATAAATTAATATTTACAATGATCTTATAAGATGTTGTGGTAAACAGGTCGTTCTTTTTACATAAATTGATTATAGCCCATTATGGAAATTAGGAAAATTGAAACATTAAAGTGTTTTGTTCTGCTTGACCTATTCCAGTGCTGTAAGCAAATTTAATTTAAAATAAATCCTTCTCACATCTTGAGAACCCATGGCATCACTGAGTTAATGGCTTTCTCCCAGTTGGAATCACATTATAGTTCAGCACGGGAAGGAAATGACTCATGTTTTATAAATACATTAAGAGCAAGAGGATAACTAAGGAAAGAGTAGGGCCTATTGGAGACCAAAAGGGTAACCTATGTGTGGAGGCGAAAGATGTTGATATGGTTCTTAATGAATACTTTGCGTTTGTCTTCACAAAAGAGAGGGACGATGCGGACATTGCAGTTAAGAGGAGTGTTAAATATTGGATGGGATAAACATAGTGAGAGAGGAAGTACTAAGGGGATTAGTATCTTTGAAAGTAGATAAATCGCCTGGGCCAGATGAAATGTATCCCAGGCTACTAAAAGAATCAAGGGAGGGAATAACGGAGGCTCTGAGCATCATTTTCCAATCCTCACTGGATACAAGCGTGTGCCGGAGGATTGGAGGACTGCTAATGTTGTACCATTGTTTAAAAAAGGACCGAGAAATAGATCAAGTAATTATAGGCCAGTCAATCTAACATCGGTGGTGGGCAAATTATTGGAATCAATTCTGAGGGACAGGATAAACCGTCACTTAGAAAGGCACAGAGTAATCAAGGACAGTCAGCATGGATTTGTTAAGGGAAGGTCATGTCCGACTAAATTGATTGAATTTTTTGAGGAGGTAACAAGGAGGGTAGATGAGGGTAGTGTATTTGATGTAGTCTACATGGATTTTAGCAAGGCTTTTGACAAGGTCCCACATGGCAGACTGGTCAAAAAAGTACAAGCCCATGGGAAAGTGGCTAGTTGGATCCAAAATTGGCTCAGTGGCAGGAAGCAAAGGGTAATGGTCGACAGGTGTTTTTGTGACTGGAAGGTCCCTGGCTTTTTGGGTGTATATTAATGATTTGGACTTAAATGTGGGAGGCATGATTAAGAAGTTTGCAGATGATACAAAAATTGGCCATGTGGTTGATAGTGGGGAGGAAAGCTGTAGACTGTAAGAAGATATCAATGGACTGGTCCGGTGGGCAGAAAACTGGCAAATGGAATTCAATCCAGAGAAATGTGAGGTAATGCATTTGGGGAGGGCAAACAAAGCAAGGGAATATACAATAAATGGAAGGATACCGAGAGGTGTGGAGGAAGTGAGGGACCTTGGAGTGCATGTCCACAGATCCCTGAAGGAAGCAGGACAGTTAGATAAGGTGGTTAAGAAGGCATATGAAATACTTTCCTTTATTAGCTGAGGCATAGATTATAATAAGAGCAGGGAGGTTATGCTGGAACTGTATAGAACACTGGTTAGGCCACAGCTTGAGTACTGAGTACAGTTCTGGTCACCACATTACAGGAAAGATGTGATTGCACAAGAGATGATACAAAGGAGATTTATGAGGATGTTGCCAGGACTGGAGAATTTTAGCTAAGGGGAAAGATTGGATAGGCTGGGGTTGTTTTCTTTGGAACAGAGGAGGTTGAAGGGTGATTTAATTGAGGTGTACAAAATTATGAGGGGCCTAAATAGAGTGGATAGGAAGGACCTATTTCCCTTAGCAGAGAGGTCAATAACCAGGGGGCATTGATTTAAAGTGATCGGTAGAAGGTTTAGAGGGGAGCTGAGGAAAAATTATTTCACTCAGAAGGTGGTGGGGGTCTGGAACTCACTGCCTGAAAGGGTTGTAGAGGCAGAAACCCTCAACTCATTTAAAAAGCACCTGGATGTGCACCTAAAGAGCCACAACCTACATGGCTTCGGACCAAGTGCTGGAATGTGGGATTAGACTGGGTGGCTCATTTTCGGCCGGCATGGACACGATGGGCCGAATGGCCTCCTTCTGTGCCGTAAACTTTCTATGATTCTATGAGTCTATGTTATGGCTGCCAATGTAGCTCAAATTCTAGAAGATTAGGTTTACAAGCTTGTTGTTTATTTGATTGTATGTTTAATTCCTCGTAGATAGGACATCTATTTCTACTCAAATAAAAACACATTAATATTAAAATCTTTTCACTCTTAGAATGGTAAGAATCAATAGTCTCACTGTAATAATTCACATACATAACAATTAATCATATGAATTTTACCTAGTTCTGGGATAATGAAAATCTATTTCTCTGACTGGATACTGCAGATTTGCATATATCCAATTAAAAAGTGAAAGCCACTTACCTGATCCAATTTTTTCAACGTAACACAAAGGTTATCTACTGCTTGTAACAATATAAAGTTCATGTATATTTCTAATGTAAAATAATCTTTGTGATGGATAGATTTCTAGGATTTTTTTGTGTGAATCTTGTGTTCCTCAA
Organism: Heptranchias perlo; assembly: GCF_035084215.1. NCBI lineage: Eukaryota > Metazoa > Chordata > Chondrichthyes > Hexanchiformes > Hexanchidae > Heptranchias > Heptranchias perlo. Next base: position 53,646,799 of record NC_090325.1, on the reverse strand, counting down.
TTGAGGGACATTAATGCTAGAGAACAGAATATTTTTCATTTTAGGCATCCAGTGTCAGCATCGAGCATGTGCAGGTCAGCTGTAACTCAGTTAGATGCAATCTATCACAGTGAAGAGCTCTAATCTCAGAAGAATAATCCTACTGAACCAGTGTGACATTTTCCCACCTTCCACAATAGCCATCTGACTCCCCTGAATGAGATCGCCATTTAGGGGGCAGTTTTAGGTCGTGGGCCCATGCCCACTTGGACCTAGATTGAGATATCCCCAATAAATTTCAGCTCCGATTTTAACTCGGGGTGGGAATCGGGTACCAAAGTGGATGGCAATCCACCCGACCCCCCGGAACGTGAGGTCCAGGAGATTTTAACTCCCGGGCAACATTTGCATTGTCCAACATGACTCCTGCCCGAAGCCGGCAAGAGAGACGTCAATGCCAGTGGGCAGGAATGGAAATTCACAGGGCTTCAGGCCACCACCAGGGATCCATGGGTCCCTGGCACAGTGAATTGGGTGGGGGGGGGGGGTTGGGAAAGTTTGCAATCGGGGAAGGAAGGACTGCGGAAAGAAAGACCATGGCAGGAAACTGCTAGCTTCACACAAACAGTTATACATGGTATTGGAATGCCTTCAAAGGAGATACCGCATCATGGCGGTAATTACAGAGGAGTCCGCTTCCTGTTTGTGTGGAATCCTCTTGCATGGCATCAGCGCTCTGCAGTCTACATTGGGGTGTGTGGCCATTTCCAGGGATACTGTAGTTGGGCCTTCACAGCAGGATTCTGTGTTGCTAGCCTTTCTAGCTTTGATGAAAGCTCAAATGGCTGCCAGCCAGTCTCTGGGCTCCATCATGTGATCTACCTCAGAGAGATTGGTGGACCGCACAAATAGGGGCTTTCAAGGCGTCACTCATCTCCTCAAGTCTGTTCTTGCACAGATCAGTGGGAGTAATGAGCTGCAGCCCCATGGGAGTGGCAGTGGTGCAACAGGAGCAGTACATGCACCACTCTCTCAGGATGTCAGCCTGTCTACTCCCTCGCCACCCCCTCACCCAATACTACCCTCCACAGTGCCAGAAAGCCAGCTAGACCAGACTGCCCCTGCAGCAGCCGAGGTGTTGCAGTCTGCAGCCGGGCCCTCACAGGCTCAAACACCCAGAAGTCGCCGGCCATGAATGTCTCAGGGATCCCAACATGAGTAACAGCAGCCTTCCACCAGATTTGCTGAAGCCACTGGGGGAGTACCTGGTAGGAGTAGTAGAGTTGGTAAATGTTCTTTTAAGAAAGGCACAATGGGTTGACACTTGGGTGAGAAATGATTTCAAGGCAATTATTGTGTGTGGTATGAAATTAATCACCTTTATCACATTTTGCACTTTGGTCTGTAGTGTCCTTTTATAGTAGTGTTTGAATCTACATTGTCAGTATGTCATTGATATAAAAGTTGACTGAATGGTTTCAATGTTCTTTAATGCAAGATTAAGGGAGTGGTGATGGAGATAACAAGGACTCTTAATGTAGAGGGGCTTTGTGTAACTTTTCAGGGGAAGGGAGTGAGCAGATGTGCTATCAAACGATCCCTGCAATCTCTGGCTGCGATGCATTGTACTCATCCTCCTTCTGCTTCTTCCTCACTTTCACCCAAGTCTTCCTCATCAGATGATGACTGTTGCTGTTGCTCTGCCTCCTCCAAATGCAATCCCCTCTGCATTGTCAGGTTGTGCAACATGAAATGCACTACAATGATGTGGGAGATTTTCTCTGGGGCATATTGTAGGAAGCCCCCAAGAGCTATCCAGGCACCTGCTTCAAGAGTCCTACAGTGTGCTCAGTGATGAGCCTGGTGATTCCATGGCTTAGGTTGTACATGAACATGGTGGGGATGTGCCGAGCTGTCATCAGCTATGTATGGAAGGGGCAGCCCTGGTCCCCAAGCAGTCATCATCTTACCTTCCTGTTAGGGGATGGTTAACTGTCACAGGATGAATGCATCATGACAGCTGCCTGAGAAACTGGCACAGACGTGTATGATCCTTCTGCGGTGATTGCTGACCAGCTCTACATTAATAGAATGAAAGCCCTTCCTGTTGACGAAAGCTACTGGCTGGTCTTCTGGTGTCTTGATGGCTACATGAGCGCAATCTAGAACCCCCTAGACATGAGGGAAGCTACCCATTGCTGCAGATCCCAGAGCTCGATCATTTTTATTATTAGCGTTCATGGGGAAGGTGATGTATTGGTTGGTCATGGCAAATAAGGCATTCATGATGTCCTTGATGCAGTTGTGCACTGCAGACTAGGAGGTGTTCCCTGTGACAACCTGGTAGGATCCTGAGGCAAGAAGGTTAAGGGTGATGGTGGCGACTTTGACAGACACTGGCAAAGCATGGTCTCCTGGTCCAGCATGCAACAGGTGTTGTTGCAAGAGGTTGCAGTGATTAGCGACAGCCTGCCTGGAGAAGCACAACCTCCTCACTGCTCCACAGAGATATTCCAGGAAAGTGACTCATGGTCTATAGACCCTGTGGGCTGGGTAAGGCCTTCTACGAGCAGCCCCACCCCTCTCACCTGTTGTCTTCTAACAGGCCCCACCTGCTGCTCCTCCTGGTTGTTGAGGTTGCTGCTTCTGTTGATGATGATGATGATGTTACTGTTGTTGCTGTTGCTGATCCTGTTCCTCCAACTCTTCCTCCATCCAAAACAATGAAGTGAGAATGGCACCCACTCCATCCAGAGAAAGCACGGGTATCTCCCCCACCCCCGGCCCATTATAAAGGAGCAGCCGAGAGCGGAGAGGGAGAATCCCAAAAAAAGTACGGGAATCACCCCCAGCGACCCATATAAAGGAGCAGTGGAGAGCAGCCCAGAGAAAGCAAGGGAATCCCTCACCAGTGGCCCAGTATAAAGCAGCAGCCCAGAGGGGAGAGAGAGCAGCCCAGAGAGAGCACGGGAATCACCCCAATGGCCCAGTATAAAGGAGCAGCCCAGAGGGGAGAGAGAGCAGCCCAGAGAGAGCACGGGAATCACCCCAATGGCCCAGTATAAAGGAGCAGCCCAGAGGGGAGAGAGAGCAGCCCAGAGAGAGCACGGGAATCACCCCAATGGCCCAGTATAAAGGAGCAGCCCAGAGGGGAGAGAGAGCAGCCCAGAGAGAGCACGGGAATCACCCCAATGGCCCAGTATAAAGCAGCAGCCCAGAGGGGAGAGAGAGCAGCCCAGAGAGAGCACGGGAATCACCCCAATGGCCCAGTATAAAGGAGCAGGAGAGAGCGGTGAGTCTGAAACAGACAGAGAAAAAAAATCAAAAGGTGATGTCACAACACAAGTAGAAGCAGCGGGGCTAAGTTACGTATCTAGTTTATTGGTTAGTGTTTTTGGTGGGTAATGTTAAGTAAATGTTAGTATTTAGTTTATTGGTCAGTGTTTTTATTGGTTAGTGTTTCTTTTAATGATTAGCATTTCAATGTTAGCTAAACAGTTAAATAGCATTAAAACTAAAGAATCAGTTTTAAATAACTGTTAGCTAACATGGCAGGCAGCTGGGGCATGTTGCATGCACATCCTGTGCCATGTGGGAACTCCAGAATAATTTGTGTGTCCTGGAAAGCCACATGTGCAGGAAGTGCCACCAACTGCTCAAGCTCGAGCTCAGAGTTTCTGAGCTTGAGGGGACGGCTGGCATCACTACAGTGCATACAGGAAGCTGAGAGTTTCATGGATGACATGTTTCAGAAGGTGGTCACCCCACAGCTACAGAGAGTTCAGGAGGAAAGGGAGTGGGTGACCACTAGACAGACTAGGAGGAGCAGGCAGGCAGTGCAGGAATCCCCTGAGAGTGTGGTACTCACAAGTGTTGAAAACCAGTGAGGGTGATGACATTTGGGGAGTGCAGTCAGAAGCAAATCCACAGCACCGTGGAACACTCGGCTGCACAGGGGGGCACAAGAAAGTGTAGAATTGCTGTTGTTATAGAGGATTCAATAGTCAGGGGGATAGGGGGATAGATAGGCATTTCTGCAACCGCAGACTTGAGTCCCAAATGGTGTGTTGCCTTCCTGGTGCCAGGGTAAAGGATATCCCTGAAAGGGTGCACAACATTCTGCGAGGGGAAGGGAAACAGCCAGAAGTCGAGGTCCATGTGGGAGCCAATGACCTAGGTAGGAATAGAGTTGAGGTGCTACAGACAGAGTTTCAGGAACTAGGAAAAAGATTATAGAACAGGACCTCAAAGGTGGTAATATCTGGATTACTCCCTGTGCCACGTGTGAGTGAGTACAGAAACAGGAAGATAGTGCAGGTGAATGCGTGGCTGGAGAAATGGTGCAGGAGGGAGAGTTTCAGATTCCTGGGGCATTCGGACCAGTTCTGGGGCAGGAGGGATCTGTGCAAGTCGGATGGGTTGCACCTGAACAGGGCTGGGACCAATATCCTCACGGGGAGGTTAACTAATGCTGTGAGGAAGGGTTTAAACTAATTTGGCAGGGGGAGGGGAACCAGGATATAGCAGCAGAGGAGAAACAAGGTGCATAGAAAACTGGGAGGGACAAACAGCAACAGAATAAAGAATAATGTAGAAAGATCAGGATTTAAATGGAGGAAAAAAGCAAAGCCGGCTGGCATGGTGTTGGAATGCATGTGTGTTAATGTGAGGAGTGTTACAAATAAGGTTGATGAGATGCAAGCATAAGTTGCCACATGAGGTTATGATATAATGGCTATAATGGAGAGCTGGCTTAAACATGGACAGGAATTGGAGCTGAACATTCCTGGCTATAATTTATTCAGGAGGGATAGGGAAGGAAAAAAGAAAGGAATGGAAGTGGCAATATTGATCAAGGATAATATTACAGATGTACAGAGGGACGATATACCAAAGGGTTCAAAGACTGTATCTATTTTGTTAGAGTCATGGAACAGAAAAGGAGCTGTTACATTGCTGGGTGTCCAATATAGACCCCCATGTAGTGAGACAGAGATGGAAGAGCAAATCTGCAGGCAAATTTCAGATAAATGTAAATACTAGGGTACTTCAATTACCCTAATAAAGACTGGGAGAAAAACAATATAAATGGCAAGGAGGGTGAAGAATTCCAAAAATGTATAAAGGAGAACTTTCATAATCAGTATGTTTCTAACCCAACGAGGAAGGAAGCAGTGCTGGATCTAGTTCTGGAGAATGAATATGGGCAAGTGGAATGTGTTTCAATGGGAGAACATCTGGTTAATAGTGATCATAATATAATTAGGTTCAAAGTAGTTATGGAAAGGGACAAAGAAAAACCAAAGGTGACAATATCCAACTGGAAGAGAGCCAATTTTATGATTTGAGAAGGTGGACTGGAAACAAAGATTGGCCAGGAAAACAATAAATGAGCAATGGCAGGCCTTCAAGGCGGAGATAGTTTGGGTACAAACCAAGCAAATTCCCATAAGGAGGAAATATGGGGCATCTAAAGCTAGAGCTTCCTGGATGACAAAGGAAATAGAAGTTAAGATAAAACAGAAAAAGGAGGTTTATGACAAATATCAGGTACAGAATACAGTAGAAAACCAAGCAAAATATGGAAAGTGCAGGGCGCAATTGATCAAGGATATAAGAAGGGCAAAGAGAGAGTATGAGAAAGATTAGTGGGTAACATAAAAGGGAACCTAAAAATCTTTTATAAACATATAAAAAGTAAAAGGATAGTCAAAGAAATGGTGGGGCTGATTAGGGACAAAAAATAAATCTTCTTGTGGAGGCAGAGGGCATGACTAAGGTACTGAATGAATACTTTGCATCTGTCTTCACAAAAGAAGAGGATGAAGTTAATGTCATAGTAGAGGAGGGGAAGGAGAGATATTGGAGAGGATAAAAATAGAAAGGAGGTGCTAAATAGGTTAGCATCACCCAAAGTTAATAAGTCCCCCAGTCCTGATGGGGTGCATCCTAGGTTACTGAGGGAAGCTTGGGTGGAGATAGCAGAAACTCTGATCTTTCAATCTTTCAATACTCCTTGGATGTGGGAGTGGTATTAGAGGACTGGAGGACTGCAAATGTTATACCCCTATTTGAAAAAGGGGAGAGGGATAAGCCTGGTAACTGCAGGCCAATCAGTCTAACATCAATGGTGGGAAAATTACTGGAGACCATTGTCAAGGACAAAATTAATTCTCACTTGGAGAAGCATGGGTTGATAAGGGACAGCCAGCATAGATTTGTTAAGGACAAATCATGTCTGACGAACCTGATTGTGTTCTTTGATGAAGTATCAGAGAGGGTAAAGGTAGTGCAGTATATGTTGTAAATATGGACTTTCAAAAGGCATTTGATAAAGTACCACATAGCAGACTTATTCAGAAAATGGAAGCACATGGGATTAAAGGGGTGGTGGTAATGTGGGTATGTAATTGGCTAAAGAATAGGAGGCAGACAGTAGTGGTGAATGTATGTTTTTCTGGCTGGAGAGAAGTATGCAGTGGGATCCCCAAGGGTCAGTATTAGGACCATTGCTTTTCTTGTTATATATAAATGACCTGGACTTGGGTATAGGGGGTACAATTTTGAAGTTCACAGATGATACAAAACTTGGCAACATAATAAATAGTGAGGAGGATAGTAACAGATTTCAGGAGGACATAGACAGACTGGTGAAATGGGCAGACACAGGGCTGATGTAATTTAATGCGGATAACTGTGAAGTGATACACTTTGGCAGGAACAACATGGAGAGGCTGTATAATCTAAATGGTACTATTTTGAGAGGGCTGCAAGAGCAGAGGGACTTGGGGGTGCATATTTACAAATCTTTGAAGGTGGCAGGACAAGTTGATAAGGTGGTTAAGAAAGCATATGGGATACTTGGCTTTGTAAATAGGAGCATTGAATACAAATACAAGGAAATCATGCTAAACTGTTACAAGTCACTAAATCAAAAGCAAAATACTGCAGATGCTGGAAATCTGAAATAAAAACAGAAAATGATGGAAATACTCAGCAAGTCAGGCAGCATCTGTGGAGAAAGAAACAGAGTTAACGTTTCAGTTCGATGACCTTTATTTCCAGCATTTTCTGTTTTTATTACTTTACGAATCACTGGTTAGGCCTCAGCTGGAGTATTGTGTACAATTCTGGGCACCACACTTTAGGAAGGGTGTCAAAGCCTTGGAGGGGGTACAGAGGAGGTTTACCAAGATGATATCAGGGATGAGGGACTTCAGTTATGTGGAGAGATTGAAGAAGCTGGGATTGTTCTCCTTAGAGCAGAGAAGGTTAAGGGGAGACCTAATAGAGGTGTTCAAAATAATGAGGGGTTTTGATAGAGCAAGTAGGGAGATACTGTTTCATCTGGGAAGTGGGTCGGTAACCAGGGGTCATAGATTTAAAATAACTGGCAAAAGAACTAGAGGGGAAATGAGGAGAAATTTTATTACACAGAGGGTTGTTAAGATCTGGAACGCACTATTTGAAAGGGTGGTGGAAGCAGATTCCATAGGAACTTTCAAAAGACAATTGGACATGTACTTGAAGAGGACTAATTTGCAGGGTTGCAAGAAAAAAGCTGGGTATGGAACCAAATTGGACAGCTCTTTCAAAGAGACGGCACAGGCACGACAGGCCGAATGGCCTCCTTCTGTGCTGTAAGATTCTATGATTCGATAATTTTATAAGCTCTGAGCGCATATTCAGGTTGAGTAAGGCAAAAATAAGCAAAAACAACCGATATCCAAGCTGAAAAATCCTTTAGAGATCCAAATAATTACAATAATGCATAGGTTGCTGTGATGAGTGCCTGTACCTGAGTGCCCCTTTAATTACTGCTTCCAGTTGGCCTCTGTTTGACTCAGCGAGTTGGGCACTGGGCAGAACTTTCAATTTTTCCAGTTAAAAATGCATCGGGCTCCTAATTACAGCATAGAACCCTGATTTGCTTATATTCATGAAGCGCTCATCTGCTTCCTAAAATCCAGCCACCAAAAGAAAACCAGCTTTGAGCAGGAATAGAGCAGTAAGTGGGCAGTAAGTGTAACAAAGCAATTTTAGTGGCGTGTTTGCTCTTGTTCCGCCAGGCGTGTTGAGTTAAAAAAATTGCCCCCAAGCCTAATTTTCTTGCCAGTCCCTTGTCAATAACGGACTCAAACCCTAATTTCCATAGGTTATAAAGGATCATCATTTGAAGGGCTCATTAAACATTATCCTCCAGAGACTCTGTTTGATGTTAAATTTGTTCCAGAGAACATAGAAAATGCCTCAATAATTGGAACCTTCTCCTAGAATACTTACCTAGTAAATTACCATAATAATGGGAATCATTGTGTACTGAATAAAAGCAGAATATGCAAATAGTTAAAGTACAATTAATTATTGATGAAATTGCCAGCATCTGTCACTCTCTAGTTTCCTCATGAAAACCAAAAATAAAGGTGTTAAGAAGACTAAGTTGGTCAAAATTGCCATAAAGTTGCAGTTCCTGATATTTATCACAGAGGAGGCCAATGTAATTGAAAATACAGCACATGATGGATTCATTAGCCAATAATTACAGCACAAGGATTAGGTATGTGAGGTATGTCAGTGAGTTTAGATCATATGGCATCATCACGAGATCAAAATAAAATATTTGTGCCATATGTGTCCCTATTATAGTATGATTGCATGTATGTTTAAAGTGCAGAATGGCATCACAATGAAGCCTTTGATCATCTGATGTGCCTTATGTGTTATGGCAATTAAGCATATAGAATCCTGGATTTTACAAGTGGGGCATAGAGTACAAAAGCAAAGAGATAATGTTAAAACTATATAAATCACTGGTAAGGCTGCTGTTAGAATATGGCGGGTAATTATTCTGTTGTGCCGCTCCTTGCGTGTACCGGGAGCATGTATTGAAAAATTGCACCATCCCAGACCACGACTTTTCATCCATTAATGGACGCAAAGTTACAGTTTGGGAGTGCACAGTTTTGTGCTATGTGCTCTTGGCATACAGCAAGGCTGGTGTTAGTAGAATTTCTATCTCATTGTGTCCAGTTTTTGGCACCCTTCTTTCGGAAGGATTTCAAGGGCATTTGACCCCTGTTTGTGATATGACTTATTCGGAGGCAGATGAAGGAAAACAACCATAAAACCCCCTGACTGCTACTGCTGTAATCAGCTTGGCCCTCCCCTGAGCTACTGTTTCCATACCACAGAACAAAAAATCGTTCCTTACAACTACCATACAACTACTCCATCCCACTTGTAATGAAAAAAGAAGCCTCATGGGAATATGGAAACAGGAATAGGCAATTCAGCCCCTCAAGCCTGTTCTGCCATTCAGTTAGATCATGGTTGATCACTACCTCAACTCCATTTACCTGTCTTGGATCCATATCCTTTGATACGATTAGCTAATAAAAATCTATTGATCTCAATCTTGATCTCACAGTCAAAACAGCACCCTTCTCTTATTCCTACAGCATCATTCTTCATAACCGCATTGTTTTCCATGTTCCTCTGCCTTCTTACCAACACCTTCCAAGGTAGACTACAGGGGTGCCCAGACTCCTGCTTGGGGGTAATGCTGCTATCCCAGTTCTAGCACAGCAGCACAAAGACATTCAGATGAATAAGCTCATGGAAATATGTAGTAAAACCAGTGACATTCAAATTTTTTGCTTCTGGCTGGCATAATGGATTACTGTACTAAGTTATTTATAAGCAGCTGACTGGAACAGTAAAAAGCAACAAAATCGGTCTAGTGCTCACATGGAGCTTATACGGTATCTGCTCCTTTAATGGTGCTCCTACCTTTTAGGTCCCAAAAGCATCCGAACTCCCTGTCCCCTATGGGTTTTCCACCTATAGTACACCTCCATGAGCACCTGATGTTTGTTGCATGATAATGAAGGCCCACAAGAGGATCCTGTGCAAACTTGAATGGCCTGGCAGAGCATTTCCCCCGGTTGCCCTGGAAAGTCCACCCCAGAATGCCTTACCAGAAACAATGGTGGAAGTTGAACCTATAACAATTTTTAAAAGGGAAGTAGATAAATATTTGAAACAGAAAATTTTAAAAGGGTATGGAGAAAGGCATCGGACTAAATGGATAACTTTTAAGGGAGCTGATATATGCACGATGGGTCAAGTGGCCTTTTTCTGTGATATTCTATGATCTAAGTTTCTGTGGGGGTAATTTTGAATTTGTGCGATAGCTTCATTGACTTCAATGGAAATAAAATTCGAGAGAGATATAAAATGGGCTGCCGACTTTTTTAAATGGTGAGAAACTATTAAATGTTGGTGTTCAGAGAGACTTTCGTGTCCTGGTACAAGAAATACAAGGGGCTCGATTTTCCAGTGAAGTAGCGAGGGGAAGGGGGGCAATTAAAGCCTGCGGGACGATTGTTAAGACACTTATTTAGATACTTAAAATACTTAATTTTGTCCACATTAAGGCAGGGGTCCGATTTTGAAACATCCTCAGCATGTTTCCCATGCTGTGGGAAACACTCCATGTTCTGCCAGACGTGTTTCAGCCAGCGGTCAGTGGGACATTCAAATGCTTGTTTGACAGATGGGGAGAAAAGGTGAGTTCTTGCTGCAGGGCACTCAATTCTTTTACACAAACTTTTAGCTGCAAGGTCTTTGTGTTTTCACTGGAAATTCTTACTTTCCACTCACAATTCTTCTGTTCATACACATTTTACAACTTTTCGGACCCCCTCAAACTCACACCATCAAGATGGGGGGGGGGGGGGGGGGGCGCCATGGCTGCATTCAGCACTACATCCGAGGACGAGCAACACCACCAGCCTCGCCACGCACGGCGTGCACTTCCGCCACTTGGAGCTCCACAACACAGTGCTGCAACACAGGCACCTGCACAAGAGCACAGAGGGCAACCACAGAGTGGGGTGCTGCTTGAGGAGGCCCCAACAACATCTGCCACCCACATGGAGGAGGAGGAACCCACGGGCACAGCATTAGCTCACCTGGCTGCTCGTGAGGACAGGGAGTCACTGATATGTGAACGGTTCTCCTAACATCAGAAAGTGTGAACAATCCAATCATCACACCACATGGAAAGAGCAGCCCCCATACCAGGCTCCCCACCCCTCCCTGCACAAAACAGTCTTGTAACTACACATACACCCATTCACCCAATGAGTGGCATCAAGTGCTGCCGTTCATGGTGAACCTCATGAAAGGGCCCTATCTCAAAAGCCAGTCAAGAATGGGCAAGACGTGGCAGCAATGGTGACAATCATAAAATTTAATGTCACTTTAAAAAAAACTAAATATAAATGAAAAACATGACAGTCTGTCAAACACCCTTGTGCATCCCCTTCGTGCTCACAAAACCTTCGCCTTTCTCTTTCGACTACTTCTACGTGGTGCATCCCCTGTGGCTGCAGCAGAGGTAGTGGCAGGTTGCTCATGTTCATGCCCTGACTGCTTAGATGATTTGGGCCTATGCCCTCTGGGTTTTGGAGCCCGTGAGGGCCCCTCCAAAGACTGCTCTACCTGCACCTTTGGTAGGAGGCATCATTGTGGGGACTGGTTGAGAGGGGGGGGCAACGGGTGAGTCGCGGGAGTGCTTTGAGTGGCGTCCCCACGTCCATGTCCCCTTTCACCATCATCCCTCTCCTGGACCAGGCCCACATCACTCCTACCACCTTGCTGGACGACAGTTTGGAGGACATGTATGGTGCCTTGGAAGCCCAGTTGTAAAGTTTCTGTCTGCCTGTTTAAGGCCGCAGAATTTGCTCACCCTGAATCTGAACAGCCATTGTCAGGACCTATATGGACTCATTTGTGAGCCATGCTCGAAGCTCAACGGAGGCTAGCCTTCTCTCCATTGCAGACATTCCCGCACCTACCTGTGACACTATCTCAGAGAGTTGCTCACATCCATATGCCAGTATCTCAGAGATTCCCTCCCATACCTGTGCCACCATTCCATTCATGCAGGAGTTGGACTCCTCCATCCTCTGCACTATTGTGGAGAGTGCGCATGGCACCTGTTCCAGCACCTTGCAAATCATAGAGTCATAGAGTCATAGAGTTATACAGCACGGATAGAGGCCCTTCGGCCCATCGTGTCCGCTCAGGCCATCAGCCCTGTCTACTCTAATCCCATATTCCAGCATTTGGTCCGTAGCCTTGTATGCTATGGCGTTTCAAGTGCTCATCCAAATGCTTCTTGAATGTTGTGAGGGTTCCTGCCTCCACAACCCTTTCAGGCAGTGAGTTCCAGACTCCAACCACCCTCTGGGTGAAAAAGTTCTTTCTCAAATCCCCTCTAAACCTCCCGCCTTTTACCTTGAATCTATGTCCCCTTGTTATAGAACCCTCAACGAAGGGAAAAAGCTCCTTAGTATCCATCCTATCTGTGCCCCTCATAATTTTGTACACCTCAATCATGTCCCCCCTCAGCCTCCTCTGCTCCAAGGAAAACAAACCCAATCTTCCCAGTCTCTCTTCATAGCTGAAGCGCTCCAGCCCTGGTAACATCCTGGTGAATCTCCTCTGCACCCTCTCCAAAGCGATCACATCCTTCCTGTAGTGTGGCGACCAGAACTGCACACAGTACTCCAGCTGTGGCCTAACCGGTGTTTTATACAGCTCCATCATAACCTCCTTGCTCTTATATTCTATGCCTCGGCTAATAAAGGCAAGTATCCCATATGCCTTCTTTACCACCTTATCTACCTGTTCCGCCGCCTTCAGGGATCTGTGAACTTGCACACCAAGATCCCTCTGACCCTCTGTCTTGCCTAGGGTCCTCCCATTCATTGTGTATTCCCTTGCCTTGTTAGTCCCTCCAAAGTGCATCACCTCGCACTTTTCCGGGTTAAATTCCATTTGCCACTGTTCCGCCCATCTGACCAACCCATCTATATCGTCCTGCAGACTGAGGCTATCCTCCTCGCTATTTACCACCCTACCAATTTTTGTATCATCAGCGAACTTACTGATCATACCTTTTACATTCATATCCAAGTCATTAATGTAGACCACAAACAGCAAGGGACCCAGCACCGATCCCTGTGGTACCCCACTGGCCACAGGCTTCCAGTCACAAAAACAACCTTCGACCATCACCCTCTGCCTTCTGCCACTAAGCCAGTTTTGTATCCAAAGTGCCAAGGCACCCTGGATTCCATGGGCTCGTACCTTCTTGACCAGTCTCCTGTGGGGGACTTTATCGAAGGCCTTACTGAAATCCATGTATACCACATCCACTGCGTTACCCTCATCCACACGCCTAGTCACCCCCTCAAAAAATTCAATCAAATTAGTCAGACATGATCTTCCCTTGACAAAGCCATGTTGACTATCCCTGATTAATCCTTGCTTCTCCAAGTGGAGACTAATTTTGTCCTTCAGAATTTTTTCCAATAATTTTCCTACCACTGATGTTAGGCTCACTGGCCTGTAGTTCCCCGGTTTTTCCCTACTCCCCTTCTTGAATAATGGTACTACATTAGCAGTTCTCCAGTCCTCTGGCACATCCCCTGTGGCCAGAGAGGTTCTGAATATATGTGTCAGAGCCCCCGCAATCTCCTCCTTTGCCTCACACAGTAGCCTGGGATACATTTCGTCTGGGCCTGGGGATTTATCCATTTTTAGGCCTGCTAAAACCGCCAATACCTCCTCCCGCTCGATGTTAATATGTTCGAGTATATCACAGTCCCCCTGCCGTATTTCTATGTCTACATCGTCCTTCTCCATAGTGAAAACAGATGTAAAAAATTCATTTACAACCCCTCCTACATCTGCCGGCTCCACACACAGATTGCCATTTTTGTCCCTAATGGGCCCTATTTTTTCCCTAGTCATCCTCTTACCCTTAATATACTTATAAAACATCTTAGGATTTTCCTTTATTTTGCTCGCCAGTGTTATTTCATGGCCCCTCCTTGATCTCCTAATTTCTTTTTTAAGTATCCCCCTGCACTTTTTGTACTCCTCTAGGGCTTCCTCCGTCTTTAGCCTTTTGTATCTGCCAAAAGCCCTCCTTTTTTTCCTAATCCATTCTCGTATATCCCCTGACATCCAAGGTTCCCTGGAGTTCTTGGAACCACCCTTGACCTTTACGGGAACATGTTGCCATTGTATGGTCTCAATCTCCCTTCTGAAAGACTCCCATTGCTCCGATGCGGATTTTCCTACAAGCAGCTGATCCCAGTCCATTTTGGCCAGATCCTGCCTTATCCTATTAAAATCGGCCTTCCCCCAATTTAGAACCTTTATTTCCGGCCCCTCCCTGTCCTTTTCCATGACCACCTTAAATCTCACCGAATTATGGTCACTCTCACCAAAGTGCTCACCGACTAGCACTTCTTCCACTTGGCCGGCCACATTCCCTAGAATTAGGTCCAGTACCGCCCCCTCTCTTGTAGGACTTTCTGCATGCTGGCTCAAAAAGCTCTCCTGGATGCACGTTAAGAATTTTGTACCCTCTAAGCCTTTTACACTCTGAGTATCCCAGTTAATATTGGGGAAGTTGAAATCCCCCACTATTATTACCCTATTATTTGCACAATTTTCTGAGATTTGCCTACATATCTGTTCCTCTATCTCCCCCTGACTGTTTGGGGGCCTATGGTACACTCCCATCAAAGTGCTTGCCCCCTTTTTGTTTTTAAGCTCCACCCATATGGCCTCATTAGAGGAACCTGCTAATATATCATCCCTCCTTATGGCAGTAATTGATTCTTTAATTAATATTGCGACCCCCCCTCCTCTTATACCTCCCCCTCTGTCTCGCCTGAAGATTCTGTACCCCGGAATATTGAGCTGCCAGTCTTGCCCCTCCCTCAACCATGTCTCTGTGACAGCAACAATATCATACTCCCATGTGTTTATCAACACCTTCAGTTCATCCACCTTATTCGCAAGACTCCTTGCATTAAAATAGATGCCATCCAGCCTTGCCCTCACATATTTGCCCTGTCTTCCAAGCTGACTTGTTTTTTTCTCTATATTTGGCTGCACATCACCCCCTATTGTAGCTCCACTCTGTATCCCATCCCCCTGCCAAGTTAGTTTAAAACCCCCCCAACAGTGCTAGCAAACCTCCCCGCAAGGATATTTGTCCCGCTCTGGTTCAGGTGCAACCCGTCCGACTTGTACAAGTCCCACCTTCCCCAGAAGCAGGCCCAGTGATCCAGGAAACTGAAACCCTCCCTCCTGCACCAACTCTTTAGCCACGCATTCATCTGTTCTATCCTCCTATTTCTATACTCACTAGCCCGTGGCACTGGGAGTAATCCAGAGATTACAACCTTTGAGGTCCTGCTCTTTAATCTGCTACCTAGCTCCCTAAATTCTTGATGCAGGACCTCATCTCCCTTCCTACCTATGTCGTTGGTCCCAATGTGGACCACGACCTCTGCCTGCTCACCCTCCCCCTTGAGAATGCCCTGTAGCCGCTCAGTGACATCCATGACCCTGGCACCAGGGAGGCAACAAACCATCCTGGAGTCACGTTTACGGCCACAGAAACGCCTGTCTGTTCCCCTTACGATAGAATCCCCTACCACTATAGCTCTTCCACTCTTTTTCCTCCCAGCCTGTGCAGCAGAGCTACCCCTGGTGCCAGGAAGTTGGCTGCTGCTGCCTTCCCCTGATAAGTCATCCCCCTCACAAATATCCAAAGCGGTATATTTGTTTGAGAGGGGGACGGCCACAGGGGACCCCTGCTCTGCCTGCCTGCTGCTCTTACTCTGCCTGGTGGTCACCCAATTACTTCTTGCCTGTACAAACTTTACCTGCGGTGTGACCATCTCACTAAACGTGCTATCCACGACGTTCTCAGCATCGCGAATGCTCCTTAATGAATCCATCCGCAGCTCCAGTGCCGCAATGCGGTTTGTCAGTAGCTGCAGCTGGATACATTTCCCGCACACATGGTCGTCAGGGACACCGGAAGGGTCCCTGATTTCCCACATAGAGCAGGAAGAGCATAACACGGGGCTGGGCTGTCCTGACATGACTTACCCTTTAACTAATTAATTCAAATTAAATGAATCCCACCAATTTCACTTCAATTAAAAAGGTATACTCAAGGGCCCTTGCTGAACAGCAGTCCCCCACTACACAACAGAGACCAGAGAATCCACAAACTCTAACCTTAGACAAATGTGCTGCTTCCCTCGATCATTCTCCTTTTAAAGGATGGCCCTCAGAGTTCCGCATCTGCATCCAGCTGAGCAGAGCCTGGAGAGGAGTGCTCCCACCGATGCGGATTCTCCGCAGTTGCCCCTGCCACCAGTGTCTGCTCATGATCACTTGTGTGTGGTAACTCACCAGGTGCCAACCCAACTAACTGAGGACTAGGACCCACCGAGGTGTGAGTATCTGCGCTGGGGGATTGCTCGCTAAGATGTGACGGTGCACCCTCAGAGGCCGGCAGGTCCTCTGAGGAATCGCTCTCCATCGTCACAGCGGTCGCTGAAGGCCCTGTAAAAGAACAGAAGGCAATATTAAGCATCATCACAGATATGTCATGTTGCGATGAGCATACTGAGATGCTGAAGATGGCGAGGCATGTTAACATCAATTCATATTGTGTGTGATGAATGTTAAAGTTGTGTCACCAGACGTTTGTCAGGTGCCAGTCTTGGCATCCCCGATGGACAGGCACTCGAGGGCTCGGCTGAGCTCCAGTGCCTCCTGCTCCGCGTCTGTGAGGCCGACGATTTGTTGCGGCCCCCTCCGGTCCTCGCCCTCTCCCATGCATTTTGCACTCTCTTCTCCTAGAAGGAGAGAAAGAACAGACGTGTGAGTGAGTGATGGTGACGTGGCCAACCAATGAATGCATTGGTTTGGGTGAGGCTGACCATGAAAGAGACGCATCAGTGGGTGAGAGAGATAGGGCCATGACATTGGATGAGGATTGGGGTGAGTGGTAGTGGTGGGGTGACTAATGGGGAGGTGAGGAAGTGCTGAGGAAGTGCAGGTAAGTTGAGGATGAGCCTTAAGTGGGTGTGAGGAGTGATGTGATAGAGTAGTATTGGCAGTGCAGAAGGAGTTGGTGGGTGGGGACGGTGATGTGGAAGACAGAATGCAGGATAATCAATAAGTGTACTCACTTTTTCTGACCTAGTTAGGTCATTGAAGCGCTTCCTGCACTGGATCCATGTGCTCGAGATGCTGCTGCTGGTGACCTCCTCTGCCACCTCGAGCCAGGCCTTCTTGGTGGCAGAGGCAGCCCACTTCCTCCTGTCCGCCAGGTAAAACAGATCTTTCCTCCTCACCCCATCCAGAAGCACCTGGAGTGAGGCATCATTGAATCTTGGAGCAGCCTTGCCCTTGTGCTGCTCCATTGTGGTGTGTGGGTGTTTGATCCAGGAAAGGTCATTGGAGCAAAGGCCCTTCAAATAGAGCTCCACCAGATGACAGCCTGTGATGCGGGTGTGCAGTCCGCCCGCTGCGCAGCTTTCGGACGACAATCCCGGAAGCCACGTTAAATAGCACCAATTGAATCGCGATTGCGTGGGTAACGGACATTTCTTATTGGTCGGGTTACCCGCGTGGCAATTCACCCGCTCGCTGCCATCCCGCCTCCACTCTAATACTGGGGCCAGGAAGTTAACATGCAGGTACAGCAAGCAATTAGGAAGGCAAATGGCATGTTCTCCTTTATTGCAAGGGGGTTGGAGTACAAGAGTAAGGAAGCCTTACTACAATTATACAGGGCTTTGGTGAGACCTCACCTGGAGTACTGCGTACAGTTTTGTTCTCCTTATCTAAGGTGGTGCAACGAAGGTTCACTAGATTAATTCCTGGGATGAGAGGGTTGTCCTGTTAGGAGAGGTTGAGTCGAATGGGCCTATACTCTCTAAAGTTTAGAAGAATGAGAGGAGATCTCATTGAACCATATAAGATTCTGAGGGGCTTAACAGGGTCGATGCTGAGAGGTTGTTTCCCCTGGCTGGAGAGTCTAGAACTAGAGGGCATAGTCGCAGGATAAGGGGTGGCCATTTAAGACTGAGATGAGGAGGAATTTCTTCACTCAGAGGGTTGTGAATCTTTGGAATTCTCTACCCCAGAGGGCTGTGGATGCTCAGTTGTTGAGTATATTCAAGACTGAGATAGATAGATTTTTGGTCTCTAGGGGAATCAAGGGATATGGGGATTGGGCAGGAAAGTGGAGTTGAGGTTGAAGATAAGCCATGATCTGATTGAATGGTGGAGCAGGCGTGAGGGGCCATAAGGCCTATTCCTGCTTCTATTTCTTATGTTCTTATGTTCTCAAGACTGCACTAAGACTGCTAAGTCTCTTTTAATTTCATTCTTAACTATTTCAACACCATTCATGTAGTATTTGTGTAACCCATTTTTCTTTCTGATGTGCAGCACTTTTCACTCTCCATCTGATCCCCTGCACATTGAAGTTGGAAAAAAGTGGCTGTTCTCCATTTTATCCTAAAACCATCATACCAGCAGTATAAGCATTCAAGAGAGATATTCTCACCATGAGAAGGATCTATGTCACAAGGAGATTCTGCTGCAGAAACCCCTGGAGTGACTGCATAGTCCATAATGGATTACAGTTCTGATAAGCTATTGTGCGGGATTGCACAGATCTGGGTAGTAGACTCCTCCTCATACACTGCTAGACCTTGTATTTGCTATGGGATGGGCCAAAATGGTTGTAAATAACACTCATACACATTGAGCAACATTTTTTTAACATTTAGGTTCTATGAGATCTGAATCCTACTCTCTGCAGCTGAGGAAGGATGCATTAAAGATTTCATGGCACTATTCAAAGAATGGTAGGGAGTTGCCCTGGCCAGCATTCCTAATTCCACCAAACTCATTCATCTCATTGCTGTTTGCGGGTCCTTGCTGTGCACAAATTGCCTGTCATGTGTGCTTACCTAATAATGTTTGCTGCACTTCCATGTAGTGGTTAATTGTCTGTGGAGTGCTGTATGGGAAGTTTCTGAGAGACATGATGAGGTGCTACATAAAAGCAAGCATGTTTTTGCTTATTTATTCGTATGAACAGCTGGAAAGTGTAACCCTTACTGGCAGTGGAAACTATTGTTTAGTTATTACTCATAACTGTGGGTCCAACAGATCTTTTAAAGTGGTTTTATTTGTACTTTAATTGCTATGTTTTCATGAGTTTCGTTTTGATTCTTTGTTTTTTTACACAGTGGAGAATTTTTGCACAGTGGAGAATTTAAATCAAAAGTTTAAATATTATCAATTAAAACTTCTTGGTGTGTAATACATGCCAGTGCTTTTGTAATGTTTTGAGGCAGCTTGATAGGAGACTGAAAATTGGAGCATAGTGCCACCCATTCCAGGCACCTCAAGAGTGGTGGCCCAGTTCGATGATATGGCTAGACAAAGTAGGGCAACCTTGTGTCTCATTGCTCATATCCCTCACCATGGCTACCACCAACAAGATGCCTTGATCCTGAAGTATGCAACCCTTTTATAGAAATATCAATAACTATGTCAACTGACTTACATATCACAGTCCCATTAGATTACTATTTGTAAATAGACACGAAACAGTTTCCAATCACATCGCTGCAAAAATGTCAGTAAAAATTGACTCTCAAGTTCACTGATCCAGTGGGTGTGAGAGCATCTCTACGAGGTAGTCTCGCACTGTTTGCACTTTTGTTGGACCATATGACTATCTTATAAACCTATTTTCCTTTTTGGTTTTACTTATTTTTCAATCCATTTAATCCTAAGTGTTAGCTGACATTCTGCTTTCTTTCTTCCAAAGTTAGAAATAAGCCACCCAGGGACTTTCTTGGTTGCTAAGAAAATGCTGTGGCCAGCATATTATGTCACAGTATCACAACATCCTTAAAATATTTACTTGCAAATTCCATAAGCTTATATGGAATTTGCAAGTAAATACTTTAAGGATGTTCCAACATGCAAACCAATGGAAATTTGGTAAACAATTTTTAAAGAATATGTATGTAATACCTTTTATCTATTTTAACCAAATTAATAGAAGGACGTGCTCTTCTGAACCCTTACAACATGGTTAATCCAATTAAATAATGGCAATAATTTGTTCTGAAGAGTGATATGAAATTTGCTGTGCTTTAGCACTTAGTAACAGTAAACAAGACACTTTCCTGGCTGCAGAAGCAGATGATATTAGAAGCTTTGAAACCTCTCAAACTGGAGTGTCCCTTTGTAGCTGACTGCTTGTACTCTATTCTAAAATTAGCAGAAATTAACCCTAGTGAATAGTTTACGGTGTTTACAACGTTTGCAGGAAAATATATCAACACATAGAAAGAGTTCTCCCAATGGCTCAGCCAGGGAGGAACTAAATCACACAGACCAGGAAAGTGCCAAATTTAATTCCCAGTCTGTGCTGAGTTAGCTGATCTCAGCCATCGGGATACTAAAGATGCCCTTATTAACCCATTATTAGAGGGGAAAATCAACCTGGGATTCCACTTCTGATTGCTATCCTGCAACCCCTACTGGAGGCACTTGTGTAACAGTTGGATGAGGAAAAGATAGAGCTTGGCTGTGATGCCTATCATGTTCAGTGACCAGCCACAGAACATAAGAACATAAGAAATAGGAGCAGGAGTAGGCCAATCGGCCCTTCGAGCCTGCTCCGCCATTCAATAAGATCATGGCTGATCTGATCCTAACCTCAAATCTAAATTCATGTCCAATTTCCTGCCCGCTCCCCGTAACCCCTAATTCCCTTTACTTCTAGGAAACTGTCTATTTCTGTTTTAAATTTATTCAATGATGTAGCTTCCACAGCTTCCTGGGGCAGCAAATTCCACAGACCTACTACCCTATGAGTGAAGAAGTTTCTCCTCATCTCAGTTTTGAAAGAGCAGCCCCTTATTCTAAGATTATGCCCCCTCGTTCTAGTTTCACCCATCCTAGGGAACATCCTTACCGCAGCTCTATTACAAGTTTAGGGCCTGCCATAGGTACCATTTTGGGTTCAGTGGACATAGGAACAGGAGTAGGCCATCCAGCCCCTCGAGCCGATTCCACCATTCAATTAGATCATGGCTGATCTGTATCTTAAATCTATCTTAACTTCGTCTACCCACCTTAGTTCTGTAATGCTTAATACCCTTGCCCAACAAAACATCTATCAATCTCATTTTTAAAATTTTCAATTGACTAAGCATCAACAGCTTTTTGGGGGAGTTCCAGATTTTCACTACCCTTTGTGTAAAGAAGTGCTACCTGACATCACCCCAGAATGGCCTAGCTCTAATTTTAAGGTTATGTCCCTTTGTTCTGGACTCCCCACCAGAGGAAATAGTTTCTCTCTTATCTACCCTATTAACTGCTTTCATTATCTTAAACACCTCAATGACATCATCCCTTAATCTTCTATACTCAAGGGAATACAAGCCTGGTCTATGCAACCTGTCCTCATAATTTAACCCTTTTAGCCCCAGTATTGTTCTGGTGAATCTACGCTGCCCCCTCCAAAGCCAATATATCCTTCCTGAGGTGCGGTGCCCAGAACTGAACGCAGAAAGCAATGGCATCAGTCATTCGTGTTAATGGATCCCACACCACTTATATGCAGAGTGTCCAATATCTACGTTTATGATTGCATAACCCAGATGTGTAACAATGATATCCTCTTGTGATTTAAATCAGATATTCATGTCTTTCACCTGTGCCCCCAAGTGTGTCTCCAATCTTTTCAAAGTTGGGTCAAGAAAATACCTGGTAAGATGAAGCTAGATAGGAATTGTTAAGCTGTTTTATTTCACAGCAACTAAACATACAAAGCAACAGTTATGATTGTACCAACATAATTTAAACAGCAGACCTTTTATGTCTTTCCATAATAATATAAAAATAATGAATACACTACACTTCCCCATATCAGTGGGCCATCAAGCTTGCCTTAAACAAAATAACTTCAAAGTAGCCTTGTACATTGTCCTTCTGAAACAGACCAAAATTTGCCTTTTCAGCTTTGCGTTCAAAAATCTGACTGATGTTTTAGCCTTTGTTGGATTGTTAGTTAGTATTTCTGTCTTTGTTTTTTATCTCTCTGTGTTCACAGCCAGGAACTGCCTGGCAGGAATGACCTGCCAGACAATGCCTGCCCAGTGCTCAGGACCAGAGATTTCCCAACAACGGGTCTTACTGAGACAAGCTATTAATTGCTTATTTTTTACAATCTTTGAGAAAACAACTTTAATGTCTAGGCCATTAGCAAATTAACCATTTTTTTTGTCTCAGTGATTTTTTTTAGACGCGTGATTATGCTTTGCTTTAAAAAAGCTGCATTTAAAAGTAACTGGGGTAGAAATTAGTATGCCTTGCACCCGTTTTTCTGTCATAAAATGGGCACAAAAGCAGGGGGATGGCCTGCACCCAATTAAGCATTGGTTCCACTGCTAAATTCATGATGATCATATTTTAAGCATCCCAGACGGATGTGTAAAACAGGCATTAGGCCTGTTGAATATGCTAATCAGGGGTCTAAGCCCTGCAGAAGGACCCCTTTACAAAATTAGACACCGATGAGTGGGGCAGGCAATGGGTTCTTCAGCAGATGCCACGGCCATCAACTACAGGTAGGTTTATTTTTAAATTTAAAATATTATTTTTGTGGAGCCAGGAGGAGCAGGATTGCTCACCCTGACTTCACAGTCCTAGCGATCGCCCCCCCTCCCCCCATTGCCTGCTCCAACCCCCTTCCAGGAACTTACCTGAGGGCCACCACTGACGAGGCAAGCGATCCAAAGTTCAATCCTCGAGAATAGTGAGTTGCCTATGGCAGCACAACAGGTGCTGACAACGTGCTTATAATATTTCGATGAGGCCCGAGGCCCAGTTTTGTGCTAGCCATGGGCCTCTCCGTTCGGGCACGTGTTGTTCATGCAGTGCTGAGACCGGGCCCGACTAATTGCTATCCCACTTTCTTTCCAATTCCTTTCTGTGCAAAAACGGTCACAAATCCTGAAACATGACAGTACCAGAGGGTAACTTGTTTGTATAGTATGCAAGGAAGAGTCAGGGCATTGAGGAGAGGTTGGGACAGGCGGGAAAAGATCAATTCAGGAAATTGGCAAGAAGAAGAAAAAAGATATCGTCATTCTGATATAATTGTTTAAGGTTACAAAAAATTATTAGCAAAGCAGACATAGAAACATAGAAAATAGGAGCAGGAGTAGGCCATTCGCCCCTTCGAGCCTGCTCCGCCATTCAATGTGATCATGGCTGATCCTCTATTACAATACCATATTCCCGCTCTCTCCCCATACCTCTTGATGCCTTTTGTGTCTAGACTGTATTGTTATGAAATATGACAGATATATATTTCAGCTTAGCGTGATTTATCATTACAGTCAATACAATCTGCATATAACGCTCTGTTAGCATCAATATTTTACCCCTCTGAACATGCTGTAGTTTTTTCTACAGTGGATTGTTTCATTTAAGTGGCTGCAATGATTGTTGAAAAATATGAAACTCTGTGGAGAATTTATAATTATGTGGTTTGGTACTTACATACGAACATAAGAACATAAGAAATAGGAGCAGGAGTAGGCCAATCGGCCCCTCGAGCCTGCTCCGCCATTCAATAAGATCATGGCTGATCTGATCCTAACCTCAAATCTAAAGAACACAAGAAGTAAGAGCAGGACCCGGCCACTCTACCCCTTCTTTATGCTTTTATTAATAGTAATAATCGGAGTGCTGTAGTGCTAAAGACTTGTGCTCCAGAACTAGCCGCGCCGCTAGCCAAGCTGTTCCAGTACAGCTACAACACTGGCATCTACCCGACAATATGGAAAATTGCCCAGGTATGTCCTGTCCACAAAAAGCAGGACAAATCCAATCCGGCCAATTACCACCCCATCAGTCTACTCTCAATCATCAGCAAAGTGATGGAAGGTGTTGTCGACAGTGCTATCAAGCGGCACTTGCTCACCAATAACCTGCTCACCGATGCTCAGTTTGGGTTCCGCCAGGACCACTCGGCTCCAGACCTCATTACAGCCTTGGTCCAAACATGGACAAAAGAGCTGAATTCCAGAGGTGAGGTGAAAGTGACTGCCCTTGATATCAAGGCAGCATTTGACCGAGTGTGGCACCAAGGAGCCCTTGTAAAATTGAAGTCAATGGGAATCAGGAGGAAAACTCTCCAGTGGCTGGAGTCATACTTAGCACAAAGGAAGATGGTAGTGGTTGTTGGAGGCCAATCATCTCAGCCCCAGGACATTGCCGCAGGAGTTCCTCAGGGCAGTGTCCCAGGCCCAACCATCTTCAGCTGCTTCATCAATAACCTTCTCTCCATCATAAGGTCAGAAATGGGGATGTTCGTTGATTGCACAGTGTTCAGTTCCATTCGCAACCCCTCAGATAATGAAGCAGTCCGTGCCCACATGCAGCAAGACCTGGGCAACATCCAGGCTTGGGCCGAGAAGTAGCAAATAACAGTCGTGCCAGACAAGTGCCTGGCAATGACCATCTCAAACAAGAGAGAGTCTAACCACCTCCCCTTGACATTCAATGGCATTACCATCACCGAATCCCCCACCATCAACATCCTGAGGGTCACCATTGACCAGAAACTTAACTGAACCAGCCACATAAATACTATGGCTACAAGAACAGGTCAGAGGCTGGGTATTCTGCAGCGAGTGACTCACCTCCTGACTTCCCAAAGCCTTTCCACCATCTACAAGGCACAAGTTAGGAGTGTAATGGAATACTCTCCACTTGCCTGGATGAGTGCAGCTCCAATATCACTCAAGAAGCTCAACACCGTGCAAGACAAAGCAGACAGCTTGATTGGCACCCCATCCACTACCTTAAACATTCACTCCCTTCACCACCGGCGCACCGTGGCTGCAGTATGTACCATCTACAGAATGCACTGCAGCAACTTGCCAAGGCTTCATCCGAGGTACTAAATTGCTTGAGAATTTGGTACAAATTAGTATTAATTCACTTATGTAACTCAAAAAAGCCAAGAAGAGTTGACAAATAAAAATGCCACGTTTGGTGCAGTAAGGGATGTTCTGATAGTGAGGTAAAGTGCATTTTTCAGGCAAAAGAAGTTATATTCTGCCTCTCATCTGTCTGTGAGTGCTTGGTGCTGTAAGTGAAAAAGTTTCATTCTTCTACACTAATATCTGTACTCATGATGATATAACCATTGAGCACTAAAAATAATAAATACATGTACAACTGTAACAGAATATATTTTTCAACATGCTGTGATTGATTTTCATTTCATGTTCTCAATGGAATAGTAAATATTTGAACTGAATGTAGTTCAATTCAATGCTATTAAAATTGAATATTGTTAAATTCAGTTTAAAATATCACTTTTCTGCATGTTTGGCTTTTGGAACATGTTGCTGAATCAGATGAATTCTTACTTTCCTTAGGAAAAATAAAATTCAAATAACATGCATAACAAATGTAACGAGTACTTTACGGGTGAATTTCTGCTATCCAACTTTTAAAGTACACCAAAGCTAAGTTCTGAATGCTTTTTATATTGACTGCCAAATATCACACTCTGATTTTAAAATCAAATGAAGTACTTAATTGTGATATTAGATGATAAAAAGTTTCTTACATTAATCAGTTCTCTGACTAATGGGACAATAATATTTCAAATGAGAAATTTCTGTGAAGGGAAACACAGCCAGTCCCTGTTGCTATGTAAAATTCAATTGTTCACAAGCTCCAAAATGCTAGTCTATTAGTTTTATTGTATCTTACAGTGCCAATTACATATAACATTGAGCTTAGTTTCTAAACAAGCCTTTTGTTGGTTTTTCACTTTGTACAGCGATGTAACAAAATGAAATGAGAAAACGATGTCTTGTAAATTGTGCTTGCAGTCAAGTCATGGAAACAGCCTTCTTTTTCTGGAAATGATGTTTACTTTTTCCAGTAACTCTAGCTGTGGTCCAAATAATGTTCAATTGCCAAGTGCTAAATTGTCCTGTGACAAACAGGCTGTGGTGCACAGATGGCAAACACAGCTCTTTTTGTGCAAACAGAGGCCTGAAAAGAATGAAGAGTTGTGTCCTGAGCTATTAAAGAATGCTATGAGAATGACAATAATGGCAGGAATTCCCTCCAACAATGACAAACTTGCTGGAAAAACAACAGTATTTTACCTCCTGCAGCTATGGGTCAGGGCCATGAGTTATTGACATTGTACGGCAATCTTAACTCTGCATTATGCAGAAATATCAGTAGTTGACTGACAAATTTAAGGGGAGGTTATTCACAGTTCATTTTCTTTTTAAGTCTTTAATAATAATTTTACTCTATAATTCTTCTTCTAAATTTGGAGACTATCAAAGCAGTGAAAGCAATGGCTGCTGGATAAGTTACTTTATAGGGAAGACTTTAGGAATTTACGCTACCAGAGGTCCACTAGTTGCAATAACGGAAAATCACACTGACCTTGGGAACGGAATATCCAATGTGTGTTCCCAAGGGACAAAGTTGTAAAATTTACCCAAATACACCACTGTATATCTAAATTTTCTATTCCCCCTATTTTTATATAATATAATAATAAATAATTCCATACATTTGGCAAAAAAACCCACTTAACTTCACATTTCCATCCTGTTGATAATAATGTGAGAACTATACTAATTAATAGAGGCCAAGTGGAGGGTTTCCCTTTGGAAATAATATATTTCAAGGTGAGCTAAATGAAGGTTCCACGCAAAATTATGAAGAAAATTGAATAAGTTGAACCAGGCAAATTTTTCATTGTAGCCAAATATTCAGATACCAGGAGGGTAAAATTAAAAGTAAGAAGTAGGAATGGAAATTTGGTGGTGCTTTCTCACATAAGGGCAATAGAAATTGAGTTGTGGAATAATTACTATGTAAGGGCATTGAGGCAGAGAATTTAAATAGGTTCAAAAGACAAGTAGGTGTGTTTCTAGAAAGAACAGATTGGGAGAAATGGGGCCGATTTGCATTCAACTCTGCTGGCTCCACAGTCACAGAATGGGCACATGACAATGGAAGAAATGGGTGGGTAGGCCTTAGGCATGCTGGATTACATTTCTGTCTAGGCTCAGTTTTGGGCCCAGAATCGACGCTGCGTGACCAGCATGTAACAAAACCGTGAAGCCCGAGGATCGATGGAAATCCATCCTCTGGCCTCATCAGCATACTGATGATTGCGTTGGTGCGCCTCCACAGGCAGCTTACCCGAGCGAAGAGATCAATGTCAGGTCCACCTGCCTCACCAGCTGCGGCCCTCAGGTAAGTCCTGGGGGAGGTGATTGGAGAGGGCTACTTGGGAATGAAGGTGAGGGGTGCGAGGTGGAGGGAGTGGCGATCGCATCTCCTGTGGGGTCGGAGGAGAACTACTGCTCCTCCTAGCTCCGTACGACCGTTCCTGTATACAATTTAAAAAAAAACTTACCTTTCATTGGCGGCCACGGGGTCGCTGAAGAATCCTGATGTGGAGCCCAATGCCTGACCTGCTCATTGCCAACTAATTTATGGATGGGGGTCCTTCAACAGGCATTAGGTTCCTAATTTACATATTTAAGGGCGCTTAATGGCTGTTTTAAGTGTCCATTTGGGACCCCTGAAAAAAGGGCCCCGTAAGTTTTGCAGTGGGACCAATGCCTGTGCAGATTGGGCGCAGGCCGTCCCACTGCTAAATTGGTATGCCTTGCGCCCATTTTACGCCTGAAAATCAGGTGCAATTTCTATCCCATTTTGTGCGTAATTCCTTCTGCATTTGATTTTCCTGCCAGTTGCATTTTGCGTGGCAGAGCTTTTGTGCACATTTCATGCCATAGCATCATTAAGTCTCCAGAATGCATGAAAATATTTAAATGAATAGCTGGCACAATGTCCCAGTTTTTGTGCCAGGATTGTGTTTTTTGCCTTCAAATCCCATTTATTAATGACTGTAAGGGAAGCTGCATGGGTCCGATAATGTAGTCCTGGTGCTGTAGCAACTAGATCACTTTTTTTGGGTGCTGCACACACCTGGGTGCTATGAGCTGACCTTGTGCCTTAATGCAGGGTAAGATTATTTACATGATACTGGACACTCATAGCGCACAGTGCATGACATTCTACATATGCAATGGGGTCAAAGGTAGGTTATCCGACACCAGGAGCTGTTAAAGCGCTGCAGGTTGCCTTTTGAGTTATTCTGCTACTGAGGAGGAGAAATGGCCAGAGCAAGCTGATGAAGCAGAATGGCACCATTGAAGAATGCAGCGTGGGGGTCCAGCAGAGAAGGGTGGTCCTTTTTGCAGCTGGGGCACAACCTCCAACAAAGAGCAGTACCAGCTCAACCTGAAAGACTCAATGCTGTCTCATCTGTGCATCAAGCCTGGGAGCAGTTAAAGAAGAACTGTGTAGGTCTTAGAAGGATCGCCTAGAGAAGTGTTTTCACACTTTGCCCAGTTTTGCAATCTCACCTTACGATGCACCTGAACAGCATTTAGTTAGCTTATTGGAGCATCACAGTGGGAGAATGCACACAGTTCATCGACTTACGCTGATAGAGTAAAAGAAACGCTGATAGGGTGAGAGATATGCTAATAGTGTGAGATGAAGTAGGGTGGGAGGAGGCTCGTGTGCAGCATAAACACTGGCATAGACCAGATGGGCCGAATGGCCTGGTTCTGTGCTGTAATTTCTATGTAACTCTTTGTAATACTTTCCAATGTGCATTCATGTCCATGTTTTTGCAGCGCATTCTGTATTGCAGCCATGCCAATGCATTTGCCCTGTGGCCTATTGATTGTGGCAGATAATAAATACCAAGCACGCTGCTAACACAAGAGATCTACATGCTGCAGGCTTACAGATGCACATAAGGTGGCTGCTGGGCTGGAATGGAACACTAGAATGTTTAACCATCTGAACTCTACTTCAGGGCATGTCTCAAAATCTGCTGACAAATCCAGTTTGACCGCATTATTGGCCCTCATGCAATAGAGCTCTTAAAGGGGAACAGGCTTTGGGTGTATTTTTCTTTGGTTACAACGTTTAGCACCTTGTTTTTATTGCAGTTTTTAAAATATTTAGGAAGTTTTTATTGATTTATATTTTTGGAATAGCTTTTTTGGGGACAATTTTATTTAGGCATTATGGTAAACTTGTTTACCAACATCCCAAATAAAAGTCAATTTTTGCTCATGATGTCATCGAAAATTGGCTTGTAACTGAAGAATTCACATGACTTCAAAAGAACAGGTATAGATAAATAAACAGGACACATTAAAAGGAGCTCTTCCAATACAAACTTTCACAGGACCTTAAGGAACCACAAGACATCTGGGACAAGCTGCAGAGTCCCAAAGTGAATTGCAAGTGAAGGTAAAGTTAATGATTGGGGTTGCTTTGGATGAACCCCAAGTATTGTATTTTATGGTCGAAGTGCAACTAGCTGAAGGAAGGCATGCCTGGTAAATCAGCAGGCACCTGAACCATGCTGACTACACTTGCCATTGTATCACCAACCATTTCTGCAGGTCCTAGTATACCTGCCTAGAACAGCCGTCTCTACAGGCTCCGAGTCAATGGGGAACCAGTTGAGTTTCTTTGACAACTGCTGCAAGCACACCTGCAGCCAACCTGGAAGATAGGCACAACACCGCAGTGCCAGACACTCTTGCTCCTCCTGGCCCCACAGAGGAAAGTTTTTTTACTTACCTTTGAATACCATTCCACCCGTTGTCCACTGAGTTAACTACATGGTAATGTGTAGACCAGACCAGATAGGGACGACAAGTTCCCTTCCCTCAAGGTCATTCGTGAGCCAGCTGGGATATTACAAAAAAAATCAGGCATTTTCTTCTGGTACACATTCACAAATTACCAGACTTATTGACCTGTAAATTTCTCCGAGTGGCGAACCAGTAGTGGTCGCCACTCATTAAATTTAAATTCACCCACTAAGTTACCGCAGCAACTTCCTTGAACTATGAGTTCAAATAACATCAGCGTTCTTTCCCAGGCTGTGAGAGTGATGAAAGGACCCCATAAGGGCCCTCACCCAATCAGCTTGAAGCAAGCCACGCTGTGAAAACCAGGAAGTACAGTTCATTCACAACCAGCGCAGACTAAAATCCCTGATGTGCCTGATAAGGTATTATAAAATGACATAGAGAAAACAAATTAAAGAGAGGATAAGATGAAAAGATTGCGATAAAAGAGACAGAAGGAAAAAGTAAAATATTTTTTAAAAGATTAAAAACATTTTTTTTAAATGTCCAAAAACTATTAAAATCAGGAGTAATGAGACTCCACATTTTTTAAAGTTAACTTTTAGTGCCAGAGAGGTTGTTGGCAGTCATTAAGACTTACCATGCTGTTAAAACTTAGTTTAGACCTACAAAACCCAGCATATCTGTTTTGTGGCAATATTAGTTAGTTTCCAGCTGGGCAGGAGAGCAAGTTGGTGTTGGTCCGTTGATTCTATTGATTACAGCTAATGGTGTCCCTTTAAGACGAAGCTGTCAGGTCGCCGGTGAACCAGTTTTAGATTTCCGCATTTGACTTTGCATGTGTGGTCACCGGAACTTGCTCTTTGATTTCGCCACTAATAACAGTGAGCACTGTTGGGCTTACCATTATTTTGAAAGCAATTTCTGGCCCATTAAATTCAATTTCATAACTTACATGGTGAGAATGGAACTCACGACTGCTGGTCCATTCCCCCAGCAGCATAAACACTATACTACCATACCCCATTTGAAGGCTAGAGGGATATATATATAAACTGAGAAGGTCAAATATTTCATGGGACACAATGGTTCCTATGCCATTGGGCCTGTAGGATGGGAATAGACAGATTGTCATTTGTAAATGGCTTCTAGCCAGAGTTAATGAATGAAGTTGTGTGGATGGATAAATATTCTGGAACTTGCTTGGTTTCCTTGGGTATCAAGGTGTATCGATGTAGATCTCACCCTCAGTCGGTTAAATTGGTGTGGGGTAGAATCAATGATATAATGCACATTATTTGTGCAAGGAGTGGGCTCGATGGACCAAAGGATTCCTCTTGTTCCATGCTTTCTTATGTTCTTAGATTGGTGTTGGTGCCAGGAAGGCACAAACTTGAGATTCTGCAATAAACAGAAAGAATACACGGTAATTTTCCAGATACTTGTTGAAGAAGAAGTTAAAAGTAATTATGTTCATTCCATTTGTTGGACCAAAGCAGTGTGATAAAGTTCTAAATGGAATAAACCTTTTTTGTTATGGAAAACTACTTAAGTGACAAAAATGCATATTCGTAAAGTAACAGGCATCGAGGATGTTTGTAGCTCAAAGAGGTATTATCAGTGTATTTTTAAAGCTATGTTTTCAGAACAAACAATGAAGTTTTAAAATATCTTGATGATGAATACATAGGCTATGTGAAATCTCAGAAGAACACATTGGAAAATAAAATCTGTTAGAAATTCTTTCACCGGCAAGTAATTTTGGGTAATATCAGTTACACTTACATGAGAGAAAATATTTTAAATCTATATTTGGACTATTATTTACCTTCAATATATTTCACACTTTTGAAATGTCATGAGGCATGTATTTTATTCAATGGAATGTGTGGCTCTATGAGAATTCTTGTGAGGTAGTACCTCACAACATGAAGACGTGAGTCATTGTCCTTATCTTCCATAATATTGCTATCCAAATATACAAAATGAACAGTGAACAATTTTACTGTTAAATGACATTATCTATTTTCCACTATGAAATTAAGCATGCAAACAGATAGATACATTTTGGACAAAGCAGTCAGACATTTGTAAAACATCTGACTTTTGTATTTCATTGGTTTTCATTTCAGTCTATAGTTTTCAGTTTAAACAAACACTTGTCTGCCAGATATTTGCACAATTCACAGTCTTTTTTTTTCAGACTGTTTTCATGTTGCAGGAAGGAACGCAGCATGCCGTCGATATGATAGGAATTCATGGTGTTAAGGAGGACCTATAATGGACTGCTCTAGCAAGGGCTTGAAGGTTATATTTTGCTAACAAACCTAAAATTACAAATAAAATCACAATTTAGTGGTATGCTGAAGTTTTGAATTATCCTCACAGCATGCTAAAACTGAATGTGTTTTCTTTAAAGAGTATAATATTCAGTAAAATTGGATTGAAGAGTTGAGAACACAAGACCATTTTGTGATGATTGTTACAATTCAGACTCTTTTGGGTCTATTCTGTTATGCTCAAAGAAAGGTTATCTGCCATAGGCAAGCCTGCATTTTCTATAAATTGAAGCAAGACCTTGTCCACAAACTAATATGGGATAACATGCCCTGGACAGACAATAGATATATTTGTCTCTGAACTTACACATGAATTTCCACTACATACCCACATTACTTCAGAGGATGATTAATATCGAGCACATCAGACACTTTCATAACAGACCAAACTAGAAAATAGGATTATTCACAGATAGAGTCATGTACAGAAACAAATAGTTACAGCAAGTTGCTAAATTCAGTCCAAATAACATAGCAGATTTGAAACAATTCAAGAAAGGGTTAAACACACAAACAGGTCAATTGACTTCCTTTGATTGACATTCTTCATAGTTTTTTTTTAAAACAGGCAAATGCTCGATCCCTGCCAGTTACTGTCTTTCTTGGCGTTATATAGGCATCTCGCCCTCTGAGCTATCTCCTGCCTCTATGCCGATTGCTGCAGGGTCAAAATCAAAACTGAAAGGTACATCAAAATATGTTGAATTCTTATACCCATAAAATATTTTAAAATACAATCTTGAATTTGAGAAGTCAGTCTGCAAGATGGGGGATTTTTATTCAAACCATACAGCAAACTCCATAACACAGGCCCAATTACATGCTGATAGCCACTGGAGGTGTTTGTCAAGTGCTGTCTATGTCAAAACTATTCTGATTTGATTGTGCCATCGATTGATAGCTTGGTGAAGCATATTAACTGTTTCCAGTGCTTATGTGATTATTCATTATCTGTAAGTAATCAAGTGTGACTTTATTTTTCTTCATGCAGAGCTAAAAAAAAAGTAGAAGCCATTCTACACGCATATAGTCGCAGAAGCCATTTGAAAATGTTATTGTTCTTAAGTAACCTATTTTAAGCAAAGAAATACAAGAGGATTCATAAAATATGCACAAGTATACTCCTTTTTGTCACAGAGATATCTAAGTAAAATTATGTTTTAGGAACTGTAAAAGAGAGTGTATATCAAAGATATGTTGAGCTGCTGTTGTTTTTTAACATTCCACCATTAATAGTATCAGTTGCAATACTTTAAATAAAAATATTATCAAGATATTTTTGTGGTCATTTGCAAATAGTTAAAACATTATTTGCTGTGAAAGTAAACAACAGCAACAATGCATTCATATAGTGCCCTTAACGTAGGAAAATATCCCAAGGCATGCCCAGAAGCATAATCAGACAAAAATTGACACCGAGCCGGGAAGGAGATATTAAGGGGAAGGTCAAAGAGATAGGTTTTAATGAGAGTCTTAAAGGACGTGTGAATGATGAAGAGGCAGTGAGGTTTATGGAGAGAATTCCAGAGCTTACAGCCTAGACAACTGAAGGCACAGTCACCAAAGGTGGGGCGCATGGAGTAGGGGATATGTAAAAGGCCAGAGTTGGAGGAATGCAGAGTTCTCGGAGAGTTTTTTTTATTGGTTCATGGGATGTGGGCGTCGCTGGCAAGGCCATCATTTATTGCCCATCCCTAATTGCCCTTGAGAAGGTGGTGGTGAGCCACCTTCTTGAACCGCTGCAGTCCGTGTGGTGAAGGTTCTCCCACAGTGCTGTTAGGCAGGGAGTTCCAGAATTTTGACCCAACGATGATGAAGGAACGGCAATATATTTCCAAGTTGGGATGGTGTGTGACTTGGAGGGGAATGTGCAGATGGTGTTGTTCCCATGTGCCTGCTGCCCTTGTCCTTCTAGGTAGTAGAGGTCGCAGGTTTGGGATTTGCTATCGAAGAAGCCTTAGCAAGTTGCTGCAGTGCATCCTGTAAATGGTACAAACTGCAGCCACGGTGCACCGGTGGTGAAGGGAGTGAATGTTTAGGGTGGTGGATGGGGTGCCAATCAAGCGGGCTGCTTTGTCCTGGATGGTGTTGAACTTCTTGAGGGGCCAGAAGAAGTTACAAAGATAGGGAGGGGCAAGGCTCTGGAGGGATTTGAACATAAGAATTTTAATTTGGAATTGTTTGAGAACCAGGAGCCAATTTAGGTCGGCGAGTACAGGGGTGATGGGTGAACGGGACTTGATGCGGATTGGGATATGGGCATCAAAATTTTGGATGAGCTCAAGTTTATGGAGGATGGAGGATGGGAGGCTGTCCAAGAGAGCATTGCAATAATTGAGTCTGGAGGTGACAAAAGTATGGATGAGGATTTCAGCAGCAGAAGGGCCAAGGCATGGACGGAGATGGGCAATGTTACACATGTGGAAGTAAGGTGTCTTTGTGATGAAGCCCGTGGACCCGATGTTACCAGGGCTGCGGGTTCTCGACAGGGGGGCTATCGGGCACGTGGGTAACGCCCCCAGCGAAATGAGTCAGCCACCCGCGCGATCGTAGCATAATTGGATTCACTTACCTTGTCTTCCGGGTTCCCCGCTGCTGATCTGCGCGTCAGGCGGACTGCGCATGCGCAGTAAGATCTGTCAGCTGGAGGAGCTCTATTTAAAGGGGCAGTCCTCCACTGACAGATGCTGCAACAAATAGAAAAAATTACAGCATGGAGCAGCCCAGGGGGAAGGCTGCTCCCAGTTTAATGATGCCTCACTCCAGGGGCCTGATTTTAGCAGGCCTGCGGGTTTCCGGCGGGTTGGGTTTCGGGTGCGTGGCCTCCGCGCCCGGTGAAATTAGCGGGTTGCCCGCGCGATCGTAGCAGGCAATGCACTAATTGGAATCACTTACCTGCTCCTCCGGGGTCCACGCTGCTGATCTGCGCGTCGGGCGGGCTGCGCATGCGCAGTACGATTTGTCAGCTGGAGGCTCTCTAGTTAAAGGGGCAGTCCTCCACTGACAGATGCTGCAACCAATGGAACAAATTACAGCATGGAGCAGCCTAGGGGGAAGGCTGCTCCCAGTTTAATGATGCCTCACCCCAGGTATCATCAGATGGGGTGAGGAGGAGGGGGAGGACAGAGATCTTCCGCTCGGCGGGCAGGAGGAAGCGGCCTGCCTCCGCCACCAAGAAGGCCTGGCTCGAGGTGGCAGAGGGGGTCACCTGCACCACCAACATATCGCCCACCTGCATACAGTGCAGGAGGCGGTCCAATGACCTCAGTAGGTCAGCCACAGTGAGAACACGTAGTCTTTCCCCTACACTCCATCTGCCACAACACTGCCCCCACCCCACATCTCCTTCGGCACCGCCAACACAACTCTGTCACATCACCCCTCATACCCACTCAAACCCCATCCTCATCTTACCTGCACCTACTCACCTCGCCAGTACTCACCCGCCACTAACACGCAACCCAATCCTCATACAATCTCATGGCTCTATCCCATACTCACCCTCTCATGCATCTCTCTCACGGCCAGCCTCACTCAACCTGCCACCACCTGTGCTGCAGCCACAGGGCATGCATCGCATATGTGCAGTAGGCAGCGTACGGCAAACGTGTCGTGAGCATGAAGGGGATGCACAAGGGTGTCTGAGGGTTTGCCATGGGTGTTACCTATATTGAATTTCAGACCAACTAACATTACATATTATATTGGCACCACTACTGCCATGTCTTCGCGAATCCTGTCTGGTTTGTACAATAATGCCCTCTCCTGAGGATCACTATGAAGACCCACAACTGATGCCACCCATTGTGTCACTGCAGAGTGGGTGTAGGTGTATTTGCAGGGCTCTTTTGCGCAGACGACTGAGAGACGTCGGTGATGTCCCCGGTTGCACTCTGGAAGGATGCGGAGGAGAAGTTGTTCAGGGCAGTGGTGACTTTGACAGCGACAGGTAAGAAGATGGTGCTCGGGCCAGCTGGGAGCAGCTCGGCATGAAGGAGGCTGCAGATGTCCACGACTACATGTCGAGTGACTCTGAGCCTCCGTGTGCACTGCTGCTCAGAGAGGTCCAGGAAGCTGAGCCTCGGTCTGTGGACCCTGTGGCGAGGGTAGCGCCATCTGCGATGCATCTCTCTCTGCGGTAGCTCAGAGTCACTCGACATGTAGTCGTGGACATCTGCAGAGGACTGCCCCTTTAAATAGAGCTCCTCCAGTTGACAGACCTTACTGCGCATGCGCAGCCCGCCCGACACGCAGCTCAGCAGCGGGGAACCCGGAACAAGAGGTAAGTGGATCCAATCAGCCTGTGATTGCGCGCGGGGCAGACTGATTTCACCAGGCGCGTTACCCACGCGCCCAATCGTCCCCCCCGCCGCGAACCCGCCGCCCTGGTAATAACAGGCCCCATGTGTTCAGATGACGCTACCGAGGGGCAGCTTATAACTGAGGAATAGTGGGGGGCCGAGGATAAATTCTTGGGGGACTCCAGAAGTAATGGTGTGGGAGTGGGAGGGAAGCCATTGCTGGGGATGCTCTGGCTATGATTCGATAGGTAAGAGTGGAACCAGGCGAGGGCTGTCCCACTGAGCTGGACAACAGAGGAGAGGTATTGGAGGGTGGTGTGGTCAAGTATGTCAAAGGCTACAGACAGGATGAAAATGCACCATGGTCACAATCACAGAGGATGTCATTTGTGACTTTGATTAGGATCGTTTCATTGCTGTGGCAGGGGAGGAAACCTGATTGGAGAGATTCAAACATGGAGTTGCAGGAAAAATAAGCACGAATGTCGATACATTCAAGGACTTTGAAGAGGAAAAGAAGCTTGGAGATGGGGCAGTAGTTTACCAGGGCTGAGCAGTCAGGAGTGGGTTTCTTGAGGAGGGAGGTGATGATGGCAATTTTGAAAGGGAGGGGAGCAATTCCTGAGGAGAGGGAACCATTTACAGTGTCAGCTAGCACACGGGCCAGGAAGGAAAGTTGGGTGGTCAGCAATTTAGTGGGAATGGGTCGAGAGAGCATGAGGTAGGTCTCATAGACAAGGTGAGCTCGGAGAGGGCATGTGGGAGACAGGAAAGAAACTAAAAGACGATCTGGGCTCAGGGCTAGGGCATTTTACTGGGTGATACAGTAAAACAATGTTTTTATTTATATATCAACATGTTTATGCTGTGTTTACTGTGTTCATTTTTATCTGCTGCATCTGTTTTAACCTTATTTGTTACAAGTCAGATTGTCTTATCTCTCTAATACATCTTTCAATCTCCTAAAATGGAGTATTATTATTTTTCTGCATGTTTGTTATGGTTATTCTGCTGCTATCCTTGATAAAATTTGTGTTACTTTTGTTATTTTCAGAAACGCATTGCCCGTGGATTGCTATTTATAGAACGTTATATGTTATAGATATATAGATAATGTAGACCTCTGGTCTACATAAAATTGCAAATTTCTTACCTGAAGGATTGTAATTGCATCTTAAATTGTAGCTATATTCTACTTATATACAAAGCTAGTTTCCTTCTTCATGTATTTTCTTGCTTTGCTATCTGGGATATAGGATATTATTTCCACTAAGGCCAAATTTGCAAATGCCAAAAATAATAGCTTTATGCAACCAATAAGTTTCTCCTCCTCATGTAACTAAGATGAACTTGAGTGCTTGGACCTTCCTGACAGGGTCATTCTTAAATTTTACAAGAGCCTGGTAAAATTTTAAGCAGGCTAACTAAACTGGCATTGGTTTTTGAGAAATAAGGGGAAACTTTCTCTTGAATTACTCAGGAAAGATTATGAAAAGGGCCTCGGTATGTTTATAGGCAGCAGTAATTGTGGAGTGACTTGGTTGAAGTAGGACCAGTTGCAACTGCTCTTTTGTGTACACAGGCCCTCATTCTTCCTTACTGACTGCAACTTTTTTCAATGTGACACCACATAGCGCGTGGTTGCCTTACATTTGTGGATACAACCACATCAAAAAGAATAGTTGCTAAGTTGAAACATTTCCTTTGTAAAGAACAGGAAAAATGATTACATAATCATTAGTGATTTAATGGGGTAGAATGGGAGCATCTGGCACTTGGTGGTATTTAAGGGTTAATTCTGATTTTGGGTTCCCAATGTTGGAATCCACACTTGAAGGTAACCTCGATCCTCTACCCTGTGCTCTCGATGACTGCAGCTCCCTCTTGATGGCACAAGAGTGTGGATTTAGCCCCATCGAATCCCCCACCATTCATCTTTTATTATGTTCTACTGCTGAACACATTTCCATTTTCACTAAAGATCTGGTGACATGATGTATCTGTTTCCCAGTGGTTGATGGTGGAGGATTCGGCGATGGTAATGTCGTTGAATGTAAAGGGGAGGTGGTTAGACTCTCTCTTGTTGGAGATGGTCATGGTTGGTTATGATCTGGAATGCACAGTCTGAAGAGGCGGTGGAACCATATTCAATAATAACTTTCAAAGGGGAATTGGATAAATACTTGAAGTGGAAAAAATTGCAGGGGTATGGGGAAAGAGCAGGGGAGTGGGACTAATTGGACCACTTTTTCAAAGATCCAACACAGGCACGATAGGCCGAATGGCCTCCTTCTGTGCTGTATCATCCTATGATTCTATGATAGGAACCATGGAGGTTTATATGCATCAAAAGCGGTTGGCCAGCACCCACCCTTATCCTTTGAGCTGTGTTTACAGACTCAGGTGCACCAACCTGGGACTTACCAAACAGAACTGTCTTTCCAGACAATGGTTCACCATGGAAATGTGCCCTCTACTGGAAGCTGAATTGTAGCTGGCACAGTTGCATGATTGCCTCCCTGATGAACCTTAAGCACAGACAAGGCACTGCAGGTAGCAGTCAAACCACCTTGAAATTCCATGCATCTGGAACATTACATACAGCCCCTCTAAAAGGGGCTCTATGTAATGTTAGTCAATCAGCAGTGCACAGATGCATCAATCAGATCATTGATGCTTTGTTCAGCAGGCTAAATCTCTTCATCAGTTTCTAGCAAAAGCAATTCCGGAATGAGAGAGCACTGAAATTCTTCTGGCTTGCAGGATTCTCCAAGATCCATGGGTAATTGATATAACACATGGGTAGAGTGATATAATGGTTATGTTACTGGATTAGTAATCCAGAGGCTGTGAGCTCAAATCCCACAATGAAAATTTGAATTCAGGTTTTTAAAAATCTGGCAATAATATCAGTAAAAAGTGACCATGAAATTGTTGGATTGTTGTAAAAACCCAGCTGGTTCACTAATGTCCTTTAGGTAAGGAAACCTGTCATCCTTACCTGGTCTGGCCAATATGTGACTCCAGTCCCACACCAACACATTTAACTAGCAAACCAGTCAGTTGTATTAAACTACTACACCACCAACTTCTCAGTGACATTAGGGATGATCAATAAATGATGGCCTTGCCAACAATACCCACATCTCGAGAATGAATTAAAAAAAACACGTGGCCAAAACAAGCCCCTAGACACAATACATTATTCGTGAACCACAGAGACTTCGATTTTACCAGTGTCCAGGTGATGAGTCTGCAGCAGCACAGGATTATGCAGGAAAATACCCACTTCCTAGGCACAGTCACAATTCTTTCATTATATTGTTTTTTCATTATTTGTTCTCTGGATGTGAGTGATGCTGGTAAGGCCACATTTATTGCCCATCTTTAATTGCCCTGAGAGGTTGAGGTAGTCCTTCTCCTTAAACTTCTGCAGTCTTTGTGCTAATGCTGCTCCCACAATACTGTTAGGTAGGGAATTCCAGGATATTAACCCAATGATGATGATATATGTTCAAGTCTGGATGGTACGTGATTTAGCGGGTAACTTGGAAGTAATGGTGTGCCCACAACATTGCTGCTCTTTTTGGTGGTCGGGTCGCAAA
The DNA here is from genome assembly GCF_035084215.1 of Heptranchias perlo. NCBI lineage: Eukaryota > Metazoa > Chordata > Chondrichthyes > Hexanchiformes > Hexanchidae > Heptranchias > Heptranchias perlo. Next base: position 53,606,897 of record NC_090325.1, on the reverse strand, counting down.
GAAGTACTTAGAATCACCATTGCCGAATCCACCACCATCAACATCCTGGGGTCACTATTGTCCAGAAACTCAACTGGATCAGCCACATAAATGCCACGGCTACTAGAACAGGTCAGTATTCCGCAGCGAGTGGCTCACCTCCTGACTCCAATACTTACGAGGAACAAGTCACTGAGAAGTTGGTGGTGTGGTAGTTTAATACAACTGACTGGTTTGCTAGTTAAATGTGTTGGTGTGGGACTTGATGGAATAATCTTCACTTACCTGGATGAGTGCAGCTGCAACAACACTCAAGACGCTCGACACCATCCAGGACAAAGTAGCCCCCTTGATCGGCAGCCCATCCACCACCCTAAACATTCACTCTCTTCACCACCGGCGCACTGTGGCTGTCATGTGTACTATCTACAGGATGCATTGCAGTAACCCGCCAAGGTTTCTTTGATAGCACCTCCCAAACCTGCGACCTCTACCACCTAGAAGGACAAGGTCATCTGGCGCATGGGAACACCCCCACCTGCACGTTCCCCTCCAAGTCACACACCATCCAGACTTGAAAATATATCGCCGTTCCTTCATCGTCACTGGTTCAAAATCCTGGAACTCCTGACCTAACAGCACTGTGGGAGAACCTTCACCACATGGACTGCAGCCATTCAAGCAGACAGCTCACCACCACCTTCTCAAAGCCAACTAGTGATCGGCAATAAATGCTGGCCTTGCTAGCGATGCACATGTCCCAAGAATGAATTAATAAAGAACTCACTGGCAATGTAACATTGTTGATTTGTTACAGTGCATCCCATAGATTTTATGTACTGCAGCCACAGTATGCTGGTGATGGTAAGGGTGGATATTGAACCTGGTGATGGGGTACCAGTCAAGTGAACTGCTCTGACCTGGTGTTGGGTTTCTTGAGTTTTGTTGTGGCTGCACATATCCAGATGAGTGGAGAGTATTCCATTACATTCTTGATTTGAGCCTTGTAGATGCTTGAGAGGCTATGAAGGGTGAGGAGATGAGTCATTTGCCATTGTCTACCTAGTCTTTGTCCTGCTCTTATAACCATTGTGTTGACATAACTTGTCCAGTTAAGCTTCTGGTCAATAGTGACCCACGATGTTGGTAGTGGGGGACTCAGCGATGGTGGTGCCAGTGATGGTCAAGGGGACATGATTGGGCTTTCTCTTGCTCGAGATGGTCCTAACTTAGCACTTATGTGGTATTAATGTTATCTGCCACGTGTCAGCTATCCAGGTCTTGTTGCAGGCTGGCATGGGCTACTTATCAAAGAAGTGTTGAATGGAGCTGAACATTGTGGAATGGTCAGCAAACAGCCCCACTCCTGACCTTAAGAAAGACGGAAGTCATTGATGAAGCAGCTGAAAATGATTGCGCCAAGCACACATCTTTGAAGAACTCCTGAAGACATGTCCTGGGTCTGTGATGACTGCCTCCAAAAAACACAACCATCTTCCTTTGTGTTAAGTATGACTGAAGAGTTTTCCCTTTGACCCCCATTGACCTAATTTTTGTTAGGGTTCACTTGAATGCTCTTACCTGTCCTCTGCCATTCAGCTCTTGAATCTATGTCTGGATCAATGAATCCACTGTGCCTGGCTTTTTTGAAGAAGCCAAACTTTATGGGTGGTTCCCAGGAGACCAAGGCTACCCTTGAAAAGCCCTGGCTAATGGCACCACTTCAAATGTTACTTACATGACAATATACCCTTTGCCATGGTGTTGTGTACTAATGAGTGAGTAGTAAGTTAAAAACAAAATGAGAAGGGTTGTACTAACCACAAGCTTTGGGTAGCCTCCTGGCCTCAGCCTTATGCATGCCCTCTATGCTGTGACTCCCAATGATTTATATGGTGATCTCTTCAAAGGGACTCAAGGTCATGTAGATGTCAGGCCCAGCCCTGGGGCATGTCTGCTTCCTTTTGCTATGTGTATTCTTCTTCTGTAAGTAGTGAAGCAGTGTTGAGATGTTGGAATTGTCAGTTGGCCGTGAAATAACACTCAAGTATTTGTCCTGCAGCCTGTGAATATATTAATGCAGATCATTTTTGTGTGAAGCCCTTCAAAGGTGATAGAATGTCAAGACTGTCGGTTATAAATTGTAACTACAATTTGTGCCTTGCTGCTGTTTGGCCAAGAAGGGTAAACATACAAAAGGCTGTATGGTATTCTGAATGCTTGGAATGTGGCAACTGTAATATTGAGCAAGGAAACATTTAGTGGAATGCATACTTCTCCCATTAGCTTGGTATAAGATTCTGGTGGCTAGCTTTACCTTTCTTATTTGCTGCCAAATCCTCGGAGTGGTCAATGGAGAATTACCCATCGTACCTCCTCCTCCTGGGCACTTTGGATCACTCTTCTATCAGGACAGTACCCTAGAATGTCAAACACAGCACCTCTCTTTCACCCCATTTCCTGTAGTAGCAGCTTTACAGTTACAGTTACACCCATGAACCTGGCTGTTCTATTTTGACATTACTCCATTCTAACGGTTATTCTATGTATTTGGAAGTAAATGAAGACAAGTTGTACTGATTGAACTAATCGTAACTATTGCTCTGTATATTCAACTGCTGTGAAATAAAGCAACTTAAACGGTTTGTGTCTGGTCTCATCTCACCAAGGAATTTTTTGGTCCACCTTTGAAAAGATTGAAGAGCTGCATGTGGGGGCATGCGCAAAAGACAGCTCTATCTAGTTCAGTTTGCAAGGGGGTCCTATTGTTAGATGCCTGGATTATGCTATTGTGCAGTTAGATATTAGGCACTATGAGCATACCTCTAAACACAAGGTGCTAGACCACTCACAGAACTGACCAGAAACACTGTATTCAAGAATGCCTAAGGCAAGACCCAAATTTGTAACAAGTGGTTACAGAGACTTTTTTCTTCTTGGATATTTTACCCATGGTTAACCAGTTCTTTTGGGAGATTAAGAAAATTGGGAAAAGTCCACGACAGTGCAACTTGTGTACGATCTGCTGGAAGGAGCAGACATTTAAAGGAATGTGAACAATTAAAGGGAAGTGGCAGGACAGGAGGGCAAAAATTATTACAGCCTTTGAAATATTTGAAAGACATTTCAACCCATTGGCAACCTTTTCCAAAGCTGAAGAGGTAGAGGGATAAGTGACAGGCAGAAATGAAAGAAAGGAAACCCAATATACAGGTATGAGTCTGCAGGCACTTGAGCTCTTGTTTAATGGCTGCTGAAGTGGAGGTGGTGGTGCATGGGGTGGTTGGGAAGAGCATTGCTGTCTCTGTTACTCTACGGCACCATTGCCAGTAATCCACAATGCAGCATGCCTGGGAGAGGGTGGAGGCAGACTTGTGACTACAGATGACTGGTACTGTCACATGCTCCACCAGCCCTATGTTTCAGATGTCTCAGCAGCAGATGGCACAGCTCTGCAACTGGCTCTCTTCTGTACTGACCTGGATCCTGTGAAGACAGTTAGTGTTACTTAGCCTACAAATATGGGTGGAGGACTCTTGGTGGGTTGCAGCCAGTCAGGCTTTGCAGACTGATGATCATCCTGGTTTGTCATCTTTCATGCAGTACCAAAACTTCCGTCCCTCCTCCCTCATTCCTTCTAGCATTGCTTTATGTACCAGGTCACAGAATATTTCTTTCTTATGTCTGAACAACAGCATTGTTGAGGAAAATTGATGCCTTGGGCTCACCTGCACTATATCAGGGATTTAAATGGCTGCTCATTGCAGTTAACAGGTGCTAGTCACTATTATTCAATATGGTACTCCATTGGGTGGGTCTTATAGTGTACATGTGTTATCACAGGTCAGTAAAAAAAGTAAAATGGGTGATTAATAAATATGCTTAATAATGCTCAAAAACCTTCAGCAACACACAGTTAAACTTTTTAATAAAGCTGAAACAGTAATTTATAGGTTTAAAAAATAGTGACCAGTCATTAATACCAGTGGGGCATTTCTTTTGACACATTGCTGGAGAACTCACAATAAACTGTCACTATTTTTGTACAGTTGTGTTGAGAGGCTCTTGTATGCATATATGAGTTAACATAAGCTTTTCACATAAAACTAAGGATAAAAGCAGTACCAAAAATTGATATTTTGTACTTTAAAAAACTTATTTCAAAAATTAAAACAATTTAAAAACAGTATTAGTTCTAAGTCTGTGCGTGAACTGACTGCAGCCTCGTAGAAACTAAAATACAGTACAGGAAAGTTATATGGATTATGACTTGGTGAGTTATGGTGTGCTACACTAACAATTTATGTCTGCAATCAATCCCATTATTATTGCTTCTTTTTCCAGCATGCATTCTTAATCTTGAAAGATTCCTTCCACTGACTATTTGCAGTGTATATTTCTTTAGTACACTTGCCAGCAAGTGGTTAGACTACATTTCATGTGACTTAATTTCATGGAAAGTATGGAATGAGAATGTTTACAAACTATGTTTTCAGAGTAATTTATATTTGTGGCAGATAGAATTTTTAAAAAATCTCTTTGGTTTGTTAACATGCAAGGTTCCAGTAGCAGCGAGAGCTGTGTGATAGTGTTCAAGAGCCAAGGACAACTTTGAGACATTTTTAGAGTAGGTTAGCATACCTTTTATGTAAGAGCACTTAAAATGTAAATCTGAACTCATACCACTCCAGCCTAGTATCTGGAATGCTGCCAAGGTATCCTGCATCATTGTTTTGTAGTACCAGCGGCCAGTGGTGTTGTTCTAATTTTACACACTACTAAATGATTGATATTCCTGATGTGACATGTGTTTTCCTCTCCTGACTTTTTTTTTTATTCGTTCATGGGATGTGGGCGTCGCTGGCGAGGCCGGCATTTATTGCCCATCCCTAATTGCCCTTGAGAAGGTGGTGGTGAGCCGCCTTCTTGAACCGCTGCAGTCCATGTGGTGATGGTTCTCCCACTGTGCTGTTAGGAAGGGAGTTCCAGGATTTTGACCCAGCGACGATGAAGGAACGGCGATATATTTCCAAGTCGGGATGGTGTGTGACTTGGAGGGGAACGTGCAGGTGGTCTTGTTCCCATGTACCTGCTGCTCTTGTCCTTCTAGGTGGTAAAGGTCGCGGGTATGGGAGGTGCTGTCGAAGAAGCCTTGGCGAGTTGCTGCAGTGCATCCTGTGGCTGGTACACACTGCAGCCACTGTGCGCCGGTGGTGAAGGGAGTGAATGTTTAGGGTGGTGGAGGGGGTGCCAATCAAGCGGGCTGCTTTGTCCTGGATGGTGTCGAGCCTCTTGATTGATGTTGGAGCTGCACTCATCCAAGCAAGCGGAGAGTATTCCATCACACTCCTGACTTGTGCCTTGTAGATGGTGGAAAGGCTTTGGGGAGTCAGGAGGTGAGTCACTGGTCACAGAATACCCAGCCTCTGACCTGCTCTCGTAGCCACAGGCTGGGCCAGTTTAGTTTCTGGTCAATGGTGACCCCCAGGATGTTGATGGTGGGGGATTCGGCGATGGTAATGCCGTTAAATGTCAAGGGGAGGTGGTTAGACTCTCTCTTGTTGGAGATGGTCATTGCCTGGCAGTTGTCTGGGGTGAATGTTACTTGCCACTTATCAGCCCAAGCCTGGATGTTGTCCAGGTCTTGCTGCATGCGGGCTCGGACTGCTTCATTATTTGAGGGGTTGCGAATGGAACTGAACACTGTGCAATCATCAGCGAGCATCCCCATTTCTGACCTTATGATGGAGGGAAGGTCATTGATGAAGCAGCTGAAGATGGTTGGGCCGAGGACACTGCCCTGAGGAACTCCTGCTGCAATGTCCTGGGGCTGAGATGATTGGCCTCCAACAACCACTACCATCTTCCTTTGTGCTAGGTATGACTCCAGCCACTGGAGAGTTTTCCCCCTGATTCCCATTGACTTCAATTTTACTAGGGCTCCTTGGTGCCACACTCGGTCAAATGCTGCCTTGATGTCAAGGGCAGTCACTCTCACCTCACCTCTGGAACTCAGGTCTTTTGTCCATGTTTGGACCAAGGCTGTAATGAGGTCTGGAGCCGAGTGGTCCGACTGTTTTGTGTGAAGTGCTCAAAAAATGCTAGGAATCTGAAATAAAACCAAAAAATACTGGAAATACAGAGAAGGTCGGTCAGCATCTGAAAGAGAAGCAAAGGTGATTCTTTTCCAATAAAAAATGGAAACATTTGATGACAACTTTGATAGCAAATCAACTTTGTAGTTTTCAAACAATACAAAAACAATTCCAGCATCTGCAGTATTTTGCTTTTGACAAAAACAAGTCTTATGATGTTAAATTCTTTGCTAGAAGTTGGCCTGCAATTGCCAAATATTTAGATCATGACAAGAATTTAAACTCACGAGTAGAGAAATTAATTTTAGATGGAAATATTAGCAACATTTTATAAATGACAAAGTAATTGAGCTGTGATTATTTTCAATTTGGTTTACTGTTTGAAGAACAATAACTTGCATTTATACAGTGCCTTCCGTGTAGCAAAATGACGCAAGGCATTATACAATGAAGACCAAGCATGAAGTGTAGGTTATGAGAGACAATCAAAGGCACAGGAAAGAGGTATGGCTTAAGTAGGCAAAAATAAATACAATTTTGACTCAGTATTAATACAGAAATGCTACTGTTTTCATTGATGCCTGCATTGAAAGTTAAAATATTTATGAAATGGTCAGAAAATCATGCACACCACACACCCGAATTACCAATATATGCTTTCAATGAAGTGAACACAGAGGCAAATAATTATCCCTGATATGTAGGGAGTGATTTTCAATCGTTGCCAGCCCCATTTAAAAGCTGGGAAATACCAGCATTTGAAATTTTAATAAAATCCCCGCCCTTTGGCTGCCTGAGGTTCACCTGATATGATTTCCATGCCAGCCGACATATGGGTGTCCAGCACTCCACTCAAAACATGCAGGAGCCTATTTAAAAATGCAAATCAGAGATATATGTTGGCTGTAGGACCTCGTTTGTAATTTTCACTACAAATGGGCACAGCATTCCACCCATTGAGTGACCTAACTCAAGGAGACCGTTGGAGGCTGCTCACAAAACGGCCACTAAAAATGTTTGCATTTATTTTTGTGGGGCCAGGTGGAGCATAATGTTCCACCTGACCCACAACATTACCATGACTCGCTGCTGACTGTTCAGTGGGCCACTCTCCCCCCGGGAGTGCCCCACCCCCCCTTACACTTTACTTTTGGATCGGTTCCGCTATGGACTTGCTGGATTTCCCACCCATCCAGATTAATGAGCTGCCAGTCAGTGCTCATTGAACACTCGGCAGCTCATCAAAAATAGTTGAAGTGCTATTTAAGGTGTCAGCCTTGGTTTAGTGGTAGCACTCTCGCCTCTAAGTCAGAAGATTATGTGTTCAAGTCCCACTCTAGGGAATAAATTTTAACCCCAAGGGGAGGGTGGGTAGTTAAAATCCTCCATTTTCAGAGCGGGACCGCATCCCAGCTCCAACGTGCCAACTTCTGGGTTTAACCCAGGCAGGTGTGTATGCATGTGGACAGCAGACACCAGGAAGTCCCACCCCCACTTAAAGCCAGCAGGCCGATACTTAAAAGGACAATTACCTCCTTGAGCTACTTAATATTTTGTGTATTGGAATAATAAATCAAATTTAACCTTACCTGTTCGGGTTTCCCATCGCTTCCCATTCACGTCAGGTGAAAGCAGGCGGGAAGGGCCGAATCCATGAGGTGAGTGCTTTTATTGCACTGCTTGTGGGCCCGGAGGAGCAGGCCCACAAGCTTCATCCAGGCCCAGCAAGCTCATCTGGCCGACAGGACCCCCACGATCGGCTGAACACCTCCCCGATGGTGGACACCCCCTCCCCCATGGTAGACCCCCACCTACCTCCGACTCTTCATCCGACATCCAGCAACCTCTGATCTTCTTCCTGACCCCCTGATCTTTCCCTCGGCCCCCTCCTGATCTTAGAATCATAGAATCTTAGAAAATTTACGGCACAGAAGGAGGCCATTCAGCCCATCGTGTACGCGCCAGCTGAGAAACAAGCCACCCAGCCTAATCCCACTTTTCCGCATTTGGTCCATTGCCCTGCAGGTCACGGCTCTTCAGGTGCACATCCAGGTATTTTTTAAATGAGTTGAGGGTTTCTGCCTCTGCCACCCTCTCAGGCAGTGAGTTCCAGACCCCCACCACCCTCTGGGTGAAAAAAAATTCCTCATTTCTGCTCTAATCCTTCTACCAATCACTTTAAATCTATGCCCCCTGGTTATTGACCCCTCCGCTAAGGGAAATAGGTCCTTCCTATCCACTCTATCTAGGCCCCTCATACTTTTGTATACCTCAATCAAATCACCCCTCAGCCTCCTCTGTTCCAAGGAAAACAACCCCAGCCTATCCAATCTGTCATCATAGCTAAAATTCTCCAGTCCTGGCAACATCCTCGTAAATCTCCTCTGCACCCTCTCTAGTGCAATTACATCCTTCCTGTAATGTGGTGACCAGAACTGTGCGCAGTACTCAAGGTGTGGCCTAACTAGTATTTTTAAAGTTCCTGCATAACATCCCTGCTCTTATATTCTATACCTTGGCTAATAAAGGAAAGCATTCCATTTGCCTTCTTAATCACCTTATCTACCTGTCCTGCTTCCTTCAGGGATCTGTGGACATGCACTCCAAGGTCCCTCACTTCCTCTACACCTCTCAGTATCCTCCCATTTATTGTGTATTCCCTTGCCTTGTTTGCTCTCCCCAAATGCATCACCTCACATTTCTCCAGATTGAACTCCATTTGCCACCTTCCTGCCCATCTGACCAGTCCATTGATATCTTCCTGCAGTCTACAGCTTTCCTCTTCACTATCAACCACACGGCCTATCTTTGTGTCACCTGCAAATTTCTTAATCATGCCCCCGATGTTTAAGTCCAAATCGTTAATGTAAACCACAAAAAGCAAAGGACCTAGTACCGAGCCCTGTGGGACCCCACTGGAAACAGCCTTCCAGTCACAAAAACACCCGTCAGCCATTACCCTTTGCTTCCTGCCACTGAATCAATTTTGATCCAACTTGCCACATTCCCTTGGATCCCATGGGCCTTTACTTAGGAACATAGGAATATAGGAACAGGAGTAGGCCATTCAGCCCCTCCAGCCTGCTCCACCATTTGATAAGATCATGGCTGATCTGTGATCTAACTCTATATACCTGCCTTTAGCCCATATCCCTTAATATCTTTGGTTGCTAAAAAGCTATGTATCTCAGATTTAAATTTAGCAATTGAGCTAGCATCAATTGCCATTTGCGGAAGAGAGTTCCAAACTTCTACCACCCTTTGTGTGTAGAAATGTTTTCTAATCTCACTCCTGAAAGGTCTGGCTCTAATTTTTAGACTGTGCCCCCTACACCTAGAATCCCCAACCAGCGGAAAAAGTTTCTGTCTATCCACCCTATCTGTTCCCCTTAATATCTATAAACTCTGATCAGATCACCCCTTAACCTTCTAAACTCAAGAGAATACAACCCCAATTTGTGTAATTTCTCCTCATAACTTAACCCTTGAAGTCCGGGTATCATTCTAGTAAACCTACACTGCACTCCCTCCAAGGCCAATATGTCCTTCCGAAGGTGCGGTGCCCAGAACTGCTCACAGTACTCCAGGTGCGGTCTAACCAGGGTTTTGTATAGCTGCAGCATAACTTCTGCCCCCTTTGTACTCTAGTCCTCTAGATATAAAGGCCAACATTCCATTAGCCTTATTGATTATTTTCTGCACCTGTTCATGACACTTCAATGATCTATGTACCTGTACCCCTAAGTCCCTTTGGACATCCACTGTTTTTAACTTTTTACCATTTAGAAAGTACCCTGTTCTCCCTTTTTTGATCCAAAGTGGATGACCTCACATTTGTCTAAATTGAATTCCATTTGCCACAGTTTTGCCCATTCACCTAATCTATCAATATCCCTTTGTAATTTTATGTTTTCATCTACACTGCTTACAATGCCACCAATCTTTGTGTCATCGGCAAACTTAGATATGAGACTTCCTATGCCTTCATCTAAGTCGTTAATAAATATTGTGAATAATTGAGGCCCCTAGACAGATCCCTGCGGGACTCCACTAGTCACATCCTGCCAATGTGAGTACCTACCCATTATCCCTACTGTCTGTCACCTTTCGCTCAGCCAACTTCCTAACCAACTCCTTACTTTTCCCTCAATTCCATGGGCTTCTATCTTAGCTAACAATCTCTTATGTGGGATTTTATCAAATGCCTTCTGGAAGTCCATATAAATAACATCCATTGACATTCCCCTGTCCACTACTTTAGTCACCTCTTCAAAAAATTCAATCAGGTTTGTCAGGCACGATCTACCTTTCACTAATCCATGCTGGCTCTCTCTGATTAACTGAAAATTCTCGAGGTGTTCAGTCACCCTATCCTTAATTATAGACTCCAGCATTTTCCCCACAAAAAAATGTTAGGCTAACTGGTCTATAATTCCCTGGTTTGCCTCTCTCTCCTTTCACGTGGGACCACGTGGGGCCTTGTCAAAAGCCTTGCTAAAATCCATGTCGACTACATCAATTGCGCTACCCTCATCAATCCTCCTTGTCAGCTCCTCAAAAAATTCAATCAAGTGAATCTGACATGACCTCCCCATAACAAATCCGTGATGACTGTCCTTGATTAGTCCATGCCTTCTTCCCGACCCCGATCTCTTCCTCGACCCTCTCCCGATCTTCTTCCTGGCCCTCCCTCGATCTCTTCATTGGCCCCCCAACTCCTCCACGGCCCCCTGATCTTTTCCCCAGCCCATGTTCCCTCTCTCCAATCTCCGGCTGTGGCCTGCAATTGCATCCCGGAAGTGTAATTGATTGCCCTCATTAACGTAGCCCTCTCACTTACCATCTAGGTTTCACACCTGGAAATCTTCCCCCCACCCCTCCCGCCCCGCTCCCTTCCCAGCTCACAGTTAAAATTCACCCCTAGGCTGACACTTTAGTGCAGTACTGAGGGAGTACTGCACTGTTGGAGGTGCCGCCTTTCGGATGAGATACGAAACTGAAACCCCCTTCTTCCCTCTCAGGTGGACATAAAAGATCCCACGACACTATTCAAAGAAGTATAGCAGAGTTCTGCTCGCATTCTTGGCCAATATTTATCCCTCAACCAACATTACTGATACAGATGATCTGGTCAGATATTTCATTGCTGTTTGTGGGATCTTGCTAAGCACAAATTGACAGCCATCATTTCCTACATTTCAACAATGACTACACTTCAAACATACTTAATTTGTTATGAAACACTTTGGGACATCCTGAGGTTGTGAAAGGCGCTATATAAATGAAAGTTCTTACTTTCCTTTCTTTATATTTGCAACCTGTATTACACAGGATGCACCTGGAAATAACAAGCCTCTTTATCTCCCTCAGTTTTCTCTTCTTCCTACAGGCTTTTAAAAAGCTGTCACCCTACCAATACTTCTTGACTTACCTTATCTTCTCTCCTGCCCTATTCATCTTTGATGGGATCCAATGTTATAAGTGTTGGTCCTTCACCAGCCTTCTCAATTGTAAAGAAAAAGAATTATGCAGTATCGGAGGATACAGGGGCTTAAGTAAAGATGCATAGAAAACAACTGTGTCCAAAATCTCAGCATGATAAGGATGACTCTATAATCCCGTACTCCCACTGGGCAGTCCTACATACCCATGGGCAATGAGGGTCAGAGATAGGGCTATAACATTAAATCTCCAATCCCAGCTCCAGGCAGGTGGTGTTCTCCACTCGAAGTATGGGATTGCAGAATCACCCTTAATGTGTGATGCTGCTCACTATTAAACTTTAATACTGTATAAATATTGGAGCTTTTACATAATCTCTATGTAGGATACATGATAGAGCAAATTCTGCCAATGTACCTGAGAGTCTTTAAATTTCACTGCACCCTCTGGCAAACCCAGCAGTAGTTTCAAGCCAGCTAGTAAAAGGATAAGGTGCTGTACTATGTGTCAGAAATGTAGATTTATCCAAAAGTAATTTCAAACCAGAAATAAAGAAGCATTGAATATGATAACCTGCCAGAAGCAATATTATGAGCTATCTGGTGATCTGTAACCTATTTCAAGAATAATACCATGCCATTTAAAAAAGACTTTTTAAAATCACAATCCTATAAACCATAATTCCTATGATGAGTTGGTGCCCTTTGAGTCATCCTGTCCATCTAAATCATTACATAGAGGGAATCATCTTCTCATGTTCAAAATTCTTGTATTTGCCTTCAAATCGCTCCATGGTTTCATCCAATACTATCTTAGCAATATTCTCCTGCCTTATGTCCCTGTAACTCTCTCTGTTTCTCTAACACTGGGCTTCTCTTCTCCCCTCTCTCTTTCCACACCATCATCAACAACTTCTCCTTCAGCCATTACAGTCTTGTCCTCTGGAATTCTTTACCCACTTCCCTTCCTGTTTTCACAAACCTCCTCAAAATCCTCCTCTTTTTAGTTCTCCATCCTAGCCTTTCCCTTCCATCACCTTTCCTGATGCTCCATGTCCGCCATGCCCCTTTCCTCTCTATTGTGATAGCGTTCTGAGATGTTCTCCTGCATGTGAGGAGCACTGTATAAATGCAAGTTGTTGTTTTCTTCTCTTAACTGAAATGAGTGCAGGCCAGGCTGCTCAGTTTGATCTTTTCTGATATCTCCATACCTCGTCAACAAGGGATCCTCCCTCTGTTCGCTCCGCAACCTTCCATTCATCTTTAGTAATTTTCAATTCTGTTTAAATTTAGCTCTATTTTTATTGTCCATTGTCTGTGTCTGCACTATATGATATTTCTTTCTACTCACCCAAAATATTTTGTATACCTCAGGCCTTGCTAAACAAGAACATCAGCACTGATTTTTTTTCGATATCTTACCCTGTACCCTGCAAGAGGTACACTTGGGCCCTGCTGCTGAAAGAAATTAATATCTTCAGTGTCGAGACATGCCTTTCAGAATGTACCAGCGCAAAGTTTTTTTCCTATGGTACAGAATTGTTTATTCAAGAAACAAGGCAGGCCAGTTTACGGCAAAAAGTGGTGCAGCTGTTGCCTTGTCTGCTTAGCAGATCCTAAGGTCTGCACCAGATCTCTAGCTCAAACCTGACATGTTTTGCAACAAAACTAAGCACTTTAGTTTTAATGCAATAATCATGGGCGATTTTAACTTTCACATAGATTGGACAAATCAAATTGGCAAAAGTAGCCCTGAGGTGGAGTTCGTAGAGTGTATTAGGGACTGTTTCTTAGACCAATACATCGGGAACCAACCAGGGAACAGGTCATTTTGGATCTGGTAATGGGTAACGAAACAGGATTAATTAATCAAAGTATAGGATCCCTTGGGAAGCAGTGATCATAACATGATAGAATTTCACATCCCATTTGAGAGCAAGGATCTTGGGTCTGAAACTACTGTATTAAACTTAAATAAGGGCAATTACAAAGGAATGAGGGCGGAATTGGCTAAAGTGGACCGGGTAAACAGATTAGATGGTATGATGGTGGATAAGCAGTGGCAAACATTTAAAAAGATATTTTATGACTCACAACAAAAATATATCCATGTGAGGAGGAAAGACGTCACAAAAAGGGTGAACCAACCATGGCTAACTAAGGAAGTCAAGGATGGTATCAGGTTGTACAAGGGTGTACAGTTCTGGTCACCCTATTATAGAAAGGATATTATTAAACTAGAAAGAGTGCAGAAAAGATTTACTAGGATGCTACCGGGACTTGATGGTTTGACTTATAGGGAGAGGTTAGATAGACTGGGACTTTTTTCCCTGGAGAGTAGGAGGTTAAGGGGTGATCTTATCGAAGTCTATAAAATAATGAGGGGCATAGATAAGGTAGATAGTCAAAATCTTTTCCCAAAGGTAGGGGAGTCTATAACGAGGGGACATAGATTTAAGGTGAGAGGGGAGAGATACAAAAGGGTCCAGAGGGGCAATTTTTTCACTCAAAGGTGGTGAGTGTCTGGAACGAGCTGCCAGAGGCAGTAGTAGAGGCGGGTACAATTTTGTCTTTTAAAAAGCATTTGGAAAGTTACATGGGTAAGATGGGTATAGAGGGATATGGGCCAAGTGCAGGCAATTAGGACTAGCTTAGTGGTATAAACTGGGCGACATGGACATGTTGGGCCGAAGGGCCTGTTTCCATGTTGTAACTTCTATGATTCTATGATTCTATGATTCTAGGTTAAAAGAAAAAGCATACAACATGGCAAAGATTAATGGTATACCCGGAGATTGGGAATACTTTAAAAACCAGCAGAGGATGACTAAAAAGTTATAAAGAGGGAGAAAATAAATTATGAGAGTAAACTAGCAAGAAATATAAAAACTGAGAGTAAAAGCTTCTTCAAGTATATAAAAAGGAAGATGGTAGCTAAAGTAAACATTGGTTCCTTAGAGGATGAGACTGGGGAAATAATAATGGAAAACAAGGAAATGGCAGAGGAATTGAACCGATATTGTTTATCAGTCTTCATAGTGGAAGACACTAATAACATACCAATAATAGTAGATAATCAAGGGGCAAAGGGGAGGGAGGAGCTAAAAACAATCACTATCACGAGAGGAAAAAGTACTAGGTAAACTAATGGGTCTAAAAGCTGACAAGTCCTCTGGACCTGATGGCTTGCATCCAAGGGTCTTAAAGGAAGTGGCTACAGAGATAGTGGATGCATTGGTTATAATCTTCCAGAATTCACTAGATTCTGGAAAGGTCACAGCGGATAGGAAAACCACAAACGTAACACCCCCTATTCAAGAAGGGAGTGAGACAGAAAGCAGGTAACTATAGACCAGTTAGCCTAACATCTGTCATTGGGAAAATGCTAGAATCCATTATTAAGGAAGTAGTAGCAGGACATTTGGACACTCATAATACAATCAAGGAGATTCAACATGGTTTTATGAAGGGGAAATTATGTCTGACAAATTTATTAGAATTCTTTGAGGAAGTAACGGGCAGGGTGGATAAAGGGGAACCAATGGATGCAGTATATTTGGATTTCCAAAAGACATTCGATAAGGTGCCGCATAAAAGGTTACTGCTCAAGTTAAGAGCTCATGATGTTGGGGTAATATACTGGCATGGATAGAGGATTGGCTAACGAACAGAAAACAAAGAGACGGGATAAAAGGGTCATTTTCAAAATGGCAATCTATAACTAGTGGGGTGCCGCAGGGCTCAGTGCTGGGGCCTCAATTATTTACAATATATATAAATGACTTGGATGAAGGAACAGAGTGTCTTGTGGCCAAATTTGCTGATGATACAAAGATAGGTGGAAAAGCAAGTTGCGATGAGGACACAAAGTGTCTGCAAAGGGATATTGACAGGTTAAGCGAATGGGCAAAAATTTGGCAGATGGAATATAATGGGGAAAATGTGTAGTCATCCACTTTGGGAGGAAAAATAAAAAAGCAAAAAACTATTTGAATGGAGAAATACTACAAAATGCTGCGATACAGAGGGATCTGGGTGTCCTCGTACATGAAACACAAAAAGTCAACATACAGGTGCAGCAGGTAATCCAGAAGGCAAACGGAATATTGGCCTTTATTTCTAGGGGGATGGAGTATAAAAGCAGGGAAGTCATGCTACAACTGTTCAGGGTGTTGGTGAGACCACACCTGGAGTACTGCATACAGTTCTAAGGAAGGACATACTTGCATTGGAGGCAGTTCAGAGAAGGTTTACTAGGTTGATTCCGGGTATGGAAGGGTTGTCTTATGAGGAAAGATTGAACAGGTTGAGTCTAGAGTTGGAGTTTAGAAGAACGAGAGATCTTATTGAAACAAAGAAGATTCTGAGGGGACTTGATAGGGTAGACGCTGAGAGGGGATGTCACCTCTCATGGGGGAATCTAAAACTAGGGGCCATAGTCTCAGAATAAGGGGTCGCCCGTTTAAGACGGAAATGAGGAGGAATTTCTTCTCCCAGAGGGTTGTAAATCTTTGGAATTATTTACCCCAAAAAGCTGTGGAGGCTGAGTCATTGAATACATTCAAGACTGAGTTAGACAAATTTTTGACCATTAAATGGTGGAGCAGGCTTGAAGGGCCAAGTGGCCTACTCCTGCTCCTATCTCTTATGGTCTTACGGTCTTTAAGCATAGTCTGGGTGGAAAACCGGCAGAATGGATCGCCCACCTGTTATAGAAGCCAATTAATTTTCATTTGAAAATCGGGCGGGTTCCATAGCAGGTAGACGATCTGCCCCGCCAGTTTGTCACCCAAGCGGTGAAGGTGGAAATGACCTCCAACAGGTCCAACCAATGCAGAGCAACTTTCAACAATGACAATAGAATTTTGGACTACATAGCCTAAACAATAGAATACAAGTCAGAGGAGGTTGTCATCAAACTGTCCAATGCTCTGGTCAGACCACACCTTCGGTACTGTTTCCAGCTCTGATCGCCATGGGATACATTCAATCATTGGAGGCAGAGAAGAACTGTAAAGCTGAACCCTAATTTCAGGGTCTGAGTTGTGAGAAAAGACTGGGGATGCCTGGAATTTTCAGCCTTGAAAAGAGACATCTGAGATGGTATTATAGAGGTATATAAGATGAAAATGGTATGGAAAAAGTTAATCCGAAATACTACTTTCCGCATCTTTCTTTTACAATACCATACAAGGTAAATTCAATGATCCCATGCTTTCATTGCAACTTTGCCACTCCAATAAAATAATTTCTCTTACAAGTTAGCTTTTCTCTCACAGAGTGTATAGGGATCATTTTAACCCTGCCTGCCTGGTGAAAACCGGTCAGTGGCAGTTAAAATCAGCCGTGGGACTTACATGCCGAGATCCTGCTGTCTTTCCATGGGTTCCTATTTTACCTGCTCTTCTGAGCAGGTGAGACGCACACTCATCAGAAGCCAGTAGGGTCCTTCTTTACCTATGCAGATTGGACTCTGATAACATCATCGGGGCTCGACTGCAATTTTAGCCAAGCCAACCTAGCGGGAAGAGGAGTGGGAGCTGGAAGAGGCCCAAAAAGGCTTGTGATTTTCCTGTTTTTTTTCAAACTTTCCTTTTGGAGCCGGGAGAAGCATGCTCCTCCGGGCCCCACATGGAACGTTTCAGCCTCCCCTACCCCATAGGCAGATGAGAGCTCACCCAATTTCCTGTGATTCTGACCAGGAATGCACATATAAACTTTTCCCTTACAGGGAGGGTTGCTCAGCGCGGGCAGGAAATCAACATTTAAAGAGAGACCTGTGATTTATGAGTGTTAGAATTTAGAACTCCAATTTGAGTGGAGACACGTGGTCCCAGGTATTTTTGCTGCTTTTTATGCCAGCTTACATTTCTAAGTTTTGGGAGAAGAATTTTGGCTGAGACATTTTTAGTTGGATCACCTATAACATGGACATTCCAGTGAAAATCCTTTTATTTTTATGATCTTGGGAGAAAGAAGTGGAAATAAGGGATGCCAAGCAATTGCGACTGCACCTGAAAAGGATTGCCTCTATCCACCAATACGGCACAGTAGCCTACTGGTTGTGATACTTGGCTAGGAACCCAGAGGTTGGCAAGTTATGGAACTGAATTCAAGAAATCTGCTCGTTGGTGGGTTAGCATCTGAAAATGGGGTAGAAATTGGTATGCGTGTGCCCATTTTTCGGATGTAATACGGGCACAACATTGACCAATTTAGCAGTGAGATGGCCTGCACCCAATTTGGGCAGGCATTCGGCCCACTGCTAAATTCAGTGGGCCCATTTTTTAGGCATTCCAGTGGCCATATAAAACAGGCATTAGGACCTTGCATATGTTAATTAGGGGCCTAATGCCTGTTGAAGAACCCCTGTGTCAAATTGAGTTGCCCTGAGCGAAGCAGGATGGGAGAGAAGGGAAGGAGGGAAATGGGAAGGAGCGAGAGAGACAAAAAAGAGGAGAGAAAGAAAGAGAGACGAAAAAGGTGGAGCAAGAAGGGAAGAGAACATAAGAACATAAGAAATAGGAGCAGGAGTAGGCCCCTCGAGCCTGCTCCGCCATTCAATAAGATCATGGCTGATCTGATCCTAACCTCAAATCTAAATTCATGTCCAATTTCCTGCCTGCTCCCTGTAACCCCTAACTCCCTTTACTTCTAGGAAACTGTCTATTTCTGTTTTAAATTTATTTAATGATGTAGCTTCCACAACTTCCTGGGGCAGCAAATTCCACAGACCTACTACCCTCTGAGTGAAGAAGTTTCTCCTCATCTCAGTTTTGAAAGAGCAGCCCCTTATTCTAAGATTATGCCCCCTAGTTCTAGTTTCACCCATCTTTGGGAACATCCTTACCGCATCCACCCGATCAAGTCCCTTCACAATCTTATATGTTTCACCAAGATCGCCACTCATTCTTCTGAACTCCAATGAGTAGAGTCCCAATCTACTCAACCTCTCCTCATATGTCCACCCCCTCATCCCCGGGATTAACCAAGTGAACCTTCTTTGTACTGCCTCGAGAGCAAGTATGTCTTTTCTTAAGTATGGACACCAAAACTGTATGCAGTATTCCAGGTGTGGTCTCACCAATACCTTATATAACTGCAGCAATACCTCCCTGTTTTTATATTCTATCCCCCTAGCAATAAAAGCCAACATTCTGTTGGCCTTCTTGATCACCTGCTGCACCTGCATACTAACTTTTTGATTTTCTTGCACTAGGACCCCCAGATCCCTTAGTACTGCAGTACTTTCCAGTTTCTTGTCATTAAGATAATAACTTGCTCTCTGATTTTTCCTGCCAAAGTGCACAACTTCACATTTTCCAATATTGTATTGCATTTGCCAAATCTCCGCCCACTCACCCAGCCTGTCTATATCGCCTTGTAGGTTTCTTATGTCCTCCTCACTCTCTACTTTCCCTCCCATCTTTGTATCATCTGCAAACTTTGATATGTTACACTCGGTCCCCTCCTCCAAATCGTTAATATAGATTGTAAAGAATTGGGGACCCAGCACCGACCCCTGCGGAACACCAATGGCTACTGGTTGCCAGTCCGAGAATGAACCATTTATCCCAACTCTCTGCTTCCTGTTAGATAACCAATCCTCCACCCATGCCAGAATATTACCCCCAATCCAGTGATTCTTTATCTTGAGCAATAATCTTTTATGTGGCACCTTGTCGAATGCCTTCTGGAAGTCCACTGGTTCCCCTTTATCCACCCTGTACGTTATAAAGAGAGAGTGAGGAAAGGAGACAGAGAAGCAGAAGAGAAGGAGGAGCCAGAGAAGGGAAGAAGAGAGACAAGGGAAAGAGAAAGAAGATCGATGGAAGGGAAGAGGAAAGTGAATCACAAAGAAAAGGGAAGATGGGGAAGAATGAGGGAGAAAAGAGGAGAGAGAAGTGGCAGAATAGAAAGAGTCAGCAGGGAAGGAAAAAGATAGAGGTAGAAACAAAGGAAAAGGGAAAGCGAAACAGCTATGAAGAAAGGAAGTGAAGGAAAATATACTATTTTTTCAGGCTTACCAGTATAAGTATTCTTAGTTCAAGAGACTGAGATGAGCTGGCTTTAGAAAGTTTTGATGATTACTGAATTAGATAATTTTTGCCTATATTTTGCCCATATTTATTGTCAATGATTGCGTGAGTGAACTGTGAGAAAAGATAGGCTTAAAAATTTGAAGGCCATTGATGAACTACCTGAAGATGGTTGGGCCAAAGATGCTACCCTGAACATATTTTTTTATTCCAGAGCTTCAGGAGTTATCATCAACAAAACTAGATGTGCCCATCCACGTTGTGCCCATCCGATGCAGCAACAAAAACAGCAACTTGCATTTATATAGCGCCTTTAATATCGTAAAATGTCCCAAGGCACTTCACTGGAGTGTAATTAGACCAAAATTGACACCAAGCCAAAGAAGAAGATATTAGGGCGAGTGACTAAAAGCTTGGTCAAAGGTATGTTTTAAGGGGCATCTTAAAAGGAGGAGAGAGAGGTTTAGGGAGGGAATTCCAGAGCTTTGGGCCTTGAGGGCTAAATCCACGGCCATCAATGGTGGGATGAAGGAATTGGAAGATGACAAAAGACCAGAATTAGACATGCGCAGAAATCTCGGAGGGTTGTAGGGCTGGAGAAGGTTACAGAGATAAGGAGGGGCAAGGCCATGGAGAGATTTGAACAGGAGGATGAGAATTTTAAAATCGAGGTGTTAACTAGAGCCTCCCGCTCAATTCTGCAGTCATGAATTCCCACTTGTTTTCTGCAGCTAGAGCCAACCACCCACCATGACCTTCAGCAATACAATTATTGTCAGGTCCTCCCATTAACACCTTGGGGGTCACCACTGACCAGAAGATTAACTAGACTCATCATATCAATACCATGGCTACAAGAGTACGGCTGAGGCTGGGTACTCAGCAATGAGTGGCTCATCTCCTGCAACCCCACCCCCTACAATGCCTTTGCAACATCTACAAGGTTCAAGTCAGGAGCGTACTGGAATACTCACCACTCACCTGGATGAGTCTAGCTGCAACAACACTCAAGGAGCTTGACACCATCCAGGACGAAGCAATTCACGTGATTGATGCCTCTACTGCTGCGCTTAATATTCAGCCCCTCCACCAATGATGCACTGTGGGTGCGGTGTGTACTAACTAATAAATTCACTGCCATAACTCACCAAGGTTACTTCAATAGCACCTCCCAGCCCTGTGACCTGTACTACCAAAAGGACACCACCATTGTGGGACCACAGCACCACAAGGATTGCAGCGATTCAAGAAGGCCCACCATCCACCTTCTCAGGGCAACTGGGGATGAGCAATAAATGTAGCCTTGCCATCTTTGTCCTGTGACCAAATAAAAATAAGTAATAATGTTAAATGTCATGCCTTTGTTCTGTTAGCAAAAATCCAAGAGAAATACTATTACATGAGGCAGGCTTCCTTCAAACCTTCAAGGTCGAGTGGAAACCATTAAAAAGTTAAAAGTTCAGTTTCCTGCCGAAGTCCTTTTTGCAATGATATTACTGAACCTACCCCACAGACATCCAATACATTCCAACAATTATTTGGAGTATTGTTATCCCAGATTAACATTAAATTTACTGAAACCTCAGTCAATGAATTTAATGTTAAAAATATAGGAGTAATTCATTTTAATTCATTCTTCTCAAGATATTAGTATAAAGCACAGGGTGCAGAGTACATGGTGCCCAGACCTTTTTCCATCAAAAAAATTCTCAGTATTTTTACATATCCAACATTCACATCTCTGGAAATATTGCTCAATCTGTAGCCATTGTAACAAAATATCTAGGATTAAATCACACCAAAGGGCCTCATTATTGCAACAACAGGTAGTTCTTGTGCCTTATTGCAGATTTGCCATGCAGAATTTCATGACTAGCAGCAAAAAAGATCGTGCTGAACTAAGCAATTGAAGTTCCTCTGTGCACTATTTTTAGAATGGCGGTTAATGTATTTGCATCAAATCCCTGTGTGTGCTATTTTAACAAAGTCATTAACTCATTTAATGGGTTAACAGCTTTGTTAAAGTAGCTGAAGTGCCCACGAGAACTTCATCAAACAGTAGTCTTAAATTAGCACACAGGAATCTCAACCCCTAGAATTTTGCTACATTAAGCAATTTTTGATAAAACAGATTCCCCACATTTTCCAAATGGTAAGAGACATTTCTAGGATCTAAATGACCTTGATAATACATGATGTGGAGATGCCGGTGATGGACTGGGGTTGGCAAATGTAAACAATCTTACAACACCAAGTTATAGTCCAACAATTTTATTTGAAAATCACAAGCTTTCGGAGGCTTCCTCCTTCGTCAGGTGAATTTCCTGACATTCACCTGACGAAGGAGGAAGCCTCCGAAAGCTTGTGATTTTCAAATAAAATTGTTGGACTATAACTTGGTGTTGTAAGATTGTTTACACTTGATAATACAGGAAGAGTTTCTGAGTCAGGCTTTGTTCCATTGATGCAAAAGATACTTTTTATCAGGTTATAATTCAGAATAGTTATAGGAAATACTGAAGCATGCTGCAGTGGGAATTAGCTCCCAATAAAAGAGCCCTGAGTTTCCTTGGAATTTATGCAGCTGTGCAGCGGTAACTTTGCTGGAAACCCTGTTTACAAGCATAAATGGGGATTCTGCCGCACTTCTGGTAAAGTTACAGCGGTGCAGAGGCAGAAAGTCAAAGGAAATTCAGGGCCAAGGTCCTTCCATTCAGATGAGCTTTGGTCATAAGAATACTCACCAAACTATTGGGCCGGATTTTGTTGTAAAATTAACAGTGAGGCTAACAGTGCTCACCGTTATTTACATGTAAATTGAACGCTAACTTCCGGCGACTGCACATGCGCAGTTAAACGCGGAAATCAGGACGTTGCAGTTCGAGATGCTTTGCTCCTCCAAAAGCTACACAAAAATGCCGTCTGACTCACTGTTCAAATGTACTGAATGGCGTGAAGTTCCTGTACTTACCTCATAGACATGGACTAAACTCGCTACAAGTTAGGGCTTGTCCTTCCAGTGTAAGTACCATTTTAATGGTGTGGTAAGTCTTAATCACTGCCAAACAGCCTCTCTGACTCTGAAAATTAACTTTTACAAGTGTGGAGTCTCATTCCTTCAGATTTTAATTATTGTTGGACATCTAAAAAAAAATTAAATACATTTTTTTTACTTTTACTTTATCTCTTTTATCTCTGTCTCTTAATTCAATCTTTCTTACCCTCTCTTTATTTCACTTACTGTACCTGTTTTGAGATTGAATTCAATGTTATAATGTACACTCCCTGGTTCTGACTCTGCGCTGTTATTAACGATTCTTCAATCTGATTGGTTAAGGAGATACACAGTTGCTTGCCCTATTCACACAGGTCCCAGATGCCCTGTAGAGGGCACCACGTCGTTTGGCTGTCCCATTGACAGTAATTTGCTGTGCAAAAGCTCATAGAACTTCTATGGGCAAGTGCAAGTCTAACGAACGGCTGGCGCCATTCGATTATTGCTATCAGCAAAATCCGGCCTGTAGTTAATAGAAGCAGTCAACTTATGGTTAAGAAGCCACCACATATGTTATCTTCTCCAATCACTTGGTTCAACAGGTTATTGTGATAGCCAAATTCATTCACACAGTTAGCTATAACCAGGAAAACTGGAGCAGTCACAACTGGAACCTATCCAGGCCTCAGCTTCATAGTACCCTGTTTCTAGACTGACTGCCAGTGGAATGTTTCCATAACATTAAGAGCCTTGTCCACACATTATTCACTCGAGAGCTGGCACCTCTGCAGTACATCACACCTCACATTTTTATTTCAATTCAATATTTGATTTATTTGAGCAATAACAGCTCAAAGTCCTCTTGCTCATGAACAAGAATATTACATAACAACACAAGAACAAGAAAGGCCATTAGACCATTGAAACCCATCCCTCTGGTGCTCTTACTGTTCTATTATAGCATCCAACTGTTTTTTGCTTGACCTGGTGTTATTTTACAACTGCTGTGACTGGAAAGTTATTCAAAATAGTTACCATTCTTTGAGTAAAGAGGTTCTTCCTGATATCTTTTAAATTTACTCTTCACTAATTTGCATATGTGTTCATTTCTCCTAATTTCCTGGTTTACTTTGAATTCATAATTTAGGTTTATCTTTTTTATATAATATTTCATATGCCCTACTTAACCACCTTCTTCCCACACTGTACAACTCATCCCCTTTTGCCTAGCATTGAGGTGTCAGCCTTAGCTCAGTGGTAATACTCTCATTTTTGAATTAGAAGGTCACTCCAGGACATGAGCATATAATCCAGGTTGATACTTCAGGGGAGTACTGAGAAAGAAAGACTTGCATTTATATAACGCCTTTCAGGACTTCCTAAACTGCTTTACAGCCAATTAAGTGTAGTTGCTGTTTTGATGTAGGAAACACGGCAGCCAATTTGCACACAGCAAGGTCCCACAAACAGCAACATGATAATGACCAGATTAATGTTAGTTGAGGGATAAATGTTGGCCAGGACACCAGGGAGAACTCCATTGCTCTTTTTCACAAAAGTGCCATGGGATCTTTTATAAGAACATAAGAAATAGGAGCAGGAGTAGGCTATACGGCCCCTCGAGCCTGCTCCGCCATTCAATCATATCGTGGCTGATCATCAATCACATCTCCACTTTCCCGCCAGATCCCCATATCCCTTGATTCCCCTAGAGTCCAAAAATATATCTATCTTAGCATTGAATACATTCAACAACTCAGCATCCATAGCCCTCTGGTGTAGAGAATTCCAAAGATTCACAACCCTCTGAGTGAAGAAATTCCTCCTCATTTCAGTACTAAATGGCCGACCCCTTATCCTGCGCCTCTGCCCCCTAAATCTAGACTCTCCGGCCAGGGGAAACAACCTCTCAGCATCTACCCTGTCAAGCCCCCTAAGAATCTTATATGTTTCAATGAAATCACCTCTCATTCTTCTAAACTTCACCGAGTATAGGCCCATTCTACTCAATCTCTCATCATAGGACAACCCTCTCATCCCAGGAATCAATCTAGTGAACCTTTGTTGCACTGTCTCTAAGGCAAGTATATCCTTCCTTAGGTAAGAAGACCAAAACTGTATGCAGTACTCCAGGTGTGGTCTCACCAAAGCCCTGTACAACTTTAGTAAGACTTCCTTACTCTTGTACTCCAACCCCCTTGCAATAAAGGCCAACATGCAATTTGCCTTCCTAATTGTTTGCTGTACCTGCATAATAATTTTTCGTGTTTCTTGTATGAGGACACCCAAATCTCCCTGAACATCAACATTTAATAGTTTCTCACCATTTAAAAAATATTCTGTTTTTCTATTCTTCCTACCAAAGTTAATAACCTCACAGTTCCCTACATTATACTCCATCTGCCACCTTCTTGCCCACTCTTTTAACCTTCTATAACCCTTTGCAGTCTCTTTGTGTCCTCCTCACAGCTTACTTTCCCATCTAGCTTTGTATCGGGAACAAACTTGGATACATTACACTCGGTCCCTTCATCTAAGTCATTAATATAGATTGTAAATAGCTGAGGCCCAAGCACGATCCTTGCGGTACCCAACTAGTTACAGCCTGCCAACCTGAAAATGACCCGTTTATCCCTACTCTCGGTTTTCTGTCCATTAGCCAATCTATCCATGCTAATATATTACCCCCAACCCCATGAGCCCTTATCTTGCTTAACAACCATTTATGTGGTACCTTATCAAATGCTTTTTGAAAATCCAAATATACTATATCCACTGGCTCCACTTTATCTACCCTGCTAGTTACATTCTCAAAAAACTATTAAATTTGTCAAACACAATTTCTCTTTCATAAAATCATGTTGACTCTGCCTAATCATATGATGATTTTCTAAGTGCCCTGTTACCACTTCCTTAATAATGAATTCTAGCATTTTCCCGTCGACAGATGTCAGGCTAACTAGCCTGTGGTTCCCTGTTTTCTCTTTCCCTCCTTTCTTGAATAACACAATAAATGGGAGGATACTGAGATGTGTAGAGGATGTGAGGGACCTTGGAGTGCATGTCCACAGATCCCTGAAGGTAGCAGGACAGGTAGATAAGGTGGTTAAGAAGGCATATGGAATGCTTTCCTTTATTAGCCAAGGCACAGAATATAAAAGCAGGGATGTTATGCTGGAACTGTGTAAAATACTAGTTAGGCCACAGCTTGAGTACTGCACACAGCTCTGGTCACCACATTACACTAGAGAGGGTGCTGAGGAGATTTACGAGGATGTTGCCAGGACAGGAGAATTTTAGCTATGGTGACAGATTGGATAGACTGGGGTTGTTTTCCTTGGAACAGAGGAGGCTGAGGGGTGATTTGATTGAGGTGTACAAAATTATGAAAGGCCTAGATAGAGTGGATAGGAAGGACCTATTTCCCTTAGCGGAGGGGTCAATAACCAGGGGGCATAGATTTAAAGTGATTGGTAGAAGGATTAGAGCAGAAATGAGGAAAAATGTTTTCACCCAGAGGGTGGTGGGGGTCTGGAACTCACTGCCTGAGAGGGTGGTAGAGGCAGAAACCCTCAACTCATTTAAAAAATACCTGGATGTGCACCTGAAGAGCTGTGACCTGCAGGGCTACGGACCGAATGCGGGAAAGTCGGATTAGGCTGTATGGCTCTCTCAGCCAGCGCGGACACGATGGGCCAAATGGCCTCTTTCTGTGTCGTAAATTTTTTACGATTCTATGATTTTCTATGATTATACACTCCCCCCAAGTTTTTTGTACTTTTTCTAACAATATGCCGACAGAGTCCCCATTGGCCTTATTTCCATATATCTGAGTGAGGGCCAATGGTGAAGCAGTTGTCAACTTCCTGGGTTTGCACTGCTATTGCACTCTGGCTAAGTTAGATTCATATTTATCAAGCTTTTCAGCTGTCAGGATCAACTGATCAAGGCGGTAATGAGAAGTTGCTGACACAATTTTGAATATTTTGGTAATTTTGAATATTGATTTCTGCAGGCGGGAAATGCTTTCAAAAGCATTTTTTTGTCATTCTGCCTAGACACCTGGACTTGCTTCTCACTGCTCCTCACAAAGTCAATCACTGCCAGATTTTCCATCCCCACAACCACCCCTTCCCCCAACCCAGAGGATGTCAAACTCATTTTATGTGGTGCGCCTGATCTAACATCCTGGCACTTGGCATGGGCCACATTCAGCAAAATTATTTGGACACAGTGGGGTAGAAATTAGTATGTGTGTAAAATGGATGCAATGTATACCAATTTCTCGACACAAGGACCTGCACCTAATCTGTGCAGGTGACATGACCGCTGCCATATTGATCCTCACTGTTTGTTGTGGGGGGTCCCTGGCTGCCACCAGAAATCATCATTGGATCAATTTAAATCTGCTAGGAAAGGTCATGTGGCTGCTTCAGGCCCCTTCTGCAATATGCATGAAAAACTAGGTGAAATAGCGGTTCTTAAAGGGACCGTTGGAGGCCGCTGAAGAAATGATAAGGAAAGAGCCCCTCTCCTGGCTCCACAGCACTTTTGCAGGTCGCTGCTTGCCTACACATGGGCCTCTTGCATTTTCTACCACCCAGGACTTACCGGCAATGTAGCAAGCCTAAATTTGATCCCCAAGGTTGGGTGAGCTGCTTCTAGAGGCTCGACAGGTGCCGCAGCTGGCGTCTTTAATTAAAATGAGGCATGAGGTCCAATTTCGGATGAGTCTCCGGCCCCAGTTTCTGGCGCATGCCTGAATCTCCACCTCACTATTTCTGCAAGTTTTAGCATGCATTTCGTCAAAAATCTCCCTCAAAAAATGGTTTCAATGACACAGCCATTTTATGGGCAGTCACATGGCACATCTTAACAGCAGCATCACTTACATGGCAAGCATTAGAAAACACCAATTGCTGCTTTTGAAACGATGGTGCTAATTCAGAAAATTTATCTTTACAGAACTTTCCTGTGTACTTATCATAGTTCTTACCATGGTGGTGCTTCATTGTGTCTTCGAATGTTGTATTCTTTCAGCACAGCTACCTGTTGCTTACAAATCAAACACGTGGGCTTTCAATTCATATCCATAAAGAAATACAAAATAAATTTCATAATTCACGTGAATGTTCTGGTAATTTACCTAATTGGTGCCAAATGTGTTCTGGGATATAAACTATACAGTTTAAGAACAGGAGTACAAAAGTGACAGTGAAGACTGTTGTCAGAACTTAATTTTGAAAAAAGCTAGATTTTCTTTTGTAACAAAGGCATTGAGGCTGGCAGTAATTGCTTTTTCTCAAGTGAATCGGTAGCATGGGTTTTGCTGAGGCAAAATAACTACTTAATGTTTAAATTAAAACATTGAATTGTTAGATTTATCATCACCATTAGTAAAAAAAAATGTTGGAAATAAAAGCATATCAGTGGATTTAGGCATGGACACATCTGCCCTTGTAATTTTGCGGCACAGCTCTTGATTCACTGAGTGCCTGTATAAAACAGGTTTGCTGCAAAAATACACAGGGAATGCAGAGTGGGACCAATTTACAAAATGTTGTAAGGGCTGGTGAATGCACAAAGTGCTGCTTCCAAAACTTTAAATTCTTTACCCCCTGGTGAATCAGGAGGTCAGCACTGAGACCTACCTTTCTGATTCTGCATGCCGCACATGTTGCTAACAATGGCATGCTTTCCAAGCACTCATTATGTTCCTTCACCAACCTGCTCTGGAAAAGAAATCAAGCAATGCTGCAAACATCTCTACAATCCTTTTCTCAACAGCTATCAATTCAGTTCCCTTTCAAAGGTGTTTTTTGACTACCCTCAACTACCATCTCTTGGTGTCTGCTCTACATATCCACTAACCTGTTGAAAGAAAAGGTATTTTCTAGTCTATAATCAAATGCACTCAATTTATTTTTAATAAATACCCTTGTAAAACTGAACTCAAGCAAACTTTGCACTTGAAGTGTCATAATCTACAAGGCTACAGACCAAGAGCTAGAATGTGGGATTAGGCTGGATAGCTCTTTTCAGCCGGCACAGACACGATGGGCCGAATGGCCTCCTTCTGTGCTGCAACTTTCTATGATTCAAAGAATGACCAGAGTGTGATAATTGTGATGACATAACTTGTGAAACATAAACAAAATTCGTCCTTTTTTCATTGTCATCTTTGGCAAGTTTTCTTAAGTGCTGTAATCATTCTGTATACTTGTATTGTGTTAAATAATTCTAAGTGTAAGTCATATCACATTATAAAGACTATAGCACTCTAAAATGGTTGGGTTAAAGCCTTTACAGTTGTCCTGATGGTGCTTTGTTGTGGGCGAGTCTTTGCAGTTTCCTGGTTAAAAATCAGTGACATTTTAAACACTGAATAACCACAGAGGTCAATGCATGTCAGTTGTCTCACAATATCATTAACAACATCTATAGCAAAGACAGCAAGGCGAAGTTCAACTGCTTGCTATGGAAAGTGTGTTGGAAAAGGGGACAGAGACTGATGATGGATTTTAAGCTGTTAACAAGTGGATGCAGAGGAACTAAGGCCAGCGGAAATGAAACTTCCTAATTGCATTTCCTCGGCATTTTTTTCTGCTGGTGTTTACTTCCTATTTTGATACCTAGTTAAATAAAGGCACGATTTCTGAACTCCATCTGGTAGGCTACAGCTTCACTTTGTTTACAGTGTGTTCCCATTAGGAAGCAATTCTGATAAAACTGTTGATGGAACCTTGCTTCCATTTCATGCACTGTTCTTTGGCAGGGATTACAGGAACATTATAAGTGAGCAAAGTAAGCAAAAATAAAGTGCAAATGTTTAAATTTCAGAATTTTTTGTTATCATTTCGAAAAGACATGGATAAAAGTAGAGTGACTTTGTTAGTCAATAATAATAGCGAGAAGAGTGCAAGCTAAATGCAGTGAGGATAAAATAGACAAAAACAAGAGAGATTGCAGTAGAGAGAAAGGTTTGAGGCTGAGGGTGAGAGAAAGTCTGCTATCAATTGACAAGTTTCTTCTTTTATCATGTCCAGGAGCTAGAAGAACTTTCTCAGATATGGGAACAGTATTCAAACTTCAGTCCATCTTGGGCTTTATAGGAAGTTAAGGCTTGTTAAGGGAAAGAGAAGTGTTTGACATGAACGAGGAAACCAAATCACTTGGAAGAAACCTAAGCAATGGTGAGAATGTCCCAATTCATTTAGGATCCTTACACCCAACTGTAAGACAAGGCTTTCATCATATATGTCTTGTCTGAATTCAAACCCTGGACCCAGATTTTACTAATCAATAATGATAGTGAGAGCAGTACAGACTATAGTAGCAGGCATAAAATAGACAAATACAAGAAAATTGCAAACGCGAGGTTTGCTGTAGAGAAAAGATTCACTATCGGACAAATACTAGGCAGTCACTAACTAAACTCAAGCATTTGCAAAGAATAACTATTGAACGTATCCCTAAATAGACCATGGGTAAGCCTAGCAGGAACTCACAATTCCTTATGATATATGAAAGAAAGCAAACAAGAAAGAAGAAAGAACTTGTACTTATATAGCACCTTTCACATCCTCAGGATGTCCCAAAGCACTTCACAGCCAATGAAGTACTTTTGAAGTGTAGTCGCTGTTATAACAAAAATAGAACATTCTGGAAATGCCTAGCAGATCATAAGTATCTGAAAGAGAAAGATAGGTTAATGGTGCAGTTCTGAAGAAGGTTTCCACCTGAAATGTAAGGCTATGTTTTTCAGATGCTGATATAAGCTGGCCTGCAAATCAGAAGGTAGCATGAATTTTACACACAGCAGCTTTCCTTCAAACTCAAGAGGACTGCCTTTGACTATCTCTACATCAATGAAGGCCAACAACCTTTGTTCAAAGATTGCCAGGCTCTTCAGTGTGCTGGTGCCCCCTCCTGAGCCATTTTACTTTTTTTCTGTAAAACTGGCACCAGTAGATCATGATGTGGAGATGCCGGTGATGGACTGGGGTAGATCAGGCACAGTCTTCAGTAGAT
The DNA here is from genome assembly GCF_035084215.1 of Heptranchias perlo. Classification (NCBI taxonomy): domain Eukaryota; kingdom Metazoa; phylum Chordata; class Chondrichthyes; order Hexanchiformes; family Hexanchidae; genus Heptranchias; species Heptranchias perlo. The sequence goes on along the minus strand of NC_090325.1, from coordinate 53,576,317 downwards.
CAGGCACAGTCACCAGTAGATCAGGCACAGTCTTCAGTAGATCAGGCACAGTCACCAGTAGATCAGGCACAGTCTTCAGTAGATCAGGCACAGTCACCAGTAGATCAGGCACAGTCTTCAGTAAGCACTGTCCTCTTAGTGGTAGTCAAGGCAACCACAGCTCTCTTTCACCTTCCCATATTAAAGGTGGCCAAAATTCCCACTTGCACCTTTCCCTGAGTATTCACATTCCATTTGGGTTTCCTGATGGAAATACAAAATGAATGCCTGGAAGGTGATCCCCATGGAGGTAACAAGAAGCTATTTGAAATATTTGAGTCTGAGTTCCAAAAGCAAAGTTTGGCAGGTTGATCTCCTCCTGCTTGTTTTAAAAGACTCCCCTAGCAGCTTATTCAGGAGATGTCACAGGTTCATGGGTAACCTTAACATTTTTTTCACACTGCTTCTCCTTTAGGGACTTTTTGCCTAGGGTGGTTTCCAATCTTCAATGGAGAGGATCAAAGGGCTGAGAGCTATTTGTTCCACAAATCCATAAAGGTGATGACTGAAGCATTGTTTATCCGTGCCCAACAGTACGTCAATGCTGGCACGGAGACCACCTGCAATCCCAGAGGCAGCAGGGCTTCTACGAACTTGTGCAGTTCCCAAATATTGAGAGAGTAATAGATTTCACTCATGTTACTATTTGGCTACGGTGCAGCAGTGGAATGGAATATACAAACTGCAGTAGCTTTCACTTCCTTAATATGCAATTGGTGTGTGGCCAATGACTTAGGAACTTGCATGTTAATGCCCACTTCCCCAACAATCCACCCATCCTGCACCAATACAAAGTTGTCAAGCACTTTGAAGTGGAGCAAAGGCTCGGTGAATAGCTGCGGAGTGTTATGGGCTTTGTATTGCAAACATGACTCAATGGTGTGTCCCCACGAACTGCACACCAGAGCTGAGGTGAGTTATAATAAGCCACGACTGGACCAGGATACTGATTGAGCAGGGTTCAGGCACGCTCAAACGGTGCTTTAAGCAACCGGACTGCTCAGGCTGATGCCTCATGTTTTCCTCCTGAAAAGGTAACCACATTAGTGATATGGTGTTATATGTTGCGTAACATTATCATTGATAAAGATATCAGTGAACAATTTATCTATGATCAGCACCACACCAGTGGAAGTGAAGGACAAGGAGGGGCAACAACCTCTGCTCCGAGGAAGAAGTACTGTTGACAATATAAGAACAGTAACAGCAATTAACCAATAGCTTGATTCCCTGAGCTGCTGCATAGAGACACTTGTCTTGTGTTGGCTGCAGTGATGTCCATGATATCTGCTTCCCCACTGTTGGCCTATATCTTTCCAATAACTCATCAACATGAGCATGTGCTGACATCCCTTTGTTGTTTACACAAGGGACAGAGCTAGCATAATAATTTAATTAGTCTTTAACTTAAATGTGCATTATTGTGTAGATTCCTCTGTAATTCCTGACTATTAGTGTGCCTTTGGCAGAGTGCTTCTCTTCGATATATAGAACTATGAAGTGTGGAAAAGTATATTTATGTGCAATGTAAATGAAATGGGTGCCAGCAAGTAAATGGGTGAGACAGTTTTATTCAGTGTGTCTATGCTGCTGTGCCCATTTGCACCTAGTGCTGATTTTCATACCTATAACTGCTAATTTACCTTTACTTCCTGTGGTCCTCAGGGTGTGAAATGCTACTGTCTATTTCTAGGGTAGTAGAAGGACCTCCACCTTTTACTGCAAGCCTGTCAGATGAAGCAGCGTTAATACCAGGTGTTTCCTGAAGCTTAGAGGAAGTATGGCATGATGATGCTGTAGTTTCTATGCGATTCTGCATAGTGGCAAAGATTCTTTCAGACTATTCAGACCTTGCTGCACATTGCTTCTCATGGTGTCAAATGGAGTGTTGCACCACACACAGGGTCCAGCATTCTCCAATGAAAGGGGTCCTGAGACATGTCCGCAGAGGATTCCAAACAACTGGGCTTCTGCTGAGACTCCTCAAGTGACAGTCCCCTCACCAATAATGCAGTTACCTTCACTGGGTGAACCCTGCCGTACCTCCCTGTGCTGTGAAGTAGGTGATTCAGTGGTGCGAAAATGGAGGGGGATGTTCTTCCTGCTGTTGTTCCTCTTGCTCCTGGGAAGACCTATTGACAGACTTCTTGACTCTTCATTAGTAAAGAGTGCACATGCGACAACAGAAAGCATATTGAAATTACTGTGCAGTCATACCACATGTTGCAGCATTCCTTAATTCATTGGATGCTGAGTTATTGAATATATTCAAGGCTGAGATAGATAGATTGTTGGACTCTAGGGGAATCAAGGGATATGGGGATTGGGCAGGAAAGTGGAGGTGAGGTTGAAGATCAGCCGTGATCTCATTGAATGGCGAAGCAGGCTTGAGGGGCCGTATGGCCTACTCCTGCTCCTATTTCTTATGTTCTTATTAATGGCTGAATGCTTTAGTACTTGACACAGATGTACTTTGCTTCAGCATGTGCACAATATGTAGGTACGCACAATTCATTTCCACAATTTCAAACAGGACCCGATGGACAATGGGTACACGTATTTCTTCCCAATAACCCTCTCCCTATATAATTATTATTATTCTATGAAGCAAATAGAATAGAATAGAATAGAATGGAACAGAATAGAATTGAATCATCCAGCACAGAAGGAGGCCATCCGGCTCATCGTGTCTGTGCTGGCTCTTTGAAAGAGCTATCCAATTAGTCTCACTCCCCCGCTCTTCCCCCTAGCCCTGCAAGTTTCTCCTAAAAAATGTCCCAATGCAGGAGAAAAAAAAGAACTGACACCAAGCCTAAGAGGGAGGTAATCAACAGCTTGGCAAAAAGATGGGTATTAAGGAGGTTTTTAAACGTGGAGAGAAAAGTGTGGCGGTGGAAAGGTTTAGCGTAGGAGTTGCAAAGAGTAGGACTGCAGCAGCTGAAGGCTCTGCTACCAATGATGGAGTAAGGGGGAGGCAAGGGTCAGAGATGATGGATAAGCAGGACTTACTGTGGGAAAGGATCAAGTGTCTAAGTTTTGGGCAAGTTCAAGTTTATGGAAGGAGAAGGATTGGAGGCCAGCAAGGAGGACATTGGAGAAATTGAATGTAGAGGTGACAAAAAAATATTGAATAGGATTTCAGCAGCGGGGAGCTCAGGTGGAAGTGGAATTTGGCAATGCTACAGAGGTGGAAAAGAGCAGTTTTGGTGATGGATATAATGGGTTTGAAGCTCAGTTCAAAGCCAAAAAGGATGTAAAGGATCTGCACTGTCCGATTTAGTCCGAGCGAATGGCCAGGAAATGGGATAGAGTCAGTGACAAGAGAGCAGAGTTTATGGAGGAGCCAAAAGTGATGGCTTTGGTCTTCCCAATATTCACTGAAAATAAAAATTAACAAACAAAAACTGTTTCCATATTGTAAAAAACTGGTCAAAAACAAAATTACAGCAATAAAATATGAATAAATTGAATGAAACGGGAGCATTTAAAGCAAATCTAGATCTGAATTGAATAAAGAATGATACAGTGGAAAACTGAGGGAGTGGTTTGAACAGTATAGGTGAAAAAGTACAAAGGGGCAAACGCTGCACAATCTACATTCACACTTTACTGATAAAGGCTGATTTTGTTCCCATCCTCACAGAAAATTGCTTAAAAGATAAATTCTGCTGACCAATTAGCACCCTTCCACAAACTACAGATAAGAGCATACTAATTGCCTGTAAATAATGCATATCCCTTCTTTTAATGTGCACCCCGATTTTTTTCTTAATAGGAAGAATGCAAAACATTGTTGGAGTAAAAGGAACTGCAGTGCTGACATGGACACCATTATTTTGGAGTTACTGGAATATTTTGATACCTGACACAGGCTTCCATCAAAACACAAAGAGGAAAAAAGACCTGAGATCAGATTTGCAGGGGAAGTAAGTTCAGTTGCCCAGGTCGAGAGGACATGGGAAGAATGCCAAAGGCGACTTAGCGATATCCGCAGGGAGTTCAAAGAGAAATTGGCTGCCAAACAAAGATTCACAATGGACACTAACCTGAAGAACTCACTATTGTTAAACTGAGAACTACTGAACTATTTCCCTATTGGGGAAGGAAGAGATAGAATGCATCGATTTAGATCTTTTCCAACGTGAGGAATAGCGTTTGCGGATTTTCATAGTTTTCAATATTCAAAGCAATGTAACAAATAGAATTGAGTAGATATCCCTGAGGGATTGCATCAGTTATTGGTGTGAGGTATAAAACAAATTCTGATATAATTGGTCACCTTAGATTTATACTTTCTGGGGCTACGTTTTGTCTTGCTACTACACCAATATCATCCACAAAGAGGATGATAGCAGCTGACAACTCTTACATGCTTTAGTCCCGCCCACTTCGCTCTCATTTTTCGTGCAACCAATTTTCCAGGAAAGGGGGAGATAGTTGGTGCTCATGGATTTCCCCATCTACTACGGGCAGGAGCTCTGTAAATATATGCAGAACAGGAGCTGTGATGTCAAGAAAACATTAAGGCCATTTCCCAACCTTTGCACCTCCTAACGCCACTTCTGGTTCCCATCCACAATCCATGAACAGTAGGCAGTGTCAAATATTGCTAAAGGACCCAGCAGCTGATCTCAGGTATTGTTTGGAAAATGATTTTTTGACTTACTTTAAGTGTCTTGCTGCATCGTACATACTGTGTCTGCAAAGGTGCACTTTTCAACCTTAGTTCAAGCAGGAAACCTAGTATTTTTCTCTTTGGTGGTTCTACTTGAATTATCAGTCGATTTAGCTTACTCAGAGGAGGAGGACGAGGAGGAGGAGGAGGAAAGAAACAGACATACAGCTAGAGGGTCAGCACATAGAAGGACATCTGCTCATAGATGCCTCTTACACTCCCAACTGAGTGTGCAGGCCAAGGAGAACATACCTGCAGTTTAGTGAAGAATGTTAAGCTTCTCTAGGGAGGCAGTGAGAGATTTGTGTTGCATGCTGCAAGAAGATCTGTGACTATGGCAAGTTCAGCCCTGCCTGTTGCACTCAAGGTCAGTGTAGTCCTGAACTTTCCTGCTTCAGGCTCCTTCCAGGCTGTCACAGGGGACATCAGTACACGTGTCGAACAGGCTGATTGATGCTTTGTTTGTGAATGCAAACATCGTCAGCTCTTTCCCAATGGAGATCTGAAAGCAGCCAGATAAAGTTCTGAGGTTCTTAGAGATTGCAGGGTTTCCCTAAGTACAGGGCATTGTAGACAGCTCCTGCCCATAATGCTGTTGCCTTCAAGAATCACAGGGGGTTCCAACTGGTCGGTGACTATCACCAGTAGATCATCCAGGTCAATCTCCTAGCAGCTGCCATGACACATTTGCATTATGTCAGTCCTCCGTTCCCCTATTGTTTGACATAGCACAGCAAGTACAAGATTGGGTCTTTGGAAACCAAGGCTAGGCCCTCCAGTTCTGGCTTTTGACACCTTTGAGAAATCGACACACTCCAGCGGAGCACAGGTATAGTCACATCCGCAATTTAACAAGAGCCATGTCGAGCAGGCCGTTCATAACTAATGTAAGTTAGATTTAAACACGTCTACAGATCAAGAAACATAAACAGAAAATGCTGGAAACACTCAGCATGTGAACAACCACAACTTGCATTTAAATAGCACCTTTAATGTAGAAAAAATGTCCTAAGGCACTTACCAGAAGCATAATCAGACAATAATTGTCACCAAGCCAAAGTCAAAGGGTGAAAGGGTGACTAAAAGCTTAGTCAAACATTTAGGTTTTAAGGAGGGTCTTAAAGGAGGAGAGAGAGGTGGAGAGGCAGAGAGGCTTAGGGAGGGAATTCCACAGCTCGACAGCTGAAGGCACGGCCGCCAATGGTGGGGCAAAGGGAGTGGGGATGTACAAGAGGCCTGAGTTGAAGGATCGCAGAGTTCTTGGAGGGTTGTAGGGCTGGAGGAGGTTACAAAGATAGGGAGGGGTGAAGCCATGAAGAGATTTGAAAACAAAGATGAGAACTTTAAATTTAAGGTAATGGGGGAATAGGAGCCAATGTAGATCAGCGAGCACTGAGGTGATGGGTGAGCAGGACTTTGTCCGGGTTAAGATATGAACAGCAGAGTTTTTGATAAGCTGAAATTTATGGAAAGTGGAAAATGGGAGACCGGCCAGGAGAGCATTGGAATAGTCGAGTCTGGAGGTGACAAAGGCATGTATAAAGATTTTGGCAACAAATGACAGAGACGGACAATATTACGGAAGTAGAGGTAGGCAGTCTTTGTGATGGAGAGGATATGGGTTCAGAATCTCAGCTTGGGGTCAAAGAGAATGTTCAGGTTGAGAACAGTTGCCTTCAACCTGAGACCGTGGCTGAGGAGGGGGATGGAATCAGTGACTAGGCTACGGAATTTGTGTTGGGGGTCGAAGGTGATGGCTTTGGTCTTCCCAATATTTAACTGGAGAAAATTGTAGCTCATCCAGCGCTGGATGTTGGACAAGCTGGCTGACACCACAAAGGCAGTGGAGACAGAGGTGGTGGAGAGGTAGAGCTGGGTGTTGGCAGCATACATGTGGAATCTGACCATGGCTTCGGATGATGTTGCCAAGGAGCAGCAAGTAGATGAGAAAGAGGCAGGGGCCAAGGATAGATCATTGGGCACTACAGAGGAAACGGTGTGGGGATGAGAAGAGAAGCTATTGCTCTGACTATGATTGGATAGGTAAGAATGGAGCCAAGCAAGGGCAGTCCCACCCAGCTGGACAACGGAGGAGAGGCATTGGAGGAGGATGATGTGGTCAACCATGTCAAAGGCTGCAGAATGTTCGAGATGGATAAAGAGGAATAATGCACCATGGTCACAGTCACAGAAAATGACATTTGTGACTTTGATTAGGGATGTTTCAGTGCTATGCCAGAGGAGAAATTCAAACATGAAGTTGTGGGAAAGCTGGACATGGATTTGGAAGGCAACAGCACAATCAAGAACTTTGGAGAGAAAAGGGAGATTGGAGATGGAGTGGAATTTCCCAGAATACTCGGTGCCAAAAGCTCCTCCTGTCGAAAAGTTTAGCAAAAAAAAGTTGTGCACGCAAAACTTTAGATAATAAATTCCATCAGCATACAAAGTATGATTTTATTTTGCCAGTTTTATATATCAATGCTATATCTGAATTATTCAATGATCTTTTTTTTAAACAGCGTACTTTTAAGAGAAATATATATAAAATAAGAATGCTCTAATGGACTGTTGCTCAATGAATCACAATTTCTTCTGTATAGTCCTTCAAACTACACTGTGGGACAATAGCATATGGATGTTTAACTCACTCCTGTGGCATTTCTCTGCTTATTTTAGTGCAGGCTCTAGGCCATTTATTTTAATCAGGTGAATGGCTTCACTAAAACAGCAGACAAAGGAATTTGAGATGAACATGTTAAGTGCTCGGTATGCTATTATCTCATCCCATCACTTCAAGGCCACAGAATCTCATTCACCCGATCATGAAATTTGGATTAAGTAAATTGTTTGGTAAACTCTCAAAATTTGTGAAAGCCATTTCATTAGAATTCAAAAAATGTCCTTTGCAGGTTTGCAACTTTGATTCAGAGTTTGTTTATGTTTTGCCTTGGTTAAGAAAGAACTCATTAGTCAAACATATTAGCTGTTCCTGAGTGAATTGTATTGAAAGTTCTTCTGCAGGAAATAAGACTTGGCAGGCTGCCTACTATGAACTCTTAAGTGCCTTGTTCCTTTTTTGATTTAGAATTCCCAGAACCTATTCTCAGCATATGTTAATAATTAGATAGATGTTACCCAAGTAATACCTTATCAACTAAGAATCCAACATCAAACTTTGAAAAAAATGTATGGATAATCTGAAGTAACAAAGGGCCATATTTTTACCAGTTCATGAATTCTAGTGAAAAAGTAAACAATTGCAAACAGTGATGCTGATGACTAACAGACTATTTGTGTGTGTCTAGGATTGCTGCTCTCTAAAAGTGTTAATTAAAGAAACATGACAGAAAAAGCAAATTTTTATTTGTTGAAGTCTTGTTAAAAGTCAGTTGTAAAAACTTTATGCCGAATTACACAGGATGGAAGACGATTGAAATGGGCATATTTAACACCAGTGGGACTTTGCATGATGCTTTGATTTCTTTTATTCATTCATGGGATGTGGGCGTCATTGGCAAGGCCAGCATTTATTGCCCATTCCTAATTGCCCTTGAGAACATGGTGGTGAGCCACCTTCTTGAACTGCTGCAGTCCGTGTGGTGAAGGTATTCCCAATTCTGAGGCAATCAGCATGGGTAAAGCAACCATTGTTGGGTATCTTGCACTGCAGTTCAGGAGGAGAAAGGACAATCTAGGATTGCAGAAAGAATAGGAGATGTGCCCCAAGCAGCAGCTCCCACAACAGGGTTGGCTACCTGGGTATGACGTGATGTGGAGATGCCGGTGATGGACTGGGGTTGACAATTGTAAACAATTTTACAACACCAAGTTATAGTCCAGCAATTTTATTTTAAATTCACAAGCTTTCGGAGGCTTCCTCCTCAGAATCAGCAGGGAGGCTGCAACTTAAGTATGCCACATGGTCCATGATGACTTGCAGGAACAATCAGCCATCTGTGCTGCACTATCAGTGGAAGTTAAAATTATCACTTCCCTTGGTTCTTCTGTCCTTCCAGGACCCGACATGAGGCATCTCAGGAGTCAGGCACTTTGTTATGGCCTGCTCAATTAAATGAAAGCCTGTATCACTCAACATTGTAAACTTCAGCAATGACCAGCAACAGAGGCAAATAAAGTTTTACCAAATTGTTGCCTTCTCAAAGGTACAGGGCATTATTGACTACAAATGTAGCCATCTGTGTACCCACCATCATTCCTAATATCTAAATAGGAAGAGCCATTATTCCGTCAATGTGCAAATAGTATGCAACTCAATGCATAGCTCTCGGGGACTCTGAATGATGATTTCATTTTAAGGCATTCAACCATGGTGCAGTTCTTTTAAGGAGAAGGAAATTGGATGGCTGGCTCCTCAGGAACATGAGCAATGTGCTTAAACTATGGATGATGACACCTCTGCACAATCCTGTACCTCAATAGAGAACAGCTACAACAAGACACATGAGTGAACCAGGGCCCTCACTAAGCAGACATTTGGGTGCTAAAGCAATTCTTTAGATGCTTGGACCACTTGAGAGGCTTTACAATATGCCCCAGAAAAGTTGTGCAAATGATAGTGATATACTGCACAATATTGCTAAGACAGAGGCCTCACTAAGGACTTATAAGATAAGCATTGTTAAGCCATGGAAGATCAGGAAGATGATATTATGTGGCAATTACCAGTAGCAGAGCAGCTAGTGACATAGATCTGTGAGGAGCTTGTTACCCAGTTCATCCTCTGAGTTCTACAATTGAGCATTATTACTTACTGCTGGGCATAATTACAATTACAAAACTGACATTTGCTTTACCTGTTTATTTGTTACAGAGAACTCCATATTTTCTATTCTGAACAACTGGCACTTTGTTTTCTGTGCAATGAAAGAATAACAGACTACATTTGTGTACTTGTTTTGCCATTATATGTACTATAATGTGCTTTGATACAATCAGTGCACATAGGCATGTTGATACAGCATTTGATGCAAATCATAGAAGATACGATTGACATGGTACATTCCAGTAGATCTGAATGGAGAATTTTATTGTATTATTACAGGAACCCTCCTTCAAATCATTGATGATGTGGAGATGCCGGTGATGGACTGGGGTTGACAATTGTAAACAATTTTACAACACCAAGTTATAGTCCAGCAATTTTATTTTAAATTCACAAGCTTTCGGAGATTTTCTCCTTCCTCAGGAAGATTTGCCTGAGGAAGGAGAAAATCTCCGAAAGCTTGTGAATTTAAAATAAAATTGCTGGACTATAACTTGGTGTTGTAAAATTGTTTACAAATCATTGATGGATGAGCAGCACAGGATCTGGAGCAGGTCGCTACAGAATCACACTAGATTCTGCCATCAATTTATATTTTAATTATTGCTTGCTTATAAATATTCCGTAGGGCCTGAAAAGTGGAGGGTGTAATTCAACTTTGGTGGTAGTGAAAAACGGGCGATAGTGAATCGGTGGCTGGTTTTACACTGCCCGATTTTATTTTTCATTTGACATCAATGGAAGTCGAATTTCACCCCATGAACTTTAAGCTAGAATTCTAATAGTTGATATAACAGAATAATATGACATTCTTGTTTCAAACGTGTTTTAATAGTATCAGAAGCTTCTTATCTAATCCAGTGAATTCAATTGTCAAACAGGAACTACTTAATCGTTAATAATTGGTTACATTGCAGGGGAGATCTGACAATAAAGATGGGAACCTAAAGGATGAAATCAAGTTCTTTAGCTGTCATTAACAGGCAGGGTCTACAAATTTTATTCAATAGCAGTTACACTTCTACTAGAGATATTACATACATGCCAATCTGGAAAGCGAACAAAAACAGACCAACAGCTTTATAGAAGTTGACACATCTCTCAAAACAGACCTGAAAATAGGCCTTTTGAAACATAGGCCGAGAAATTCGACCCCACTGCTCCCATTTTCAGGTTCAATCAAATTTCTAGGCCATGGAGACCAGGAGTTAGACTGAAAGTACACTGGCACATGGTCTTGCCAGAACTTTAAACTGCAGTTTCACCCATATGGCTTTTATCACATTTATTGCAGTGCACAAAACCAGTTTGTAGTAGTAGTGAACTTAGAAATTATTGGAGGGGGGGTGTGATTGCTAAAGAATGAGATTTATTTTCGAGAGGACTTTGAGATCAACCCTCCCCAACCTGAAAATATTAAGTTTTGGTACATTTTTAGGTATTTTGCAGTGTAATCTACAAAATTAAATAAAACTCATCACTACTCCAACCCCACTCCCCTTTTTATTTCAAAACCTTAGCAATTTCACAAGTACAGCAACAGGAATGCTCAAAGAAAACCAGTTAATACATTCACGCAGGAAAGATCCTCTTTATTTCAAACAAGTGCCTACAAGTAGACTTGAGGAAAATAAATCTTCACATAAAGCAACAGCCCCAGAAAGTTCCTCTGAGGGAAAATGAAGTTTTTAATGCAATATAATGAGGTGGATTCTGACTGCGTGCGAAAGTGTAAAACGAGGGATAGTGAATCGGCAGCCTGTTTTACATCTCTCCTGATTTTTATTTGCATTGAAGTCAATAGGGCAGTGTCCTAGGCCCAACCATCTTCAACTGCTTCATCAATGACCTTCCTTCCAACATAAGGTCAGAAATGGGGATGTTCGTGATGATTGCACAGTGTTCGCTTCCATTTGCAACCCCTCAGATAATGAAGCAGTCCGAGCCCGCATGCAGCAAGACCTGGACAACATCCAGGCTTGGGCTCATAAGTGGCAAGTAACATTCGCACCAGACAAGTGCCAGGCAATGACCATCTTCAACAAGAGAGTCTCTAACCACCTCCCCTTGACATTCAACCGCATTACCATCGCCGAATCCCCCGCCATCAACATCCTGGGGGTCACCATTGACCAGAAACTTAACTGGACCAGCCACATAAATACTGTGGCTACAAGAGCAGGTCAGAGGCTGGGTATTCTCCATTGAGTGACTCACCTCCTGACTCCCCAAAACCTTTCCACTATCTACAAGGCACAAGTCAGGAGTGTAATGGAATACTCTCCACTTGCCCTGAATGAGTGCAGCTCCACCAACACTCAGGAAGCTCGATACCATCCAGGACAAAGCAGCCAGCTCAATTGGCACCCCATCCACCACCCTAAAAAACATTCCCTCCCTTCACCACCAGCGTACTGTGGCTGTAGTGTGTACCGTTTACAGGATGCACTGCAGCAACTCGCCAAGGCTTCTTCGACAGCACCTCCCATACCCGCGACCTCTACCACCTAGAAGGACAAGAGCAGCAGGCACATGGGAACAACACCACCTGCACGTTATATATGGCCGTTCCTTCATCGTCGCTGGATCAAAATCCTGGAACTCCCTACATAACGGCACTGTGGGAGAACCTTCACCACACGGACTGCAGCAGTTCAAGAAGGCGGCTCATCACCACCTTCTCAAGGGCAATTAGGGATGGACAATAAATGCTGGCCTTACCAGCGACGCCCACATCCCGTGAACGAATAAAAAAAACGGGCTACTGATTCACTATCACCAGTTTTATACCATCGCACAAAGTCAATATCCACCCCAATGTAATATATATAATGGGCCGAATTTTGCAGTGTGCGGCGAACGAATGGGGCCTGCCGTTTGCTAGACTTGCACTTGCCCAGAGACTTTCTATGAGCTTTTGCAAGGCAACTTCCTGAAAATTAGGCAGCCAAAAAGAACGGCTCCATCTACAGGGCATCTGGTACTGTGTGAACAGGGCGAGCAACTGTCTATCCCCTTAACCAATCAGATTGAAGCATGCAGAGTCTGAACCAGGAAGTGTAAGTTAGAATAGTGAATTCAAATTCAAATCAGGTACAGAAAGTGAAATAAAGAGAGAGGGTCAGAAAGATTGAATTAAGAGACAGAGATAAAAGAGGCAGAAAGAAAAAGTAAAAAAAAGTCCAACAATTAACATCTGAAGGAATGAGACTCCACACTTGTTAAAGTTAATTTTCAGTGCCAGAGAGGTTGTTTAGCAGTCATTAAGACTTACCACACCATTGAAAGGGTACTTACATTAGAATGGACAAGCCTTAACTTTTTCTGGTGAGCTTAGTCCTTATGTATGGCATCAGTACAGGAACTTCATTTGAACAGGGAGCCAGAGAGCGAAGTGCTATTTTCGCGGAGCTTACGGAGGAGCAGTGTATTTCGAATTTCCGCATTTAACTGCCCTTTTGCGGACACTGGAAGTTGCTGACCGATTTGCACAGGAATAATGGTGAACACTGTTAGCCTCGCTGTTATTTTTACAGCAAACTGCGGCCCAAAATCTTTGGAAAAACTCTTTAAAAAATGTAAATTCAACTCTCAGAGCCAACTGCTCATTTTAACTTTTCCTGCCTCAGGTTTGAGCATAACCAACAGCTGACGGGAGTAACTCTAATTGCCTTTAACAGACTTCAGTCCTATCCTGCAAACAAATGGATTGGTTCTGACAGCCTCCAGTCCCACCTTCCACATGATTACATTTTTGCTAAAATCCCGGTATCAAAGCTGATGTGCTTAAAATGCTGACAGTTGGTATGTATGATGCCATCTTGTTTATTCTGGTCCTTTATAACTTTTCAAAATCACTGACGAGGCCTAAATGTTAATGGGGAACTCTCCACATTGCTGTTGAAATGTTCATAGGCTCATCATTTGACACCCCCCCCCCCCACATGGAAGATCATTTTATGATAGTATCCTCAATCAGGGCGGGCTGCCCTAATGGACTTTGAATTTACAGTGCTCAGCTATTTGAAATGCCATCTTTTCAAGAACAACAAATCATATATAATATGCAGTATTTAATTATCTTTGATAGCGAGTTCACCTGTTATTTAGGGTTAACATATTATTTTACCTGAGACAATAATTCCTAAAAATGTTAAACTCATTTTCAGGTATTAAACTTGGTTTGAGCATAGTGAACTGGGATCATGATAAAATGATAGTTTAATCTCAGTAATAAGTTAATTTTGATTGCGAACACCCTGACCATACGTACTTCAACTCTTCAGCAGCTTCAGAACTTCCTGTTATCACTCAATCATGTTTTCATGATTGGCTATTAACTCCCTATTAATTGGCTTATTCCTTTCCAAATATATATGCCAAGACACTCAGCCATCTCTTGCCTATTTAAATGGTAATTATTAGAGGAATTATTTCAGATTCATTTCAATTTGTTCTATGTCCCGACGTGGGTCAGAAACCATTTATAATTCCCAATAAACTTAGCAGGGATCTATCATGATCTGACAAAAGCAACATGACATTGTCTGCATAGAAATTAATCTCAGGGTTCCTTCCATCTACTGTTATTCCATGCATTTGGTTTTTAGAGGTTGCTAATCATGGTTGTCAGTAGTTTTATAATGAGTACAAACCAGAGGTGATAAACACAGTGAGATTGATAATGTGCAATGGTTTGGAGCATTACAGACTGATGGGACATTGATTTGCACTCACATGTCTCCATATTTTTAAATTTTCAATATCAGCAATGTCACTGTGGAAAGAGGCCAGGTATAGTCCAGGAGAGAGTGAGAATTCCAAGGGAGTCATACCCAGGTCAATGTCATGCACTGTGTATCATTTGACACAAAGTGACTTGTTGGTGCAGTTTCTTTCCTTCTCAGCCATTGTTGGTGCATGAGTTGGGGATTGAATAAAGGCTGTGCACTACTAAATCCCACATCCTCCAATCTGCACGCCAGAACTCACCAATCTACCGATCTGAGTTGGTACCAGGCCTGCGAGAGGGTGTGCACCAAGGTTCTGTGCTGATGCACTAGAGGCCTTGGTGCAAGAGGTGGTCAGAATGCGGGGCATCCTATGTCCGCAGGGGGGCAAGAGGCCCTTCAGACATATGCTCAAGAGGCAGTGGGAGGCAGTAGGGGACAAAGTCAATGTCATGCGCACAACACCACGAACATGGATGCAGTGCAGAAAGAAGTTCAATGCTTTGATATGAGTGGTCAAGGTGAGTGAGGTCAACTGTCAAGTGGTATCTCCTACCAACGTCACCACTGCTCCATGCACGGCACCCCGATCACCCACCTACCAACAAACTCCAATGAGATGATTCCTCTCACCCTCACACATTACCACTGTTGCAAGCCGCACACCTATAACTGCACAGGTCACACGGACTGGCAGCTATTCAATCATGACAGGCATATCACCCAAATATCCTGCAGGACACTCACCAACACATGTCCTGCTTTCTTGCAGGAGAAGGTGGTGCATAACAGGAGGCAGCAAGTGGCAGTGGCTCCATGGAACATGAACCTGTTGTCCTTTCTCAGGATGACAGCATTCCTGTCCCACCTCTGCCACTCCACCAGTGCCCTTGCTGTTGCCTGTCAGCTGGCCAGCCCAATCCTTGTAGATTATTGAAACTTTATTATAGGAACATAAGAACAAGAGTAGGCCATTTAGCCCCTCAAGCCTGTTCCGCCTTTCAGTGAGATCGTGGTTGATCTGTGACCTAACTCCATATACCCGCCTTAGCCCCATATCCCTCAATACCTTTGGTTAACAAAAATCTATCAATCTCAGATTTAAAATTAACAATTGAGCTAGTATCAACTGCCATTTGCAGAAGAGCGTCCCAAACTTCTACCACCCTTTGCGTGTAGAAGCGTTTCTTAACTTCACTCCTGCAAATCCTGGCTCTAATTTTTAGGCTATGTCCCCTAGTCCCAGTATTCAAGTGTAGGAGACCTCCAAAAACAGGTACAAATGCATCAGCAGCCAGAAGAAATAATCCAGCAACTATCCTGTAACTCCTGCATGATCCCTTTAAATAGGGCTGGTGGGGGGTCCTCCATGCTGTTTATGGCCTGTTCAGCTGTGCGAGGTTAAGACAATGCATTGGCTGAAGCGTTGAGTTCCAAAATTGTATCTGTCCCTTTAAATCAGCGTTGCACATTGATCTAATGCATATTCTCCTTACTGTACACGTTGCTGACGTTCGTTATCTGCGCATGCGCAAACACCTTTTCCAAGATGGAATCCAGCACACGTCACCCTAGAAGCATGCGCCTGCATTCCAGGTGCCATTTTGGATCCTTAGGAGGCTGTGTAGCACCTACAAAACGGGCACTATGCGGTCCAATTTATAGCCCACCGGGTTCCGTTGACCGTACCTCCAGTGAGAGACCACTACTACCCATCAGAAAAGGACAGGGATCTGGTTGTTCTGGGTTCCTGCTGCTTCCAGGACTTTTTAGCTTGCCTTAACAGGGACAGAACCTCTGGCCCTTAAAAAGTCAAAGGTCCAGAGGGGGAACAGACAGGGGCAGGGACTCCCTGCTCCAGGAGTTCCTGCTTCCCTGGCTCATTTGCGACCCAGTGCATTACTGGAAGCATACAGGCCTCCAGATGAGTGAAAATGGAACCCATTAGGGTGGGATATCCAGATTAGGTAAGTAGCCTAGATACCTGAAGAAAGATAAAAACTTTTTTAAAAATCCTGATTGGTCCTATTACGCAGTGGGCGGAAGGGGACATGGCTAGGGTCATGGGAGGTTGTGACATGCGGGGTCAATCCCCTCTCCCAGTGTCAGGCAGGCGCAGGGTTTTCCGGTTGCAAGGGGCAGGCGAGCACAGGAGATGTGTCTGAAGTGGCACTTGCTTCCTCCAGCCCCATGCAAGTTAGGTGCCTTCCCATTGACCTTGCAAACTCTGGAGGGCAGCAGGAGATGTGGTCCCAGCTTAACCATTGGGATCACATGGGCAGCTAAGTGCAAGACTACCTGCAAATATGATTGGTGACCATCTTGACTGGCAGAACCAATCAGACTTTGCTGGCTGATCACTCTGGCATGCAGGACCATGTAAAGCATGTAATGCTGTGATTGGAGAATTATCCAGAAAAGCCATTAGCTAGGCCTTCAGATGTACCTTTGCTTTCTCCGGCCTGTTGATGCAATCTACCTCCTCATGCACTAATTGTCTGCCAAAGCAAACTCTGGCCATTTTTGCCTGCACATGTGGTTGTGTGGGTAGTGGTGGGTGAGCATAGAGCATCCCTCATGCAGCCCAACCTGCTTGGCATCCATTTGGGGCTCCTCGTCTTCTGTTTTCTAGCACCTCAAATAGGGGGATTCCTATTGAGAAACCCAATGATTCCAGTAATGTGCTGCAGACAAAAAAAATACTTGAAGTCAATGGAAAGTAAAATTGGGCGGGCTGTAAAACGGACGACCAATCCGATCCTATCAGTTTTCCGCCGGCAGGTTAAGTTAAAAATACCTCCAATTGCTTCTTTTAATGGAAAATTAATATAGTTAATGAGTCACCCAAGTTTTGGTAATCTTAGTACATTAACCTGAAGTGCATAAAAACCTGTAGTAATAAAAAATGTTATATTTTCAACTGAAGATATCACTGCTTGTGAATCATTTAAAAACAAATAAAATGGCAAAACAATGTATTTGCTTTTTCTTCTAGTTCACGGTATTGTAGACTAGTTCTCATTAAGAACATTTCTATCTGCTCTGAGATGAAAGGCTTCTATTCGTATCCCACTCTAAGCAAAATCAAGTAATTTCTGTTATTTGGCTCTTTTACAAACTCATTGCCCAGATCCTTGACCTTTTATTCCAGCACCAATAACTTCTGTTGTTTTTCCTTTCACTAATAATACATTATTATCCTTCCTCTCAGCAATGCCTTGGCAGTTTCCCAAATGATAGAGAGCGAGGTTGCTGACTTGGTATTATTTATTGCAAACATTTTGATTTCTATTAATCATATATTCTAATTAACTTGGACCCTGTGATAATTGTACTTTCAATCTCTGTTGATATGATTGAAATTGGCATGGCTTCAAATGTAAACATGGGCCTTATAATCAAATAGTCAGAAATAAATTGTATATATTTGCCGTCTTATATATAAAAAAACAAATAAAAGTACATTTGATAGTAAAGCACTTTTTGATGGTGCGAAAAAGATTAATGGGGAAATTTTTACTGCTCCTGCACCTGGGGGTATTAAATTGCCTGAGTACAGCACATAGAAGAAAATTCGGAGGGGAAGAGTGTATGTCCATAAAAAAGCCCACCTGATTTTCCAACCATTTAAGTTGTGCCCCTGATAATCCTCTGTAGCCTAGACCTATGCACAACTGCTGCCGAGGGTACCGTGGGTGTGCTCTGCCCTGAAGTGGCGTTTGGTCTTAGGTCCATTTGCAAACCGTGAGTATGTGCCAGATGCGTGCAGCCCCTGGGACTCGGCATGTCCCCAATTGCAAGGAAGAACTTTTGGCATTCCTGCAGGTCTTAAAACACTGCAACAACATTAAGGTGCCCATGACCTACCGACTTGAAGGTTTTGTGTAGCGAGTTCCCTAGCTGAAGTCGACCTGCTGAAATGGTGCCTGACGTGTGGCAGCTGTATCAGGGGCTGAACGGTGACTGTTGTATCTTTGCTGTTGGCTTAACTTAGTTGGGGATGCCTGGGAATTGGCACAGTCAATCTCAGCACAAGGATGGTGGGCACGATGGACAAAGAAGAAGAGAACCCTGCTTTGATGGTGAAAATGTGAACTGCTGACCAGAGGAAGTGGAGTGCAGATAGGATGTATTATTGATCAATCATGGCCACAGAGTTGGAAAATCAGTGACATTGAACTTGGCAGCTGATGGCAGACAGAGTGAATGCCTCCAGCATTGTTCGAGGGAGGTGGCTGCAGTGCCAGAAGAAAGTCAATGATCTGACCAGGAGAGGCCAGATGGACAGGGGCAACTCCCCCTGGTATTCTTGCTCTGTACCAACTGGCGGTAGGCTGTTTCAACCCATCACCTGGGCCAGTTTTTAATGCTGGAAAAGATACCTCAGAAATTGGAGGGTTCAGACAAGGGGCAAGTGCGAGGCAGTCTAAGATGAGATTAGCGTGCATGTGCATAAATGCACGTAGCGTGGTGAATAAGGGTTGGTGAGCTGCAGGCACAAGTTGTCACTTGGGACTATGATATAGTGGCAATAACAGAGACTAGGCTCAAAGGGGAGGATTGGGCACTTAATATTGCTGGCTACAAGGTACTCAGGAAAGATAGGGAAGAAAAGAAAGGAGCCTGGGTGGGGGTTTTGGCAGTATTGATCAAAGAAACTATTATAGCACTGGAAAGGGATGATGTAGTTGAGGGGTCAAAGACAGAATCTATTTGGTTACAAAGGAGGTATTACGCTACTGGGTGTATACTATAGGCCACCAATCAGTGGGAAGGAGATAGAGGAGCAAATTTGCAGGCAAACTACACAAAGATGCAAGAATTATAGAGTAGTGGGGGGCTTCAATTATCCCAATATAGACTGGGATAGTAACAGTGTAAAGGGCAAAGAGGGGGAGGAATTGCTGAAATGTGTTCAAGAGAACTTTCTGGAACAGTGTGTTACCAGTCGAACCAGGAAGGAAACAGTGCTGGATCTAGTTCTGGGGAATGAAGTGGGGCTGGAGGAGTATGTTTCAGCATTTGAGGTACAGTGATCATAAAGGTTTAGAATAGTTATGGAAAAGGACAAGGAACAATCAAATGTGAAAATGCTCAACTGGAGGAGGGCAAATTTCTGTGAGTAAAAGGGGATCTTGCCCAGGTGGATTGGAATCAAAAATTGGCAGGCAAAACAGTAATTGAACAATAGGAGGCCTTCAAGGGGGAGTTAGTTCAGAAAAAAAGTAAACACATCCCCATGAGGGGGAAAGGAAGGGCATCCAAAGCTAGAGCTCCCTGGATGACTAAAGATATAAAGATTAAAATGAATCAGTAAAAAGAGGCTTATGACAAATGTAAGGTTCATAATACAGTAGAGATGCAAGCTGAATAAATAAAGTACAGGGGAGATTTTAAAAAGGGAATAAGAGGGGCAAAGAGAGAGTATGAGAATAGATTATCGGTTAACATGAAAGGGAACTCAAAAGTCATTTTATAAACATATAAATAGTTAAAGGATAGTCAAAGGAAGCATGGGACTGATTAGGGACAAAAAAGATCTTCTTGTGGAGGCAGAGGGCATGACCGAGGTACTAAATGAATACTTCGCATCCGTCTTCACTAGAGAAGAGGATGCTGCCATTGTAGCAGTAAAGGAGGAGGTAGTAGCGATATTGGATAGGATAAAAATAGATAAAGAGGAAGTACTTAAAAGATTGGCAGTACTCAATGTAGAAAAGTCACCCGGTCCAGATGGGATGCAGCCTAGGTTACTGAGGGAAGTAAGGATAGAAATTGCTGAGGCTCTGGCCACAATCTTCCAATCCTCCTTAGATATGGGGATGGTGCCAAAGAACTGGAGGATTGCAAATGTTATACCCCTGCTCAAAAAAGTGGAGAGGGATAAACCCGACAAATACAGGCCAGTCAACCTAACATTGGTGGTGGGGAAACTTTTAGAGAAAATAATCCAGGACAAAATAAATTAGCACTTGGAAAAGTATGGGCTAATAAATGAAAGTTAGCACAGATTTGTTAAAGGAAAATTGTGTTTGACTAACTTGATAGAGTTCTTTGATGAAGTAACGGAATGGGTTAATGAGGGTAATGCGGTTGATGTTGTGTATATGGACTTTCAAAAGGCATTTGATAAAGTACCACATAATTGTTAGCAAAATTAAAGCACATAGGATTAAAGGGACAGTGGCAGCGTGGATACAAAATTGGTTAGGGGACAGAAATCAGAGAGTGGCGGTGAACAGTTGTTTCTCAGAATGGAGGGAACTATACAGTTCCCTAGGGGCCAGTATTAGGACCATTGCTCTTTTTGATATATATTAATGAAGTGGACTTGGGTATAGAGGGAATAATTTAAAAGTTTGCAGATGACACGAAACTTGGAAATGTAATAAACAATGGGAAAGATAGTAACAGAATTTAGGAGTACATAGACAGACTGGTGAAATGGGCAGACACATGGCAGATCATAATATCATAAGGTTTAGAATAGCTATGGAAAAGGACATGGACCATTTCAGGCAGTAAAAATATTCACTTGAAGGAGGGCCAGTTTCGGTGGGATGAGAACAGATCTAGCCTGGGTAAATTGGAATCAAAGATTGGCAGGCAAAACTGTAGTTGAACATTGGAGGAGATGGTTCAGGTACAGTCTAGGTACATTCCCACAAGACAGAAATGTAGGGAACTAAATCCAGAGCTCCCTGGATGACAAAAGAGATAGAGAGTAAGACGAAGCAGAAAAAAGGGGTGTATGACAGATGTCAGGTTGATAACACAAGTGAAAACTAGGCAGAATACAAAAAGTTCACAGGGGAAGTGAAAAAGGAAATAAGAGGGGCAAAGAGAGAGTATGAGAATAGACTGGCAGCCAACATAAAAGGGAATCCAAAAGTCTTCTATAGGCATGTAAACAGGAAATGGGTAGTAAGAGGAGGGATGGGGCCAATTAGGGACCAAAAAGGAGATCTACTCATGGAGGCAGAGGGCATGGCCGAGGTACTAAATGAGTACTTTGCATCTGTCTTTACCAAGGAAGAAGATGCTGCCAGAGACTCAGTAAAGGAAGATATAGTTGAGATTCTGAATGGGCTAAAAATTAATAAAGAGGAGGTACTAGAAAGGCGAGCTATACTTAAAGTAGATAAGTCACCCGGTCGGATGGAATGCATCCTAGGTTGCTGAGGGAAGTAAGGGTGGAAATTGCGGAGGTATTGGCCATAATCTTCCAAACATCTTCAGATACGAGGGTGGTGTCAGAGGACTGGAGAACTGCAAATGTTACACCCTTGTTTAAAAAAGCGTGTAAGGACACTATACTATATAATATATGCCAGTCAGTTTAACCTCGGTGGCAGGGAAACTTTTAGAAATGATAATCTGGGACAGAATTAGCAGTCACTTGGACAAGTGTAGATTAATTAGGGAAAGCTGCATGGATTTGTTAAAGGCAAATCATGTTTAATCAACTTGATAGAGTTTTTTGATGAGGCAACAGCAAGGGTTGATGAGGGCAATGCAGTTGATGTGGTGTATATGGACTTTCAAAAGGCGTTTCATGAAGTGCCGCATAATAGGCTTATCTTCATGATTGAAGCGCATGGAGTAAAAGGGGCAGTAGCAGCATGGATTCAGAATTGGCTAAGTAACAGGAAACAGAGTAATGGTGGACGGTTGTTTTTCAGACTGTAGGGAGGTGTACAGTGATGTTCTCCAGGAGGTGTACAGTGCTTTTCTTGATATATACTAATGGACTTGGGTGTACAGGGCACAATTCCGAAATTTGCAGATGACACAAAACTTTTAAGTTTAGCGAACAGTGACGAGGATAGTTTTCTTTTATTCGTTCATGGGATGTGGATGTCGCTGGCGAGGCCAGCATTTATTGCCCATCCCTAATTGCCCTTGAGAAGGTGGTGGTGAGCCGCTTTCTTGAACCGCTGCAGTCCGTGTGATGAAGGTTCTCCCACAGTGCTGTTAGGAAGGGATCTTAGGATTTTGACCCAGCGATGATGAAGGAACGGCGATATATTTCCAAGTTGGGATGGTGTGTGACTTGGAGGGGAACGTGCAGGTGGTGTTGTTCCTATGTACCTGCTGCTCTTGTCCTTCTAGATGGTAGAGGTCGCGGGTTTGGGAGGTGCTGTCGAAGAAGTCTTGGCGAGTTGCTGCATTGCATCCTGTGGATGGTACACAGTGCAGCCACAGTGCGCCGGTGGTGAAGGGAGTGAATGTTTATGGTGGTGTATGGGGTGCCAATCATGTGAGCTGCTTTGTCCTGGAGGGTGTCGAGTTTCTTGAGTGTTGTTGGAGCTGCACTCATTCAAGCAAGTGGAGAGTATTCCATCACACTCCTGACTTGTGTCTTGTAGATGGTGGAAAGGCTTTGGGGAGTCAGGAGGTGAGTCACTCGCCGCAGAATACACAGCCTCTGACCTGCTCTTGTAGCCACAGTATTTATGTGGCTGGTCCAGTTATGTTTCTGGTCAATGGTGACCCCCAGGATGTTGATGGTGGGGGATTCAGCGATGGTAATGCCGTTGAATGTCAAGGGGAGGTGGTTAGACTCTCTCTTGTTGGAGATGGTCATTGCCTGGCAGTTGTCTGGCGCAAATGTTACTTGCCACTTATCAGCCCAAGCCTGGATGTTGTCCAGGTCTTGCTGCATACGGGCATGGACTGCATCATTATCTGAGGGGTTGTGAATGGAACTGAACACTGTGCAATTATCAGCGAACATCCCCATTTCTGACCTTATGATGGAGGGAAGGTCATTGGTGAAGTAGCTGAAGATGGTTGGGCCTAGGACACTGCCTTGAGGAACTCCTGCTGCAATGTCCTGGGGCTGAGATGATTGGCCACCAACAACCACTGCCATCTTCCTTTGTGTTAGGTATGATTCCAGCCACTAGAGAGTTTTCCCCCTGATTCCCATTGACTTCAATTTTACTAGGGATCCTTGGTGCCACACTCAGTCAAATGCTGCCTTGATGTCAAGGGCAGTCACTCTCACCTCACCTCTGGAATTCAGCTCTTTTGTCCATGTTTGGACCAAGGCTATAATGAGGTCTGGAGCAGAACCCAAACTGAGCATCAGTGAGCAGGTTATTGGTGAGTAAGTGCCGCTTGATAGCACTGTCGACGACACCTTCCATCACTTTGCTGATGATTGAGAGTAGACTGATGGGGCGTTAATTGGCCGGATTGGATTTGTCCTTTTTGTGGACAGGACATATCTGGGCAATTTTCCACATTGTCGGGTGGATGCCAGTGTTGTAGCTGTACTGGAACAGTTTGGCTAGAAGCGCGGCTAGTTCTGAAGCACAAGTCTTCAGCATTACAGCTGGGATGTTGTCGGGGCCCATAGCCTTTGCTGTATCCAGTGCATTCAGCCGTTTCTTGATATCACGTGGAGTGAATCGAATTGGCTGAAGACTGGCTTCTGTGATGGTGGGGATATCGGGAGTAGGCCGAGATGGATCATCCACTCGGCACTTCTGGCTGAAGATGGTTGCAAACGCTTCAGCCTTGTCTTTTGCACTCACGTGCTGGACTCTGCCATCATTGAGGATGGGGATGTTTACAGAGCCTCCTCCTCCCTTTAGTTGTTTAATTGTCCAC
This sequence comes from Heptranchias perlo, assembly GCF_035084215.1. Taxonomy (NCBI): domain Eukaryota; kingdom Metazoa; phylum Chordata; class Chondrichthyes; order Hexanchiformes; family Hexanchidae; genus Heptranchias; species Heptranchias perlo. The sequence continues at coordinate 53,552,469 of NC_090325.1, read as the reverse complement.
CACCGTTCACGACTGTATGTGGCAGTACTGCAGATCTTTGATCTGATCTGTTGGTTGTGAAATCGCTTAGTTCTGTCTATAGCACGTTGCTTCCGCTGTTTAGCATGCATGTAGTCCTGAGTTGTAGGATCTGGAATGCACTGCCTGAGGGAGTGGTGGAGGCAGATTCAATCGTGGTCTTGAAAAGGGAACTGGATAAATACTTGAAAGGAAAAAAAAATTAGGGCTACGGGGATAGGGCGGGGGAGTGGAACTACCTGGATAGCTCTTGCATAGAGCTGGCATGGACTCGATCAGTTGAATGGCCTCCTTCCATGCTGTAACTTTTCTATGATTCTAGATGAATTTTAATGCGGAGAATTGTGAAGTGATGCATTTTGGTAGGAAGAATGAGGAGAGACAATATAAACTAAATGGTACAATTTTAAAGGGGGTGCAGGAACAGAGAGACCTGGGGTGCACATACACAAATCTTTGAAGGTGGTAGGACAAGTTGAGAAGGCTGTTAAAAAAGCATATGGGATCCTGGGCTTTATTAATAAAGGAGTAGAGTACAAAAGCAAGGAAGTTATGATACAATGACTATGCCACCATAGGATGGTCATTTCACCTGCTGGTAAGCAGAGTTTTGTGTATACATCTAAGTCTATGTGCAAAAAGCTCTGCTATTCCCAATTTAAGAGTGGGATGAGTGGGATGGAATAACTTGGTGCTGCCTACTCACAGCACAGTCATAATCATTCCACTGCAAAAACAGTAATTGCAGAATTTATACAGTGTTAGAGTCAAGGCTCTACGTTTCTCCTCCCTCAAAAAGGATGTAGAATACTTGCAGTTAGTCCAGGCTCCCCAATCCTTAACTTCCTATTTTCTATTTGTATAGTCTACTGCCCTTCTGTAGATTCAGAAACCTATACTGAGTATCTTTCCAAATATCTTCTTCTCTTTCTACTTTAAGTCTGCTATGCACCTACCCCTTGATTCCCTTCTACACCACATCAGTTAAAGTTGTTTGGTAGCTTTTTTATCTGCCTAGAAAGATACAATGTGATTACGCAACCCCACTCCCTTTTTCCATTTTCCTTGGTATTTACTTTAAACCGCTAATCTGTAAAACACTTCAAGATGTTTTCTGTATGTGAGGAACTCTATAGAACTTCAAGCTGCTGTTGTTATATAACTGACTTTCACATCACTGGAAGGCCATTGCATTGCTAAAATATAACTGCCTTGTTTCTACTGGATGTTATATCGACAACTCTTCGTCTGGAACTGGCTGATGGATAATCCCTCCCCCAAACGATGACAATGGTCAGGAATTTCCTCGGAGCTGCTCCCACTCTGCTGCTGTAACTTTGCCGGAAGTACAGTGGCAGCCCTGTTTACGAGTGCAAATGGCGTTTCTGCTGCACTTCTGGCAAAGTTTTGGCGGTGGAATGGGAGCAGCTCCAAAGAGATTCGAGGAGGTTAATCTCTATTCCAACAGTTTGATTTTCATGCCTGATGTTCTGTTAAATGCCCACTCTACTTCACAAGGATAAATTATATGAATTCATGCTTCAGGCATGGTGCATTGCCTGTTACAATTACATATCAGATATTCAGGCTTGGAAATCAGTGGGCACTAGGGCTGGTCCAGGCCTACAATGACAGAAAAGAAACAATGTTAGATTGCTGGGTCCATGAGCTTACATTGCAGTGTATGTGGCAATTGTGTGCATGCCTGTGTGGGAGTAAGTGTGAAAGTGCACAAGATATAGGATTAGGATGGTACTAACCCTGAGCATGGAGGAGACATGCAGCCTCACCTTCCCCTACTTCCTCCATCTATTATTTGCAAAGATCCCTGCAAGGGTGGCCTCCTACAAGAGAGACAAGGGTTTACCATTTCTAAGCCTCCTCAAGTTCAGGCCTGTTCTTTTCTATTATGTATCATCTTGTCATGCAAGCAGTGAAATAGGTTTAGCATATTGTAAGTTGAAGGAGCACATACATAGTGATAGACATGAGCCCACCAGCAGCCCATCTTGTGTGTCAGTAAATGACAATGCATCATGTAGCACTATTGTGTTACAGTAATCTTATATGTGAAGCTCTTTGAAGATGTCAGTGTGCCAAAGTTTTCAATTGTAAGTTGCAACTTGAATGTGTGCCCTGCTCGGTATGGTTATGCATAATAAGTAATGAAAGAGCTCTAAAGATGTATAGTATCTTGGCTATCAATCAACATTAAGTGTACACCAGATAGATATGGAGCATATTATAACATGTACACTTGAACCATCTATCTGGCTAATGATACTTTTAGGGTGTCTTACCTTGGCAACTCACTTAAGGTGTGCCATCTTCTTACATATTTATTACTGGAGTACAGAGCATGTTGCATTTCATGACCATTTGAAATAATGGGGGTGTGAAGCCTCATTGATCTATCTCGCCTGCCTTCCTACTGTCTTAGCATTGATGTATGATGATGTATTTCAGTTTCAAGATACGAGTCTAATTTTACCTTGAGACGATCTATGCTACTTGCCATACAACCTCCCTCATTAAGCTGTTCCAAAAAATTGGCCACACTCTCATTAATGATTTTAAATCGTGTTTGAATGTACGCCTTCACAGCTTATACTCATCTTCTGTTCTGCTGTCTTTTACCAAGTTAAGTAGTCAAATAGAATGATCACCTATACTCATAAGCCTTATTAATTTGAAAACTTCAATTGTATCCCACTCAGCCTTCTCTCCAATGAGAACATTCCCAGTTTCATTCTCTATCTCTCTTATCTTAGTAGCTTTTCTCTGTACCTTTTCTATCTCAGCAACATCCTTTCTGTAGTGTGGGTTCCAGAAATGCACACATTACCCTTGATGGAGCCGGCTACTGCTATGTATAATGGTATGATTACTTTGTTTGATCTAAACTCCATTCCTCTTTTTATGCAACCTACAATCCCATTGTTTTTCTCACAGCAGCCAGACATCAGCTTGATGATCTACCTACTATGCATCCCAGATCCCTTTTCTGATCCGGCTACATTAATATTTTCCTATTAATCCTGTAATGTGTGACTTTACACTTATTTGTATTAAAGTGCATCTGCCAATTCTCCACCCATCTCCCAAAACAGTCTCAGTCCTCCTGTAACTTGTCCCCAGCTTTCGATGTATTAACCATGCCTGCTATTTCAGAGTCATCCATAAACCTTGGGATGAAGCTACTGGTGTCCTCTTCCAGATCATTTATGAAAAGGTTGAGGAGTACCAATCCCAACATCAAGCCATGCAGGACTTCACTCATCACACCTCTCCACCCAGAATACTTCCCATTCCAATCTCCTATTGCCCAGCCACAATTCAATTCTCTCAGTGCATTGTGCAAGTACCACATCCATTAATTTTCTGAACTTATTTTCTATGAGGAATGCTTCAATAGCCTTACTAAAATTCAAATATATCACATCTATATTCTTGCCTTTATCTACATCTTATGTTATTCTATCAAATGAATATATTTAAGAAGGAGCTAGATAGATTTCTAGACACAAAAGGCATCAAGGGGTATGGAGAGAGAGCGGGAATATGGTATTGAGATAGACGATCAGCCATGATCATATTGAATGGCGGAGCAGGCTCGAAGGGTCGAATGGCCTACTGCTGCTCCTATTTTCTATGTTTCTATGTTTCTAAAAAATTCTGTTAGATTGCTTTGGCATAACTTCCCTTTTTATAAATCTGAATAATTAGTTTGTATCTCTCTACGGGCTTCATTACCTTGTCCTTAATAATTGATCTAGAATTTTCCCTGGGACTGATGTGAGACTAACTGATCTATAGTTACCCAGATCCCTCAAGATGTTGATCTTGGGCCTTAAGAATATCTATGTTTCCCTCATTTAACTGTATCCAGTATTTCAGTCTCCCTTGAATTCTCTTTCATGTCCTGCCTTTCCTTTATGATTTCCTTAATCTATATTGCTACATCTCCTCCTCTAGGCTTACCATATAACTCTGCTAAACAATTTATACCCTTCCAATGTTGTATCCCATTTGTACGTCTCCCTCACTAGCTTTCCATTATACCTTTAATGTCCACAAGCTCTGCATGCACCAACCCTTCTAACTCGACTATTCTCGCTTTAGTGTACAGCCCCTATTACCTGTCATGCCACTAGGTGGCAATCTAACAGGAATTCAAATGTTAATTTACAACGCTGATCTGAAACAGTTATCTGTCATGCCACTAGGTGGTGCCGCATTATCTTTTCCACACAAATCATTCGAAATGCTTTCTGAAAAAAAGTTGCCATTTTTTCTTAGTAACAGAAATTTCTAATGCCCAAAATAAGAGTTTAAGCAAAATAATTTTAAAAAGTAAAATTTACTTATCTCACAATAACATACAGAAATGTATCCATTGAATCATCTTTTGTGAAATTTAGTACCTTCATTAAAGTTTTTATTTGAAGGCCTCAGCCTCTTTAAAAAACTTAGAGTTGGACTTGATATTTTTGCTCACGTCTGTAACTCTGTTAACTGACTATAGATTGTCTGAGCATGTGCAGTGCATCCAATTCCCCAAGACACATCTGAATCATTTCGCCAGCTGCACTGCAGGAATATTTTTCTTCAGATTCCAGCAGTTCTCGCTTAGTTGTTTTTTCTAAGAAAATCTATATTTTCAAAAATTTCAAAAGTTTTAATCAGGTATTGGGTGTTTTTCTAAAACATAAGGGCCTGGAATTTGCTCCAAAAATAACAGAGAGCCAAACAGCGCTCACCAATATTTAAAGGCAAATGGAAGACGCAAATCTAGAAGTTGTTCTACGAGATTCCCTGGTCATCCCTAAGTTGCATAGAAAAGACAGCTCACTGGTGAAATGAATGGACCAGCACACAGTTGCTACACTGCCCAGCTGGAAACAAACTAATCTATACAGAAAATGGTACGCTGGGTTTTTTAGGTCTAAACTAACTTTTAATGACTGCCGAACAATCTTTCTGGCACTGAGAGAGAGTGAGAAAAGTGACAAACTGTATTGAAAACAAACATATTGTAGCTTTTGTTTGGTGCTCCATAAACTTCAGAAAGTGTATTAGGAAAGCGAGAAAGAGAAAGAGTAAATTTTCAATTTACTGCCAGAGCATAAAACCTCCATTGCAGGTCTAGTGCCCATTATAGAAATTGCTTGATTTTTTTTCCCATTGACCATATTCTCCAACTTAATCCGTGCATCATCTTGGGAGATCCATTAGGTATTTACTACATGCTGAGGCGTGACCTGCCACTGACCTCACCGAAAAACTGATGATCATAGAATCACAGAAAGGTTACAGCACGGAAGGAGGACATTCGGCCCATCGAGTCCGCACCGGCTCTATGCAAGAGCAATCCAGGTAGTCCCATTTCTCACCCTTTCCCCGTAGCCCTGCAATTTTTTTACTTTCAAGTATTTATCCAGTTCCCTTTTGAAGGCCGTGATTGCATCTGCCTCCACCACTCACTCAGGCAGTGCATTCCAGATTCAAACAACTTGCTGTATAAAAAAGTTTTTCCTCATGTCACCTTTGGTTCTTTTGCCAATCACCTTAAATCTATGTCCTCTGGTTCTTGACCCTTCTGCCAATGGGAAAAGTTTCTCTCTATCTACTTTGTCTAGACCCTTCATGATTTTGAATACCTCTATCAAATCTCCTCTCAACCTTCTCTGTTCCAGCTTCTCCAGTCTATCCACACAACTAAAGTCCCGCATCCCTGGAATCATTCTAATAAATCTCTTCTGCACTCTGTCAAAGGCCTTCACATCTTTTCTAAAGTGCGGTGCCCAGAACTGGACACAATACTCCAGTTGTGGCCAAACCAGTGTTTTATAAAGGTTCATCATGACTTCCTTACTTTTGTACTCTATGCCTCTATTTATAAAGCCCAGAATCCCGTATGCTTTTTTAACTGCTTTCTCAACCTGCCCTGCCACCTTCAACGACTTGTGCACATATACCCCCAGATCTCTCTGTTCCTGTACTTCTTTTAGTTAATATTGCCTCTCCTCATTCTTTCTCCGAAATGTATCACTTTGCATTTTTCTGCGTTAAATTTCAACTGCCACGTGTCTGCCCATGCCTCCAGCCTGTCTATATCCTCTTGAAGTCTATCACTATCCTCCTCACTGTTCACTACCCTTTCAAGTTTCGTGTCATCTGCAAATTTTGAAATTGTGCCCTGTACACCCAAGTCTAAGTCATTAATATATATCAAGAAAAGCAGTGGTCCCAGCACCGACCCCTGGGGAACACCACTGTACGCCTCCCTCCAGTCCGAGAAACAACCGTTCACCACTACTCTCTGTTTCCTGTCACTTAGCCAATTCTGTATCCATGTTGCTACTGCCCCCTTTATTCCATGGACGCAATCTTGATGACAAGCCTACCATGCGGTACTTTATCAAACGCCTTTTGAAAGTCCATATACACCACATCAACTGCATTGCCCTCATCTACCCTCTCTGTTACCTCATCAAACAACTCTATCAGGTTAGTTAAACATGATTTGCCTTTAACAAATCCATGCTGGCATTCCCTAATCAATCCACACTTGTCCAAGTGACTGTTAATTCTGTCCCGAATTATCGTTTCTCAAAGTTTCCCCACCACTGAGATTAAACTGACTGGCTTGTAGTTGCTGGGTTTATCCTTACATCATTTTTTGAACAAGGGTGTAACATTTCCAATTCTCCAGTCCTCTGCCACCACCCCCCGTTCCTATGGATGTTTGGAAGATTATGACCAATACCTCCGCAATTTCCACCCTTACTTCCCTCAGCAACGTAGGATGCATCCCATCCGACCGGGTGACTTATCTACTTTAAGCACAGCAAACCTTTCAAGTACCTCTCCTTTATCAATTTTTAGCCCATCCAGTATCTCAACTATATCTTCCTTTACTGAGACTTTGGCAGCATCTTCTTCCTTAGTAGAGACAGGTGCAAAGTACTCTTTTAGTACCTCGGCCATGCCCTCTGCCTCCATGAGTAGATCTCCTTTTTGGTCCCTAATTGGCCCCACCCTCCTCTTACTACCCACTTACTATTTATATGCCTGTAGAAGACTTTTAGATTCCCTTTTATGTTGGCCGCCAGTCTATTCTCATACCCTCTCTTTGCCCCTCTTATTTCCTTTTTCACTTCCCCTTTGAACTTTCTATATTCTGCTGGTTCTCACTTGCGTTATCAACCTGACATCTGTCATTCGCCCCTTTTTTCTGCTTCATCTTACTCACTATCTCTTTTGTCATCCAGGGAGCTCTGGCTTTAGTTGCCCTACCTTTTCTGTCTCATGGGAATGTACCTAGACTGCACCAGAACCATCTCCTCTTTAAAGGTTGCCCACTGTTCAATTACAGTTCTGCCTGCCAACCTTTGATTCCAATTTACCCGGGCCAGATCTGTTCTCATTCCACTGAAAGTGGCCCTCCTCCAATTTACTATTTTTACATTACAGTGGTCTGTGTCCTTTTCCATAGCTATTATAAATCTTATGATAATATGATCGCTGCTCCCTAAATGCTCCCCCACTGATACTTGCTCCATTTTGCTCGCCTCATTCCCGAGAACCAAGTCCAGTAAGAGGAGGGTGGGGCCAATTAGGGACCATAAAGGAGATCTACTCATGGAGGCAGAGGGCATGGCCGAGGTATTAAATGAGTACATTGCATCTGTCTCTACCAAGGATGAAGACACAGCTCCCTAAATGCTCCCCCACTTGCTCCACTTGGTCTGCCTCCTTCCTCATTGGGCCGGAAACGTACTGGTCAAGAAAGTTATCCTGAACACATTTCAAAAATTCCTCCCCCTCTTTGCCCTTTTATATTATTACGATCCCAGTCTATATTAGGATAGTTGAAATCCCCCGTTATCACTACGCTATAGTTTTTGCACATCTCTGTAATTTCCCTGCAAATTTGTTCCTCTATATCCTTCCCACTAGTTGGTGGCCTATAGAATACACCCAGTAATGTAATGGCATCTCTATTGTTTCTCAACTCTAACCGAATAGATTCTGTCCTTGACCCCTCCAGGACATCCTCTCTCTCCAGTACTGCAATATTCTCCTTAATCCCTAACCCTAATGCCACCCCCCACTCCTTTCTTTCTTTCCCTATCTTTCCTGAACACCTTGGGCACGAATTTAGCAGGCCTGCGGGTTCCCAGCGGGTGGTCCTCCGGGAGCATCGAAAACGCGGACGGCGAAATTAGTGGGTTGCCCACGCGATCGTAGCAGGCAACCCACTAATAGGAATCAATTACCTGCTCCTCCGGGGTCCACGGCGCTGGCCTGCGCGTCGGTCGGGCTGCGCATGCGCAGTACGATCTGTCAGCTGGAGGCTCTCTAGTTAAAGGGGCAGTCCTCCACTGACAGATGCTTCAACCAATGGGACAAATTGCAGCATGGAGCAGCCCAGGGGGAAGGCTGCTCCCAGTTTAATGATGCCTCACCCCAGCTATCATCAGATGGGGTGAGGAGGAGGGGGAGGACACAGATCTTCCCCCCGGCGGGCGGGAGGAAGCGGCCTGCCTCTGCCTCCAAGAAGGCCTGGCTCGAGGTGGCAGAGGGGGTTACCTGCGCCACCAACATATGGCCCACCTGCATACAGTGCAGGAGGCGCTGCAATGACCGCAGTAGGTCAACCGCAGTGAGAACACGAGGTCTTTCCCCTACACTCCGTCTGCCACAACACTGCCCCCACCCCAAATCTCCTTCGGCACCGCCAACACTATTCTGTCACATCACCCTTCATACCCACTCACACCCCATCCTCATCTTACCTCCACATACTCACCTCGCCAGTACTCACCCCGCCACTAACATGCAACCCAATCCTCATACAATCCCATTGCTCTATCCCATACTCACCCTCTCGTGCATCTCCCTCACGGCCAGCCTCACTCAACCTGCCACCACCTGTGCTGCAGCCACAGGGCATGCATCACATATGTGCAGTAGGCAGCGTAAGGCAAACGTCTCGTCAGCATGAAGGGGGTGCACAAGGGTGTCTGAGGGTTTGTCATGGGTGTTACCCATATTGAATTTCAGAGCAACAAACAGCACACATTACATTGACACCACCACTGCCATGTCTCCGCGAATCCTGTCCGTTGTGTCCAATAATGCCCGCTCCTGGGTATCACTATGAGGACCCACCACTGATGCCACCCATCGTGTTACTGCAGAGTAGGTGCAGGTGTATTTGCAGGGCTCGTCCGCGCAGACGACTGAGAGACATCGGCGGTGTAGCCGGCTGCACCCTGGAAGGATGCGGAGGAGAAGGTGTGGAGGGCAGTGGTGACTTTGCCAGCGACAGGTAAGCAGTTGGTGCTGGGGCCAGCCAGGAGCAGCTCGGCATGAAAGAGGCTGCAGATCTCCACGACTACATGTCGAGCGAATCTGCGCCTCCCTGTGCACTGCTGCTCGGAGAGGTCCGGGGAGCTGCGCCTCGGTCTGTGGACCCTGTGGCGAGGGTAGTGCCCTCTGCGACGCGTCTCTCTCTGCGGTAGCCCTCCCTCCTGCTGTGCAGGTGGGCGTGCAACAACACCGTGTTGGGGGGATCCACGTCCCTGCGGCGGACGGCGTGGACTGCGAGGCTGCTGGTGCTGGTCATGCTCTTCGTCCTCCGAGGGTCTCCACACACCACCCATCTGGCAGGTGTTGGTCTGAGAGGTTGTGCAGGGTAGGTGTGTGGTTCCTCGGACTGGGGCTGCGGTTTCGTGTCGGTCTGTCCTCTGGCTTGGCGGGGGGTGGTGGAGGGCAGGGGTTGCCCTATGTGACGCGGTGGCCTCCTGCGTGGGTGAGGGCTCTCCCCCGAGGAGTGCACCTTGGCACCTGCCACAGGCTGCTGGCTGCAACACGCCTGGTTGGAGGGAGACTGTTTCCCCCAGTGTGGGAAACTCACTGCCTTGAACCTAAAATCCCACACTTCCTCTTTTGACAGCTGCTTCAGCTCATTAACTGACCTCAACAAGCAAGTTAAGTACACTCAAGTGGAACCCCGCTGGCTTTAATTGCCTGCGGGATTCCCACCAGCGGGGCTTGCGCGCGCAGCCCCGCACGTCAGCGCGGTACCCGGAAGTGGCCGGGATTTCGTCGCGATCGGGTCACATGACCGGAGATCGGGATTTTCGGGGCCCCCCCGCTGGTAACCCGCCGGAAACACGATCCTAAAATCGAGCCCCTTGTATCCAGGAATATTTAGTACCCAATCCTGCCCTTTTTTGAACCACCTACGTCACGTGGACCTCACTTTCGTCAGGTGGACCTCACTTTCGTCAGGTGGACCTCACTTTCATCAGGTGGATCTCACTTTCGTCAGGTGGACCTCACTTTCCTCAGGTGGATCTCACTTTCCTCAGGTGGATCTCACTTTCGTCAGGTGGACCTCATTTTCATCAGGTGGACCTCACTTTCGTCAGGTGGACCGCACTTTCGTCAGGTGGACCTCACTTTCGTCAGGTGGACCTCACTTTCATCAGGTGGATCTCACTTTCGTCAGGTGGACCTCACTTTCCTCAGGTGGATCTCACTTTCCTCAGGTGGATCTCACTTTCGTCAGGTGGACCTCATTTTCATCAGGTGGACCTCACTTTCGTCAGGTGGACCGCACTTTCGTCAGGTGGACCTCACTTTCGTCAGGTGGACCTCACTTTCGTCAGGTGGACCTCACTTTCGTCAGGTGGACCTCACTTTCGTCAGGTGGATCTCACTTTCGTCAGGTGGATCTCACTTTTGTCAGGTGGACCTCATTTTCGTCAGGTGGACCTCACTTTCGTCAGGTGGACCTCATTTTCATCAGGTGGACCTCACTTTCATCAGGTGGACCTCATTTTCGTCAGGTGGACCTCATTTTCATCAGGTGGACCTCACTTTCGTCAGGTGGATCTCATTTTCGTCAGGTGGATCTCATTTTCATCAGGTGGACCTCACTTTCATCAGGTGGACCTCACTTTCGTCAGGTGGACCTCATTTTCGTCAGGTGGATCTCACTTTCATCAGGTGGACCTCACTTTCGTCAGGTGGATCTCATTTTCGTCAGGTGGATCTCATTTTCATCAGGTGGACCTCATTTTCGTCAGGTGGACCTCACTTTCATCAGGTGGACCTCATTTTCGTCAGGTGGACCTCACTTTCGTCAGGTGGACCTCACTTTCATCAGGTGGACCTCATTTTCGTCAGGTGGACCTCACTTTCGTCAGGTGGACCTCACTTTCATCAGGTGGACCTCATTTTCGTCAGGTGGACCTCATTTTCATCAGGTGGACCTCATTTTCGTCAGGTGGACCTCACTTTCGTCAGGTGGACCTCACTTTCATCAGGTGGACCTCATTTTCGTCAGGTGGACCTCACTTTCGTCAGGTGGACCTCACTTTCGTCAGGTGGACCTCACTTTCGTCAGGTGGACCTCATTTTCGTCAGGTGGACCTCATTTTCGTCAGGTGGACCTCACTTTCGTCAGGTGGACCTCATTTTCATCAGGTGGACCTCATTTTCGTCAGGTGGACCTCATTTTCGTCAGGTGGACCTCATTTTCGTCAGGTGGACCTCACTTTCGTCAGGTGGATCTCACTTTCGTCAGGTGGACCTCACTTTCGTCAGGTGGACCTCATTTTCATCAGGTGGACCTCACTTTCATCAGGTGGACCTCACTTTCATCAGGTGGACCTCATTTTCGTCAGGTGGACCTCACTTTCGTCAGGTGGACCTCATTTTCGTCAGGTGGATCTCACTTTCATCAGGTGGACCTCACTTTCATCAGGTGGATCTCACTTTTGTCAGGTGGACCTCATTTTCGTCAGGTGGACCTCACTTTCGTCAGGTGGACCTCATTTTCATCAGGTGGACCTCACTTTCATCAGGTGGACCTCATTTTCGTCAGGTGGACCTCACTTTCATCAGGTGGACCTCACTTTCGTCAGGTGGATCTCATTTTCGTCAGGTGGATCTCATTTTCATCAGGTGGACCTCACTTTCATCAGGTGGACCTCACTTTCGTCAGGTGGACCTCATTTTCGTCAGGTGGATCTCACTTTCATCAGGTGGACCTCACTTTCGTCAGGTGGATCTCATTTTCGTCAGGTGGATCTCATTTTCATCAGGTGGACCTCATTTTCGTCAGGTGGACCTCACTTTCATCAGGTGGACCTCATTTTCGTCAGGTGGACCTCACTTTCGTCAGGTGGACCTCACTTTCATCAGGTGGACCTCATTTTCGTCAGGTGGACCTCACTTTCGTCAGGTGGACCTCACTTTCATCAGGTGGACCTCATTTTCGTCAGGTGGACCTCATTTTCATCAGGTGGACCTCATTTTCGTCAGGTGGACCTCACTTTCGTCAGGTGGACCTCACTTTCATCAGGTGGACCTCACTTTCGTCAGGTGGACCTCACTTTCGTCAGGTGGACCTCACTTTCGTCAGGTGGACCTCATTTTCGTCAGGTGGACCTCATTTTCGTCAGGTGGACCTCACTTTCGTCAGGTGGACCTCATTTTCATCAGGTGGACCTCATTTTCGTCAGGTGGACCTCATTTTCGTCAGGTGGACCTCATTTTCGTCAGGTGGACCTCACTTTCGTCAGGTGGATCTCACTTTCGTCAGGTGGACCTCACTTTCGTCAGGTGGACCTCATTTTCATCAGGTGGACCTCACTTTCATCAGGTGGACCTCACTTTCATCAGGTGGACCTCATTTTCGTCAGGTGGACCTCACTTTCGTCAGGTGGACCTCATTTTCGTCAGGTGGATCTCACTTTCATCAGGTGGACCTCATTTTCATCAGGTGGACCTCATTTTCGTCAGGTGGACCTCACTTTCATCAGGTGGACCTCACTTTCGTCAGGTGGATCTCATTTTCGTCAGGTGGATCTCACTTTCATCAGGTGGACCTCACTTTCGTCAGGTGGATCTCATTTTCGTCAGGTGGATCTCATTTTCATCAGGTGGACTTCATTTTCGTCAGGTGGACCTCACTTTCGTCAGGTGGACCTCACTTTCGTCAGGTGGACCTCACTTTCGTCAGGTGGACCTCACTTTCGTCAGGTGGACCTCACTTTCATCAGGTGGACCTCACTTTCGTCAGGTGGACCTCACTTTCATCAGGTGGACCTCATTTTCGTCAGGTGGACCTCATTTTCGTCAGGTGGACCTCACTTTCGTCAGGTGGACCTCAATTTCGTCAGGTGGACCTCACTTTCGTCAGGTGGACCTCACTTTCGTCAGGTGGACCTCATTTTCGTCAGGTGGACCTCATTTTCATCAGGTGGACCTCATTTTCGTCAGGTGGACCTCACTTTCGTCAGGTGGATCTCACTTTCGTCAGGTGGACCTCACTTTCGTCAGGTGGACCTCATTTTCATCAGGTGGACCTCACTTTCATCAGGTGGACCTCACTTTCATCAGGTGGACCTCATTTTCGTCAGGTGGACCTCACTTTCGTCAGGTGGATCTCACTTTCGTCAGGTGGACCTCACTTTCGTCAGGTGGACCTCATTTTCATCAGGTGGACCTCACTTTCATCAGGTGGACCTCACTTTCATCAGGTGGACCTCATTTTCGTCAGGTGGACCTCACTTTCGTCAGGTGGACCTCATTTTCGTCAGGTGGATCTCACTTTCATCAGGTGGACCTCATTTTCATCAGGTGGACCTCATTTTCGTCAGGTGGACCTCACTTTCATCAGGTGGACCTCACTTTCGTCAGGTGGATCTCATTTTCGTCAGGTGGATCTCACTTTCATCAGGTGGACCTCACTTTCGTCAGGTGGATCTCATTTTCGTCAGGTGGATCTCATTTTCATCAGGTGGACTTCATTTTCGTCAGGTGGACCTCACTTTCGTCAGGTGGACCTCACTTTCGTCAGGTGGACCTCACTTTCGTCAGGTGGACCTCACTTTCGTCAGGTGGACCTCACTTTCATCAGGTGGACCTCATTTTCGTCAGGTGGATCTCACTTTCATCAGGTGGACCTCACTTTCGTCAGGTGGATCTCATTTTCGTCAGGTGGATCTCATTTTCATCAGGTGGACCTCATTTTCGTCAGGTGGACCTCACTTTCATCAGGTGGACCTCATTTTCGTCAGGTGGACCTCACTTTCGTCAGGTGGACCTCACTTTCATCAGGTGGACCTCATTTTCGTCAGGTGGACCTCACTTTCGTCAGGTGGACCTCACTTTCATCAGGTGGACCTCATTTTCGTCAGGTGGACCTCATTTTCATCAGGTGGACCTCATTTTCGTCAGGTGGACCTCACTTTCGTCAGGTGGACCTCACTTTCATCAGGTGGACCTCATTTTCGTCAGGTGGACCTCACTTTCGTCAGGTGGACCTCACTTTCGTCAGGTGGACCTCACTTTCGTCAGGTGGACCTCATTTTCGTCAGGTGGACCTCATTTTCGTCAGGTGGACCTCACTTTCGTCAGGTGGACCTCATTTTCATCAGGTGGACCTCATTTTCGTCAGGTGGACCTCATTTTCGTCAGGTGGACCTCATTTTCGTCAGGTGGACCTCACTTTCGTCAGGTGGATCTCACTTTCGTCAGGTGGACCTCACTTTCGTCAGGTGGACCTCATTTTCATCAGGTGGACCTCACTTTCATCAGGTGGACCTCACTTTCATCAGGTGGACCTCATTTTCGTCAGGTGGACCTCACTTTCGTCAGGTGGACCTCATTTTCGTCAGGTGGATCTCACTTTCATCAGGTGGACCTCATTTTCATCAGGTGGACCTCATTTTCGTCAGGTGGACCTCACTTTCATCAGGTGGACCTCACTTTCGTCAGGTGGATCTCATTTTCGTCAGGTGGATCTCACTTTCATCAGGTGGACCTCACTTTCGTCAGGTGGATCTCATTTTCGTCAGGTGGATCTCATTTTCATCAGGTGGACTTCATTTTCGTCAGGTGGACCTCACTTTCGTCAGGTGGACCTCACTTTCGTCAGGTGGACCTCACTTTCGTCAGGTGGACCTCACTTTCGTCAGGTGGACCTCACTTTCGTCAGGTGGACCTCACTTTCATCAGGTGGACCTCATTTTCGTCAGGTGGACCTCATTTTCGTCAGGTGGACCTCACTTTCGTCAGGTGGACCTCAATTTCGTCAGGTGGACCTCACTTTCGTCAGGTGGACCTCACTTTCGTCAGGTGGACCTCATTTTCGTCAGGTGGACCTCATTTTCGTCAGGTGGACCTCACTTTCGTCAGGTGGATCTCACTTTCGTCAGGTGGACCTCACTTTCGTCAGGTGGACCTCATTTTCATCAGGTGGACCTCACTTTCATCAGGTGGACCTCACTTTCATCAGGTGGACCTCATTTTCGTCAGGTGGACCTCACTTTCGTCAGGTGGATCTCACTTTCGTCAGGTGGACCTCACTTTCGTCAGGTGGACCTCATTTTCATCAGGTGGACCTCACTTTCATCAGGTGGACCTCACTTTCATCAGGTGGACCTCATTTTCGTCAGGTGGACCTCACTTTCGTCAGGTGGACCTCATTTTCGTCAGGTGGATCTCACTTTCATCAGGTGGACCTCATTTTCATCAGGTGGACCTCATTTTCGTCAGGTGGACCTCACTTTCATCAGGTGGACCTCACTTTCGTCAGGTGGATCTCATTTTCGTCAGGTGGATCTCACTTTCATCAGGTGGACCTCACTTTCGTCAGGTGGATCTCATTTTCGTCAGGTGGATCTCATTTTCATCAGGTGGACTTCATTTTCGTCAGGTGGACCTCACTTTCGTCAGGTGGACCTCACTTTCGTCAGGTGGACCTCACTTTCGTCAGGTGGACCTCACTTTCGTCAGGTGGACCTCACTTTCATCAGGTGGACCTCACTTTCGTCAGCTGGACCTCACTTTCATCAGGTGGACCTCATTTTCATCAGGTGGACCTCATTTTCGTCAGGTGGACCTCACTTTCGTCAGGTGGACCTCAATTTCGTCAGGTGGACCTCACTTTCGTCAGGTGGACCTCACTTTCGTCAGGTGGACCTCATTTTCGTCAGGTGGACCTCATTTTCATCAGGTGGACCTCATTTTCGTCAGGTGGACCTCACTTTCGTCAGGTGGATCTCACTTTCGTCAGGTGGACCTCACTTTCGTCAGGTGGACCTCATTTTCATCAGGTGGACCTCACTTTCATCAGGTGGACCTCACTTTCATCAGGTGGACCTCATTTTCGTCAGGTGGACCTCACTTTCGTCAGGTGGACCTCATTTTCGTCAGGTGGATCTCACTTTCATCAGGTGGACCTCATTTTCATCAGGTGGACCTCATTTTCGTCAGGTGGACCTCACTTTCATCAGGTGGACCTCACTTTCGTCAGGTGGATCTCATTTTCGTCAGGTGGATCTCACTTTCATCAGGTGGACCTCACTTTCGTCAGGTGGATCTCATTTTCGTCAGGTGGATCTCATTTTCATCAGGTGGACTTCATTTTCGTCAGGTGGACCTCACTTTCGTCAGGTGGACCTCACTTTCGTCAGGTGGACCTCACTTTCGTCAGGTGGACCTCACTTTCGTCAGGTGGACCTCACTTTCATCAGGTGGACCTCACTTTCGTCAGGTGGACCTCACTTTCATCAGGTGGACCTCATTTTCGTCAGGTGGACCTCATTTTCGTCAGGTGGACCTCACTTTCGTCAGGTGGACCTCAATTTCGTCAGGTGGACCTCACTTTCGTCAGGTGGACCTCACTTTCGTCAGGTGGACCTCATTTTCGTCAGGTGGACCTCACTTTCGTCAGGTGGACCTCACTTTCGTCAGGTGGACCCCACTTTCGTCAGGTGGACCTCATTTTCGTCAGGTGGACCTCACTTTCGTCAGGTGGATCTCACTTTCGTCAGGTGGACCTCACTTTCGTCAGGAGGACCTCATTTTCGTCAGGTGGACGTCACTTTCGTCAGGTGGACCTCACTTTCGTCAGGTGGATCTCACTTTCGTCAGGTGGACCTCATTTTCATCAGGTGGACCTCATTTTCGTCAGGTGGACCTCACTTTCGTCAGGTGGACCTCACTTTCGTCAGGTGGACCTCATTTTCGTCAGGTGGACCTCACTTTCGTCAGGTGGACCTCACTTTCGTCAGGTGGACCTCATTTTCGTCAGGTGGACCTCACTTTCGTCAGGTGGACCTCACATTCATCAGGTGGACCTCACGTTCATCAGGTGGACCTCACTTTCGTCAGGTGGACCTCACTTTCGTCAGGTGGATCTCACTTTCATCAGGTGGACCTTAGTCTCATCAGGTGGACCTCACTTTCGTCAGGTGGACCTCACTTTCGTCAGGTGGATCTCACTTTCGTCAGGTGGACCTCATTTTCGTCAGGTGGACCTCACTTTCATCAGGTGGACCTCACTTTCATCAGGTGGACCTCACTTTCGTCAGGTGGACCTCACTTTCGTCAAGTGGACCTCACTTTCGTCAGGTGGATCTCACTTTCATCAGGTGGACCTCACTTTCATCAGGTGGACCTCACTTTCGTCAGGTGGATCTCACTTTCATCAGGTGGACCTCACTTTCATCAGGTGGACCTCACTTTCATCAGGTGGACCTCACTTTCGTCAGGTGGACCTCACTTTCATCAGTTGGACCTCACTTTCGTCAGGTGGATCTCATTTTCGTCAGGTGGACCTCATTTTCGTCAGGTGGACCTCACTTTCGTCAGGTGGATCTCACTTTCGTCAGGTGGACCTCACTTTCATCAGGTGGACCTCACTTTCGTCAGGTGGATCTCACTTTCGTCAGGTGGACCTCACTTTCGTCAGGTGGACCTCATTTTCGTCAGGTGGATCTCACTTTCGTCACGTGGTTCTCACTTTCGTCAGGTGGACCTCACTTTCGTCAGGTGGATCTCACTTTCGTCAGGTGGACCTCACTTTCGTCAGGTGGACCTCACTTTCGTCAGGTGGACCTCATTTTCGTCAGGTGGACCTCACTTTCGTCAGGTGGACCTCACTTTCGTCAGGTGGACCTCATTTTCGTCAGGTGGACCTCATTTTCGTCAGGTGGATCTCACTTTCGTCAGGTGGACCTCACTTTCGTCAGGTGGATCTCACTTTCGTCAGGTGGACCTCACTTTCGTCAGGTGGACCTCATTTTCGTCAGGTGGATCTCACTTTCGTCACGTGGATCTCACTTTCGTCAGGTGGACCTCACTTTCGTCAGGTGGACCTCACTTTCGTCAGGTGGACCTCACTTTCGTCAGGTGGATCTCACTTTCGTCAGGTGGACCTCACTTTCGTCAGGTGGACCTCACTTTCATCAGGTGGACCTCACTTTCGTCAGGTGGATCTCACTTTCGTCAGGTGGACCTCACTTTCGTCAGGTGGACCTCACTTTCGTCAGGTGGACCTCACTTTCGTCAGGTGGACCTCATTTTCCTCAGGTGGACCTCACTTTCGTCAGGTGGACCTCACTTTCGTCAGGTGGACCTCACTTTCGTCAGGTGGACCTCATTTTCGTCAGGTGGACCTCATTTTCGTCAGGTGGACCTCACTTTCGTCAGGTGGACCTCACTTTCGTCAGGTGGACCTCACTTTCGTCAGGTGGACCTCACTTTCGTCAGGTGGACCTCATTTTCGTCAGGTGGACCTCACTTTCGTCAGGTGGATCTCACTTTCGTCAGGTGGACCTCATTTTCGTCAGGTGGACCTCACTTTCATCAGGTGGACCTCACTTTCGTCAGGTGGACCTCACTTTCATCAGGTGGACCTCACTTTCGTCAGGTAGATTTCACTTTCGTCAGGTGGACCTCACTTTCGTCAGGTAGATTTCACTTTCGTCAGGTGGACCTCACTTTCGTCAGGTGGACCTCATTTTCGTCAGGTGGACCTCACTTTCGTCAGGTGGATCTCACTTTCGTCAGGTGGACCTCATTTTCGTCAGGTGGACCTCACTTTCGTCAGGTAGATTTCACTTTCGTCAGGTGGACCTCACTTTCGTCAGGTGGACCTCATTTTCGTCAGGTGGACCTCATTTTCGTCAGGTGGACCTCACTTTCGTCAGGTGGATCTCACTTTCGTCAGGTGGATCTCGCTTTCGTCAGGTGGACCTCAATTTCGTCAGGTGGACCTCACTTTCATCAGGTGGACCTCACTTTCATCAGGTGGACCTCACTTTCGTCAGGTGGATCTCACTTTCATCAGGTGGACCTCATTTTCATCAGGTGGACCTCACTTTCATCAGGTGGACCTCACTTTCATCAGGTGGACCTCACTTTCATCAGGTGGACCTCACTTTCATCAGGTGGATCTCACTTTCATCAGGTGGATCTCACTTTCATCAGGTGGACCTCACTTTCATCAGGTGGACCTCACTTTCATCAGGTGGACCTCATTTTCGTCAGGTAGACCTCATTTTCGTCAGGTGGACCTCACTTTCGTCAGGCGAATCTCACTTTCGTCAGGTGGACCTCACTTTCGTCAGGTGTTGGCGAGGTATTCCTGTGAAAACTAAGTGTACCTGCACTGATATTATGGTGAGTCCTAACTAAAGAGTTGGGGAACTGGAATTCTTAACTTAGGAAGACCCTGCTTCACCCTTACATGGCCATCTCAGATACTCGCACTTAAGGAATTTTAAATCTATAACCTTTATTTGTTACCCATTCACCATATCGACTATTTCCAAGAAATTTCTTCTTTAAGGATTTCTTTTCTTTTCATGGAACACTATTTTCACCTTTCAACTAAAATATTATTATTGTCTTTTAGTATAAACCAGCCGAAGAATTTCCCATTAATCAACTGCAACTTATTTCTCATTAAACTTGCAGAATAATTGCTGTCATTATTTGGGGTCAGTCATCTAGGACTGTGATGAGGAAAAATTTCTTCACTCAGAGGGTTGTGAATCTTTGGAATTCTCTACCCCAGAGGGCCGCGGATGCTCAGTCATTGAGTATATTCAAGACTGAGATCGATGGATATTTGGACAATAAGGGGATGGGAACCTGAGCATAGATTCAGAAGGGAGAGAAGCAGAGCTGGAAATGGAAGGCAGAAAATTAGTAAGTGAATTTGGAAGGCAGAGGAAACAAAAGTTAGAAACTAGACAACGAAGGAGTTTTGCAGTACTTAATGGTATATACTTCAATGCAACAAGTATAGTGAATAAGGCAGATGAGTTCATGACACAGACAGACTCGTGGAAGTACGATATCGTAGCAATTACTGAAACATCGGCAAATTTCTGAGAAGTGGAAAAACAATAGGGCAGTAATAGTAGGGGATTTCAACTACCTTAATATTAACTGGGATACAACCAGAGCAAAAGGTATAGAGGGCACAAAATTCTTAAATTGCATTCTGGAGAACTTTTTTAGCCAGTACGTAGCAAGCCCAACAAGAGGGGGGGCAGTTCTGGATTTAGTTTTAGGGAATGAATCAGGGCAGGTGGAAGGAGTATCAGTGGGTGAGCATTTGGTGGTAGTGATCATAATTCAGTTAGATTTAGCATAGTTATGGAAAAGGACAAAGATAGAACAGGAGTAAAAGTTCTAAATTGGGGAAAGGCCAATTTTACTAAGCTGACATGTGATTTAGCAAAAGTGGACTGGAAACAGTTACTTGAAGGTAAATCAGTGTCAGAGCAGTGGGAGGCATTCAAGGGGGAGATTCAAGGGGTTCAGAGTAAACAACTTTCCACAAAGAAAAAGGGTGGGACTGCCAAATCTAGAGCCTCCTGGATGACAAGGAGCATACAGGGTAAAATAAGGCAAGAAAAGGGAAGCTCAGGCATAGAGAGCTCAATTCTGCAGAAAGCCTAGAGGAGTATAGAAAGTGCAGGGATAAAATTAAAAAGGACATTAGGAAAGCAAAGGGAGGGCAAAAAAAAGTACTGGCAAGTAAAATTAAGGAAAACCCAAAAATGTTTTATAAATACATATAGAGTAAGAAGATAACTAAGGTAAGAGTGGGGCCTATTAGAGACCAAAAAGGTAACCTATGTGTGGAGGCGGAAGATATGGGTATGGTTCTTAATGAATACTTTGTGTCTGTCTTCACAAAAGAGGAGGACGATGCAGAGATTGTAGTTAAGGAGGAGGAGGAGTGTGAAATATTGGATGGGATAAACATAGTGAGAGAGGAAATATTAAGGGGTTTAGCATCTTTGAAAGTAGATAAATCACCAGGCCCGGATGAAATGTATCCCAGGCTGTTAAAAGAAGCAAGGGAGGAAATAGCGGAGGCTCTGACCATCATTTTCCAATCCTCCCTGGCTACAGGCGTGGTGCCGGAGGATTGGAGGACTGCTAATGTTGCACCATTATTTAAAAAGGGAGAAAGAAATAGATTGAGTAATTATAGGCCAGTCAGTCTAACCTTGGTTGGCAAATTATTGAAATCAATTCTGAGCAACAGCATAAATCGTCATTTAGAAAGGCACAGATTAATCAAGGACAGTCAGTATGCTAAGGGAAGGTCTTGTCTGACTAACTTGATTGAATTTTTTGAGGAGGATCGATGAGGGTAACATGTTTGATGTAGTGTACATGCTGTGGAGGCCAAGTCACTGAATATATTTAAGAAGGAGATAGATAGATTTCTAGACACAAAAGGCATCAAGGGGTATGGGGAGAGAGCAGTAATATGGTATTGAGATAGAGGATCAGCCATGTTCATATTGAATGGCGGAGCAGGCTCGAAGGGCCGAATGGCCTACTCCTGCTCCTATTTTCTATGTTTCTACTTGGATTTTAGCAAGGCTTTTGACAAGGTCCCACATGGCAGTATGGTCAAGAAAGTAAAAGCCCATGGGATCCAATTGAAAGTGGCTAGTTGGATCCAAAATTGGCTCAGTGGCAGGAAGCAAAGGGTAATGTTTGACAAGTGTTTTTGTGATGGAAGGCTGTTTCCAGTGGGGTTCTGCTAGGCTCCGTACTAGGTCAATTGCTTTTTGTGATATATATTAATGATTTGGACTTGAATGTGGGGGGCTTGATCAAGAAGTTTTCAGATGATACAAAAGTTGGCCGTGTGGTTGATAGTGAGGAGGAAAGCTGTAGACTGCAGGAAGATATCAATGGACTGGTCAGGTGGACAGAAAAGTGGCAAATGGAATTCAATCCAGAGAAGTGTGAAGTAATGGATTTGGGGAGGGCAAACAAGGCAAGGGAGTATATAATAAATGGGAGGATACTGAGAGGTGTAGAGGAACAAATGGATCTTGGAATGCATGTCCACAGATCCCTGAAGGTAGCAGGACAGGTGGATAAGGTGGTTAAAAAGGCATACAGGATACTTTCCTTTATTAGCTGAGGCACAGAATATAAGAGCAAGGAGGATAAGCTGGAACTGTATAAAACATTGGTTAGGCCACAGCTTGAGTACTGTGTGCAGTTCTGGTCACCCCCTTACAGGAAAGATGTGATTGCATTATAGAGGGTACAGAGGAGATTTATGAGGATGTTGCCAGGTCTGGAGAATTTTAGCTATGAGAAAAGATTGGATAGGCTGGGGTTGTTTTCTATGGAGCAAAGGAGGCTGAGGGGAGATTTAATTGAAGTGTATATAAAATTATGACATGACTAGATAGAGTGGATAGGGAGGACCTATTTCCCTTAGCAAAGGGGTCAGTGACCATGGGGCATAGATTTAAAGTAATTACTAGAAGGATTAGAGGGGAGCTGAGGAGAATTTTTTTCATCTAGAGGGTGGTGGGGTCTGGAACTCACTGCCTGGAAGGGTCGTAGATGCAGAAACCTTCAACTCATTTAAAAAATACTTGGAGGTGCACTTGAAGTGCTGTATGCTACAGGTCTACGGACCAAGTGCTGGAAAGTGGGATTAAGCTGGAAAGCTCTTTTTCGGCCAGCACGGACACGATGGGCTGAATGGCCTTCTTCTGTGCCGTAACTTTCTATGAGTCTGTGAAGGGAATCAAGGGATATGGGGATGGAGCGGGAAAGTGGAGTTGCGATAGATGATCAGCCAAGATCTTATTGAATGGAGCAGCAGGCTTGAGGGGCCATATGGCCTACTCCTGCTCCTATTTTTTATGTTCTTAAGTGTCTGTTAATGGGCATCAGTAATGCAAAGTGTATTGCCTGTCAGAATCTGCACTAACACTGTCACTCTAAAAACGAAAGACAACTACCCCATAATCTTTACAGTTTAAAGATAAAAATAAGACACCATTGAGTCATTTTAGGTAATAATCCATTCCTGGGATCCAGATGATAGTTCTGGGTCACTGTACAGTTGATTTCAGTTTGATTGCTGCTTCATATTTATAACATGATCTAACCATCTCCATTAGTCATTGTCTTCTGTCAGTCCCAACGATTACAATTTTACATTCAGTTGACTAAAAATCCCTTTCACTTCATTAAACCAATTGGAGAGAATTGAAAAATTTGCTAAAGCTCTCTATTAACATCTAAATAACTGATGAGGATAGGACTGGGTTTGATGATGATCCCTCAGGCAGTTAACTAGCTTGGTCACACTCAAGGTGCGGATGTGAATAATGGTCTTTTGGACAAAATAGCAGAGTGTGATCTGTCTATATGGACCTATCTCCCAAAAAGAAATCAAGGCCTCTGAGGTTGGGCTTAAGAAAATGGGTTGAGCAGAGTAAAAGGGGCTTTATTGTGCATCTGGTTTGTGCTTTGTCTGACCTGCGAATGCTTGAAAGTGAAAAAGTGTTCCACTGCTCAGCACAATGTCCCTCATTTCGCTGAGTCTGAATTTAAGTAATTATCATGAGAAATTGGTTATGGGTAATTTTATGCCTTTAGTGCTCCTGGCACAAAGTTTCATACATTGAGAGCGTGTATCAGGAATTTGGATGCGTGCGCTCAACCATTTGGTATCCATTAAATGAATGGACACAAAATCATGGGGGGGAGTACGTGCCAAAATACCACATATGCACTCCTGGCACATGAAACTCTGCGCTAGGAATACTAAAGATGAAAATTTACCCCATGTGGTATGGAAGACTATGAGGTCAATTTTAACCCTACCCCCCCAGTGGAAACCAGGTGGGAGGCCAATTATAATATGGCACTAAAGGTTCAACTTTCGAGGAGGTACTTCCCTCATCAAAAGTTGAACCTTTAGTGCCATAGCCCATTTTAACCTGTAAGGTTCTGTGGCCGAATGAGGCACTTGCCTAAAGGAGGCAAAGGCCTCATGAATTTATGCAAATCTGGGTCCTATTACATCTGGAGGACTACGATTGTATTTAACAGGGACCTGAGCGGTGAAACTGCCACAGCTTTCCCGCCAGACTGAAGCAGGACTACAGCTAATCTGCACACAGAAGAGGCACTCCAAGGTAAGTGCAAAACTTTCCTTTCCGTGACCATGAAGAGCATGAGTGCTCCTCCAGGATCCACAAGGAAAGTTGCGGCCTCCCCTACCTCAGATTCACCCCAATCCCTTTTATGAGACCCGCTCCCTGCCATTTATCTGCTTTCCAGAAGTCAATGGAAAGGATAATCAGGCAGAGTATATAATGGGCGGCTGATCTGATACCACCAGTTTTCTGCACCTATTGAGAGTTTTGTTGTCAGCAAATTAAAACAAGTGCTGTTGCAATCAAAATATTTTTGCAAAAAGAATGTTTTCTCTTTTATAGTGTTCAGAACTCAGTTCTACACAGCAATTTTTTAATATTAATCCTCAGGCTGTAGACACCACTGGTAAGGCTGGCATTTATTGCTCATCCCTAGTTGCCCAAGGTTTGATACAATTGAATGACTTACTAGGCCACTTCAGAGGGCAGTTAAAAGTCAACCACATTAGTGTGGGACAGGAGTCACATATAGGCCAGATCAGGTAAGGACAGCAAATTTTCCTCCCTAAAGGACACTAGTGAACCAGTTGGAATTTTATAACAATCAATCAGCTTCATGGTCACTTTTAAACTCAATACAAATTCTCAAACTGCTGTGGTGGGAATTGAACTCACACTCCCTGGACTAATAATCCAGGCCTCTAGATTACTAGTCCAATAACATAACCACTGTACCCGATTTCCATTTAACAGAATCAAAACAAAAACAGTCTATACCTGAAACATTAACTTGTCTGTTTTCTCCACAGATGCTGCCTGACCTACTGAGTGTTTCCAGTATTTTCTGTTTCTGTTTCAGAATTCTAGCTTTTTGCTTGTAGTTTAATTTATCTGAATTATTGGGTAAAAATTAAGATTTCAAGCTGGACTTCAGAATCAGTTAGCTACTTAACTTTCTTCAGTCCAAAAATGTTTTAAACTCACATGTATCAGGAATGTTCTTGGTATCCACAGGCAAATTAGTCAAATTGTGTTAGTTGCTAATCATTATTGTGGAGGTCTATGTGAACCTTCTGAAAGTTTGTCAAAGCTTCAGCTACATCACAGTGCTTATCAGATAGTTGTCACCGTCAATGTTACACATTCTGAAATGCTACAAAAAGAAAATTATGTATGACTCCTCCAACTCTGGACTCTGGCCCATCCATGATTTTCATCGCTCCACCATTGGCGGTTGTGCCTTCAGCTGCCTAGGCCCTAAGCACTGGAATTCCCTCCTTAAACCTCTTCACCTCTCTCTCCTCCTTTAAGCATGGGAGAAGCAGCTGAGAGGAGTACATAAAGCTCAGGAGAAGTGGCTGAGAGGAGGACATGAAGCTCGGGAGAGGCGGCTGAGAGGAGCACATAAAGCTCAGGAGAAGTGGCTGAGAGGAGGACATGAAGCTCGGGAGAGGCGACTGAGAGGAGGACATGAAGCTCAGGAGAGGCGGCTGAGAGGAGGACATGAAGCTCGGGAGAGGCGGCTGAGAGGAGCACATAAAGCTCAGGAGAAGTGGCTGAGAGGAGGACATGAAGCTCGGGAGAGGCGACTGAGAGGAGGACATGAAGCTCAGGAGAGGCGGCTGAGAGGAGGACATGAAGCTCAGGAGAGGCGGCTGAGAGGAGGACATGAAGCTCGGGAGAGGCGGCTGAGAGGAGGACATGAAGCTCGGGAGAGGCGGCTGAGAGGAACACTATAAAACAAAAGCAGGGAAAAATCTGAATCTGAAAAAGTGACATCAGAGCAGAGGGAGAAGCGATGGAGCCTGAGGAATTATAACTAAGGGCCCGATTTTAGCACCGGCTATCGGGCGCGTTCTCGGTGGGGGGGCCCCGAAAATTGCGAAATCCAGGAGCGGGACCGGATCACGCCTCGATCCCGCCCACTTCCGGGTTCCCCACTGACGCGCCGGCGTGCGCGCGCAGCCCCCGCTGGTGGGAATCCCACAGGCAATTAAAGGCAGCGGGATGCCACTTGAGAGTATTTATACTGGTATTTCAGGTCATTAACTGACCTGATTAAGGGACTGTGTGTGATTTTGGATCAACATGGGACTGTTTCACACACTGGGTGAAACACTCCCAGATCGAATGGACGTGTTGCAGCTGTCAGCCTGTGGCAGCTGCAAAGGTCCATTTGACAGGTCGGGGGGGGGAGACCCTCACCCATTGCAGGAGGCCACTCTGTCACTTGGGACAAAGTTTGGCCTCCACCACCCCCCTCCTGACGGTCAAAGTCACCAACCTGCACACTTACCCCGGGGTCCGGAGAAATGTACCTACCTTGCGGACCCCCTCAGATGTACATCTTGCAGATGGGGGCCGCCGTAGCTGCAGTCATGACCTCCTCGGAGGGCGAACAGCATCACCAGCCTCACCAGCCTCGCCATCCACGCCGTCCACCTCTGACACGTGTAGCTCCACAACAGAGTGCTGTGACACATCCACCTGTACAGCAGGAGGGAGGGCTACCGCAGAGAGAGATGCGTCGCAGAGGGCACTACCCTCGCCACAGGTTCCACAGACCGAGGCTCAGCCTCCTGGACCTCTCTGAGCAGCAGTGCACATGGAGGCTCAGAGTCACTCGACATGTAGCCGTGGACATCTGCTGCCTCTTTCATGCCGAGCTGCTCCTGGCTGGCCCGTGCACCATCTTCCTACCTGTCGCTGTCAAAGTCACCACTGCCCTCAACAACTTCTCCTCCGCACCCTTCCAGGGTGCAACCGGGGACATCGCCGATGTCTCTCAGTCGTCTGCACAGAAGAGCCCTGCAAATACACCTACACCCTCTCTGCAGTGACACAATGGGTGGCATCAGTGGTGGGTCCTCATAGTGATACCCAGGAGCGGGCATTATTGCACAAACCGGACATGATTCGCGAAGACATGGCAGTAGTGGTGCCAATATAATGTGTGATGTGAGTTGTTCTGAAATTCAATATAAGTAACAACCAACACAAACCCTCAAACACCCTTGTGCATCCCCTTTATGCTCACAACACGTTTGCCTTATGCTGCCTACTGCACAGGTGGTGGCAGGTTGAAGGAGGCTGGCCGTGAGAGAGATGCACGAGAGGGTGAGTATGGGATAGAGCCATGAGATTGTATGAGGATTGGGTTGCGTGGTAGTGGCGGGATGAGTACTGGCGAGGTGAGTAAGTGCAGGTAAGATGAGGATGGGGTTTGAGTGGGTATGAGGGGTGATGTGACAGAGTAGTGTTGGCAGTACTGAAGGAAATGTGGGGTGGGGGCAGTGATGTGGCAGACGGAGTGTAGGGGAAAGACTACGTGTACTCACTGTGGCTGACCTACTGAGGTCATTGGACCGCCTCCTGCACTGTGTGCAGGTGGGCGATATGTTGGTGGCGCAGGTGACCCCCTCTGCCACCTCGAGCCAGGCCTTCCTGGTGGCGGAGGCGGGCCGCTTCCTCCCGCCCACCGGGTGGAAGATCTCTGTCCTCCCCCTCCTCCTCACCCCATGTATTGATACCTGGGGTGAGGCATCATTAAACTGGGAGCAGCCTTCCCCCTGGGCTGTATAGTGATGTAATAGATTGTAAAAAAGCTAATTTTGAAGGGATGAGAGTGGAACTAGAGAAGGTAAACTGAAAAAAAATATTGACAAAGAAATAGAACAGCAGTGGGAAATATTTAAAGCGGTGATCAATAGAGTTCAGGAGAAATATATTCCTCTAAAAAACAAGAACAAACTAGTTAATAATGAAACACCATGGATCAATAAAGTGATAAAGGTAAAATTGAAACTAAAAAAGAAGGCATACTCTAAGTACATAGACAAAAAGGAAGTGGATGACAAAAGGGAATATGAAGAGGTTAGGAAGGAAATCAAAAATCAATTAGGAAAGCAGAGAGGAACTATGAAATTAAATTATCCAGGAATATAAAAAGAAATAGTAAGGTATTCTACACACACATAAATAATAAAAG
Organism: Heptranchias perlo; assembly: GCF_035084215.1. Taxonomy (NCBI): domain Eukaryota; kingdom Metazoa; phylum Chordata; class Chondrichthyes; order Hexanchiformes; family Hexanchidae; genus Heptranchias; species Heptranchias perlo. The sequence goes on along the minus strand of NC_090325.1, from coordinate 53,524,203 downwards.
AAAAATCAGGATAGGGATTGGGTCACCAAGGGTTGCACAAGATAAACTCACAGGTACTGACAGCAAAATGGCGGAAATATTGAAGAGTTACTTTGCCTCAGTATTTACCAGATGGGTATGACATTAGAAGAGGAGATCAAAAAAGATATAAAAACATTTAAGATAGAAAGGGGGGAGGTAATTGATAAACTAATCAAACTTAGAGAGGATAAAACCACTGGTCCCGATGGATTGCATCTGTACATATTAAAAGAAATTAAGGAAGAGATAGCAGAGGCACTATTACATATATATAAAAATTCATTAGAAAAGGGCATAGTGCTAGAGGACTGGTGGACAGCTAATGTTATTATTATATTTAAAAAGGGAGATAGAACCAGTCCAGGGAATTATAGACCAGTTAGCTTAATGCTGGTGGTAGGAAAGATAATGGGATCTTTACTCCAACATGTAATAGAAACACATCTAGAAAACAAAAATATAATAAAGAGTAGTCAGCATGGATTTATGAAGGGAAAGTCATGCTTGACCAACCTTATTGAATTCTTTGAAGAAGTGACAGAAAGAGTAGACAAGGGTAATGTAGTTGATGTAATAGAGTCATAGAGTCATAGAAGTTTACAACATGGAAACAGGCCCTTCGGCCCAACATGTCCATGTCGCCCAGTTTATACCACTAAGCTAGTCCCAATTGCCTGCACTTGGCCCATATCCCTCTATACCCATCTTACCCATGTAACTGTCCAAATGCTTTTTAAAAGACAAAATTGTACCCGCCTCTACTACTGCCTCTGGCAGCTCGTTCCAGACACTCACCACCTTTGAGTGAATAAATTGCCCCTCTGGACCCTTTTGTATCTCTCCCCTCTCACCTTAAATCTATGTCCCCTCGTTATAGACTCCCCTACCTTTGGGAAAAGATTTTGACTATCTACCTTATCTATGCCCCTCATTATTTTATAGACTTCTATAAGATCACCCCTTAACCTCCTACTCTCCAGGGAAAACATTTGGATTTTCAAAAGTCCGTTGATAAGGTACCGCATTGTAGATTCATGACTAAGGTCAGAGAATGTAGAGTCAGGGGACCTGTAGCAGAATGGATAGCAAGCTGGCTGCAAAACAGAAAACAGAGAGTCGGGGTTAAGGATAGCTACTCAGACTGTCAAAAGGTGGGAAGTGGTGTTCCACAGGGATTGGTGCTGGGACCACTGTTGTTCACAATTTACATCAATGATTTGGACTCGGGAATCAGAAGTACAATTTCAAAATTTGCGGACGATACCAAATTGGGGGGTATAGTTAATACAAAGGAAGAATGCGTCAAAATGCAAGAATATGTTAATAAACTTGCAGAATGGGCAATAAATTGGCTAATGAATTTCAATATAGATAATCGTGAGGTGTTGTGTTTTGGTAGGAAGAATAAGGAGGCCACACATTGTTTGGATAATAAGAGTCTAAATGGGTTGGAGGATCTTGGGGTACAGATACAAAAATCACTAAAGTAGCAATGCAGATTAATAAGGCCATAGAAAAGGCAAACCAAGCACTAGGGTCCATTTCTAGATAGGTAGACTTGAAAAGCAGAGAAGTTATGTTAAACTTGTTTAGAACCTTGGTTAGACCACACTTGGAGTACTATGCACAACTCTGGTCTCCATATTTTAAAAAAAGATATATATGCATTGGAGAAGGTGCAAAAAAGATTCACAAGAATGTTACCAGGATTGAGAGGATATAATTTTCAGGAAAGACTAAACAGGCTGGGGCTTTTTTCTAGAAAAGAGAAGGCTGAGGGGTCACCTGATAGAGGTCATTAAGATAATGAACGGGTTTGATAGGGTAGACGTAGAGGAAATGTTTTCACTTGTGGAGGAGTTCAAAACTAGAGGTCATAAATATAAGATAGTCACTAATAAATCCAATAGGGAATTAAGGAGAAACTTCTTTACCAAAAGAGTGGTAAGAATGTGGACACTACCACAAGGAGTAGTTGAGGCAAATAGCATAGATACATTTAAGGGGAAGCTAGATAAGCACACGAAGGAGAAAGGAATAGAAGGCTATGCTAATAGGGTTAGATGAAGTAGAGAGGGAGGAGGCTTGTGTAGAACATAAAGACCGGCATAGACCAATTGGGACGAATTGCCTGTTTCTGTGCTGTAGACTCAATGTAACTCAATGTAAGTGTCAAAGTTTATTTGATAATGCTGCTATGAAGCATCTTGGGATGTTTTACTATGTTAAAGGTGCTACATATATGCAAGTTGTTGTTGTTGTTGATGATGACTAGCTTTAACAATGCATTTGGCTTCTGAAAGAGAAAGACACATTGATATTTTAGGTTGGGATCTATCATCAGTTCAGATGACGTTCTCATCTGAAATGTTCACCTATCTTTTTCTTTCAGACTCCCACCACTTACTGTTATTTCTTTATCTCTGTTGAAGAAGTATCCCTTCACTGTTAAATGAATTATATGGTTACATCTAAATTGTTTTCCAAACAGACTTTTTCTTTGCTTTCATTCAAAAGGAATGTTATGCAGTTTGTCCTCTAATATATATATTGCATTTGGAGCCAGAAATGCTATAATTGAAGAAAAATATTGAATTTATAATGTTACAAATGACCAGTGACATTGAGCTTGAGTGTGTCTCTGAAGCAGCTTATTCATGGTGAGCAGGCTCCAGTATAATGTTTATAAATGGACTACAGAGCAATAAACTCAGCTGGAAATTATTATGGAATGGAATGCTACCCTATTTATGCTTATGGCTCAGTGGGCAAATTTGGGTGAGCCTAGATTAACCTTGTGTGTGGCCAGTAATTGATATGAAATTCATTCACTGAATCATTTTACAGCATCAATTTTTACACACACAGTTTGGATCATTTCCAGTCACCCACTGACATGTCATTTCAGTGACAACTCAGCTTCACTTTGGAACTTGGGAAGAACAGGGACTTGATTACATAGTACTATTTAGCAGTCCAGGGTCAGACAAGAGCAACTTGAGTATAATGGTCTTCTATAAAAACAGAAAAATCTGTGACTGAACAGCTATAAATATACAAAAACTGACAAACAGCTTGTAAAAAGCTGACACAAACCCAATAAGGTTGGTAACTCAAAAACAGCCCTAAATATAGATTTATGACAAAGGCCAGAGCTTTAAGGTGATTGAGTAGGTTAAATTCCTTTTTTTATGACATAGATTCAGGAATTTTACCAGTGCTTTAGAAAATACATTCCACAATTTTATTTCTTTTTCCTATGAAAGCTGAAACCCAATGCCATATTGTCACAATGAATATGTAATGGGATGTGAACTTGTTGTAACTTAAATTACAGTCATACTCAATATTCCATCACTTGTATTACAAGAAAAAACACAAGTGACACCCTGCCATGTTGATGCAGCTCCATTCACAGCCACCTTTCAATGGTTTCTTTTTAAAAATTATTTCTTCTCAGGACATGGACGACACTGGCAAGAATGCATTTATTACCCAACCCTTGGAACCTATGATAAGATAGTGATGGGCCTTGTTAATGGACCGCTGCAGTGAATGTGATCCCACAATGGTTTTAGATAGGGCATTCCAGGATAGCGATGATGAAGGAATGGCGATATATGTCCAAGCCAGGATGGTGTGTGAGCTGGAGGGGAACTTGAAGGTAGGGGTGTTGTTTCGCAGTGGTAGAGGTCACAGGGAGGGAGGTTCTGTCAAAGTAACCTTGGTGAATTGCTGCAGTACATCCTGAAGATTGTACACTGTGGTAGAGGAGGTGGATAGTGACAGTCAATCAACCGAACTGTTCTGTCCTGGATGGTGTTTAGTTTTTTGAGTGTTGTTGTGGCTGAACCCATCCATCACACTTCTTATTTGAGCCTTGTAGATGGTGGAGAGACTTTAAAGTGTCAGAAGGTGAGCCACTCATTGCAAAATACCTAGCCTCTGCTCTGCTCTTGTAGCCATAGTGTTGATGTAACTGGGTCAATTCAGTTTCTGGTCAATTGTAATCCCCAAGATGTTGATGGTGAGGGACTCAATGATGGTAGTGCTGTTGACGGTCATGGAGAGGTAGCTGGGCTTTCTTTTGGTCGACATGGACATTTCCTGGCATTTATGTGGTCTGAATGTTACCTGCCGTTTGTCAGCCTAGGCCTGGATGTTTTGTAAGGTGGCATGGGCTTCTTCATTATTGGAGGAAACATAGAAAATAGGAGCAAGAGTAGGCCATTTGGCCCTTCGGGCCTGCTCCACCATTCAAAATGATCATGGCTGATCGTCTAACTCAGTACCCTGTTCCTGCTTTTTCCCCATATCCCTTGATCCCTTTAGCATTAAGAAATATATCTATCTCCTTCTTGAATATATTTAACGACCTGGCCTCCACTGTCTTCTGTGGTAGAGAACTCCACAGGTTCACCACCCTCGAAGTGAAGAAATTTCTCCTCATCTCGGTTCTAAATGGTACACCCCATATCCTGAGACTGTGACCCCTGGTCGTGGACTCCCCAGCCATCGGGAACATCCTCCCTGCATCTAGTCTGTCTAGTCCTGTGAGAATTTTATATGTTTCGATGAGATCACCTCTCATTCTTCTAAACTCTAGTGAATATAGGCCTAGTCGACCCAATCTCTCCTCGTACGTCAGTCCAGCCATCCCAGGAATCAATCTGGTAAACCTTTGTTGCAGTCCCTCCATGACAAGGATATCCTTCCTCAGATAAAGAGACCAGGACTGCACACAATACTCCAGATGTGGTCTCACCAAGGCCCCAACATGAATGGGAGGACCCTAGGCAAGACAGAGGGTCAGAGGGATCTTGGTGTGCAAGTTCACAGATCCCTGAAGGCGGCGGAACAGGTAGATAATGTGGTAAAGAAGGCATATGGGATACTTGCCTTTATTAGCCGAAGCATAGAATATAAGAGCAAGGAGGTTATGATGGAGCTGTATAAAACACTGGTTAGACCACAGCTGGAGTACTGTGTGCAGTTCTGGTCGCCACACTACAGGAAGGATGTGATCGCTTTGGAGAGGGTGCAGAGGAGATTCACCAGGATGTTACCAGGGCTGGAGCGCTTCAGCTATGAAGAGAGACTGGGAAGATTGGGTTTGTTTTCCTTGGAGCAGAGGAGGCTGAGGGGGGACATGATTGAGGTGTACAAAATTATGAGGGGCACAGATAGGATGGATACTAAGGAGCTTTTTCCCTTCGTTGAGGGTTCTATAACAAGGGGACATAGATTCAAGGTAAAAGGCGGGAGGTTTAGAGGGGATTTGAGAAAGAACTTTTTCACCCAGAGGGTGGTTGGAGTCTGGAACTCACTGCCTGAAAGGGTTGTGGAGGCAGGAACCCTCACAACATTCAAGAAGCATTTGGATGAGCACTTGAAATGCCATAGCATACAAGGCTATGGACCAAATGCTGGAATATGGGATTAGAGTAGACAGGGCTTGATGGCCGGCGTGGACACGATGGGCCGAATGGCCTCTATCCGTGCTGTATAACTCTCTATGACTCTCTCTATACCATTCGCCTTCCTAACTGCTTGCTGCACCTGAATGCTCGCTTTCAGCGGCTGGTGTACAAGGACACCCAGGTCTCGTTGCACCTCCCCTTTTCCCAATCTATCACCATTCAGATAATAATCTGCCTTTCTGTTCTTACAACTAAAGTGGATAACCTCACATTTATCCATGTTATACTGCATCTGCCATGTTCTTGCCCAGTCACCCAACTTGTCTAAATCACATTGGAGCCTCTTTGCATCCTCCTCACAGCTCACATTCCACCCCAGCTTTGTGTCGTCTGCAAACTTGGAAATGTTACATTTAGTTCCCTCATTCAAATCATTGATATATATTGTGAATAGCTGGGCCCAAGCACTGATCCCTGCAGTACCCCAGGAGTTGAGAATGAACATTGTGGAATGGTAAGCAAACAGCCCCAGTGATAGCTCATTTTCAATCCACCTCAGAAGCTTGGCTCTTGCCTTTCCACCTTGTTGACTAGTATAGTATCTATCTGGGTTGTCACTATCCCCTCTTAAGTGTGCGCGCCGCATCTTGGACACCATTTTCTGAGCTTAGGTGTTCGTGTAGCGCCTACAAAACAGGCACTACACGGCCCAATTTTGTCCCCAGTCTATAAAGAACTATGCTGAGGTCTAAATCTATCACATCTACAGAATTTCTGTTGTCCACAAGATTCATAATTTCCTTGAAGAAATCCAGCAACTTTCCAGCAAAACATCCCTCCCATAAATCAATGCTGACTCCCTCTTTGTATGCCATACCTGCACAGTTATTTCATTATCCCCTCTTTCAGGATGCCCTCCAATACTTTAGCCACAATGGATGCTAGACTGCCTGTCCTGTAGCTTTCTTGGCCATCCCTGTGACCCCTTTTAAAGATTAATGTTATGTTAGCTACTTTCCAAACCTTGAACACTATTCCCATTTCAAATGTTTCCCTATAAATAGTGCACCAGATCTTATACTTCTGTGGAATTGAGGCACAAAGATGCACTTTTGGCCTCAGACAATCTATTTTCCTCAGGCTCCCTGACAGCTGCCAAGGAGTCTGCCAGTAGTGGGGCCAGAGATTTGATGCAATAGGCTTTGAAGGCCTGGCACGTCATTTCTTTGCCAGCAGCCTCCAAGCTCCCAGTGAAAATGGGCAAAATGTTTTTAAAGTCTGATGCCAGGGCCTGTGCAATCGATCACTTTGCAATCAATTTCAAAAGCTTTCTGGGTTCTAGGGGTGAACTGGCTTCCCTTGCATTCAGTTTTGCTTTGGTTCAAATGACATAAGATACATTGGGGGGGATAATGCATTTGAACAAGCTTGCACATATCATAGTATCATAGTAGGTACAGCACAGGAGGAGGCCATTCAGCCCATCGTGCCTCGTGCCTGTGTCGGCTCTTTGAAAGAGCTATCCAATTAGTCCCATTCCCTTGCTCTTTCCCCATAGCCCTGCACATTTTTTCCCTTCAAGTATTTATCTAATTCCCTTTTGAAAGTTACTATTGAATCTGCTTCCACCACCTTTTCAGGCAGTGAATTCCAGATCATTACAGTAGACATACTGATCATATATGTAGGCATATTGACATCAGGGGTCCGATTTTAAGATGGAATTGCGGGTGCGTTGGGGCCGGGGAGGCTGCAAAAATCGGGAAAATCCCGAGCGATTTCGGAAGCCGGCTCCAACCCGCCGACTTCCGGGGTTGCCACAGATCACCTGTGTGCCCGCGCTTCACAAATCCGGAAGTCCTGCCGGGAATTAAAGCCGGCCGGACGATAGTTAAACCACTTAATGACATCGTTGATCTTGATTAAGTCATTATTTTTGTGGTGATTGAGGCAGGGATGCGATTTTAATTCAGCCTCGGCATGTTTCCCGTACTGTGGGAAACATTCCATGTTCAAAGAGAAGTGTTTCAGGCAGCAGCCAGTTGGACATTTAAATGCCTGTTTGACAGATGGGGATAAAAGGTAAGTTATGGCAGCAGGGCACTCAGGTGTCTCAGACAAACTTTTGGCTGAGAGATCTTTGTGCTTAGACTGCAAATTCTTGCTTTACACTCAGAATTCTTCTGTTTACACATATTTACCAAATTTTTGGACCCCCTCAAACTGACACCATCAGGATGGGGGGGGGGGGGTGGCGATGGCTGCATTCACCACTACATCCGAGGACGAGCAACATCACCAGCCTCGCCAAGCACTTCTGCCACTTGGAGCTCCACAACATGGTGCCACACGGTTCCACACCACAGGAACCTGCACAAGAGCATAGAGGGCAACAACAGGAGGGAGCGCCATCGCAGGAGGCACTACCTTCATCAGAGGGTCTACAGACCGAGGCGCAATGCCTACAGAGGTACAGAGTGAGTCGCCAGGTTGTTTCAGACATCTGCAGCCACCTTCATGCCGAGCTGCTCCCGGCTGGCCCTGGCGGCACCCATTACCCGTCACTGTTAAAGTGACCACTGCCCTCACCTTCTTCACCTCCAGATCATTCCAGGGTGCCACCAGTGATATTGCCGGGGTCTCTCAGTTGCCTGCACACAAGTGCATAAGGCAGGTCATCGACGGCTTGTTTCGTAGAGCCTTGCAATATGTCAACTTCCCCATGGATGACCTCAGCCAGACGGAGAGGGCAGTGGAATTCCACTCTGTGGCTGGCTTCCCACGAGTGCAGGGTGTAATCGATTGCACCCACATAGCACAAGCGGGACTGTTCATCAACAGGAAGGGGTATCACTTCATCAACATTCAGCTCGTTTGTGACCACCGCAAAAGATTCCTTCATGTGTGCGCCAGATTCCCTGGCAGCTGCCACGATTCCTTTATTCTGAGGGAATCCAACGTCACCTTCTTCCACTCACCGAATACCCTTAAGAGCTGGCTCCTCGGAGACAAGGGATACCCCCTGCACACGTGGCTAATGATGTCTCTGAGGAACCCAATCACCGAACAACAGTGTTGATACAACGACAGCCACATCGCCACCAGGTCTACAATTGAGTATGCTGTAGGGGTGCTCAAGATGCGATTTAGGTGCCTTGATCATTCTGGGGGAGTGCTTCAATACGCATCAGAGAGACTGGGATGCATTATAGTAGCATGTTGTGCCCTGCACAACATGGCACAACAGAGAGGGGGGCCGCTTGAGGAGGCCCCATCCACATCTGCCATCTACATTGAGGAGGAAGAGGTGGACAAGGAGGACGAGGAGGACGAGGAGGACGACGAACCCATGGCCAGAGCAGCGGCTCACCTGGCTGCTCGTGAGGCCAGGGATTCACTCATGTGTGAACGGTTCTCCTAACAGCAGAAAGTGTGAAGAGTCCACTCCTCAGACCACCTGGAAAGACCAGCGCCAACACCAGCAACCCCCACCCCTCTCTGCAAAAAACAGTCCTGCTACTACACATACACCCACTGTAAAGTGACCCAATGGATGGCATCAAGTGTCGCCGTTCACGGTGAAGCTCATGAAAGGGCGCTATCACAAAAGCCAGTCAAGAATGGGCAAGACGTGGCAGCAGTGGTGAGAATGACAACATTTAATGTGAAGATAACAAAAACCAAATATAAATGAAAAACATGACAGTCTGTCAGACACCCTTGTACATACTCTTGGTGATCACAAATCCTTAGCCTTTCGCTTCCTACTACTTCTACGTGGTGCATCCCCTGTGGCTGCAGCAGAGGTAGTGGCAAGTTGCTCATATTCATGCCCTGACTGCTTAGACACTTTGGGCCTATGCCCTCTGGGTTTTGGAGCCCGTGAGGGCCCCTCCAAAGACTGCTCCATCTGCACCTGTGCAGGGGCAGACACGGCCACCTGGAGAGGAGGCAGCATTGTGGGTACTGGTTGAGAGGGGGGCAACGAGTGAGATGTGGGAGAGTGATCTCCACTTCCATGTCCACTTTTGCCATCTTCCCTCTCCTGGGCCAGGGCCACATCACTCCTGCCAACCTGCTGGACAACAGTTTGGAGGACATGTATGATGCCTTGGAAAGCCGCTTCTAAACCATCTGTCAGCCTGTTTAAGGCGGCAGAATGTTGTTCACCGTAAGTCCGAACGGCCGTTGTCAGGGCCTGAGTGGACTTATTTGTGAGCCGTACTTGAAACTCAACGGAGGATAGCCTTCTCTCCATCACAGAGATTCCTGCACTTACCTGCGACTACCTCAGTCAGTACATGTCCCTATAACATTACCTCAGAGATTCCCTCCTATACCTGTGCCACCATTCCACTCATGCAGGAGTTGGACTCCTCCATCCTCTGCGCTATTGTGGAGAGTGCGTGTGGCACCTATTCCAGTACCTCGCAAATGTGCTGCTGTCCCTCGATCATTCTCCTTTTAAAGGATGACCCCCGGGGTTCAGCTTCTGCATCCAGTTGAGCAGAGCCTGGAGAGGAATGCACCCACTAACGTGGACTCTCCACAGCTGCCCCTGCCATCAGTATCTGCTTGTGCTCACTTGGGGGTGTGATAAGGAACATGGAATGCAGGAGGATCAATACGTGTACTCACTTTTGCTGACCTAGTTAGGTCATTGAAGCACTCTCTGCTCTGGACCCAGGAGCGGGAGATGTTGCTGCTGCTGGTGACCTCCTCTGCCAACTCCAGCCAGGCCTTCTTCGTGGCAGAGGTAGGGCACTTCCTTTCATCCGTGGGGTAAAACACTTCCCTCCTCCTTCACACCCTGCCAGTAGTTGCTGCAGTGAAGCATCACTAAATCTCAGAGCAGCCTTGCCCCTGTGCTGCTCCATTGTGCCTTTTTGGTGTTTGCTGCAGCAAAAGCCTTTGGAGCAATGGCCCGTTAAATAGAGCTGCTCCAGCTGACAGCCTGTCATGAGGGTGTGCAGTCCGCCCACTGTGCAGCTTTCAGACGGCAAACCTGGAAGCCCCTTTAAGGGCCACCAATTAACTTACAATCGCGTGGGAAACAGTAAGATTTTATTAGTCGGGTTACCCAAGCGCCCATTGGCCTCTCCGCAGCCATCCCGCCACCCTTTGAAAATCGAACCCCACTTGTCATTTACGGCTAGAATTCCAACAGGAATGTAAATGGGCAGGGGTGTGTCCCCATGCCATTTCCCAATCCCACCCTACCAGTTCTGCCTAGAAATTGGCAGAGGGAGGGGAGAAGATCCCAACCAGTGGCAACGATGTAACCAACTTTGCTGCCCATTTCTTGAAGAAACTTTTTACGAAGTCCATGCAGGTCTGGTTCCCTATCTTTCTTAAACTTGCTCAGCCCATCATTGACTGCCTTATTTAAAAGTTTTATTCCTTTAGTACCTTCTTTGTCCTCCTAGAAACTTATTTTCCATGTTGTGGAGACTGCAAATGTTAAACTACAATGCATGCGATTGATTTTTTCTTATAATGAATTTCAAATATATAACGTACCAGATTCAAAGAAACCTCTTAACAAGGGCCTTTCAGCCCCTTGAGCCTATTCCACCATTCAATTTGATCATCGCTGATCTGTATCTTAACTCCATTTACCCACCTTGGTTTCATATCACTTAATACCCTTACCTAACATAAATCTATCAATCTCAGATTTGAAATTTTCAATTGACCTAGCCTCTAGTTTTTTGGGGGAGAAAATTCCAGATTTCCAGTGCCCTTTGTGTGAAGAAGTGCTTTCTAACATCACACGTGAACGGCCTAGATTTAATTTTAAGGCTATGTCTTATTGTTCTGGACTCCCCCACCAGAGGAAATAGTTTCTCTTTATCAAATCCTTTAATTATCTTAAATACCTCAATTAGATTACCTAATCTTATATACTCAAGGGAATACAGGTCTAGTCAATGCAACCTGTCCTTATAATTTAAACCTTTTAACCCCGGTATCATTCTGGTGAATCTGCGGTGCAACCCTCCAAGGCCAATATATCCTTCCTGAGGTGGGGTGCCCAGAGCTGAACGCAATACTCCAGATGGGGTCTAACCAAAGCTTTATGCAACTGTAGCATAACTTCCACCGCTTTGTATTCTAGCCTCCTTGACATAAAGGCTAACATTCTATTAGCATTTTAAATTATTTTATGTACCTATCCGCTAATTTTTAGTGATTTCTATACATGGACCCCTAAATCTCTCTGCTCCTCCACAGTTCCTAGCTTCTCAACATTTAGAAAATATTCTGATCTATCTTTCTTAGGTCTAAAGTGGATGACCTCACACTTCCCCACGCTGAACTCCATCTGCCACAGTTTTGCCCACTCACTTAATCTATCAAAGTCCCTTTGCAACCTTCTGCTCCCATCTAAATTACTTACTGTGCCATCTAACTTGGTGTCATAGGCAAACTTGGATATAGAGCTCTCTATTCCTTCATCTAAGTCATTTATAAATATAGTGAAAAGCTGAGATTCCAGTACAGATCCCTGGAAAGACACCACTAGTCACATCCTGCCAATTGGAGTACATACCTATTATCCCTATTCTCTGTCTCCGACCTCTTAACCAATTCCCTACTCATGTCAGTAGGTTATCTCTAATTCCATGCGCTTTCATTTTTCCTAACAGTCTCTTGATTAAATTATAAAAACTAGTGCAGCTACTTTTGCCTCAGCAGCAGTCATTTATTTCCCAATGACACACCTCCATCCTTGTCCATTATTCATTTTGCTTTATTATTGAGTATCTTTTTATGGTATTGAGATACTGTCTGCACTCCTCTTAACTTTTGAAATGTGTTCTATTTCCTTTGTTTATTTTAGTCCATGTACTTTCTTATTTAATAACTGCAGGTATCTTGTTATTGGAGCCTATTGTCTTCTATTTTCTTTCAAAGGATTTATTAAAATCTGAAGCCCTACCTCTGAAAAATGACTTGCGGCTTAGTGTGGTTTTGCTTTGTCATTATATATACCATTATAGAAACCAAGTCACACTTACTAAGAAAGGTCAAGTGGGTCGTTTCTGGTTCTTAAGCCTCATTTTATTTGTTACTCTAACCTTTCATTGGGTGCCTTCACTTGCTATCAGTAGCAACTTACCATGTATGAATATGAAAAATACCACATTAACAATGAATAATTAACGTAGGCTTAGATATTTCTGTTGGTAATATTAGTGGATTTGTGCGACAATACTTTGTTTTCTACTTTAAGGCAAATGTTAGCTCACTACTTTACATGGATTATGCTCTCCATTAAAATAGCAAAGTGAGGAATCATTTGAGTGTGAAGTGGCTGTTAAAAGCAGCATTTTGGGTTTCATAACTAGGTCCCAAAATCCTTGGAGACTTCTCTGCCAGCACGAGTGTGGAGGAGAAGAATCCTACCCCCATTGCCATGTTTGGGGTAGGCCAATGGTGCCGACAAGATGGTGCAACGAAGGTTCACTATATTGATTCTTGGGATGAGAGGGTTGACTTATGAGAAGAGATTGAATAGAATAGGCCTATACTCTCTGGAGTTTAGAAGACTGAGAGGTGATCTCATTGAAACATATAAGATTCTGAGGGGGCTTGACAGGGTAGATGCTGGGAGGCTGAGGGAAAATTTTGATAGGGCCTATTATTGGCCATAGGTAGCGTGATCCACTATTAACCTGCGCCCAATGGTCCCGGCGCAGGCAGGACGAGAACTTTGTCCAGCCTCAGTACTCACCGTCAGTTTGCGTTGAAATCCAGACCTTACACATCGATTCAATGCAATTTGCACTTTCCACCAACAGGGGTAGCCCCAATCTCCCACATGGCAGACTGGTCAAAAAAGTACAAGCCCATTGGATCCAAGGGAGACTGGCAAGTTGGATCCAAAATTGGCTCAGTGGCAGGAAGCAAAGGGTAATGGTCGACGGGTATTTTTGTGACTGGAAGGCTGTTTCCAGTGGGATTCCGAAGGGCTCAGTAATAGGCCCCTTGCTTTTTGTGATATATATTAGTGATTTGGACTTAAATGTAGGGGGCATGATTAAGAAGTTTGCAGATACAAAAATTGGCCATGTGGTTGATAGTGAGGAGGAAAGCTGTAGACTGCAGGAAGATATCAATGGACTGGTCAGGTGGGCAGAAAAGTGGTAAATGGAATTCAATCTGGAGAAGTGTGAGGTAATGCATTAGGGGAGGGCAAACAAGGCAAGTGAATATACAATAAATGGGAGGATACTGAAAGGTGTAGAGGAGGTGAGGGATCTTGGAATGCATGTCCTCGGATTCCAGAAGGTAGCAGGACAGGTAGATAAGGTGGTTAAGAAGGTAAATGGAATACTTTCCTTTATTAGCCGAGGCATAGAATATAATATTATGCTGGAACTGTATAAAATACTGGTTAGGCCACAGCTTGAGTATTGTGTACAGTTCTGGTCACCACATTACAGGAAGGAAGTATTTACACTAGAGAGGGTAGAGAGGAGATTTACGAGGGTGTTGCCAGGACTGGAGAATTTTAACTATGAGGAAAGATTGGACAGGCTGGGGTTGTTCTCTTTGGAACAGAGGAGGCTGAGGGGTGATTTAATTGAGGTGTACAAAATTATGGGGGGCCTAGATAGAGTGGATAGGAAGGACCTATTTCCCTGAGCAGAGAGGTCAATAACCAGGGGGCATAGATTTAAAGTGATTGGTAGAGGGGAGCTGGGGGAAAAAATTTTCACCCGGAAGGTGGTGCTTGTCTGGAACTCACTGCCTGAAAGGGTGGTAGAGGCAGAAACCCTCAACTCATTTGAAAGGTACCTGGATGAGCACCTAAAGTGCCGTGACCTTCAAGGTTACTGACCAAGTGCTGGAAAGTGGAATTTAGCTGGGTGGCTCATTTTCAGCCGGCGTGGACATTTTTTAATTATTCGTTCATGGGATGTGAGCGTCACTGGCAAGGCCAGCATTTATTGCCCATCCCTAATTGCCCCTGAGAAGGTGGTGGTAATGGGCTGAATGGCCTCCTTCTGTGCCATAAAGTTTCTATGATTCTATGATTCAATCTCTTAAAGGGAGGATGCCTCTTCAAATCTGTTATTTGCTTAAAATAACAGTTTGCTGTCTGCACGGAGTCGGAACGGAGATCAGATACTGCACACACAAAATACAGATGCAGGTCCCGTCCCTATGTTTACACACTGATGACTTATGTTAAAACATTGAATAAAGGTTGCGCACTACTAAATCCCACATCCTGCAATCTGCACGCCAGACCTCACCAGTCTGCCAATCTGAGTTGGTACCAGGCCTGCGAGAGTGCGAGCACCAAGGTTCTCTGCTGGTGAACTAGCGACCTTGGTGCAAGAGGTGGACAGAAGGAGGGACATCTTATATCCGTGGGGGGCGGGGGGGGGGGCGGAGGAGGCCCTCCAGACTAATGCCCAAAGGCAATGGGAGGCAGCGAGTGACAAAGTCAATGCCAGGCACACAGTACCACGAACATGGATGCAGTGCAGGAAGAAGTTCAATGCTTTGACACGAGTGGTCACGGTAAGTGTGGTCAACTGTCAAGTGGCGTCTCCTACCAATTGCACCACTAGCCGCATCCACGTCTCCACGCACTGCACCCCCCTTCACACACCTACCTAGAAACTCTTTCCATCAGTACTCAATTCTTCCAATCAGATGATTCCTCTCACCCTTACACATTACCATTGTTTCAAGCCACCCACCCACAACTCACAGGCCACACACACTGGCAGCTATTCACCCTTGACAGGCACATCACCCAGAGACACGTACCGCTTTCTTGCAGAAGAAGATGGCGCATAACAGGAGGCAGCAAGTGGCATTTAGCCCCTTGAGCCTGTTCCACCATTCAATGAGATCATGCTGGACCTGTGACCTAACACCATATACCCGCCTTAGCCCCATATCCCTTAATCAAAGACCCTAATCAGAGACCTTAATCATATGTGGCCTTAATACCCTTGGTTCACAGGAATTTATGAATCTCAGATTTAGGGTTCACAATTGAGCTAACATCAACTGCCATTTGTGGAAGAGCATTCCAAACTTCTACTGCCCTTTGCATGTAGCAAAGTTTCCTAACTTCACTCCTGCACGTCCTGGCTCTAAATGTTAGGCTATGTCCCTGCGTCCTATTATTTAAGTGTAGGATATCTCCAAAAACAGTTACAAATGTATCGGCAGCCAGAAGCAATAATCCAGCCACTAACCTGTAAATCCTGTATGGTCCCTCTAAATAGAGCTAGTGGGGATCCCCCAGGCACTCTAAGACACGTTCAGATGGCCGTGGTTAAGACTGTGCATTGAGTTGAGCGTTAAGTTCCAAATTGGTGTCTATCACTTTAAATCAGCGTTGCACACTGATTACATCAATTTTCTCCTTACTTTATATGCTGCTGGTGTTCAGTATTTGCTCTAACTCCTATCCCAAGATGGCATGCGGCACGCTTCATGCTGGAAACATGCGTGCACAGCCAAGACGCCATCTTGGATGCTCGAGAGGCCGTAACAATGGGCACTACATGGCCAAATTTAGCACTCGCTGTTTCCCTGGCTGGCGAGTCTAGAACGAGGGGAAATAGTCTCAGGATAAGGGGTCGGCCATTTGGGACTGGAGATGAGTAGAAATTTCAGATTCAGATGCTTGTGAATCTTCGGCGGCCTGTGGATGCTCAGTGGTTGAGTACATTCAAGACTGAGAGCGATAGATTTTTGGACTCTAAGGGAATCAAGGGATAAGGGGATCAAGCGGGAAAGTGGAGTTAAGGTCGAAGATCAGCCATGATCTTATTGAATGACGGAGCAGGCTCCTGTTTCTTATGTTCTTATATCCTTAAGGCTGCCTTAGTGGCCCACAGCTGCTGCACCTGATGTCCCCGGAGGCCTAATGGGGCTGAAGAGAAAAAATGTAACTTTTAAAGCCTTTAGCTCCAAAAGAAGCCATTTATCCTTCAGACGAGGTAACTGATGCCCTCCAGATCAATTACCATAGTCTAGGTAAAGATTGGAACCGCAGCTCTCTGCTGGTGTGAGTTCTGCTGAGGCCATTCAAGGACGTAAAGGGCAGATTTCCCAGGAAAGCCCAGGAGCTCCCCCAACACCCCAGCCTATGCGCAGTGGGGGAAGATCTGCCTATGGCCCCCCTACAAGAATTTAACTAGCCAGTCTGAACTTGGTGGAATCCCAGCTATATCAGATTCTGGTCCCCGTATGGAAATTATGCTTTCCATCCTTTCCAGCTCCAGGAATTTTTTATTTATTCGTTCATGGGAAGTGGGCGTCACTGGCGAGGCCAGCATTTATTGCCCATCCCTAATTGCCCTTGAGAAGATGGTGGTGAGCCGCCTTCTTGAACTGCTGCAGTCCGTGTAGTGAAGGTTCTCCCACAGTGCTGTTAGGTAGGGAGTTCCAGGATTTTGACCCAGCGACGATGAAGGAACGACGATATATTTCTAAGTCAGGATGGTGTGTGACTTGGAGGGGAACGTGCAGGTGGTCTTGTTCCCATGTGCCTGCTGCCCTTGTCATTCTAGGTGGTAGTGGTCACGGGTTTGGGAGGTGCTGTCGAAGAAGCCTTGGCGAGTTGCTGCAGTACATCCTGTGGATGGTGCACACTGCAGCCACAGTGCGCCGGTGGTGAATGAAGTGAATGTTTAGGGTGGTGGATGGGGTGCCAATCAAGCGGACTGCTTTGTCCTGGACGATGTTGAGCTTCTTGAGTGTTGTTGGAGCTGCATTCATCCAGGCAAGTGGAGAGTATTCCATCACATTCCTGACTTGTGCCTTGGAGATGGTGGAAAGGCTGTGGGGAGTCATGAGGTGAGTCACTCGACGGAGAATACCCAGCCTCTGACCTGCTCTTGTAGCCACAGTATTTATGTGACTGGTCCAGTTAAGTTTCTGGTCAGTGGTGACCCCCAGGATGTTGATGGTGGGGGATTCTGCAATGGTAATGCCGTTGAATGTCAAGGGGAGGTGGTTAGCCACTCTCTTGTTGGAGGTGGTCATTGACTGGCACTTGTCTGGCACGAATGTTACTTTCCACTTATCGGTCCAAGCCTGGATGTTGTCCAGGGCTTGCTGCATGCAGGCACGGACTGCTTCATTACCTGAGAGGTTGCGAATGGAACTGAACACTGTGCAATCATCAGCGAACATCCCCATTTCTGACCTTATGATGGAAGGAAGGTCATTGATGAAGCAGCTGAAGATGGTTGGGCTTAGGACATGCCCTGAGGAACGCTTGCAGCAATGTCCTGGGGATGATATGATTGGCCTCCAACAACCACTACCATCTTCCTTTGTGCTAGGTATGACTCGAGCCACTGGAGGGTTTTCCCTGTGATTCCCATTAACTTCAATTTTACTAGGGCTCCTTGGTGCCACACTCAGACAAATGCTGCCTTGATGTCAAGGACAGTCACTCTCACCTCACCTCTGGAATTCAGCTCTTTTGTCCATGTTTGGACCAAGGCCGTAAGAGATCCGGAGCCGAGTGGTTCTGGCGGAACCGAAACTGAGCATAGGTGAGCAGGTTATTGGTGAGTAAGTGCCGCTTGATAGCACTGTCAAAGACACCTTCCATCACTTTGCTACTGATTGAGAGTAGACTGATGGGGTAGTAATTGGCCGGATTGGATTTGTGCTGCTTTTTGTGGACAGGACATACCTGGGCAATTTTCCACATTGTCGGGTAGATGCCAGTGTTGTAGTTGTACTGGAACAGTTTGGCTAGAGGCGCGGCTAGTTCTGGAGCACATGTCTTCAGCACTACAGCTGGGATGTTGTCAGGGCCCATAGCCTTTGCTGTATCCAGCGCACTCAGCTGTTTCTTGATATCATGTGGAGTAAATCGAATTGGCTGAAGACTGGCTTCTGTGATGGTGGGGATATCGGGAGGAAGCTGAGATGGATCATCCATTCTGAACTTCTGGCTGAAGATGGTTGCAAACGCTACAGGCTTGTCTTTTGCACTCACCAGCTGGGCTCTGCCATCATTGGGGATGGGGATGTTCACGGAGCCTCCTCCTCCCGTTAGTTGTTTAATTGTCCACCACCATTCATGACTGGATGTGGCAGGACTGTAGAGCTTTGATCTGATCCGTTGGTTGTGGAATTGCTTAGCTCTGTCTATAGCATGTTGCTTCCGCTGTTTAGCATGCATGTAGTCCTGTGTTGTAGCTTCACCAGTTTGGCACCTCATTTTTAGGTTCACCTGGTGCTGCTGCTGGCATGCTCTTCTACACTCCTCATTGAACCAGGGTTGATTCCCTGGCTTGTTGGTAATGGTAGAGTGAGGAATATGCCGGGCCATGAGGTTACAGTTTGTGCTGGAATACAATTCTGCTGCTGCTGATGGCCCACAGCGCCTCATGGATGCCCAGTTTTTAGCTGCTAGATCTGTTCTGAATCAATCCCATTTAGCACAGTGGTCGTGCCACACAACAAGTTGGATGGTGTCCTCAGTGTGAAGACGGGATTTCATCTCCACAAGGACTGTACAGTGGTCTCTCCTACCAATACTGTCATGGACAGATGCATCTGCGACAGATAGATTGGTGAGGACGAGGTCAAGTAGATTTTTCCCTCGTGTTGGTTCGCTCACCACCTGTCGCAGGCCCAGACTGGCAGCTATGTCCTTCAGGACTCGGCCAGCTCGGTCAGTAGTGGTGCTACCGAGCCACTCTTGGTGATAGACATTGATGTCCCCCACCCAGAGTATATTCTGTGCCCTTGCTACCCTCAGTGCTTCCTCCAACTGGCGCTCAACATGGAGGAGGACTGATTCATCAGCTGAGGGGGACGGTAGGTGGTAATCAGCAGGAGGTTTCCTTGCCCATGATTGACCTGATGCCATGAGATATCATGGGGTCCGGAGTCAATGTTGAGGACTCCCAGGGCCACTCCCTCCTGACTGTATATCACTGTACCGCCACCTCTGGTGGGTCTGTACTGCCGATGGGACAGGACATACCCAGGGATGGTAATGGAAGAGATTGGGACTTTGGCTGAAAGGTATGATTCTGTAAGTTTGGCTATGTCCGGCTGTTGCTTGACTCGTCTGTAGGACAGCTCTCCCAATTTCGGCACAAGTCCCCAGATGTTAATGATGTGGAGATGCCGGTGATGGACTGGAGTTGACAATTGTAAACAATTTTACAACACCAAGTTATAGTCCAACAATTTTTATTTGAAATCTACAAGCTTTCGGAGGCTTCCTCCTTCCTCAGGTAAATGTTTGATGTTAATGAGGAGGACTTTGCAGCGTCGACTGGGCATAGTTTGCCTTTGTCATGTCCAGTGCCTCGTGGTCCGATGCTGGGTGGTCCGTCCGGTTTTATTCTTATTATGACTTTTCATAGTGAGATTGTACAACTGAGTGGCTTGCTAGGCCATTTCAGAGGGCGATTAAGAATCAATCACATTGCTGTAGGTCTGGGTAGGTCACATATAGGCCAGATCGGGTAAGGACGGCAGCATTCCTTCCCTCAAGGAATTTCAGGGCTATAGAGTACAAGAGTAAAGCATTAATGATAAATTTGTACAAAACATTGATTAGGCTATAGTTAAGGTACTGTGTGCACTTTTAGGTATCCCCTTCTGGAAAGGACATTAAAGCCATAGAGAACGTACAGTATTGTTTCACCAGGATGATGACAGGGATGGGAAACTGTGGTTATGAGGAAAGACTTAAGATACTGGGACTACTTCCAATGTAGCAAACAAGGCTGAGAGGAGATTGAATAGTGTTTTTAAAGTTATAAAGAGTTTTGATAAAGCAAATAGGAAAAGACTATTTCCTCTGGTTGGGACGTCATCAATTTAAAATTGGCACTAAGAGATTGAGGAGAGAGAGGTTAGGAGAAATGTTCACATTCAGACAGTGAGCATGGAAAGGTTGCAGCAGAGACTATTGTATCTTCTAAGGGAAAAAGTGGATAAATATTTAAAACAGAGGAATATACAGGGCTATGGGATGTAGGATTGCTCTACCAGGCAGACAGGATGCGCCAAATGGCCATCTTCTGTGCTGTAAACATTTATGCTTCTATTTACTAATATTGCCATTGAGGCACCCAGTATCAACTTGTAGCACTGTCTGCTCAGTTATAGTACAGTTTGATAGAGAGTAAAGCTCCTTCTACATTGCCCCAACCATGTGCCTCAGGCTTCAGTTGAGCAGAGCAAGAAAGAAAGAAGAAAGCTTGAATTTATATAGTACCCTTCATGACTTCAGGACATCCCAAAGCGCTTCACAGTCAATTAATTACTTTGGATGTGTAGTCACTGTTGTAATGTAAAGAAATGACACACCCCCAATATCTACCACTATGACATTCTTTCCAATTCCCACACCAGCCATCCTTTGGCCCAGTGGGATTGCTGATTAATGCTGAATTCGGGAGTTTTGTACTGTAGGCCCAGTAGAAATTGAGACTACCCAAGCTTATTTCACATAGCATCCTTGCAGCCAGCTGACAACATCCCATCTATCTGGGCTGAAGTTGAACCCATGTGCCAGAGGTGAAAGGCCAGCACATAGCAGCACTTTAGGTATAGTTGGTTCCCTTAAAGGAAGCCTGACTCCTGCCTGTGTTGCTCAGCAACCTTTCTGGAACTGACTCAGAACATGTCGTTTCTTTTATCCCCTCGCTGAACAGGAAGCTGTTCGTTTGACGTCTGACTTTCTCTCTCCCTGTCCAGGTGTTGGCCAGTAGAGATTTCAATCAAAGCATTTACTGCCTCCTTGGGTGGAGGTCTCTAGAAATTATCTCCTGTCCTCTTAAAATGAGTAAGTTCATCCTGAAACAAAGGGGAAGAAATTGGTCCTTACCATGCCTGTTTTTTGTGTTGAGGGGACCAATTTCCGGGTACTATCTCTCGATTTCTCCAGCAGATGTGCGCCAACTGCCAAATTGGAAGGTGCCAACTTCCAAGTGCCCAGAGCTCCTGAAACATGTGTTAGTCCCCATGAATATGAAAATTTGGGTCTTAAGACCAGATTTAAGACCCCTTTCTCAGATTTGGGCAGTCCTGAAAGGGACCGTTGGAGGCTGCCGTGAATAAGTAAATTTACTTTTCAATACTTATGTTTATGTGAAGATAAGAGGAGCATGAGTGCTCCTCCTGGCTCTACACCAATACTATGGGCCACTGCTGGCCTGGGCTCGCCCCACTCCCGTTCACCTCCCCTTCCTCAGCACTTACCTGCAGGTCGGCTCGGTGCTGGACCCGGCAGAATATCCCAAGGACCCGACCGATGAGCTGTACTGGGACAAGCAATTGGCGTCCGTAGCTTGCCTGTCTTATGGAAATGAGGGCCGATTTTCAGCGAGCTTTGGGCAGACGTCTTTGGTCGCCCATTTCAAGCTCCACGCCTGTTTTGCACTGTTTTCTGGCGCTACAGGGATTTCTCAGCCAATGAGTCTGGATGGTTTGCAGAAAGACCTAAATGGGCTTCCATTGGCTCAGCTGAAGACATTCCACAGATTGGTCCATCTGGCTTGGCTTGAAAAAACATCTCCTCTCCCCTCCCCCACCCCCAGTTTCTTACTGCAGTATGGCTTTTAAACCATTGTGAGCTATACTCAACTTAAAAGAAACACTCAATACAAATCATACCTAGATCGCTCCCTGGCAATACAGTTAGAAATTCACAAAAGGCGACAATATACATGGGCAAATCTTTCACAGTTTCTTTCTTACGTGTGGATTATAGTTTTACATATTTTCTATGTAACAGTCATGTTTTATTTCATACAATTTTCCAACAATGACAGCAAAACAAAATACTTATTTTTTTGAAGAAGGCTTTCTGAATATAAGTTAGTGTTGCTGAGAGATGATTATGTTTGCCTGTCCTATGATACCCAATCTTAAGGCTCGTAGTTATCAGGGTAGGCCCCAGTCATTGGTGTTACTTTCTTTGGACAAAGCAGGCTTAAAAGGGGATATGTTTGAAGTTTTAAACTGTCCAGTTGAATAGGTTATTTGAGATGAATAGGGTTGGTAGGTCTAGGGGGCTTGATTATAAAACTGTTAGGTAAAGATTTAGGTTAGCTGTTAGGAAGTATTTCTTTTTACAGAGAGTCATCTCTCTCTGGAACAGATTACTTAAGCATGTGGTGAGTATAGTTTCCCTGCAGTACTTCAAAAGCAGACTGGTCAAGTTTTTGAGAGAGGAAGACATTTTCAGTTATAGAGGGTTGGCTGAGAATAGAAGGATTTATCTTCTGGAGTTTTGCTTGATTGTTTTAGGGAGTTGAGAGAGGAATTTCCCAGACTCGTCTCAGTTTTTGTCTGTTTTTTTTTCATAACTGGGAAAGAGCGTGGGTCAGTAAAGTATGTGGTTACACCATGTCTGGGTGGGATGAGCTTGATGGACCAGGGGGTCTTTTCCAATCCTTTTCGTATGTTTGTATGGGTGAATTATAATTTTAATTTCCCAGTCCATTTAACCATTAAAAAAAAAGTGTGGTCACAGATATGCCTGATTTTAGTAAAAACAATTTTGCTAATGGAGCAGAGTTAAGGAAAAAGTCTCACTTTCCTGCTGAAAAATCTGAAGGTGGATTTTCCTGGGTCCCTGTTGTGTAAGCACCAAATTGGGGAGCACATCAGAAATATGCTCCCCCCAGCAGTGAGATATAGCACTTGAATTTCCTGTACTCTCTCATTTGCACGGGGGAGACATTCCATAAACATACGCTGGGACATGCTATTTCCAATTCATTGTGCCCTGGAAATGGGTGCAAATAAGATGCTAAACCCAGGAAAGCCCACCCTCTGGTTTGAAGCCTTCATTTTTTTCACAAAGTATTGCACACTAAGAAACAAGTTGGTCTACTTTATAATGCTATTATGTCAAAAATACTTAACATCTTCTAATTGTGCAATAGAAAAGGTATTCAGTCGAAAAATAATCCGACATACATTCACTGTTGGCTGGTCACATTTTCTTCATCCAGTTTAAATTCTAAAATACTGTTGCTAATAACTCACATTTATTTTGTGCAAAGGTCAGTTATATGTAACTCCAGCTCATTTGTTTCATAAAAAAGATGTAAATACCTATCTCTCGAATAATTACTGTATGAAGGTTTTTGATATTCAACTGAAATAGATGAGATCAACAATAGTATTTTTTAAATTACAGCATCCCCTTAAATTTAAGAAAATCTCCATCTGTTTGACACAAAATGTTTCTTTTAATATTCAGTTCTGCCCATCTAGTTTGTATAAGAATTGCTTTTGCTTGCTCTGCTAAATAATGCAGCGATGCAAGGCAAATTCCTTGTGCAGTGACTCAACTTTTAACAGTGTTGTGACCCTATAAAGGCCTAGGCTATAAACAAAATGCTTCATTAGGTTTTCAGTACATCTCTTTTCAGTTGCTCTTAATTGGCATTATGTAAATAGATTTGCTATTTCTGGAACGATTCCCTACCTGAATTTAATTGGTGTTGTAGGTGAAGTAATTAGAAGTGAAGCAGATGGTTAAGAAGATCTTTGCTTTAATCATTTAACATGGTGTTTGAAGAACATTTATAGAGGTATGATTTTTTTTTATTCCCAGTCTTTTTGACCAGTTCAGTATTGTGTTTTATGGATGTGTTTTAAGTGGCTGTATTGGCTGTTGAAGTACTTAATAAATTCGAAACAAAATTCACCTAGCAAAATACTTCAACTTAATTTTAATGACACAGATAAATTGTTCGATCATCGCTTATGTTTTAGGGGATGGAATGGCCCCCATTGTTATTTATAATATGTATGTTAGTGCATCCATATGCAATTGCTCTGTCTGCTATTTTAACATATTTGTTGACTCATTTACTTTAAAGGAATTAATGAATGTGTTAAAATACCACACAGAGGAATTGCATATGAAGTGTTAACATATTCATACAATTGCGAGCAATTTTATCCATACTATATAATGTGAACGTGGGCAAATCATTCACCAGCTTTATACTATTATAATTTTTAACAATATTAGACAAAAATGATTTGTGTTCTCCACTGTGACCTGACAGTCAGTATTTTTGTTTCTGTTTGCTGCGATGAAATGGATAAAAAACACAGATAGCGATTCAGTTTTGAGTTTTAAACGCTTGTGTATTGTAGGAGAAAGAAGAAAACTGAGGGAGTTAAGGAGGGGTTCCATAGTTTTGAGGTGAAGAGGAAAACATGAGTTGGAGTAGTGTGTAGAAGAATGAGTTTTGGTTTAAATAAAGTAAGGATATAGGGTGGAGACAGGGAAGTTCCATTGTGTCATCAACAAAGTAGAGAGACAGAAAGGTTGCAAGGGATAGAGATTGAAGCATAGCAGTGAGAAAGGAATTGCCTATCAGACTCTTCTTGTATTCTGTCCAGAAGTACAAGCAAGGTATGAGAAGAACTTTCCAAGATGTAGAAGCAATCTTGGAGCAGTGAAAATCGGTTAATGTCTCTGCAAAAATAATGGAAAGAGGAGTTTTAGAACATGCTTATCGTTTGTGCAATGGTATCCAACAGGTTATAAATTCAATAGTTTCAGGTGCTGTGTCTTTGAAGAATTGAAACAAACAAGAGTTTCATTGAAGGGCCTGAAAGGGGGTGAGGATGTAATGATTCAGCCATTGGCACTGCAAGGGAAATGGAAGTTGTGAACACTGAGTAGATGTGGACTGAAGTAGAGTGGAATCATCAAGAAAAGAATAGGTAGAATTGCATGATGGATGGAGAAGGACAGAGACCTAGAAACCTGAGTTAATGGCAAAAAGAATCAGAACATGAACTAAAGACGCTAGAGCCCAGAAATTCGAAAACAGGCATGCAGGGGTGCGACGTAACAGACCATTGTGTCCAACATGAACCGAGTGGTCAGCTTTTTTTTTTATTTTATTCGTTCACGGGATGTGGGCGTCGCTGGCAAGGCCGGCATTTATTGCCCATCCCTAATTGCCCTTGAGAAGGTGGTGGTGAGCCTCTGCCAACAATCTTAACAGCTTCCATGGCAGCTCACACTGCTTGGCTCTGAAGGTCAGCATTGACAGGAGATTTCAGAGCCTTACATCATTCCTGCACTCTGTGCTCGTGCAGCGCTGTACGAGTGCTGAGGCGCAGTGCCAGGAAAGTGGCCTTGGCTCCATGGGAGAGGTACCCACTGTACTCTCTCAGGATGACGGCATGCCTGCTCTCCCGCCACCCACTCTGCCAATCCCCTTATTAGTGCCACACAGCCAGCTGGACCAAACTTTCCCAGCCCACGCCAAGATGCTGCAGTCTGCAGCCAGATCCTCAAGGCCCGGAGCTGCTCGAGGTTGCCCACCATGGCCACCTGAAGTGTCCTCAATGGAAGCTCAGCAGACTCCCAAGCTATAGCCACTGGGGAAACACTTTGTAGGAGCACAAGGATAGGTAAACGAGCACACAAGACAGGCACTGAGGGGTTGCACAAGGGTGATTCTTAATTATTTCTGTTAACTATTAGACACAGAGGGAATTGAGTTGTTTGATAAATTTGTTTTTTGTTCTGGGTTTGGTGTTGGTGTTTATATTTGTAGTGAAGTGAGGGCATAATCCATAAGCCTGGACTGAAGGAAGGCAATAGGAAGGTGATAGTAAGGACAGTGGTGATAAGGAGTGTGACGGGGAGCTGTTGGTGATAAGGATTGAGGGGGGGAGCTGTTGGTGATAAGGATTGGGGGGGAACCTGTTGGTGATAAAGACTGAGGGGGAGCTGTTGGTGATAAGGTTTGGGGGGGAAAAGATGGTGATAAGGATTGGGGGGGAGGGATGGTGATAAGGATTGGGGGGAGGGACGGTGATAGGGATTGGGGGGGAGGGATGGTGATAGGGATTGGGGGGGAGGGACGGTGATAGGGATTGGGGGGGAGGGATGGTGATAAGGATTGGGGGGGAGGGACGGTGATATGGATTGGGGGGGAGGGATGGTGATAGGGATTGGGGGGGAGGGACGGTGATAAGGATTGGGGGGGAGGGATGGTGATAGGGATTGGGGGGGAGGGACGGTGATAAGGATTGGGGGGGAGGGACGGTGATAAGGATTGGGGGGGAGGGACGGTGATAGGGATTGGGGGGAGGGACGGTGATAGGGATTGGGGGGAGGGACGGTGATAGGGATTGGGGGGGAGGGACGGTGATAGGGATTGGGGGGGAGGGACGGTGATAGGGATTGGGGGGGAGGGACGGTGATAAGGATTGGGGGGGAGGGACGGTGATAGGGATTGGGGGGGAGGGACGGTGATAGGGATTGGGGGGGAGGGACGGTGATAGGGATTGGGGGGAGGGATGGTGATAAGGATTGGGGGGGAGGGACCATGATAAGGATTGGGGGGGAGGGATGGTGATATGGATTGGGGGGGAGGGATGGTGATAAGGATTGGGGGGGAGGGATGGTGATAGGGATTGGGGGGAAGGATGGTGATAAGGATTGGGGGGGAGGGATGGTGATAAGCATTGGGGGGGAGGGATGGTGATAAGGATTGGGGGGGAGGGATGGTGATAAGGATTGGGGGGGAGGGATGGTGATAAGGATTGGGGGGGAGGGATGGTGATAGGGATTGGGGGGAAGGATGGTGATAAGGATTGGGGGGGAGGGATGGTGATAAGCATTGGGGGGGAGGGATGGTGATAAGGATTGGGGGGGAGGGATGGTGATAAGGATCGGGGGGAGGGATGGTGATAGGGATTGGAGGGAGGGATGGTGATAAGGATTGGGGGGGAGGGATGGTGATAGGGATTGGGGGCGAGGGATGGTGGTAGGGATTGGGGGGAGGGATGGTGATAGGGATTGGGGGGGGGGACGGTGATAAGGATTGGGGGGGGATGGTGATAAGGATTGGGGGGGGGGAACGGTGATAAGGATTTGGGGGGAGGGATGGTGATAGGGATTGGGGGGGAGGGATGGTGATAAGGATTGGGGGGAGGGATGGTGATAAGGATTGGGGGGGAGGGATGGTGATAGGGATTGGGGGGGAGGGATGGTGATAGGGATTGGGGGGGAGGGATGGTGATAGGGATTGGGGGGGAGGGACGGTGATAGGGATTGGGGGGGAGGGATGGTGAAAGGGATTGGGGGGGAGGGATGGTGATATGGATTGGGGGGGAGGGATGGTGATAAGGATTGGGGGGGAGGGATGGTGAAAGGGATTGGGGGGGAGGGATGGTGATATGGATTGGGGGGGAGGGATGGTGAAAGGGATTGGGGGGGAGGGATGGTGATATGGATTGGGGGGGAGGGATGGTGATAAGGATTGGGGGGGAGGGATGGTGATAAGGATTGGGGGGGAGGGATGGTGAAAGGGATTGGGGGGGAGGGATGGTGATATGGATTGGGGGGGAGGGATGGTGATAAGGATTGAGGGGGAGGGATGGTGATAAGGATTGGGAGGAGGGATGGTGATAAGGATTGTGGGGGAGGGATGGTGATAGGCATTGGGGGGGGGGACGGTGATAGGGATTGGGGGGGAGGGATGGTGATAGGGATTGGGGGTGAGGGACGGTGATAAGGATTGGGGGGAGGGACGGTGATAAGGATTGGGGGGGAGGGATGGTGATAAGGATTGGGGGGAGGGATGGTGATAGGGATTGGGGGGGAGGGACGGTGATAGGGATTGGGGGGAGGGATGGTGATAGGGATTGGGGGGGAGGGATGGTGATAGGGATTGGGGGGGAGGGACGGTGATAGGGATTGGGGGGGTGGGATGGTGATAGGGATTGGGGGGGTGGGATGGTGATAGGGATTGGGGGGGAGGGACGGTGATAAGGATTGGGGGGAGGGACGGTGATAAGGATTGGGGGGGAGGGATGGTGATAGGGATTGGAGGGGGGACGGTGATAGGGATTGGGGGGGAGGGACGGTGATAAGGATTGGGGGGGAGGGATGGTGATAGGGATTGGGGGGAGGGACGGTGATAAGGATTGGGGGGGAGGGATGGTGATAGGGATTGGGGGGGGGACGGTGATAGGGATTGCGTGGGAGGGACGGTGATAAGGATTGGGGGGAGGGACGGTGATAAGGATTGGGGGGGAGGGACGGTGATAGGGATTGGGGGGGATGGACGGTGATAGGGATTGGGGGGGAGGGATGGAGATAGGGATTGGGGGGGGGACGGTGATAGGGATTGGGGGGAGGGACGGTGATAAGGATTGGGGGGAGGGACGGTGATAAGGATTGTGGGGGAGGGACGGTGATAAGGATTGGGGGGAGCTGTTGGTGATAAGGATTGAGGGGGAGGGACGGTGATAAGGATTGGGGGCATGGACGGTGATAAGGATTGGGGGGGAGGGATGGTGATAGGGATTGGGGGGGAGGGACGGTGATAAGGATTGGGGGGGAGGGACGGTGATAGGGATTGGGGGGGAGGTACGGTGATAAGGATTGGGGCGAGCTGTTGGTGATAAGGATTGGGGGGGAGGGATGGTTCACATGAAGCGCTGACTGAAAGCTCTGGCAGCTGGGGCCCTGGTGGCCGGTGCCACTCGTGTTCTTCCTCCTCTTCATGCTGTTTCTCCTCCTCCTGTGCCTTCTCCTGCTGCACTTCTTGCTGCTCAAATGGTGGTAAGGGCTGGTCCCTCATGATGGCAAAGCTATGCAGCATGCAGCAGATGACCACAAATCTGGATACATGGTCAGGGCTGTACTACAAAGCTCTTTCGGAACAGCCCAGTTAGCAGAGCAGAAGTGTTGTTTGAGCATGCGGACTATCTGCTCAATGACTTATCTGGTGGCAGCATGCCGGCTTCCTCTGCAGCTGTGCCTGGGTTCCTGACAGGCATCATGAGCCAAGTCTGAAGGGGATAGCCCTTGTTGCCCAGTGGCCAGCCTCTAACCTGGCTGGAATAAAGGTGACACAGAGGACTGATGAAGGATGAATGAATCATGACTGCTGCCAGGAAACAGGGCACAGAACTGCATGATGTGCTGCCTGTGTCCACAAACAAGCTGGACATTGAGGGAGTACAATCCCTTTCTGGTCAGAAAAATGCCAGGATGGTATGGGGAGCACACATGGCGATGTGGGCGCAGTCTATGGCACCTTGGACCGTGGGGAAGCCTGCAATATGGGCAAAGCCTCGTGCTCTCTCATCCTGCTCTGCTCTATCCATGGGAAAAGAGATGTAGCTGTTCCTCCTGGCATAGAGATCCTCAGTCTCCTCCCTGATAAATGGTGGACTGCAAATTGGCAGGTGTGGCTGATGTCACCTGCTGCAGCCTGGAATGAGCTTGTTGCATAAACATTAAGTGAGTGTTGTCTATGCCATGGTTTGAGGCTCAAGTTGTGGCTGTAGTAGGTGACAAAGATGGTTGATACCCTCCTTTGTGAAGTGAATGCACCTGAGACATTGTTCCTCAGTGAAGTTCAGGTAGGAGAAATGCTGCCTGAAGATCCACTGTGGGTGTGGCCTCCAGCGCAGTGCCCTCTGCCTCCCTCTTCTCCCACCTACTCCTGCTCTCACTCATCCCCCAACCCCAAAGGCCACACTAGACCACCCATGACTGCAGGAAAACTGTTTAGAAAGCAGCCAAAAATAGTGCAACACCAGCAAAAACTGCTCAGAGCTCACGCGTCAATAATGGAACGGAGGGTCGTAAAACAAGTGTAGGACCTTTATTTAAATATTTTAATTACCGTTCTGAATACTGCAGCGTGCACCCTTGGCGTCTACGGCGGAGGCCGATCTAATATGGCAGGTGGTGCACGCATATTGGACAGTTAGACACTTACATCTGTAAAACTGGCATGGCACCAACAAATTCTACGCCATGGTGTCTTCTATACACTAAAAATTGCATAGTTGGTCCTGGAATAGACTAGCGTCTCTGCTAACGATATGCAATACACCATGAGGGATCTCTCCCCAAGGTAGCATAATTCCTGTGGGCTGACCCATGGTTAACACTGGAGGAATTCCGGAAGAATTTATTGCTCAATTTCCTCTTGTTTACTAACCCAAGTGGAAAAGGATACTGTGGAGTTGAATAGTTTTGGGTGGGAGAGGTGTGGGAAATAGAAAATATGTTGAACTAACACTTCCCATGTTATTACCTCCATTCGCAACCCCTCAGATAATGAAGCAGTCCGAGCCTGCATGCAGCAAGACCTGGACAACATCCAGGCTTGGGCTGATAAGTGGCAAGTAACATTCGCGCCAGATAAGTGCCAGGCAATGACCATCTCCAACAAGAGAGAGTCTAACCACCTCCCCTTGACATTCAACGGCATTACCATCGCCGAATCCCCCACCATCAACATCCTGGGGGTCACCATTGACCAGAAACTTAACTGGACCAGCCATATAAATACTGTGGCTACAAGAGCAGGTCAGAGGCTGGGTATTCTGCGGCGAGTGACTCACCTCCTGACTCCCCAAAGCCTTTCCACCATCTACAAGGCACAAGTCAGGAGTGTGATGGAATACTCTCCACTTGCCTGGATGAGTGCAGCTCCAACAACACTCAAGAAGCTCGACACCATCCAAGATAAAGCAGCCCGCTTGATTGGCACCCCATCCACCACCCTAAACATTCACTCCCTTCACCACCGGCGCACTGTGGCTGCAGTGTGCACCATCCACAGGATGCACTGCAGCAACTCGCCAAGGCTTCTTCGACAGCACCTCCCAAACCCGCGACCTCTACCACCTAGAAGGACAAGGGCAGCAGGCGCATGGGAACAACACCACCTGCACGTTCCCCTCCAAGTCACACACCATCCCGACTTGGAAATATATCGCCGTTCCTTCATTGTCGCTGGGTCAAAATCCTGGAACTCCCTTCCTAACAGCACTGTGGGAGAACCGTCACCACACGGACTGCAGCGGTTCAAGAAGGCGGCTCACCACCACCTTCTCGAGGGCAATTAGGGATGGGCAATAAATGCCGGCCTTGCCAGCGACGCCCACATCCCGTGAACGAATAAAAAAAAAAATCACAAATAGAAAAAGTGTTAAAGTGTAACATGTTGCTAACTGATCTCATTGAGGGTTCAAGGAAGAGGAAGGTGTAATAAAGTGAGTTCCTTTTAATCTATTTGTAAATTGTTCAACAGAAATGCTCTGTTGATACGTACACTGCCTAGTGTGGAACTGGATTGGAAAGTTGAGAGGCACAATGTGGAGTACAGAAGCCGAGTGGTTATAGTACTGGATGAGCAACCGAGAAGTTATGAGTTCAAATCCAGAAAAATTACCATGAAAAGTATTGGATTTTTGTAAAAGCCCAACTGGGTCACCAATGCCCTTCAGGAAAGAATTGCCACCCCTCCCTGACATGTGAATCCAGTCCCATACTATGTAGCTGACTCTTAGGTGTGACTTTCAACTGCCGGACACCCACTTTTCACCTGAAGAATGGGCAACCAGTAATTGAAAATCGGAGGGGAGGACATGTCAGCTGCCCCATGGTACCCATGCCCGCCTGATGCAATTTTCTGGCAGGTCTTTTTTTTTATTCGTTCATGGGATGTGGGCATTGCTGGCGAGGCCGGCATTTATTGCCCATCCCTGATTAATGGGCGAGCTGCCTGTCTGCCTGAAATAGGTGAGTAGCTGTTTAAATTTGCAAATCAGATTCGTACACTGGTTGTAGGACCCAGATTGCAATTTTTAGGTACGAATGGACAGAGCAAGCATCGCGCATGCTCAGCTCAATTGTACCAGGTGTTGAGCTGCCTGATCAGCAGTCCTTAGAGGCACTGCTGGTGGCCACTCAAAACACAGCCCAGGAAACTTTCAACTTCTTTTTAGGTGGGCCCAGGTCGAGCTGGAGTGCTCCTCCTGCTGTGATATACAATGTTATGTAAAAGCATACAGACACAGATGCATTCAAATAACATATTAGTGGTATTTCCCTCTTCCCTATTAGAATTTTTATTCCAATCCATGCAATATTTATTAAAAGATAATTAAGAATCTGAGGCTCCAATTTTGAGAACCCCATCCAGTAGAAAATCACTCTTCACCCCTTGCTGCCTGCCCAATGTCCACACATTGGGGTAAATTTTAACATACCAGCGGGAATTCAGCGGGGGGATGAATAGTCACGTGGGAAACCCGGAAATATTTTGCGTGCGTTGGCTGGAGCGATCGCAGCCCAATTGAAGGTCTTTAATGTGACTTCCGGGTTTCGCGTCTCCAAGCTGCGCAGCGGGCGTACTGCACACCTGAATGACATGCTGGGAGCTGGAGTATTGCAACCATGGATCTTGAGGAAGAAAGGAGAAATTTGAAGAAATGGAGCAACAAAGGACTAAGTCAGCACTCCGGTTTAATGACTCTTTGCTTGAGTTGCTACTGGCTGGTGTGAGGAGTAGGAGGGACATACTGTACCCGGGTGATAGGAGGAAGCGCCCTGCCTCTGCCACCAAGATGGTGTGGCTGGAGGTGGCATTGGAGCTAAGCAGTGGGAGCACCATGGCAAGGACGTGGGTGCAGTGCAGGAAGTGCTTCAATCCAGGTCAGGAAAAGTGAGTACAGTTACTGATTCACCTACATCCTGTGGTGTACATACCCACCACCCCCACCCCCCAACCTCACTCTGTCTTACCCAAGCCTACTCCATCACATCATTCCTCACACCCACATAAGTCTCATTATCAACTTACCTTCTCTTTCTGTACACTTCCTCACCTCCCCATTTATGAACATACCACTCCCACTCACCCCAATCCTGATGCAACTTGATGAATCTGTCTGATAGTAACCCTCTGAAGCATCTCTTTTATTGGCAGCCTCACCCAAAGTAATGCATCCATCGGGTCACCCTCACTCACTCACAAGCCTGTTCTTTCTC
Organism: Heptranchias perlo; assembly: GCF_035084215.1. NCBI lineage: Eukaryota > Metazoa > Chordata > Chondrichthyes > Hexanchiformes > Hexanchidae > Heptranchias > Heptranchias perlo. Next base: position 53,490,945 of record NC_090325.1, on the reverse strand, counting down.
CCCTTGTAGGAGAAGAGAGCACAAAATGCACGGGAGAGGAGTAGGACTGGAGGGGGGGCCACCAAAAAATAGTGCTCCTGACAGAGGCAGTAGCGGAGCTCAGCCACAGGGTTGAATGCTTGGGGCCGGAGTTGGTGAGACTGGCAGCCCGCAAACGTCTGGTGACAGAACTTTAACATCCTTCACACACATCATGAATTGACGTTATCGATGATTGACCTGTTACACATCTCAGTGTGTTCATTGCAAGATAACTTCTGCGATGATTCTTATCACATCACATCCAACCATGCACCAGCGCAGATACTGACACTTTGGTGGGTCCTGTTAGACAGATAGTTTGGTTGTCACCTGGTGATTCACTATGCGCAAATGAGCACGAGCAGACACTGGTGGCATGGGCAGCTGTGGTGAGTCCGCGTCGGGAGGCGCACTCCTCTCCAAGCTCTGCTCAGCTGGACACAGATGCTGGACCCCGGGGGCCATCGTTGAGATTTGGAATGATAGAGGTACAGCTGCAATGGCAGCCTCCATTGAGCTTCAAGCACAGCTTACAATGAGTCCATTCAGGCCATAACAATGCCCGTGCGGACTCTGGATGCCAGCTTTACTGCCGTCTTAATCAGGCGGACAGATACTTTAGCCGTGGCCTTAGAACACGTCACAGATGTGCTCCAAGCTGCTGTCCAGCAGAGTGGTCAGAGTGATGTGGCCGTGACCCTGGGGAGGGATGATGGCAAAAAGGGACATGGAAGTGAGGATTCCATTCAAAGCGCTCCCACGTCTCTCCCATTGCCCCCCTCCCCCCGAATCAGTACCCACAAGGCTGCCTCGTCTCCTGATGGCCAAGTCTGCCCCTGCACAGGTGCAGGTGGAACAATCTTTGGCGGGGCCCTCACGGACTCCAAAACCCAGAGGGTGCAGGCTGAGAGCATCTCAGCAATTAGGGCAGGGACCTGAGCAACCTGCCACTACCTCTGCTGAAGCCACAGGGGATGTACCATGTAGAAGCAGTATGAAGAGGAAGGCTAAGGTTTTATAATCACCAAGGGTATGCACAAGGGTATCTGACACAATGCTATGCTTTTCATTTATATTTGTTTTCTTTAACATGCATATTAATTGTTATAATTGTCACCACCACTGCCGTGTCTTGTCCATTCAGGAGTCCCCTTTTTGAAAGCGCTCCTTCATGTGCATCACATGAACGCCAAGATTTGATGCCGCCTATTGGGCACGTTTACAATGGGTGTATGTGCGGTCGAAGGACTGTTTTGTGCAAGCGGAGGGTGGGGTCTGGTGTTGGTGGTGTTGGTTATTCCAGGTTATTGAGTAGTTCACTATCTTCACTTTGTAGATCGTCTTATGAGAACCTGTTGGATATGAGTGAATCCCTGGATTCACGAGTAGCCATGTGCGCCTATGCTCTGCCGATGAGATGCCCAACTGCATTGTCCTCCTTCTCCTCCTCCTCCTTCCCCTCCTCCTCATCCTCCTCCTCATCGTCCTCTTCAATGTTGCCAGCACTTGAGGATGCTTCATGAGCACATTGGAGGTCCTCCATCTGTAACCCCCTCTGTTGAGTGATGTTGAACAGGATGCAACACACCACTATTATTCTACACACCCTCAGTGTTGAGTACTGAAGGGGTCCCCCAGATCAATCCAGGCAGCTGAAGCGCATCTTCAGCATTCCTATGGCTTGTTCAATGACAGACGTGGTGATGATGTGACTGTCATTGTACCGCTGCTGTGCCTCGTTGGTGGGGTTTCTCACAGGTGTCACGAGCCATGTCTGCAGGGGATATCCCTTGTCTTCAAGGAGCCAGCCTTTAAGTTTGTCTTCTGGTGGAAGAGGGCCGGGATGTTGGACTCGCGCAAAATGAAGGAATCATGGCAGCTTCCAGGGAATTTGGCACACTCCTGCAGAAACCTCTTCCGGTGCTCGCACACCAGCTGTGCATTGATGGAGTGATATCCCTTTCGGTTGATGAACAGTCCTGACTCATGTGGTGGTCCTCGGATTGTTATGTGTCTGCAATCAATTATAGGAACACAGGAATATAGGAACAGGAGTAGGCCATTCAGCCCCTCAAGCCTGCTCTGCTATTTGATAAGATCATGGCTGATCTGTGATCTAACTCCATATACCTGCCTTTGGCCCATATCCCTTAATACCTTTGGTTGCCAAAAAGCTATCTATCTCACATTTAAATTTAGCAATTGAGCTAGCATCATTTGCTGTTTGCGGAAGAGAGTTCCAAACTTCTACCACCCTTTGTGTGTAGAAATGTTTTCTAATCTCACTCCTGAAAGGTCTGGCTCTAATTTTTAGATTGTGCCCCCTACTCCTAGAATCCCCAACCAGTGGAAATAGTTTCTCTCTATCCACCCTATCTGTTCCCCTTAATATCTTATAAACTTCAATCAGATCACCCCTTAACCTTCAAAACTCTAGAGAATACAACCCCAATTTGTGTAATGTCTCCTCGTAACTTAACCCTTGAAGTCCGGGTATCATTCTAGTAAACCTACGCTGCACTCCCTCCAAGGCCAATATGTCCTTCCGAAGGTGCGGTGCCCAGAACTGCTCACAGTACTCCAGGTGCGGTCTAACCAGAGTTTTGTATAGCTGCAGCATAACTTCTGCCCCCTTGTACTCCAGTCCTCTAGATATAAAGGCCAGCATTTCATTACCTTATTGATTATTTCTGCACCTGCTCATGACACTTCAATGATCTATGTACCTGAACCCCTAAGTCCCTTTGGACATCCACTGTTTTTAACTTTTTACCATTTAGAAAGTATCCTTTTTTGATCCAAAGTGGATGACCACACATTTGCCACAGTTTTGCCCATTCACCTAATCTATCAATATCCCTTTGTAATTTTATGTTTTCATCTAAACTGCTTACAATGCCATCAATCTTTGTATCATCGGCAAACTTAGATATGAGACTTTCTATGCCTTCATCTAAGTCGTTAATAAATATTGTGAATAATTGAGGCCCCAAGACAGATCCCAGCGGGACTCCACTAGTCACATCCTGTCAATGTGAGTACTTACCCATTATCCCTACTCTCTGTCGCCTTTCGCTCAGCCAACTTCCTAACCAAGTCCGTACTTTTCCCTCGATTCCATGGGCTTCTATCTTAGTTAACAGTCTCTTATGTGGGACTTATCAAATGCCTTCTGGAAGTCCATATGAATAACATCAATTGACATTCCCCTGTCCACTACTTTAGTTACCTCTTCAAAAAATTCAATCAGGTTTGTCAGGCACGACCTACCTATCACTAATCCATGCTGGCTCTCTCTGATTAACTGAAAATTCTCGAGGTGTTCAGTCACCCTATCCTTAATTATAGACTCCAGCATTTTCCCCACAACAGATGTTAGGCTAACTGGTTTATAATTCCCTCGTTTCCCTCTCTCTTCTTTCTTAAAAAGCAAAGTGACGTGCAATTTTCCAATCTGGAGGGACAGTTCCTGAATCTAGAGAACTTTGAATGATTATAGTTAGGGCATCTGCAATGTACCCACCTACTTCCTTTAAAACCTTGGGATGGAAACCATCTGGTCCTGGGGATTTGTCACTCTTTAGTGCTATTATTTTCTTCATTACTGTTGTTTTACTTATGTTAATTTTATTGATTCCCTGTCCCCGATTCAATATTAGTTTTCTTGGGATTTCCAGCATGCTATCTTCTTTTTCGATTGTAAATACTGACACAAAGTAATTGTTCAACATGTCCACCATTTCCCCATTGTCAATGACAATATCCCCACTTTCAGTTTTTAAGGGGCCAACACTGCTCCTGACCACCCTTTTTTTCCTAATACAACTATAAAAGTTCTTCGTATTGGTTTTGATATCCCTTGCAAGTTTCTTTTCATACTCTCTTTTTTAGCTCTTACTATCTGTTTTGTGACCCTTTGTTGATCTTTGTATCTTTCCCATTCACCAGGATCTGTGCCATTTTTTGACTTTTTGTATGCCCTTTCCTTATACTGTCTTATACTGTCCCTTACCTCTTTAGCTGTCCATGGCTGGATTTTTTGGCAAGTAGAGTTCTTGCCCCTCAGGGGTACAAACCGATTCTGTATCACGTTAAATGTTTCTTTAAACATTTCCCACTGATCATCAGTCGTTTTATCCATTAACAGATTTGCCCAGTTTACTGTGGACAGTCTCTGTCTCATCCCATTGAAGTCGGCCTTACCCAAGTCTAGAATCTTAGCAGATGATTCACTTTTTTCCCTTTCAAACACTACCTTGAACTCGGTCATGTTATGATCGCTATTGGGTAGATGTTCACGCACAGTCAAGCTGTTAACTAAATCTGGTTCATTACTCATTACTAAATCTAGTATGGCTTGCCCCCTTGTTGCCTCTAGGACATACTGCTATAGAAAACTATCCCGGACACACTCAAGAAATTCACTACCTTTCTGACAGTTGCTAGTCTGCTTTTCCCAATCTATGTGAAGGTTAAAGTCCCCCATTAAGACCACTATGCCTTTGTTACATGCTTGTCTAATCTCTGCATTTATACAATCTAGCACTTCAGAGCTGCTGCCAGGGGTCCTATACACAACTCCCACTATTGTCTTCGATCCTTTCCTACTTCTCAATTCAACCCATAAGGTCTCTGTTGGCTGCTTACCCCTCATTATATTCTCCTTTATCATTGAAGTGATTTCACCTCCAATCACTAAGGCTACTCCTCCCCTTCTTCCATTTTCCCTATCTCTCCTGTAGATCTTATAACCCTTGTGGTGCACCTCTGTCTAGTGGACCTGCAACTCCCAGAACTGTATGTCGTGCCTGCCGCGGATGTTGATGTGCCTCCTCCTCAGGTACACTGCTGAATGAATCCATTCTGCCCCCCATCCTGATGCTGTCAGTTTGAGGGGGTCCAAAATGTAGGTAAATATGTCTGAACACCAGAATTCTGAGTGTGAACAAATAAATCTCAGTCTAAGCACAAAGAACTCCCCGCCAAAGGTTTGTCTGACAGAACTGATTGCTTTGCTGCAAAAAAAAAATCATTTTTTTGTGACCTGTCAATCATTGGTTTAACGGTCCTAATGAGTTGCCAGCTGAAACTCGCCTCTGTTTCTGAGGCATCTTTCAGAGGCCACGGGAGACATTTTCAGAAGAAGCTAAAATGGTTTGTGTAACTCAATACACAAAAAGTTAATAGGATTAAGTACTTTAAAGACCTAAATTGGCCTTTTAAATATTGTTCCGCTGGCACTTCCAGGTGTCAGAAGCGCACGCACATCCAAACGCTCCAGGGACAAACCCGGAAGTAGGTGCGTTGGAATCGGGATGCGGTCCTGCTCCAAAAACAGAATATTTTTACTACCCACTGTCCCCAACCCTCCCGATCTTGAGAGTTAAAATTTACCCCATTGTAAAAATCAACCCTAGGATCTCTAATGTTCTACATAATTTAAACCTCAATTTCAAGCATCAGTAGCTTTAAATTGGTTCGCAGTGGAACTCTCAATCCTGGGAATATTCACAAATCAAGGTTGTCATTCTGTTCCCAGAATTTGTTTAATTTGCTGCCTCTCCCCTCATTCATATTCTTTTCTCAGGCTCTTTTTTTCTGATCCTGAAGTATTTTCCTTTGGAGCTTTTTTATTTTAAACTAACATCATTGTGGGATAATTGGAGCCAGACCTGTTTCCATATTTTATTTTTAGCTGATTGTGTGCATAAACATCAGAGCCACATTGACATCAATTTTGGTCTTCAGACAGGATGGAAAAAATGAGAGGAAGGGCACAATTTATCATATGATTTGTGCCAATTTCATTGGGAATGTGAGTGACCCAGGTAGAAATTACTTCTGACATGATGACATTCTTTGCACGATGAATAGTTTCAAGGGTTATTCTGTTTCTAAATCATACAACATCTTTAGTTAACCTCCCTTCACAAGGGAAAGACCAGAATAGCAGTATGCCTGAAATATTTATGTTGGAGCACTGAAGCTTACAATATTAGGCTTGGTGTGGAGTTTGCATGAAATGGAAAGGTCTATCCACATTTATTGAAAACTGTGTCAAGAGTCGACTTTGGTAGATTCATTATAGGTATTCTCCGATCTGTGCTCCCAGCAAGAAACCACACTCACAGGGTGTGTGCTTCAGAGATAGGGCGACCATATTGTAAGTCCAATTCTCTAACCCGTGTTCCCTGTGGGAAACATGGGAAGATGTGTAAAGCAATGGTCATCGCACATCCATTTAATGTTCTTTTCAATTATGGAGTGCTTTCAGAAACCATTCATTATTTTATGCAATATTGCTGTTTGATTATATCTAACAATTCGTGCTGAATAGCAAATGCCTCTCCCAGGAGCTTATATGGCTATCGGGAGGGGTGTTGTGGAGCCTATATATTTTGATGCACAAGGCATCACAATTGTGTGGGACAAGCTGGATGGACCAGTGGGTCTTTTCCTGTCCGTCATTGTTCATATGTTCGTATGAAAAGTGCACTAAACTATTCAGATTAATAAGGGGAAATTTTCTAACTCCATGCTTCTGCTGGGGAGCCATGCCTGCTGGGAATGCATTCCAGAAATTTGGAAGCTCTTGTGCATGAATTTCTGACCATAGCATTACAAAATTGTGTGCAGAGAGTACTTAAATTTGCAATATGCACTCCCAACAGGTAAGGCTCCCACTGGGACTGTGAAGTCAAAATATTACCATATAGTCCATTCATAACAACAATTTCAAATTGCATTTCTGTAGTGCCTTTAATATAGAAAATATTCTAAAATAGCCTATTTGATATATATATAATTATTAGGACTTGGGTGTACAGGGCACAATTTCAAAATTTGCAGATGACACAAAACTTGAAAGTGAGGAGGATAGCAATAGACTTCAAGAGGACATAGACAGGCTGGTGGAATGGGCAGGCACATGGAGGATGAAATTTAACGCAGAGAAGTGCGAAGTGACACATTTTGGCAGGAAGAATGAGGAGAGGCAATATAAACTAATTGGTACAATTCTAAAGGGAGTGCAGGAACAGAGAAACCTGGGGGTATATGTGCACAAATCTTTGAAGGTGGCAGGACAGGTTGAGAAAGCGGTTAAAAAAGCATACAGGATCCTGGGCTTTATAAATAGAGGTATAGAGTACAAAAGCAAGGAAGTTATGATGAACCTTTATAAAATACTGGTTCGGCCACAACTGGAGTTCTGTGTCCAATTCTGGGCACTGGACTTTAGGAAGGATGTGAAGGTCTTAGAGAGGGTGCAGAAAAGATTTACTAGAATGGTTCCAGGGATGAGGGACTTCAGTTACGTGGACAGACTGGAGAAGCTGGGGTTGTTCTCCTTAGAGCAGAGAAGGTTAAGAGGAGATTTGATAGAAGTGTTCAAAATCATGAAGGGTTTAGATAAAATAAATCTAGAGAAACTGTTCCCATTGGCGGAAGGGTCAAGAACCAGAGAACACAGATTTAAGGTGATTGGCAAAAGAACCAAAGGCGACATGAGGAAAAACTTTTTTACACAGCGAGTGGTTATGATCTGAATACGCTGCCTGAAAGGTGGTGGAAGCAGATTCAATCATGGCTTTCAAAAAGGAATTGGATAAATACTTGAAGGGAAAAAATTTGCAGGGCTACGGGGAAAAAGCGGGGAAATGGGACTAACTGGATTGCTTTTACAAAGAGATGTCACGGGCTCGATGGGCCGAATGGCCTCCTTCTGGGCTGTAACCATTCTATGGTTCTATGATCCTTTGAAGACCTTCACAGAGATGTAATGAAAAAAATGGATGCTGAACAAATGAAGGAGATATTAGAAGGGATGACCAAACATTTAGTCCAAAAGGTAGATTTTTAGCAGGATCAAAAAGGAGGTGAGAGAGGTGGAGAGTTGGGGGAGTTTAAGGGAGGGAATTCTGGAGCTTGGAACCTAAGCAGCTGAAAGTGTGGCCACCAATGGGAAGGAAGAAAGTGATGCACAAGAAGCCAGCATCAGAAGACCACAGAGTTTGGGGGTGTGGTGGGTTCAGAGGAGGTTATAGAGATAGAAAGGAGTAAAGCCATGAATAGATTTAAACAGGAGGATGAGAATTTTAAATTTGAGGTGTTGAGGTATTGGGAGCCAATGTAGGTCAACAAGGACGGGCTGATAAATGAGTGGGACTTGGTGTACAGACAGCAGCGTTTTTGATGGATTGAAGTTTACCGAGGCTGGAGGATGGGAGGCTGACCAGGAAACCAATGGAAAAGTCGAGTCTGCAAGTAACAAAAGCTTGGATGAGGGTTTCAGCAGGAGATGGGCTGAGGCGGGGCGGAAATGAGCAATTACATCTCTGTGAAGGTCTTCAAAGGATCATAGAATCATAGAATAGTTACAGCACGGAAGGAGGCCATTCGCGCATCGAGCCCGTGACATCTCTTTGTAAGAGCAATCCAGTTAGTCCCATTCACCCGCTTTTTCCCCGTCGCCCTGCAAATTTTTTCCCATCAAGTATTTATTGCTCATTTGCTCATGATAAATGAGCAATATCCTCTCCATCACAAAGACTACCTCCTTGTGGAGATAGAAGTAGGTAGTCTTTGTGATGGAGAGGATATGGAGCCAGAGGCTCAGTGTGGTGATGAAATTAGATGCCGAGGTTGCGAGCAGTCAGGGTCAGCCTGAAATAGACCAGGGAGGAGGATAGAGTCATTGGCAAGGGTGCAGATTTTGTGGTCGGGCCCAAGGACAATGACTTTGATCTTCCCAATGTTTATCTGGAAATAATTTTCAGCTCATCCATGACAGGATGTCAGACAAGCAGCCTGACAACACAGAGGCAGTGGAGTGGTAGAAAGAAGTGGCGGAGAGGTGGAGCTGGGTGTCATCATCGTACATATGGAAGCTAACTCCATTGGGGTGAATTTCCATGGGGGTTCTCCTGATGGTCCACCGTAACTTCAACAGAACAGCCGTTAAAATCCTGGAAACACAGCGTAAATGCCATAAACGCCATTTGCATTGTTTTTCTGGGATTTCAACAGCTCTTCCACCAAAGATACAGCAGATGAGCAGGAAAACAATTGTGGAAATTCACCTCTCTGTCTGCAGATGATGTTGCCAAGGAGTAGCATGTAGATGAGGGTGGGTAGGAGCCCCAAGGATAGACCCTTGGAGGACATTGGAGCTCATGGTTGGAGGGCTGGCTGGGAAGCCGTTGCTGGAAATTGTCTGACTATGATCAGATAGGTAAGACTGGAACCAAGCAAAGGCAGTCCCATTGAATTAGACAACGGAGAAGCAGCATTTTAAGAGAATGATGTAGGCACCCATGTCCAAAAGCTGCAGAGAGGTGATGAGAAATAATACATTACGGTCACAGTCATAGAAAATGTTATTTGTGACTTTGTTTATGGATGTTTCTGTGCTGTGGGAGGGGTGGAAACCTGATTAGAGAGATTCAAACAGGGAGTTGCTGGAGAGACAGGCATGGATTTTGGAGGTGACAACATGTTCAAGGACTTTGGAGAGGAAAAGGATGTTGGAGATGGGGCACTGGTTTACAAAGACAGAGGGTCGAGTGTGAGACAGGGGAGATGATGACGGTTTTGAAAAGGAGGGGGACAGAGCCTGTGGGGAGGGAACCATTTACAATGGCACCTGGTATGAGGGCCAGGAATGGAAGTTTAGTAGGAATGGGGTAAAGGGAAGAGGAGGTGGGTCTCATGAAAGAGATGAGCTTGAAGAATGCATGAAAGATCATAGAAGTAAAACTATAGATAGACAGGAGTTCAGGGCTAGGGTGGAAGATTCTGGGAGGAGTTTTGGCTAGGTGGACAAGGGGAATGAGGGAGCAGGAGAGGCAGCTGAATGGATGGTCTCTATCTTGATGACAAAGAAGTCCATGAGCTCCACACACTTGTTATTAGAGGTGGGCAGGGACAGATGTTTAAGGAGATGGTTGGTAGTGGAAAAGAGAATCTGAGGATATCTTTGCTCTACAGGATGATCTTAGAGTAGTGGATGGTTTCTGCAGAGAAAATTGATGCCTGGTAGAACTTGATGTGGTCCAGCCAGATTTGATGATGAATGGCTAAACCAATTTTTTTTTGTTATTCGTTCATGGGATGTGGGCATCGCTGGCAAGCACAGCATTTATTGCCCATCCCTAATTGCCCTTGAGAAGATGGTGGTGAGCTGCCTTCTTGAATCGCTGCAGTCCATGTGATGAAGGCTCTCCCACAGTGCTGTTAGGTAGAGAGTTCCAGGAGTTTGACCCAGCAATGATGAAGGACGCCAGATTGTACACCAAATATGCTCAAGTCTCGTCCTTGCACTGGATGGAGTGAAGGTAGGGGTCCTACCAGATGGGATGACTGGGATGGGAGCCCATAAAGTTTTTTCTGGGGATAAGGGCATCAAGGGTGGAGGGGAGGGAATGGTTGAAAAAATCAACAACTGCAGAGGTATTGTGGTGAATGGAGAGCCAAAGGCTATGCTGTTGGGAGTTTGCAAATGTAGTTGTAAGTGACTTGGAGAGAGTTTTTTTCCAGCACAATGATGCAAAAGGAAGTGGGGTTGGAGGGGGAAAGGAGGATATTGGTGGTGAGGGATACGAGGAAGTGATCATAGACAGCCTTGTCAGTGACTGGAGAGGTCATGGGCGATGTTGAGGTTGACCGGGTGGCCGTGAATATGGGTAGGAGAGTTTATATGGAGGATGAACTTTTACAGTTATTTTTAGATATATTAGTATTTTCTCTTTCCAGTAATAATCTAATTATACATGTAATTTAATGCCCTTGTAATTACACTGTGCGATACTAATGTACAAATGCTTAAAGAGTTCTAATGTCCATTTAGCTTAATTTAGTTTGTACACTAATACTGCACAGGATAACTTCAATGCTAATAGATACCTGAGAATTATTACAAAGTACTAATCTAACCAGAGACTAGAGCCCATAATCTAGGCTGACACTTCAGTGCAGTACTGATAGAGTGCTGCACTGTTGGAGGTGCCGAGTGTAACTTCCCGATAACGCCCCCACAAGATATTTAACCTCATGATCTGTAAGGACTGGTACAAAGGAAGATTTTAGTCTCCTTTGTCTGGGCTGCTCTCTCCCAAATCTACAATGAATTAGGATGTAAAACCATTTCATTATCAATGTAGTTTTCCCATTTTGTTATTAATGTTTTTAAGATATTATGCATGAAATTGCTTAGATTGAACACCACTATTTGTATTATACAAATTGGGTATAGAGGGGTCTATTTTTAGATTTTCAGACACTTTGCGCAGTCATGCTGTAGTAAATGCATATACTTGTCACCTAGCTGTTATCACTGCATATTCTGATACACAACATCTTAACTTACTGCTGGCAGTAAGTTATTTATTGAATTGTCACAAAGCTGCAACAATTGTTAACCACTTAAACAAGCAGGAAATAGGGTACTTGACCTCTATAAGTCACTTGGTGGAAATTAAACTGACAGAGTTAATTGGAAAATAGAAACTATGGGCCCGATTTTACAACGGGTGCGGGTTCTCAGCGGGTGGGCCAGCGGGTGCGTTGAAAACGGGCCCGGTGAAATTAGTGGGTTGCCCGCGCGATCGTAGCAGGCAACACACTAATTGGATCCACTTACCTGCTCCTCCGGGTTCCCCGCTGCTGATCTGCGCGTCGGGCGGGCTGCGCATGCGCAGTAAGATCTGTTAGCTGGAGGCGCTCTATTTAAAGGGGCAGTCCTCCACTGACAGATGCTGCCACAAACAGCAAAAATTACAGCATGGAGCAGCCCAGGGGGAAGGCCGCTCCCAGTTTAATGATGCCTCACCCCAGGTATCATTCGATGGGGTGAGGAGGAGGGGGAGGACAGAGATCTTCCACCCGGCGGGCGGGAGGAAGCGGCCTGCCTCTGCCACCAAGAAGGCCTGGCTTGAGGTGGCAGAGGAGGTCACCAGCGCCACCAACATATCGCCCACCTGCATACAGTGCAGGAGGCGCTCCAATGACCTCAGTAGGTCAGCCACAGTGAGAACATGTAGTCTTTCCCCTACACTCCGTCTGCCACAACACTGCCCCCACCCCACATCTCCTTCGGCACTGCCAACACTACTCTGTCACATCACCCCTCATACCCACTCAAACCTCATCCTCATCTTACCTGCACCTACTCACCTCGCCAGTACTCATCCCGCCACTACCACGCAACCCAATCCTCATACAATCTCATGGCTCTATCCCATACTCACCCTCTCGTGCATCTCTCTCACGGCCAGCCTCACTCAACCTGCCACCACCTGTGCTGCAGCCACAGGGCATGCATCACATATGTGCAGTAGGCAGCGTAAGGCAAACGTGTCGTGAGCATGAAGGGGATGCACAAGGGTGTTTGAGGGTTTGTCATGGTTCTTACTTCTATTGAATTAAAGAACAACTCACATCACATATTATATTGGCACCACTACTGCCATGTCTTCGCGAATCCTGTCCGGTTTGTGCAATAATGCCCGCTCCCGGGTATCCCTATGAGGACCCACCACTGATGCCACCCAGTGTGTCACTGCAGAGTGGGTGTAGGTGTATTTGCAGGGCTCTTCTGCGCAGACGACTGAGAGACATCGGGGATGTCCCCGGTTGCAGCCTGGAAGGCTGTGGAGCAGAAGTTCGGGAGGGCAGTGGTGACTTTGACAGCGACAGGTAGGAAGATGGTGCACGGGCCAGCCAGGAGCAGCTCGGCATGAAGGAGGCTGCAGATGTCCACGGCTACATGTCGACTGACTCTCAGCCTCCCTGTGCACTGCTGCTCAGAGAGGTCCAGGAGGCTGAGCCTCGGTCTGTGGACCCTGTGGCGAGGGTAGTGCCCTCTGCGACGCATCTCTCTCTGCGGTAGCCCTCCCTCCTGCTGTACAGGTGGATGTGTCACAGCACTGTGTTGTGGAGCTCCACGTGTCAGAGGTGGACGGCGTGGATGGCGAGGCTGGTGATGCTGTTCGCCCTCCGAGGAGGTCATGACTGCAGCTACGGCGGCCCCCATCCGCAAGATGTACATCTGAGGGGGTCCGCAAGGTAGGTCCATGTCTCTGGACCCCGGGGTAAGTGTGCAGGTTGGTGACTTTGACCGTCAGGAGGAGGGTGGTGGAGGCCAAACTTTGTCCCAAGTGACAGAGTGGCCTCCTGCAATGGGTGAGGGTCTCCCCCCCCCCCCCACCTGTCAAATGGACCTTTGCAGCTGCCACAGGCTGACAGCTGCAACACGTCCATTTCAACTGGGAGTGTTTCCCCCAGTGTGTGAAACAGTCCCATGTTTATCCAAAATCACAAACAGTCCCTTAATCAGGTCAGTTAATGACCTGAACAAGCAAAGTAAATACTCTCAAGTGGCATCCCGCTGGCTTTAATTGCCTGCGGGATTCCCACCAGCGGGGGCTGCGTGCGCACGCCAGCGCATCATCGGGGAACCTGGAAGTGGGCGGGATCGAGGCGCGATCCGGTCCCGCACCTGGATTTCGGGATTTTTTGGGGCTCCCCCGCCAAGAACGCACCCGAGAGCGGGTGCTAAAATCGGGCCCTATGTCACAGAAATCAGCAAGAACTAGACTCTTGGAGCACTGGGTGGGCCTGATTGTTGAGCAGTCTGCGGTCAGGAACTTTTTAAAGTGGAAAACGGCACTAACCTAGTGTTGCCAACTCTGGTTTGATGTATTCCTGGAGGCTTCATTACATGATGTCCCATCCCCATGCTCCGGCTATTGGTCTGCCCAACATGTCCATCCTCAAGGCACACCGTCTTCCTATGCCAATTGGAAAGCAAACAGACTTCTTGTGGATAATTTTAACCCCCAAGAACCGGTGCTGGGGGTGGGTAGTAAAAGTTGTTGAATACTTCAGCAGGACCGCATCCCAGCTCCAACGCGCCCACTTCCGGGTTTAACCCAGGCACGTTAGGATGCGCGCGAGCAACAGAAACCTGAAAGTCCCATCCCCACTTAAAGTCGGCGGGCCGATACTTAAAGGGGCAATGTACCCCATTGTGATAGTTGAGACACTTAATTTTTTGTGTATTAGAAATGTAAAACGAATTTAACCTTACCTGTTCAGGTCTCCCATCGCTTCTGATTCACGTCAGGTGAAAGCAGGCGGGAAGGGCCGGATCCATAAGATGAGTGCCTTTATGGGCCCGGAGGAGTAGGAGTGCTTAATCCAGGCCCAACAAGCCCACCTGGCACGATAGGACCCCCGCTATTGGCAGACCATCCCCACCCCCACAATGGTGGACCCTCCCCCCATCGATGGTGGACCTCCCCACCAATGGTGGACCCCTCCCGATGGTAGATTCCCCCCCCGATGGTAGATTCCCCCCCTTCTCCGACCGATGGTGGACCCCCACTCCCCGATCTTCTCTAAGGCCCAACCGATATCATCCACGTCCTACCACCCCATCCCCCCTCCTCCGGTTTCTTCCATGGAACAACGGTCTCTCTCTCCCTCCCTCCCTCCCTTCTCTCCAATTTGCAGCTCCTTTCCCTCCCAACAAGCAGCCAGCCTGTCAATCTGGCTGCCTGGCGTGTGGAAAACCCGAAAGCTCAAATACTTACTTTCAATTGAGTTGTGATCGCAGAATGCAACGCACTGACTTGACTTCCGGGTTCTCCATATGCTGGGTTCCCGGCTCCGAGCGAAAATTATTCCCCATGACTCAAGTGGATGATTTTTGATTGTCAAACATTCTTTTTTTCCCCCTAATTCCTATATATTTTTATAACTAACAAATGAAAGTGTTCAAAGAAAATGAGAAAAAAAAACAATTTTTTAAAGCTCCTATGACTTTTCTCCTGGGTTGCTTGCAGCAGTGTCCTGGAAATTAATCTTCAATTCCTGGAGACTCCAGGACAATCCTGGGGGGTTGGCAACCCTATACTAACCCCACTAACCCATGAACCAGGACTGAAGCTACACAGTATTCACGAACAATGGAACCTGGCAAGAGGTCAGGGAAAGGCTCAATAATAATTGAATGCTGAACTATATAATCAGGTAAGTAGAGTAAGAAAGAATTGCCATTTACATAGCCCCTTATCACACCTCTCAGAAATATTCCAAGGCAATTTACATGCTGTGACTTTTTTTATAAAGACAAATGTGGCATTGATTTTGTTCAAAGCAGTGAGATGAATAACCAGTTAATCTATTTTTTGACGGAGTTGGTTGAGGGAAGAATGATTGGCCAGGACACCGGGAAAAACTCTGCTCTTCTTCAAATGTTATTGTCAACCTCCACCTCAATAGGCTGATTCCTTAATGTCTCATCCAAAGGATGGCACCGTAATAATGCCACAGTCCTGCAGTGCTGGACTAAAGTGCCAGCTTTGATTATATGTTCAAACCCTGGAGTAGGATAGAACTCATGACCTTCTGATTCAGAGGCATGAGCCAAGCTGATATTATGTAGCAAGTATATGCCAGAGAGCATCAAGCTAGAATTTTACAGTGCGGTAGTCAGACAAGATCTTGAGGGCTGTATCTGGTTTAGATTCATGAGACACAGGGGAGACATTAAAGCCCTGGAAGTGGTGCATAGAAGAACCACAAGGCTAGTTCCTAGAGACAAGGGACTGAGTTATGAGGGAAGACTGGAGAAACTTGGATTTTTCAACCTTGAAAGGAAGTGATAAAGAGGAGACCTAATGGAGGTATATATCATAAATAGTATGGAATAGATAAATCCAGAGCACAGGAAGTATTACATTCAACCACCAACCCAGAGGAACAACTGGAGGAGAACCATAACATTATACTGGAGCCTTGTATAGGCCAGAGTGTGTAAGGACAGTGGGTTCCTTCCCTTATGGACATTAACGAACCAGTTAGGGTTTTACGACAATACGACAGCTTAATGGTCACTTTTACAGACACCAGTTTTTTATTTCCAGATATTTGTTTTAAACTGAATTCAAATTCTTAGTCTGCCATGCTGGGATTTGAACTCACGTTCTCTGGATTATTAGTCCAGGCCTCTGTTTCTCTATCTTAAAGGTGGTATGCAAATGAAAGTTATTGTTATTATTGAGAGATCAGCAATATTTGTGATAGATATATGCCATTGGATTGACCACTGACACCTATATCTCCACATACATGCATTCTGAGTTGACTAACAATCCTGTATCTCCAACTGATTCTTTGCACTGTTATGTAAATAGATGAACTTCCTAATCTTCCAGAACAAAGCATCTGTCACCTTTTAAGAAGAAGAACGCTGGGTTTAGATATCCTGACAAATATATGCCGAGGAACCAAATGAATCCTTAACACTCTCGCTAGGAACCGTCTGGGGTTTACCTCCCAGGGTAGGTCTAGGAATGAGTGATGCCTGAGTCGACTTGCTGAACTACCCTTACATTGATGTGGAGATGCCGGTGATGGACTGGGGTTGACAATTGTAAACAATTTTACAACACCAAGTTATAGTCCAGCAATTTTATTTGAAATTCACAAGCTTTTGGAGGCTTCCTCCTTCCTCAGGTGAATGTGGAAATGAAATCCTCGAATCCTTCGCATTTTGTAAATTCACAAATTTATAAATCACAGAACAATACTTGGTGATTAGACACTGTTTTCAACTGCCCGTTGCCAAGGCAATCAGTGTGCAGACAGACAGGTGTTACCTACAGATCCCCCGAATATACAAACCACCAATAAAAAAGAGAAAGAGAGGCAGAAACATCGAAAAGACAGCAAATGACCCGTTGTATTAAAAACAGATAACATTTGTTCGCTGGTGGGGTAACGTGTAGCGTGACATGAACCCAAGATCCCGGTTGAGGCCGTCCTCATGGGTGCGGAATTTGGCTATCAATTTCCGCTCGACGATTTTGCGTTGTCGTGTGTCTCGAAGGCCGCCTTGGAGTACGCTTACCCGAAGGTCGGTGGCTGAATGTCCTTGACTGCTGAAGTGTTCCCCAACTGGGAGGGAACCCTCCTACCTGGCGATTGTTGCGCGGTGTCCGTTCATCCGTTGTCGCAGTGTCTGCATGGTCTCGCCAATGTACCATGCTCTGGGGCATCCTTTCCTGCAACGTATGAGGTATAGACAACGTTGGCCGAGTCACAGGAGTATGAACCATGTACCTGGTGGGTGGTGTCCTCTCGTGTGATGGTGGTATCTGTGTCGATGATCTGGCATGTCTTGCAGAGGTTGCCGTGGCAGGGTAGCGTGGTGTCGTGGACGCTGTTCTCCTGAAAGCTAGGTAATTTGCTGCGAACGATGGTCTGTTTGAGGTTGGGTGGCTGCTTAAAGGCGAGTAGTGGAGGTGTGGGGATGGCCATAGCGAGGTGTTCGTCGTCATTGATGACATGGCGTAGTTTCTCCGCTCCGGGGAAGTACTGGACGACAAAGGGTACTCTGTTGGTTGCGTCCCGTGTTGGTCTCCTGATGAGGCCTATGCGATTTTTCGCTGTAGCCCGTCGGAACTGTCGATCGATGAGTCGAGCGTCATATCCCGTTCTTACTAGGGCGTGTTTCAGCGTCTGTAGGTGACCATTGCGTTCCTCCTCGTCTGAGCAGACCCTGTGTGCTCGCAGGGCCTGTCCATAGGGGATGGCCTCTTTGACGTGGTTAGGGTGGAAGCTGGAAAAGTGGAGCATCGTGAGGATGTCTGTGGGCTTGCGGTAGAGTGAGGTGCTGAGGTGCCCGTCTTTGATGGAGATTCGTGTGTCCAAGAAAGAAACTGATTCTGAGGAGTAGTCCATGGTGAGCTTGATGGTGGGATGGAACTTGTTGATGTTATCGTGTAGTCTCTTTAGTGATTCCTCGCCGTGGGTCCATAGAAAGAAAATGTCGTCGATGTATCTGGTGTATAGTGTTGGTTGGAGGTCCTGTGCAGTGAAGAAGTCCAGCTCGAACTTGTGCATGAAAATGTTGGCGTATTGGGGTGCGAATTTGGTCCCCATGGCTGTTCCGTGTGTTTGGGTAAAGAACTGGTTATCGAAGGTGAAGACATTGTGATCCAGGATGAAGCGGATGAGTTGTAGGATGGCGTCTGGAGATTGGCTATTGTTGGTGTTGAGTATTGATGCTGTCGCAGCGATGCCGTCATCGTGGGGGATACTGGTGTATCGTGCCGAGACGTCCATCGTGACTAGAAGTGTTCCTGCTTCAACTGGTCCGTGGGTGCTGAGTTTTTGTAGGAAGTCTGTAGTGTCGCGACAGAAGCTGGGAGTTCCCTGTACGATGGGTTTCAGGATGCTCTCGATGTATCCAGAGAGGTTCTCACACAGGGTTCCGTTGCCTGATACGATAGGACGTCCAGGTGTGTTGGCTTTGTGTATCTTTGGGAGGCAGTAGAAGTCTCCCACGTTGCGGTTGGTCTTGAGAGCATTGATGGTGTCAAGCTGTCAGGAAATGCGTCAATGCCAGATTCATCAGCCGCACTCAGAAGACAGTCCAGAATGTCACCCGAGCACAACGCAACGCCATCAACGCTCTCAAGACCAACCGCAACATCGTCATCAAACCAGCGGATAAAGGAGGAGCCATCGTCATACAGAACAGAACGGACTATTGCAAAGAAGCATACCGACAACTGGACAACCAGGAACACTACAGACGGTTACCCGCAGATCCGACCAAAGAACACACCCACCAGCTCAACAAACTGATCAAACCTTCGATCCAGACCTTCAAAGCATCCTACGCACTCTCATCCCACGTACTCCCCGCGTGGGAGACTTCTACTGCCTCCCAAAGATACACAAAGCCAACACACCCGGACGTCCTATCGTATCAGGCAACGGAACCCTGTGTGAGAACCTCTCTGGATACATCGAGGGCATCCTGAAACCCATCGTACAGGGAACTCCCAGCTTCTGTCGCGACACTACAGACTTCCTACAAAAACTCAGTACCCACGGACCAGTTGAACCAGGAACACTTCTCACCACGATGGACGTCTCGGCACTATACACCAGTATCCCCCACGATGACGGCATCGCTGCGACAGCATCAATACTCAACACCAACAACAGCCAATCTCCAGACGCCATCCTACAACTCATCCGCTTCATCCTGGATCACAATGTCTTCACCTTCGATAACCAGTTCTTTACCCAAACACACGGAACTGCCATGGGGACCAAATTCGCACCCCAATACGCCAACATTTTCATGCACAAGTTCGAGCAGGACTTCTTCACTGCACAGGACCTCCAACCAACACTATACACCAGATACATCGACGACATTTTCTTTCTATGGACCCACGGCGAGGAATCACTAAAGAGACTACACGATAACATCAACAAGTTCCATCCCACCATCAAGCTCACCATGGACTACTCCTCAGAATCAGTTTCTTTCTTGGACACACGAATCTCCGTCAAAGACGGGCACCTCAGCACCTCACTCTACCGCAAGCCCACAGACAACCTCACGATGCTCCACTTTTCCAGCTTCCACCCTAACCACGTCAAAGAGGCCATCCCCTATGGACAGGCCCTGCGAATACACAGGGTCTGCTCAGACGAGGAGGAACACGATGGACACCTACAGACGCTGAAAGACGCCCTAGTAAGAACGGGATATGATGCTCGACTCATCGATCGACAGTTCCGACGGGCTACAGCGAAAAATCGCACAGACCTCCTCAGGAGACCAACACGGGACGCAACCAACAGAGTACCCTTTGTCGTCCAGTACTTCCCCGGAGCGGAGAAACTATGCCATGTTCTCCGCAGCCTTCAACATGTCATCAATGACGACGAACACCTCGCTATGGCCATCCCCACACCTCCACTACTCGCCATTAAACAGCCACCCAACCTCAAACAGACCATCGTTCGCAGCAAATTACCTAGCTTTCATTAGAACAGCGTCCACGACACCACACAACCCTGCCATGGTAACCTCTGCAAGACATGCCAGATCATCGACACAGATACCACCATCACACGAGAGGACACCACCCACCAGGTACATGGTTCATACTCCTGTGACTCGGCCAACGTTGTCTACCTCATACGTTGCAGGAAAGGATGCCCCGGAGCATGGTACATTGGCGAGACCATGCAGACACTGCGACAACGGATGAACGGACACTGCGCAACAATCGCCAGGTAGGAGGGTTCCCTCCCAGTCGGGGAACACTTCAGCAGTCAGGGACATTCAGCCACCGACCTTCGGGTAAGCGTAATCCAAGGCGGCCTTCGAGACACACGACAACGCAAAATCTTCGAGCAGAAATTGATAGCCAAGTTCCGCACCCATGAGGACGGCCTCAACCGGGATCTTGGGTTCGTGTCACGCTACACGTTACCCCACCAGCGAACAAATGTGATCTGTTTTTAATACAACGGGACATTTGCTGTCTTTTCGATGTTTCTGCCTCTCTCTCTTTTTTTTTGGTGGTTTGTATATTCGGGGGATCTGTAGGTAAGACCTGTCTGTCTGCACACTGATTGCCTTGGCAACGGGCAGTTGAAAACACTGTCTGTAATCACCAGGCATTGTTCTGTGATTTATAAATGCGAAGGGTTCGAGGATTTCATTTCCACATTCACCTGAGGAAGGAGGAAGCCTCCGAAAGCTTGTGAATTTCAAATAAAATTGCTGGACTATAACTTGGTGTTGTAAAATTGTTTACAATTACCCTTACATTAACCAGTTCAGATTAAATGTAAGATTTAGTTTAACCCTCTATTAGGATACCTACAAGTACTGAGTGAATGAAGAGGTCACAATCATTCATGCAATATAATACTGTTCATTGGTTACAAAATCACAACTTAAGGTTGCATACACAAACACTTAATAAATATGAATAGATGTAGTCAGAGTCTGAATAGCAAATCACTAACGGGCAGAGTTACTTAACAAAATGAATAGCCGAAGTTACGCAAGCAGCTCGGTGTATAAATAACATTAACGGGCACTGAATATTAATTGATCAGAGTCTGAGATTTTTACATTTGGTGAGGTTATTTTAGGGTTAAACCTCTAGATAGCTGACAAGTTGACAGTCTTGATAGCCAGTCTATTGGATAGATTATCGTTTATATACTGGTGGTTGGCAATGTTTCAAAGCATACACAAACTGGTCTTTATGAGCGCCATGGTTGAATATATCTTCTTCCTTCCCTGGGATGCAGGTGTTAGCTTCTGGGGTGTTGGGTCGATGAGCCCTCTTTCATCACTGGGGTTATCTGTTCAAATTCAATGTTTGGTTCCAGCTAAAGCCACCTTACGCATGAACAACGATATCTGAGCTGGCTTCACTCTCACCTTTCTCTGATCTTAACACTTAGAAAATTAAGTGACACTTTTCTCTGTCTGCAACTTGCAAGTACAGCCTTACAAGCTAACTCGGTATTTTATTCAGTGTCCTGATATGCTGTGCCTGTAAAGGGATCTTTCTCTATTTGCCGGATAAAGGTTCTTATAGAACAAAAACAACCTAAGTGAACTAACAGTGAGACTGCAACTTTTACAAAGTCAAAGAGAGACACTACTACAGACTGTTTGCTATTCTACAAGGATTACTACAGATTGTCCATTAGTGATTTTAGGGGTGCATTCTATATCTTAATTTCAATGGGAGGTCTCACTACATTCAATTAAGCATTCAGAGTGGCACATGTGTCAGAATCTCTCCCCCACCACTTCTACGATCAAACCTGATAAATGTGGAGTCCTGTATGACTGGGGGATGATTTTATCCTCAGCATGACAGACTTTGTGTCTGCAATTTTATGGCCTTTACCCTATCAACCTTGCATTTCTCGATAACAGTTGGAGGAAGAGCATTAGCAGCAGCAAGCTGGACGAGCAGCAGCTGGGCCTGTTAGCGCACAGCAGGCATTGGTCAAAATGATGTGTGCCATGTCTCTGAATATAATTTGGGGCCGAGACCCGTCGAATCAGATACGATTGCACAGATATATTCTTTTGAAAAATGAATTAATCTTAATTTATGACAGACTTCAAGTACCAACAAAGCAGCAACTTGATCCTAGCAGTAAGAGGACACTGCACAACATTTCTGCCATAAGGCAACCTTACCAATGGAGCACAGTGAGTATCCCTAGTCCAGGAGCTACGCCAGCTGTAGACTCTTTCTTCTGTGGAAGATTTGTCTTAGCTCCCCACCTAGGTGTACATCTTCTCTCATTATACCCTTTCTTATTGCTGCTATGCGACAGCTCTGCTATGACTCTCCTTTGTTTCTCAGCTTTCCCATGAACTTTATCACACTTGCCTGAACAGGTGGCATCTCTTTGCTGTGGATGTCCTTGCAATTAGCGCCAGTAAACATTAACTGCCTTTGACCTAACATATTCTTTCCCTTTCTAAAGGCAATTCAACTCTAGGAGCCACTGTCCACAGTCTTCTCTCATACATCTCACCTCAGCATTTTCCACACAGGCCATCTGCCCGATTTCTGATTTTTTTCCCACACAGGCTCCATTCCAGACGTCCCAGACATTGGTTCACTATTTCAAAATATTATGGTTTATAACTACGTAAACTACATTGTTACATTGTTTTTTCAGATGAGAAGCTAATATTTCACACAGTTACAGTTAAAACAACAGTACAGCAATATTACACTAACAAGTCTCCTCTGAGATTAATCAGGCTTGCTGCAATATCTCTGATTAACCCTTTTCATCCTGACTTTCACTCGAGGTGTCATCCATCACAGGTGAGGGGTAGGGGGGAGGTGCTGCTCATAGAAGGCCATATCCAGCCTACAGAGTCTATAGGCCAAGAGTCACTATCTTGGACATCTCAGAGGAGCAGTGGGTCTGGAGGGTGCACCTCACCAGCCAGACAGTGACAGATCTGTCCAGCATTCTGCAGCAGGACAAGGGGGATGATTTTAACCCCCAAGAACAGGTGGGTTGGGGGCGGGTGGGAGTTGAACATAGTTGTTTTTTGTGTCACGACCGCAACCCGGCTTTAATTCCGGATTCAACTTGGATGCGTAAAAGTACAGGCTTCCCACTGGGAATGCAAAGTCCGAAAATTTTGCGGTTGCGACCCAAAAAAACAACTATTTTCAATTCCCACCCGCCTCAACTCACCCGTTCTTGGGGGTTAAAATCATCCCCATGTTGCCTGCTGGGCCAGGGGGTCATATTTTGCCAATGGCTGTTGAAATCACCACCGTCCTGAACTTTTTCATCTCAGACTCCTTCCTGGCAAGAAAAGGCCTTGTACAAGCACTGCCCCCACCCTACCCTCACCTGCTGTGTTCTAACAGGCCCAGCTGCTGATCGCCTGATACTGCTACTGCTGCAGCTCCTCTTCTTCCAACTGTTCGTCCATCCAGAACAAAGCAGCAAAAATGGCACCCATGATAAGCTGAAAATGCTTAGTCAGGGTGAGTAAAGCAACAAATCAATAACCACTGCACTATTGAAATGCCTTGGCAGTAGGATAACTGGTCTAAGAGTGTTTGATGCTGACACTGGGAGGCTGAAATGTAAAATGTTCTATTCCCCAATGTTAAGAGCCCTCACCTTGCTGAAATTCACAAATAAAGAAAAATCACACTTTAGTAGGCATTTAAAAGAAAGACTTGCATTTATATAGTGCTTTTCAGGACCTCAGGGCATCCAAAGTGCTTCACAGCCAATTAAATACTTCAGAAGTCTAGTCACTATTGTAATGTAGGAAAAGCAGCAGCCAATATGCACACAGCAAGATCCCACAACAGCAATGTGCTAATGACCAGATAATCTGTTTTAATGATTAGTTGGTTGAGGGATAAATAATGGCCAGAACACCAGGGATAACTCCCCTGTTCTTCTTTGAATAGTGCCCTGGGATCATTTACGTGCACCCGAGAGGGCAGGCGGGGCCTTGGTTTAACATCTCTTTGGAAAGACGACACCTCTGACTGTGCAATGCTCCATCAATATTACACTGGAGTGTCAGCCTAAATTATGTGCTCAAGTCTCTAGAGTGGGGCTTGAACCCACAACCTTCTGACTCATAGGCAAGAGTGCTACCACTGAATCACAGCCGACAACATATCCATATACAATATGGATAATTAGATTAGTAAAGGAGGGCTCCAACTGACAAAAACATATTAAAATCTATGAAAATAGATAAATTGGTTAAGATTGCCACAAACTCTAGAACTGGGGACATGTCATACATACCAACTGTCATGATTTCACACTGTCAGTGTGTCAGTGGCAGGCCTCACAAACCAACATTTTTGTAGCCTGAGGCGTTTTTGCTTTGTCATCTCAAAATATCATTGCACACATTTGCGAATTGACAGAGCTCTGTACATGCACGAATGTCGACAACTTGTGTGCAAATGCAAAGTACCATGCATGCACACAATTTGTCAGCACTCGGCATGCACGAATCAGAAAATCTGCATGTCTGTCTGAGGTGCATGAGGTGTATCTGGGCCCCAGGCTAGTTTGGTGGTGAACACAGGTGGGGGAATTTATGTTCTAAGATTTAAAAGGGTGCCTTTCTGTAAAGCAGCTGCTGTAGCATTGAAAAAACAAATAAAAAGATCAAGCTTGCATTGTTACCACTAAGAAAACACACAAAGCAATGAACAACTCATCAGTTGTTCCTGTGACGATGCCCTATTGTTTCTAGAGAACAGGTAAACTTAGATTCAAAGTGTCTAAAAGTTTAACAGAGCAGATTATCTTGAAATATGGTATATTTAATTTTTCCTTTTTTCACCTCTACCTCTGTGTGCATTATTTACATTATTGCTTCATTCAGCTATGCATGTAGGCCTGCCATATTACACTCATTTTAATTTTTTAAGTATCTATACCCATTCCAGAATAAATTATTCTTGGCATTGAACGTTGAATCCCAGTATATGTCAAAATGCTGGAAATTGCACCTAAAAAATATCAACAATCAGAAGTTCCTGGGCAGGGGGATATCTGGTGGTCCCTCCCTCCCCCCTCCCTGAAATAAACCTCTCATCCTTGGTGCTTACGTCACCCATCAAAAAAATTCTAGACTCACCGGTGCAAAGGATGCAATTTTATGTCCAGTTTTTCTCTGCAATCCAAGTGATGGATATATTAGATATACCTGCTGCTTAGGCTACAACAAGCTTATGTTCCACTGCACTCTCGGTATAGCAATTTGTTTTCCATCACGGGCCAGGCCTTTTGGTTTGATTTCTCACGGAAAATGGCTCTGAATTACACAATTTGATCCTGAGATATTGGTGAGAATTTGAATCCCATGTAATAAACCCGAATTTAATTTATTCAGTCAGTATAGAATAGTAGCCCTATTCATAGGGCAATATTCAGGGCTGTTTTCTAATCAGTTGTTGCTTGAATTGTCAGTTTTTTGAGGTCTTTGTTAGTGTTTTTAAGAGATGTTCATCAGCTTTATGAGTTTACTAGGTTGGCATGTATGGAAGAAGGAAGGTGCACAGCTCAATTGCTAAATTTAAATCTGAGATAGATAGCTTTTTGCCAACCAAAGGTATTAAGGGATATGGGCTAAAGACAGGTATATGGAGTTGGATCACAGATCAGCCATGATCTTATCAAATGGCGGAGCAGGCTCGAGGGGCTGAATGGCCTACTCCTGTTCCTATGTTCCTATGGTTCACAGACACTTTAGATTTAATTGGTTTATGAAAATGGCAGTGACCATGTGGAACAGACTGACCAGCGAGGCAGTGAGGGCCGATAGTGAGAAAACTTTATGAGGCATTGCATGGATATTTAAGGGAGCATGTGACTGAGGGGTATTAACTTTTGGGACTGGCCAGATGGACTGCAGTCTCTTTTGTTCTTATGTTCCAACAAATGCATTATTTTACATCAGAGTTGCTTTTGTGAAGATGGATGTATCACAGACCATACTGCAAAACAGATTGAAAGGTAGTAAGGAATTAACTTTCAACCCTGTGATCTGATGGCAAAAGCAAAGTTCAGGATGTGTGGGTCTCTCTGTTTTAACACCCCAGTATTCATTTTAGCACTTCATTTCGCCTTGTGCCAGGACACATTTGTGAGCTAAGATCCATAATAAATTCTCATTCATTATTGTCAAATCTTTTTATATACCATTTATTTTTGTAAGTAGGAATTCATGCACTGAACAAAATTAAACAAACTCCAGAACATTTACTTTGGGAACAACTTGAAGCCACATTTGGTATAAAGCAGGAAAGATGGGGTTTGAGACGCAAAGGCTTTTCTGCTTGATCTGTTCACATTGAGCTCCTCAGCACAAGGGTCACATCACTAACAGGAAACAAGTCTGGTCAGTGTAGGTGCAAAGATGTGCTTTTGAAGGGTATTACATGTCTACAAGTGAAATGCCTTTCAAATTAGACTAGACTAAAAAACAACTTTCATGCATACTCTGCCGTCATTTGGAGGAAATAACAGCGAACTGCGAGGCTTTATTCATTGAGCTTTTCGTTCCTAACAGCTGTCATATAGTTACACTAGTCCTTACCCATGTCGTGGTGCCATTGTCCCCTGTTGTTACTCTAAATTCTAAAATCAATATTTGAAGAATTGAGATAGCGAGCTGTACATTTCATTTTTAATCCTTAGATTCTTGTTTTAACTTTCTATATATACTTTTTTTTCTTTTACTCCTAGATCAGCACATTTCTAATCCAACAAGGAAAGCAGCTTTGCTTGATTTCATTCCGGGAAATGAAATGGGGGAGATAACTGACGTGAGAGTCAGATAATAATTGAGAAATAACGACCACAACATCTTAGGTTTAGTGGAAGAATAGAAAATGATAGTGAAGAGTCAAAGATAACGGTTGTGGACTGGAAAAAGTCAAAGTTCAATTAAATAAAAAGGGATCTTGCCCAAATTAATTGAGCAGAAACATTAGCAAACAATATGACAGAACAGCAGTGGGGAATCTTCAGGTTTTTTTTTACTTGTTCTTGGGATGTGAGCGCCACTGGCAAGGCAGCATTTATTTACCATCCCTAGTTGTCTATCCCTAGGGCATTAACAGTCAAACACATGGGCCCCGTTATTAGCGGGGAGGCCGGGTGGCAGTGGGGGGGCGATTGGGCGTGTGGGTAACCCGCCCAATAAAATCTGTCCATTTCCCACACGATCGCGGGTCAATTGGAGCCATTTAACGTGGCTTCCGGGTTT
Organism: Heptranchias perlo; assembly: GCF_035084215.1. Taxonomy (NCBI): domain Eukaryota; kingdom Metazoa; phylum Chordata; class Chondrichthyes; order Hexanchiformes; family Hexanchidae; genus Heptranchias; species Heptranchias perlo. Next base: position 53,463,785 of record NC_090325.1, on the reverse strand, counting down.
GCCATCTGAAAGCTGCACAGTGGGCGGACTGCGCACCCGCATCACAGGCTGTCAGCTGGAGGAGATCTATTTAAAGGGACAGTCCTCCAATGGCTGCTCCTGGAGCAAACACCCACACGGCACAATGGAGCAGCACCGGGGAAAGGCTGCTCCTAGATTTAGTGATGCCTCACTCCAGGTGCTACTGGATGGAGTGAGGAGGAGGAGGGATGTCTTCTACCCGGCGGACGGGAGGACGTGGCCTGCCTCTGCCACCAACAAGGCCTGGCTCAAGGCGGCAAAGGAGGTCACCAGCAGCAGCAACATCTCCCGCACCTGGATCCAGTGCAAGAAGCGTTTCAATGACCTAACTAGGTCAGTCAAAGTGAGTACACTTACTCATTCTCCTACATTGAGTCTTCCACATCACCGTCCCCACCCCCCAACTCATTCTGCACTGCCAACGCTACTCTATCACATCACTCCTCACACCCACTCAAAGCTCATCCTCAACTTACCTGCACTTCCTCAGCACTTCCTCACCTCCCCATTAGTCACCCCACCACTACCACTCAACCCAATCCTCATACAATGTCATGGCTCTGTCTCATACTCACCCTCCGAAGCATCTCTTTCACGGTCAGCCGTACCCAAACCAATGCATTCATCGGTTGGCCACGTCACCATCACTCAATCATGCATTGTACTTTCTCCCCTTATAGGAGAAGCGAGCCCAGAATGCATAGGAGAGGGCGAGGACCGGAGGGGGGCCGCTACAAATCGTCGTCTTCACAGATGCGGAGCAGGATGCGCTGGAGCTCAGCCGCACCCTCAAGTGCCTGTCCGTTGGGGACGCCAAGACTGGCACCAGCAAATGTCTGGTGACAGAACTTTAACATTCAGCACACACAATATGAATTGATGTTAACATGCCTTGCCATCTTCAGCACCTCAGTATGCTCATCGCAACATTACACATCTGTGATCATGTTTTAACATACATACATACATACATATACACATATATATATATTTTTTTTTCTTTTACTCCTAGATCAGTACATTTCTAGTCAAACAAGGAAATCAGCCCCCAATGCACCCGGCCCGTCACCTGAAAATCGGTCCCATAGTGTAGGACTGGAGCCACATGCAGGCCAGACCAGGGTGGGATGGCAGGTCCCTTCTCTGAAGGACATTAGCAAACCAGTTGGGTTTTTACAACAATCCAGCAGCTTATGTGATAATTTTTTTCTAGCGCTAGCCCGGCAGAGTTTGCTGAATAACTCTTAGGGGTGGGAACCATGGCTGATTCCTCACTCCCTGACCCTGAGGTTTTGAGCCCAATAATCACCTACTGCCCAACTGAGATTAGCTAATTCAACACTAAGTGATCGTCTAGCTCACTGGATAACCTCTCAGAGCCATTGGGGAGTCCTAGTCAGTTTATCCATTTACAAATGCTTGGAAAAGAGGACTATTAAAGGGCATGTGGCAAAGTGGGATTAGACTTGGTGACTTCTGTGAAGAAAAATTACTGGTACAGATTTGATGGGCCAAATGATCTGTTTCTTTGCTGCAACATTCAATGATTTTATGATTCCAATATATAGGTACTTTCTGTAGTCTAGGACTCCTGTCTTACATCCCTACAAACATATAAATTACCATCATTATAGTACTTTTCAATTTGCTCAGTTATAGGATGCTTGGCAGATGGCCAAGCACTTTGCCTTTATTGAATGGTCCTCTGATGACCGACTCAGAAGCTCCAAAAGGTGTTCTGTTTTGCTTTATTTCTAGTATCAGTCTTTCTTTCTCCTCGCTATATCTTGACTTGCCTTTTCCTTAAATTCTGTAGGTTTCCTCTGTGTTTTTTTCTCATTTCAGATATATAAAAGCCCATTTCCAGATGCACTTCTGGTGGTTGAGGTTCCACTTTGGGATTGCATACTTGGAAAATCAACCCTATGTTCTCAACTCAAAGCGTCATCTCAATTCTGACCAAGTATCTTCAGTCCACCCCTACTTTCATCCCTGTGCCTACTTCTCTAACAAAAAGCTGCCACAACTTTTTTAAACATCAGGGGAAGTAAAGTTTCTACTTGCAGAGTGTCATTATACTGCTCCCTCATTATTGCATTTCTATTTGGCTGGTTTCCAAGACATGTGTTATAATGACGGTCTGTTATATTTACTAAGTGTTCGTTATGACCTTTTGAATGTAAGCCTAGAAAATGTGTTTGTACGTGCACAGAAATATTTGGCACAAAGACATGTAAGCAAAAAAAAATCATAAAACATTTTGCCAACAATTATTTCTGCTTTTAGAATTTTGAATCACGTTAAATTTGTGAAATATCCAAAACAGTACCAATTGGTGGTGACATACTATGCGTTAAAAATCTTTAATCCTTATCAGCAAAATTTGACATTTAGCTGGAACCTATGGATGCTATGCAAATATTAGCAAATGCAATGATGTCAGAATGATCTAAGCAGCAGACATTTGCGCAAGATGTGGTTAATGTAAATTTCAGCATCTTGCTGACAGCCTTGTAAAAGAGGCACCTATCCAGGAAATGCACGCTCATATAAGATAAAAATAACTCAGATGAAAGCAAGCTTTGACATTTCTTGTAAACTTATAACCAAGGCCCTGCATACCTATGGATGTTATAAATGTTGGGAATTATTCTCATTATTTCCCCTAAATGATTGCTTTAAATTTCTTTGAGACATTTAAAAGTATGTTTTAACATACAAGTAAATACAGTAAGCACTTTGTTTCCTCTTTGCCTTAAACAAGAATGTTTTTAAAGCTGTAATCTAATAATTCTCAAGGAAAGCAAAGCACTAAACATTAGACACTAAACTGTTCGGCTAGTTTCCTCCCAAAGATTTTCGATGCAGTTACTTTGAGTAGAAAACAACTGTTTTAGCCATGCCAACTTTAGCCAATATACATGTGCCAAATGTGCAAAGTTGTGCTATCAGAGCCAAATATGGCAACTGCTATACACTGCTAACTGCTACAGTTTTAGTGCCTGTTCTTTGAAAATCAAGCTACGTTTACCTGCTATGGCAATTTGCATTTGCAAATAGCGGCACCCCTGCTAAGAATGATGGCAAGCTTCTCCGATGGTTTCGTGAATTTACTGAAACATTCAGACCAGAGATACCTGCTGCTACCCGCTGTCACTTTGATGGATTACTGGAGAACTGCCAGTGCCCGCAGAACAGCACCCAGCTTGAATTGGTACCTTCAGGAGCTGGCAAAATGAACAAAATTGAAAAATCGCAAAAGTACCGATTATCTTCACAAACAGAAAAACTGTCACTTTCCCCATCATGCAGGACATCAGGTATTGCCAGGCATCATCAAGCTTAGTCCTAAAATATTTACATGTTTACATGCTCGACCTGAGACACAATTGGGATGCTTTTAACCTGGCCACCCATTTTAGATCTCTCCCAATTTTTATTTGTATTGACTTCAATGGAAATAAAAATCGGGAGAGATGTAGAACGAGCTGCTGATTCGCTATCACCCATTTTATACCATCGCACAAAGTCAAAATTACCCCCAATCAGTTGCGTATTAGCCATTGTTCCCACCAGTCCCACTAGTGATAGTTATATTTCCAGCCTGATGTCTGCTCCGTTGCATTCTCAAACTCTTCATCACACTGCCAGCCTTTGTTCCTCTCATTACCAGCCTTCTTAAGAATATTTCTGGTCAATGGTAACCCCCAGGATGTTGATAGTGGGGGATTTGACGATGGTAATGCTGTTGAATGTCAAGGGGAAGTGGTTTGACTCTGTCTTGTTGGAGATGGTCATTGCCTGGCACTTGTCTGGCGTGAATGTTACTTGCCACTTATCAGCCCAAGCCTGAATGTTGTCCAGGTCATGCTGCATGCGGGCTCGGACTGCTTCATTATCTGAGGGATTGCGAATGGAACTGAACACTGCAATCATCAGCGAACATCCCCATTTCTGCAGCATAACTTCTACCCCCTTGTATTCTAGTCCTCTAGATATAAAGGCCAGCATTCCATTAGACTTTTTGATTATTTTCTGTACCTGTCCATGATATTTTAATGACCTATGTACATGGACCCTTAAGTCTCTTTGGACCTCCACTGTTTTGAGCTTTTCACCATTTAGAAAGTACTCTGATCTATCCTTTTTAGGTCCAAAGTGGATGACCTCACACTTGCCTACATTGAAATCCATTTGCCACAGTTTTGCCCATTCACTTAATGTATTAATATCTGTCTGTAATTTTACGCTTCCATCTACACTGCTTACAATGCTGCCTATCTTTGTGTCATTGGCAAACTTGGATATATGGCTCTCTATCCCATCATCTAAGTTGTTAATAAATACAATGAACAGTTGAGGCTCCAACACTGATCCCTGTGGGACACCACTAATCACATCCTGCCAACTTGAGTACCTGCCCATTATACCTACTCTTTGTCTCTTGCCGCTCAGCCAATTAACTAACCAGATCAATAATTTGCCCTCAATTCCACGAGCTTCAACTTTTGCTAACAGTCCCTTATGAGGGACTTTATCAGATGCCTTCTGGAAGTCCATATAAACAATATCCATAGACTTTCCCTGTCCACTACTTAAGTCAACTCTTCAAAAAATTCAATCAGGTTCATCAGGCATGACCTACCCTTCACAAATCCATGCTGGGTCTCTCTGATCAGCTGAAAATTTTCAAGGTGTTCAGTCACTCTATCCCTAATTATAGACGCTAGTAATTTCCTGACAACAGATGTTGGGCTAACTGGTCTATAATTCCCTGGTTTCCCTCTCTCATCTTTCTTAAATAGCGGAGTGATGTCAATTTTCCAATCTAAAGGAACGGTTCCTGAACTGACAGAACTATAGTCAGGGATTCTGCAATGCTCTCATTAAATCCCTGGGATGGAAACCATCTGGTCCTGGGGATTTGTCACTCTTTAGTGCCATTATTTTTTTCATTACTGTTAATTTGCTTATGTTAATTATGGTAAGTCCCCATCCCTGATTCAAAATTAGTATCCTTGGGGTGTCCGGCCTAATCTTCCTTTATTGTAAATACTGATGCAAAGTAATTATTTAATGTCTGCCATTTCCTTATTTTCATTTACAATATCACCATTATCAGTTTTTAAGGGGCCCACATTGCCCTTGACCACTCTCTTTTTCCTAATATAATTGTAAAAAAATTTGTGTTGATTTTGATATCCCTTGCAAGTTTCTTTTCATACTCTCTATTTGTAGCTTTTACTATCTGTTTTGTCACCCTTTGCTGTTCTTTGTATCTCCCCCAGTCGCCAGGATCCGTGCTATTTTTTGCATTTTTGTATGCTTTTTCTTTTAGTTTTATGTTGTCCCTTACCTCTTTTGTCATCCATGGTTGTTTTTTTGGCAAGTAGAGCTCTTGTCCCTTAGGGGTATAAACGGGTTCTGTATCACGTTAAATTCTTTTTTGAACACCTCCCACTGATCTTCCGTCGTTTTACCCATTAACAAATTTTCTCAGTTTACTGTGGACAGTCTCTGTCTCATCCCATTGAAGTCGACCTTACCTAAATTTAAGTATAAGAGTAAATGAGTAAGGACGCCTTGCTGCAATTGTACAGGGCTTTGGTGAGACCACACCTGGAGTGCTGTGTACAGTTTTGGACTCCCTACCTAAGGAAGGATATACTTGCCTTAGAGCGGGTACAACAAAGGTTCACTACATTGATTCCTGGGATGAGAGGGTTGTCCTATGAGGAGAGATTAAGTAGAACGGGCCTATATTCTCTGGAGTTTAGAAGAATGAGAGGTGATCACATTGAAACGTATAAAATTCTTAGAGGGCTTAACAGGGTTGATGCTGAGAGGCTGTTTCCCCTGGCTGGAGAATCTAGAACTAGGAGTCATAGTCTCAAGATAAGAGGTTGGCCATTTAGGACCGAGATAAGGAAACATTTCTTCACTCAGAGGGTTGTGAATCTTTGGAATTCTCTACCCCAGAGGGCTGTGGATGCTCAGTTGTTGAGTATATTCAAGACTGAGATCGATAGATTTTTGGACTCTAAGGGAATCAAGGGATATGGGGACTGGGCAGGAAAGTGGAGTTGAGGTAAAAACCATGATCTTATTGAATGGCGGAGCAGGCTCCATGGGCCGAATGACCTACCCCTCCTCCTATATCTTATGTTCTTATGTAATTACATGTTTTTTAAAAAAAATTTCAGCTAGAAAAGTTGTTCAGAAACAGTTGAAAAGCCAAACAGAAGAGTTCATATAAATGCATCATTTTTGTCCATGGTATAGCTTCAAACAGTCCTGAACACTGGACAGAAGTTTGTTTTTGCAAGTGTACTGTTGAATTATCATTTTAAATCTGAATTTATACTAGAGACAGAAGATAAAGGTCCTTTATCATTGTTAAGCATCATAATCATCCAGAGAAGCAACATCCAGCTGCAGTTTGTCTAAACAATCATTTAATCTTTTGTTTATACATCAAAAAACATGAAGTATACAATGAGGCCTGAGATTTTACAGAATTAAACCTGAATGAGCTTGCAGAGCTGATTACTAGATGATGTGTCTGATGTTTTTTTAATTATGCTCGCGTGCATTAGTTATTGAACTGAAGTACCTTACTCTGTTCCTGTGTTGGATATAAAGAATACTTTGTGAAGCAGAGACACAGGATGTACAAGGAGATGTGCGTGGCTTATCACTCCAGACCATATCCGATGTTGAAATTTCAATTTCCTTTCCATTAATACTTTTCAGCCAAGGTTCATTATACTTGCCTTTCATGTCAATGGTGAGGGAGCCGAGGGTGGCATGAAGAGTCTGTGTGATTGCATTCTTCTATTCATTTTACATAGCTTTTTAAATTCTAATATGTATCAATGCAATATTTTGGAGAGCTGGAGGAAAGTAATAACAAGGGTTTAGGGCATTCTTGTTGTTTAATAAGTACAATTAATCAATCATAATACATGTTTCACTGATATATTTGACAGATTGTCTATAAAATTATCTATAATTATATATTGAAAGACAATTTACCAATTGTAATTTTCAGATTAATCAAACATAAACATGCATTGGTATCTGTTCCGGTTCATCCCCAACAGTTCCATAACACAGGACGCTGTGCTCTATGGGCTGTTCCCCGGAACGCACACCGAGACAGATATCATCTGCTGCTGGAAGACCAACTCGGTGAAGGAGGCCCTTTGGTCCGCCCGAAACCTGTTGGTCTTCCAGCTGAAGGAGCTGTCCACGATCGAGTGTTGCCGACTGGCACACTCCAACGTCCAGGAGTATGTGCTGCGGGATGCACTGAAGCGAGGTGCGGCATATGCAAAGGCTCTATGGAGAAAGACCACCGTGTAAGGCCACCCCACTTTGTATTGTACAGAATGTTTTAGAAGATATGTACTCCATTTAGAATTGAAAAAATGAGATCATAGTGTGTAAGATCTGCATTGTATTGGTTTAAACTATATTGCTTGAAATTGTGTCTTTTTACATTGAACTGTGTGTATCTTTAAATTTTATGAAATAAAGTATATTTGAAATATAAATAAAGACATTACTCACTGTGAATCAGATAACACACTTTTTAAATGAAAGGTGTTCTGCCTTCTAATGCATAATGTATTATTATGTATTATTATCTATTTAAGGCCTGACATTCTGCAATTTTTAGGGGGCAAAAGTGGTGTATTTCTGGCATAGGGGGTCAGAATTTGGGGCATAAATCACATATGCCATAATTACACCCTAAATTCCAGAATAATTGGCTGCTGTAAGAAATATGATTTCTAGACCAAGTCATAATCATGTATCCCATCCTGCAAAGCTGAAAAGCGAAGCTCAGGCCTTGCGTCTGTGAGAATACAAAGGGAGCCAGCATTCCACAGGAAATGATATATCCGACGTCAGGCCATCAGGCAAAGTGATTGGGAATATTGCAGAGACAATAGAAGTGTGAAACAGACACGTTGAAGATCAATTGTCAGAAACAGATAACAAGAAGTCCCAAGGCATAATCAAAGACTCAGGACCTGGACATCCTGTTATGCTAATTGCAGGAGCTTTGTTCAGATAATTAGGTAACCTTCGTCATTGGAATATACAGGATGAGACATCTCAAATGTCTGCATCCGAACAATCAAAATACACAGAAAGATAAGGGCATGTCCCTCCCCCATAAGGTAGATAGAATGGACAGCAGTTAACACCATAGAATGGATATCGGAAAGATGTCTGGAACAATGGGCACCCTAAGGGGAAGATGTCCAGGACAAATGATATAATGGGACTAATGCTGTTAATCTACTAGAAGTAAATATGCTTCAGGAAGATATATAAACTGAGGCACTGTCCCACTACAAGTCAGAAGCAGTTTCTTGGGACGGACAGAGGCCCACACACCCTAGGAGCCAGGCCTGAAGCTTCCTAGGGACAGGTTGTACCACCCTTGTTTATTTGATATAACTGTATTGGAACGCGTACAAATCTCCAGAGAAAGGGGGGAAAGGCGTGCCCAACGTGGCCCTCATCCTGATGGCCACCTTCGTCTGCGGCTGCATCAAGCTGTGCGTAGACCCTCAGTACGCAAACACAAAGTGCCACTACGTGCTGAGGTTCTACCTGTCCCCGGTGTTGAGAAGGATGGGCCTGGCCACGCTGCCACGGAACGCTCCATCCAGTTGGACCGTTCCACCCCACCTGTCCTTCGTGGAAAAGTTTGTGCAGAAAAACACCTTTGACCACAAGGCGATCAGCAAGTGGGCCGCACGTAACATCCTCGAGACCCTGCGGGTAAAGGAGATGGTGGATCCTGTCGGTTGGTTCCCCAAGCAGACTGTCAATGTCATTTGGCAGAACGCCTCATCGCCAGAGCTTTCAAACAAGCACCAAGACCTAGCTTGGCTGGTGGTGAGAAGGGCCCTTCCCGTCAGATCCTTCATGCACACCCGGACTCTCAGCGCCACCACGTGCTGTCCCCGAGGTGGCTGCGGTGGAGGCGAGATCGTCACCCATCTCCTTCTGGAATGTGCCTTTGCAAAGAAGGTCTGGAGAGAGATGCAGTGGTATCTGTCCAGGTTCGTCCCGAGCAGTTCCGTAACACAAGATTCTGTGCTCTACGGGCTTTTCCCGGGGACGCACACTGAGACGGACATCAACTGCTGCTGGAAGACCATCAACTCAGTGAAAGACGCCCTTTGGTCTGCCCGAAACTTGCTGGTCTTCCAGTGCACGGAGCTGTCCTCGACCAAGTGTTGCAGAATGGCACATTCCAAGGTCCAGGACTACGTGCTCAGGGACGCACTGAGGACGGGTGCGGCTGCCGCCAAGGCTCTGTGGGGAAAGGCAACCGTTTAGAGCCTTCCCGCCATTGTATACCGAGGGGCTGCAATCAGGGAAAAACCCCTCGGGCAGAATGTAAAATTCAAATTGATGTAATGAAATGTAATGTACCTGTAATGAATCTGTAATGAATCACCTGTATTGATTGTGATGCAATGAGGCACCCTAGAGTGTCATGAACTGTAATTATGTACAATGTGTTCATTGAACTGTACTTGATGTAACCTGCAAATTGTATAATCTGTATTGTGTACGTTTGGAATGAGATATGACAACTGTATTGTATGTATTGTTGCAAATTTTATGAATAAAGTATATTTTTTGAAAAAAAACTATGAGAACGTTGTTATATAAATACTTGTTTGGTATAACCGCATTAGAATGGTGTTTATAATGAAGCTTGCATATTTGGTCATACTTGGGTCTGAATCATTGTGGAAGTTATTATTAAGAAGGATTAACAACCCTTGGTGACATTAATAATAACATATTTGCAATAGCTGCTGGCAGAAGATGTGCCCACCCCCAAGCTGGTGCAGGTATGCAAATGACGACAATGAGGGATAAGTTGCTGTCCCAGAAATTTCATCATTTACACCAGAATTGCACCTGACTTGTTAAACCTGTAGACAAGAGGGGTAGGTTACCCACATGACTTGTCAAACCAGGACGTTCACAGGCTTTGACTGTTCACAAACTTTGTCTGAAACATCAGTTTTGACTGAAGTGATGAGAAATACTCTTTTTCAGCTGGGGTTCTGCAAGCTGCCTTTTCCATAGTTTCAGGCAGGGAATTCTATTTCTTCTCTCCCTTCTGTCATGGTGCCCTTACCATGGGGCTCGCTATGGGCATTCCCATGAATCATAGAATTATAGAATCATAGAAAGGTTACAGCATGGAAGGAGGCCATTCAGCCCATCGAGTCCACGCCAGCACAAACAATCCAGCTAGTCCCACTCCCCCGCCCTATCACCGTAGCCCTGCACATTTTTTTGTTTTAAATACTTATCTAGTTCCCTTTTGAAGGCCTTGATTGAATCTGCCTCCACCACTCCTTCGGGCAGTGCATTCCAGATCCTAACCACTCACTGTGTAAAAAGGTTTTTCCTCATGTCACTTTTGGTTCTTTTGCCAATCACCTTAAATCTATGTCCTCTGCTTCTTGACCCTTCTGCCAATAGGAACAGTTTCTCTCTATCTACTCTGTCTAGACCCTTCATGATTTTGAATATCTCTATCAAATCTCCTCGCAACCGTCTCTGTTCCAAGGAGAACAACCCCCAGCTTCTCCAGTCTGTCCATGTAATTTAAGTCCCTCATCCCTGGAACCATTCTAGTAAATCTCTTCTGCACCCTCTCTAATGCCTTCACATTTTTCCTAAAGTGCGGTGCCCAGAAGACACAATACTCCAGTTGTGGTCAAACCAGTGTTTTATAAAGGTTCATCATGAATTCCTTGCTTTTGTACTTTATGCCTCTATTTATAAAGCCCAGAACCCCGTATGCTTTTTTAACCGCTTTCTCAACCTGCCCTGCCACCTTCAACGATTTGTGCACATATACCCCCAGATCTCTCTGTTCCTCAGCCCCTTTTAGAATTGTGCCCTCTAGTTTATATCGCCTCTCCTTGTTTTTCCTTTCAAAATACATCACCTCGCATTTTTCCGCGTTAAAATTAATTTGCCACGTGTCCGCCGATGCCACCAGCCTGTTTATATCCTATTCTGTCTATAAACTATCACTATCCTCCTCACTGTTCACTTCCCTTCCAAGTTTTGTGTCATCTGCAAATTTTGAAATTGTGCCCTTAACTCCCAAGTCCAAGTCATTAATACATATCAAGAAAAGCAGTCTTCCCAGCACTGACCCCTAGGGAACACCACTGTACACCTCCTTCCAGTCCAAAAAACAACTGTTCACCACTACTTTCTGTTTCCTGTCAATTAGCCAATTCTGTATTCATGTTGCTATTGCCCCCTTTATTCCATAGGCCGCAATCTAAATAGCAAGCCTACTATACGAACATACGAATTAAGAGCAGGAGTAGGCCATTCGACCCCTCGAGCCTGCTCTGCCATTTGGTAAGATCATGGTTGATCTGATTGTGACCTCAACCCTACTTTCCCGTCTACCTACTATAACCTTTGATTCCCTTGTTAATCAGGAATCTACCTAACTCAGCTTTAAAAATATTCAATGACCCTGCCTCCACCACTCTCTGGGGAAGGGAGTTCCACAGACTCACGACCCTCTGAGAGAAACAATTTCTCCTCATCTCCGTCTTAAACGGGAGATGCCTTATTTTTGAACTGTGGCCCCTAGTTCTAGTCTCTCCCACAAGGGGAAATGTCCCCTCAGGATCTTATATGTTTCAATAAGATCACCTCTCATTCTTCTAAACTCCAGTGTATACAGGCCCAACTTGTCCAACCTTTCCTCATAAGATAACCCCCTCATCCCAGGAATCAGTCAAGTGAACCTTCTCTGAACCACCTCCAGAGCAATTATGTCCTTTCTTAAATAAGGAGACCAAAACTGCACACAGTGTTCTAGATGTGGCCTCACCAATGCCCTGTACAACTGTAGCAAAACATCTCTACTTTTATATTCCATTCCCCTTGCAATAAATGACAACATTCCATTTGCCTTCCTAATCATTTGCTGTACCTGCATACTAACTTTTTGTGATTCATGTACTTAGACACCCAGATCCCTCTGTATCTCAGAGCACTGCAATCTCTCTCCATTTAAATAATATACTGCTTTTCTATTCCTCCAGCCAAAGTGGACAAGTTCACATTTTCCCACTTTATACTCCTTCTGCCAAATTTTTGCCCACTCACTTAAACTATCTATGTCCCTTTGCAGACTCCTTATGTCCTCTTCACAACTTATTTTCCTGCCTACCTTTGTGTCATCAGCAAATTTAGCAACCATATGACACTTTAGCAAATGCTTTTTGAAAATCCATATATACCACATCAACTACATTGCCCTCATCTACCCTCTCTGTTACCTCATCAAAAAACTCTATCAAGTTGGTTAAACATGATTTGCCTTTAACAAATCCATGCTGGCTTTCTCTAATCGATCCACACTGATCCAAGTGACTCTTAATTCTGTCCCAGATTATCGTTTCCAAAAGTTTCCCCACCACCGAGGTTAAACCGACTGGCCTGTAGTTGCTGAGATTATCTTTACACCCTTTTTTGAACAAGGGTGGAACATTTACAATTCTCCAGTCCTCCGGCATCACCCCCCTATCTAAGAATGTTTGCAAGATTATGGCCAGGACCTCTGCAATTTCCCCACTTACTTCCCTCAGCAACCTAGGATGCATCCCATCGGACCGGGTGACTTATCTACTTTAAGTACAGCTAGCCTTTCAAGTACCTCTTCTTTCTCAATTTATCCGGTATCTTAACTATATCTTCCTTTATTGAGACTGGCAGCATCTTCTTCCTTGGTACAGACCGATCCAAAGTACTCATTTAGTACCTCAGCCATGCCCACTGCCTCCATGAGTAGTTCTCCTTTATGATCCCTAATCGGCCTCACCCCTCCTCTTACTACCCATTATGAATGTCCTTATAATGGAGGCAGAGCAGAAACGGGAGAAAGGTGAAATAAGAGAAGCACACAGGATGAAGCTACATCAAAGGAGAAGGCAACCAACTGGGAGGTGCCCTTCCACTAAAGTTTACAGACTATGCCACGCCCTCACAGATATCTCAGAAGAGGTCTGCTGAAAGAAGCAAATGTTCAATAAGGAGACAAAAAAGGAACTTTGCATCCCACTCGCAAACAGGACTCCAACCATCAAAGGACAAACAAACTTCAGAACAATGGATTACATTTCACAAATTGGTTTTACTGTGCACATTTACACAACTGTTTCTTATTACTACTGAGTCTACCCCAGGTGCCACTGCACCCTTCTTAAGTCTATACCTGAGTGATAGGCATGTCAGTGGTGTTTGGTTGTGCTGTAATTTCATGAGCTTCTTGGGGCCAAGATGGCCCTTGACTCGGGGCTTCTCAGTCCAGTTCAGCCAGCTGTGTCACCACTGAAGGTGCATGGACAGCCTGGTCCTGTGTATTTCAAAAAAACATTATTGAAAAACAAAATACTGACAGTTCATTGCAAGTCCATGCCTACAAGTCTCTTTTCCAGCCTGTATGTTTCTTCTTGTAACAAGCTGGATTAGCGCCAGTCCATAATGAATTTTGTTACTGCAGTTCTAATTAACAACGCTTGTGTTCCTTCTTTGTATATCAAATTGGACTAGATCCAACCCTTAGTGAAGTTCAATTTCTACTCATGCAATTTTGTTCTGTGTGTGGGCTTTTCTGTGTGTAGTTTTGTATGATTGCATTTCTCTGCATCCACCTTATGGGTAATTAAACTTGGCAACCTTTTCCCTTAGCTCTGAATTATCTACCCCTATATACAAATAAATCACTAGAACAGGCACACATGTCATTTCATTGGGGTGGATCCTCCTCTGTGACCCCATTTGAAAATGATAGAAAATGTCAGGCGGTGAGGATTGCAGCTGCCTGACCTGCATTTCCATCCCCGCACCGGGTCAGCTGCTAATGGCTCGTGCCCTATGTGCCTCATGCTAATGGCGATGGTGGGGGGTGGGGGGGCCTGGGTCCCCAGTAGATTTCCCTGGCATCCATCCCTGTTACAACTGCCTCCTGTGGAAGGTGCTAGTAGGCTCCAGGAAGTGTCAGTAGTGACCCTGAGGTCCCACTATGGAGGCAGAAGTCCTTGAAGTAGACTCCTCTCTTTCCAGTTCATCTATTGCAATCTTCAGGGTGCTTTTGCCCCTCTAATGCCGCCAAATGTAGAGGGCACAGAAAAGGCTATGATCTGGCAGGCTTCCCACGGGACCAGTGCGTTACAGATATAGTCCATGTGCTCATCATCAGATCGCGTGTCAACTCCAAGACATACATGAACAGGAAGAGAGAGGGATCACTTTATAAATGAGTAGGTATTTAGAGTCCACAGAAATGTGATCCTGCAAATGAAGGTTATTACCCAGGCAGCAGCCAAGATGCTTTTGATGTGTAGCATCCCATGTTGCCTGTGTTATTTGATGGCCCGAAGAGACTGAATGGATAGTTATTACTAGATCAGAGCTATTCTGTGCATCCATAGCTTATTCCACAATTAGAAACCATCACACATCAGTGAGCACGAATACAAAGATGCCAATATTACCACCCAAGTTTCCATGGAACACACCTTAAGGATTCTGAGGCAAAAATTCCATTGTTTGGACTGCTGATGTTCTACAGTAGAGACAAAGTCTCCAATATCATTACTGTCTGCTACATGCTGAGAAATTTTGCCATCCTAAGAGGAGCGAGCATGCAGCAGGATAAGGAACAGCTTCATGGGGTTGCAGGCCCACATAGAGGAGATGAGAAAGAGGAGGAGGATGAGATCAATGGATATGAAGTATGGACAGGGAATTGGTGTGGAACTCTGTGACCAAGAACTACTTCCAGTATGGACAGCTCTGCCACTGATCAACTTCGTTTTTCCAAAGAACATTGTCACTCCCAGAAAATGCTGCCTATTCTCTTCACTCAAGCTGAATTTCCATCTTTCAGCTGCATTACATTACTGATTACCTTTCTATAGCTCCCCAAAAACACAGTCCACACTAAAGAGAAATAAAAAGATGAATGTTAATTTTTCCTTTGGGTGACCAGCTAAGATGTGTTTGTTAACACTTCTTAAACTAAGAATACGTCTCTGTGTTCCCTGAGTGGGAGCACCAACTGTGGTGACAGGTTGAGGTTAGGTGGTGCACTTTATTGGGATTGGGATTTGTCATGATCTTGAACCTTTGGATGCAGTCGTGCAATGCCGTCATAACAGCTGGAGCCACATCCAACAAAACAGTGGCTGTCTGAATCTGCCCATTCTCAAGCATTTCCTCGAATCTTTGAGGAGGCTGGTTAATTGACAGGATATGTGTCCATCTTGAAAGGAAGCTATCTCATTAGACTCTTCTCCTGATATGTTTCTACGGTTGGACATCCCTGCTGGATGGCTAATGGGATGCTTAAAAGTGGTTTGTAAGGTGTCTCAGATGTGAGGCTTACCATCATTGTTCTCTACAAAGAGCCGGCACAGGCTCGATGGGCCAAATGGCCTCCTTCTGTGCTGTAATGATTCTATGATTCAAATGATTTCTATATCTGTCAGATTTGATAATGACAGACTCCTGTAACTAGGTGCCCATGGTCTCAATGGTACCAGTCACAGTGTTCATGAGAGAAAGTTGTTCTGCACCTGTTCCCTCAGTTCTTTTTGGTTCCCTTATAGATGGCTATGAATGTATCACTCACTCCATGGTACTCTGCACTTGAGTAATTCCCTCCTGTATGATTACAATGATGTTGGAGGTGCACTGCTGCATGTTCTCCACCAGCTGCTGCAGGCTGCTAAAGATGTTGCAAAATCAAAAGCCCTTTGTTGCCGCATTAACTTCACTTGAAGGCAAGGCCAGCACCATTGCTGAGTTAAAATCCTGGAATCCTCTAGCTAACAGCATCATGAGAGCACCATCACAACATGGACTGCAGCACTTCAAGAAGAAGGCCCATCACCACCTTCACAGGGTGACTAAAAATGGATAATAAATGTGGTATTGGCAGCATTGCTCACCTTCCAAAAACAAATTTTAAAAGAACAATTCTCTACCTTTGTAGTTGATAAAAGGCATAAGATTGTAGCATGGCCAAATCATTCTTCATGCTTGCCTGCCATGTCCACTTGTCCCCCCTCATTTGTGACTTGTGATTCACCTGGTGCACTTTCCTCAAAATCACCATCTATGTTCTCTAGGGTGCCCATAACAGTGCTGGTGCTTGGTATAGGTAAACTGCTTGATGTAACGTGCTGTGAAGTGCCTGATTCTGTGGTGCTCCTTCCTCTGTTCCCCTATCTTGGAAAGAATCTAAAGGAAGAGAAAAGGAGTAAGGTTTGCAATGCATCCTCCAAACATTGGCTTAGAAATTGGTCCATGCAATGCCTGAAAATCTCAGACTACTAAGGCCCCAATAAGGCCGACAGGAAGCGTGCACACATTTCCAACCGTAAGTGCATCGCTCGCCATATTGGATAAGGACAAACAAGAGGCATCCTTTACCCACACCTGAAGCAGATGTTAGACCCTTTGTATGTGCAAATAAGGGGCTTAACGCCTGTTTCAGGTCCCCTCTCCAAGATTGGTTTACCCTGAGGCAGTTGGTGTCATCGCCTGCCAACCAAGAAGGTAAGTAACTTACCTGAATGTTGAGCTGGGGGAGCAGGAGTGCTCCTCTCGACCCCACATTAAAGAAACTGATCATCGTTACATCCTCCTCCCCCCCCCCACCCATCACCGCCGCGCCCACCCCATCGCTGCTGCTCCTAGACCCGGCCCCGAATCCCAATCTCCCCCAGTCCAGACCCCAACACTTGATCTTCTCCGCTATCGTCTAAAGTCAAAATTACCCCCTAAGTTTGCAATACATGTCTAATAGTCAGATGATAGAAAAGAAAGAAAAAACTAATTTCACTGCACAGATTTGGGGAAAAATTGGAATGCTTAAATTGCTCAGCTCTACAGTACATCAGTTGTTCAATATGCAGTATTGTGAGGGAATGAATACAAGATTGTGCCCATGATTCCCGACCCTGCACATTCCAGATTTCTGTGGAAGATTTCCTCCATTCGCAATTTGTAGCAAATTCATGTAAGCGTTCTTTATATACATGCTCATGTTTTTACTACACATAGCAAACAGAGGAAATCACTTGCCTAATTAGCGTAGTCAGGGAGAGCTATTAGGCAGAGACCAGGCACTCCCCACAGGATGGGAACGAGAAGGCGGGTCGAGTCGCCAAGTCAAGAACAGTGTTGGCAGTGGCCAGCAAGCAAGTCATTTCCCTGCCTGCCTGCAGGTTGAGGAATAAGGTTTGAAAGTAAATCATTTAAATGGTGTGTGGCCAAGCCAGACTTAAGAGAAAGGGAGAAAATGAATCAGGTTCACAAATGGGGTGAACAGTCAGATTGTTCAAATGGGTAGCTTGTCAGATCATGGCCAACACACCCAAAAATTTCTGTATACTAAACACATGTTTATCAGTTGTTCTACGCACATTGACTTTGAAATTAGACTATGAATTTTAGAGGACTAGTGCTTAATACGTTCATATGCAATTAATTGAGCTGTTAACCTGTTTAAATTGTGTAATTTCAATGCTCCAGTCTATTTTAGATGTACAAGTGCCATTACGTAGTTGCAAGTGAACACCTTGTGGATGCAGTACTTTGTTTTGCCAACAGGAGGCTCCACCACCCAATTATTATATCAACTGACTAGCTGAAACAATGAGTACTGCTCTTGAATTACTGTGTCCACAGATTGACCTCAGTTATAATGGTATCTTTAGAAATTTATAAAGCTAAGCTCCTTAACTGCTAAAACTTTTGCTGGAAATATATTGAGGCACAAATAGAAATAAGTTCTTTAATTTCAGAAAATATTTCCCTTTGTGGCTAGGCAGGAAAGCAAGATCAATAAGAAACGATAACAGATTTTTCATCTGTTTGTAATGGTATTTGTAGTGTTAAAATAAGTAGGAAATGAAAATAGAAGGGCTGTTAAGGTCCTTCTAAACCAATCGAGAACAAAACATGTACATTTAAATTGGGGAGAGGAAAGGGGATAGAAATGAAAAGCGGATCCTGAACGCCAGGTCACAATGGGACATATTTTCTGACCAATACTATCTGCAATGTGCTAAATTCCTCTGTTTGCTTTATTAACACAGACATAAAGCACTTGTATGGGAATAGCACTGTTTGGAAAATATATCCTAACTTATTTTACTTTAATGATCAGCAATGAATCTAAATATCACCACAGTGTTTTCTACAACTTTATGCTCAAGATCAGCAACATGCTTTATGATTTTTATTTCAGTTTGCATACAAAAACCCCTTCACATCCATGTTCCCGCTAGCAGTCCAAAATTGCCCAGTGTTCCTTTATATATTTTGTAATAGTGAACAATTATTCTAAGAAACCTCAGAATTATAGCACTTAACATTTAAGCTTTCCAAGCCTATCCTACCACACAAATATGTTTCTAGGACACCGTTGATGTTCATTTGGTGTGCCAGGTTGGATAAACTCCGTGCAAAACTCAAAAGGTTGCATCTGACTTTAATTCAACTGAGAAACCAGATAGGTTAATTATATCAAGTTGTGTGTAATCATATCAAATTAGGATGTCATGTCCACATAAGATTGAGGAACTGATTGTTAGAACTCTTACTTTATCATTACCTCAACTTTATCTTTACATAAAACTTGCTTAAAGTGTACTATGTTTAGATTGCTTACAATGCATGAATATTTCCTACATTACAACAGTGACTACACTTCAAAAGTACTTCATTGGCTGTAAAGCGCTTTGTGACACTATAGAAATGCAAGCTCTTTCTTATTACTTCTTTATCAAGCCTATCGCAGATGAGGCTTAGGAGTATTGTTTCTAAGGATAGTAACTATATTACAGCATCTCACTGCAAAAAGCTCAATCATTTCATTGGATTTGCAATCATTACTTTTCTCATAAGCCCTCACTGTTAGCAGTGACAGGACTGATAGTCCATGGTAAATGTATTAATCTGTGGTACAAATTGTGCACTAAAATGCAGTATTTTATTTGCCAACGGATGATAGATTTATCGGCATAAAACATAAAAGTACCTGGCATTAATTTTAATGGGGGTGGAGTGAGTTACAGGTGAGTGCAATAATGAACCAAAAGAATATCATTCCATTACTTCTACTCAGTGTCAACAACAAGAAATCCCAGATGGTATGATCTAAGGCTAAAAGACTGTAATGCCAATTCTCCAACCTGTTCTCCCTTCGAATGTGAGTCTTGTTGGGAATGTTTGATCGGTGAATTTACCCTCTAGGAATATAGAAACATAGGGCGTTAAATTGTCTGTGTAGCGCCCGTTGTTACGGCGCTACACGGCCTCTCGAACATCCAAGATGGCGTCTTGGCACGTTTCCAGTGTGATGTGTGCCGGACGCCATCTTGGTATAGGAGTTAGCGCATGCGCAAATACCAAACGCCGGAAGCACGTAAAGTAAGGAGAAAATGGATGCAATCAGTGTGCAATGCTGATTTAAAGTGATAGACACCATTTTGGCACTTAACACTCAACTCAATGCATCGTCTTAACCACAACCATCTGAATGTGTCTCAGTGTGCCGGGAGGACTCCCACCAGTGCTATTTAAAGGGACCATGCAGGATTTATAGGTTAGTGGCTGGATTATTGCTACTGGCTGCCGATACATTTGTAACTGTTTTTGGAGGCCTCCTATACTTGAATACTAGGACGCGGGGACATAGCCTAACATTTAGAGCCAGGACGTACAGGACCGAAGTTAGGAAATGCTTCTACACACAAATGATGGGAGAAGTTTGGAATGCTCTTCTGCAAACTGCAGTTGATGCTAGCTCAATTGAGAATTCTAAATCTAAGATTGATAAATATCTGTGAACCAAGGGTATTAAGGGATATGGGGCTAAGGCGGGTATATGGAGTTAGGTCACAGGTCAAGCATGATCTCATTGAATGGCGGAACAGGCTCAAAGGGCTAAATGCCACTGCCACTTGCTGCCTCGTGTTATGCACCACCTTCTTCTGCAAGAAAGCGGGACGCGTGTCAGGATGATGTGCCTGTGATGGTTGAATAGCCGCCTGTGTGTGTGGCCTGTGCGTTGTGGGAGGGCGGCTTGCAACAGTGGTAATGTGTAAGAGTGAGAGGAAGCATCTGATTGGCAGAGTTGAATACTGATGGAAAGAATTTGTTGGTATGTCGATGATGGGGGGTGTAGTGCGTGGAGCAGTGGATGCGGCTAGTGGCCACATGACAGTTGACCTCACTTACCTTGACGACTTATGTGAAAGCATTGAATTTCTTCCTTCACTGCATCAATGTTCATGGTGCTGTGCGCCTGGCATTGACTTCGCCCCCCCCCCCGCTGCCTCCCACTGCCTCTTGAGTATATGTCTGGAGGGCCACTTGCCCACCCCATCCCACCCCTCCCCCAACCCCCCCGCTGTGGATATAGGATGCCGCTCCTTCTGTCCACCTGTTGAGGTCGAAGTTGAGGTTGAAGTTGAGGTCGAAGATCAGCCATGATCTGATTGAATGGCGGAGCAGGCTCGAGGGGCCATATGGCTTACTCCTGCTCCTGCTCCTGTTTCTTATGTTCTTATGTTCACCTCTGGCACCAAGGCCTCTAGTGCATCAGCGGAGAACCTTGGTGCATGCACTCTCGCAGGCCTGGTACCAACTCAGATCAGCAGATTAGTGAGGCCTGGCATGCAGATTGGAGGATGTGCGATTTACTAGTGTGCAACCTTTATTCAATGTTTTAACATAACTCATCAGTGTGTAAACATAGGGACGGGACCTGCATCTGTGTTTTACGTGTGCAATGTCTGATCTCCGTTCAGACTCCATGCAGACAGCAGACTGTTATTTTTAGCAAATAACAGGTACCGGCTACCTTTAAGAGATTTGAAGAGACATCCTCCCTTTAAGAGATTGGGTTTCCCCCTGCTGGTGTAAAATGTGAATTGCATTGAATCGATGTGCAAGGCCTGGATTTCAACACAGATTGACGGTGAGTACAGAGGCAGGACAAAGTTCTAGTCCTGCCTGCGCCAGGGCCGTTGGGCACGGGTCAATAGTAGATCATGCTACCTATGCCCAATAATAGGCCCAATCGAATTTTTCACCCATTGTATCTTACAGCACAGAAGGAGGTCATTCGACCCATTGTGCCTGTGCCGGCTCTTTGAAAGAGCTATCCAATTAGTCCCACTCCCCTGTTCTTTCCCCATAACTGTACAATTTTCTCTCCTCCCACCCTCACAATCCTCTGTGCACAAAATGTTTATCCTGCTTTCTGCCCTAAATCTCTTACGTTTAATCTTAATTAAGAACATAAGAAATAGGCATGATGTGGAGATGCCGGTGATGGACTGGGGTTGACAATTGTAAACAATTTTACAACACCAAGTTATAGTCCAACAAATTTATTTTTAATTCCACAAGCTTTCGGAGGCTTCCTCCTTCGTCAGGTGAACGGTATGGAAATGACATTTTCGAATCCTTCGCATTTTAAAATCCCAGAACAATGCCTGGTGATTACTGCCCGTTGCCAAGGCAATCACAGTGAGCAGACAGAAAGGTGTCACCTAAAAAGGCCACCGAATATACAAACCCCCCAAAAAAAAGAGAGAGAGAGAAGGAAGACAGTCAATGACCCGTTATATTAAAAACAGATAACATTTGTTCGCTGGTGGGGTTACGTGTAGTGTGACATGAACCCAAGATCCCGGTTGAGGCCGTCCTCATGGTGTTGGCTATCAATTTCTGCTCGATGATTTTGCGTTGTCGTGTGTCTCGAAGGCCGCCTTGGAGTATGCTTACCCGAAGGTCGGTGGCTGAATGTCCTTGACAACGGATGAACGGACACCGCGCAACAATCGCCAAACAGGAGGGTTCTCTCCCTGTCAGGGAAAACTTCAGCAGTTAAGGACATTCAGCCACCGACCTTCGGGTAAGCATACTCCAAGGCGGCCTTCGAGACACACGACAACGCAAAATCGTCGAGCAGAAATTGATAGCCAAGTTCCGCACCCATGAGGACGGCCTCAACCGGGATCTTGGGTTCATGTCACACTACACGTGACCCCACCAGCGAACAAATGTTATCTGTTTTTAATATAACGGGTCATTGACTGTCTTCCTTCTCTCTCTCTCTTTTTTTGGGGGGTTTGTATATTCGGTGGCCTTTTTAGGTGACACCTTTCTGTCTGCTCACTGTGATTGCCTTGGCAATGGGCAGTAATCACCAGGCATTGTTCTGGGATTTTAAAATGCGAAGGATTCGAAAATGTCATTTCCATACCGTTCACCTGACGAAGGAGGAAGCCTCCGAAAACTTGTGGAATTAAAAATAAATTTGTTGGACTATAACTTGGTGTTGTAAAATTGTTTACAATAAGAAATAGGAGCAGCAGTAGTCCATATGGCACCTTGAGCCTGCTCCACCATTCAATCAGATCATGGCTGATCTTCAACCTCAACTCCACTTTCCCGCTCGATCCCCATATCCCTTGATTCCCCTAGAGTCCAAAAATCTATCTATCTCAGCCTTGAATATACTCAAGGACTCAGCATCCATAGCCCTCTGGGTAGAGAATTCCAAAGATTCACAACCCTCCGAGTGAAGAAATTCGTCCTCCTCTCATTCTTAAATAGCCGACCCCTTATCCTGAGACCTTGCCCTCTAGTTCTAGACTCTCCAGCCAGGGCAAACAACCTCTCAGCATTTACCCTGTCCAGCCCCCTCAGAATCTTATATGTTTCAATGAGATCACCTCTCATACTTCTAAACTCCAGAGAGTATAGGCCCATTCTACTCAACCTCTCCTCATAGGACAATCTTCTCATCCCAGGAATTAATCTAGTGATCCTTCCTTGCACCGCCTCTAAGGCAAATATATCCTTCCTTAGATAAGGAGACCAAAACTGTAGGCAGTACTCCAGGTGAGGTCTCACCAAACCCCTGCACAACTGTAGTAAGACTTCCTTACTCTTGTACTCTAACCCCCTTGCAGTAAAGGCCAATATGCCATTTGCTTGCCTAATTGCCTGATGTACCTGCATACTAACTTTTTGTGTTTCTTGTACGAGGACACCCAAGTCTCTCTGGACTCTTTGGGGCTGATTTTAAACCCCAAGAATGGGTAGCTTGGGGGCGGGTGGGAGTTGAAAATAGTTGTTTTTTTGGGTCGCAACCGCAACCCGGCATTATTTCTGGGTTTAATGTCGGCACATAAAAGTACAGGCTTCCCACTGGAAATGCAACGTCCAAAAATTTTGCGGTTGCGACCCAAAAAAACAACTATTTTCAACTCCCACCCACCCCCAACACACTCATTCTTGGGGTTTAAAATCATCCCCTTCGTGTCCTCCTCACAGCTTACATTCCCACTTAGATTTGTATTGTCAGCAAACTTGGATACATTACACACAGTCCCTTCATCTAAGACATTAATATAGATTGTAAATAGCTGAGGCCCAAGCACTGATCCTTGAAGTACCCCACTAGTTACAGCCTGCCAACCTGAGAATGACCCGTTTATCCCTGCTTTTTGTTTTCTGTCCATTAACCAATCCTCTATCCATGCTATTATGTTACCCCCAACCCCATGAGCCCACATCTTGCGTAACAACCTTTTATGTGGCACCTTATCTAATGCCTTTTGAAAATCCTAATATACTACATCCACTGGTTCTCCTTTATCTACCCTGCTAGTTACATCCTCAACAAACTCTAATAAATTTGTCAAACATGATTTCCCTTTCATAAAACCATGTTGACTCTGCCTAATCATATTATGATTTTCTAAGTGCCCTGTTACCACTTCCTTATTAATGGATTCCAGCATTTTCCCAATGACTGATGTCAGGTTAACTGGCCTGTAATACCCTGTTTTCTCCCTCCCTCCTTTCTTGAATAGTGGTGTTACATTTGCTATTTTCCAACCCACTGGGACCGTTCTGGAATCTAGGGAATTTTGGAAGATCATAACCAATGCATCCACTATCTCTGCAGCCACCACTTTAGAACCTTTGGATGTAGGCCATCGGGTCCAGAGGATTTATCAGCTTTTCTAGGGATTTCTATCTCCTCTTGTTCTAGACTGCTCAATCATTGGAAAAAGTCTGTTTCTATCTACCGATCCCATCTCTTCAGAATAATTCTATCAAAAACAGCCACTTGCTGCAGAGTATTCACTCTCTGCCCTGCTCTTTTAGCTACAAAGTTAACATGGCTGGTCCAGTTAAGCTTCTGGTCAATGATCCACAAGATGTTGATGGGGGACCTGACAATAGTGGTGCCTTTGAAATTATGGGGAGGGGGGTGTTGAGCTTTCTCTTGTTGAGGAGGATCTTTGCCTGGCACTAACGTGGTGCAAATGTTACCTGCCACCTGTCAACCCAAGCCTGGATGTTATCCAAATCTTGCTTCCCCTGCCTGGAACCCCCCCCCGCCGCCCCACCACCCCGTAAGGCCCAACTCGACCCTCCTTTAGGTCGTTACACTTCATCAGGCTCACCATATGAGCCTCCATTCTTCCACCTGGTCCCTTATGGGCCGAGAAAATGGGGACTTCCAGGGTAGGGAACCCCTGTGCCAGCTCTACCCCTCTGACATAGCTGACCTTATAAGGAGTAAGCAGGGGCTCTAACCCTAACAAGACTAAGTGGGATTTCCCAACTAATTTCAAGACCTGACAAGTCATGGCTCTTTCCTGAGCCGTTCCGCCAGACCCCCATTGGCATTACAGTGGAATTCAGCAGAGTGATCGAGAGAATTTACTCCCGGATTTCAAACCTTTAATTCTGAAATTATTGGGGTAAATCAATGGAATGGAAATCAGGCAGGTTCCATTACAGGATCTGCTCCACCAGACCATAATTCGGTGAGATTTAAGGTGGTCATGGAAAAGGACAGGGAGGGGCCGGAAATAAAGGTTCTAAATTGGGAGAAGGCCGATTTTAATAGGATAAGGCAGGATCTGGCCAAAATGGACTGGGATCAGCTGCTTGTAGGAAAATCCGCATCGGAGCAATGGGAGTCTTTCAGAAGGGAGATTGAGACCATACAATGGCAACATGTTCCCGTAAAGGTCAAGGGTGGTTCCAAGAACTCCAGGGAACCTTGGATGTCAGGGGATATACGAGAATGGATTAGGAAAAAAAGGAGGGCTTTTGGCAGATACAAAAGGCTAAAGACGGAGGAAGCCCTAGAGGAGTACAAAAAGTGCAGGGGGATACTTAAAAAAGAAATTAGGAGATCAAGGAGGGGCCATGAAAAAACACTGGCGAGCAAAATAAAGGAAAATCCTAAGATGTTTTATAAGTATATTAAAGGTAAGAGGATGACTAGGGAAAAAATAGGGCCCATTAGGGACAAAAATGGCAATCTGTGTGTGGAGCCGGCAGATGTAGGAGGGGTTCTGAATGAGTTTTTTACATCTGTTTTCACTATGGAGAAGGACGATGTAGACATAGAAATACGGCAGGGGGACTGTGATATACTCGAACATATTAACATCGAGCAGGAGGAGGTATTGGCGGTTTTAGCAGGCCTAAAAATGGATAAATCCCCAGGCCCGGACGAAATGTATCCCAGGCTACTGTGTGAGGCAAAGGAGGAGATTGCGGGGGCTCTAACACATATATTCAGAACCTCTCTGGCCACAGGGGATGTGCCAGAGGACTGGAGAACGGCTAATGTAATACCATTATTCAAGAAGGGGAGTAGGGAAAAACCGGGGAACTACAGGCCAGTGAGCCTAACATCAGTGGTAGGAAAATTATTGGAAAAAATTCTGAAGGACAAAATTAGTCTCCACTTGGAGAAGCAAGGATTAATCAGGGATAGTCAACATGGCTTTGTCAAGGGAAGATCATGTCTGACTAATTTGATTGAATTTTTTGAGGGGGTGACTAGGCGTGTGGATGAGGGTAACGCAGTGGATGTGGTATACATGGATTTCAGTAAGGCCTTCGATAAAGTCCCGCACAGGAGACTGGTCAAGAAGGTACGAGCCCATGGAATCCAGGGTGCCTTGGCACTTTGGATACAAAACTGGCTTAGTGGCAGAAGGCAGAGGGTGATGGTCGAAGGTTGTTTTTGTGACTGGAAGCCTGTGGCCAGTGGGGTACCACAGGGATCGGTGCTGGGTCCCTTGCTGTTTGTGGTCTACATTAACGACTTGGATATGAATGTAAAAGGTATGATCAGTAAGTTCGCTGATGATACAAAAATTGGTAGGGTGGTAAATAGCGAGGAGGATAGCCTCAGTCTGCAGGACGATATAGATGGGTTGGTCAGATGGGCGGAACAGTGGCAAATGGAATTTAACTCGGAAAAGTGCGAGGTGATGCACTTTGGAGGGACTAACAAGGCAAGGGAATACACAATGAATGAGAGGACCCTAGGCAAGACAGAGGGTCAGAGGGATCTTGGTGTGAAAGTTCACAGATCCCTGAAGGCGGCGGAACAGGTAGATAAGGTGGTAAAGAAGGCATATGGGATACTTGCCTTTATTAGCCGAGGCATAGAATATAAGAGCAAGGAGGTTATGATGGAGCTGTATAAAACACTGGTTAGGCCACAGCTGGAGTACTGTGTGCAGTTCTGGTCGCCACACTACAGGAAGGATGTGATCGCTTTGGAGAGGGTGCAGAGGAGATTCACCAGGATGTTACCAGGGCTGGAGCGCTTCAGCTATGGAGAGAGACTGGGAAGATTGGGTTTGTTTTCCTTGGAGCAGAGGAGGCTGAGGGGGGACATGATTGAGGTGTACAAAATTATGAGGGGCACAGATAGGATGGATACTAAGGAGCTTTTTCCCTTCGTTGAGGGTTCTATAACAAGGGGGCATAGATTCAAGGTAAAAGGCGGGAGGTTTAGAGGGGATTTGAGAAAGAACTTTTTCACCCAGAGGGTGGTTGGAGTCTGGAACTCACTGCCTGAAAGGGTTGTGGAGGCAGGAACCCTCACAACATTCAAGAAGCATTTGGATGAGCACTTGAAATGCCATAGCATACAAGGCTAGGGACCAAATGCTGGAATATGGGATTAGATTAGACAGGGCTTGATGGCCGGCGCGGACACGATGGGCCGAAGGGCCTCTATCTGTGCTGTATAACTCTATGACTCTATTACTGGTGAGGATGAAAATTTACCCCAATGTGTGCTCTATATTTACATAGTAAAATAATTCACAGTTATTTTATTGTAAAAAGCAGAGTTAATTCTGTTTCATTATTTTTCTAATTGTGTTCAGAAACCAGTGTGAAACAACAAATAGTATAACAGTAACACTGTTTTGAATCATATAAGCACAGGAATATAGCTTTAGCTGTGATTCTGAGAAAGAATGGTTTCTTGTGTATTTGTCCTTTAGTAAGATAAGAAAAAACAAAAATGGTAACACCCCAGTGTCCAAAACTTTAATCATCTCTTAAATTGAAACAACCACCAACCAAAATTTTGTTACTGGGAGCCTTAATAGAAATGTTTATATTTAGGTTCCTCAACAAATTGTCTTTATTTATTTATTTATTTTGGTGCTAATCATGGTACAGCTATAATAGCTCTAATGTACCACCTATGCCCTAGAGTAAAATGTGTTTATTTGTTAAAATATAGCACTTCCTCAGACAGGATGCACCCACTTGGACAGAGAAGTACAGTAAACAGTTAGCTCCTGTTTATAAAAATGTTGTCAGCAAACTCACACAATACATTTGACATTTGGTTAACAGCTCAATTTTCTCTTGTGAAGAAATGGGGGCCCTATTTTATATTTGCTGCCTTTTTTGTCACTATTTTGCATTTAACTGCTGCATTATCATGTTATGCTGTCGAAATGTTACTTGTTTGAACTCATTTTACATCAGTACACCAAACACTAGCCAGTTTCACCAGTGATAGAAGTATTGTTACAATCCATGGCAACAATTTGAGGGGTGCTATAAATGGGTGGAGCAAGTGCTTACACCATAAAAGCACAACATACACACTGGGACAAGAAAGACAGAGAAAGGACTGCTTCACAGACCAGGAAGTGGACTTCCTGATTAAGCAATAGCTTAAAAACAGGAAGAAACTTCTGGGACATCAACATGACCTAAAAGCCTGCTGTTTCTTCCCAGGTCTAAATAGACATTATCAGGATGACTGGCTTTGACTATAGGAAAGAAACTGGAATGCTGTGAAGAGGGGGCAAAGGAAAAGGGATAGAAGTGATAGAATTAAAAGGCAATGACAGATTTCATACTGTAGTATACGAGGGGATGCAGCCAGTCTATTACAACAGCCCAGAATTTGCTGCAACCGGTCAACAAACGGTGCCCTCTGTTAGTTAGACTTGCCCTTGCCCGTTTAATCACCATGATATTTTACGCTGCAAGTTGCTGGAAGTGCGAGATGGAAATTCTACACAGCATCTGGGACCTGAGTGAACAGGGCAAGCGACTGTGTATGTCCTTGACCAATCAGATTGAAGGATTGTGAAATGACCACCGCAAGGACTGAACATGGAAGTGTAAATTAGAGTGGGTGAATTTAATGTCAAATCAAGTACAGAAAGAGAAATAAAGAGGGAAAGAAAGATTGGATTAAGAGAGAGAGAAAAGAGACAGAAAAGAAAAAAGTAATTAAAAAAAATGTTTTAAGTGTTTTTTAAAAATCTCCAACAACAATTGAAACCTGAAGGAATGAGACTCTAGACTTGTAATAGTTAATTTTCAGTGCCAGAGAGGTTGACTGGCAGTAGTTAATACTTAACACTTTATTAAAAGGATTTGTAGACTGAAATGGACAAGCCCTAGCTTTCTGAGGTGAGTTTAGTTCGTATCTACAGCGCAAGAACAGGAACTTCACGCCATTCAATGCATTTGAATTGTGAGTCAGACAGTGAGGTGCCATTTTCGCGAAGTTAATGACGGAGCGGTGCATCTCGGACAGCAATTTTTGCATTTTCGCATTTAATTGTGCATCTACCCTCGCCTGAAGTTGTTGTGCGATTTGCATATAAATAACGGGAAGCGGCGTTAGCCTCACCGTTACTTTGAAAGAAAATTCTGGGCAATTATGTTATCCTTGAGCAGTAACGCTTCAAACTAAGGTCTCAGAGGAGAGGGCACAGAATTGTTAATGCTACAAAATACACGAGGAAGAAAGTGAAGGAGGACCAGGACACATCAAGAGGGAGCAACATCCAAATGAGGCACTGACGATCCGGATTCTTTCCCCTCAGTCTGGTTCAGTAATAACTGAAGTCGAATACATTTTAAAGTTCAACACATCTTTAATAGCAGGGTTCTTAGTCTGCAGCATTGACTTGGACTCCTGATAGAGTCCCTCTATGCTGGCAGAGCAAGAACAAAAACATACAGAAATCCACACGTTTTTATACAGATGAATAGGGTTGGAACATACTTAACGAGGGTCAACACCAATCATAAGCCGGGCATAGGTTGCCATGCGAGGTTACATTATTGCCGGCCAATCATAGATCGTCCATGTGCTGATCATGCTGCTGTTAGACATCAAAGGGGATACTTCCTCATCTTCCAACTTGGAATGTTCTTCCCTGTTCCTTCTGTTCCTTATCTCCCAACCTGGAATGTCTTTCAACTTTGGCTAAGCTCGTTACCTATATTGATCTGCCATAAACATGGAGACATTCAGACCAGTCCTTGACTCACATCAAAGACCTATCATTGATAAGACAATGCAGGCCTGCTGACTAAGCAAACATATGGCCCAGCAGGAGGGCCAGGCCACTTGTATCAATCTCAGTTACTAACTAATTAACCCTTTCTAACCATTTTACATTCTGCTTCTTTGCCACGTAGGCATTTTAATATTTTACTAAAAACTGACCACGTAGGGATTCTCAGCACAATCTCAGACTGCCCTTTTTAATGGGATCAGCTGTGTAAGTTATTTTTACATAAGGATTGTGAAAGCTGCCAATGCAATTTGTTCTTCAAAATTGAGGCTTACCTCGAAAAATTGAGCAAACAGACTGATCTATCAGACTAAAGAGCAGGTTTTTACACTAAAGATCAATCGATCTGAAAAAGGATGTCCACATTACTGGGAGTATATTTTTGACTGCTAAACAGTGGAAAGGAAATTAAAAATGAAATTTGTTGACAAGTCCATGGGGCATGTATTAACAATAGAGTGATTTTTGTAGGATGCTTTAATTATCCAAGAAATAGTTTGGGATAGGAAACATGTTTATGGAGATAAAAAAAAGGAGCGCTTGCAGTGTGCTTAGGACTGTTTTCTCAGTCAGTTGTTGCTACTCCAACTAGGAAGGAAGCAACACGACCTGGCTCTGGATAATGAAGCAGATCATGTAGGCAACTTAAACGTAGGAGAATATTTGGGAAACAATAACCACAATATATTCAATGTAAAAACAGAAAAAAAAAGTTGAGGATAGGAGGACTTGACTGGGAAAAGCAAATTATACCAAAATAAAAAGAGGCAAATTAAGTAGAAAGAAAAATTGACAAATGGAACAAAAAAATCAGCAATAGAACAATTTTAAATATGTCATAGAAAGGGTATAAATCAAATACATTCCAGTAAGAAAACTAAAAGTGTATCAAAAGCTGGGCTCCATGGCTGAATAGTGAGATTAGATAAAATTTGAAACTAAAAAAGCATTTAGTGTTTGCAGAATAGGTGATAAAAATGAAAGCCAGGACAAACATGAACAATATAGGAAAGCTACAAAAAGAAAGATTAGAAATGTTAAGAGGAATATAAAATAAAATTAACAAGATGATTAAAGGGCAATTAAAAGGATTTCTATAGGCATATTAGAAGTATAAGGAAAGTCAAAAGATGAAGGAGGCAAGCTTGTAGTGGAGAGTGAGAGAATGACAGATACTAAATAAGTGCTTTGCCTCAGTTTTAACAGAGCAGGAGGATATTGGTTTTGTAGAACCAGCCGAGCTGGTGTAGAAGAGCTAATGGAGGTTATTATTCAATAAAAAATGGTACTAAAGAAGTTACTCAGACGCAAAGTGGAAAGGAAAATTGGGCAGGGTTTATAACGGGTGACTGATCTGCTATCAGTTTCCACCTCACCAAAAGCGAAGATTAGTCCCTGTAGCTTTTGAGGAAAAACCAGCAGTGCAGATTTGATGGGATGAATATTCTGTTTCTGTGGTGTAACATTCTACATAGCGCCTTATCATGGCCTCACAACATCCTAACGCACTTCACAACCAATAAATTAGTTTTAAAATGACACTGTAGTTATGTTGGCAACTAACAGAGCTATAACAACATATGGTATGATGTTATATTACTGGCTGCACTGTTTATAACTGTTATATTTAGAGTAGTGAGTTTTTAATTACAAAACTAGTTGACCTATTGTGACATATGTTCCACACAGGGAGTCAAGAATAAGTATACTTTACAGGTAAATTGGATTAGAAGGCAGTGGAGACAATGCTTAGGATCATTGGGCAAGCCGTCACTGCAGTCGTGACAACATGCCACGCTGGAGGTCCCGATAAAGTGGCTCTCTGCATATCTAATGTTCCTTCTCCTTTTCCACATCTCCCTCCTCCCATAATCATGTTGGCTCTCCTTTCGATCACCCCTTCCACCAGGGCCTCCACAGCATCATCGGAGAAGCATAGAGCCCTCTCTCCTGCTGGTCCTGCTATCCTCATGGCCATCTTTCCCTTCTCCAAGTAAGCTGTGTACCTGCCATGTGAAATGTGCACCTGCACCTTTAAGAGGTGCAGGCTGTTGATGACGTGCGCTGTGCACGCCCCATTTCCAACTCCTTCATTCTCCGTGCAGCCTCTCAGCAGCGCGGGTAGCGCTGGCTGCAGGGAGATATCATGGTAAGTAGCAGGCAGCACAAAGTTCATGTGCTGCCTGCGTAGGGGCCATCGGGCGCGGGGTACAAGTGCATCGCGCTACCCCCGCCCGAAAACAGCCCTTATCGAATTTTTCCCCCATCTTCTCTACGTCTACCCTATCGAACCCATTTATAATTTTAAAGACCTCTATGGGGTCACCTCTGTCTTCTCTTTACTAGAGAAAGCGTGTTCAGTCTTTCCTGATAATTATAACCTCTAAGTTCTGGTATCATCTTTGTAAATCATTTTTGCACTTTCTCCAGTGCTTCTATATCTTTTCTATATAGATCTATATATTCTATCCTTATTTTTATAGAATAGTTCAATTTTATATTATTATTTATAGTTAAATATTTAAACTTATAGCTATTTAGCAGAGAAGTAGAGATTGGTTGGAGCAAAGATTTTCTCTGCAGTACAGGCAGCGGAGCTGGGAGATACAGAATTGAAGCAATACAGTGCCACCACTGGTGGGAGGATGTTATTTCAGTATGATGAGTTTACAGAGGCAGTTTCCATTATAAACGTGGACATGGGAACTTACAATAGAAAAACGTTGACACAAAAGTGTGACAAAAATATGAACATAGGAAACAAGGTTTTGTTGACAGGAAATGCATGTAGATATAAAGGCTCCAAAATTTCTCGGGTTGAAATCCTGGTGGTTATGCTGGGATAATTCCTAACTGTGCCCTTCGGATTTGGCGGGATCAATGGGAGGGCACCTCATTATATGGGCCCACAAGTATAAGCACTACTTTGGGCATATTTTCGGTGCCCATCTGCCATTGCCAGCCAGAAATTCTGGATTAGGGAGTCCCCATCCTTGGTTCCACCCTGGTTGTCATTTGTCTTGTAATGGGGGTTCCACCCGTTACAAAGCAAACATGAAGCTCCTGAAAACGGTGGAGGCCTGGCACAACTGGGCTGCCACTTATTTCCTGAGGCTTCTGCTAGTCTCCCACTGGAGTTACAACAAGAACCTCTGTGAAATTTCAGTCCCAATTTTTTAAATATAGTATAGATCTACAGAATGTAGTAGTTTCTCAGTAATATAGGTGCACAATAGTCAATTGTTCTTAACAAAAGTCTTGCTATTCAATCTATCAAAGTTTCTCATTATTTCAAAAATTCAATGTAACTATTTTAGCTCAGTTCCTTCAACTTCAATGTATGGAGACTTCACTGAAAACCATGCAGAAGATAAAGAAGACTATCTTAGGTCATATTGTAAGACCATTTATACTGTAAGGTCATTTCTACTGTTTAACTTGAAAAAGTAGACGATTTTATCGGAATGTGCAAAATGGTTCCCAAAAACAAACAAAAATATAATTGTATATATATACAAAAAGCTGTTATCTCTTCCCCAGAATTTATTAAGGCCAAAACAGATGGGAATGAAAAAAATCTGCATGCAAATACTTAGCAGCTATTTCATCAGATCTTCTGTCTTTGAAACACCTTATGAAACCATAGCAGTTGCATAACTTCTAAAGAGATGAGTTGTGTTTAACATGGATTGATAACTTGTAATGTAGAGCTTTTGTCTTGAGTTAGTAAAATCAATGAAATGTTGAAATAAAAATAGAAAATGTTGAAATAAAAACAGAAAATATTGGAAATAGGGAGTTCGGTGGGTGAGAGGCCGGGGGCTGAACGGCTAGAGAAGGTTACAAATACAGGGAAAGATGAGACCATGAAGGAATTTAAACAGGCAATGAGAATTTTAAATTTGAGATGTTGGGGAATCAGGAGGAAATGTTGCGCAGTGAGAGATGAGGATTTTAGCAGCAGTGGAGGCAGGCAATGTTATGGAGGTATAAATAGACAGTCTTTGTGATGGAGAATATATGGGGTTGGAAGCTCACTTTAAGATCATAAGACTGCAAGGTTTCAAATAGTCTTTTTCAGTCAGAGATGGTGGTTGTGGACAGAGATGGAATAACATTGATTTTGCTATCTCTAAAATTTTGTTGAAGATTTTTCCCACATTGAATGCAATGTCAAGATGTAATCCAGAATTAACTTAGAGTCGTAGCTTGTGCTAAGATTATTTTAAGGCAGTGACTCGATGGCTTGGCAGTACCACAATTAGTGGAGCAAACTGCAAGCTCAAAATTCATAACAATAATAGATTGAGGATGAAAGAGCAAAATATTCAAAGAAGGGAGTTGCAGGGTGCACAGCTAAGAAGATCTCTTAATAGCTGTGA
Source organism: Heptranchias perlo (assembly GCF_035084215.1). Lineage (NCBI taxonomy): Eukaryota > Metazoa > Chordata > Chondrichthyes > Hexanchiformes > Hexanchidae > Heptranchias > Heptranchias perlo. The sequence goes on along the minus strand of NC_090325.1, from coordinate 53,429,593 downwards.
GACTTACGAAATTTTTAATTCCAGTAAATTGTAACATTGTCACAACACCACAAGGGAAAAATTCCCCTGGTCACTATGTGTAGTGAAGACTTCCTCTGCTCATTATCTCTTTTAGAATGTGCTTATGATTTCACCAGAAATATGAGTCAGAGGAAATCTTCACAAACACATTTATAATGTCAGTGCACATCGTGACCAGAGGAGTTCTTACTAAAACATGAGTTGTAACAAAGTTGTAGAAAAATACAATCCTTTGAAAATGGGGTTGATTAAACATGTATACTGCTTGATCCTCCATGACAAGAAATTTGTTTTGTATATGCAGTGACATAATTAATATATAAGCCTGAAAATTACAAACACTTAATGTGTTAGTATCAAAGGGGTTCTCCCAGTGGATAGAAGTGATTGCAAAGAGTGCATCTCAGGAAATTGTAGATGCCCAGCCTGTGTATCATGTAAGTCATGCATCGTACAGCATGGGCCTGAGCATCCACGGTGGGGAAGAGGGAACATCCTGGCAGGATGCACCTGCTTGGCACCTCCACAACTGACTCTGCCAAAGTTCATAGGGTTGGGGGAAGTCACTTAATTACCATGCCCACTCCACTAGGGTGCCCACCTTGCCTCAAAGGTCACATACCATTGTGCAAATTGCTAGTTATGGGGGCAGGGGGGGGTTTCAGGTGGTGGGTTCCCGCTACCCATGAAGAAGTGTGAAGTGCATCCTTTGGAAGGGAGCCGAAATGTCAGTAGAAATTTGGCAGAAAATTCAGAGGTCTAGGCCATGATTCAGGTCTAGACCCCCAGCTGGGTCTCACAACCAACACGTTTTGTATTGCTGCCAATAATATGCTGGTTCTCTGAGAGGCCAGGAACTTTGGAACTCCTGGTTTGAGATGTAAATAGGGTAGAGATCTAGCATTAATGATTTCCCCCATCCAACCTTTTCTGGTTAATCTTTTTGGCCAAAACAAGAAATGGCATGTATGAGGCAATTTTAGTTATATACCAAGTTACACTAAGCTGGCCTGATTTTAACATCTCTGTTAAAATAGTGGAGAGAAGAAATTGAGTACATTAAAGTAGTCATTTTTCAACACTCCAGGCAGGGAGCCCCACCTGTCGGGAGTGCAAATTGGAAATTTGGGGTGCACTGTGCTTGATTTCCCAATCATTACTTATAACTGATTGGAATATCATGTGCAATGCTTCCAGCAGGCAAGGATCCCCACTGGGAGCATGAAGTTGGAAAATGACTCCTTAAAGCATTTGTGCAATGAAATCATCGGCAGAAATCACCATCCTTACATCTCAATGGAATTATTAAAAGGGAATGTTTTATTGTTCCCAAGTTTTAAAGAAGATCCTTGAAAAATCATTAGCAGTGTGCCTTTTGCTTTCACCATTGATGATCCCTAAAAAGTTACACATTGTTCAGTATATTTCAGGATTTTGATCTCCTGTTGTAGGAGGAAGAATTTTTTTTAATCCAATTTGTCCATTTTCCGGTCCTTTAGACTGAGACCTGAGGTTTGCAAAAATATCTGCACTAACAATCATTTAACACAAACTGTTTATGTAGTTACGTCTCTGAAGACAACTTGTGGTCATGCTATTGGCGCTGAAAATACTTTTCGGCTATGTTACCCCAGTGACAGCCTCACGCCCCAGAAAAGTTATCCTTCAAACCAGAAACATACTTTTGTGGCCTTTCAGTCTCAAAGAATATCCAGTTACAGAATACAGTGCGTGAATACCCAGGGAAATGGCAAAAGAAACACAACTGAGAACCTCTGTGGTTTGAAACTTTTCCAGATGTTTTAAAATATTTTGGCAGAAGAAACAAAGTCCAAATATTTCCTTTCAAACATCTCAAAATCTTCAAGTTTACATTATTGACTTTGATTAGCCAAGAAAGGTGGAAAAATTGTGAAATTACTTGTTAAACATGAAACTTTCAAAATGCTAAACAGATGCAAAATATGCATCCAATCTTGTGTTTGTTTCAGATCAACTTCAATAGTTGTTACTGAGTAGATATCAATTTTTTTTGAAAGCTACCTTGAGAATATTTGACATTTTTATTGATGATAAAAGTTAACAACCGTACAAGTACAGTCCCTTTGTTTTCTGCTGGTAGGATTCTAACTTTGCAAGTGCTAAAAAGTTTCTACTACAGTGAGTTATGGAAAGCAAACCTCTCAACTGCCTCATTTTAATCTGAGTGTCCCAACAGGAGTGCCATTGAGAAGAGCAGCAGCACGCTAAACTCCTCATTACAGGTTGAGAAGTACGATTGAAAGAAGTTGGAATTTGTAAGATAAGTTAGATAGAAGGGCAAGTGATTTACTGTGCCATCTGATTTGTTGTTGCTCATGTCCTTATTTTCAGTGCCTCTGGGACTTGTTATGCAAAATTGCAGTTTTCAGGCAACAAACCATGGTATGTGGGGTAAGTATGGAAATTTGTGGGATTTGTTACGCATCACCAAATCGTTTTCCCCAGCTATAAATAACCTTACCAATAGAGTACCAATATTCACACCCCGTGGTATGAATTGCAAGTTCTTAACCCTATGTGAACTGCCGTGTTTGAAGTTTGCTTAACATTTTAGTTTGTTGAAAATGGTTGTGACACAACATAAATGTGTTATGAATTTCATGAAAGTATCATGAATAATTCAACCAGTCGGGTAAAAGAATGAAGTTCTGCTGAAGGGTCCCATTGAAGTGTTAACTTTTCACAAACTGATTGGCCTGCTGCGTATTTCTAGTATTATCTGTTTTTATTTCAGATTTCCAGTATTAATGTCTTTTTCATTTTAAACAAAACAGAGAAATTAGGTGCAGGTTGAGACAGTGGCTATGTCTGTTTCTCTAGTTTGTGCTATAACAGTGAGCTTGCTAACTGAGTATTTTTTTTAATTGTCTGAAAACTGCACAGCAGATTTAGAAGCTCATTCCCAAATCTAAGAATAAATAATTTACAGTTGGTCATAACTGTGCTGCTTTATTGACAGTAGGATAGAATTATTAATTTACCCACACTACAGAGTGCTTAGAAGAAACTTCGCAAAAACAAGTGCGTTAAAGATGTATTTCTGAACTCAGTTTCTCCTGCTCTGTGAGTAGACATTTCCTATCAGCCATAAAGCATCACTTTTGCATGATCCAACAGGTTAAGTGTTGATACTTTTCTTTTTCTCAGCTTACACATTAATGTAGTAATTGAGTGCAGAAGAATCTGCCTGTTTTTACACAGTCACATTCTTGGTCTCCATGGTAGCAGACTGGGTTTCAGCAATAAGTTGTATACAAGCAAAGACATAAATTTTCAGCAATTAAAACGTCAACATTCCTGTTAAAGTTGTTGCTGTTTTCAAACTACAATAACTTCTCTTTTAATATTATGGTAGCAAGCATGTTGGTTTTCACATTTTGATTACTGTTGATTTGGCATTTACTGAAATATCCTGCCAAGCTATTGACCCAAGTTACCCACTATTGATGCAATAATATCATTCGGAGTGCTTTATTTTGAAGAATAACTACTGTGGCAAACTGAAAGGGTGTTGTATCTTTAGAGTCATTTGTTTTCTTATAATTTAATTAGCAACAATCCTGACCAAGCCACTGTGGAGATTTTTGACAATTAAACATGAATAAAATCCCATTAAAACATGATACTTGGACATTTGTTGTTAATTAAATATCATTACGAGATTATTTTTCTCAACAATAAGGGTGACTGCAGAGCTTCCTTGTTGGCTCAGTGGTTAGGTCCACTGCTAGATCTGATGCTGAGCCATACAGAATGGGAAGGTCCCAGGTATGATCCATGGTCTGTGCTGAGGTAGCCAATCTTAGCCAGGAAGAGAACGCTACAATTAGCCTTAGTGTCCTTGGTCTAGGAAAGCAAAAAAATCAGCTTGGGTTGTTGCTTCAGAGTTGTACCCAGTGATCCCCATTGGAAAGACATGTGTATGGATATGAGTGAAGATAGGATCTGTCTACACTGTGATGTAACCCATTGTTGAATAGCTGGTTAATACTCACTGTCTAGGCTCCCGGATGTAGAATGGAAACTTGGCTGAGGTACTTGACACCTGTAGAGATCTGCCCTGCTATGAGTTACCATCTTCAGATGAAGTGGGATGCGATGAGAAAATTGGGAGGAAAAGATTTACAGCAGATTAGATTGAACTATGGTTGTAAATATAAGAGAAACATTAAGATGCAGCCAGTGAACAACAGCTTTGTATTTGCTTCTCATTAATTCCTACTTATTCTTATACTCTAGGAGTGTTTGAGCCTTATAACCTGAAACAGAAGGATCCTACATGGAATTCAAAAGGATAATATCACTTGGACCTTAGCCATCATCCCCAGCAGTTCTCACATGCTGATTTTTATTGCCTCCTCTGCAGAGATAGGTCACACTCATGGATCTCTTGCATTAAATCATAGAATCACAGAAATGACAGGACAGAAGGAGGCCATGCAGTCCATCTTCCTAAGGACCTCAGTCTTGCCAGAAATATGTCTGGCAGAATTTCCTGACATGGCCCCAATTTGCATTGCTTGTAGGGAAACAATAAATAAATAGCTTGAATGGCATTTCTGTGCTTTTAGCCTTTTCCGATGTGCCTGCATTTTTGAGAAGCTGCCTGCTATTTTCTTTGGTAACTATACTGAAAAGGAGAACCCCATTATACAGCTCAGAGTTGAGAGGAGTCTTAGAATGAAATTAATGGCTTATGTTTGTTCAAAAGAGTTCCAATAGTCTCCAAAGTTGAGATTGCTGGCAGGCTAGCTATGTTACATGATAGAATATTCAGTCAATGCCTTTTCAGAATGTAAGTCAAAGTATAGCTGACAGCAGATTTTATTTGAAGCTAATATTGAGTTGTGGAAATTGAAATAAAGATGGAGTTCAGGCTAACTGTAGTGTGTGAACAACACTAGTGAATCAGGAATGGAAGGGGTATTCAGTTATAATAAACCAGAGAAGAATCAATAGCACCCAGTACCATTGCCAGCTATGCTATTAGAGTGGTGAATCTGCTGAAATAAAGAGAAGGAAAAACAAACTTGATTGGCTCCAACACCTTATACATTTTTACTGAGAAACCAAGGCCCCCGGTGCAGGATACCATCAATGCTGAACTGACTAAAATGGAAGACTATATAAATCAGGAATTGATCAGGTAATGCTGAACTCATGGTTCAAAGTTTAAAGATTGTAGGAGAAAGGAAAAGCTGAAGGAGATAAGGAGGTCCACAGTTTTTAGGTTCTGGCAAGAATGAATTTGAATAGGATATTGTAATGAATCTTGATTTCAACACAGTGGGGAGTAGGAAGGAGGAACAGGACATAGAATGGTGCAGCTGCAGCTTAGAAGGTATAAGAGAGGGAAGCTCAGAGGACCTCTGACCATCAGAGAGGAGAATGTAGTAGGGAGAAACAAGAAAGATTGTGATGGAGAGAGAGCTTTTTTTTTTATTCGTTCATGGGATGTGGGCGTCGCTGGCGAGGCCGGCATTTATTGCCAATCCCTAATTGCCCTTGGACACATATCACCATTCCTTCATCATCGCTGGGTCAAATTCCTGGAACTCCCTGCTATCAGCACTGTGGGTATACCTTCACCACATGGACTGCAGCGGTTCAAGAAGAAGGCTCACCACCACCTTTTCACAGGCAATTACGGGTGGACAATAATTGCTGGCTTTGCCAGCGACGCCCACATCTCAAGAAAGAATTTAAAAATCCATTAACTTTACTGTTTTTGTTAACTTCAATGCAAACACATACATTTTTGATATTTTCACTGTTAAATTGAACTGTTTTAATATGGTTATCTTTTCATTTTCAATAAATAGTCAGTTACTATCTCTGTTACAAGGATTCTGCAGTATCATTTTCACCAGAATGATCAATGCTAAAAAATCCACTACCATAAATTTCCTGTCATTCAACAACTACTTCATGAATTTGTTAGATTAAAATGAGCAAACTGTTTATTACATTTTAAAACAGTAAAACAGCAAAAACAGGAAGCTAATAAAATGATAGAATAAGAGAAATTAACGTAAGAATCTGCAAGGTTCCCAAGATATGTATGAGACAAAACTAGTAATTGTACAAATGATATATGTCTATCCTCCAAAGTGCAGTTGCACAGGTTAAAGTGGTCAAGGATCAAAATACCGGCTAGTTAACTAACTGAAAAAATATTTTCATTTAATGGCTTAAGTTATTGCTGTTGATAAATGACTATGCATTTTTTTTGCTCAGCCAGATGTCTGATACATTCATTATCAGACTTAAGAGTATCTAAACTAAACTCATGAGAGTTTACATTTGCTCCAGATGGAATTCACACTCTCTCACTGTCCAGACAACCTCACTTATCTAAGTCCAGAGAATGTAGGTTGGCAAGAGCCAAAACATAGGCGCCCCAAGTGTGAGCAGGGGCACTACTGAAGTTTAACTTGGTAAGACTGTGCAGTCAACCAGCACAGAGCACTGGTAAGCATGCTGCTGCTTGTCCAGCTTGGACCACCCTACCCATTAGGACATCAGCTTGCAACGTTATCTGGAACCAAGCAGTAATTGGTCTATTTCTCCAGGTTCTCTCAACATGCCAAGCTGGCTGGTCCATCATCAACAACTCCCTGGAGTACTGTCGACCTGCCTGGCTGAGATATTGAATTACCATATATGTCACAAAGGATTGATTTTGTTATCAAGCATGTGTCCTTTGAGTCAACAGTCCCCACTTAACTTCTTCATTCCCAAAGTGAATAATCAATGATTGGTCATTGAGCAACACAACTCATATATCATAAAATATGTAATTGCATTGCCGCTATTCTCTTAACCATAATATTGGCACACACCATGGCCTATCACATGGTGGTTCCACCAGTTGAAGGTGAGGAGCTTTAGCTGGAAGCCCAATCTGAAATCCAATCATGGTAAACACTGAACCCTGGATATATGAGCATGTGTGCTCATACCCAGCATCCAGGTAACCCCTTTCAGCAGCTGTCATCCCAAGCCACAATTGTGCCATCAACTATATGGCGTGTAAGAGTAGATTTTGCCAACTCGCATTCATGAGTCTAGAAACTCCGGCCTGTTTTAGGTACAGAATTGGTGCAATTTGGTGCAGGGAGGAATTTGGGGTGGAACCTGTTTTCGCTGGGTTTCTGGCCTCTTCATAAACTTCTATTGGGGCCTTCACAGTTGTGAGTGGGACTGATGGAATGCTGGATATCCATGGAAATCTCATCAGTTCATTCTGGTGTACAGCCATAGGAAACAACACCTACGTCATGCAGGTGTATTTTCTGTACAATGGCCGCAGATGAAGCTCACAATGCTGTTTCCTAACAACTTCCTCCAGTAGCACTGTAAATGGTGTGGCGCCCACCCCTTTTGTGCAAATGATGCTGAGTTCAAGATAGGGAATGGGCCGATCACCGGGGCTGACTGACAGGTGGCAGTCCCACCTCATCACACTTCTGGTAACATAGCTGCCAAAGTGGAATTTCTGGGACACAGTACAGGATTTCACGTGCCAGGATTACATATCAAGAATTTAGGCAGAGGTGAGTGGACTCCACAGGATAGTTTGCAACATCCCAACCACCTTGATGTTGCATTCATCCAAGTTTAGGCTGACTCCTCACCAATTCAAGTCTGTGAGGTTGACTCCACGTCTAGGGCTCTGAATGAAAGATTGGTATAGGACAAAGCCCTCCCCATTAGGAACTATTTCCCCTTATTAGTTTGGGAAAAAAATGGAAAATGGCACTCTTGTAGTTTAGTTTTACAGTTTCAGCATATATAATTACTGTATAGTTATCAGCCAAGTATCTTTGAGAGACAGAGACAGGATGATTCCACCCTTTGATTTTTAAACTTGTTTATTCCATTCCTTCTTTCAGTTTTGTAAAATTGGCTCTAATTAGTCGCTTTGAAAGGAATGGAAACAAGAAATTGGAAGTAAAAACAGAAAAAAACAATCTCTGGAATATACAATGACTGAAGTTTTACTAATTGCAGTTTAAGATTTTACTTTATGTTATACTGACGGTTTTAAATCCATTTTGAAAGAAATGTTCAATATAACTAGTCCATGTCCTGCGTGTTAATGAATAAGGAGAAGTAATTTACTTTAACTATTTATCACAAATTGTGTGTTGTCCCCATTTTAAATGATGTTTACCTGAAGAAATTTAACGTGCCTAGAAGATCTCCTGAGGCAGTGGAACCAATTTTGATCTCCTCACCGCTCTGTCTGCGCAAAAACAGGAGGGCAGTGGTCAGGAATTGGAGCAGGATCTGGTTCTGTCAACTTTACACCAGTTCCCGGTACCAGCCAGCTTCTCGGGGCGATGGATTTTACTGGTACACAAAGCTCCCATCCAATGCAGGCCAGAATTTATTTTGCATATTTAAAAGGGACAGGGAAGGGCACTGCACCATTATCTGGCCTGGGGGTATCCTGGACACTGAGTCCTCAGCACGCCCAAGGAAACCTGGCAGGAAGAAGACCTCCAGCAGGCTTGCAGGTCTTTAAAATACCCACAGATTTTCAGGTGAGTGTTTTAAGCCTTTTTTTCCCCAGTTTTCTTTATTGTCAGCATTTACATTTTCACAAGCCTTTTTGGCTAGTTGTAATTATTTATTAGGCTCCCCGAGAGATACTCCGTTTAATCCAGGCAGTACATGCACCAACACACAGGAGTTTACATCACAAAAGATGTCATTCAGCCCATCATGTCCTGTTAGGTTTTTGCGAGAGTGATCCAAAACTAATCCCACTGCCCCGCTCTCTCCCCATAACCCTGTACCTGTATCTTCCTCTGCATCAAAACCTAACCAATTTTCTCTTAAAAGAAGCAAAGGTTTCAGCCTCAACCATTCTTTATGGCAAAGCATTCCATGCTCCAACAAACTGTTGCATAAAGAAATTTCTCTCAACCTCTCTCCTCACTCTATCAGTGACAAAATTTAAATTGATGCTCCATCGTCACTGATTCCCCAACTAGAGGAAATAATCTTTCCCATTTTATTCTATCACAATTCTTCATAACTACAGTGGAAGTCATCCTATATCCAAAGTCTTTCCTTAACTATAGCTTTCCATCCCTGGCATCATCCTCTTGAATTGATGCTCTATGCTTTATATGGTTTTAATGTCCTTTCAATGAAGTGCCGAAAATTGCAGTCGGTACTCTATGTGGCCTAACTAATGCTTTGTAGAAGTTCATCATAACCTTTTTACTCTTGTACTCAATGCCCCTATTTTTAAAACCAAAATTCTAATGGCGATTGTTATGGCTTTATCTACCTGCACTTGTACTTTCAGGGAATTATATATTTGAAACCTTAGATCTCTCTGTTCATCCACACCATTCACTGTCCTTCCATTAAGTGTATACTCCCATTCCTTGTTTATCCTTCCAGAATCTAGTACCTCACACATATTTACATTAAATTGTATCTGCCACCTCTCTGCCCATTCCACAAAACCTGTCTGTCTTCCTGTAATCTTCTTCCCAGTTTGCCAAGCCGCTACTTTTCTGTTATCAGCCAATTTTGAGATTATGCTCCTTATGCTCAAATCCAAATCATTTATTTATACCAAGAACAAAAATGGATCCAGCACTGACCCCGGTGATACACCACTTCTAAACCTTCTCCAATCTGAAAAACATCGATTTACCCTAACTGGCTAGGGTTTTCCTCTCATTGACTGGTTTGCGATAGAACAGTTCTAATACCCACCAATTTGGAACCGCCACTAATCCCTCTGCAAATTCTTCCCAGAACGTTCATTAGCTCCAGAGGGTAGTTTGAAGGTCATAAAACCACCCTTCGTTGTCTTCCCACCACTGGGAGGGAGAGAGAGAAATACAATTGAAGTGGAACACCACTTCTCAGCAAAATGGTGGAAGGAGCAATAGCCTCGGGGATGTCAGCAGCTGAAGAAGCCCCTAGATTTTCTAATACATCCATGTAGGTGCTTCTGACAGAAGTAAAGGCCATTTGATGGGCATTGAGCCATCAATGGAGGACCCACACCATTGGAGGAAGACCTTCAGCTTGGTGAGGGAGAGGTCATTGAGGAAATAAAGGATGGCAAGAAAGCAGCAGGGTACCAACAGCTGCCTGTAGCCAGAGATCTTTGACAGCAGCTCTTTGAAGGGCACTTGACCTGAACAATCCTTGCTTCCCTGCATTAACAATCATGCCCAACATCTCTGCCAATCCTTCCACCTTCAAATAAACAGTATCTGCCCAAAGCACAACATTGATATTTATGTCAACTAACATTGCAGGGTCACCAGTTACTAAAGGAACACTCTGCAAACAAAAATTTCAAAAAGCATTATTGGGTTGAATTTCTGCAGAGGTTCTCTTGACTGTCCACTGTAACTTTGGTGGAAGATCCATGGACACCCCAGAGAAATGGCATAAATGGTGTTTACGCCACTTCTCTGCTGTTTCATGGATCTTGTGTTGAAGTTACGCCAGGCGATTGGGAGAACCCCACGAAAAGTCAACCCTATTATTTTATTAGCTTACAGAAATGTGTGTACAAACTAATTATTAGCATCTCCACTACTGCATTGGAGAACCTTGGGGCCCTGTTGGAACTTATGTTGCCTGCTACTGCACAGTTTTGCTTGTCCTCATGCAAAAAAAAGGACGTCCCCTTTAAAATGCTGCTGCAAGCCTTTAAGAAGTGGCACTTCTCCCAATATCCTGCCTCCTAATCAGTGAGCACATTTTGCTCCACTGTAACTTTGGTGGAAGATCCATGGAAACTCCGGAGAAATGGCATAAATTGTGTTTACCCCATTTCTCTGCTGCTAATTCAACACATTATAATTAGGGCCGACTATCAAATTGCACGGTTCCATGCTAACTCCTCTAGGTGATTGTCATTACCCAACCAATTTACTCGTACCACATAAATGACTCCCAATGCTCTCTTCCATTCCTTGACAGGGTAGAACAAAAAGCTTGGTGTCTGATAGGTCACCCTCCTATCATCTGTAACCACCAGCCATACTCTATCCACCACAACCTCTCTTGCCTTTCCCTACTTTATTCATACCATAATGTTCATTGTTCACCTGAACTTTCCTCTCTTGTTCCTTCTAACTTACAAAATGCACCACCCTGCATCGTCACTGTGATAAAACCAAGACACATCACACTGTCTTCTGTTCTAGCTCATTATTAAGGTTAGGAATAGGAATATAGGAACAGGAGTAGGCCATTCAGCCCCTCGAGCCTGCTCCACCAGGGGTTAGATGAAGTAAAGTGGGAGGAGGCTCGTGTGGAGCATAAACCAGTTGGGCCAAATGGTCAATTTATGTGCTGTAAATTCTATATAATTCTTTCCTATGACTTCAAAACTGTGAAGCTCCTTACCTCTTCAGTCTTCTGTTCAGCCGATAATGTGCAAGCTTTTAAGCCCAAACTTGGCATCACCTCAGCACTATGTGTGCGAATTTTCATAGAGGTTCTCCCACTTGCCTGTTGTTACTTTGGTGGAAGAGCCATGGAAATCCTGGAAAAACAGCAAGTACATTATGAAAAATAGGCTTAACCAACTACAGTGCATATACATGAACGATAGAAGCATTCATGATAGGATGCCTGAACTCAAGGCTGTTGTGTCATATGGGACTTGTAGTATAATAGGAATATAAAAAACACAGTTAACCTACAATGAGGTACAACATGCCATGGTTTAAAGGAAGGACCGGCTAGACATAAAAGGAGGAAGACCAGCTCTGTGTGTTAGGGACACCTGGGAGATAAAGAAAGTAGACTCATTGGTACAGGATAAGCTTTGCAATGAGCAGGTCAGGCTGTAAATGTGTAGTGCAGAGAGAGCCGTAGACCACCAGATCAAAACAAAAAGGATAGGCTTCTTTATGAAGAGATAAGGAAGATACGTTCAAACAAAGACTATACTAATGGGGTATTGTAACCAACAAAACATAAACTGGGAATGTCCAAATGGTCTAGAATCTGAATAATCAAATGTACTGCATGACTGTTCTCTGACCCAGTATGTGAGGTATGTCATGGGAGGTAACTTACATATTGATCTGGTAACGGGAAGTGTCCCAGATAGCATTTTGAGAATTAAAACTGTAGTACCCCATGTGACACGGGCATAATTTTAACATGGCGCTGGAACTCAGAAAAAATTTCTGTGTGTCGGCTTGAGCGATCGCGATTAAATTGAAGGCCCTTAATGTAACTTCCGGGCTTCGCGTCACCAAGCTGCGCAGCGGGCGTACTGCGCACCCAAATGACATGCTGTGAGCTGGAATTTTTAAAGGCCATTGCAACCATGGGTTTTGAGGGAGAAAGGAGCAATGTGCAGAGATGCAGTATCAAAGGAGTGAGGCAGCACCCCACTTTAACAACTCTTCTCTTGAGTTGCTATTGGTTGGTGTGAGGAGCAGGAGGAAGATACTGTACCCGACTGACTGGAGGAAGCGCCCTGCCTCTGCCACCAGGAAGGCCTGGCTGGAGGTGGCAGAGGAGCTGAGCAGCAGGAGCACGGTGGCAAGGATGTGGGTGCAGTGCAGGAAGTGCTTTAATGACCTAACCAGGTCAGGAAAAGTGAGTACAGTTACTGATTCACCTACATCCTGTGGTTACATTACACCCCCCCCCTCACTCTGTCTTGCCAAGCGTTCTCCATCACATCACTCCTCACACCCACTTAAGTCTCATTATCAACTTACCTTCACTTTCTGTGCACTTCCTCACCTCCCCATTTGTGAACGTACCACTCCCACTCACAAACAGTGCCCCTGACAGATGCGGAGGAGGAGGCATTAGATCTCAGCTGTACGGTTGAATGCCTGGCCGTCGGAGATGGTGAGACTGGCAAACCGCAAACGGCTGGTGACAGAACTTTAACATCCTTCACACACATATTATGAATTGATGTTATCAGTGAATGACCTGTTGCACACCTCAATATGCTCATTGCAAACTAAGTTCTGCGATGATTGTTAATATTGCTTTATGTTCTCTTCCAGGGCCTTCAAAGATTGATGAGGAGGCACACGCCATGGAAGAGGGCGATTCCTCAGAGGAGCTCTATTTCTCTGAGGGCGCACCAGCATAGATACTCGCACTTCAGTGGGCCCTATTAGGCAAATAGTTGGGCTGTCAGATGGTGATTCAACACTCACAAGTGTGCACGAGCAGACATTGGTGGCAGGGGCAGCTGTAAAGAGTCCACGTCGTCGGCGCACTCTTCTCCGAGCTCTGCTCAGCTGGGCACAGATGCCGAACCCTGGGGGCCATCATTGAGATTGAGAATGATAGAGGTATATCTGCACCTTTGCGAGGTACTGGAAAACATGCCACGCACTTTATCCATAATAGCAGAGAGGATGGAGGAGTCCACCTCCAGCATTAGTGGATAGGTGGCACAGGTAAGTGCAGGAATGTCTGCGATGGAGAGAATGGCAGCCTCCATTGAGCTTCAAGCATGGTTCACAAATGAGTTCATTCAGGCCATGACAACGGCCATGTGGACTCTGGATGCCAACATTTCTGCCGCCTTAAACAAGCGGACAGATACTTTAGCCATGGTTTTATAACGCGTCACAGATCTGTTCCAAGCTGCTGTCGAGCAGAGTGTTAGGAGTGATGTGGCCCTGGCCCAGGAGAGAGATGATGGCGAAAGCAGATATGGAAGTGGGGACGCCACTCAAAGTGTTTCCACGTCTAACCCGTTGCCCCCCCCCGCCCCCCCGCCCCACCAGAACCAGCACCCACGATGCTGCCTCCTCTCCTGATTGCCAAGTCTGCCCCTGAATGGGTGCAAGTGAAGCAGTCTTTGGCAGGGCCATCATGGGCTCCAAAACCCAGAGGTCGTAGGCCAACAGCAACCAAGCAGTCAGGGCAGGGATTTGAGCAAATTGCCGCTACCTCTGCTGAAGCCCCAGGGGATGCATCACGTAGAAATGTTAGGAAGAGGAAGGCTAAGGTTTTGTAATCACCAAGGGTACGCACGAGGGTGACTGATGCAATGTCATGTTTTTCATTTGTATTTGTCTTTTGTTACATGCATATTAAATGTTATGATTCTCACCACCACTGACACGTCTTGCCCATTCTTGAGTCCTTTTTGTGAAAGCGCTCTTTCATGTGCTTCATCATGAACGCCAAGATTTGATGCCACCCATTGGGCGCATTTACAATGGGTGTGTGCGTGGTTGAAGGACTGTTTTGTGCAAATGGAGGGTGGGGGGGCTGGTATTGGTGGTAGTGATTGTTCCAGGCGGTCTGAGTAGTTCACTATCTTCAGTTTGCAGATCTCCTTATGAGAACCTGTTCAATATGAGTGATTCCCTGGCATCACGAGCATCCATGTGCATCATTGCTCTGGCGATGGTTTGTCCGTCTTAGTCCTCCACCTTTTCCTCTTCCTTCACATCGTCTTCTTCAATGTTGCCGGCAGATGAGAATGCTTCATGAGCACATTCGAGCTCCTCCACTTGTAACCCTCTATGCTAAGCGATGTTGTGCACGATACAACACACCACTATTATTCTACACACCCTCAGTGCTGACTACTGAAGGGCTCATCCAGATCGATCCAGGCACCGGAAGCACATCTTCAGCATTCCTATGGCTTGTTCAATGACAGACTTGGTGGTGATGTGGCTCTGGTTGTACCACTGCTTTGTCTCGTTGGTGGGGTTTCTCACAGGTGTCATGAACCACGTCTGCAGGGAGTATCCCTTATCTCAAAGGAGCCAGCCTTTAAGTCTGTCTTGTGTGTGGAAGAGGGCTGAGATGTTGGACTCGCGCAAAATGAAGGAATCATGGCAGCTGCCAGGGAATTTGGCACACACCTGCAGAAACCTCTTCCAGTGGTCGCACACCAGCTGCGCGTTTGTGGAATGATATCCCTTTCAGTTGATGAACAGTCCTGGCTCATGTGGAGGTCCTCGGATTGCTATTTGTGTGCAGTCAATTACGCCCCGCCCCCGTGAGAAGCCAGCCATAGAGGTGAAACCCACTGCCTTCTCAGTCTGGCTGATGTCGTCGCAGGGTAAATTGACATAGTCAGATGCCCTGGCAAACAAGCCATCCTTGACCTATCATGTACACATGTGTGCAGACAACTATGAGACCCTGGAGATGTCACCAGTGGTGCCCTGGAAGGATCCGGAGATGAAGAAATTGAGGGCAGTGGTTACTTTGAGTGGCCACCAGGCCCAGCTGGGAGCAGCTCTGCATGCAGGAGGCTGCAGATGTCTGCGACTACCTGCCGACTCAATCTGAACCTATGAAGGCACTGCTCCTCAGAGAGGTGCAGGAAGCTCAGCCTCTGCCTGTACACCCTCTAACATGGGTAGTGCCTCCTGCGACCTAGGCCCCTCCGTTGGTCCTCTCTCTGCTCTTCTGCAGGTCCTTGTGGTGCACCTCTGTCTTGTGCATCTGCCACTCCCAGAACTGCATGCCGTGCCTGCCGCGGATGATGATGTGCCTCCTCCTCAGATGTACTGTTGAATAAATCCATTGCGCCCTCCATCCTGATGGTGTCAGTTTGAGGGGGTCCAAAATGTAGGTAAATATTTCTGAACGCAAGAATTCTGAGTGTGAACAAAGAAATCTCAGTCCAAGCACAAAGAACTCCCAGTCAAAGGTTTGTCTGAGAGAACTGATTGCCCTGCTTCAGAAACTCACCTTTTATTCACATCTGTCAATCACCGGTTTCAAGGTCCAAATGAGGGTCGGCAGCAACTCGCCTCCGTTTCCATGGCGTGTTTCAGAGGTCATGGGAGGCATGTTCAGGAGAAGTTAAAATGGTTTGTGTAACTCAATACACAAAAAGTTAATCGACTTAAGTGGTTTAAATGCCTAAATTGGCCTTTTAAATATCGTCCCGCCAGCTTTAAATGCCACTGGGACTTCGGGTGTCAGAAGCACGCGCGCATCCAAACGCATCTGAGTTTATTTTTATTCGTTCCTGGGATGTGTCGCTGGCGAGGCTGGCATTTATTGCCCATCCCTAATTGCCCTTGAGAAGGTGGTGGTGAGCCGCCTTCTTGAACCGCTGCAGTCCGTGTGGTGACGGTTCTCCCACTGGGCTGTTCGGAAGGGAGTTCCAGGATTTTGACCCAGCGACGATGAAGGAACGGCGATATATTTCCAAGTCGGGATGGTGTATGACTTGGAGGGGAACGTGCAGGTGGTGTTGTTCCCATGTGCTTGCTGTTCTTGTCCTTCTAGGTGGTAGAGGTCGCGGGTATGGGAGGTGCTGTCGAAGAAGCCTTGGCGAGTTGCTGCAATGCATCCTGTGGCTGGTACACACTGCAGCCACTGTGCGCCGGTGGTGAAGGGAGTGAATATTTAGGGTGGTGGATGGGGTGCCAATCAAGCGGGCTGCTTTATCTTGGATGGTGTCGAGCTTCTTGAGTGTTGTTAGAGCTGCACTCATCCAAGCAAGTGGAGAGTATTCCATCACACTCCTGACTTGTGCCTTGTAGATGGTGGAAAGGCTTTGGGGAGTCAGGAGGTGAGTCACTCGTCGCAGAATACCCAGCCTCTGACCTGCTCTCGTAGCCACAGTATTGATATGGCTGGTCCAGTTAAGTTTCTGGTCAATGGTGACCCTCAGGATGTTAATGGTGGGGGATTCGGCGATGGTAATGCCGTTGAATGTCAAGGGGAGGTGGTTAGACTCTCTCTTGTTGGAGATGGTCATTGCCTGGCACTTATCTGGTGTGAATGTTACTTGCCACTTATGAGCCCAAGCCTGGATGTTGTCCAGGTCTTGCTGCATGCGGGCTCAGACTGCTTCATTATTTGAGGGGTTGCGAATGGAACTGAACACTGTGCAATCATCAGCGAACATCCCCATTTCTGACCTTATGATGGAGGGAAGGTCATTGATGAAGCAGCTGAAGATGGTTGGGCCTAGGACATTGCCCTGAGGAACTCCTGCAGCAATGCCCAGGGGCTGAGATGATTGGCCTTCAACAACCACTACCATCTTCCTTTGTGCTAGGTATGACTCCAGCCACTGGAGAGTTTTCCCCCTGATTCCCATTGACTTCAATATTACAAGGGCTCCTTGGTGCTACACTCAGTCAAATGCTGCCTTGATGTCAAGGGTAGTCACTCTCACCTCACCTCTGGAATTCAGCTCTTTTGTCCATGTTTGGACCAAGGCTGTAATGAGGTCTGGAGCCGAGTGGTCCTGGCGGAACCCAAACTGAGCATCGGTGAGCCGGTTATTGGTGAGTAAGTGCCGCTTGATAGCACTGTCGACGACACCTTCCATCACTTTGCTGATGATTGAGAGTAGACTGATAGGGCGGTAATTGGCCGGATTGGATTTGTCCTGCTTTTTGTGGACAGGGCATTCCTGGGCAATTTTCCACATTGCCGGGTAGATGCCAGTGTTGTAGCTGTACTGGAACAGCTTGGCTAGAGGCACAGCTAGTTCTGGAGCACAAGTCTTCAGCACTACAGCTGGGATGTTGTCGGGGCCCATGGCCTTTGCTGTATCCGGTGCACTCAGCCGATTTTTGATATCATGTGGAGTGAATCGAATTGGCTGAAGACTGGCTTCTGTGATGGTGGGGATTTCGGGAGGAGGCCGAGATGGATCATCCACTCGGCACTTCTGGCTGAAGATGGTTGCAAACGCTTCAGCCTTGTCTTTTGCACTCACGTGCTGGACTCCATCATCATTGAGGATGGGGATGTTTGCAGAGCCTCCTCCTCCCGTTAGTTGTTTCATTGTCCACCACCATTCACGACTGGATGTGGCAGGACTGCAGAGCTTTGATCTGATCCGTTGGTTGTGGAATCGCTTAGCTCTGTCTATAGCATGTTGCTTCCGCTGTTTAGCATGCATGTCGTCCTGAGTTGTAGCTTCACCAGGTTGGCACCTCATTTTTAGGTACGCCTGGTGCTGCTCCTGGCATGCTCTTCTACACTCCTCATTGAACCAGGGTTGATCCCCTGGCTTGTTGGTAATGGTAGAGTGAGGAATATGCCGGGCCATGAGGTTACAGATTGTGCTGGAATACAATTATGCTGCTGCTGATGGCCCACAGTGCCTCATGGATGCCAAGTTTTGAGCTGCTAGATCTGTTCTGAATCTATCCCATTTAGCACGGTGGTAGTGCCACACAACACGTTGGATGGTGTCCTCAGTGCGAAGACGGGACTTCTCCTCCACGAGGACTGTGCGGTGGTCACTCTTACCAATACTGTCATGGACAGATGCATTTGCGACAGGTAGATTGGTGAGGACGAGGTCAAGTAAGTTTTTCCCTCGTGTTGGTTCGCTCACCATCTGTCGCAGGCCCAGTCTGGCAGCTATGTCCTTCAGGACTCGACCAGCTAGTGGTGCTACCGAGCCACTCTTGGTGATGGACATTGAAGTCCCCCACCCAGAGTACATTTTCTGCCCTTGCTACCCTCAGTGCTTCCTCCAAGTGATGCTCAACATGGAGGAGGTCTGATTCATCAGCTGAGAGAGGGCGGTCGGTGGTAATCAGCAGGAGGTTTCCTTGCTCATGTTTGACCTGATGCCATGAGATTTCATGGGGTCCAGAGTCAATGTTGAGGACTCCCAGGGCCACTCCCTCCTGACTGTATATCACTGTACCGCCACCTCTGGTGGGTCAGTCCTGCCGGTGGGACAGGACATACCCAGGGATGGTGATGGAAGAGTCTGGGATGTTGGCTGAAAGGTATGATTCTGTGATTATGGCTATGTCAGGCTGTTGCTTGACTAGTCTGTGGGACAGCTCTCCCAATTTTGGCACAAGTCCCCAGATGTTAGTGAGGAGGACTTTGCAGGGTCGACTGGGCTTGGTTTGCCGTTGTCGTGTCCGGTGCCTAGTGGTCCGATGCCGGGTGGTCCGTCCGGTTTTATTCTTATTATGACTTTTAGTCGCGAGATTTTACAACTGAGTGGCTTGCTAGGCCATTTCAGAGGGCAATTAAGAATCAACCACATTGCTGTGGGTCTGGAGTCACATTTAGGCCAGACCGGGTAAGGGCGGCAGGTTTCCTTCCCTAAAGGACATTAGTCAAACCTGGAAGTAGGTGTGTTGAGCCGGGATGTGGTCCCGCTCCGAAAACTATATTTTCACTGCCCATCTGCCCCCAACCCACCTGTTCTTGGGGGTTAAAATTTACCTCATGGTCTGGGATAAACAGATACCACAAAGTAGCACTTAGGTTTGAAAGTCAGTATAGCATTGACATATGTAAACAATCAACATTGACCATAGGGCTAGAGGACACAAGTACAACTCTCATAAACCTCGATATGGTAATAGATTAGAAAACACTTATTTTCATGCAGGATAATGGACATCTATTTGAAGCTGCGTTGGTTGTTATCTGCTCTCATGCTTGAAAAGGGATGGCATGGAGTTCAGTGGGTATAAATGAGGGAAGAATAATGGAAGACAAAGGTACAATAAAAATAATCATGATTATTTGAATCATTTGCTATTGTCTGCTCGTAATTCCACAGATTAGTCATACATTGCACGGTCTGTAGTTATTATTGCTGTCAGTACTCCAACTTTTCTGATGATTAGATGTAAGACATCTAGACATTATTTAAAAAGTTTGTGCCTTACTTTATGTTACCATTTCGTACTTGATTTCTGGCTGAATTCCATTAATACCACTGGTAGTATGTCAGCAATGGTTTCAAGATTATGTGATTGACTGTCCCTGTTATAGCTGGAATGCCATGTCATGCACAGTTAATTTAATTCAGAACACAAAGTACACAGAGAATCATCAGAAAACAAAAAGTAAAATAAAAAGACTAATAATATTTGCACAGGTTGTATAAATTATGAATGACTTTTTTTTAGAACTGCAAGTAAATCTACTATTGATATATCTCTTCAGCCACAAGCACGATTGACTTCACTGTTTGAAACCATTATTTTTGCAGTACCAAATTCAACAGAAATTGATTATTTTGGTTGATGTACATTTTATTCTATAATCAGCACTGGAGAAACACACAAAAACAAATTACAAATGTTTTCCCTCCAATCTTAAATGCTGGTTAATCAAGTTTTAGGAAATTGTCAATCACCTAATCATACAAAGGATATTATTGCCCTTGTCAAAGAGCAGAGACAAGCAACCCAGATCATCTGGGTTTTTGGAAATCTAAGTAATGAGGAAAGTTAAAGAAGTTGGACTCATTTTGTTTGGAAAAAAGACTTGAAGGTGACCTAATTGAGGTCTTCAAGATTATGGAGGGAACTAAAAAAAGCTGATCCAGGCAAATCATTCATTGTGGTAAAGAGTTTAACTACAAATTAAAATGATAAAGTTAGAGTTCATTCAGGAGTAACTGTTACACAAATGACACTAGACTAGTGAAGTAGGGATTATCAGGGAAGGATAGGGTTGAGAGGCAACAAGATGTTTTTCTGGAGAGAGTAGGGATGGAGGGACATGGTGAGAAGGTGACTGCTGAGGTTGAGTGGGAAGTTGGTGAGAATGTGTCACCTTCCTAGTGGAGGCTGAGCAGAAGGCTGCCCATAGCTACGGAGTCATGGCACCAGTTATGGACTCATAGTTACTTACCTGAAAAGAAAGATGTTCAACGAATATCATACCTAAGTGCAGGCTCTAAGTTCAGTCGCCAAGGATGTACAACGGCTGACAGCTGTGACTCGAGAGCCTACAGATCTCATTTGTGGGCACATCAGGGAAACTTCAGTGGTAATAGTTTTTCTGTGATTTTGGTTTTGCTACTGCCCCATTCCCACCAAAAAACAGGGTGGTAGAGAGGCCAAAATGGCCCACCAGAACACTGCACTGGTCAATTGAGTTCTGTTGCCCCTTGCAGCTGTCACTGATGAGTTCTCGACTGACAATCCTCCTGTTGCTCTACTCCATGCTGTTCTGCCTCCAAATCAGCTAGGGTCATCTCCCTAGGAATCTCCATTTCCAAGCCTGTTTAAGATGAAAAAAGTTGCGCAGGGCACAGCAGGCTACAACAAAGGGGGATACATAATGTGGAACATATTTCATCAATCTATCAAGGCAATGGAAGAGCCCCTTAAAGACCCTAATGGTCCTCCCAGTGTCCACTTTGATAGAGGCTTGTGCCACCTTGTAGCACTCCTCAGCCATTGTACTTGCAACTCTTAGAGGTGACATTGCCATGGCAGAAAGAGTCGCACCTTGTCGCCCACAAGAAATCCATTCACTTGACTATCTTCCTTGAAGAGCTCTGGGAGGAACAAGGAAGGATTCATGAGGATGAATGCATCATGTGAAGGATTCTTGGTACCTGGTAATGCACAATCCGGACAGCAAGTGGAACCTCTTTCTGTCAAGAAAGTTGAGGAGGCTAACAGTAGGAGCTCGCAATGGTACATGGGTGCCATCTAATGCACCCAGCACCTAGGGAAATCACATCCGTCATTGGGAAAATGCTAGAATCCATTATTAAGGAAGTAGTAGCAGGACATTTGGAGACTCATAATACAATCAAGGAGAGTCAACATGGTTTTATGAAGGGTAAATCGTGTCTGATAAATTTATTAGAGTTCTTTGAGGAAGTAACGGGCAGGGTGGATAAAGGGGAACCAATGGATGCAGTATATTTGGATTTCCAAAAAGCATTCGATGAGGTGCCACAAGGTGTTGGGGGTAATATACTGGCATGGATAGAGGATTGGCTAACTAACAGAAAACAAAGAGTCGGGATAAAAGGGTCATTTTCAAAATGGCAATCTGTAACTCGTGGGGTGCCGCAGGGCTCAGTGCTGGGGCCTCAACTATTTATAATATAAATCAATGACTTGGATGAAGGAACAGAGTGTCTTGTGGTCAAATTTGCTGATGGTACAAAGATAGGTGGAAAAGCAAGTTGCGATGAGGACACAAAGTGTCTGCAAAGGGATATTGACAGGTTAAGCGAATGGGCAAAAATTTGGCAGATGGAATATAATGTGGGAAAATGTGAAGTCATCCACTTTGGGAGGAAAAATAAAAAAGCAAAATATTATTTGAATGGAGAAATACTACAAAATGCTGCGGTACAGAGGGATCTGGGTGTCCTCGTACATGAAATACAAAAAGTCAACATACAGGTGCAGCAGGTAATCCGGAAGGCAAACGGAATATTGGCCTTTTTTTCTAGGGAGATGGAGTATAAAAGCAGGGAAGTCATGCTACAACTTTACAGGGTGCTGGTGAAACCACACCTGGAGTACTGCATACAGTTCTGGTGCCCTTATTTAGGGAAGGATATACTTGCATTGGAGGCAGTTCAGAGAAGGTTCACTAGGTTGATTCCAGGTATGGAAGGGTTGTCTTATGAGGAAAGATTGAACAGGTTGGGTCTATATTCATTGGAGTTTTGAAGAATGAGAGGAGATCTTATTGAAACATACAAGATTCTGAGGAGGCTTGATAGGGTAGATGCTGAGAGGATGTTACCCCTCATGGGGGAATCTAAAACTAGGGGGCATAGTCTCAGAATAAGGGGTCGTCCGTTTAAGACGGAAATGAGGAGGAATTTCTTCTCCCAGAGGGTCGTGAATCTTTGGAATTCTTTACCCCAAAAAGCTGTGGAGGCTGAGTCATTGAATACGTTCAAGGCTGAGTTAGATAAATTTTTGATCAGCAAGGGAGTCAAAGGATATGGGGAAAAGGTGGGAAAGTGGAGTTGAGGTAAAAATCAGATCAGCCATGATCTCATTGAATGGCGGAGCAGGCTCGAGGGGCCGAATGGCCTACTCGTGCTCCTATCTCTTATGGTCTTATGGTCTCTTATGGAAACCCAGCAGTGCGATAAAACCGATGGCACTATCATAGTGCTATCTTGCTGTCATACTGAACTGGGTGAATTCCCCAGTTCTCCTAAAAAGTGGGCCTGGCAAATACATACTTGGATGACACCGCCCACCCCCCCACCCCCTTCACTCCCCTGGGTAATATTGCACAGATCGCCCATGTCACAGAGTTCTTCAGTAAGGTCTTTATAGGATCTGTGTTGCCTATAAATTCCTTATTTGAAATCTACAAGCTTTCGGAGGCTTCCTCCTTCCTCAGGTAAATGTCAGGAGCTCCTT
The DNA here is from genome assembly GCF_035084215.1 of Heptranchias perlo. Classification (NCBI taxonomy): domain Eukaryota; kingdom Metazoa; phylum Chordata; class Chondrichthyes; order Hexanchiformes; family Hexanchidae; genus Heptranchias; species Heptranchias perlo. The sequence continues at coordinate 53,406,431 of NC_090325.1, read as the reverse complement.
GAAGCCTACGCATTTATACATCATAGAACAATACATGGTGTTTACAGACTGCCCCTGCAACTGCCCGTTGCCAAAGCAATCACCGTGTTCAGACAGAGAGGTGTCACCTACAGAACCCCCAAATACACATTCAACAAAAAAACAAACAGGAAAAAAAAACAGAGAGAGAGAGAGGCAGAAACATCCGGAAGGCAGAGAAAGCCAGCAAATGACCCATTATATTAAAAACAGATAGGTTTTGTTCACTGGTGGGGTAACGTGTAGCATGACATGAACCCAAGATCCCGGTTGAGGCCGTCCTCATGGGTGCGGAACTTGGCTATCAAGATCGGTGGCGATTGTTGCGCGGTGTCCGCTCATCATGACCATGCAGACACTGCGACAACGGATGAACGGACACCGCGCAACAATCGCCAGACAGGAGGGTTCCCTCCCAGTCGGGGAACACTTCAGCAGTCAGGGACATTCAGCCACCGATCTTCGGGTAAGCGTTCTCCAAGGCGGCCTTCGAGACACACAACAACGCAAAATCGTCGAGCAGAAATTGATAGCCAAGTTCCGCACCCATGAGGACGGCCTCAACCGGGATCTTGGGTTCATGTCACGCTACACGTTACCCCACCAGCGAACAAAACCTATCTGTTTTTAATATAATGGGTCATTTGCTGGCTTTCTCTGCCTTCCGGATGTTTCTGCCTCTCTCTCTCTCTGTTTTTTTTCCTGTTTGTTTTTTTTGTTGAATGTGTATTCGGGGGTTCTGTAGGTGACACCTCTCTGTCTGAACACGGTGATTGCTTTGGCAACGGGCAGTTGCAGGGGCAGTCTGTAAACACCATGTATTGTTCTATGATGTATAAATGCGTAGGCTTCAAGGAGCTCCTGACATTTACCTGAAGAAGGAGGAAGCCTCCGAAAGCTTGTAGATTTCAAATAAAAATCGTTGGACTATAACTTGGTGTTGTAAAATTGTTTACAATTGTCAACCCCAGTCCATCACCGGCATCTCCACATTATAAATTCCTTGGGTGAGGGATGGGATAATATATTAAATTGCACTGTCTCCTCAAGTGCTGCCTCACTCTCCTTTCCTCCATCCTGCACTGATCCTCCTCTTCATCCTCCTCCATTAAAATTGCAAACAAGGGAGTGCCCATTGGAAATCCTATACTTGGTGCTCAGAACCTCTCACTGCGGGCAGGGGTAAAAATGTTCTGGTGTTATCGGCTCAATCCAGGTGCAATGCAAAAAAAAAGGTTTTAAAAACTCTTCTGCAACTTTAGCAAATGCTCTTGAAAGTCTCTTCAAGCTGCAGGTTCCAAAATAAAGCACTTCTACCAGTACCAGCTGATATTGGCAATAGGTACACTCTAATTCTGTTCTTGTTACCCATGGCAGCACATGTCACAGGATTTGGGGACTCCAACACCATTCTTCCTCATTATAATTGATTCTAATGAGCTGCTGGGAGCATCAGCAAGCGCACATGTGGAAGGATCCCAATCACCATGCACACTATAGCACAGCCATTAAGGGATGGAAACCTGGCAGAAGGAGGTCCCAACCCAGAATCCACCCACTAAATTTCCAATATGCTGCTTTCGCACCCCAAACTCTCCAAAAGTGAGTAAATTCAAGGCCAAGTGCTCTCATGAAAATTATGGCTGCACGAAAGCTGTGCACACAATCACTGTTCTTGGCAAGGTTTGGAAATTGTTTTCATCAGATGGCATGAATGAAAGCTTTGTAATTTGTCCAGCAGTGAGAAAGGTCTGTAGATAATAACAAATTTGTTGAGGGAAGTGCGAAAATAGGACTATTAATGCAGTGACCAGATGTCAAAGTTAAGAGTTGTAGTGTATGAAAATGGGATTAATGCCTCTTACAGCTGGCAACAGATTGTTCTTCAAGTTGCTGCTGGTCCTCTTACTGGTCACCTTGCTGCCAGTGGGAGCTGTTCTCCTTTTGGGCCTCCATTTTGAGGCCTGTCGGCAAGGTAAGGTTGTACAGCAGGCAGCACACTACCATGATCCTTAAGATCCTAGCCAAACTATAGCGCAGGATGTCCCCAGATTGATTCAAAAAGATGTAAAGAAAGACTTTCATTTATATAATGCCTTTCACAACCCAAACTACTTTTGAAATGTAGCCACTGTCATCCATGCCCTTGTTACCTCTATTGACTATTCCAATGCTCTCCTGACTGGCCTCCCATCTTCTACCCACCATAAACTTGAGCTTATCCAAAATTCTGCTGCTCGTATCCTAACTCACACCAAGTCCCATTCACCCATTCCCCCTGTGCTCACTGACCTACATTGGCTCCCGGTATGGAAACACCTCAATTTTAAAATTCTCATCCTTGATTTCAAATCCCTCCGTGGCCTTGCCCCTCTCTATCTCTGCAACCTCCTCCAGCCCGACAACCCTCTGAGATCTTTGCACTCCTCCAATTATTATCCAATCCCCAATTTTAATTGCTCCACCATTGGCCATCGTGCCTTCAGCTGCCCAGGCCCTGAGCTCTGGAATTCCCTCCTTAAACCTCTATCTCTTCATTTAAGACAGTCCTTAAAACCTACCTCTTTGACCAAGCTTTTGGTCACCTGTCCTAGTAGCTGCTTATGTGGCTCAGTATCAAATTTTGTTTGATAACACTCCTGTGAAACGCCTTGGGATGTTTTACTACGTTAAACTCACTATATAAATGTGAGTTGTTGTTGTTGTTGTTGTTGCTGCTGCTGTTGTTGTTGTTGTGCAGGAAACATGCCATCCAGTTTTTGCACAGCAAGGTCCCACAAACAACAATGTGATAATGACCGGATAATCTTTTTTTAGTGATGTTGATTGAGGGATAACTATTTGTCAGGACAGTGGGGAGAACTCCCCTGCTGTTCTTCGAAATTGTGCCATGGAATCTTTCATGTCCATCTGAGAGGGCAGAGGCGGCCTTGGTTTAATGTCTCCTAAAACGCTGCTTCATCATGGCAATGGTGTGGTCAATGACTATTGCACCTCATTATACTGGTGTTCCACATCTGTCCTAGTTTATTGCATGGGTGTCACGATCCACAACTGCTTGATCTCCTAAGAGCCACCCTACAGTTTACCTTCTGGGTCAAACAGTGATTGCAGGTTGGACTGCCTTAAAATGAAGACATTGTAACAGTTACCTAGAAAGTAAGCATTAACTATCAAGCAAGGTACAGCTGATTGCCTAATGTGAGTGAGGTTCCCCATGGCAGCCTGGAGTACCTCACTGGATTTTTTCATTGACTTTAATGGAAATAAAAATTGTGAGAGATGTAAAACGGGCTGCTGATTCACTAGCACCCATTTTGCACTATTGCACAAAATTAAAATGACCCTTTTACAGTGATTGGTGGGGCCTTCCCTGCCCTGGAGTTTGGGTGTGGAACTATTTGCATGTGTCATAACTGTCACAGCATCCCTAGTAAATCATAGTCTCAACATGCACTCCTCTGACAAGTCCAGGTATTTCTATTTTTGCCTGCATATTTGGTTGGGAGTGTAAAGGCAAGGAGGAACAGTTCCCCTTTGATGTACTATAGTTTGCCTTGCATCCCTACATTTTTCTTCATCTTCTTTGTGCAACTAAAACAATAATGAGTGATTCCATAGTGACACCCATTGTCCCATAGGATAGTTTGCTTTCAAAAGTGGAAGGACTGTCCCACTGAAGGCCTCAACCAAATCTAAGGCCTTCTGTAGCTAAGTACTGGACAAAATTGGAGGGAGAGGATGCCGCTACTAGGTCCTCCCCTTCTACCAGAGGACTTTAACAGTATTCCTGCGCTTCCCAAGGCTTACCATCACCTCCCACATGACAGCCCTAGGGACAGGTAGTAACATGGGCAAACAGAAGGGAAACTCACCAGGGACCTGGACCCTGCTTCCCCCACAACTGATTAGGGTATGTGATGGGTGGGGAAGGAGTGGCTAGTGATGGTCCTGGCAAGGGCAGAGAGGAAGGAAATACAGGACTGGTGGTGAGACGATTCTAGGCCTTACTGCCCAAATTTCCTCTTATTCACTGCGCTATTTCGGGTAAGATCACGGAGGAAATTCCACCCCATAATTCCCCTATTATGTTTTTGCTTTCTTTTATTCTTTTTACTCACTGCATCTTTGGTTTCTGTGTTTCAGACTACTCTCATGAGCGTTTCCTCCCAAAGTCCTCAAGAGTTTATTTCGTTTGCCATGATATCTAACTCCTACCAGACCATCCTATCCTACAACCATTGCATAAAGACCTGTGAGCCTTGCCTTGTGCTCATTGGTGAACAGCGGATCAATCTATAGTTCATAAAGACCTGTGAGCCTTGCCTTGTGCTCATTGGTGAACAGCGGATCAATCTATAGTTCATAAACTTCTAAGGTTAAATAACTATTAAAAAAATCCCATGGCACTATTTGAGGAAGAGCAGTGAATTCTCTAAGAATCCTGACTAGCATTGCTCCCTCAACCAACATCTGAGTTACTTTTGCAGGACCATGCTGTGCATTTATCTACAAAACAACAGTGATCCATTCAAAAGTAATTCAGTGGTTGCGAAGTGCTTTGAGATTTCCTGAGAACATGGTAGGCACCTAATAAATGCCAATTCCACCTCCTCCCTTGCTAGTACTCCCATTGCCACATTGCCTTCTGTTACCTTTTTCTACCATCAGAAGGAGACTGGCACTTACCCTCTCTTCGGTGCTTTCCAATCTCCACTCTTCTTTGGCAATACTGTTTGCTTTCTTGTGAAAATAGATAGGGGGTAGATACGGCTGTCTATAACCTCAAGCTAACAACTTAGCTCTTCTCTGAATGCAGGAAAAAGAGGGCATCAATCAAGATCTCTACGCACTTCGTTCATTATAAACATTGGAGACCTGTGTGACCTGTCACCTTTTTATGAACTTATAGCACTTGACCTAACCTTGCAAATTGGAAACATTCTTATAACGTGAATGGGCAGCTCAGATAAATCATGTTAAAAGCAGGCTGATTGAGCAAACACTTCTTTAAAATAACTGATTCAGACTTGTGTCTAGAAAAAACACATAGAACACAGAGAAGAGAGACTAATATACTAAACGTCTGCAGAGGGCCAGGTGGGTACTTAAAGAACCTAATAATATTTAAACACAATCCCCAGCTGGCATATAACTCCTGTATTTATATACTTGTGAGGAATTACTGGAACCTGGAGACTCCCATAATTTGGTTTGCAGTAAAGTAAAACCATAGGTGCTGCAAAGATCAGTGAATAACACAGATGTATTAAATTACATAGCATATGCCTTGAAATAAATGTGGAGGCTTTGTGGACTAGGTAGCATGGTGAGGTAAAACCCCAGGGACCAAGATTTGATTGTAGTCCACAATGAATGTTTCTCCCTTGGCTGCCTGTGGGCATGTGTGAAATGAAATTGGGCATTTGGACAATTTAAGGTAACTGGCAAAAGAACCAGGGGGAGATGAGGAGAATTTTTTTAAAGTAATGAGTTGTTATGATCTGGAATGCGCTGCCAGAAAGGGTGGTGGATGCAGACTCAATAGTAATTCTCAAAGGGGGATTGGATATATATTTGAAAAGGAAACATTTTTAGGGCTATGGTGAAAGAGCAGGGGGAGTGGGACTAATTGGATGGCTTTTTCAAGGAGCTAGCACAGGCACGATGGGCCGAATGGCCTTCTTCTGTAATGTAAGATTCAATAATTCTATTCTATGATCTAAATCCAGTAAAGGTTTGCCATCCAAGATGTCTATGGTGATCAAGGGACTTCTGGATTCAATCTCACAAATCCAAGGATCCCAGGCAGGTAAGGGGATTGCTTTTTGCCATTACCTTCATACTGCTACCAGAATCCCCCTCTTTCACTATTTTTTTTATAATTGCTCTTGGAATGTGGGATACGTCAGCAAGGCTGCATTTAGTAGTGAGTGCATTCAAAGTCAACGACATGGTGTGGGACTGAAGTCACATGTAGACCAGGTCTGGTAGGGATGGCACGCTCCCCCCGAAGGACATTAGTGAAGTAGTTGGTTTTTTTGCAACAATCTGGCAGTTTTTATGGTCATTTTTCTGATGCCAGTCCACAAATTGCCAGATTTATTGAATTCAATTTCACAATTTCCTGCGGTCAGATTTGAATTCATGACCCCTGGCTTACCAGTCTAGCAGTCTAGCCAATGCATTATCATACCCATCAGGCTACTCTACTCCTCTCCTTTATTGCTTACAAGTTTCTTCTTTCATTGTCAGAAACAAATGCCACAGCTCCTTGCAATGTTGAGCCAACACAATTTGACAAGCGCTTAAACCAGTTGCTCCAATAACCTGTCTTTTTTGCTTCTAATGCAAACACTTCCTTTGAGAATGCATTTGTGTTGCTACAGATAGCAACCAGAGCCATTCTTCCCCCTAGAACTGGCAATCACACTCAGATGTAACATTTCTCAAATATTTTAAAATGGCTAAGTGTTTATTTTAGCAGGTTAAATTTAATATTAAAGTAAGAACCTACTCCTGACATTTAAATACCATCATTACTCTAATAATAAAAGATCTTGTTTCAGTGACACAGTCTATAAGCTGAAATCTTAAAGAAATAGCTAGCCTGGAATTCCCTGGAGTTGCCAGTGGCAATCCAAAGATTATGCTGAAAATAAATTGGGAATTGGCAAAGATTTACTTATAGCAGGAAATTGCTTATATCAAATACATGACTGCTTATCAACTTTTACAGCTGATTATTTATACCATTTTTTTGGTTATCATTTTTCTGTAATAGCATATAGGCATGTGCTAAAACTGACTTTCTTAAAACTGAAGAGAAAGTATGCTATATAATTGATTTTCACCCGTTTAGGAATTGTAACCTTTCTGGCAAAAAAAAAGTGGAAGTAGAAGGAACTAACACCCCATAGGATATAACTTATCTGTTTCAGTCTTTAATAACCAATTGCTTCTCTCCCATTTTTTAAATGGTGGAAAGCTAGGAACAGTGGAGGTCCAAAGAGATTTAGGGGTCCATGTACACAGATCACTAAAATGCAGTAGTCAGGTACAAATAATAATCAAAAGGCTAATGGAATTTTAGCCTTTATAACTAGAATGCTAGAATATAAAGGGGAGGAAGTTTTGCTACAGCTATGTAAAGCCCTGATTAGACCACATCTGGAGTACTGTGTACAATTCTGGGCACTGCACCTTAGAAGGGTTATATTGGCCTTGGAAGGAGTGCAGCGCAGATTCACCAGAATGTTACCAGGACTCCAAGGGTTAAATTATGAGGCGAGATTACATAAACCAGGCTTGAATTCCCTAGAATATAAAAGGTGAAGGGGTGATTTAATTAAGGTGTTTAGGATTTTGAAAGGAATTGGTAGGGTAGATAGAAACTTTTTCCACTGGTAGGGGAGTCTAGGACAAGGGGATATAACCTTAAAATCAGAGCCAGGTCATTTAGGAAAGAAGTTAGGAAACACTTCTTCACTCAAAGGGTGACGGAATGTGGAACTCTCTCCCACAAAAAGCAGTAGATGCTAGCTCAATTAATAATTTTAAATCTGAGATCGATAGAATTTTTTCCAGCCAAGGGTATTAAGGGATATGGAGCCAAGGATGGAGTTAGGATACAGATCAGCCATGATCTCATTGAATGGTGGAACAGGCTCGTGAGGCTGAATGGCCCACTCCTGTTCCTATGTTCCTATTATTGTAAAGACAGCCCATTATCCTCTCTACTGAAAACAATGGCTTAAGTGAAAACAGCAGTTTGTATCTTTAGTCTTGACAATAGAAGTAGAAGGCTAAAATGTGAGACATCCCCATCCCCCCAACCCCACCGTCAGAATACCATGCTGGTTGGGTAATCTGCACCCTTGCTGTCAACCTGCTGTTCTATTCTACCAGACTCCAAAGCCACTAGAGCCTATTCCACTTTGTTAGTGTTTCATGTTTCCCTTTCCACCAGCCTATTCCCCACTCCTCCAGCTATCCACTCACTTTCTGTGCCTCGTAATAGTCTTTTATTTCTTTCATTTCTCTCATTTTGCCTCCTCGTGCTTATATCACGTCTGCCAGTTAACCATCTCCTGTTTTCCACTCACTGGGGTTAATTTTGACTTTGGGTCATCGCGTAAAATGGGGAGAGATGTATAACGGGTGGCTGAATCGATATCACCCGTTTTACACTAGGAGCCAACGTCTACATTATCCCCAAACACCTCACAGGTCATACTATTACTTTTCCTGTGTATGTGTTTGCTCTTTTTTTTCATTCCCTCTTCCTTTGGATTCTTTTCCTTTTTAAATCTGTTCATCTGTAATATCTTCCAGTTTTGCTAAAGAGTTTGTACCTGAAACATTAACTTATCCGTTCTCTCCACAGATGCTGCCTGTTGCGCTGAGCTTTTCCAGCATTTTCTGTTTTTTGTTTCAAATTTCCATCATCTGCAATATTTTGCATTTTGTTTGCTAATATGTGAGATGTTTGAATTGATAAATAGCACGTCAACCAATTACTATGAAATATGGAAAAAACAGAGTGACAGGCAAAAATCAATAGATGGCACACGATGTTAAACAGATGAAATGTAATCATTTAGCAAGACCACTATGGGTTAATGGTGATACTGGTGAATCAAACAGAATGCAGGAAATTTGAATATCTTTCTATTTTTTGTACCAATATCAGCATCAGATGTAGCATGAATTAGTTACAAAGTACACAGTATTCTCAGTTAAGTGTCTTCTTGGCTCAGTGGTAGCACTCTTACCTCTGATTTGGAAGGTTCTGCCATCAGAACTCGACAACATGCTTCAGTGGCGTGCTAAGGAAAAGCTGCATTGTTGCAATGCCGTCTTTTGGATGGGACGTTAAACCAATTTAATGCTTGTTTGGATGGATGTTAAATATTCCACTGCGCTATTCGAAGAAGAACAGGAAGTTCTCCTGATGTGTTGTTCAACATTCCTCCCTCAACCAAAAACAAATTAACTGATCATTTGTTTCATTTACTGCTTGTGGGCCCTTGCTCAAATTGGGTGTTGTAATTGCGTAACATCAGTACTTCCACTTCAAAAACTGTTCATTGGCTTTGAAATGCTTTCGGATGTCCTGAGGGGATGTGAAAGGTACTATATAATTGCAGTTACTTTCTTCTTTTCCAAAACAATATGCAGTATTTTGGTTAGACCGCACCTGGAGTACTGTGAGCAGTTCTGGGCACCGCACCTTCGGAAGGACATATTGGCCTTGGAGGGAGTGCAGCGTAGGTTTACTAGAATGATACCCGGACTTCAAGGGTTAAGTTACGAGGAGACATTACGCAAATTGGGGTTGTATTCTCTAGAGTTTCGAAGGTTATGGGGTGATCGGATCGAAGTTTATAAGATATTAAGGGGAACAGATAGGGTGGATAGAGAGAAACTATTTCGGCTGGTTGGGGATTCTAGGAGTAGGGGGCACAGTCTAAAAATTAGAGCCAGACCTTTCAGGAGTGAGATTAGAAAACATTTCTACACACAAAGGGTGGTAGAAGTTTGGAACTCTCTTCCGCAAACGGCAATTGATACTAGCTCAATTGCTAAATTTAGATCTGAGATGCATAGCTTTTTGGCAACCAAAGGTATTAAGGGATATGGGCCAAAGGCAGGTATATGGAGTTAGATCACAGATCAGCCATGATCTTATTAAATGGCTGATCTGTGATCTAACTCCATATACCTGCTACACGTAACTCCACCAGCGAACAAAAGTTATCTGTTTTTAATATAACGGGTCATTTGCTGTCTTTCTCTTCCGTCCAGATGTTTCTATGTTTCTGCCTCTCTCTCTCTCTCTGTTTTTTTTTGGTTGTTTGTATATTCGGTGGCCCTGTAGGTAACACCTCTCTGTCTGAACACTTTGATTGCCTTGGCAACGGGCAGTTGGAAAGACTATCTGTAATCACCAGGTATTGTTCTGTGATTTATAAATGCGAAAGGTTCGAGGATTTCTTGACATTCACCTGAGGAAGGAGGAAGCCTCCGAAAGCTTGTGATTTTCAAATAAAATTGTTGGACTATAACTTGGTGTTGTAAAATTGTTTACAATAGAATGGTTACAGCATAGAAGGAAGCCACTTGGCCCATCGAGCCCGTGCTGGCTCTTTGTAAGAGCAATTCAGTTAGTCCCATTCCCCCGCTTTTTCCCCATAGCCCTGCAAATCTTTTCCCTTCAATTATTTATCCAACTCCTTCTTGAAAGCCACGATTGAATCTGCTTCCACTACCCTTTCAGGCAGCGCATTGCAGATCATAACTACTTGCTGCATAAAACAGCTTTTCCTCATGTCACCTTTGGTTCTTTCGCCAATCACCGTAAACGTGTGTCCTTTGGTTCTTGACCCTTCCAGGTAAACGTCCATCTTGAGGAACTTCAAACCACAGTGCAGGAAGTCTTTGTACAATTTAGACAGGTCAGGTCTCTCTAGTTAGTATTCTGTCTGTAGTCATTTCAGTTACAAGGCATACATTTGTTGAACTGAGCAAAAGTTAGTATACCCTCCTGTGAGATGACATATTATTAACATACTGGGATTTGAGGCATGAATCATTTATGTATCTGTTCCAGTTCATAATTGCTCACAGGAAAAGCCAAGTGCAGCTGATATAATAGAATTCCTATGTGCATTATTTTAACAAACTCATGAACCTGATCACTTATTGATTTTGTTAAAATAGTCCACATAGGAAATTTACACAAACACATTAATAATGATTAAAAAGTGCACTCATTCATTTTTACTCAGTTGTATATGGCCTGTATGCACTCCATACACTTGGTCAAATTTCCTCAATTTATGTTTATAGAAATAACAATTATTGCATTCCAACTTCATGTACACAAAGTAAGAAACATTAAGGTAGTTTGTCCAGAGTGATGCTGGTTCTATTTAATGTTATTGGGTTTTTCTTCAGGAATGATTGTCACTAAATTAGGTAACTTTTGTCTGGATGCAATGTTTCTATTAGTTTTTATTATTTTTTCAGTCAAAATGTTCCTGCAAAAGGCATTTTGCTTCCTTTCCAACTCCAAGTGCACACCCTCCAAGGTCCTGTAGCTTTGCACCCTCCATTGCGAAGGTGCACATCCATTCTTTTGAAATATGGAAGTTGAAATTGCTCTTTTAGCAAAAAAGTGCCTGTTTTTCTTCATAATCAATAAATCATTAATGAAATTCTATTCTCAGAAATTGAATGTTTAACACCAAATGTTCTCATGATCTTTTGAAGTTCATAATTATGGAAAAATACAGGCAATAAAAGAGGAATTCCATCACCTCCCCCCACCCCACGCACCACCCCCCCCCTCAACATGCACCATGCCCCCCCGCCCCCACCACACCCCGACCCCCAACCCCAAGACTATTGCTATATTGTTATGGCCAATCTGTACGTGAGATCCATGCTCCCTAATCACAGTCCCTGAGATCTTAGTCCCTAGGCTCCTCAGCCCTGGACAGTTATCTCTCAACCCTCCAGAAAGAAACAGCATTCTCCCTCTCTTCCACTCCCAGGTCCTCATTCTCATTAGTGCTCAGTGCTTCACCCAGTGAAATGCTTTCTAACTCATTGATTACTTCCACCCAAGTCTCTGTGCTGGTGATTGTGCATTTACGATGAAATTGGTGATGAATTGGTAAGAATTCCAGATCTGGAATGAGCAGCAACTGTGGCTCTGGTGGTCATTGGAGTGGCCATCCTCTACCTCCAAGGCACCCCTTATGCTGTGAAATGCCGAAGAGCTTATTTAGATCTGCATGCAGTGACATTTGACATTGAAGAAAGAGTGCCTGAGTGTTAAGGGCATTGCAATATTTTGAGAAAGCACATGACGCTGACACTAAGTATGATGAGCCTTGCCCTGTCGTTACCAACCTTCTGTGGCTATCTTGCCTCCAACTTTGCCGTCTCCTACATTCTCTCCTGTCAGTATGCCCATTATTTGCAGAGCTTCCTGTTGATTCAGAATCAGCCTTTTCAGTATTGGTATTCCTCCCCCAGTTGTAGTTTTGACTGTGGTTATATGCTACTTTTGTCCTTTGTGGGGAGAGAAGACTTCGTTATAGGAATGTGAGCAACATGGACACTTATTTTCCCCCATATGAGCACATGCATCCTACGAATGCAGGTGCATTATTCATTTAAATAAACTATCCTCGGCGACTAGCATAATAACTTAAGACATAAGAAATAGGAGCAGGATAAGGCCATACGGCCCCTCGAGCCTGCTCCACCATTCAATAAGATCATGGCTGATCTTCGACCTCAACTCCATTTTCCTGCCTGATGCCCATATCCCTTGATTCCCCTAGAGTCCAAAAATCTATCTATCTCAGCCTTGAATATATTCAACGACTCAGCATCCACAACCATCTGGAGCAGAGAATTCCAAAGATCCACAACCCTCTGGGTGAAGGAATTCCTCCTCATCTCAGTCCTAAAAGTTCGTCCCTTATCCATTTTTTAAAATTCATTCATGGGATGTGGGCTTCGCTGGCAAGGCCAGCATTTATTGCCCATCTCTAATTGCCCTTGAGAAGGTGGTGGTGAGCTCCCTTCTTGAAGTGCTGCAGTCTGTGCGGTGAAGGTTCTCCCATAGTGCTGTTAGGAAGGGAGTTCCATGATTTTGACCCAATGACGATGAAGGAACGGCAATATATTTCCAAGTCGGGATGGTGTGTGACTTGTAGGGGAACGTGCAGGTGGTGGTGTTCCCATGCACCTGCTGCCCTTGTCCTTCTAGGTGGTAGAGGTCGTGGGTTTGGGAGGTGCTGTTGATGAAGCCTTGGTGAGTTGTTGCAGTGCATCTTGTACATGGTACACACTGCAGCCATGGTGCGCCATTGGTAGAGGGAGTGAATGTTTAAGGTGGTGGATGGGGTGCCAATCAAGCAGGCTGCTTTGTCCTGGATGGTGTCGAGCTTCTTGAGTGGTGTTGGAGCTGCATTCATCCAGGAAAGTAGAGAGTATTCCATCACACTCCTGACTTGTGCCTTGTAGATGGTGGAAAGGCTTTGGGAGTCAGGACGTGAGTCAGTCACCGCAGAATACCCAGTCTCTGACCTGTTCTTGTAGCGACAGTATTTATGCGGCTAGTCTAGTTAAGTTTCTGGTCATTGGTGACCTCCAGGATGTTGATGGCACGGGATTCGCCGATGGTAATGCCATTGAATGTCAAGGGGAGGTGGTTAGACTTTGTCTTGTTGGAGACAGTAATTGCCTGGAATTTGTGTGGCGCGAATGTTACTTGCCACTTATGAGCCCAAACCTGGATGTTGTCCAGATCTTGTTGCATGAAGGCACGATTGCTTCATTATCTGGGGGGTTGCGAATGGAACTGAACACTATGCAATCATCAGTGAACATCCCCATTCTGACCTTATGATGGGGGGAAGGTCATTGATGAAGCAGCTGAAGATGGTTGGGCCTAGGACACTGCCCTGAGGAACTCCTGCAGCAATGCCCAGGGGCTGAGATGATTGGCCTCCAACAATCACTACCATCTTCCTTTGTGCCAGGTTTGACTCCAGCCACTGGAGAGTTTTGCCCCTGATTCCCACTGACTTCAATTTTACTAGGGCTCTTTGATGTCACACTCGGTCAAATGCTGCCTCGATGACAAGGGCAGTCACTCTCACCTCACCCCTGGAATTCAGCTCTTTTGTCCATATTTGGACCAAGGCTGTAATGAGGTCTGAAGCCAAGTGGTCCTGGCGGAACCCAAACTGAGCAGGTTATTGGTGAGTAAGTACTGCTTGATAGCACTGTCGACGACACCTTCCATCACTTTGCTGATGATTGAGAGTAGACTGATGGGGCAATAATTGTCTGAATTTGATTTGTCCTGCTTTTTGTGGACAGGACATGCCTGGGCAATTTTCCACATTGTCGGGTAGATGCCAATGTTGTAGCTGTACGGGAACAGCTTGGCTAGAGGCGCGGCTAGTTCTGGAGCACAAGTCTTCATGTGGAGTGAATTGAATTGGCTGAAGACTGGCTTCTGTGATGGTGGGGATCTCGGGAGGAGGCTGAGATGGAGCATCCAATTGGCACTTCTGGATTAAGATGGTTGCAAACGTTTCAGCCTTGTCTTTTGCCATCACGTGCTGGGCTCTGCCATCATTGAGGATGGGGATGTTCACGAAGCCTCCTCCTCCCGTTAGTTGTTTAATTGTGCACCACCATTCACGATTGGATGTGGCAGGACTGCAGAGCTTTGATCTGTTCCATTGGCTGTGGGATCTCTTAGCTCTGTCTATAGCATGATGCTTCTGCTGCTTAGCATGCATGTAGTCCTGTGTTGTAGCTTCAGCAGGTTGGCACCTCATTTTTAGGTACGCCTGGTGCTGCTCCTGGCATGCTCTTCTACACTCCTCATTGAACCAAGGTTGATCCCCTGGCTTGATGGTAATGGTAGAGTGATAATGGTAGATATGCCGGGCCATGAGATTACAGATTGTGGTGGAATACAATTCTGATGTTGTTGATGGCCTACAGCACCTACGGGATTCCCAGCTTTGAGCCGCTAGATCTGTTCTGAATCTATCCCATTTAGCACGTTGGTAGTGCCACACAACACGAATCTATGTCCCCTAGTTCTAGACTCTCCAGCCAGGGTAAACAGTCTCTCAGCATTTACCCTGTCAAGCCCTCTCAGAATCTTATATGTTTCAATGAGATCACTTCTCATTCTTCTAAACTCCAGAGAGCATAGGCCCATTCTTCTCAATCTCTCCTCATAGGACAACCCTCTCATGCCTGGAATTAATCTAGTGAACCTCTGTTGCACCGCATCTAAGGCAAGTATATCCTTCCTAATGTAAGGAGACCAAAAATGTACACAGTACTCCAGGTGTGGTCTAACCAAAGACCTGGAGAATTGCAGCAAGACTTCCTTCCTCTTGTACTCCAACTCCCTTGCAATAAAGGCCAACACACCATTTGTCTTCCTAATTGCATGCTGTACTTACATGCTAACTTTCTGTGTTTCATGTACAAGGACACCCAAATCCCTCTGAATGCCAACATTTAATAGTTTCTTACCATTTAAAAAATATTCAATTTTTCTATTCTTCCTTCCAAAGTGAATGACCTCACATTTCCCCACATTATACTCCATCTGCCACCTTCTTGCCCATTCACTTAACCTGTCTATATCCCTCTGCAGACTCTTTTTGTCCACCTCACAGCTTACTTTCCCATCTAGCTTTGCATCGTCAGCAACCTTGGATACATTACACTTAGTCCCTTCATCTAAGACATTAATATAGATTGTAAATAGTTGAGGCCCAAGCACTGATCCTTGCAGCACCCCACGAGTTACAGCATGTCAACCTGAAAATGACCCATTTATTCTTATTCTCTGTTTTCTGTCTATTGACCAATCCTCTATCCATGCTAATATATTGCCCCCAACACCATGAGCTCTTATCTCATAACAACCTTGTGTGTGGCACCTTATTGAATGCCTTTTGAAAATCTAAATGTACTACATCCACTGGTTCCCCTTTATCTATCTTGCTCGTTACATCCTCAAAAAACTCGAATAAATTTGTCAAACACAATTTCCCTTTCGTAAAATCATGTTGACTCTGCCTAATCATATAATGATTTTCTAAGTGCTCCGTTACCATTTCCTTAATAATAGATTCCAGCATTTTCCCGACTACTGATGTCAGGCTAACTGGCCTGAGGTTCCCTGTTTTCTCTCTCCCTCCCAGCAGAAGCCCTTGCGGCAGGCTGTGTGTGACAGAGTGATGGTGAGTTCAGACGGTGCTTGAGTGTTTACAGAGGTTGCCCTTTGGATAAGAGTCTCCCTGACACACAGTGATGATAGAAAAAGAGCACGAGAGGTAAGCGGGTCAGTGAAACCTTTATCAGTGGTACAGGGTGTGGATTGGCAACTGTGCCTTTACTTACCTTGGCCACTTTGTGATGTCACTGAACCTCTTCCTGCACTGTCAGGGAGCTGTTGGGGTGCTGGAAGCTGCACTGATATCTTCTGCGAACTCCCTTCATGCAGCCCAAATCAGCCCCTTATGTGGCTTCCATTCCTCAGTGCTCAAACGTGGATCCCTTCTCACCTTGACTTCAGCCAGCAATACCTCCTCTGCAAATCTAGGAGCCCTTTCTGCTGATGACTCCTCAAGGCTACCACTCTTTAAAACACTTTGCAGTTGTGCTTCTCAGGTTAGCCCGGTCAACATCTGGTGTTAATAGACGGCATGCGCACAGTGCACACACTGTTCATTGGTACCTCAAAATTGCTTCTGGGATCCTATGTACGTCATAAGACCCTGATTAGCATATTACAAATACCCTCCTGCCTGAAACAGTGCCTGTGCTGCTCATGCCGCGACGAAAATGGCAGGAACAGGCAAGTGTTGTACCACAATTTACGGGGTGCTGCTACCCCATTCACACTGGGTCGCTGGCTTTAGTCTTTCCAAAGCTGAGCTGGAGGATGTTGTGACTCATCCAACAATTCATTGTTGGACAATGAATCAGCACTGAGGCAAATGAAGGGACAAGAGAAGTGGTTGAGTGTCGAGCTGGGCATCATTGGTGGAAGTTGTCCCCTGCCTGCCAATGGGCAGCATGTAGATGGGGAAGAGGAGGGGGCCAAGGATAGATTCTTGGGCAACTTTGGAGTTACGGGAAGGGAAGAGAGGCTATTGCTAGTGATATGCTGGCTCTGTTTGGATGGATAGGAATGTGGCTACATGAGAGCAATTCTACAAAGCTGGATAACATAAGAAAGACATTGATTACGAAGGCATGGTCATCTATGCTGAACAATGCAAAGAGGACGAGAAGGGATAAAACATCATGGTCAGGGGATGTCTTCCATTACTTTGGTTAAGGCTGTTTTAGTGCTGTGTGTAAGACAGAGGTTGGACTGGAGGGTTTCAAATTTTGAATAATGGGAGATGGGACAGAGAAGGTGAAAGAGCTAGGAGGTGACGACATGTTCAAGCACCCTGGAGAGGAAAGGAAGGTTGAAGATAGGGTAATAATTTCAGTTCTAATATGTTATTAAAGACTAGATTAAAGCCCTTTTTGTGCTACACTTATCTTATAATTTTGCCATTCTGTAGGCATTTTCAGCCCAACATGCCTAATTTACATTAGAAAATGAACATTACTTAAATTATCCTGAAATGTAATATTTAAATTATTTACAACTACATTAACACATTACATTAGAAATTGAAGTTTAATGATGAGGCAATATAATTAATTATATACATTTCTAATTGGAAGGCTATTAACAGGGATAAGAGTGAAATTAAGTCAAGATTCTTTCTAGACTTTGTCAGTTCAATTAGTCGTTAGGTTCGAACAAAATAAAATATTTCTTTCTCTGTCTCCAAAGGTGGCATCAAATCTTGGTAGTGACCCAAATTTCCATGTTGCCATGGAGCTAGAATTGGGAGTGGCTGTTTAACGCAGAATGTTTTTAATTTGATCCGCTTAGCTCAAATGAGATTAAACCAAACTGAGAAAATTTTTTTATTCTGCCCATTCCAAGATAAGAGTTCTATTCCACATCCACAAGAAGACTAATCTATGACAAACCCTGTCACCAAATATGAAGATTTATTTGCTTTACATATGCTAATTTGTTTCATCATGAGTGCTTTCAGAATCTTACAATTGCAAAGCTTCGGTTTTTTAAATAACCCTGTTCGCTTGATATCATCTCAACCATCATACATTATATGCACTGCAATAATAACCGCACAAGTCCATGGGAGCATAATCATTTGCTTTTTCATAAGTTCAACACAGTCATTTCAGGTTCAATATTCTTGCGAATATTTTCATTACATTCAGATTCTAATATCAATTAAGGAACATTTTGATTTTCTAATAGGTAATGTCAAGAGTTTTTGCTCTTCGCGCAGAGCCTCACCTTCCAGTAACATATTGGGAATTCAGGCGCAAATCCATCCCGATTTTGCATCCATTCCTTTCAATGCTTGACACCTCATGGGGCACACACCTGGCAGGTGAGACTCCGCGCTGAGAGAATATATTCAGAAAATTACCCTGTGTCCTCGCTAAGCAACAACTTTCCCACATTCATTATAATAGACAAGAAAATGTGGGTTGGTAAGTGCACAAGTAGAAAACCCTGGATGCATCCTCCACATCTCAGGTGATAACCTCTCAGCATCTACCCTGTCAAGCCCCCTCAGAATCTTATGTTTCAATGAGATCACCTCTCATTCTTCTAAACTCCAGAGAGTATAGGCACATTCTACTCAAGCTTTCGATACATTTCGGTAGGAAGAACGAGGAGAGGCAATATAAACTAGAGGACACAACTCTAAAAGGGGTACAGGAACAGACAGATCTGGGGAAATATGTGCACAAATCGTTGAAGGTGGCAGAGCAGGTTGAGAAAGCAGTTAAAAAACCATACAGGATCCTGGGCTTTATAAATAGAGGCATAGAGTACAAAAATACAGAAGTCATGATGAGCCTTTATAAAACACTGGTTTGGCCACAACTAGAGTATTATGTCCAGTTCTGGGCACTGCACTTCGGGAAAGCTGTGAAGGACTTTGAGAAGGTGCAGAAGGGATTTACTAGAATGATTCTAGGAATGAGGGACTTTAGTTACGTGGATAGACTGGAGAAGCTGGGGTTGTTCTCCTTGGAACAGTAACGGTTGCGAGGAGATTTGATAGAGGTATTCAAAATTATGAAGGGTCTAGACAGAGTAGATAGAGAGAAACTGTTCCCATTGGCAGAAGGGTCAAGAACCAGAGGACATAGATTTAAGGTGATTGGCAAAAGAACAAAAGGTGACATGAGGAAAAACTTTTTTACACAGTGAGTGGTTAGAATCTGGAATGCACTGCCCGAGGGGATGGTGAAGGCAGATTCAATCACAGCCTTCAAAAGGGAACTGGATAAGTACTTGAAAGGAAAAAAATTGCAGGGCTACGGGGAAAGGGCGATGGAGTGGGACTAGCTGGATTGCTCTTGCCTAGAGCCGGCTTGGACTCGATGGGCTGAATGGCCTCCTTCCATGCTGTAACCTTTCTATGATTCTATGATTCTAACCTTTTCTTCATGGACAACCCTCTCATCCCAGGAATTAATCTAGTGAACTTCCGTTGCACCGCCTCTAAGGTAAATATATCCTTCCTTAGATAAGGAGACCGAAACAATACGCAGTACTCCAAGGGAGGTGTCACCAAACCCCTGTACTCCAACCTCCTTGTAATAAAGGCCAACATGCCATTTGCCTTCTTAATTGCCTGCTGTACCTGCATGCTAACTTTTTGTGTTCTTTTACCAGGACACCCAAGTCTCTCTGGACATCAACATTTAATAGTTTCATTACATTTATAAAATATTTTGTTTTTCTATTCTTCCTACCAAAGAGAATAACCTCACATTTCCCCACATTATTCTCCATCTGCCAACTTCTTGCCCACTCATTTAACCTGTCTATATCTCTTTGCAGGCTCTTTGTGTCCTCTTCACTGCTTACTTTCCCACCTAACTTTGTATCATCAGCAAACTCGGATACATTACACTCTGACCCTTTATCCACGTCATTAATATAGATTGTGAACAACTGAGGCCCAAGCACCGATCCTTGCGGTACCTCACTAGTTACTGCCTGCCAACCTAAAAATGACCTGTTCATCCCTACTCTCTATTTTCTGTCCATTAACCATTCCTCTATCCATGCTAATATGTTGTCCCCAACCCCATGAGCCCTTATCTTGTGTAACAACCTTTTATGTGGCACCTTATCGAATGCCTTTTGAAAATCCAAATATACTACATCTACCAGTTCCCCTTTATCTACCCTGTTAGTTACATCCTCAAAAAACTCTAATAAATTTGTCGAACACGATTTCCCTTTCATAAAACCATGTTGACTCTGCCTAATCATATTATGATGTTCTAAGTGACCTGTTAACACTTCCTTAATAATGGATTTCAGCATTTTCTCGACGACTGATGCCAGGCTAACTGGTCTGTAGTTCCCTGTTTTCTCTCTCCCTCCTTTCTTGAATAGCGGTGTTACATTTGCTACCTTCCAATCCACTGGGACCATTATAGAATCTAGGGAATTTTGGAAGATCATAACCAATGCATCCACTATCTCTGCAGCCACCTCTTTTAGAACCCTCGGATGTAGGTCATCAGGTCCAGGGGATTTATCAGCTTTTAGTCCCATTAGTTTCTCAAGTACTCTTTCTCTACTGATATTAATTACTTTAAGTTCCTCACTCTCATTAGACCCTTGGTTCCCCATTATTTCTGGTATGTTTTTTGTGTCTTCTACTGTGAAGACAAATACAAAATATTTATTTAACACACCTGTCATTTCCTGATTCTACATTATAATTTATCTTGTCTCAGCCTCTAGTGGACCAAAGTTTACTTTTGCCACTCTCTTCCTTTTTACATACTTGTAGAAGCTCTTACAATCTGATTTTATAGTTCTTGCTAGTTTACTTTCATATTCTATTTTCTCCCTTTTCATCAATTTTTTGGTCATCCTTTGCTGGTTTCTAAAACTCTCCCAATCCTTAGGCTTCTTGGCAGTATTATAAGCCTCTTCTTTTAATCTTATACTGTCCTTAACGTCTTTAGTTAGCCATGGTTGGATCACTTTTCCCGTGGAGTTTTTATTTTTCAATGGAATGTATATTTGTTGAGAATGTTGAAATATTTCTTTAAATGTTTGCCAATGCTTTACAACCGTCATACCCTTTAATTTAATTTCCCAATCCACCTTAGCCAACTCGCCCCTCATACCGATGTAATTGGCTTTATTTAAGTTTAGGACTCTAGTTTCGAACTTAAGTACGTCGCTCTCAGGAAGCAGTGTTACTTTTTGACAATTGTTATTATTTATCCTTCCTTTAATGAATGCATTTGTTCACCATGAGCTGGGACTGATCAGCTCCTATTGGTTGGTGATGGTGTAGAATGCGTCCTTCCTATCTCTGCTTAACGCATAACACAATTGTGATAACTGTTACAGAATACATGCTATTGTGGAAAAAAATAGCAAACCACAACTTGTGGACCGGGACCTTCAGATTTGTTGCAGTTTAAGACACTTGTCAGACCTTATTTGATGCACTATCTGCAGTTTGAGGGAGGATGCTATTGTTCTTGAGAGGGTACAGAGGTGAGCAACCAGATGTCAGAAATTGAAGTTGTGAGGAAAGGTTGCAAAGTTTGGGGTCAAAGATCCATGAAGTCTGCTGCCCATGAAGGTTCCGGGCTGTGTTCACTGGAAGTCTCTGTCGTTGACCTGTTGGACTTTCTAGGTTCTTAGAAATACATCGAAGTCACAACACGGAAACTCCTAATTTCATTTTTTTTAACCTGGTATTTGAACCCTTCACCATCGTGAATAATTTGCCTTCACTAATTTGGCACAACCAGTCCATGTCAGTGTTTAAACTTCACACAAGTAATAGTTCGAATCACATTTACCCATCCTGTTACCATATTCCCTGGGCACCGACGGTGATTTCCGTTTGTTTTTTGCGTTTTGGTGTATTGCAACGTAATTCTCAGGAAATTTGGGTGTGAATTTCCATCGGCATGATT
The DNA here is from genome assembly GCF_035084215.1 of Heptranchias perlo. NCBI lineage: Eukaryota > Metazoa > Chordata > Chondrichthyes > Hexanchiformes > Hexanchidae > Heptranchias > Heptranchias perlo. Next base: position 53,384,771 of record NC_090325.1, on the reverse strand, counting down.
GGCGTAGAAACTGATGTAAATTGAAACGTAATTTCTGTACAGGTGCAATCCAGGAAATTTCAGGCCATTAGTGGCTTACGAAAAGGAGAGGAGAATATATGCAAGGGACAAAACCTTCCTAATGTAAAGAACCATAGAGGTTTTTGACCCAGAAAGAAGCCATTCAACTCATCGGCCAGGATTTTAACCCCTCCTTGCCCAGCGAGAATGGTGAAAATTTGAAAAATCTAGCTCCCGGCTCCAATCCGTCGTGTTCCGGGCCGCCGCACTGTTTATGACGGTGAATCATGCCACTGACGAGGCTCCGGCTAAAGACAGGCGGGGGCCTACTACCCAATAATGTCATCGGTGTGACAATGTAATATTAAATTCATGACAAGGAGAGTCTCGCACTCAGAACCACGACAGGGGTTTGGGGGGCAGGGGGGTGGTGGAAGTGACTGGCCAGGAGAGACTAAGGTAAGTTTAAAAGATTTGATTCTATTCGAGCTCCTTGTGGGCCAAGAGGAGCAGAAGTGCTCCCCACAGGCCCCGCAACGAGTCCTTGGGCCTCCCAAGCCCGGCCTGCCCCCAATCGCGGTGGAACCCCCCCACACCCAATCGCCTCCAAACCCCTCCTCCCACTCAATGTCACGGACCATTCTCCCTGATATTTATCATTTACGTACAGCTGTTACTCTGTGGTTATAGGGCTGAAGTGGTAATTTATTCAAACAACAGTGTAAACTCTCATGTCATGTAGTCATACCATAGTTAATCAGATTCAACATGCTTATAGGATAACAGTTTCCCCATGATATTGTTGCATAATGACTATATTCTTAGCAGTGCTACCTGTTAAAAAAATAACACCAGGTGCATTTCGAATTTTAAAAGGGAACCAAAAGGGATGTGCTGTGACACAGCCTGGCTGGCTTTGAAAGTGAACTCCACCCCCATGATAATACAGCCTTTGGAAGGCAAGAACATTGTGTGTTACAACAAGGCATCAGGTATCAGTAATCATCCCATAATTTTGCTGAAATTGTAAAATGAAGAATGAACAGCAGCAGATTTAAACCGAAATAGTGTACACCGGAATTTGACGTGTTAACCTGTGTGAAGAGAAGAATTTCAAACCTCAAGAATTTTACAAATGAAAGTGAAATGTAATATATAAAATCAGAGAAGGTAAAAGGTAAGGAGCACCTAGACAGCTGGTACAACCTCTAAGCCATAATATCTATAGATTTATAGTACAGAGAGAAAAAGGTCAGTCTTATAATTTACTAGGCAATGAGGTAGAGGAACAATAGTCATGCCATGCAAAAGTAGCATACAAGCTTGTGCATGTGATCGGAAGGGTGAAAGATTTTATTTTTATAGCACCTTTCTCTCTTAAAAAATCTCAAAAAGCACTTTGCATTAATTATTTTGAAGTACAGTAACTCATTATGCAACCAAATGCGGCAGTTACTTTGTGCATAGCAAGATCCCATGTACAGCCAGGAGTTGAATGACCAAATAATGTGCTTTTGGTAGCACTGGTTGAGGGAGAAATGTTGGCCAGGACACCAGGAGGCCTCCCTGCTCTCCTTCGGTGCTGTGGGATCTTTAGTGCCCACGTGAGCAGGCAGACAGGACCTTGATATAACAGTACAGTCCAGAAGCCTCGTGGTCATAGTTGGACTAGCAACCCAGAGGTTATGAGTTCAAATCCCACCATAAGAAATTGTGAAATGGAATTCAATAAATCTGGTAATTTGTGGGCTAACACTTGAAAAATAACCATAAAACCCACATCCTTCAGTATCATCACCAAGCCAGCTGAGTCCTGAAGGAAATAGCTGTCAAATGAAGCCTGAGTCAGGTGCTGAGGGAACCAATATGAGGAATTAACCTACTTAACCTCATTCTCACCAACCTATCTGTTGCAAACACTTCTGTGGATGTCCAAAGGGACTTAGGGGTTCAGGTACATAGATCATTGAAGTGTTATGAACAGGTGCAGAAAATAATCAAGAAGGCTAATGGAATGCTGGCCTTTATATCCAGAGGACTGGAGTACAAGGGGGCAGAAGTTATGCTGCAGCTATACAAAACCCTGGTTAGACCGCACCTGGAGTACTGTGAGCAGTTCTGGGCACCGCACCTTCGGAAGGACATATTGACCTTGGAGGGAGTGCAGCGTAGGTTTACTAGAATGATACCCGGACTTCAAGGGTTAAGTTACGAGGAGAGAGTACACAAATTGGGGTTGTATTCTCTAGAGTTTAGAAGGTTAAGGGGTGATCTGATTGAAGTTTATAAGATATTAAGGGGAACGGATAGGGTGGATAGAGAGAAACTATTTCCGCTGGTTGGAGATTCTAGGAGTAGGGGGCACAGTCTAAAAATTAGAGCCAGACCTTTCAGGAGCGAGATTAGAAAACATTTCTACACACAAAGGGTGGTAGAAGTTTGGAACTCTCTTCCGCAAACGGCAATTGATACTAGCTCAATTGCTAAATTTAAATGTGAGATAGATAGCTTTTTGGCAATCAAAGGTATTAAGGGATATGGGCCAAAGGCAGGTGTATGGAGTTAGATCACAGATCAGCCATGATCTTATCAAATGGCGGAGCAGGCACGAGGGGCTGAATGGCCTACTCCTGTTCCTATGTTCCTATGTTCTGTCCATGATAGCATTGGTCGAAGTGACCACCACACAGACCTTGTGAAGACAAAGAAAGGACATTGTGTATTATGGTACTACCACAGTGCTAAGTGGGACAAACTAAGGACAGATCTTACAGTACAAATCTGGACAACCATGAATTGTCAAAAAAATCATGACTTTTTGATCACTGTCCTCACTAGCCTCCCATGTTCCTCCATACACCAGGGCCAATTTGTCCAAACGCCACCACCTGTATCCTGTTCTGTACCGTCTTGCTCCCAACCATTCTCACTTCCCTCCACTGACACCCTCGTCCCAAATTCAAAATCTTTATCCGTATTTGTACCCTATGGTTCTTTGACTCTGGGCACTTATGTATCCCTCCCCCCTTACTCAATGTTCCATACTTGGTGGCAACATTTTCATTTGTCTAAGTCCGACTTTCTGGAACTCCCTCCTAAGCCCCTTTACTTTGCCCTGACATTTCCCACTTTTAATAAGCTCCCAAAACCTATCTTTTCAATGATGCATTTGGTCACCTCTTGTAAATCTTCTACGACTGTCAGCAGCATTCTATGCTATATGAAGCAAATGGGGATATTTTATTGCAATAAATGTTCTATAAAAATGAAAGTTGTTCTTTACTAACTGTTACATGCAGTGTAGTTTGCTTCACCCCATTTACTATAATTGGAATCTGTAATAGTTTACCCAATTCATCCTTAAATGGACCCACCTGTCCTTTGACCTTCCTTCCACAGGTAAAAATTCTACTATTAAGATTCATTGGTCCCTCTTGTTGCCCTACAATTTAAGGGCTCAATTTTACGGGGAAATCGTGGGTACGTTGGGGGTGGGGGGCTCCGAAAATCACAGAAATCCCATTCAGGTTCAGAAGCCGGCTCCAACCCGCCAACTTCCGAGTTTCCCAAGGACGCACCTGTGTGCGTGCGGGTGTCCCAAAACTAGGGGCCCGATATTAGGAGGGCGGCGGGTTCGGAGCAGGGGGTCGACTGGGCGCGTTACCCACGCGCCCAGTGAAATCGGGGTGCTCCGCACGCAATCACAGGCTAATTGAAGCCACTTACCTTTGCTTCCGGGTTTTGCGCTGGAAAGCTGCGCAGCGGGCGGACTGCGCATGCGCAGCATAGGCTGTCAGCTGGAGGAGCCCTATTTAAAGGGGCAGTCCTCCACTGACTGATGCTGCAGAAAATAGGAAAAATTACAGCATGGAGCAGCCCAGGGGGAAGGCTGCTCCCAGGTTTAATGATGCCTCACTCCAGGTCTTATTGGATGGGGTGAGGAGGAGGGGGAGGACAGAGATCTTCTCCCCGGCGGAGGGGAGGAAGTAGCCTGCCTCTGCCACCCCGAAGGCCTGGCTTGAGGTGGCAGAGGAGGTCACCTGCACCACCAACATATCGCCCACTTGCATACAGAGCAGGAGGTGCTTCAATCACCTAAGTAGGTCAGCCGAAGAGAGTACACTTACACATTCCCCTACACTCCGTCTGCCACATCACCGCCCCCAACCCACATCTCCTTCTGCACTGCCAACACTACTCTATCACATTACTCCTCACACCCACTCAAAGCTCATCCTCATCTTACCTGCACTTACTCACCTCGCCAGTACTCATCCCACCACTACCACTCAACCCAATCCTCATACAATCTCATGGCTCTATCTCATACTCACCCTCTCGTGCATCTCTTTCACAGTCAGCCTCACTCAACCTGCCACTACCTGTGCTGCAGCCACAGGGCATGCATCACATATGTGCAGTAGGAAACGTAAGGCAAACATGTCATGAGCATGAAGGGGATGCACAAGGGTGTTTGAGGGTTTGTCATGGTTTTTACTTATATTTAATTTCTGATCAACTCACATCACATATTATATTGTCACCACTACTGCCACGTCTTTGCAAATCTTGTCTGGTTTGTGCAATAATACCCTTTCCTGAGGATCACAATGAAGACCCACAACTGATGCCACCCATTGTGTCACTGCAGAGTGGGTGTAGGTGTATTTGCAGGGCTCTTTTGTGCAGACGACTGGGAGACATTGGCGACGTCCCTGGTGGCACCCTGGAAGGATGCGGAGGAGAAGTTGTTGAGGGCAATGGTGACTTTCACAGTGACAGGTAAGAAGATGGTGCTCGGGCCAGCCGGGAGCAGCTCGGCATGAAAGAGGCTGCAGATGTCCACGACTACATGTCGAGTGACTCTGAGCCTCCGTGTGCACTGCTGCTCAGAGAGGTCCAGGAAGCTGAGCCTCGGTCTGTGGACCCTGTGGCGAGGGTAGTGCCCTCTGCGACGCATCTCTCTCTGCCATTGCCCTCCCTCCTGCTGTGCAGGTGGATGTGTCACAGCACTGTGTTGTGGAGCTCCACGTGTCAGAGGCGGACGACCTGGCTGGCGAGGCTGGTGATGCTCTTCGTCCTCCAAAGAGGTCATGTCTGTAGCTACGGTGGCCCCCATCTGGAAGATGTACATCTGAGGGGGTACGCAAGGTAGGTACATGTGTCTGGACACCGGGGTAAGTGTGCAAGTTTGTGAATTTTCTTGTTAGGAGGAGGGTGGTGGAGGCCAATCTTTGTCCAAAGTGACAGAGTGGCCTCCTGCAATGAGTGAGGGTCTCCCCCCGCAACCTGTCAAATGGACCTTTGCAGTTGCCACAGGCTGATGGCTGCAACATGTCCATTTCAATTGGGAGTGTTCCCCCATACGGGAAACAATCCTCGTTGATCTGAAAATCCCACCCCTCCTAAAATATCAGGTTAATCAGGTCTGTAAACGACCTGAAGTAACTGGTTAATTACTTCAAGTGGCACCCCGTTGGCTTTAATTGCCGGCGGGAGTCCCACATGTGGGGGCTGCGCGCGCATGTCAGCACGTCACTGGGAAACCCGCAAGTGGGCGGGTTGGAGCCGGGCTCCGGACCCGCCCTGGGCATCCCCAATTTTCGCAGCCTCCCCACCACGAACGCACCCGCTCGGGGGTGCGAAAATCGAGCCCTAGAAGTCCCGCCGGCAATTAAAGCCAGCAGGATGACAGTTAAAGAGCCAAATGTACCTCATTGAGGTACTTAAGGCACTTTACATATGACAGATTACTTGGTTATAACGATTTTTAACTTACCTGGGCAGCTTGCTCACCGCTTCTGATTCACCAGGCGTGAAGGGCCGGATCAAGGAAAAAGAAACGAAATAAAGTACATCAAAAACCATTGCACGAAGTTAAAACACAAAATCAACCTACCTTTCCGCCCTGCTCCGATGTCCGATGTATCCCTCTCCGATGTCCCCCACCTCACCCCTCCGATGTCCCCCCCGACCTCCCCCTCTTCACCCCCCCCGATGTCCCCTGATGTCTGCCTCTTCACGCCCCCGATGTCCCCGATCTCCTCCTCTTCACCCCCGATGTCCTCCCACTGTCCCCCTCTTCACCCCCAATCTTCTTTTCTCCCCCAATCTTCCCCTCTCCCCCCGATTTTCCCCTCTCCCCCTGATCTTTCCCCTCCAACCCCTATCTTCCCCCTCTCCCCAATCTTCCCCTCTCCCCCCTCCGATCGTCCCCTCTCCCCCCCCAATTCACCCCCCTCCCCTCTGATCTTCCTCTCTCCCCCCTGCTCCTCCCCTCTTCACCCCAATCTCCCACTCTCCCCCAATTCTTCCACTCTCCCCCTCCGATCTTCCACTCTCCCCTCTCCCCCCCCGATCTTCTGTTCCATGGCCAGATGACGTCTCGCTCTCTCTCTTTCCCTCCCCCTACCCCTCAATCAGGCTGGCTGCCGGGCACGAAACCCGGAGAGGACATTAATCATCAGCAATCACCATGCGATTGCGTCGGAAACAGTAAGTTTTTTTAATTCAGGTTCGCCACGCGCACCTTCACCTTCACACCCCCCACCCCACCACTGCCAACCCGCCACCATTTCAAAATTGAGCCCTTACGGTGAAAGTTGAGTGGGGGTTCTTCCAATCGTTTACCGTAACTTTGGCGGAAACTCATCGGGAGAAATGCTGCAGAAATTCTACCATTATTTATCTCTTACTTTTTTGAATAATTTCTTTAGCTATCCCCAGTTGCTTCCAATTGAATTCCCAATCCTTTATTGTTGCTTTGTATCTTTTAAAATATTTTTGCTTCATGTTATGTTCTCTCTATCCCCTTTGTTAAACTATAATGGTTATTTTTTGTTAAAGGGCATATATAAAAAAAGAACAAACTTACATTTATAAAGCGGCTTTAATGAACCCAGGTCATCTTGAAGCACTTAACAGTCAATGAAATACTTTTGAAGTATAACCACTTTTGTAGCCAATTTTCACACGGCAAAGTCCCACAAACAGCAATGAAATTAATGACCAGATAATCTGTTTTAGGTGTTGGTTGGGGAATAAATGCTGGCCAGGACATCTGGAAGAACTCCTCTGCTCTTCTTTGAATAGTGCTGTGGCATATATTACGTCTACCCGAGAGGGCAGACAGACCTCGGTTTAATGTCTCATCTAAAAGACGACACCTCCAACAGTGCAGCATTCCCTCAGTACTGTACTGAAGTGTCAACCTAAATTTCATGTTCACATTTCTGGAATAGAGCTTGAAAGTGGGCCATGAGACCCATGACCTTCTGACTTAGAGGTGAGAATATTACCACTGAGCCAAAGCTGACACCTTTTTTCCTCATCTTGTATAATAGCATTAAGTACATTCTATTTTCTTCTGTTGCCCTGTTTTTTAGTGTACTTTCCCAATTAATATTGCCAATATCCTAACGGCTCAAAAAAGTCTGCTTTTCTAAAGTCCTGTACTATCCATTGTTATAGTTTGCCTTAGCTTTGGCAACAATATCAATTCAAACATACAACAATCATTAGATCCCAAGTGCTCACCAATCTTCAAGTTAATAAGCAGCTCTGGCAGATTACTAAATGCCAAATCCAGTGCAGTGTCTGCTTTAGTAGCCTGGCTCACATGGTGCGTGAGGAAACCATCCCTGACTGCTTCAGTGAATTTGTTGTAATCTCAGCCCTCCCTTCAGGTTGCCTGATCTGTCATTCATCCTGTGGGATGTTGAAATCTCCTACACTTATTACATTGTCATGTTCTGCAGTCCTCCTTATCTGTCCAAATACCTCCCTTCACTTTGTGCTAGTGGTTTATAGCAGTTACCAATTAATAATTTTCATAGCTTATCATTTCTTAGTTTCATCCATATTGTTTCAACCTTATCCTCATTTGCTTTTATATGAATTTCAGAAATATATATATTTCATATTCTATGGCCTCATAACTAATCCCACAGGTTCATGCTATCCCCGTAGCTTCAAATATGCTATCGCACAGCTTTAGATATTTATCTATTCTTCCCTTAAATGATTCCAAAAGTTTGTGCCTTAACTACACCCTTTGCCTTAACTACACCCTGTGGCAGAATATTCCATACTCTAACCGCTTTCTGTGTAAAGAAATTTCTTCTAACCTCACTCTGCACTCTCTTAGTGACAATATTAAATTGATGACCCTCCATCACTGACTCATGTGAATCTTATATCATTCCAATTGATACTTCATTCTTGTGTATTTGTGGATTAGCAAACATTTCAGTAAAGGCTAATGCTTGTGTTTAAACTCAGCATGATTTTGAGAACTGGGTTATATAGCGAGTTAAAACATAATGATCTGCAACTGAGGGAAATAATAAAATTATAACTCATCTACTCTAACTAAATGCCACTACTTAAGGTTTGATGTTGACAGATTAATGTGTATTTATTTTTCCAACAAATTTGTGAAGATCTGTAGCAATTATAATAATCATTGCAATAATGGTGTAGAGAGAACTATATTCTGCATCAAATTCATTCGATATCTAGTCTGAAAGTGTTTGATGTTGGCAATGATTAAAAAAGTGAAATAAAAAGAATTATTTGTAATAATCTTACTGTGAAATGGTGCAAAGATAGAAATATCACATTGGTGCAGTAAGGGTTATTGATCTGAGAAGTTAATATTCATTGCCAAGACAGTGTAGAATAAAGCTGTGCAATTATTTTGTGATGTGGAGATGCCAGTGATGGACTGGAGTTGACAAATGTAAACAATCTTACAACATCAAGTTATAGTCCAACAATTTTATTTGAAAATCACAAGCTTTCGGAGGCTTCCTCTTTCGTCAGGTGAATGTCAGGAAATCCTTGAACGTTTCGCATTTATATTCAGAGAACAATACCTGGTGATTACAGATAATCATTCCAACTGCCCGTTGTCAAGGCAATCAAAGTGTTCAGACAGAGAGGTGTTACCTACAGGACCACCGAATATACAAACGGCCAGAACAAAAGACGGAGAGAGAGAGGGAGAAACATCTGAAAGGTAGAGAAAGACTGAAAATGACCCGTTGAATTAAAAACAGATAACTTTTATTCGCTGGTGGGGTTACGTGTAGCGCGACATGAACCCAAGATCCCGGTTGAGGCCGTCCTCATGGGTGCGGAACTTGGCTATCAATTTCTGCTCGACGATTTTGCGTTGTCGTGTGTCTCGAAGGCCGCCTTGGAGTATGCTTACCCGATGATCGGTGGCTGAATGTCCTTGACTGCTGAAGTGTTCCCCGACTGGGAGGGAACCCTCCTGTCTGGCGATTGTTGCGCGGTGTCCGTTCATCCGTTGTCGCAGTGTCTGCATGGTCTCGCCAATGTACCATGCTCCGGGGCATCCTTTCCTGCAACGTATGAGGTAGACAACGTTGGCCGAGTCACAGGAGTATGAACCATGTACCTGGTGGGTGGTGTCCTTTCGTGTGATGGTGGTATCTGTGTCGATGATCTGGCATGTCTTGCAGAGGTTGCCGTGGCAGGGTTGTGTGGTGTCGTACACGCTGTTCTCCTGAAAGCTGGGTAATTTGCTGAGTCGAGCGTCATATCCCATTCTCCCTCGTAAGAACGGGATATGACGCTCATCTCGTCAATTGACAGTTCCGACGGGCCACAGCGAAAAATCGCATAGACCTCCTCAGAAGACTAACACGGGACGCAACCAACAGAGTACCCTTCGTCGTCCAGTACTTCCCCGGAGCAGAGAAACTGCGCCATGTTCTCCGCAGCCTTCAACATGTCATCGATGACGACGAACACCTCGCAAAGGCCATCCCCACACCTCCACTACTCGCCTTTAAACAGCCGCCCAACCTCAAACAGACCATCGTTCGCAGCAAATTACCCAGCTTTCAGGAGAACAGCGTGTACGACACCACACAACCCTGCCACGGCAACCTCTGCAAGACATGCCAGATCATCGACACAGATACCACCATCACACGAAAGGACACCACCCACCAGGTACATGGTTCATACTCCTGTGACTCGGCCAACGTTGTCTACCTCATACGTTGCAGGAAAGGATGCCCCGGAGCATGGTACATTGGCGAGACCATGCAGACACTGCGACAACGGATGAACGGACACCGCGCAACAATCGCCAGACAGGAGGGTTCCCTCCCAGTCGGGGAACACTTCAGCAGTCAAGGACATTCAGCCACCGATCATCGGGTAAGCATACTCCAAGGCGGCCTTCGAGACACACGACAACGCAAAATCGTCGAGCAGAAATTGATAGCCAAGTTCCGCACCCATGAGGACGGCCTCAACCGGGATCTTGGGTTCATGTCGCGCTACACGTAACCCCACCAGCGAATAAAAGTTATCTGTTTTTAATTCAACGGGTCATTTTCAGTCTTTCTCTACCTTTCAGATGTTTCTCCCTCTCTCTCTCCGTCTTTTGTTCTGGCCGTTTGTATGTTCGGTGGTCCTGTAGGTAACACCTCTCTGTCTGAACACTTTGATTGCCTTGACAACGGGCAGTTGGAATGATTATCTGTAATCACCAGGTATTGTTCTCTGAATATAAATGCGAAAGGATCAAGGATTTCCTGACATTCACCTGACGAAAGAGGAAGCCTCCGAAAGCTTGTGATTTTCAAATAAAATTGTTGGACTATAACTTGGTGTTGTAAGATTGTTTACAATTATTTTGTGGTTAAAATTCTGAGCTGTAATGGCAGGATATAGAGACTCTAAAATCAAAGGAATATCTACTTGTCCTCTTTTTACCACTACCTAAAAAGCTGAAAACCAATAAATAATATAGAACCATAGAAGTATACAGCACAGAAGGAGGCCGTTCACTCCATCGTATCTGTGCTGGCTCTTTGCCAGAGAAATCCCAAACTAATCCCACTGCTCCACTCTCTCCCCATAGCCCTGCATTTTTCTTTGCTTCATGCGTTCATCCACTTTTCCTGTAAAATATGCAATTGTCCTTGCTTCGACTATTCATGTTCAAGCAGCCCTTTGCATAAACAAATTTCTACTACACTCTCTTGTCATTCTCTTTGCAAATATTCTCAATTGGTGACCCCACATCACTGACTCCCCAACCAGAGGAAACTATCTTTCCCTGTTCACTTATCAGAATGTTTAAGATTGTAAACAAGATTTAAAAGCAAACACTCAAGATCAAGAAAAAAGTCAGCCTTGATAATCAAAGTGACTGAGATCCAGCATAGAAAGACACAAAGCTGAGAGAGAGATGTAGTTAAAACTCCAATCTCCAATATAACTATGAGTTTCACAAAAACAAAAGTCAAATCTTTTTTTTATTCATTCATGGGATGTGGGCGTCGCTGACAAGGCCAGCATTTATTGCCCATCCCTAATTGCCCTTGAGAAGGTGGTGGTGAGCCGCCTTCTTGAACCGCTGCAGTCCGTGTGGTGAAGGTTCTCCCACAGTGCTGTTCGGTAGGGAGTTCCAGGATTTTGATCTAATATAAAGACAGTCCAAAAGACCCACAAGCAAAAAATCTACAAGTTGTTGTGTATCTTGATAGTTAAAAGGAATAGATACCTTTCTTCATTTTTATTATCAAAAGCAAAATACTGCGGATGCTGGAAATCTGAAATAAAAACAGAAAATGCTGGAGAAGTTCAGGCAGCATCAGTGGAGAAAGCAACAGAGTTAACATTTCAGATCGAAGACCTTTCATCTGAAGTGAAAGATGTTAAAAGAGTTAAAGTTTTTGAGCAAGTACAGAGCCAGGGAAAGGGGGGAGGGAGGGGAGGGGAGGGGAGGAAAGAACAAAAGGGAAGTTCTATGATAGGATAGAGGGCACAAGTGATTAAATGACAAAAGGGATGATGGTGCAAGGAAAGGAAGGTGGTAATGGGACAGGTTAAGAAACAAACAGTAGCAGCTGTAAATGGCATTTTCGTTATGATCTGGGCTCTAATCAAATACTTTTCTCATGCCTAACACAAAAGTCAGCTTCCATAGGCAAACACTTTCACTCCCTTTGTCCGACCTCATGTGCAATCTGGGATAGCTTGCCCTAACCAAACAGTAGAGTCATTTATGGCTCTCAATTACCCATAGGATTACCATTACACACCAACATCATTTCAGGGGATTTTTAATGTCAATCACCCAGCACAGTTTCATAACAAACTAATGCTTCCAAACAAGTTTATTCGCAGAAAGTCATTTCCAGTAGCAAGCAGTGACAGCCTTGAATCAGTTCATGAAAGGGCTAAACAGAAATACCAATCAGCTGAGTTCCTTTGAGCTGCTTTATTAACTGACCTTTCCAGTAATAGATAGAGAAATACTTCTCACTGGGATGGTCGCAGGCCGATCCCTACTGGCTATAGTCATTCTCAGAATTATGTAGGCATTCCTACTTATGGAGTTTGCGACTTGCCTCTGTGTCTGTTGTGACTAGGTGAAAACTGTAATTGATAAGGCAAAGGTGAATCCAAAGAGCTTCTACAAATACATCAAGGGCAAAAGAGTAACTAGGGAGAAAGTAGGGCCTCTGAAGGATCAACAAGGTCATCTATGTGCGGAACCACAAGAGATGGGTGAGATCCTAAATGAATATTTCGCATCGGTATTTACGGTTGAGAAAGGCATGGATGTTAGGGAACTTGGGGAAATAAATAGTGATGTCTTGAGGAGTGTACATATTACAGAGAGGGAGGTGCTGGAAGTCTTAACGCGCATCAAGGTGGATAAATCTCCGGGACCTGATGAAATGTATCCCAGGACGTTATGGGAGGTTAGGGAGGAAATTGCGGGTCCCCTAGCAGAGATATTTGAATCATCCACCGCTACAGGTGAGGTACCTGAAGATTGGAGGGTAGCAAATGTTGTACCTTTGTTTAAGAAGGGCGGCAGGGAAAAGCCTGGGAACTACAGACCGGTGAGCCTGACATCTGTAGTGGGTAAGTTGTTAGAGGGTATTCTGAGAGACAGGATCTACGGGCATTTGGAGAGGCAGGGACTGATTAGGAACAGTCAGCATGGTTTTGTGAGAGGAAAATCATGTCTCACGAATTTGATTGAGTTTTTTGAAGGGGTAACCAAGAAGATAGATGAGGGCTGTGCAGTAGACGTGGTCTACATGGACTTTAGCAAAGCCTTTGACAAGGTACCGCATGGTAGATTGTTACATAAGGTTAAATCTCACGGGATCCAAGGTGAGGTAGCCAATTGGATACAAAATTGGCTTGATGACAGAAGACAGAGGGTGGGTGTAGAGGGTTGTTTTTCAAATTGGAGGCCTGTGACCAGCGGTGTGCCTCAGGGATCGGTGCTGGGTCCGCTGTTATTTGTTATTTATATTAATGATTTGGATGAGAATTTAGGAGGCATGGTTAGTAAGTTTGCAGATGACACCAAGATTGGTGGCATCGTGGACAGTGAAGAAGGTTATCTAGGATTGCAACGGGATCTTGATAAATTGGGCCAGTGGGCCGATGAATGGCAGATGGAGTTTAATTTAGATAAATGTGAGGTGATGCATTTTGGTAGATCGAATCGGGCCAGGACCTACTCCGTTAATGGTAGGGCGTTGGGGAGAGTTATAGAACAAAGAGATCTAGGAGTACAGGTTCATAGCTCCTTGAAAGTGGAGTCACAGGTGGATAGGGTGGTGAAGAAGGCATTCAGCTTGCTTGGTTTCATTGGACAGAACATTGAATACAGGAGTTGGGATGTTTTGTTGAAGTTGTACAAGACATTAGTTAGGCCACACTTGGAATACTGTGTACAGTTCTGGTCACCCTATTATAGAAAGGATATTATTAAACTAGAAAGAGTGCAGAAAAGATTTACTAGGATGCTGCCGGGACTTGATGGTTTGACTTATAGGGAGAGGTTGGATAGACTGGGACTTTTTTCCCTGGAGAGTAGGAGGTTTCGGGGTGATCTTATACAAGTCTATAAAATAATGAGGGGGCATAGATTTAAGGTGAGAGGGGAGAGATACAAAAGGGTCCAGAGGGGCAATTTTTTCACTCAAAGGGTGGTGAGTGTCTGGAACGAGCTGCCAGAGGCAGTAGTAGAGGCGGGTACAATTTTGTCTTTTAAAAAGCATTTGGACAGTTACATGGGTAAGATGGGTATAGAGGGATATGGGCCAAGTGCAGGCAATTGGAACTAGCTTAGTGGTATAAACTGGGCGACATGGACATGTTGGGCCGAAGGGCCTGTTTCCATGTTGTAAACTTCTATGATTCTATGATATATCAAAAATTTCTGATCCTTATACTCCTAAAATCCTTTGAAATATAGTCATGCCTTTTAGAAGACAATTAACCTGGGACGCAAAGGTACTCTTCTTGAACGGTGCACAGTCTATTCCATAACACATATACAAAGACATGCCAATGGCCACATCTGGGTGTAGAAACTCTTATGTGTTGCACCCATTATTGGGGCATAAAACGTGCATAACGCATAGTAATTTAGTAATGGGATGGTCTGCACCCAATCTGCACAAGTTTCTCACTTTAAGCATTTGGTGGAGAGCCTCGCCCACTGGGAGTGCATTGAGGAAACTTGGGCTCACCCTGCATTTAATTTTCTGACCATTTATATTGATGCTCAGGAAATTGTGCATTGCATGCCTGAATTTTCGATGTCTGCTTCTGGTGGGCAGAGCTTTCTGCAGAGTGTGATGTTGGAAATTACCTCATATTTATTTGACTTTGCCCAAGGTGATCAGGAAAGTTGTGGAGGCACTGCTAAATTTGTGGAGCCGTTCACTCCATCATATCAGTGCTGGCTCTTTGCTGGAGAAATCCAAAACTAATCCCACTGCTCCACTCTCTCCCCATAGCCCTGCATCTTTCTTTGCTTCATGTGTTCATCCACTTTTCCCGTAAAAGGTGCAATTGTCCTTGCTTTCTCACTTAAAATCGCCTCCCCACCCCCATCACCTCCATCCCTCAGGATCACCTCCACAACTCTCCTGATCACCTTGGGCAAAGTCAAAAGAATATGAGGTAATTTCCAACTTCACACTCTGCAGAAAGCTCTGCCCACCAGAAGCGTACTTCGAAAATTCAGGTATGCAATGCACAGTTTCCTGAGCATCGATATAAATGGTCAGAAAATTAAGTGCAGGGTGAGCCCAAGTTTCCTCGATGCACTCCCAGTGGGTGAGGCTCTCCACCAAATGCTTGAAGTGAGAAACTTGTCCCTTATAATTCAATTTCAAACTAGTTGCACGATGGTATCTTTCTTATGCAGTCCAAAGAAACGGCTCATAAACTGTGAATATAAACTATCCCTCTTTTGTTCTAATGCAAACAAGAAAATGCTTATAAAATGAATGGAAATAATTACATATAACTAAAAACAGCACAGTGTTGGGGAGGGGCAGAATAAAAGCGGTGCTGCCCATGTCAAACAGCAAATATTTGTATTGTGTTTGAGTAGGGGATTATGTGGCGCCTGAGAGACTAAACATTTAAATCACGTGGACTGTTTTCTATAATAAATAATTATGGGACACTGAAAATATTTTGAATGTGTTCTTACAAGGATATTTTTTACGCAGCGAGTTGTTACTGTCTGAAAGGGAATTAGATAAATACTTGAAGGGGAAAATTTTGCAGCGCTATGGGAAAAGAGCAGGAGAGTGGGACTAATTGGATAGCTCTTTCAAGGAGCCAGCACAGGCACGATGGGCCAAATAGCCTCCTTCTGTCCTGTATCATTCTATGATTGTATGATATTGGATTATTTTATCTGTTGTGTTACTGAATCAATTTGCATTACATAGGTATACTGAACTTATTTTGTGTATATTCTGTTTATTTTGCACAAATCTAATTAAATTCCTATGATTTTTTTTTCAAGCTTAGTGACAAAGTTTAAAGAAGGACATATTTGTAAAATTCTAGATATATTAAAGGTTAACAAAATCTTTAAAGCAAAGTTTGCTACATACTATTGCCATCTCATATACTGGAAAGTCCTACAAAGTTGTACTTATGTCCAATAGTGGTTGCTTATGTTAACCTTCACTTCCTACCTCCTGCCTCTGCCTCCTAATTATCACAAGCTAGGCACAGATGAGGGAGGCCATTAGGCCCATCTTAGTTCATCCATCCAGAATAAAATAAACTTATATTCCCTATTATGTCATCTAAATGTCTCTTCAATCAATCTATGCTTTTTATCTCCACGATCGTATCCAGAAGACCATTCCAAGTGTTGATCACCACATTAACTTATTTCTGACATCTCTCCCAAATTGTCTTTTCTCAAATTTTAACCTATGCCCTCTTTTTCTGGTATCCTGGCTTATCTTGAAGTACTACGGCAACCATTTAGTATCTTGTATGCTTCTATAAGGTCCTCTCTCAGTCACCTTCAGTCAAGGATAAAGAACTTCAGTTTCCCTTGTCTTTCTTCCTAACTTAATTCATTGACTCCAGAAATCAGCCTCGTGTTGCCTCCAGGGCTTCAATTTTTTGCCCTTTTCGGTGCATTTTGGACACCTGTCTGACTGGGAAGGCCGGTAATCCCAGCGGATGCTGCCCACTCTGGCGGGTGTCAAGCTCCCTTCCTCTGGCAATGTACCAGGAGGGTTCTCATCGGCTCATTTGCCAACCCATCACCTCCCATCCTTACCTTGCTCCCTGCACTCTGCCATCGGTGGCAGAACTTTGAGCCATTACACTCCTGCGATTTGGAGCGCTCCCACCTTGTCATTTGTGAGATTGTAATGATAGGGCAAACATCTAGGATAATTACAAAAAGAATTAAAGGGGTGGTTGAAAAAATGTCTTTACACAGACGGTGGTTAGAATCTGGAATTCTCTGTCACAAATCATCATTGAAACAGAGTCCAAGGGCATCATTTTAGCATCCGCTATCGGGTGCGTTCCTGGCAGGGGGGCTCCGAAAATCGGAGAATCCCGGAGCGGGACCGGAACCCGGCTCCAACCCGCCCACTTCCGGGTTCCCCACTGACGCGCGGGCATGCGCGTGCAGCCCCCGCTGGTGGGACTCCCGCAGGCAATTAAAGCCAGCGGGATGCCACTTGAAAGTATTTATCTTGCTTGTTCAGGTCATTAACTGACCTGATTAAGGGATTATGTGAGGAGGGGTGGGATTTTATAGAAAACTGGGACTGTTTCCCACACTGGGGGAAACACTCCCAGTTCAAATGGACGTGTTGCAGCTGTCAGCCTGTGGCAGCTGCAAAGGTCCATTTGACAGGTGGTGGGGGGAGACCCTCACTCATTGCAGGAGGCCACTCTGTCACTTGCGACAAAGTTTAGCCTCCACCACCCTCCTCCTGACAATCAAAGTCACCAACTTGCACACTCACCCCGGGGTCCAGAGACATGGACCTACCTTGCGGACCCCCTCAGACGTACATCTTCCGGATGGGGGCCGCCGTAGCTGCAGTCATGACCTCCTCGGAGGGCGAACAGCATCACCAGCCTCACCATCCACGCCGTCCACCTCTGAAACGTGGAGCTCCACAACAGAGTGCTGTGACACATCCACCTGTACAGCAGGAGGGAGGGCTACCACAGAAAGAGATGCGTCGCAGAGGGCACTACCCTCGCCACAGGGTCCACAGACCGAGGCCCAGCTTCCTGGACCTCTCTGAGCAGCAGTGCACACGGAGGCTCAGAGTCACTCGACATGTAGTCGTGGACATCTGCAGCCTCCTTCATGCCGAGCTGCTCCCGGCTGGCCCGAGCACCATCTTCTTACCTGTCGCTGTCAAAGTCACCACTGCCCTCAACAACTTCTCCTCCGCATCCTTCCAGGGTGCCACCGGGGACATCACCGATGTCTCTCAGCCGTCTGCACAAAAGAGCCCTGCAAATACACCTACACCCACTCTGCAGTGACACAATGGGTGGCATCAGTTGTGGGTCTTCATAGTGATCCTCAGGAAAGGGCATTATTGAACAAACAAGACAAGATGCGCAAAGACATGGCATTAGTGGTGCCAATATAATATGTAATGTGAGTTGGTCAGAAATTAAATATAAGTAACAACCATGACAAACCCTCAAACACCCTTGTGCATCCCCTTCATGCTGACGGCACATTTACCTTACGCTGCCTACTGCACATATGTGATGCATGCCCTGTGGCTGCAGCACAGGTAGTGGCAGGTTGAATGAGGCTGACCGTGAAAGAGATGCACGAGAGGGTGAGTATGGGATAGAGCCATGAGATTGTATGAGGATTGAGTTGAGTGGTAGTGGTGGGATGAGTACTGGCGAGGTGAGTAGGTGCAGGTAAGATGAGGATGGGGTTTGAGTGGGTGTGAGGGGTGATGTGACAGAGTAGTGTTGGCAGTGCAGAAGGAGATGTGGGGTGGGGGCGGTGATGTGGCAGATGGAGTGTAGGGGAATGAGTAAGTGTACTCACTTTGGCTGACCTACTGAGGTCATTGGAGTGCCTCCTGCACTGTATGCAGGTGCGTGATATGTTGGTGGTGCAGGTGACCTCCTCTGCCACCTCGAGCCAGGCCTTCCTGGTGGCAGAGGCAGGCCGCTTCCTCCCTCCCGTCGGGGGGGAAGATCTCTGTCCTCCCCCTCCTCATCACTACATCTATTGATAACTGGAGTGAGGCATCATTAAACTGGGAGCAGCCTTCCCCCTGGGCTGCTCCATGCTGTAATTTTTTTCTATTTGTTGCAGCATCTGTCAGTGGAGGACTGCCCCTTTAAATAGAGCTCCTCCAGCTGACAGATTTTACTGCACATGCACAGCCCGCCCAACGCGCAGATCAGCAGTGGGGAACCCGGAAGAACAGGTAAGTGGATCCAATTGGGCTGCGATCGCGCGGGGAGCTGACTAATTTCACCGGGCGCGTTACCCACGCGCCCAATAGCCTCCCCGCCGCGAACCCGCAGCCCTGCTAACATCGAGCCCCATATATTTTTTTAAAATGGAATTAGACAGTTGCTTGAAAAAGAGAAATATTAAAGAGTAGGAGGAGCAAGGAGAGTGGGGTTAGACAGGTGACTCATGTGGAACAAAATACTGACACAAACTTGATGGGCTGAGTGGATTGTTTTTGTGCTGTAACATTTTATGATTCTATCTCCCTCTCTGCCTTCACAAACCTCCTAAAAATGTTTCTCTTTGCCCAAGCCTTTGCTCCTTTCCTAAATATTTCATCTAGTTTTCTGGTACTCAGTGTTGATCTTTTTTTCCCTTGTCAATCTGTCTTGAGATCTTTCTTTATTTGAGCAGCAGTGTAGAACTTTAAGTTGTAAACAATTTTACAACACCAAGTTATAGTCCAGCAATTTTATTTTAAATTCACAACGTTCACCTGAGGAAGGAGGAAGCCTCCGAAAGCTTGTGAAATTAAAATAAAATTGCTGGACTATAACTTGGTGTTGTAAAATTGTTTACAATTGTCAACCCCAGTCCATCACCGGCATCTCCACATCAGAACTATAAGTTGTACATAATGCACCTTAAAGACATAGTAGAACTAGCACCTAGAAACTGGTATAACTGGAAAAATGTACCATTTCATAGGTTGCAACACATAATTGTGTCACAGGATATCCCAGCTGTAATGCTTTTATTTTACGGTAAAACATTGATCTCATTTGTGTCTTTTATTAAATTCGTTCTTTCCCTGTGCATGACTGCACAGGAAATAGTAGTTGTAACACTTTGCTTTGGCTCTTGTTCAATGGACTGGGGTTGCTTTAGTTTGAAGCCATACAACTCCACAAAACCTAACATCAAGCTGACCGTGCTATTTAAAGTACTGTGGGTATGCACAGGAAATGATACTGAGCTGGTTTCTCATATATGAGCTACTTCACAAAGGCTACTGTCTGCAGGTAGACAATGACTCCATTAGCCTTTTACTGCTTGAATGCTTTGTTGCATGCGATACTCTAGTATGCTTACCATCTGTTTAAACAGGAGAGGCTTTACACAGCACTTCATAGCTAGATAGCAGCAGAGAAACCTGGCAATAATGAAAAGGTTGGTAGATAAATAGCAATAAAAATAGCCAGGCAAAACTGGCAAAGAGGATTCAGCTGTAATACTCTTACACTGGGCTGGTGGTGAAGAAACTACAGATGGCCTCGGTATTCCTGAGCCCGGGAGGAGAAAAGCATCCAAATGTCCCTGATTTTTTTTAAAAATGAGAATCGAAGGTGAAAGGCCAAGGCCCATCGTGCAAGAGACCACCAAGATAGAAAAGAGCAATAGAGAAGATAAGGCAAATTCATAGCTTGGATTTTAAAATCCTAATCATTATATATAACAAAAATTAAATATTTTCGTCCTTAATGTATCATATTGTTTGTTTCTTTCAATCTGTCACTGTATGTACAGGGTTAAAATCCAAGTTCGCGCACAAATAATATAGACCAGCTTGATCTGATACTTAATAGCCTCTGAGCAAACATTATTATGCCTGTGTCAGGTATCCAAGGGAGGGGCCAAGCCATTTAGCTCAAATACAGTGATCCTGTGCGAGTCAGGTAGGTATGGGAACCCAGGATGTAGTGATGGAGGAGCCTCAGCCCTTCACCTTGTCCAACAGGTACGAGGTGCTTGCTGCCTGTATGGATGAGATCAAGGACTGCAGGGAGGATGGGCAAACTAATCACGGCACCATGGTACAGGGGGTCATTCAAGTGGGGGAAGTAAAAAGGAATGTGGTAGAGATGGGAAATAGTATAGTCAGGGGGATAGATGCTGTTTGCTGCAGCCGCGAGTGGGAGTCCCGAAGGTTGTGTTGCCTGTCCGGTGCCAGGGTTAAGGATATCTCCTTGTGACTGGCAAAGAACTTGAAGCACGAGGGGATGGATCCAGTTGTCGTGGTCCACATAGGAACTAATGATATAGGTAGAACTAGGGATGAGGTTCTGCTGAGGGAGTTTGAGGAGCTAGGGTCCAAATTAATAAGCACAACCTCAAACGTAATAATCTCTGGATTACTACCTGAGCCACGCACTGACAATACAGAGCTAGGTGGGAAAGTAAGCTGTGAGGAGGACACAAGGAGTCTTCAAATGGATATAGACAGGTTAAGTGAATGGGCAAGAAGGTGGCAGATGGAGTATGTTGGGAAATGTGAGGTTATTCAATTTGGTAGGAAGAATAGAAAAACAATATTTTTTAAATGGTGAGAAACTATTAAATGTTGGTGTTCAGAGAGATTTGGGTGTCCTAGTACAAGAAACAAAGAAAGTTAGCTTGCAGGCACAGCAAGCAATCAGGAAGGGAAATGATATGTTGGTCTTTATTGCAAGGGGATTGGAGTACAAGATAAGGAAATCCTGCTACAATTGTACAGGGCTTTGACGAGACTACACCTGGAGTGCTGTGCACAGCTTTAGTCTCCTTACCTAAGGAAGGATATACTTGCCTTCGAGGTGGTGCAACGAAGGTTCACTAGATTGATTCCTTTGATGAGAGGGTTGTCCTATGATGAGAGATTGAGTAGAATGGGTTTATATTCTCTGGAGTTTAGATGGATGAGAGGTGATCTCATTGAAACATATAAGATTCTGAGGGGGCTTGACAGGGTAGATGCTGAGAGGTTGTTTCCTCTGGCTGGAAGTCTAGAGGGAGGGGACATAGTCTCAGGATAAGGGGTCGGCCATTTAAGACTGAGATGAGGAGGAATTTCTTCACTCAGAGGGTTGTGAATCTTTGGAATTCTCTACCCCAGAGGGCTGTGGATGCTGAGTCGTTGAATATGTTCATGGCTGAGATCGATGGATTTTTGGACTCTAGGGGAATCAAGAGATATGGGGATCGGGTGGGAAAGTAGAGTTGAGGTCGAAGATCAGCCATGATCTTATTGAATGGTGGAGCAGGCTTGAGGGGCTGTATGGCCTACTCCTGCTTCTATTTCCTATGTTCTTATGGATGTTTATTTGAATATGTTTGTTTGGCAATTCTTTTTGAGTTTAAGAGCTACCGATTCAAATTTCCTTTATACGAAACAAATTTTTAACATAGCCGGAAAATTCTTTGGCGGACTTTTTGGGCCTGATTTGGGATGAGATTGAACATCTTGCCAGTCCAGCTGACCCTGTCCCACTTTCGGGGGTCAGGGGCACTTGCATGGATAGGAAATAATAGTTGTATCTGATGCACTAAACTTCAAGGTGAACTGGACCTGGCTTTATTAGCTTGGAGCTGGGAACCCAGCATGCCTACAGATATTCGCGTGGGGAACCCGGAAGCCAAATGTGTGCGTGGCCAGCACTTGTTAAAGGCGGCTTGCACCTCTTAAAGGGGAGGTGCACAGTCAATTGAGAGCAGTGCAGGAGGGCAAGAAGTATTGCTGGACTTGCAAGAGAGCGCGCCCCAAGGTTCTTTGATGACTTACTGGAGGCCCTGGTGGAGGTAGTGGACGAAAGGAGGGCCATCCTGTACCCGCAGGGTGGTAGGAGGCCCTCCAGACACCAGCTGGACAGGCAGTGGGAGGCTGTGGCCGAGGAGGTGACAACCAGGAGTTCTGCACCGCGCATGTGGGTGCAGTGCTGAAAAAGGTTCAATGATTTGACACGAGTGGTCAAGGTGAGTGAATGCAAGTGTCAAGTGGCACATCCAACCAACTGCACCACTGCTCCAGGCACGACACCCCTCCCATCACCCACCCACCAACAAAAGCTGCCCATCCATACGCAACGCTGCACTTCGCATGCTGCATCTCACCCTCACATAATACCACACTCGGAGGCCACACAACCACCATTCACACTGGCAGCTATTCTTCCATGACAGGCACATCATCCTAGCAGGATGCTGACTGACACTCTGTCTTGCAGGAGAAGGTGGCGCATAACAGCCAGCAGCTGAAGAGACCTGAGGGAGGACAGGCACGCTTACATGTCCTCACCCCCCTGGAGGAGATGGTGCTGCAGATCATGGGGTGGGCTATCGCTGTGGCCGTGACCACTGGCGGCGCTGGAGGTCCCGACGAAGGGGGGTCTCTGCATACCTAATGCTACTTCTCATTTCCCACATCTCCCTCATCCCACAATCTTTTCTGACTCACGTGCTGCAGATGGTGTCAGCATGCATGTCTTACTTGCTCCTCTCCCTGGTCAACAACTCAACCTGTTTCCCTTTGTCATTGCAGATACTGAAGAATACGTGGTGGCACCGTCCGAGGAGGAGGAGGACGAGGAAACTGAAGCCACACCGTCACTCGATCTGACACTCGCTTCCACCAGCTCAGAGACTGACACTGCGTATCCTTTAGAGGTTAGGTTAGAGGAGGGATCTGTATGTGGTGAGACACCGAGCACACGTGCACAGGAGCCAGGGCGGGGTGAATGGATACCACTGGTGCCAGCTCACCGGAGGGCAAGGTCACTCACTAGTTCTGCTGCCGAGGTGGCGATGACTTCGATGGGCCAGGCTACAGAAGACAGCTGATGGGCGTACACCACCAAATGCTTGGGGCACTGGAAAGTCTGCCTGAAAGCCTGCGCACAATGTCAAGGGACATGGAGAAGTCCACTTTGAACTTGGCACAGGACTTTGCACGGAGCTTGGAGCCCATCCTTACCCATATGGAACGTGGTCAGCTCCATCAGCACACCTGAGGAACCCACCATGATGCAGCGTCTGATGGCCGATGTTGCGGTTTCCATTGCAGCACAAATCGATGTCATCAAAGCTCCGCAAGCTTTGGTTGAAGCTCAGACTGCTGCGATGGAAGCTCAGACTGCTGCGATGGAAGCTCAGACTGCTGCGATGGAAGTGCAGACTGCTGCAATGGAAGCTCAGACTGCTGCAATGGAAGCTCAGACTGCTGCAATGGAAGCTCAGACTGCTGCAATGGAAGCTCAGACTGCTGCAATGGAAGCTCAGACTGCTGCAATGGAAGCTCAGACTGCTGCAATGGAAGCTCAGACTGCTGCAATGGAAGCTCAGACTGCTGCGATGGAAGCTCAGACTGCTGCGATGGAAGTGCAGACTGCTGCGATGGAAGCTCAGACTGCTGCAATGGAAGCTCAGACTGCTGCGATGGAAGCTCAGACTGCTGCGATGGAAGTGCAGACTGCTGCGATGGAAGCTCAGACTGCTGCAATGGAAGCTCAGACTGCTGCAATGGAAGTGCAGACTGCTGCGATGGAAGCTCAGACTACTGCAATGGAAGCTCAGACTGCTGCAATGGAAGTGCAGACTGCTGCTATTGTGGCTCTGGGTAGCACTGTGGAATGGGGCTTCCAGGGTGTCACAGCACTCCAGCAATCCATCCTCCACCTGATCACTAAGATTGCGGAGGCACCGGCCCGGGGGAGTGGCAGTGGCACCATGGCAGTCGAACCTGCCTCTCTCAGGATGACAGCCTTCCTGCTCCCTCCCCTGCCACTCCGCTAGTGCCCTTGCTGTTGCTTATCAGCCAGCCAGGCCAGACTGCTGCAGCCAATGCCGAGATGGCGCTGTCTGAAGCCGGGCCCTCCCGGCCCAGAACTACTTGAGGTCGTCCTCCGAGGACATCTGCACGCTCCTTCATTGAAGGTCAGCAGCGTCCCACCACCCATGCTCTAGCCAATGGGAATGCACCCCATAGAAGCACTAGGATAGGTAAAGTCACATGAACAACAGGCATTAAGGGAACGCACAAGGGTGAATAGTCTCAATTTTTTGCATCATTTCATTTGTTTAATTATAAATGTGAATTTGAATTTACATTTAGTGGTGTTTTTTATTTCTGCGATGAGCTGAGGAAGGAAGCAATGTGTAATCATATGGAGGGCAATTTGATGGTCATATGGGAGAGGACAGGTGGGGAGTGTAGGACTGTTGGTGACTTGGGAGATGCCGTTCGTGTTATTGATATCATTCACGGATCAGGTGAGCACACAGAGTCCTGGTGGACAGGGCCAGTGTTCCCTGTTGCCCCCTTGCATCTTCCTCCACTTACCCCTCCGTCTCCTCCTCCTCAGCCTCCTCCTCCTTCTCAGCTCTTCCTCCTATTCCTCTGGCTCAGGGTCTTGCCGGATAATCGGTGGCAAGCACTGTTCCCTCATAATGGCGAGGTTGTGCAGCATGCAGCATACAATGATGAATCTTGACACCAGCTCAGCTGAGTACTGCAAGGCTCCAACAGAACGGTTCAGGCAGCGGAAGCATTGCTTTAGAAGGCCTCAACAACGTTATGTGTGGCTGCATGGCTCTCATTGTAGGCCCGCTCTGCACATGTGCGTGGGTTCCTGACCGGGGTCATGAGCCACCTCATGAGGGGATAGTCCTTGTCACCCAGTAGCCGGCCTTTCACTTGTCAAGCCGGTTCAAAGATAGCTGGCACGTTGGACTGCCGCAATGAATACTGGGACTAGGGGACATAGCCTAAAAATCAGAGCCAGGACTTGCAGGAGTGAAGTTAGGAAATGCTTCTCCATGCAAAGGGGAGTAGAAGTTTGGAATGCTCTTCCGCCAACGGCAGTCGATGCTAGCTCAATTATTAATTTTTAAATCTGAGATTGATAGATTTTTGTTAACCAAAGATATTATGGGATATGGGGCTAAGGTGGGTATATGGAGTTAGGTCACAGATCAACCATGATCGCATAGAATGGCAGACCAGGCTAAATGGCCTACTCCAGTTCCTATCTTCCTATGTTCCTATAATAAAGTTTCAATACTCTACAGGGAGTGGGCAGGCTAGCTGACAGGAAACAGCAAGGGCACTGGTAGAGTGGCAGAGGTGGGATAGGAATTCTGTCATCCTGAGAGAGGACAGCAGGTTCATGTTCCATGGAGCCACTGCCACTTGCTGCCTCCTGTTATGTGCCACCTTCTCCAGCAAGAAAGCGGGACGTGTGTTGGTGAGTATCCTGTAAGATGTTTGGGTGATGTGCCTGTCATGGTTGAATAGCTGGCAGTGTGTGTGATCTGTGAGTTGTGGGAGTGCAACAATGGTAATGTGTGAGGGTGAGAGGAAGCATCTGATTGGAAGAGTTGAGTACTGATTGAAAGAGTTTGTTGATATGTGGGTGATGGGTGGTGTAGTGAGTGGAGCAGTGGATGCAGTTGGTAGGAGATGCCACTTGACAGTTGACCTCACTCACCTTGACCACTCTTGTCAAAGCATTGAACTTCTTCCTGCACTGCATCCATGTTCGTGGTGCTATGCGCCTGGCATTGACTTCGTCCCCTACTCCCTCCCACTGTCTCGGGAACATATGTCTGGAGGGCCTCTTTCCCCTTAGTGCACACTGTCTCACAGGCCCGGTACAAACTCAGATCGACAGGTTGGTGGGGTCTGGCATGCAGATTGGAAGATGTGGGATTTAGTAGTGCGCAACCTTTATTCAATGTTTTAAAATAACTCAACAGTTTATAAATATAAGGACGGGACCTGCATCTGTCTTTTACATGTGGGATGTCTGATCTCCATTCAGACTCCATGCGAACCCATATCTTATATTTTGCAAATATCAGAGTCCCGCAAACGTTGAACAGCCCAGTTGTTGCTTATTAAAAATTCCAGAGGTCCCATCATTACCATGATGCACTGTAATGCAGCACAGATTCACTTCCCAATTGACTTCCACCACTTCCTTCAGCCACACTACACCTCCTCATTAAAAAGTTCAGGCTACAATAATGGTGCTTTA
Source organism: Heptranchias perlo (assembly GCF_035084215.1). NCBI lineage: Eukaryota > Metazoa > Chordata > Chondrichthyes > Hexanchiformes > Hexanchidae > Heptranchias > Heptranchias perlo. The sequence goes on along the minus strand of NC_090325.1, from coordinate 53,358,179 downwards.
AGTGGTGCTAGCCAGTCGTGATATCTGGGCCCCTTCTGATGAGCAGCCACTCGACAGCGCAGGTAGCGCTGGCTGGACGCAGCAATCAGGTAAATCACCAGGCAACACAAATGTTATGTGCTGCCTGCACCTCAACAACCGGGCCGGTTTCGGGGGTTATCCAATATAATCCCCAACATTTCTTAATTATCATCATATAGCTTTATTAGAGAGGAACCCAGGTCATTATAGATTATAATTTTTTTCTACACTACCATATTCATTGAAAATCACTGCATTCCATTATATGGTAATTGAACTTTGCAATAGAAATTATACATCATAATTATGTAAATGTTCACATTATGGAAGCTACTTTTCCTTGTCATTTGAACAAATATAATTATTAACTGGATAAAATACTGCGGGACTCTGATAGTATGACAAAAATGGAATTTCTTCCTTTGGATATGTATTGTTCAAAGACTGAAGATTTAAAATGGAGGCTTCTCTTTTTGCTAATTACAAAATGGTGGATTAGAGACACTCCATCAGCATGAAATAGTCAGGGTCTCTGCCCACAAATTCAATGATGAAAAATTCTCTTTGATGGGAGGGAGGAAGGAAACTTGATTAAAATGTTAATGAATTTACAGCTTAAAATGCCACTAAGGAAGTGCACTGTTGCAGGCCATTATCTACCAAGGTGTAAAGACAGTTTACATTTTACTTGCTTGACTGCCTCAAGAGATTTTGATTTACATCTACCAATTCTGTGGGATAAATATCCCAGTTCAGGCTGCTAAGTTTTAATTTGGGCAAAGATGCATCGGCTTCCTTAGGTGCTTGAGGCTCACATAACTAATGTGTAACTACTCATCCTGAAAGATACACTTTGAGACTGAAGTGAAATGTAAAGATTCATCCAAAGCTAATTAATCCAAAGAAACTGTTCCATTCAAAGAAAATGTAAATAGGCAGCTTTCTAAAAAGGGCATGTTGAATTCTCGTGGGCTGATTCCAGTTTTCTTATTAAATATTTTGCTGTTTAATATTTTGCTTCTGCTGTTTTGTGTCTGTGAATTGTTCTTAAATTTGTAAATAAACCTGGAGAGTATAACCTGTATAAAGCAATCTACCTCTTTTGTTTTAGGAATTCACAGGCGATGTAGTAGGCTTCCCATATATTCTCCAGTAAGCAATCTACTGCAATCAAGGTTAATTGTTAGACTGGGAATATATTAATTCAGCACTGCAGAGAAGAAAAGGTTTCAATTTGTGTCAGATTCAGCCTGCTTATGGAAACTGAAGTTGTTCATACAAGAGAAAGTTGCTGGATAAAGTCTGAAAGTAGATACTTTGTATTTTATCCAGTTAATAATTATATTTGTTCAAATGACAAGGAAAAGTAGCTTCCATAATGTAAACATTTACATAATTATGATGTATAATTTCAATTGCAAAGTTCAATTACCATATAATGGAATGCAGTGATTTTCACTAAAATTATAATTCTTTCTGTAATAGATGGGAATGTTAAAACAAGCAATATATTGGCTAAGCTGACCTGTCTTAGTTGCTTTGATCAGAAGTCAATGTCAGTAACATCTCCACCTGTAATAGATAACACCTGTAATCTGATCCCAAGGCTCTGCCAAGGTCTCTGACCCTCCGTCTAGTTTTCACTTGTAAATGGGTGGTGATACTTTCTCTGAAGTAGCTTATCAATCTGAACCACCTGCTTCTCATTAAACTGAAGAGTTTCATGCTAACATCACGGGTTTGCCTTTAATCCTCATCTGTTTTACATTTTTAAAGCATTCATGCCACTTTCAAAACTATCAATTCAATACTCTATATAAAGCAAGCTCTTCCTTTACGTACATCATTTATAATAACACAGCAAATGTTATGCATTTTTCATTGAGGGAGACAATTATGTGTATTTGTGCTCAATAACTATGAGAGATATCAGTACTGGGGAAGGGAAAATTTCCCCTTTTGCATTTAGTTAAAGCATCAAGCACTCCCAGATAAAGTATAGCTTAGATAAGAGAAAATTGAGAATATTCTATGCTACTTTAACAATATCCCTAAATCTGAGCTCAACAGAGTATCCGTTACTATGACATCCATCTGACACTTCCATTTTCCAAATTGTCTACTTTTGTGGCTTTACTAAGTGAGATTGCTGAAATAGTGGTAATTGTGCCACATTTCAGGACATTTTGTGCTGTGAACTCATGTCCATTTGGAAATGGGCTCACATTAGTTAAAGTTATTTTATCATCAGAACGATGAGAACGATGGGCTTATTTCAAAGTTAGCTTGCAGCGCTGAAAATGCAACACTCTGACTGACTTCACGCATGAAGCAATTTTCCATTTAAGTGTTACAATTGGTGAAACTATTAACAGAGAATATTAAGCAATATTCAAATTATTTCACATTAATTTTAGTGAGTTATAGTTGTAATTAATGTAATTATAACCGCGATAACTCGTTAATAATTCTTCTCTGATATGCGAAAATAAATTCTAATTTCAGCATTCCCAGGTCAGGAACAGTGCACAATATAACATCCTCGTAATATATTGTGCATGTTTTGCCGATCACCACCTATGTACGGTGAGCTTCCATGAAAATAATCCGAATTTAGAAGGGCTGCTGCTGCTGTTTAAAGTTTGTCGTGCCACAGTCACAAATTTGATTACAGAATTGATAGGAAAATAAAAATTACAGCCATTGAATAGGATAAAGATGGTAATTTTGACTTTGTGAGATAGTGTAAAACAGGTGATTGTGAATCGGCAGCCTATTTTACATCTCTCCAGATTTTAATTTCCATTGACTTCAATGTAAGCAAACTACAGCAAAAGTCTTATTCCCGGTTTTCTCTCATGACCCACAAATAAATATAATACATTGAAAAAATTCCAGGGCTATGGGGAAAGATCACGGGAGTCGGACTAATGGGATAGCTCTTTCAAAGAGCTGGCACAGGCACAATGGGCTGAATGGCCTCCTTCTATTCTGTATGATTCTATGATAAAGAAATATAAAGAACATTTTTATCCTCCAAATTAAACTCCCATAAAAATGAACTGAGAGGAAGGCACTGAAAGATTTTGGCTTTTTCCAATGGAGACTGCCTGAAAGTGCAAAGTCATGTTTATGGATGATGCCTTTGAGGTGCTGATACATGTATTGAGACAAAGGACAACTGAGTCATACTTCTGTTGCTATTCACTGGGAAAGAAGATCAAAGCGCTGGCACTCTCAACTATTTCATCAGTCACTTGTTTGATATATCTTTGAGCACCAAATTGCTTGATACTGCAGATGTTTCCTATGCCAGCCTGGAAGGAGTTGGAGGTAGAAAGGTTGAAGGAAGAGGTGACCTTTACTGTCATTGGTGATACCGCCTATATGGTGAGGATTAGCTGCAGCTCTCTGGCAGAGGATAGCACAGCTTCACAGCTGCCTTCCTGCTGAACTGGAGGTCTCCTGAATCTCTGCCAAGCAATTCTGCCAGAGCCTACTGAAACAGTTGGTGACATAATAGTATGTGTGGACAGGCCAATTACTATCCCAACTGATCTCCCTGCAAAGCATTCTTTGATTTTTTTCAACTTCAGCATGAAATACTGTGATGAAGCAATCCTTGTATCTTGAGCTAAAATGGTCACATAAAAAGTCATAATAAGAATAAAACCGGACGGACCACCCGGCATCGGACCACTAGGCACCGGACATGCCAAAGGCAAACCAAGCCCAGTCGACCCTGCAAAGTCCTCCTCACTAACATATGGGGACTTGTGCCAAAATTTGGAGAGCTGTCGCACAGACTAGTCAAGCAACAGCCTGACATAGCCATACTCACAGAATCGTACCTTTCAGCCAACGTTCCAGACTCTTTCATCACCATCCCTGAGCAGTGACCAAGGCCCAACCATCTTCAGCTGCTTCATCAATGACCTTCCCTCCATCATAAGTTCAGAAATGGGGATGTTCGCTGATGATTCACTCAGCTAATCACGGGGATGAGGGGGTGGACATATGAGGAGAGGTTGAGTAGATTGGGACTCTACTCATTGGAGTTCAGAAGAATGAGAGGTGATCTTATTGAAACATATAAGATTGTGAAGGGGCTTGATCGGGTGGATGCGGTAAGGATGTTCCCAAGGATGGGTGAAACTAGAATGAGGGGGCATAATCTTAGAATAAGGGGCTGCTCTTTCAAAACTGAGATGAGGAGAAACTTCTTCGCTCAGAGGGTAGTAGGTCTGTGGAATTTGCTGCCCCAGGAAGCTCTGGAAGCTACATCATTAAATAAATTTAAAACAGAAATAGACAGTTTCCTCAAAGTAAAGGGAATTAGGGGTTACGGGGAGCGGGCAGGAAATTGGACATGAAGCTGAGTTCGGATCAGTCAAGGCCCTGTGCGTGGCAGAGCTGGCCCAGGGGCTGAGTGGCCGGGTCCTGCTCCGACTTCTTGTGTTCTTTAGATTTGAGGTTAGGATCAGATCAGCCATGATCTTATTGAATGGCGGAGCAGGCTCGAGGGGCCTATTGGCCGACTCCTGCTCCTATTTCTTATGTTCTTATGATTGCACAGTGATCAGTTCCATTCGCAACCCCTCAGATAATGAAGCAGTACGAGCCCGCATGCAGCAAGACCTGGACAACATCCAGGCTTGGGCTCATAAGTGGCAAGTAACATTCACGCCAGACAAGTGTCAGGCAATGACCATCTCCAATAAGAGAGAGTCTAACCACCTCCCCTTGACATTCAACGGCATTACCATCGCCAAATCCCCCACCATCAACATCCTGGGGGGTCACCATTGACCAGAAACTTAACTGGACCAGCCATATAAATACCGTGGCTACAAGAGCAGGGCAGAGGCTCGGTATTCTGTGATGAGTGACTCACCTCCTGACTCCCCAAAGCCTTTCCACCATCTACAAGGCACAAGTCAGGAGTGTGATGGAATATTTTCCGCTTGCTTGGATGAATGCAGCTCCAACAACACTCAAGAAGCTCGACACCATCCAGGACAAAGCAGCCTGCTTGATTGGCACCCCATCCACCACCCTAAACATTCACTCCCTTCACCACCGGGCACTGTGGCTGCAGTGTGTACCATCCACAGGATGCACTGCAGCAACTCGCCAAGGCTTCTTCGACAGCACCTCCCAAACCCGCGACCTCTACCACCTAGAAGGACAAGGGCAGCAGGCACATGGGAACAACACCACCTGCACGTTCCCCTCCAAGTCACAAATCATCCCGACTTGGAAATATATCGCCGTTCCTTCATCGTCGCTGGGTCAAAATCCTGGAACTCCCTTCCTAACAGTACTGTGGGAGAACCGTAACCACACGGACTGCAGCGGTTCAAGAAGGCGGCTCACCATCACCTTCTCAAGGGCAATTAGGAATACCAGCCTGGCCAGCGACGCCCACATCCCATGAACGAATTTAAAAAAAATATCCTGTCCCACCGGCAGGACAGACCCACCAGAGGTGGCGGTACAGTGATATACAGTCAGGAGGGAGTGGCCTTGGGAGTCCTCAGCATCGACTCCGGACCCCATGAAATCTCATGGCATCAGGTCAAACATGGGCAAGGAAACCTCCTGCTGATTACCACCTACCACCCTCCCTCAGCTGATGAATCAGTCCTCCTCCATGTTGAGCACCATTTGGAGGAAGCACTGAGGGTATCAAGGGCACAGAATGTACTCTGGGCGGGGGACTTCAATGTCCATCACCAAGAGTGGCTCGGTAGCACCACTACTGACCGAGCTGGCCGAGTCCTGAAGGACACAGCTGCCAGACTGGGCCTGCAGCAGGTGGTGAGCGAACCAACACGAGGGAAAAACCTACTTGACCTCGTCCTCACCAATCTACCTGTCGCAAATGCATCTGTCCATGACAGTATTGGTAGGAGTGACCACCGCACAGAACTTGTGGAGATGAAGTCCCGTCTTCGCACTGAGGACACATGCAACGTGTTGTGTGGCACTACCACCGTGCTAAATTGGATAGATTCAGAACAGATCTAGCAGCTCAAAACTGGGCATCCATGGGACGCCATCGGCAGCAGCAGAATGGTATTCCAGCACAATCTGTAACCTCATGGCCCGGCATATTCCTCACTCTACCATTACCAACAAGCCAGGGGATCAACCCTGGTTCAATGAGGAGTGTAGAAGAGCATGCTAGGAGCAGCAGCAGATGCACCTAAAAATGAGGTGCCAACCTGGTGAAGCTACAACACAGGACTACATGCATGCTAAACAGTGGAAGCAACATGATTTCGACAGAGCTAAGCGATTCCACAGCCAACGGATCAGATCAAAACTCTGCAGTCCTGCCACATCCAGTCGTGAATGGTGGTGGACAATTAAACAACTAACCGGTGGAGGAGGCTCTGTGAACATCCCCATCTCCAATGATGGCAGAGTCCAGAACGCGAGTGCAAAAGACAAGGCTGAACCGTTTGCAACCATCTTCAGCCAGAAGTGCCGAGTGGATGATCCATCTCGGCCTCCTCCTGATATCCCCAACATCACAGAAGCCAGTCTTCAGCCAATTTGATTCACTCCACGCGATATCAAGAAATGGCTGAGTGCATTGGAAACAACAAAGGCTATGGGCCCCGACAACATCCCAGCTGTAGTGCTGAAGACTTGTGCTCCAGAACTAGCTGCACCTCTAGCCAAACTGGTCCAGTACAGCTACAACACTGGCATCTACCCGACAATGTGGAAAATTGCACAGGTATGTCCTGTCCACAAAAAGCAGGACAAATCCAATCCGGCCAATTACCGCCCCATCAGCCTACTCTCAATCATCAGCAAAGTGATGGAAGGTGTCGTCGACAGTGCTATCAAGTGGCACTTACTCACCAATAACCTGCTCACCAATGCTCAGTTTGGGTTCCACCAGGACCACTCAGCTCCAGACCTCATTACACCCTTGGTCCAAACATGGACAAAAGAGCTGAATTCCAGAGGTAAGGTGAGAGTAACTGCAGTTGACATCAAGGCAGCATTTGACCGAGTGTGGCACCAAGGAGCCCTTGTAAAATTGAAGTCAATGGGAATCAGGGGGAAAACTCTCCAGTGGCTGGAGTCATACCTAGCACAAAGGAAGATGGTCGTGGTTGTTGGAGGCTAACCTCTCAGCCCCAGGACATTGCTGCAGGAGTTCCTCAGGGCAGTGTCCTAGGCCCAACCATCTTCAGCTGCTTCATCAATGACCTTCCCTCCATCATAAGGTCAGAAATGGGGATGTTCGCTGATGATTGCACAGTGTTCAGTTCCATTCCCATCCCCTCAGATAATGAAGCAGTCCATGCCCGCATGCAGCAAGACCTGGACAACATCCAGGCTTGGGCTGATAAGTAACATTCGTGCCAGACAAGTGCCAGGCAATGACCATCTCCAACAAGAGAGAGTCTAACCACCTCCCCTTTATATTCAACGGCCTTACCATCGCCGAATCCCCCACCATCAACATCCTGGGGGTCACCATTGACCAAAAACTTAACTGGACCAGCCACATAAATAATGTGGCTACAAGAGCAGGTCAGAGGCTGGGTATTCTGCGGCGAGTGACTCACATCCTGACTCCCCACAGCCTTTCCACCATCTCCAAGGCACAAGTCAGGAGTGTGATGGAATACTCTCCACTTGCCTGGATGAGTGCAGCTCCAACAACACTCAAGAGGCTTGGCACCATCCAGGACAAAGCAGCCTGCTTGATTGGCACCCCATCCACCACCCTTAACATTCACTCCCTTCACCACTGGCGCACCATGGCTGCAGTGTGTACCATCCACAGGATTCATTGCAGCAACTCAACAAGGCTTCGTCGACAGCACCTCCCAAGCCCATGACCTCTACCACCTAGAAGGACAAGTGCAGCAGGCACATGGGAACAACACCACCTGCACATTCCTCTCCAAATCACACACCATCCCGACTTGGAAATATATCGCCGTTCCTTCATTGTCGCTGGGTCAAAATCCTGGAATTCCCTACCTAACAGCACTGTGGGAGAACCTTCACCAGTGGTTCAAGAAGACGGCTCACCACCACCTTCTCAAGGGCAATTAGGGATGGGCAATAAATGCTGGCCTCACCAGTGACGCCCACATCCCATGAATGAATTAAAAAAATGAAAACTTACCTTTAAGAGCCCTCTTGCCAACAGATGAATGCATTTAGGACCTTCACATTTATCATGGCTGATCTGTATTATAACTCCAATTAACCGCCTTTTCTCCATATCCCTTGATACTCTAACCTAACAAAAATATATTGAACGAAGTCTTGAAAATTTTAATTGACCCAGCATCCGCAACCTTATATCATTAAGCCAAAGCTGATTGCTTTAACTTCAGTTCCCTGGTATAGTAAATGGAGTCCTCACTGAACAGCTGTCGATTACACAATACAATGAAATCCTTATTTTCTCACAGAATAAACAAAATCTGTTACCTGGTGTGATGAAATGATCCTGTCTCATTTCAGAGCTTTTAAAAAACTTTTTTTTTAAACGGAAAATTATTGTAAATCATAATGCTTTTTTCTATTCCATTCCCTCCGTGACATGAATATATTATAAACTGAAACTTCTTTAAGTACTCAGCAACATAATCTTGACCCAAATTAAACAAGAAAAGTTACATTTTACAGGTGCAGAAATGCTGGAGAAATTTGCTACCTGACAGAAAGTGAGATTTGGAGAGGTCTTTAATGCCTTGATTCTACTGGAAAAGGGCTAATAGACAAGTCGAGCTTACTACACATAAGAGCTGGGCTTCCTTCCCCCACCCACCCTGGTCTGGAATCATTTTAATTGACGGTCCAGGTGTCAGTACATTTACGCAATTTCTGCTTTGAAACAAGTTGTTATAATACTAAATCTATATCACTTAATATTATAAAAGAAACTGTGTGCAAAATTTGAAAGAAAACACGGTATTGTCTTAAATTAATTTTGCTGAATCACTTGGCACAAGACAAATAAGTGCACAAGAAATCCAAAGAACTAAGCATTGCACGCATAATAGGCCTTATGAAAAAGTGAAAGTACCAACTACAGGACCACCACACAACACATATTAAACAGTTCTAATTGTTTCTTTTTGTATTTTCACTTAATATCTGATTTCCACTTGCAAACACAAAAGCTCAAAAATGCAGTGAAAAGGAGTTTATATTTAACAAGCATTCAGTAAAAAGCAAACAGAATTTGTCCATATTTTTATACAGTAAACATAAATGGCTGAAGTGGATTTCGCTATGGCCCGCAATGATTGAGCAAAATTATCTACAGATGTATGGAATGAAATATCTGGGAAATGTATCACTAGGAGGCACTTCCAAAGGGTCAGCCTTCGAATAGAATGGCACGTTAGCTATTGGCAATTGAGGTTGTCCCAGTGATCTTGCTAGTTTAGTCGCCATGGACCATGACTTTGCTATGTGGTGAATGGGAAAGTAATGGACCAGCTCTCCAACATCTGAACATTCAGCAGTACCCGGCAAAGCAGGAACGATGTTTTCAGGCCAGGTGGCTCTTTGTTGGTTCCCAATCTCCTCAAAAGCATTGGCTCTCACTGAATAGATTCTGGGCCATATATATACCATCCCTATAACAGGCACCATAGTGGTCATTTTCAAACTATGCCTGCCCCATCAGGAGCACATACCAGGAATTCAGGTTTATACTGCATATGATTTTCTGACCATGTTTATGCTCTTTTCAAGTCACACAACTTCTTGGCGACCTCCCACCAGCTCCTCCAAGTGCAGGACACTGAGGTCTCATGCTCTGTGACGTACCACCACACATCTTGCCATTTCGATGAATTGTGGTCCTGCCCATCAAAAAGGTCTTGCCGTTTTTACATTCCGCAGTCCACTAAGACAGTCAGTGCTTGGTCCATAAAACAAGTTTCATAGTATTGTACACTCCACAGCTGGAATTACCAAATTTTCTATGATTTATACTAGTTAAGTGGCTGATTAGCTGCTTGAGAAGTATCTTTATCAGCTAATATATTTTGTCATTCCCACTCACAAAACCACTTTCCATTTAAAAATCACATGTATCTACCATTTTGTTAACAGGACATCAGAAACTATTATGAACTCATTAACAATTTCCTCAAACAAAGAGGAAAACAACTATTTATTTAGTTACTTCTTTTTCTTAATCCGTGTATGCCAGTTTCCTTCAATTTTTTCAATGGATTATTCAGTTTCTCAGAAAAAAGCTTGAAGTGTCACTGTGGCCAACTTTCCAGATTTCATGATGAACAAATTGCTCTATAGGTATTATGAAAGAATTATTAAATGAACTGGATGTGATCAGTGTGCTTATGCCTTTTGATTTTTATATGATGTTGTGAATAGTCTAACAGAATTAATTAAACACTACCCCATGTAACAACAGAATTTCTTTCGCAGATATGTAAAAAAAAGGAGCAAAAAATTCTGAAGGAGATTCCAAAGATTTACTTTAACACTTTAACAGTTTCAAGTTTCCCGGCCCTAATTGTCTCCTTTTCACCATGGACGTTTAGTCCCTTTACACTACCAGATCGGCCTGTGGGACCTCCACTCAAACGGAGGCCCAACCAGTCCCCATCCACCTCCACCCTCCTCCTCCTGGCTGAACTTGTTCTTACGTTGAACAACTTCTCCTTTGACTCCACTAACTTCCTCCAAATTATAGGTGTCGCTATGGGTATCCATATGGGCCATAGCCATGCCTGCCTTTTTGTGGGATACATGGAACATTCTTTGTTCCAGTGCTACTCAGGTCCCCTTCCTCACCTCTTCTTCTGGCACATTGATGACTGTATCGGTGCCGTTTCCTGCTCTCACCCAAACTAGAAAATGTCATCAATTTTGCTTCCAATTTCCACCCTTCCCTCACCTTCACATGGTCCATCTCCAATTCTTCCCTTCCTCGACTTCACTATCTCCATTTCTGGCGATAGGCAGTCAAGCAATATCTACTATAAGCCCACCGACTCCCACAGCTATCTTGATTACACTTCTTCCCACCCCATATTCCCAGTTTATCCGTCTCTGCCGCATCTGTTCTGACGATGCCACCTTCTAACCAGTGCTTCCAATATGTCTTCCCTTTTCCTCAACCGAGGATTCTCCTCCACTGCAGTTGACAGGGCCCTCAACCATATCCACCCCATTTCCTGCACTTCCGCCCTCACCCCTCACCCTCCCTCAGAACCACAATAGGGTCCTCCTTGTCCTTACCTTCCACCCACTAGCCTCCACATTCAACGTATCATCCTCCTCCATTTCTGCCACCTCCAGTGCGATGCCACCACCAAACACATTTTCCCCTCCCCTCCTCTTTCAGCATTCTGAAGGAACCGTTCCCTCCGCGACACCGTGGTCCGCTCTTCCACCACCCCCAACACCTTCTCTCCTTCCCACGGCACCTTCCTGTGTGAGCGCAGGAGATGCAACACCTGCCCTTTCACCTCCGCCCTTCCCATCGTCCAGGGCCCCAAACTCTCCTTGAGATTTACTTGTACTTCTTTCAATTTAGTATACTGTATTCGCTGCTCACAATGCCGTCTCCTCTACAGTGGGAAGACCAAACGCAGATTGGGTGATCACTTTGCTGAATACCTCCACTCCGTCCACAAGCATGACCCTGACCTTCCGGTCACTTGCCATTTTAATTTTCCGTCCTTCTCCCACTCTAACCTCTCTGTCCTCAGCCTCCTACACTGTTTCAATGAAGCTCAACGGAAGCTCAAGAAACAGCACCTCATCTTTCGATTGGGCACTTCACAACCTTCCGGATTCAACATTGATTTCAATAACTTTAGATCATAACCACTGATCCCATTTTTTCTGACACCAGGTGCTGGTAATGATTCTGCCATCTACAGCTCCTCTAGACCCATCTTTTGTTTCTTAACCTGTCCCATTACCACCCTCCTTACCTTTCACCTTCATGCCTTTTGTCCTGCCCTTCACCCGATTACAGACCTTCCCTTTTGTTCTTTCCTCCCCTCCCCTTCCTCCTACCCCCACCCCCCCACTTTGCCTGGCTCTATACTTGCTTAGAACCTGTTAAACCTTTAACTTCTTCCAGTTCTGACGAAAGGTCATTGACCTGAAACGTTAATTCTGTTTCTTTCTCCACAGATGCTGCCTCACTTGCTGAGTATTTCCAGCATTTTCTGTTTTTATTCCAGAGATTTAATGTTATTTACTGCGGCTGTGATCAGTGATCATTCCTGCAAAGTCAAAAACATTGCATAAAGCTACAATCACACTATTCTTCCCAGCAAATTAAATCCAGATGTTCACCACAAGGAACTGTAAATGGGCTATAGTTGTGTTTGGTGATGACAAATGATGTAAATCTCTTAAATTCCAACCCCAGTTGGCTAGATTCAACAAACATGGAATATTAAGCCAAGCCATTCACAAAGTAGGTGACAATAAATAATAGGAAAAACTAGATTGTATTAAAAATTGGACAGAATAATACAATGGAATTCACAGAATGCCATGAAATAGTGATTAAAACAAACACCTCCTTGCCAAAATGTAATTCTTTATATGCTGGAACATACAAGATTCACAATAGGGAAATAAGCACTGTTCAGGCCTTGTAATTGATGAGAAGTTGACTTTTAAAATCCACAGTATTCAAAAAAAAGCTTCCAAAGCTTTGCCTACTGAATGCAGTCAAGCAGCATGGCTACATCACATATCCAGCTTGCCTACTGAACAGATATATCTTAGACATAATTACGTGCAGCATGTGTTTCCACTGCCTTAAATACATCAACAAAGTTTCACTGCAAAACCTGTAGGGTTATTGGGAAAGAATATTTTAAATAAGGGTTTCATAACATTATTATTGCAAAACAAACCATTCGCTGCTTTTTGTGAATCGTAGTTAACTGTGATTGGAGGACTGATCATTGATCATACAGTGAAAGCAACTGATCAGTGTGAAGCAGATACCAATATGACAAATTGAGTACTGCAAAGCATTTGAAAAGCATTGGATTAGTAGTTAGAACAAGTTATACTGTCATTGTACAAATCAAACCCCACTTATGTTGCTTCATTGGTGGTGGGGGGAGTGTCTTTGGGTGTTCAAGGGGTTCCCTGCTAGGCCCAGTGAGAAAACCTAGGCTCCATACTGGAGCCCCATCCAAGTGGAAGTGAATAGTGATTATTCCAGGCTGGGCCTTCTGTCAGAGGAAACAGCACTGAAGGATTTTTGCCCACCTTCTTCTTTGGGCTAATCCGGCCTCTGGCTACCTCCCTCGGAGAAGCGGGGTACCTCTCTGAAATTCGTTTGTCTCCATATGGCGGGTGCTCCTGTTGCGCTGATGCAGGCATGGGATTGGGTCATGGCCAGATCAAAGCAGCAGGTTGCACCTTGTTGCCTTTGTGACGGCACAATTTCTCTTAATAGGTACAACAATGGAAGTTGAAATTTAATGAGCAAAAGTGTAAAGTATTGCACATTGGAAGGGAAAGCGGGTAACACACTCACTCCATGATTAGTGTTGAAGTAGCTAAGGATGAAGATGAACTAGCTGTAGGTGTTTTAGCAGACTCGATGCCCAACATGTCCAAACATACAGAGCAACAATCAATGAAGCTAATTGAATGCTAAGCTATATAGCCAAAACAGTGGAATACAAGCTGGAGAAAGTCTTGATCAAACTGTTCAGTGATCTGGTTGGACTGCACCTTGAATACTGTGTCCAGTCTGGTAATGAAGAGAAAAGGGAGACATTCAAATATTGGAAGTGATAAGGAGAAGAGTCATGAGGTTGACCCCTCTTGTAAGAGATCTGAGTTATGAGGATAGACTGGAAAAACTTTGGTTTTTCAGCTTTGAAAGGAGGGGCGTGAGTTTTACTGGGAGCCGGGTACCCCGCCCGTCCGCAGGTATTCACACGGGGAACCCGGGAGCGAATTGAGTGCACCACAATTTGTGATCGCAACTCAATTGAAGGTAAGTATTTGAGCTTCCGAGTTTCTCAATCGCCAGGCAAGCAGATTGACAGGATGGCTGCCTGTCAGCAGTGAAAGAAGCTGCAAATCAGAGAGGGGGGGCAGGAGGGAGAGAGAGATCATTGACATTGCAAAAAAACTGAAGGGGCAGGGGGGAGGTGGGGTGTCGTGGACGTCATCAGGAGATCCAGCCAGTGTCGGGGATTGGGTGGGTCAGCCAGCATCGGAGATCGGTGGGGGGGAGGGTTAGCCAGCATCGGAGATCGGTGGGGTGGGGGTTAGCCAGCATCGGAGATCGGTGGGGGGGAGGGTTAGCCAGCATCGGAGATCGGTGGGGGGGAGGGTTAGCCAGCATCGGAGATCGGTGGGGTGGGGGTTATACAGCATCGGAGATCGGGGGGGAGGGTTAGCCAGCATTGGAGATCGGGGGGTGGGGGTTAGCCAGCATCGGAGATCGGTGGGGTGGGGGTTAGCCAGCATCGGAGATCGGTGGGGTGGGGGTTAGCAGCATCGGAGATTGGTGGGGTGGGGGTTAGCCAGCATCGGAGATCGGTGGGGTGGGGGTTAGCCAGCATCGGAGATCGGGGAGTGGGGGTTAGCAAACATCGGAGATCAGGGAGTGGGGGTTAGCAAACATCGGAGATCGGGGAGTGGGGGGGCTCCAGCCAGCATCAGAGATCGGGGGAGTCAGCCAGCATCGGAGATCAGGGGAGTCAGCCAGCATCGGAGATCGGGGGAGTCAGCCAGCATCGGAGATCAGGGGAGTCAGCCAGCATTGGAGATCAGGGGAGTCAGCCAGCATCGGAGATCAGGGGAGTCAGCCAGCATCGGAGATCAGGGGAGTCAGCCAGCATCGGAGATCGGGGGAGTCAGCCAGCATCGGAGATCAGGGGAGTCAGCCAGCATCGGAGATCGGGGGAGTCAGCCAGCATCGGAGATCGGGGGAGTCAGCCAGCGACGGCAACGGGCGGTCCAGCCAGCTTCGGGGATTAGGGTCGGGGGGGGTGGTCAGCCAGTATCAGGCGCGGGAGTCCAGCATGGGTTGGGAGGGGGAGGTCCAGCATCGGAGGGGGGGTCCACATTCGGGGGGGTCCTCCATCGGGGGGGGGGGGGGGGTGGGGGGGGCAGTTGGTTGCAGGGGTCCTGTCGGCCAGGTGAGCTTGTTGGGCCTGGATGAAGCACTCCTGCTCCTCCAGGCCCACAAGCAATGCATTAAAGGCACTCACCTCATGGATCCAGACCTTCCCGCCTGCTTTCATCTGACATGAATCGGATGCCATGGGGAACAGGTAAGGTTAAATTCATTTAAGTTTTCCAATACACAAAATATGAAGGATCTCAAGTATCTCAATGAGGTACATTGCCCTTTTAACTTACGGCCTGCCAGGGTTAAGTGGGGGCGGGACTCCTTGGTGTCTGCTGTGCACATGCATGCAAACCTGCCTCGGTTAAACCCAGAAGTGGGCGCGTTGGAGCCGGGATGCGGCCCCGCTCCAAATAGCTACTATTTTTACTGCCCACCCACCCCCGACCCACCCGTTCTTGGGGGTTAAAATTCCCCCCGAGATGTTGGTGAGCTAATCTTAATGAGCTATATCAGCATACATTTACACTACAACTGTAGCGTCAATGCAAACTAGTTTTGTTGTCTTGCCTCGAACTGACACTGAATGAAGTGTTGGTGAGACTCCCTGAAGGTGTCAGTTTGATCCTTCAGATCAAATTTACACTCTATTGAAGTCAATGGAAATATAAATGTTGATTCGTTATCACCCATTTTACACTATCCCACAAAGCCAAAATTACCCCCACTGTGTGATACTGCTACAGTTCCTTTCTGATTTCCAACCAGTGAGAATCTGCCTCAGCTGTAACACCAGTACCATTTGATCGGAATTCCATTTGAGTGGATTTAGTGCATCCTGTCTGCTAAATGTGTGTCACTGTATGGTGTTTGCCGTGGACTACGAGGTTTGTATAGTGATGTTATGAGCCACGTTTTGAGTGGATAGCTCATACCTCTTACAACACCAGGTTATAGTCCAACAGTTTTATTTGAAAATCACAAGCTTTCGGAGGCTTTCTCCTTCGTCACTCACCTGACGAAGGAGAAAGCCTCCGAAAGCTTGTGATTTTCAAATAAAACTGTTGGACTATAACCTGGTATTGTAAGATTCCTTACATTTGTCCACCCCAGTCCATCACTGGCATCTCCACATCATAGCTCATACCTCTGAACAGCCAACTACCCAACTGCCTCTGTGGACATGTATTTGACATCCTCTATATGATAGTAGTTAAATCTATAGTACACGTAATCATACAGTGTCACAGCACAGAAACAGACCACTCAGTACATTAAGACTGCACCAGTGTTTTTTCTTTACAAACCACCTAGTCTAATCCCACTCTCGTTCACTTCCCATACTGTTCCCATAATGTTTCTCATTTTCAAGCAATTGTCTAATTCCCTTTTAAGATAGTTCATGGGCTCTGTTTGAACAATAGTTTGTGGCAGAGAATTTCACATTCTAACCACTTGCTGCTTTCGAAGTTGTGATTTTGGCCCATATTTTAGAAAGGTCATGGCATTTATTTTAATTATTAACTCTGCTATTTAAAAAAATAGATAAGCTCCATCTGCCATCCCATTTATTAACTACCTAAAGTTTATAGCCACCATTGGATCTAGGTTTTTAATATTCAAACACTTAAAGTGTCCTGGAGATCATTTGATGAAGAATTTATGAGTGTCAGATTTTTTTAAAGTGCCAGTTTGATATGTGTGCCAGTTAGCTGCCTACTCCAAAAAAGTGTTGAAATTAATAATGAGATGCAGGAGTAAACAGACTAACTCCTGAAAGTTTCTAAGTAACCTCAAAGGGTAATCTGAATAATGACAGAGTTTATATGTTGTCACTTACTTCAATCAAATTTTAAACACAGCCATTAGAGACAGTGACAAACTGAATTTCAAAACCAAAGTGACTTAAATTGTGTCCAATTACAGGACTTTGTGCTTTGGTTCCTATTATTTTCTCTATTCTGCTGTGCTTCTCTGTTATCATTGTGCATGGCAGAAGAGCAGCTGTTGTCTGTAGCTGCAGCCATGGTATCAAAAGGTACGTGCATTTTTTGTTGTAATATATAGTTAGTATTCCGATGACATAGGAACATAGGAACAGGAGTAGGCCGTTCAGCCCCTCGAGCCGGTTCCGCCATTCAATGAGATCATGGCGACCCTTGGCTAGCAAAAATCCATCGATCTCAGATTCAAAATTATTAATTGAGCTAGCATCTACTGCTTTTTGTGGGAGAGAGTTCCACATTTCAATCATCCTTTACGTGAAGAAGTGTTTCCTAACTTCTATCCTGAATGGCCTGGCTCTGATTTTAAGGTAATGTCCCTTTGTTCTAGACTCCCCCACCAGCGGGAAAAGTTTCTCTCTATCTACCCTATCAATTACTTTCAAGATCCTAAAAACCTCAATCAAATCACTCCATAACAATATATATTCCAGGGAATACAAGCTAGTTGATGTAATCTTTCCTCCATAATCTAACCCTCGGAGCCCTGGTGAATCTGCGCTGCACTCCTTCGAAGGTCAAATATCCTTTCTAAGTTATTTATATGGACTTCCAGAAAGCATTTGATAAGATTCCACATAAAAGACTGTTAGCTAAAATTAAAGCTCATGGAATTAAAGGCAAATTATTGGCCTGGTTAGGAGATTGGTTAGGTGGTAGAAGACAGAGAGAAGGGATAATAGGTATGTACTTGAATTGTAAGGAAGTGACTAGTGCCCAGAACTGTACACAGTACTCCAGATGTGGTCTAACCAGGGCTTTGTATAGCTGTAGCACAACTTCCTCCCCTTTATAATCTTGCCCTCTAGATGTAAAGGCTAACATTCCATTAACCTTTTTGATTATTTTTTTGTACCAGAGTACTACATTTTAATGATCTGTGTACATGGACCCCTAAACCTCTTTGGATCTCCACTGTTCCTAATTTTTCACCATTTAAAAAATAGTCAGATCTATCCTTTTTTGGTCCAAAATGGATGACCTCACACTTAGCTGCGTTGAAAACCATCTGGCACAGTTTTGCTCACTCATTTAATCTATCAATGTCTCTTTGTAATTTTATGCTCCCTATTTATGCCACCAATCTTTGTGTCACGGCAAACTTGGATATATGGCTTTCTATTGTGTTATCTAAGTCATTAATAAATATAGTGAATAGTTGAGGCCCCAGCAAAGATCCTTGTGGGACACCACTAGTCACTTCCTTCCAATTCAAGTACATATCCATTATCCCTACTCTCTGTCTTCTACCGCTTAACCAATCTCCTAACCAGGTCAATAATTTGCCTTCAGTTCCATGAGCTTTAATTTTAGCTAACAGTCTCTTATGTGGAACCTTATCAAATGCCTTCTGGAAGTCCATATAAACAAAATCCATAGACATTCCCCTGTCTACTACTTTAGTTACTTCCTCAAAAAATTCAATTAGGTTCATTAGACATGACCTAGCCTTTACAATCAAATCAAATTTATCTAAGTGCTCAGTCACTCTGTCTTTAATTATAAATTCTAATAACTTACCCACAACAGATGTTAGACTAACAGGTCAATAATTTTCTGGTTTCTCTCACTCACCTTTTTTAAATAATAGAGTTACATTTGCAATTTTCCAATCTGAAGGACAATTCCTGAATCGAAAGCGCTTTGGAAGATTATGGCTAAAGCAGCTGTAATTTCCTCACCTACTTCCTTTAAAACCCTGGGGTGGAAACCATTAGGTCCTGGGGATTACCAGTCTTTAGCGCCATTATTTTTTCTAATACTGTTTTCTTACTTACGTTAATTTTAGTGAGTTCTGGTCCTTGATTCATTATTAGTTTCCCTGAAATGTCAGGTATATTATCCTCGTCCTCTTCAACAAGTCTGCCATATCCTTATTTTAATTTGCAATATTACCCGCATCTATTATGCTGACTACCCTTTATCTTCTAACATAATTGTAAAAACTTTTTGTTAACCTTGATATCCCTTGCAAGTTTCTTTTCGTATTCCTTTTTTACAGCTCTTACTATTTTTTTTGCCTTTCTTTGCTGTTCTTTATATCTCTCCCAGTCCCCTTGATCTACACTATTCTTTGCACTTTTGTATGCTCTTTCCTTGAGTTTTATGTTATCCTTCACCTCTTTTGTCAATCATGGCTGTTTGGTAAGTAGAGCTCTTGCCCCTGGTCCTGTATCAAGCTAAATTCCTTTTGTACACTTCCCACTGTTATTCTGTCGTTTTACCTGATAACAGTTTTGACCAGTTTGCTGTCATCAGTCTCTGTCTCATCCCATTAATTGTAAACAATTTTACAACACCAAGTTATAGTCCAGCAATTTTATTTTAAATTCACAAGCTTTCGGAGGCTTCCTACTTCCTCAGGTGAACGTTGTTGGAAATGAAATCCTTGAAATGAAATCGCATTTATAAATCACAGAACAATGCTTGGTGATTACAGACAGTTTTTTCAACTGCCCGTTGCCAAGGCAATCAGTGTGCAGACAGACAGGTGTTACCTGCAAGGTCTCCGAATATACAAATCGCCAAAAAAAAACAAAAAAACAAAAAAAAACAGAGATAGAGAGGTAGAAACATAGAAAAGACAGCAACTGACCCATTATATTAAAAACAGATAACATTTGTTCGCTGGTGGGGTAACGTGTAGCGTGACATGAACCCAAGATCCCGGTTGAGGCCGTCCTCATGGGTGCGGAACTTGGCTATCAATTTCTGCTCGATGATTTTGCGTTGTCGTGTGTCTCGAAGGCCGCCTTGGAGTACGCTTACCCGAAGGTCGGTGGCTGACTGTCCTTGACTGCTGAAGTGTTCCCCGACTGGGAGGGAACCCTCCTGTTTGGTGATTGTTGCGCGGTGTCCGTTCATCCGTTGTCGCAGCGTCTGCATGGTCTCGCCAATGTACCATGCTCTGGGGCATCCTTTCCTGCAACGTATGAGGTAGACAACGTTGGCCGAGTCACAGGAGTATGAACCATGCACCTGGTGGGTGGTGTCCTCTCGTGTGATGGTGGTATCTGTGTCGATGATCTGGCATGTCTTGCAGAGGTTACCGTGGCAGGGCTGTGTGGTGTCGTGGACACTGTTCTCTTGAAAGCTGGGTAATTTGCTGCGAGCGATGGTCTGTTTGAGGTTGGGTGGCTGTTTAAAGGCGAGTAGTGGAGGTGTGGGGATGGCCATAGCGAGGTGTTCGTCGTCATTGATGACATGTTGAAGGCTGCGGAGAACATGGCATAGTTTCTCCGCTCCGGGGAAGTACTGGACGACAAAGGGTACTCTGTTGGTTGCGTCCCGTGTTAGTCTCCTGAGGAGGTCTATGCGATTTTTCGCTGTGGCCCGTCGGAACTGTCGATCGATGAGTCGAGCGTCATATCCCATTCTTACTAGGGCATGTTTCAGCGTCTGTAGGTGTCCATCGCGTTCCTCCTCGTCTGAGCAGACCCTGTGTATTCGCAGGGCCTGTCCATAGGGGATGGCCTCTTTGACGTGGTTAGGGTGGAAGCTGGAAAAGTGGAGCATCGTGAGGTTGTCCGTGGGCTTGCGGTAGAGGGAGGTGCTGACACCACCATCACACGAGAGGACACCACCCACCAGGTGCATGGTTCATACTCCTGTGACTCGGCCAACGTTGTCTACCTCATACGTTGCAGGAAAGGATGCCCCAGAGCATGGTACATTGGCGAGACCATGCAGACGCTGCGACAACGGATGAACAGACACCGCGCAACAATCACCAAACAGGAGGGTTCCCTCCCAGTCGGGGAACACTTCAGCAGTCAAGGACACTCAGCCACCGACCTTCGAGTAAGCGTACTCCAAGGCGGCCTTCGAGACACACGACAATGCAAAATCATCGAGCAGAAATTGATAGCCAAGTTCCGCACCCATGAGGACGGCCTCAACCGGGATCTTGGGTTCATGTCACGCTACACGTAACCCCACCAGCGAACAAATGTTATCTGTTTTTAATATAACGGGTCAGTTGCTGTCTTTTCTATGTTTCTACCTCTCTATCTCTGTTTTTTTTTGTTTTTTTGTTTATTTTTGGTGATTTGTATATTCGGAGACCTTGCAGGTAACACCTGTCTGTCTGCACACTGATTGCCTTGGCAACGGGCAGTTGAAAAAACTGTCTGTAATCACCGAGCATTGTTCTGTGATTTATAAATGCGATTTCATTTCGATGATTTCATTTCCAATAACGTTCACCTGAGGAAGGAGGAAGCCTCCGAAAGCTTGTGAATTTAAAATAAAATTGCTGGACTATAACTTGGTGTTGTAAAATTGTTTACAATTGTCAACCCCAGTCCATCACCGGCATCTCCACATCATCCCATTAAAGTTAACCTTAGCAAAATCTGGTATCTTAATAACTGTGTTAAGTTTCCCCTTTTCAAACCTAACATTGAATTCGATCATATTATGATCACTGTTTGACAAATTTTCCCTTACTGTTAGATTATTAACTAAATGTGGCTCGTTACACATTACTAAATCAAGTATGGTCTGCCCTCTTATTTGTTCTAGAAATATTGTTCCAGAAAACTATCTTAAATGCACAAGAAATTCACTGCCTTTCTGACTTGAGCTATTCTACTTTTCCTACTCTATATGAAAATTAAAGTCTCCCATTGAAATAACTCTCCTTTGCTTCCAGCCTTTCTAATCTCTGAATTAATACATTTTGCAACTTTAATTCTGCTATCAGGAGGCCTGTAGACAACTCCCAATACAGTTTTAAGCCCTCTCTTATTCCTCAAGTCCAAACATAGAGTCTCCACTGATTGCTTTCCCTTACCTATATCCTCTCGTACTAATGTTGTAATAGTATCTTTAATTAATAAGGTTACCCCTCTTCCTTTATCAATTTCCCTATCCTTTCTAAAGACCTTATAACCTGGAATATTTAACTTCCAATCATGACCAGCTTGCAGCCATGTTTCAGCAATGGCCACCATGTCATACCCGCTAAGCTGCATTGAGCATCTAATTCACCCAATTTATTTCTTATACTCCATGCATTAATATATAAAATCTTATTTGGGCAAGAGACCGTAACCTGTCTTTCTGCTCTGATGCTGTCTTTCTCACACAGATTAACTTAACATGTTTCTTATTTGTCACTTCTGCTGTAACTACTTTATTTATTTTAGTATTCCCTTCACCTGGAGTTTCTATATCACTGTTTGTGACCTAAACTCTGCTCTTATCCTTTTTTAAATCTTTAAACTATAATTTTTCCTATTGTTTCTGACTGAGAACTCCCCCTCCCCAACCATTTATTAGTGTCCCCTGTTCCTGGTGAGCTAGTGGATTGTGTATGATTTCCATCATATCTAATGATGTGCCTTTGGTTCTTAATGGCATTATCAGAGTAAGCATTTTAATTCTCTCTTCTTTTTAAAATTAAATTTGAAAAGAAGGTTTTTATCTTTGGAGATGCAGTTTATCTAATTCCCGCTAAGATTTTGTTTTCACTTTGAGCTTTAGATGGTATAAATGAAACTGTGCAAAGGGAGGCAACTGTAATGAAAACAGATGTGTCATGTCTTTGATCCTGGTGGTTGCTGGGAGCACAAAAAGATTAGAAGAAATTATACCAGGCAACCAACAGTGAAACCAAAGTCTAATGTCCTATTCAGCAGCTTGGTTTAGCTGCTGATGGTTAATTATTGATTTAAACTACTATGTGCAAAGGGCAGAGTTCCAAAAGAATTTGGGAAAGTTTCATATGCAGGAGAAGCAAAAATTAAAGCTTTGCTGCTGGTAATCCACATTCCCCCTCCCCCCTGACGGAATGGGAAGTTGGTGCTCTGGAATTCCAATGTTGCCTCAGGCTGACGTCCAAGTAGCACCTCAAATGACAAGGGCACCCACCCCTATTACACAAATAACCTTAACCCCATGATTTGGGATAGGGCCAGGACCAGGGCAGACAGGCAGATGGAAGACCCGTCCTGCCGCATTTCCATTGGTGGAGCAGGGCACCAAGAATTTCTGGGCTCATAAATTTAAGATCACCATCAAAAAAACGAAGAGAGAGGGTAGGAGAAATTTTTACACAGAAGGTTGTTTGAACTTGGAATGCTCTACCAAAAACAGCAGTGAAAGCAGAATCCATAACAGCTTTTAAAAGTAAAGTGAAAAAACATTTGAAAAAGGAACATTTAAAAGGGCATGGGGAAAAGGAACAGAAATAGTACTATGTGGATAGCTCTTTCAGAGAGCTGGCACAGGCACGATTGGCCAACTGGCCTCCTTCTGTACTGCAAAACTTCTTGATTTTATGATCCAGTTCACTGTTCTGCATTTCTTTGTGCTTTACTGAGCCCAGGAGCCTTCCAAACAAGGCTTTAATAACCCATCGAAAGGCAGATTTAAGGGCTGATAATGTGGTCCTGGTGCAATGGCTCTTGCAACCATGGTGTTCTGATGTGCTGAGAGAGCACTGAGGACATGGGAGGAGATTAATAGGTGCCACCAGCTGTGTTTAATGAGGTGCCTGTGATTTTTTTTATTTACATGTTTTAGAAAAAAGGTCCAATTCACTGATTAGATGTTGGAGGCCATGTGAAAGGAAGTCCTGCAAAGAAAGGTCCATTTGCATTATGTTTTTTTTCTGAATTTAAATAGGATTGGGGGCCTTAATGAACTTTGCACATAGTTGACGCACAGGCTTGAACTGCTGAAAATCCCTAGGTCCTACACTATGAAATTCTGTGCCTGTGTATATGTATCAGTCTGTGTGACGGTCTGCATATGTGCATGTGCATATGTGATTTTTGGTCTGTGTGGATGTTTGTGGAGATTTTCTAAGGCTTCTGTATATGTTTGTGTGTTTTGATATGTGTATGTGTATGTTTACATGTGTACATATGTGCATGTGTGTATGTTTGTGCATGTGTGTGCATGTGTGTTTCCCACCCAGGCGGGAAATGGATGTAAAGATGTCCAAATTAGAGGGCCAACCTCCCGTGCCCAAATAGCATCGGAAACATGTCCAATGTCATATTGGTTCGTGCGCTGTAGAGGAGTCCCTGGCAGCCACCTGAAACAAGCATTAGACCCCTTAAATATGCTAAGAAGCCTAACGCCTATTTTAGGACACAAACTGGGAATTGGGTTGCTCTGTACACAGAAGGTGTCCCTCCCTGAGTGGGAAATTTGGAGGGAGAAGATCATGGAGTGGAGCATCATGAAGACCATCACTCAGAGGACTCCTCAATGACAGCTAGAAGAGGCATCAAAACTCAAATTATCAATGAAGTATTTAATAGTCTCCCATTGTACCTATTGCCTTTACTCCATTTATTCCACCTTCACATAAATTCGAATTCCTTCAATCCAATACCCATCCTAGAACCTCACAGCACATCAGACTTCTTTGATCCTATAGGACCATACTAGTTTTCATAATCTCCATGAATTACTGAACACAAAATAAGTGCACCTTCTCTCTTACTGCAAGCAATTCAAAAGTGAACAAAAGCCATCCTACTCCTTCCTCACACCTTGCCTTTCTTTCTCCTATTGTTTCTCCTAGGTGCAACCTGCGAGCCAGTATTGTGGGAGGTGGTTGGCTGCTCCCGTGCGACAAAAGGTTCTGTAAATCACCCAGGGCCACTTCCTCACTAACATTGTCTAATATCTGCACCCACCCCAGGTGAAACTATCTGAGCTGGTGCATGTCACTAAAGAAGTGTGGAGAATGGTTAGGAGAAATTAATCTATGCAGCGGGTTGTTGGAGCATGGAATGCTTTGCCACAGGGAATAATTGAGGCAGACCATTGCATCTGCCTCTATTTACTCTTTTACTGTTATAATACTTTAAAAATGATGCCTACAATATTCAACATTAATGACCTTTTACATTATTTGTAACAGACAAAAAAAAATCTGGTATTGGTATTTTTGCTCCACATAGATGTGTACCTCAAAATGTTTTATCATTATTATCAACTGAAAACTTGTATGAGGTCACTATTATTGCAAAGTGCACAAACCCTCAGAATCTTAAAGCCTGGAATTTCCTTCTGCTGGTCCAGATCCGCCACCATAACTTCAACACATTTCCGTATGTTTCCGCCTCACCTCTGGTGATGTTACGGAGGTGGAGCGGGAGCAGCTCTGATGAAATTCCAGGCATTAGTTTCAGTGACATTTCTTCACAATCTCCATAGATTGCAACACGCAAGTGAGAATGTGTCCCTCGTGTATCGAGTGATGGAGTGAAGAAGGAAGTGTTTGGGAAAATGATTAGCTGAATTTGCAACCCCAGCTGAAGATATTTGATATATCAATGTAACTGGCAACAAGAGCTCACAGATTTAGTTTGGAAGAGTCATGCTCATGAACTGCTCATCATTCAAGCTTTTATGCCAAGGATTGTGTGGCCCAGTGCACCGCCACCTGAGTAGCATGTGATTAATCTGGTAGAACCACAAGGATCCAAAACAAGAGTACAGACATTATAACCTAGAAAGTATTATTAGCAGTCACATGCTTTATGCATTGGGTGACATTCCTTTCTCTGTTATTTTAATACAGTTGTCGACGTGTTTATTTTAAATGGGTTAACCTGAAGGGAGGGGAGTAAATTGCTAAAATCGGCATACAAAAAAAACAGCGGAAGCCAGCACTATGAGCAGAGCGTTGTTCTGAACTTACCAACATTTTAAACAGCTGTACATCAGGATTATATGTGTTGAATTTGCATCAAATAAGTTGGCGTGTTTCTTTCTTTTCACAGAATTCCTGAAAATTTAGTGAAATAAGCAGTTTCATTATATAAAAAAAGTCTTTTTTCTGCTACTCCCTCTTCCCCTGAAGGTTCCTTGTGGGGTTATAGTTCCACAGGCACCAGGCACCTGTTGTTTATTACCCAAGTGTCAATTCTTCACGTTTGAGTCTAGACATTGAGTATTGGCAGGCTCTTTGACTGTGCAGGGCACCATATCTGAGCCCAATTCTGTTCTCACCTGACATCTGAACATATGTATTTCCACCATGGGTTTCTGGTGAGAAGAGGGAACCCTGGATGGTGTTCCCTCCTTAATATGCATGCAGCAAGACCTGGACAACATCCAGGCTTGGGCTGATAAGCGGCAAGTAACATTCGTGCCAGACAAGTGCCAGGCAATGACCATCTCCAACAAGAGAGAGTCTAACCACCTCACCTTCACATTCAACGGCATTACCATTGCCAAATCCCCTACCATCAACATCCTGGGGGTCACCATTGACCAGAAACTTAACTGGACCAGTCACATAAATACTGTGGCTACAAAAGCAGGTCAGAGGCTGGGTATTCTGTGACAAATGACTCACCTCCTGACTCCCTAAAGCCTTTCCACCATCTACAAAGCACAAGTCAGGAGTGTGATGGAATACTCTCCACTTGCCTGGATGAGTGCAGCTCCAACAACACTCAAGAAGCTCAACACCATCCAGGACAAAGCAGCCTGCTGATTGGCACCCCATCCACCACCCTAAACATTCACCCCCTTCACCACCTGTGCACCGTGGCTGCAACGTGTACCATCTACAGGATGCACTGCAGCAACTCGCCAAGGCTTCTTCGACAGCACCTCCCAAATCCGCAACCTCTACCACCTAGAAGGACAAGAGCAGCAGGCACATGGGAACAACACCACCTGCACGTTCCCCTCCAAGTCACACACCATCCCAACTTGGAAATATATCGCCAGTCCTTCATCGTTGCTGGATCAAAATCCTGGAACTCCCTACCTAACAGCATTGTGGGAGAACCTTCACCACATGGACTGCAGTGGTTCAAGAAGGCAGCTCACCACCACCTTCTTAAGGGCAATTAGAGATGGGCAATAAATGCTGGCCTTGCCATCGAAGCCCACATCCCATGAACAAATAAAAGAAAAACTCAGGCATGGAGGTCAATTGTAGCACCTCGAGCAGTGTTGCAGCTGTCAGCTAACTTAATACAGGCTGAAGATCGAATGTGGGAGCTTTCTGGTCTACATGGCATTAATCAATTGAACTATCAAAGAGGAAGCAAAGTCTTTTGTTGACAGATGAAAATACGTAATTGTCACTTTGGTACTATTGTTTTTCTGGTCTGTTGTCCCTGGAATATTGATTGTCAGTAGTGGACTTCTAAAAGCACAACACGCACTAGATTGGGAAAATAATTAATGCAAACTAAGTCCTCATTTCAGAGAGACATTCAGAGCTGATGTATTGTAAGGGAGCCAAATACTAAAACATGGTTACTTGGTTAAAAGTTCTAACAAAGTCATTCCAAGGATTATGATGGGTTTAGAATTTTAAAAATACAACCATCCATTTCCTCCATTTTGGTCTCTTAGCCCATGTATTTGCTGTAGTTGTGAGCAGATAGGTAACCTGTTCCCAGGCCTTTGCCAACTCTGCTCTATGGCTGGCTGCTGGGTTGTGTGCAAGAGTGGCCTGGGAATGACACAGTCCCTCTGATCTTTCCTCTATCTCTGTGGGGAAGCAGCTGACCTCTACCAGGTACATTCGTACAGCTACTGGAGAATCATTATTCATGGCACGGCGTATTGGTGTTTGAATGTGATGTGCCATCAATCTGCTAAGAGTTAATTACTGATATTGATAAATCTGGAACAGTAAAACAGTACCCCCTATAGGATACTTCAAAAGGCATCAGAACAATATCAATCTAGCTCACATTTCCCATCAGGCAAAGGAAATAGCTAAGTATTAGTAGAGGATGTCAAAGTACATGTGTCCATCACTTCCTAAGAACTGTTACACAACAATGTTCTTCGACATGTCTTACTGGCATGTCAATATATGCTTTAAGAGAAAGCACAGATGCATAATACCCTAATAAATCAAAATATCAGTTTTCTCCTCAGAAATGAATTTGACCTCAGAACCTGAGTTCTGTTGTTTTCTCTATTGTCACATACCATCTAAGAACGAATCTGAACCAGACAATGGCTTCATCACACAACTCAGAAGACCACTTCTCACTTGTTCTCAAACCAAACAAAAAGTAAGGAGTCACACAACACCAGGTTATAGTCCAACAGCTTTATTTGAAATCACAAGCTTTCGGAGCTTTGCTCCTTCGTCAGCTGAGTGAAGGGTTGCATAAAGGCACAGCATATATAGTCAGAGAACAATGCCTGGTGATTACAGATAATCTTTCTAACTGCCCTTTATCACACCTCGGCAGAGAGATAATCACAGCAATCAAAGGAGTGAATGGTGTTCAGACAGGTTAGTCAGGGAAACATTACATCCAAGAATACTGAATACACAAGGGGTCAAATCACAAAGACAGAGAGAGAGAAAGAGAGAGACCAGAAAGACAGAGAGAGAGAGAGAATGGAGAGGCGGCCTTCGAGACACATGACAACGCAAAATCATCGAGTAGAAATTGATAGCCAAGTTCCGCACCCATGAGGACAGCCTCAACCGGGATCTTGGGTTCATGTCATGCTACATGTAACCCCACCAGCGAAAAAAAAGTTATCTGTTTTTAATACAACTGGTCATTCTCTCTCTCTCTGTCTTTCTGGTCTCTCTCTCTCTCAGTCTTTGTGATTTGACCCGTTGTGTATTCAGTATTCTTGGATGTAATGTTTCCCTGACTAACCTGTCTGAACACCATTCACTCCTTTGATTGCTGTGATTATGTCTCTGCCGAGGTGTGATAAAGGGAAGTTAGAAAGATTATCTGTAATCACCAGGCATTGTTCTCTGACTATATATGCTGTGCCTTTATGCAACCCTTCACTCAGCTGACGAAGGAGCAAAGCTCCGAAAGCTTGTGATTTCAAATAAAGCTGTTGGACTATAACCTGGTGTCGTGCGACTCCTTACATTTGTCCACCCCAGTCCATCACCGGCATCTCCACATCAAACAAAAAGTGACATCTGAAGCAGCAATTCGTAGGCCATAAGAAGCAATGGCGGATGTGACCTTTTCTTTGTATTACTGTTCCCTGTTGGCTATCCTCTATCCCTGCTCTAAAGTGAAATTGCCAGGGATCAAAATAATTTTCTAGATTGATCAGCAGAACGTCTACGCATAGTCAAAGGTGACCAGCAATTGATTTAAATTAGCAAATTTTCAAATATGTACTTAATAAATCAGAAAGATACTGAAGGTTACAATACCAGCAAATGTAACTTAAAATAAACTTTTAAAATGTATTGTAATGTGTTTGTAGAATAAATTGCTAAACTACAGCATTTACATTGAGACTTCAATTACGAACATTAGAATTTTTTAACTGTGAAGGAAAGAATGAACTTGCATTTTCACATCCTGAGGGTGACTGAAGGTGTTTCTCAGTCAGTTAATTACCTCTAATGTGTCGGTCCCACAAACAATGAGATAAAGGAATTCTATTAATTCCTGCTACTTTGTCTGCATATCGATCTCTTTAGTACTTTGAAGATTCATTCAGGACTTTTGCTGTTAGTTCTGCTCAAAGTATTGCTTTGCACCGAGGACATGGATTTCCCAATGGGAATCCCTCGATTCTTATGCAAGGAGGAGGAGGATGAAGAAATAGAAGAAGCTAGACTGGAGGCTCTTGGAGTCAAGCTTCACAGAAGGGATATCTTTCCTATGCACTCATTCCTACTCACCAGTATCCACAGATCAAGAAGGTCTTTCTTTGACTTTTCTGACCTCAAAAGGCTGCGCTTGAGAAATATGTCAGTGGATGGCTGAAGGCCTGCTGCCCTCATCCATCAGGAGAACAGCATCATCTGTACCAGTCAAGGTCACCACTGCCTTGAGTTCTTTTGTTTCCAGGCAGCATCAGGTGATATTTGCCACACTAGTCAAGCAGCTACTCACTGTTACATCAAGAAGGTCACTGATGCTCCGTTCATAGAGAACTACACAATTCAGAACCTTCCAAATAGAAATAGAAATACAAAGAGAGAAAACTATCCAGTTCTATGGACTGGCAGGGCTCCGACAATTTCCAGGAGCAATTGATAAAGCTCATATGGCATTCCAAGGCCCATATTACAACCCTTAATTTTATGAATAGGAAAGACTTTCTAGTGTGCAGTGAAAATTACTTTATCCTCCACATCAATACCAGATATCCAGGAAGGTGCCATGACAATCCACCATACCAGCACTCGTGACTGGAGTCAGGTGTCAGAAAGGTTGATTGGTGAACAGGGCTATCTCCTGCAGCCATGGTTGATGACTCCAGTAAGGTTTTTGAAGAGAGAGGGAAATAACAGATAAAATGAGGCCTATGCCACTACAGGAAGTGCCATAAAGTAGGCTATAGAAATTCTCAGTTCCCGTTTTAGGTGCCTGGATAAATCTGGTGAAGCCCTGAATTTTTTTTTTAATTCATCCGTGGGATGTTGGTGTCGCTGGCAAGGCCAGCATTTATTGGCCATTCTTAATTGCCCTTGAAAAAGTGGTGGTGAGCCGCCTTCTTGAACCGCTGCAGCTCGTGTGGTGAAGGTTCTCCCACAGGGCTGTTAGGTAGGGAATTCCAGGATTTTGACCCAGCGACGATGAAGGAATGACGATATATTTCCAAGTCAGGATGGTGTATGACTTGGAGGAGAACGTGCAGGTGGTGGTGTTCCCATGTGCCTGCTGCCCTTGTCCTTCTAGGTGGTAGAGGTCGGGGGTTTGGGAGGTGCTGTCGAAGAAGCCTTGGCGAGTTGCTGCAGTGCATCCTGTGAATGGTACACATTGCAGCCACAGTGCACCGGTGGTGAAGGGAGTGAATGTTTATGGTGGTGGATGGGGTGCCAATCAAGCGGGCTGCTTTGTCCTGGATGGTGTCGAGCCTCTTGAGTGTTGTTGGAGCTGCACTCATCCAGGCAAGTGGAGAATATTCCATGAAACTCCTGACTTGTGCCTTGTAGATGGTGGAAAGGCTTTGGGGAGTCAGGAGGTGAGTCACTCGCCACAGAATACCCAGCCTCTGACCTGCTCTCGTAGCCACAGTATTTATGTGGCTGATCCAGTTAAGTATCCGGTCAATGGTGACCCCCAGGATGTTGATGGTTGGGGATTCGGTGATGGTAGTGCCGTTGAATCTTAAAGGGAGGTGGTTAGACTCTCTCTTGTTGGAGATGGTCATTGCCTGGCACTTGTAGAAACAGATACATTTACGGCACAGAAGGAGGTAATTCGGCCCATCATGACTGTGTCAGTCGAAAAAAAGCTACCCAGCCTAATCCCACTTTCCAGCACTTGGTCCATAAACTTGTAGGTCATGGCACTTCAAGTGCATATCTAAGTACTTTTTAAATGTGAGGATGGTTTCTGCCTTTACCACCCTTTCAGGTAGTGAGTTCCGGACCCCCACCACCCTCTGGGTGAAAGAATTTCTCCTCAGCTCCCCTCTAATCCTACCAATTACTTTAAATCTATGCCCCCTGGTTAGTGACCTCTCTGCTAAGGGAAATGGGTCCTTTCTGTCCACTCTATCTAGGCCCCTCATAATTTTATACACCACAATTAAATCACCACTCAACCTACTCTGTTCCAAAGAAAACAATCCCAGCCTATCCAATCTTTTCTCATAGCTAAAATTCACCAGTCCTGGCAACATCCTCATAAATCTCCTCTGTACCCTCTCTAGTGCAATCACATCTTATATTCTATGCCTCGACTAATAAAGGAAAGTATCCCATATGCCTTCTTAACCACCTTTTCTACCTGTGCTGCTATGTTCAGGGATCTGTGGACATGCACTCCAAGATCCCTCTCTTCTTCTACACCTCTCAATATCCTCCCATTTATTGTGTATTCCCTTGCCTTGTTTGCCCTCCCCAAATGCATTACATAAGAACATAAGAAATAGGAGCAGGAGCAGGCCATACAGCCGCTTGAGCATGCTCCGCCATTCAATCAATCCTAGCTGATCTTCGACCTCAACTCCAATTTCCCGCCCGATCCCCATAATCCCTTGATTCCCCTAGAATCCCCAAAAATCTATCCATCTCAGACTTGAATAGATTCAATGACTCAGCCTTCTGGGGTAGAGAATTCCAAAGATTCACAACCCTCTGAGCGAAGAAATTCCTCCTCATCTCAGTCATGTATGGCCCTAGTTCTAGACTCTCTAGCCAGGCAAAACAATCTCTCAGCATCTACGCTGTCACCCCTTAATAATCTTATATGTTTCAGTGAGATTCTTCTAAACTCCAGAGAGTATAGGCCCATTCTACACAACCTCGCTTCATAGGACAACCCTTTCATCCCAGGAATTAATCTGGTGAACCTTCGATCCACCGCCTCCAAAGCAAGTATATCCTTCTTTAGATGAGGAGACCAAAACTGTACGCAGTACTCCAGGTGAGGTCTCACCAATGTCCTGTACAACTTTAGTAAGACTTCCTTACTTTTGTAATCCAACCCCCTACAATAAAGACCAACATGCCATTTGCCTTCCTAATTGCTTGCTGTACCTGCGTAGTAACTTTTTGTGTTTCTTGTATGAGGACACCCAAGTCTCTCTGAATACCAACATTTAATAGTTTATCACCATTTTAAAAATATTCTGTTTTTCTATTCATCTTACCAATGTGAATAACCTCACATTTCCCCACATTATACTCCATCTGCCACCTTCTTGCCCACTCACTTAACCTGTCTATATCCCTTTGCAGACTCTTTGTGTCCTCATCACAGCTTCCTTTCCCACCTAGCTTTGCATTGTCAGCAAACTTGGATACATTACACTTGGTCCCTTCATCTAAATCATTAATCTAGATTGTAAATAGCTGAGGCCCAAGCACCAATCCTTGCGGCACTCCACAAGTTACAGCCTGCTAACCTGAGAATGACCCGTTTATCCCTACTCTCTATTTTCTGTCCATTAACCAATCCTCTATCCATGCTACTATATTACCCCTAACCCCATAAGCCTTTACCTTGTGCAACAACCTTTTATGTGGCACCTTATCGAATGCCTTTTGAAAATCTCCTTTATCTACCCTGTTAGTTACATCCTCAAAAAACTCTAATAAATTTGTCAAACACGATTTCCATTTCATAAAACTCTGCCTAATCGTATTATGATTTTCCAAGTGCCCTGTTACCACATCCTTAATAATGGATTCCAACATTTTCCCGATGACCAATGTCAGGTTAACTGGCCTATTGTTCCCTGTTTTCTCTTTCCCTCCCTTCTAGAATAGCGTGGTTAAATTTGCTATCTTCCAATCCACTGGGACTGTTCTAGGATCTAGCGAATTTTGGAAGATCATAATCAATGCATCCACTATCTGTGCAGCCATCTCTTTTAGCTGAGGTATGAGCCCCCTTTAAGATCGTTGTTGTGAATAAATATTTGGTAATTTTAAGTAAACTCTATATCCTCAGAGTTCCCATTCAAACTCAAGCATGTCTTGCCCTGATTAGTTAGAAGAGATGACTTCCATATGTTTACTTGCATTGGATGCTTGCCATGCATTACAATATTGTTGGCTTAGCAAATTTCTTCAAATCTCACTTCTTTCGTGTTTTGGCGATTCAGGAGGAAGCACTGACCATTTCAGTGATTTGGTCCCATACCTGGGCTTCCATAGCCTGATCCATAAATCTGGCTATCTTCTGCCTGAATTGTTCAGCAAAATTGCTGTAGTAACAGTCAGTCTGGCTCCCATCTGCTATTTCAGGGGTTTAGTGCCTCATCATCACACTTAACAAGCTCTACTTTGCATTAATGAATGTGGCTGTACAATAGATGGCTTGCTATGCAAGCAATAAAGCTCATGTTTTAGCACACCTACTGAAATCAGAAAACTCAAATGTTAAAGCAGCTCAAAAAACCTATGGTAATAATCATTAACAATTAATTAGCCCACCAACAGCAATTTCTAGCCTATGAGCTATGCTGGCCCTCCAGTGCAGTACTGAAAAGGTGCTGCAATATTAGAGCTGCCACTCTTCCGATGACAAGTTAAACTGAGGCCCTGTCTACTTGTGCAGGTGGTCATTAAAGATCCCGTGCTACTATTCAAAGAACAGCAGGGAGTTCTACTGGTGTCCTGGCCAATGTTGCTCCCTCAACTCATGCCACAAAGATAGAATTTAAATTATGTGTGTGGTAATTGGTTGCCAAATTTGCCTACATAACAACAGTTGTTGTACTTCAAAGCATTTAATACTATATGAAGCACATTGAGATGCTTCTGCGAGACTTGATAAGGCATAATATAAATTTAAGTCTTTTCTTTTATCTCAGGTTCAGAAGTGAATCCACATAGCATCCCCTATAGGAAGTTCAAAAACTCCATTTGTTACTGAGAGACACAAGAAAGGGGTCGATGTTTACTGCCTTCACCTGGCAATAATAGCCTCAAAAAAGTGGTCTGTAGCCTTACCGCCCCGTTAACACCGGCGATGTGGCCAGCTCCATTTTCAAAGGGGCCTACTGCCGGGTGTCCAAAGCACCAGCCTGTTTCAGGCGATAGGCCCCTTTAATATGGAACTCGGGGTCCTATGATGTAAATAGGACCCTCATTGTTATTTTAGGTCGGAACTGGTCATAGCTTGCGCCGTGCAGGCTATGCTGCACGCGATGGAGCCGAGGAGGATTGCCAAAGGTAAGTGTTGAATTATTTTAATAATCTGAGCTGCTGCCACCCTGGGACACCCCACCCTCCGTGATCATGACCTCACCATCCCCCCCCACCCCGGCCCCTGCAACTTACCTTGCTAGTGGCCACCTCAGCCCAATCTTGAGGCCTCAATCCGACAAGCTGAATCTCAACGCCTGTTTGGCACCCTGCAGCTCGCCTGGCAAATTTAACTGAGGCTGAGGCCTCAAAATCACAGGGGCCTTTTTGCTGTCAGGACGAGCAGCCAACCAGTGCCGGTCAATTACCCAAAAGTCAAAATAGACCCCAAGGAAATTAAATATGACACACATCCATGTAGGGCTCATCTCTTGACTTAGAAATGCGTACTCTGTTATTTTTATCAGAGTAACACACTGGTAAAGTGACTGAGTAGCATCAATTGTGTAGTTAAAGTAATTTTTGAGGTTAAAATAACTGTCAGTAAGTTTGAATATGTATTGTCAGCAGATTTACAAGGGAAGATATTTTCATTGGCGAAGTTCACAGATGAGCATTTAATTTTACATTCTTGTGTGTGCTATTTTTATATACATATTAACCGGTTTAAAATAAAGCATTAAGCATTTGTTCATTAATTCCATTGATCAGAATTTCGACAACATAGTGTCATGGTCGATAATTAAATCTTCCTGAATCATGGCATGCTACTGGTGAAGTTAATAATTTCAGGTACTTTCAATTAACCCGATGAATCTGATTCATAGTCGTTAGATGAACTCAGTTAGTTGTGCTGGATTTCTTCAAACCAATTCTGTACATTTTAATGATAAATTACAAAAGTGTAGATTAAGATTTTTTAAAAGGAAATAGATTCCATTACTGTTCATTGGCCATCCATTCATTGATATGCCAATAACTCAGGCTTTGACTTAGGATTTAGACAAATTCATTTCATGCTTGAAAGATCATTACAATGATATTTAACGAGTTCAGCCTTCTCTGTCTTCCAAGGGCTTTCAACAAAGACCAGTTCCAGAAAACAAAAATAAAGAATGTAGATTGAGCACTTTGGTGTCAGCCTTTCTCCCTGAAGATTGGAGGAATGGTGAACAGATGTGGGTCAATGATTCAAGTAATACTAGAACTACTTTTGACCCTTGGTGAAAGTGCTTTAAAAAAAGGTTAAATAACTCTCCATTGTAAAATAACATCAATGTGAAATAGCCAATTCTGTTTTTTCTTTTAAAATATAAAGGCATTATTGCTTTCCCCCTTTGTACTAATTATTAGTTGCATTTGTTACTGCAGTATACCAATCAGTTTATCATGTAGGTTTTAGACATGCATTGATGTTACAAATACAATAAATAGAGTCTAGTTTCATTGGATCAAGAAGCAATAATATTGATATTAGATACTGCCATTCTTATTTGAGATAGTATCCTAGAAAATCTATAAACTTCTTAAAAAAAACACACTATGAAATTAATGTACTACGCAATTCTAGGCAATACAATATCTTTAATGAGAAACACCCCCCTCCCCCCCCCCCCCCACCACCACCACCCTCCACCAATTGTAGGCCCAGGATATTCCTTCTAAATAAAGATCTATCCCAGAGCACACCCAGTAATATCCTGCCACTGTCTTATGCACTTCCTCCATTGATCATTACTAATCAAGCCCACTGCGTGCAAAGAATATGGCGTTAGTGGCTTTAGATTATCATTGGGCAACCCGATTTAATTTGCATCATAATGGCCATGTTGCTGACAGCGGAAACTATCCTGATCCCAGCCCATAATTAACCTCTAATTCAGCAAGCAGTGGAACTCAGTTAGTACTAACCTGTCACTACAGGTTACCTGGTTAATTTTGCAAGCACGAGTAACCTAATACCAATATTATTTTTGGCTTAAATTACTACATTATGCTGAACTTACCTTATTCTACCTAGTTCTACATCTCACCCATGTGCCACTTAATTGTTATCTGCATCAGAGCCCGCTCAATACTGCTCCAGCGCACTATTAAACAGAGATCGAGCAATGGAACCCAACTGTTTCCATACCATGCTTCCACTTTTCTGGAGGTCCAAGATGGACAAGCCCCCAGACAAAGGGAAAAAGGGCGTCCCCAATGCTGTCCTAATCCTGATGGCCATCTTTGTGTGTGGCTGCCTCGAGATGTGTGTAGAGCCCTGGTACGCAAACACCAAGTGTCACTTTGTGCTGAGTTTCTACTTGTCCACTACACTGAGAAGGTTGGGTCTGGCCACGCTGGCCGAGCAAACACAGGACCTCCCGTCCAGCTGGACCATACCCACCACCTATTCCAGGTGGAGAAGCTCCTGAAGAGGAACCCTTTCAACCATAAGGCCGTCAGACAATGGTCGGCACAAAACTTTCTGGGGGTCCTGCAGGGAAGGGAGAGGGTGGATCCGATCGGACAGTTCCCCAACCAGACAGTCGAAGCCATTTGGCAAAACCTCTCATCGCTAGAACTGACCAAAAGGCACCAGGATGTAGCATGGATGGTGGTGAGAAGGGCCATCCCAGTGCGGTCTTTCCTACCTGCATGGCATCAGCTGGTCTTCCAGCTGAAGGAGCTGTCCACGACCGAGTGCTGCCGACTGGCACAATCCAAGATCCAGGAGTACATGCTGCTGGACGCACTGAAGCGAAGTGCGGCCTACGCAAAGGCTCTATGGGGAAAGGCTGTTGTGTAAGGTCATTTCACCTTGTATTGTACAGCATGTATTAGAAGCTATGTACTGTATTTTGAATTGTAATAATGGAATTATATTGTGTATGATCTGTATTGTTTTGTTTTTGAATTGTAATTATGATATCTACGTTGTATCCTTAAATTTTATGAAATAAGACATATTTTGAAATTTTAAAAAATGCTTCTGATTGTGAGTGAAAGCTTTGCATACTCCTATTGTTTCTCACAGTGAGGATTGTAAGTCCTCTAAGTGGGAGCTACTCTCAAGGAAGAAGATTTGGTTTGAATGTTTTTAGGGCCTTCCAAGCACCTTAATACTTTTCTGATCTGCAACATCTAACCTTCCTTAAACCCAACAAGTGTGTCATTACAACATACCCTGAGCTTCCCTAACGTGCTATGTTGTGGGCTCTTTTAATCAAATTCAGACTTATGGGACAGAATTTTAACTTTGAGAAACGGGTGAGTTGGGGGCGGGGGACATTGAAAATCACATCAATTTCAGACCCGCTCCCAACCCGCCTCCAACCTGCCCATTTCTGCTTTTCACCGGGGCGGGTTGAGGGGCGGGCAACCAACCTGCTCCCAGCAGGCGGTGACTGACCCCCAATCCCTCCCTGCATGACTGACTCCTCCGATGACTGACACCCCCCTCCGTGAAGCCTGTGCCCATCAGTGTCCCATGCCCACTCATGCTCACTGGTGCCCCCATGCCCACCAGTGTCCCAATGCCTACCAATGCCCCACTGGTGCCCTTATGCCCATCAGTGCCCCCATGCCCACTCATGCCCCCTGTGCCCACCTATGCCCCCCATGCCACCCCCATCCATAAAATGAAAGACTTACCTGAAGACTTACCTTCTCACATTCTCTTCCTTGCTCTGTTCCTGTCTGACTGAGACCAGCCTGTCAATCAGGCTGGCCTGTCGGATGGCAAACCGACAAAAAAAATAAAAGGAGTCCTTACATCAAAATCGTAAGGACATCCGGGAAACCTGTACTTCCGGGTTTCCCGCCTGCTATTCGACCCCTTCGCCCCCTTCCTGGCTCCGGGCTAAAATTACCTCCATGGTGGCTGATATAAAGATCTGAGGCACCCAAAGCACAGCTGCCCTTTGAGTGACAGGATTATCAGGCATGAAGGCCTACTCAGCATCCAATGTACACAGTGCACAACTCCCTCTCTGTGCTTTGCGCGTATTGAGCCTGCGTGCTGACTTATTGAGGCTTCAGATGTCATGTAAATGAAGGGATCTCCCCATAGTGTGATTCGGGGCCCTGAACAGTGCTTCAGTTGCTCAGTACTTGATTCAAGGAAGGCCTGTTACAAATATTACCTTTTTTCCTCAGGGTGGCTTTCCTTCTGTCTTTCATTGCTGGCCCACCTGTTGCTTGGCTTCCAGAGGCTGATCTGCGAATGGGGTCATTCTGCCTCAAGCAATTGCTCCTCAAAAACTGGCATATTTTTAAGGGAAACCTGTAGCCCTTAAAGTAACTGCTGTTGTTCAATAATCTGCTCCACCCACCCCCGCGCTGCCAACTCCCATGGCACACCCAGCCCATCATGCACTAAGTGCTGATATTTAAATTACCTGATTTTCCATTATGGTGTGAGGTCAGCAACTTACCAAAGCAGATGCAGCAGCAGACACAAAATGCTCCTAGGGCCAGATTACTTACCCCGTTGAGTAATAAACAGATGAATTTTAATTAACCCAAAGACATTCCACTCTGTTCAGCCCTCTGCTGCAATGAAAATGAAAATCGGGAGAGGTGTATAATGTGCGACTGCAACAATATCACCTGTTTTAAACTATCACCCAAAATCAAAATTACTCCTAATTAATCTTAACCATTCCAGAGCAGGGAAGCTCATCAAAGAGAGCCCAGCTTTGAAGGAATTTTGTAAATAATTTTAAATATTTGCTCCTTGTGCCATCCGCATTATATTAGCAAACATCGATTGCTAAAGACAAGGTACAGGATAGATCCAAATTCTCTGTGTAATGGTTAACATTGCGTATGAGTGTCAGCTAGCATGTAGACTATAGAGTGGAAAAGTTCATTCGATGGATAAGAAGTTTCTTTGTTATACAGGCTCTGTCAGATTGTCACTGTTAGGCCTGGTATGCCAGTATGTACAAAAACTGTTCTACAGTCCAGAAGTTATTGCCACAGCAACTTGTAAGTCTATGAGGAATTCTTAAGCAAAGTCTTATGTTCCATTTGATGTGTAGCTGCTGTTTTCTACACCTGGTTTGCATAATATTCAAAACACAATTTCACATCCTTACTGAAGCTTATGTGCAG
This sequence comes from Heptranchias perlo, assembly GCF_035084215.1. Lineage (NCBI taxonomy): Eukaryota > Metazoa > Chordata > Chondrichthyes > Hexanchiformes > Hexanchidae > Heptranchias > Heptranchias perlo. The sequence goes on along the minus strand of NC_090325.1, from coordinate 53,318,473 downwards.
ATTGACAAGATTTATGAAATATTTCGAATAGTCATTTTTAAAAATCTTGTGAGATCTACACGCAATTTTATTTCAATTGTCTATGTAGAATGCATTTAGATTTTTATACTTATTTGTGAGTTGATATACTAAATGTGATGGAGTATATTGAAAAATAGCCTTCTGGGCAAACTTGCTGTATGGTGAAAAAGATGTAAAGTAACCCAACCAGGCAAGATGCAGAAGTTTTGTTGTTTGGAGTTTATTCTACTCTGTACCGTTAAATGCTGATATCACAGAAATGAAAAACAAACAAGACAGTCTAATTATTTTTCAATGAGAAATTCTGTCACTTTGTTCCTGAAATAATTAGTAAAACATATTTAGTTAAAAGAGCCCCTCATATAAATATTCCAATTTGCTAATTAAAGGTATAGAAGCATTGGTGGGAATTTTAACCTCCCAGGACAGGCAGGAGAGGGGCTGGGGGGGAGGGGATTAAATTCTTAAAAATGTGAAACCCGACCCCAACTAGCCGTGAACGCACCTACTTCTGGTTTAACAATAACAACAACAACTTGCATTTATATAGAGCCTTTAACGTAGTAAAATGTCCCAAGGCACTTTACAGGAGCGTTATCCATCAAGATTTGACATTGAGCTACATAAGAAGATGTTAGGACAGATGACCAAAAGCTTGGTCAAAGAGGCAGGTTTTAAGGAGTGGCTTAAAGGAGGAGAGAGAGACAGCGAGGCAGAGAGGTTTAGGGAGGGAATTCCAGAGCTTAGGGCCTAGGCAGCTGAAGGCAAGGCTGCCAATGGTGGAGCGATTAAAACCGAGGATGCACAAGAGGCAAGAATTGGAGGAGCGCAGAGATCTTGGAGGGTTGTAGGGCTAGAAGAGGTTACAGAGATAGGGAGGGGCAAGGCCATGGAGGGATTCGAAAACATGAATAAGAATTTTAAAATTGAGGCATTGCCGGACCTGGAGCCAATGTAGGTTAGGGAGCACAGGGGTACTGGGTAAATGGGAGTTAGTTCGAGTTAGGATATGGGAAGCAGAGATTTGGCTGAGCTCAAGTTTATGGAGGGTGGAAGATGGGAGGCCAGCCAGGAGAGCATTGGAATAGTCTAGAAGTAGCAAAGGCATGGATGAGTGTTTGAGCAACAGATGAGCTGAGGCAGGGGTAGTGACGGGCGATGTTACGGAGGTGGAATTAAACGGTCTTGGTGATGGAGCAGATATGTGGTCGGAAGCTCATCTCAGGGTCAAATAGGACGCCAAGGTTGCAAATGGTCTGGTTCAGCTTCAAACGGTGGCCAGGGAGAGGGATGGAGTTGGTGGCTAGGGAACGGAGTTTGTGACGGGGACCGAAGACAATGGCTTCGGTCTTCCCAATATTTAGTTGGAGGAAATCTTTGCTCATCCAGTACTGGATGTCAGAGAAGCAGTGTGACAAATCAGAGACAGTGGAGGGGTCGAGAGAGGTGGTGGTGAAGTAGAGCTGGATGTCGTCAGCCTACATGTGAAACCTAACATTGTGTTTTCGGAAGCTGAGGGGCAGCATATAGATGAGAAATAGGAGGGGGCCAAGGATAGATCCTTGGGGGACACCAGAGGTAACAATACTGGAGTGGGAAGAGAAGCTATTGCAAGTGATTTTCTGGCTTCGTTTGGATAGATAAGAATGGAACCAGGCGAGCACAGTCCCACCCAACTGGACGATGGAGGACTGACATTTTAGGAGGATGGTGTGTTCAACCATGTCAAAGGCTGCAGACAGGTCGAGGAGGATGAGGTGGGATAGTTTACCATGGTCACAGTCACATAGGATTTCATTTGTGACTCTGATAAGGGATGTTTCAGTATTGTGGCAGGGGTGGAAACCTGATTGGAGGAATTCAAACATGGAGTTGAGGGAATGATGGGCACAAATTCTGAGGCGACAATGCATTCAAAGACTTTGGAGAGGAAAGGGAGGTTGGAGATGGGGTGGTAGTTTGCAAGGACAGAGGAATCAAGAGGGGTTTTTTTGAGGAGGGGGTTGATGATGGCAGATTTGAAGGGGAAGGAGACAGCACCCGAGGAGAGGGAACCATTAACAATATCAGCTAACATGGGGGCCAGTAAGGGAAATTGGTGGAAATAGGGTTGAGGGAGCAGGAGCTGAGTCTCGTGGTCAAGATGAGCTCAGAGAGGGAATGAAGGGAGATAGGAGAGAAACTAGAGAAAGATTTGAGTTCAGGGCTAGGGTGGGATGTGGGAAGGGAGGGAAGCAGCAGAGGCAGCTCATTGGATGGTCTCAATCTTAGTGACAAAGAAGTCCATGAGCTCCTCACAATTGTTGTTAGATGTGAGGATGGAGGAGGCAGGGGAGAAGGGTTTAAAAAGATGGTTTGTAGTGAAGAGAAGACGGGGGTTATCTTTGCACTCCAGGATGATCCTGGAATAGTGAACAGTTTTGGCAGAGGAAAACAGGACCCGATAGTGCTTTGTGTGGTCCAGCCAGATCTGGCGATAAATGGCTAAACCAGATGTCTGCCATAAACATTCAAGTCTGTGTCCCTTCGACTTAAGGGAGCAGAGATGAAGGGGGTACCAGAGGAAATGACCAGGGTGTGAAAGAGAAATGGTTTTAATGGGGACAAGGGCATCAAAAGTAGAGGTGAGGGTGTGATTGAGCAGATCAGTAGCTGCAGAAATATCGTGGTGAATGGAAGACCAAAGGCTAGACAGTTGGGAATTTGAAAGTGCCATTGTAAGTGACCTGGGGGAGAGATTTTCCAGGGGCAGACACAAAAGGAAGTGGGGTTGGGAGGGGGAAGGAGGACGTGGGTGGAGAGGGATACAAGTGATCAGAGATGGGAGTAGAGAGGCATGTGAAATGGCAAGGTCGAGGGGGTGGCCATGAATATGGGTAGGGGAGTTTATATGGAGGGGGAGATTAAGGGAGGATAGGAGGGCAGTGACCTCAGAGGAGAGACCGCGTGATGAGTTGAGATGGAGGTTGAAATCACCAAGGATGAGAAGTCGCTCAGTGCAGAGGCCGAGGGAGGAAAGCAGTGAAGATATCCAGTGCGGGTTGGGGGGCGGTTGAGTAATCTGGTCTCAAGACGCGGGTCAGTAATTACAATATGTAAATGAGGCTGCTGGATCCAGCAGGTAAGTGCTTTTCCAGCACTGCTTGTGGGCCAGGAGCAGCAGGAGTGCTTCCCCGCAGCCCCCCCAAACTAAACTGCCGCAATCTGCCACTGTCCCCACAATCAGCCGATCCCCCCTCCTCCAGCAATCCAATCTCTTCCCCCGCGATCTCTCCCTCCCTCCCTCCCACCTCTCTGGTCCCCGGCTGCGGCCTTCAACGGCAGGCCTTCCCGCCCGAGAGCCAGCCAGCCTCTCAATCTGGCCAATTGCTGGGCGGGAAATGGAGAAAAAAAATTAAAATGAGGTCTTGCCATTAAATTCGGCAGGACCTCCGCCTTTCCCTTATTTCCGGGTTTCTTGGCCGCTGACGTTCGGCCCTGTTCCCTCCCCAGCTCCCCGCAAATATCGGGGCCATTTTCTTCTCTTCTCGCCTGCAGTCACTGGATTCTTCCTGGGGTGCAGTTCCACGGGTTCACCGTCCCCCTGAACCTCGCCCAATTGCTTATTATTTATTTGTGAACACAGTCAGTGAGGATTAGCAGGCTATTCAACAGTAGGGGCATCACAGTCAATCCCAGTCCTATTGCAGGATCCTGTTCCTGCCATAGAGGTAAATTTTCAATTTCAGCATTCCTGGAGTCTAAAGCTCTGGGCTGGGAGTACTGGAGACAAAACTTTACCCCATGGTGAATAGCTTTTCTGTAACTAAAACAATTTCTGTAATCTTCTGTAAACAAATCAAAATTGGATGTAATACTATACACTATGCGCCTACGAGTTGGCTTCGTGACAAAGTAATGAAGGTATTATTCGACTTCATTTTGTTTAACTAAATGACCTATTGCAAACAAAAAACATGCCTAAACAAAGTGCTTTGATTCTTATAGTGCAGATGCTAACATTTAGCGTCATTCAGAAGCATTTTCTTTTTCACATTGGTGCAAGAATCACAGTATGACTGCAGCTGTACTGGCGTCAGTCTGGGACTGGTATAACTACAACTGAGTGAAGCCAATTTTTTAAATTTTAAAACCAAAGTTTAAAAAGAGGGCTGCCATTAAGTATTTAATGTGAGAAAAGAGGCACTTTAATAAATTTACAGTGTCATGCAGAGAGTTTAAGGATATTCTTTATTGTGCTGTATACATTGATGATAAAATACTGTTCTAACAGAACCAAAAATATTTTGCTGCAATATATTTGCATTTAATGAATTACAAAACTGCAAAGTGCCTTAGTTTGCGCTGTTAGATATTGGAGCTACAAGGGAAATATCGATTCATACAACAAATTACTAAAATTCTGAGGGCAAAATGTGACAGAAATGACTTCAGAGCAGGCCTTCTGGGTCACATCACAAATATATTGTCTGTGAATGACTTGTGGATATTTGAAGTTTTGTCACACATGCAAGCTACTTTAATATTCTGGTTTGATAAAATGATATAGAAATGTTTTTGAAGTTTAACAGATCATACATTGAACCAACCATTCATAAAGTGGTCGTCCCATCAAAAAGCTTGTTTATTATATAACATTGGCGAAAAATGTTCCTTGGCTGGCTTTTTATTCTTGAAAATCAAGTACATATTCTAGAATTAGGGGGTATAGTTTCAGGATAAGGGGTTGGCCATTTAAAACTGAGATGAGGAGCAATTTCTTTACTTAGAGGGTTGTGAATCTTTGGATTTCTCTACCCCAGAGGGCTGTGGATGCTGAGTCGTTCAGTATATTCAAGGCTGAGATTTTTGGACTCTAGGGGAATCAAGGGGATCAGGCAGGAAAGTGGAGTTGAGGTCGATGATCAGCCATGATCTGATTGAATGGCGGAGCAGGCTTGAGGAGCTGTATGGCCTATTTCTGCTCCTATTTCTTATGTTCTTATATTACTTCTCGTAAATATATTTTAAGACAATATTAACAAAAGTGGAAGTTTACACCTTTATTATTGGAAATATACATATTTTTCTGTGGGATGGAAAATGAAACTGGCTCCGTTACTTACATGCCTGTTGATTTTCCTGTGCGTGCTCTCTGCAAAAGAGGAAAATCTGCTCCTATATTTTATGTGGAAAAGGCATGAGATATATTCTGAAAGGGTATTCTTTCAGAAATACTTAAAATTTTAGGAGAAGTCTATTTAATAGCCTTCGATTATGTTTCAGAGTTTTATTTCTAATATACACAGCAGATTGATCAGCATCTATGAGAGAAGGGTAGGTAATTGAGCAGCTCTTCATTTTCAACATTTCATGCTTCTATTTCAGATTTTGAACATTCGCTGTTTGCCCTCTGATCTCGACCATAATAGTTGGGGCAGCTTTGAAACAGATCAGTTTTATTACTCACATGTCCAGTCATCTGCTAACACCAACAGGGAAAAAAGCTATGTTTCGCCCCCCCTCTCATTTCCAACATTGAGACCAATAGAATTAAAAATCTATTTATCATTTATTTCAATGGAAAGTGCTGGGATGCTGTACGTACCATTCAGTTGCAAGCTCTGCATGATCTCAAAAGTATGACACTAATGCAATTCATTGTTAAAGTGAGGATTACTAACACTTCCACCTATCTTTCCACATACTGTGTTATTTTTCCTTTTCGTGTACTGTTTCATCAGATCGATAGCTGAGTTATTTAGATCAGACTGTACCAGCTGTCGGAGATGTTAGAGGGATGGTCCGGTCTACTGGCAGATTTTTGTTCCAATAAACCAGAACTATATTTTCCCCTATTAAATCAAATAAATATAATTTGTACCTTCTTTTCTGACATTCCATTATGCATTGGATGATTAGATTCAGGTTAAAATATATATGTAATGCAGTTTTTAGTTCTGATGAATAGTTGAACCCCCAAAACACCATAGTTGTTTTTCTTCACAGATGTTGGCTGACCTGCTGTATATTTCCAGCGTTTTCTGCTTTTATTTGTGTAATGCAGTACTTCACTTCCATCTGGGCTCATCAAGAATGTCTGGTAGCTCTTCATGAGCTCCATACAAAAGTTTTCACAGGTCAATGCCAAATTCAATGATTCCATCTGATTTAAAAGCAAGTTCCTGTCAAACTATTTTCAACGTGGTTAGTCTGGAAAAGGCGGTGCAATTTCCACTCTTATTTGATCCAACGTGACTTCTTTCCTAAACTGACTCTATTCCAGCCCTGAACTATTTAAATCTGTTGCAATCAATCAGGATGAAGCAGTACAGTATTACATCAGTATTATTGGAGCACTGTTAAGTGCTGTCATTAGACTATTTTGGCTGTTGAAATTTATACTTATACATCTACCATAAAACACTAGCCTTTCCTACATTATTTATTAGTTTTTGAATGACTTTTGGTGATAGTAAAATAAGATCTGTACTGATTAAAATAACAATCAGAAATACTTGGAAATGGAAATTTTGTCTAAGACTTACGAGGTAGATTTGAAATAAGAATGAAACAAGTTCCAGAATGAATTGAATTATTAAATACTGGACAAAATGTATGTGAGGTGCAGCCCACATTTGCATATAGGCACATCAGGGAAGTGCTGCCCAACATTCTGAAAGGTTTTAGGAGTTCAATACAAAAGAACAACAATCAACTAGATGGAACCACACCATCCAGATTGCATGAAAGGACAGCAATCATTTGGGAGGATATCAAAATTAATGCAATGTGTTTTCAGGAAACAAGCAGCAGTGGGTACAGAACACTTAGCCCTTGAAATGCTTTAAGAAACTTTATGTAGAATTTTCTAAAGCTTTCAATGGATAGTTATTGTCTTTGAATTTAATTCAGCTTTAAATAATTTAATTCTGAAGCTGATGTCAATAATCATAGATATATCAAAATTCTGACTTGCTGGTTAGTTTTTGTATAGTTCACTATTGACCTCCTACATGTCACTGACATAGGTTGGTTTTCAAACAAGACTCAGGAATTTTCTAATTTGTTGAAGGCATGTTGAAAAACTACAATCATATGGGAATGGACTTGTAGAAATATCAGCACTTTAATATTTACCAAGACTCTGTCAACAGTTAGATGACACTCTAGACAGTTCCAAGAGCTAGAACAAGGTACTGACAAAATGTCCCTTGGAAAGAGGCAGAACCAAGATATGAGTTCATAAAATCTATTGATATTGTTCAAAGATTTTTTGGTTCAACCTAATATTGTGAGAAATATTTAAGATGCTACCTGGGGAGTGCACCTTTTTGATTAAAAAAAAACAGTTGGTAGGATGTTTTGGAAGACAGGAATCCACAGCAAATATTTTAACGCATGGGAGTTTTGAAATTTCTCTTAAGAAAATATTTACATTCCATACGAAAGTTAAACACTTCTGAAAGTTATAAGTCAGTGGGCAAGTTTTACCAGGTCTAAGCCTGGAAGCAATGGCACATTCCATCTCTCAGGTAAGGACGAACTGGCAGGACCAGTCACGTCCAGCAGACGTGCACCTCCTGTTGACCAATTACGGTGTGACATTAATGGTGGCTATGGAGTAGATTGTGACCCAGATCATCCCGTGCTCTCAGCTGAAGAAGGAAGCATAGCAGTGGGTGGCAGCAGTGGGGACCTAAGGGGATAAAATGGGAAGCATGTGTTAACCCCCTTACTGCAAGTAACAAATACTGTAAATATTACATTTCTAAAAAGTGAATTCTTGATAGTCAGCAGTAAAGAGGTTAAAAAACAATGGTGACAAGATTGCTTATAGTATGTATAGCATGTAGGTGCAAGTCAACAAATATGAAACAGCATTCTCATTCATGCAGTTAAAAGTGATCCATGCACACGATACTAATAACACAGTTAGCTCTGAGTACACAGTCAGAACAGCTAAACCTGCGTTTAAATATTTCTTGATCAGGTGCACTATTCATTTGATCAAAGATCAGTAACATAGTGTTATAGCTGCAATATTTGGAAAACAATAGTGTGTGCATCATGTACTTTATAGAATTACACAGACAAAGGAGGAAAGGTTTTCACTTATATGTTATTTTATTGCCAATATCTGCCTTGTTTTAATATTCTATTCAGAATATACCACATATTGGTTTACAGAAAATAAAATAGTTTACAAAGACATTTACACATCATTAAGGTCCATAGACACCAAAAATGCATCAATACAACGTATAGATAATCTAAAACTGACCAACTCGTCTTGAATGAATATATAACACAATAGTAATTTTTAAAAACTCTATCTACAGTTATGAATATTAAATTCTACACAACAGTTAAATAAATATCACATTATATGCAGATATTTCTACTTATGCCAGTATATTACTATTATACTGTATGGCACCTTGCATTTGCACTTAAAACATCCATACCAATCATTTGTTTTTTCCAGAATTCTCAAATCGCTAAACCTTCAGAGACACATTCTTTCCATTTTTAATTATATATTAAAAACAGCAGCTCATGATCTGAATATTGACTGCACCAGCAAATGCACAACTGTCCATTTCATAGCATCAGTTGCTAACATTGTTTCTAGTGGCACATGCTAGAAGTGACAAATATATATAAACTCATAAAATCTTTACTTCAGTAAATAAACTGTCTTTTTTCTTCTGAATTCAGGTGCAAAGCATTTCAAAACAATGATCTCATTTGAAGAAAGCCTGATGCGAATATTCATACACCTAATTTGCAATTCAACTTCAATACTCCACATTTATTTCAAATATATATTTAAGAAGGACATTTTTTCTGTTTGATTTTCTTGGATAATGAGTTTCCATTTTTAAAAGCTAGTTTTGATTCTGTTGCAATTGGGTCGGGAGTTATTCAGTAAACTCACAGCCATAACCTGATGGCATAATCCATTACATAATCCATCAGACATTTACTAAGAATACTCACATCAGAGGTACAGTATTTACACTTGCACAGAGTGTATTCCTGGGGCAAATACGATATTATTTGCTTGTGGAAATACATGAATAAACAAATGACTAGGTCCTTCACTATAGTGAGCTAAGTGAAGTCATCTACAGCTCACAACACGTGTTAAAATGTTACAACTTGCTTGAATTTTGCTGCTGCAATTAGAATCTAGTGAAGACATTACAAGGCACAATTAACTCTTAACATTCAACAACTTTTCCACTGTGACATTTATTTGTACATTTGCCAACATATGTAACCAATTTCCCTGTCTTCCACAATAACAGCTTTACTGGGGTCTTTCCTGTAGGATTTATATTCTCAGGTGCCCACTAAAATACTAATAGCAGCATCTAAATGAATCAACTTGCATAATAATAGAATATTATTTTTAAGACTCTTTCTAAAACAGGCATGAAAGGCTCAACTGCTCTAACACTGTACAAGTGTATCCATTTTATTTAATATGTACAAAATATTGTTTGGCATGTTGTTGAAAATACTAGGAATTACTTAATGTTTTTCTTATTATAGTCTAAAAATATTGACTTATTTGCTGTATACCCCTTTAAAACAGTATTCCCAAATTTTTCAAAGGTATATAATGTTTATTGTCAAAGATGAAAGTCAATGTTCATTGTACAGTCCATATAGTTTTGTATGAAAAGTATAACTGAATCCATGCACTGCACTACAGTTTTCAAAATCGCAGTGATCACAATCCTTGGTAATTAAAGCCAACAATTATTGTGTAAAACAAATGATTTGTAGCTGCCAGTGATTGAGCCACTGTTTACAGTCTTACGAATATGACACAGCAATAAAGTTTACTGGATTCATAATGCTAATGTGCCTTGGGCCGGATTGTACATTAAAAGCACTATATAATTGCAAGTTGTTGTTGTCATTTATCTAACACTGAAGCTTTAACAATCGTGTCAGAAAAACCAAGTTACTTTTATAACACAGCAAACAGCAGCACAATTCCAGTGAGCATTCTCTAGTTTATGCAGTAACTGCAAAGTACAAATTGCAGTGCTTTACATGTAAAATAGGAAAAACATATTCACACAGATGGATGCACAGAAATATTTTTTAAGCTGCAGGAGGGTAGAAATTTCTGTCATCGACATTATTGTATGAATGCTTAATGTTTGTGTCAAATTCTCTTTCTGCTATTTTAATGAAGGCATGAACCCATTTGAAATAAACAGGTTAACACCTCTATTACAATAGCGAAATTGAGAGATTTGATTTAAGTGCATTAAGTATTCGTGCAATAGCATTTCCAAAAGTAATTTCTACCCTATAATAGCTTTGAAGCCATCACAATGCATAATGCTTAAATTTATATCTGTTGGTATGAATTATGAATTTAAGAACCTTACTAAGGTATATTGTCTTGGTTCTAAGATCAATTTTATTCAATAAGGCTTAAAGTTTTCTCTTATTATGGATACTGGCCAGTTCCCAAGAAATATATATCGGGGTAAACAACCGTCTACAAAATATCTTCTTTTGAAGGTTCTCTTCAGTTGCCAGTGTAAGTCACTGCTGGCCTCTATGAAACAGGCTGAATCACATTTTATCATCTTCACAGAGATGAAGCTTCCAGTATAGTGGTGCAGTGTAATAAGTGAATCTTTCCTGAGTTTTCAAAAGCAACAACAAAATGAAACTATGACAAATTAATAGCCTAGTCTTCAAAAGAATGAATTTCTTATCAACCTTTCTTTGTTTGCAGTGACACCTTTGGTAAATCTCCCTAAAAATTGAAAGTTTATGAAGGAAGATTTGGTTCTACTGTTTAAGCTGTCGACAGATTGGATCGGACAGAGTCTTCTCGCAAGTGGTGATGCTTACCATTGTCAGCTTCATGCAGTTGTGCTCGTCTCTCAATAGTTATCCGGTATTTCTTCCTACAAAGAAAGGATAACAATGTTAAAGGTTTACTTTTTATGCCAGTTTAAGCAGATTATTCAGCATTATAAAAGAGTTAGAAACGCTCATGATTCAGGGTGAACTATTTTTTCTCTTTCAGATGCTGACAGACCGGCTGTTCATTTCCAACATTTTTTGTTGTTTTTATTTCAGATATCCAGAGTTCATTAACTTCTTTTTAAAAACAATTTTTAAAAATTGATATGCATTTCGCCCATTTTATGGATCCAAAACGGACGCCATGAAGTCAAATTTTGCAGCGTGACGTCCAATGCCGGAAGTGCGCCCGACAACAGATTGGTTTGGGCGCTCTTAAGGCATTTCTGCCGGCTGCCTGAAATAAATGCAGGCATCATTAAAACATGTTAACAAGGGTCCTGTGCTTTTGAGGATTCTTTTGAGAAGTTGATGTCCGTGCAAGCCTGAAATATCACTTCCTAAAGCTGCCCAGCAAATCGTGGTGGGAACAGTCAGGAAGTAGCCTTCACAAGTGATATTTAAAGGGATCCTCATTTCCATTAAAGTAAGTCTCTGGTTTGTTGTTTTAGGCTTCTAGGGTGTTTTTAGGCTAAGTTTTTTGGCTGCTTTGTCTATGGTTTGGCTGTGAAATACTTTGGAAGTGAGTTTGTGGAGGTCCTGAACCCTTTTTCAGGGTTTGCTTTTTCTCAATTGCTGAACATGAAAATGCTGCTGGGCTTGTCCTTGACAGTCCCAAATCAGAAGGAAGAACAGCACCAAAGACCTACAGAGGCTGCAAGATGAGGGAAAAGGAGGAAAAGGCGCAGGAGGCCTTACAGCATGCGGGTCTACAGAAATAGAACACTGTATCTGAACCTCACAGAGGAGCAGTGTGTAAGGCAGTTGCGTTTCAACAGGGAGACAAGTTACTTACCTGTGCCACTTGTTGGAGTGAGAATTGGGGCCCAACACCAGGGTATGTACTGCACTGCATATGGCAGTGAGGGTCACCGTGGCTCTAAACATTTGTGCCTCTGGCCGCTTCCAAACTGCTTCCAGTGACATCAGCAACATAAGTCAGTTTGCTGTGTGCATGGCAACCCAGCAGGTCAAGGATGCACTGTTGTGTGGCGACTACAGTTCATTAGCTTCCCTATGGATGCTGACATGCAGGAAGAGCACTGGGATTTACCTTTTTTTTAATAGATTTTTATGACCAGCAAACAATATTTTAGCAACACACAATGTTTTGCATACAGTTTCATTGGCTGGTTTTAATCACATGACACTCATAATAATCATCTTTTGATACCTCTTTAACAACTAAAGAGACTATTTAACAGGTATAAATTATAGAAATTTTGTGAATAAAGCTGTGGCATGCATAATTGTTGCATAACAGTGGAACTTAAAATTGAAAAAAAAATCTTAATTTATCTACAAAGTCCTACATGTAGCGAGGATCCCAGTAGAAACATAAAAGCAATCACTGGGTGCTTATTTCTGGATTAATAACTCAAACCAAAATTAAGCAGATTGCTAGGAAAGAGAATGTGCACCCAAACACATCGGCCTAGAAATTCGTTTGTACAGCGGCCATTTTTTAGGTGAAAAATGGGCGCAGAAGTGACCAATATAACGAATGACGCGCAGGCGATTATTCCGTGCCAGAGGTGTGCTGCATGCCACATTGATTAGAGAGCTCTGTAGTCATCCAGGGCGCAGGCCTGAAAATGATGTTATGTGGATCGCAGGCCTAATGCCTGTTTTAGGTCCCTTTGTGAAATTCATTGCTGTAAGTGCTGTGGTCCATTTTCTCAGGTGCACAGCAGTCAACCAGCAGTCTTTAAAAGGGATCATTGGAGGCTGCCACCCAAAAGGCCTGAACATGGAGCACTCAGGCTCCTCCTGGCCTAGTTGTAATGTGGGCCAGGAGAAGCCTGAGTGCTCTTCGTGGCCCACATTACAACTGTGGGCTGCTGATGGCCACCACTCACACCCCCCTCCCAATTACTTGCCCCCCTGCCAAACGTACTTGCTGACCGGCAAGCTGCCTTCGGTCCTGCAGCTCACTGGTACTATTCTAACGTGGCTGGTAGACCAATTTCCCGTGGTCCTATCGGCGGCCTCATTAGACGCGTTCAGTGTGTACTGCACCTGGATCGCACCCCAATGCGAGCACAATCCAATTTCTAGTTCATAATGCATTTACTTTCAAGGAAAATAAAGTTTTTATTCTTCACAATCATGCTACAACGAACACCTAAGCACAATATATTTCAAAGTGTCCTGCTTTCAGAGAATAGAGTCATAAAAGTTTAATGGAAGAATTTATACCCCTTTAGTTTCTTCAATGACTGAACATTTGAACTGAAGGGTCCAGTGAATCCTGATTGTAAAGCCGTAGAAAACGTTCTGAGTTCAAATTTGAATGCAGGTTTTTTGACTAGATTTCTGCAGCCAGCTTCAGATTGTTTGAGCCTAACAGCTGTGCTACAAAAGTCTGAAGCTGCACGTAACTGAACCAGACAGTGAACTGTGTCTAAAATTGTAACAGGTCCAAACTGGACAAATTGGGATAATTCTAAACCGATACAAATTGGCTTGATTTCAGATCAATCTGAATTTGAAATGACTTCAGAGCACATTCCTGGACACATATTTGACAGAGGTTGTTTCCGATGTGCTGGGTTTCTTTACTAGAATACTTCCAAAGTCAACAAAGCATGCTGCAGGACATTCTTAATTTATATAGATGCCTCAAATTGTGTGTTTGTCTTGCATTTTTAACATAATCAGGGTAATTTTCCGGTGCGGACTGGCAGCAGGGAACCTTGCCTGCCACCAGTACGTATTAAAAATGCTGCCCGTGATTTTGTAACATGGGGTGGGCGAGGTTGCCCAGCACATGTGCATAGTTGGAAAATTACCCCTTGGTGCTGAACAAAATACTCATATGAACTCTTTAATGAAATTAAGTATTTATTGGCATTTCAAATCAAGATTAATGAAAACCAGAAGAAAATTCCTCCTTACCCTGCAATGAGAATTCCTCTGGTCGTTATGTGTAGCAACATTTGTTAAATGTTTTCACGAAGATTTGCTCTGTTCAGTATTCCTAACAGAATCCTAAGCACATCCTTTTGGAATGTGTTTATGATTTTTCCAGAAATACTGAACAGAACAAATCTTCAAGAAATTATTTATCATTCCCCCCTGTCTTCCTCAACCCCTCCTTTAGATTGTGCCTACCATCACACACCATTACCATGCCGGGGTGGTGGGGGGTGGCGGGGGGAAGGCTGATAATCTGGTCCCAGGCCTCTGCTAAAACTGTTCTATAACCAAATACAAGATATGCATATAAGTGATTCTACCTGGTGATCCACAAGTTGAATTTCCATCTCCCCTTATGAATTCAACATAGCATCCTACCAAAAACCCAGTAAGGAATTATCAATTCATTTTGTTGGAAAAAAATAAAGCAAATAAGATTTTGATATATGTGACCAGAAGAGTGAAGTATAAATCCACTGGATGGTCAATTCTGAAACTATGATTTCAAAAACTTGAATGTAGTACTTTTGGTCAAACTCCCTAATTGGTCTTGGTTCTTAGTCTCCAAAGATTCACTACATTTCATAATGATAGATTTTACAAATTGGAACTACTCGCGTGAAGCTTAACATGCAAGACTGTAAACTGCAAATGGTAATAATTTTTGACATGAGCTCCCAGCATGCATAGCTTCATGTTGGGATTATGAATGAGAACCATTTCGGTTCGGGGTCCTCATTATAATGTATTTGTTGAGCAGCCAGTGCTAAATGTGCTCCCCATTAGGCAGCTCACCAATCTGGAGGCAAGAAGTTGGGTGAGCAACATCACTGCAGAACCCATGCAGCAAGGGCATTAAGTATTGAAGCCTATAAAGTTCAAATCCTGCAAGCGACTGCAGTAAAAACCTGTATCCAGTTTTTTCTGACTGCAACAGAGGATCGCTTTAATGAATGCTGAAAATGGCTGCATTCTGACTTGAACTGCCTAAGTTTGATGAGTGGGAGGAGAAACTGGCTGTAATGAGGCGGGCAGACAACCATGATATTGGAGGGTTCTAACTGCGTCATCTGACCCTGATTAGCATATATTCTTCAGACTCCTGGCTGTTTCCGGCAGGGACTCTGGTCACCTGGATTGAGGTCAACCTGAAAATCGGAACAGTTAGGAACTCAGCGATAAGTGTGCACTTCCATTGTGCACACTGTTTGAGCCTTACAACTACCCCATTATGGAGAGATAGGGACACAAAAATTACCCCCAGTAAATTCAACATCACTTGCATGGAGGGCCCAGATAAGCTCAAAACCAATAATTCACCTGTGACAGCCAGTATATACTCAGATGGAACTCAGGGTAGGGAATTGGTTCAGAGGTAGGAGAGAGTAGGGATAATGGGTATGTACTCCAATTGGCAGGATGTGATTAACAGTGTCCGCTAAGGAACTGTACTGGGGCCTCAGCTTTTCACTATATTTATCAATGACAAAGATCATGGGATAGAGGGCTATATATCCAGGTTTGCTGATGATGTTAAGTCAGGTGGCACAGTAAGTAGTGTAGAAGGGAGCAGAAAGTTGCAAAGAGACATTGATAGATGAGTGGGCAAAACTGTGGTAGATGGAGTTCAATTTGCGAAAGTCACCCACTTTGGACCTAAGAAGGATACTTCAGAGTATTTTCTAAATGGTAAGAAGCTAGGGACTGCAGAGGAGCAGTGAGATTTATGGGTCCATTTACAGAAATTACTAAAGACTAATGGATAGGTACAAAAAATAATTTAAAAGCCTAATAGAATGTTAGCCTTTATCTCAAGGGGGCTGGAATACAAAGGGGTGGAAGTTATGCTATAGCTCTGGTTAGACCACATCTGGAGCACTGCATTCAGTTCTGGGCACCGCACTTCAGGAAGGATATACTGGCCTTGCAGTGGGTGCAGCACAGATTAACCAGAATGATACCATGGCTGAAAGGGTTAAATTATGTGGCCAGGTTGCATAGACTACGCTTGTATTCCCTTGAGATAGAAGATTAAGGGGTGATTTAGTTGAGGTGTTTCAGATGATTAAAGGATTTGATAGGGTAGATTGAGAGAACCTACTTCTTCTGATGGGGGAGTCCAGAACATGATCTAATTAAATGGGGGACCAGGCTTGAGGGGCTCAATGGCCTACTCCTGTTCCTATGTTTTTACGTTTGTAAGTGTAAATAGGGACAAAATCTACAAAAAGTTGACAGTCATCATGAGAGAGTTAGCATGTACTGGGGAAGGACCCACTGGACTGGAAACAAACCAGTGTGGTACCTGTTTTCAAAAAGGGTAACAAACCACACTTTGATAATTCCAGACCCATTAGTCTTACATCCCGTAACTGAGAATATAATGGAATTGTGGAACTGATTACTCGGAGCAAACTTGAGGATTACCTATATTAAAACCACCTAGCAAATGACAGCCAGCATGGTTTCATGTTGGGGGAGATCATGCCTGTTGAGTAAATTGCATGCAGATGGACATGAGGATCAGTGACAAATGCAAGCTTACTCTGCCAACAGAAGCTAATTTCTTCCTCTTGTGAACAGAACAAATGTTATTGCAGCAGATCCCCCAAATTATTCATGGTAATGGCACTTAAGCAAAATCTAGGGGTTGTTCTGCAGGGTCTGTTGCAGCCAATAGTTATAAACTGATTTGAAAATGCAATATTGGGCTTAACTGATGCACTGCATTTGGGGGTGAGTGAGGCAGCAGAGTATGGAACTTAAAGGAGAAAGCATTACAATACCATCAGTACAAAGTCCTTTCCGTCAAAGTCAATGGAAATAAAAATCGGGAGAGATGTAAAACGGGCTGCCGATTCGCTATCACCAGTTTTATACTATCACACAAAGTCAAAATTTGCCCCATAGAATCTCACAGCGCAGAAGGAGGCCATTCGGTCCATCATGCCTGTGCTGGCTCTTTGGAAGAATTGTCCAATTATTCCCACTCCCCTAATCGTTCCCCAAAGCTCTGCAAATTTTCCTTTTCAAGTATACATTTAATTCCCTTTTGAAAGTTACTATTGAACCTGCTTCCACCACCCTTTCAGGCAGTGCATTCCAAATCATAACAACTCGCTGCCTAAAGAATATTCACCTCATCTCCCCACAGGTTCTTTCACCAACTATATTAAATCTGTGTCCTTTGGTTACTGACTCATCTGCCAGCAGAAATAGTTTCTCCGTATTCACTCCATCAAAATTCTTCATAATTTTGAACTCCTCTATTAAATCATAGGAACACAGGAACAGGAGTAGGCCATTCAGCCTCTCGAGCCTCTGAATGAGATCATGGCTGATCTGTATCCTAACTCCATTTACCCGCCTTGGGGGGTAAATTGGATTAGGCCATAAACCGAACGTGGGTACCGCAATCCGCGTCTAACCCGCGCCCGGTGCTTCCTGCGCAGGCAGGACAAGACATTTGTCTGGCCTCAGTACATACTTGCAAGCAATGTTGCAAATCAGTGTTGACATGAGGATTCAAGGACAGTCACACTTTTCACCAGCAGGGGGAGCCACAATCTCTTAAAGGCAGGATGTCAATCTGACAGCCTGCCAAAAACTCTTAAAGGTAGCCGGTACCTATTATTTGCTAAAAATAGCAGTCTGCTGTCTGCACGGAGTCTGAACAGAGATCAGACATTGCATACATAAAACATAGATGCAAGTCCCGTCCCTATGTTTACAAACTGTTGAGTTATGTTAAAACATTGAATAAAGGTTGCGGACTACTAAATCCCACGCCCTCCAATCTGCATGCCAGGCCTCACCAATCTGCCGGTCCGAACTGGTACCAGGTCTTCAAGAGTCTCTGCTGATGTACTAGAGGTCTTGGTGCAAGAGGTGGACAGAAGGAGGGGCATTCTGTATCCACGTTACGGGGGGGGGGGGGGGGGCGCAGGGGCAAGAGGCCATCCAAACATTTGCTAAAAAGGCAGTGGGAGGCAGTAGGGGATGCCAAGCGCATAGCACCACAAACATGGATGCAGTGTAGGAAGAAGTTCAATGCTTTGACACGAGTGGTCAAGGTGAGTGAGGTCCGTCAAGTGGCATCTCCTACCAACTGCATCCACACACTACACCCCCCATCACCCATCTACCAACAAACTCTTTCAATCAGTACTCAACTCTGCCAATCAGATGCTGCCTCTCACCCTCACACATTACCACTGTTGCAAGCCGCCCACCCACAACGCAAAGGCCACACACACTGGCAGCTATTCAACCATGACAGGCACATCACCCAGACACATGTCCCGCTTTCTTGCAGGAGAAGGTGGAGCATAACAGGAGGCAGCAAGTGGCAGTGGCATTTAGCCCCTCGAGCCTGTTCCGCCATTCAATGAGATCATGGTTGACCTGTGACCTAACTCCATATACCCACCTTAGCCCCATATCCCTTAATACCCTTGGTTCACCGAAATCTATCAATCTCAGATTTAGAAATCACAATTGAGCTAGCATCAACTGCTGTTTGGAGAAGAGCGTTACAAACTTCTCACACCCTTTGCGTGTAGATGTGTTTCCTAACTTCACTCCTGCACGTCCTGGCTCTAAATGTTAGGCTACATCCCCTAGTCCTAGTATTCAAGTGTAGGAGACCTCCAAAAACAGGTACAAATGCACCAGCAGCCAGAAGCAATAATCCAGCAACTAACCTGTAAATCCTGCATGGTCCCTTTAAATAGAGCTGGTGGGGGGTCCTCCAACCACTCTAAGACATGTTCAGATGATCGTGGTTAAGACTGTGCGTTGAGTGGAGCTTTAAGTCCCAAAATGGCGTCTATCACTTTCAATCAGCGTTGTACACTGATCAAAGGTATATTCTGCCTGCTTTACATGCTGCTGGCGTTCATTATTTGCACGTGCGCTAAACCCTTTACCAAGATGGCGCACATCACGCATCCAAGACGCCATCTTGGATGTTCGGGAGGTTGTGAAGCGCCGAAACAATAAGTGCTAGACGGCCCAATTTCAAGCCCCACATCCTTTAATACCCTTGGCTAGCAAAAATCTATTGATCTCAGATTTAAAATGATTAATTGAGCTAGCATCTACCGCTTTTTGTGGAAACGAGTTTCACACTTCTACCACCCTTTGCATGAATAAGTGTTTCCTAACTTCTCCCCTGAATGCCCTGGCTCTGATTTTAAGGTTATGTCTCCTTGACCCAGACTCCTCCACCAATGGAAAAAGTTTCTCTCTATCTACACTATCTATTCCTTTCAAAATCCTAAAAACCTCAATCAAATCACCCCTTAACCTTCTATATTCCAGGGAATTCAAGCCTGGTTTATGTAATCTAGCCTCATAATTTAACCCTTGGAGTCCTGGTAATATTCTGGTGAATCTGCGCTGCATTTCTTCCAAGGCTAATATGTCTCTTCTAAGGTGCAGTGCCCAGAACTGTACACAGTACTCCAGATGTGGTCTAACCAGGGCTTTGTATAACTATAGCAAAACTTCCTCCCCTTTATATTCTAGCCCCCTATCAAAATCTAATCTCCCCTTATCCTTCTCTGCTCTAAGGAGAACAATTCCAGTTTGTCTAGTGTTTCCACATAACTGGTATCATTCTGGCAAACCTCCTTTGCCCCCACTCCAAGGCCATGATATCCTTCCTAAAGTGTGGTGCCTACAATTGGACACAATACTCTTGCTGAGGCCTAACCAGTGACTTATAAATGTTTAGCATAACTTCCTTGCTTTTCTACTCTATGCCTTTACCTATAAAGCCCAGGTATATGTATGCTTTTTTAACAGCTTTATCAACTTTTCCTTCCACCTTCAAAGATTTGTGTACGTGAAGCTCCAGGTCTCTCTGTTCCTGCACCCCCTTTAAAATTGTACCGTTTAGTTTATATTGCCTCTCCCTATTCTTCCTCCCAAACTGCATCACTTCACGTTTCCCCCCAAACTGCATCACTTCACACTTTTCTGCAATAAATTTCATCTGCCAACTGTCTGCCTATTTTACCAGTCTGCCTATGTTCTTGCCTTGTGACTTTGGTTACAGCAACACCTGAACTGGAGTTGCCTGAGCGGGAACAAAATTAACACCGGCTGGGTACTGCTGTACATCCAACTAGTATTCATTTTTCCGGAATGTATTAACCTCTAAGATAGTCCCAACACTAACTTCTCTGTTGATGAACTGAATCTCTGAAAAATCCCCATAACCCAAATAATGAGAGTGGCTCTAGGTGTAAAAGAAGAGCTGAAATGGCCATTCTCCATAGTGGAAAAAATGCATTGCTAAGCTGACGGTATTTCTTACCACGTGGGAGATACGTTCCTCAATTTAAAGTTAGCTGTACGGATAGGGAAGTACTTAGTAATATAGGAAAATACAGGACCAGAAAAGACCACTGCAGTCCATCTGGACGGTCAGAAAATGTAAAAATACTGCACTATACTCCATCTCTCATACACTTCAATGGTTTCATTCACCAAAAAACTTTGTACTGAATGAGCTCCTTATAGGGTTCCTTCTCCTTTAAATACTTTGAAGACTCTAAATGGGCGTTCTTCTATGAATAAAGGAATATATACTTCTAAGAGTTAATTTTCTGACTTTGCGCTCTCAGAGGGTGAGGCTGCCTCCCGCCTGGGAGTGCGAATTCCAAAAACTACACCTTTAATCTCTAACTTTTAAGCACATCTGGAGATCAAAGCACATCCTTACAACATCACTGAACTTGTGGCTTTCCCTTCTATCCCACCATGTCCTTCAGGCCACTCATACATAGAAGACAGGGTTGAAGAAGTCTTTCACTCTAACTGAGATACAATGACCTCATCTCAAAAATAGTATAATGAATTCAGCTTTCTTTATTTTGGAATTCTTCACTGAGAAAGTACTCATGCCACAGTGATAACTAAATCTCTTTCCCTGCTCCTCCCCACTCTTTGCCGTCCCAGTACTATTCTGTTTTTTGGGAAGTACTCTACATTGACAGCAGCAAGAAATATTGCGATGTGAAAGTCTGATTAGCTCTCAGTCTGGAAAAGCCCATGGCAACTTCTTGTATGTGCATTCTAATTGTGTCCATTTATTAACTTCATCCAGATAGATTAGGCAGACAGATTTGGAGACCACATTTAATTAAGAGTTGCTATGATGAGTAACACCTACCTACAGTAACACATTTACTGACCTGGTTTGGAGACACGGGCCCCCACTTCCTATAGACATGGTCGATTATATGACGCCTACGTTAATAAAGGAAGAAGAAAGACATGGAAAGCTTATGAAGTGGTGCTGATAAATGGAAATAGTAAACCCTCGCCTTTTGTGCTGCCCTTGTGTTGCACTTTGCCCTCAAATTATAGTACCCTGCCTCAGGCTGTTGCACTCTGACCTCAGTCTGTAACACTGCGTTCCATAGCAGTTTACCTTCCACCATTAACACTGGAGTGTGGTATCCACTGGGAGATGAAATGATAAAGCCAATCCCAAGTCAGTCTATTTCAAAAACTGATTCTTTGGAAGGTCATGAGGAAGGATTTTGGAAGTATGTTTCTGTGTATTCCTTTTGCTATTTCATCTTAAAAATAATACTTATGAAATAACTTATTGAAAAGAAAATAAAGTCCAGGGAGTGATATATGTTTAACACTACTTTATTGTCAACTTGATAGATATTATTATATATAGTGATATATGAAATGTATATAGATGTATTACTTCTTAAAATATGCATTGACATTTATTTTAAAAACATAAGAACATAAGAAATAGGAGCAGGAGTAGTCCTTATTGCCCCTCGAGCCTGTTCCGCCATTCAATAATAGTGAAGAAATTCCTCCTCATCTCAGTCTTAAATGGCCGACCCCTTATCCTGAGACTATGCCCCTAAGTTCTAGACTCTCCAACCAGGGAAAATAGCCTCTCAGCATCTACCCTGTAAAGCCCTCTCAGAATCGTATGTGTTTCAATGAGATCGCATCTCATTCCTCTAAACTGCAGAGAGTATAGGCCCATTCTACTCAACTTCTCCTCATAGGACAACCCTCTCATTCCAGGAATCAATCTAGTGAACCTTTGTTGCACTGTCTCTAAGGCAAGTATATCCTTCCTTAGGTAAGGAGACTAAAACTGTACGCAGTACTCCAGGTGTAGTGTCACCAAAGCCCTGTACAATTGCAGCAAGACTTCTTTACTCTTATACTCCAACCCCCTTGCAATAAAGGCCAACGTACCATTTGCCTTCCTAATTGCTTGCTGTACCTGCATGTTAACTTTCTGTGTTTTTTGTACGAGGACACCCAAATCCCTTTGAACACCAACATTTAATAATTTCTCACCATTTAAAAAATATTCTGTTTTTCTATTCTTCCTACCAAAGTGAATAACTTCACATTTCCCCACATTACACTCCATCTGCCACCTTCTTGCCCACTCATTTAATCTGTCTTTGCAGACTCTTTGGGATAAATTTTAACCCCCAAGAATGGGTGGGTTGGGGCCAGGTGGGGAGCAAAAAGACTCCATTATCAGACGGGACGGCATCCGGGCTCCAAAACGCCTGCTTCTGGGTTTAACCAGGCAGGTTTGTCTGCAAGTGGAGAGCGGACACCAGGAAATCCTGCCCCCACTTAAATCCGCCGGGCCGATACTTAAAAGGACAATGTACTCATTGAGATACGAGAGGTACTTATATTTTGTGTATTGGAATAATAGGATGAATTTAACCCTACCTGTTCTGGTTTCCCACCATTCTGAATCACATCAGGTGAAAGCAGGCGGGAAGGTCTGGATCCAGGAGGTGAGTGCCTTTATTGCACTGCTTGTAGGCCCGGAGGAGAGCAGGAGTGCTTCATCCAGGCCCAACAAGCTCACCAGGCAGACAGGAACCCCGCGATCAGCCGACCCCCGCCCCCCCTCGCCCCGCCAAGGTGGACCCAACCTATCTCCGGCTCTTCACCCGACCTCCAATCTTCTTAGCCCCCCGATCTCTTCCTCAGCCCCCCAATCTTGATATCAGCCTCCTGATCTCGTTCTCAGCCCCCCGCCCACCCCGATCTTCTCCCCAGTCCCTGCCCCCGATCTTCTCCCTGCCTCCCCCCTCGATCTTCTCCCCTGCCCCCCCCCACCCCGATTTATGATCCCTCCCTCCCTCTGATTCCTGGCTAACAGCCAGCCAGCCTGTCAATCAGGCTGGCTGCCGGGCGCGAAACCCAGAAGTGAAATTGATGGGCCTCATTAAGGTCGCATTTGCAGATCGCGACCCGCCCACTTACCTTCCGGGTTTCGCATCCAGAAATCTTTCCCTCTGCTTCCTTCCCAGCTCTCAGTTAAAATTTACCCCTTTGTGTCCTCCTCACAGCTTACTTTTCCACCTAGCTTTGTATCATCAGCAAACATGGATACATTACACTCGGTCCCTTCATCTAAGTCATTAATATAGATTGTAAATAGCTGAGGCCCAAGCACTGATCCTTGCTGCACCCCACTAGTTACAGTCTGCCAACCTGAAAATGACCCGTTCATTCCTACTTTCTGTTTTCTGTCCATTAACCAATCCTTTATCCATGCTAATATATTACCCCCAACCCCATGAGCCTTTATCTTGCGTAACAACATTTTGTATGGCACCTTATTGAATACCTTTTGAAAATCCAGATTTTTTTTTATATTCGTTCATGTGGGCGTCGCTGGCAATATACTACATCCACTGGTTCCCCTTTATTTACCCTACCATTTACATCCTCAAAAATCTATAATAAATTTGTCAAACACGATTTCCCTTTCATAAAACCATGTTGACCCTGCCTAATCATATTATGATTTTGTAAGTGCCCCATTACTACGTCCTTAATAATAGATTCCAGTGTTTTCCCGCCGCCTGATGTCAGGCTAACTGGCCTGTAGTTCCCTGTTTTCTCTCTTTCGTTTTTGACCTCAGCAGAGACCTGGTATGTCAACTGCTTGATGACATCACTGTCAGGGAGGACCTCTGTGTATTCTGGAGCAGCTTCATTCATTCATTCAAACCAGCCTCGAGGCCCGTGCAGAGCCCAGGAAAACACTACTAGATGGGAACCCTGTATGCATTGTCGTAAGAAATTTGACATTTAAGAAAATGCCAAGGCACATTTTGTCAAACATATTTTTTTCAAGTACAAATGAATGCAGCACTTTGAGCAAAAAGTACTCCCTCCTTAAACTTTCCTTAGATAGAAGGATAATTCTGAACAAACATTTGTTAATAAAAGAAAATACAATGTTTTATTTTATTTGTCTCCTCCAGGCTCCATTCCCAAATGCCACTTCTTACCTGAACAAGTAAAATGCCAGCAGCAATGCACATCCCAACAATGAGCCGACTACAATGCCTGTGACTGCAGACTCTCCAAGCCCACCTACGCAGAACAAGACAAGTGGTTACTGTTCACAGTAAGTATTTATTCATATAAAACAATGCTGCTATTCAGAAAATGCATTTCTCCAGTAACTATTTTTTGTTAATATATTAAATAAGTAACATTTTTTTCATGATTATAATTACTGCTTTTTGTTGATCCATTTCAAATTTTGTTGCACTCCAATTTGAATTAAAATGCTACTCTGCAATGAACACATCGCCTGAACTCAATGCAAGTTAAAAATGTCACCACAGAATGCTTCCAGTTTGTCTGAGGTCGTGTGTTAACAGTGATTCGACATATTAGATTACGATTCTGGTTTGAGAAAGAATGCCTTTCAAAATACATTCCCCTTAATTACTCTGAAATGGGAGAAAATGTTTAACGTTTGAAAAGAAATTACATGATTTACAGGTGGCAGTATGGTCCTTGGAAAAACCACAGCTAGGTTCATCTGGAGGTGGCATTCCATTTGCCCAGGGAAGCCTCACATTTGGCCTGAGTTCAAAGGTTCCATTCAGGCCATAGTAGTCAGCAATTACCTATAATCACAGAAACACAGAAACTTTGAGGATTTATGTAATTAAAATTCCATTCACCCCACTGTGTTATTGCCGACATTTTTGTGACGCATCTCACCACATCTATGGTCTCTTACAATATCTTTTATTTATTTATTCTCTTTGCTTACTCCACTTTCTTTTTTACAATGTAGCTTAAAAACCACCAAGCAATTTTTCAGTCCCGCAAACAAATACAAAAATTACTTGTTACAACTACAGTTCTTTTTTACACAGCATTGCTCACTGTGAGGTTTTGCAACACAGGGATGGGGAGGGGAACTGGGATGAGAAAGAGGTGCACATCACCACCAAAAGGATTTAGAAAGAAGTTTGGGAAAGAAATGAGGTAAGTGGTTTTGATTAGTTTCTGGAAAATTAATATTTTCATTACCCTCTGCAGATTAATATCATAAAAATTACACAAAGGATACCATTTAGCATTCTGTATATATGCCTCTGCTAGCTCTCCATCAGAGATACATAGTTAGCGATGTATGTAGTGTAGTGGCTTTAGTACTAGACAAGCACCCCAAGGGTTGTGAGTTCAAATCCCACCCAGTTATTAAAACAGGATTCAAAAAAGCTGGTATTTAAAGCTAGTGAATTGTCCCCCTATCTGGTCAGGCCAAACTCCAGTCCTACAATATATGGTTTACTCTTAATGCCTGTGGAAGTGGCCATTGGAAAACATCATTGCAGAATAGAATCATCTATTATATTACATATTAAATGTATCACCCAATACTTTGGGTGGTGTATATACCGAACAATCCCCGTTCATGATGTTCACCAGCAGCTCCCACAATAGCTTTTATTGCTCTTGGCTGAGTTAATCCAATAAAACATAGTACTCGCTTCTTCTACATGAGTGATACTTCAGTGCTAGGCACTTGCTTAAAAGTCGAACAGTTGGCAACTATGATTATATATTTACTAAAATATGTATCAGGAAATGGAAAATTGAATCCTTCCAACAAGCAATGAATATTATTGCAAAGTACTCAGTGCTTTTGGAACCAAGTGGCTTGACCTTGTTACCCAACAGGTGAAAAGAATGGGTTGCATAATGCTTGTTGCAGTGCAGTGACCTTATGTAAGGTAACATAATCTGCAAACTCTCTGGCATTATAGAAAACCTGTCTTCAGTTCTGAAGGCCGCATTAAAGAAGATATAACAAACACCCATCGTCTAAGTTAAATGCACATCACTAAACCATCATCCAAGGTAGCACATCTGTCTTATACCCAAAATGTTGTTGCTAATCTTCAAAAATGGGAGAGCAGGAAATAACATTTCCAACAACATTTATTTTTCAACAATATTTCCTTGCAATGATTTATGTAAAATCATTTGCAAATTTAAACAATCAATTGAATATTCCAATTTGCTAGAATTTTGATTTTAATGCAATAGTACTGAAGTGTATTCAGTAACAGTAGAATTCGGCAACAGTAGAAGACTATTTTTATCTATTTTATCTATTTTTATCTATTAGTGAAGAGTATATAAAAGACTAACTATTTTTATCTATTAGTGAAAAAGTAGATAGAAGACTATCTTTTTTTATAGCTAATCCGTTCATATGCAAATATTTATCATAGTTTTTGATGCACATCACACAAATGTTACAGAAAAGTAACTGCTTTAGTTACCTCTTGTGTGCCTGTTCCAGGATCAGTCATTGCTATCACAGAGAAATCTCCATATCGGTCCCCATTGGCATCAATTGACACCTGGCCTGCTATGCCTGATAAATGGAATGCACCGAATGATGAAATCAATTAATTAAAACGGTTTTTCAATTCCAAATAAAACAAGAGATGATTCAACAGATTCATGAAGAAATATACAACAGGAAATCCCATTCTTCTTCCAACATTTTTGTTGGCGTTCCCAAAGAAATTGTCATTTTTTTTTTCTAATGTCTGTGTTCATTCCGGATACCACATTTTTTTCTAATTTAGCTAATGGAACACTAGATAATTCCAGCTATTAGAATACATGACTTTTTTTTAACAATAATTACCATTAAAGGCATTAAAACTATTTTGCCATTGGTTTTTTTAGGCATAGGGATTCTGAATAGAAGCCAATTCAAACACAGATTTCTCTGAAATATGTTTGGACAGACAGAGAAAATTCCACCACACTCCCTCTGGTGCACTGTGATGTGTTTCTCAAACAGGGCATGAACTGTGTCCCTTCCAAAGTTCAATTGTTGAAGAGTTCACCAAAAACTGGAAAGGACAACTCGACAATTTGCTTACTCCCAGGTAGCCAGATCACTTGGATGATATAGCTTAAGCTCAGGAATGCCTGAGTCACAAAAATCCACTATCATGCCATATCAATGTCACATTAGCTCCACAGAACTACACCAGCCCTCACTGTGAGAAGTACCTGGTCCAAAGACAGCCACATAGGAACATTAAGGACAGGCGTAGGCCATTCATCCCCTCGAGCTTGCTCTGCGATTCAATTAGATCATGGCTGATCTACACCTCATCTTTGCTCCATGTCCCTTGATACCCTTACCTAACAAAAAGCTATCGATCTCAGTCTTGAAAGTTCCAATTGTCCCAGCATCCATCAACTTTATGGGGAGAGAATCCCAGATTTCTACTACCCTTTGTGTGAAAAAGTGCTTCCTGATTTCGCTTCTGAATGACCCTGTTCTAATTTTATGATTATGTCCCCTTGGTTCTTGATTCCTCGACCATAGGAAATAGTTTCTCTGTATCTACCCGACTGAATCCTTTAACATTTTAAACTCCTTGATCGGATCACCCCTCAATGTTCTAAACTTAATGGGAATACAAGCCAAGTCCTCATAATTTATCTCTCTAAGTCCCGGTGTCATTCTGATGAATCTGTGCTGCAATTTAGAATTATTTGCAGATATTTCATCAGATGAGGTTTCTAAGAATGTTCTGTTAAAGTTGAACCAGCCTTGCTGGCTTGCTTAAATATTCTCATTAATAATTATTTTTGGAGAGGAAGCAGAATGGCAAATATATAAGCGATTCTTCTGACCCAGTGATCGTGCTGCTGTGATCTTATAGCAATTAAATTTAAAATTATGTGGCAAATTAATTCAAACATAATCTCTTATTCATTTTTATGCCCCAAACATTTACTTGCATAGTCCATCACCTTGGATGATATCACTTATGCATGGATATGCCTAGGTCACAAAATTCTTCATTTTCATTGTTGGCCTATGCGTTCCTGTTTGTTGGTAACTTGAGTTTATTACCATGTAAATGACTGTACTAATATTTTCTGGTGTACTATTTCTCAAAATAGGGTTGAACGATGACAAATGAAAAACCAGTGGGATGATTTCCTACATGTAATAAACTTCTAAATCTGTTTCTAAAGATGAGGCTTGTGATTTTGTTACATATGTTGCCAAGGAGTGTTATACAAAAAACCCCACAAATCAATCACTAACTGTTTGAAGAATTATTCAACAACAAGAACAACAACAACTTACATTTATATAGTGTTGTAAAATGTCCCAAGGCGATTCACAGGAATGTTATCAAACAAAATTTAACACCGAGCCACATAAGGAGATATTAGGACAGGCTTGGTCGAAAAGGTAGGTTTTAAGGAGTGTCTTAAAGGAGGAGAGAGAGGTAGAGAGGTTTAGGGAGGGAATTCCAGAGCTTTGGGCCTAGGCAGTTGAAGACACGGCCGCCAATGGTGGAGCGATTAAAATCGGGGATGCGCAAGATGCCAGAATTGGAGGAAGACAGAGATCTTGGAGGAGGTTACAGGAATAGGGTAGGGGTGAGGCCATGGAGGGATTTGAAAATAAAAGGATGAGAATTTTAAAATTGAGGCGTTGCGAGTCTGGGAGCCAATGTAGGTCAGCGAGCACAAGGGTGATGGGTGATGTTATTTAGCTCTTCTGGTGCACCCACTGACGCTTGTAAGGTCTTGAAACCTGGAACATACTGCAACTTGACAGAATGGGGGTAATTTTAACGTTTGGCGATAGTGTACAATGGGTGTTGGCCCATCAATGTCATTTCTCAATGTCATTTTTTAAAATGTAATTAACATTCTGTCAATTGACGTTAATGCATCATTATTACTTGTATTCTAATGGGCTCAGCATTTTCTTAAATCCTTAGTTGTGCACTAATTTTTTTATATTCAGCATATTGTGGTGATGCAAGCTCAACATTATTTGGATTGAGATTTATTATTAATGCAATTGGCTTTTTAGACATTTTTAGTTGTTATCTGTCCCCACATCCTTTGCTACACATGCCTGGGAAGATCTGAATTAGCACCAACAATACACATTAGGGAACGAAAATCTGAACAGATTTGAATTGGCCTGACTTAATTTGGATTCAGAAATGATTTTGAAGCTCATTATTACTGCACTGAATTCAACCTGATTCAGTTCTCTGATTTTTATTGGAGTTCATTCTTATACATTTGCATTCATTTACATATCTCACTCTTTGTCAGATTATGAAGTAGTTTTTACTAATGTTTGTATTCAGAGATGTTTGTTTTTTATGAACAGAATGTAATGGCTTTGGAATCAGAGGACTGGTGGTGCCAGAGGATGGGAGAATTGCAAATGTTACACCCTTGTTCAAAAAAGGGTGTAAGGATAAACCCAGCAACTACAGGCCAGTCAGTTTAACCTCAGTGGTGGGGAAACTTTTAGAAACGATAATCTGGGACAAAATTAACAGTCACTTGGACAAGTGGGGACTAATAAAGGAAAGCCAGCACGGATTTGTTAAAGGCAAATCGTGTTTATCTAAATCAAAAGCAAAATACTGCGGATGCCGGAAATTTGAAATAAAAATAGATAAGCTCAGCAAGAGAGGCAGCATCTGTGAAGAAAGAAACATAGTTAATGTTTCAGGTCAAAGACCTTTCATCAGAACCAGAAGATGTTAAAGAGTTAAAGTTTTTAAGCAAGTACAGAGTCAGGGAAAGGTGGGGGGAGGGGAGGAATGAACAAAAGGGAAGGTCTGTGATAGGGCAGAGGGCAGGAGTGATTAAATGACAGAAAAAAGGGATGATGGTGAAAGGCAAGGAGGGTGGTAATAGGACAAGTAAAGAAAGAAAAGATCGGTCTAGAGTAGCTGTGAATGGCAACAGCAGAGCCATTATCAGCACCTGCTGTCTGAAAAAACGGGAGCAGTGGTTATGATCTGAAGTTATTTAAATCAATGTTGAGTCTGGAAGGTTGTAAAGTGCACATATACTCCAGGTCTCTCTGTTCCAACCTTCCGGTTAAAAAAGCATACGGGATCCTGGGCTTTATAAATAGAGGCATACAGTACAAAAGCAAAGGAGTTATGTTCAACCTTTATAAAACACTGGTTCGGCCACAACTGGAGTATTGTATCCAATTCTGGGCACCGCACTTTAGGAAGGATGTGAAGGCCTTAGAGAGGGTGCGGAAGAGATTTACTAGAATGGTTCCAGGGATGAGGGACTTCAGTTACGTGGATAGACTGGATAAGCTGGGGTTGTTCTCCTTAGAGCAGAGAAAGTTAAGAGGAGATTTGATAGAGGCATTCAAAATCATGAAGGGTTTAGATAAAGTAAATAAAGAGAAACTGTTCCCATTGGCGGAAGGGTCGTGAACCAGAGGACACAGATTTAAAGTGATTGGCAAAAGAACCAAAGG
This sequence comes from Heptranchias perlo, assembly GCF_035084215.1. Lineage (NCBI taxonomy): Eukaryota > Metazoa > Chordata > Chondrichthyes > Hexanchiformes > Hexanchidae > Heptranchias > Heptranchias perlo. Next base: position 53,287,842 of record NC_090325.1, on the reverse strand, counting down.
CGACAAGAGGAAAAACTTTCTTACTCAGCGAGTAGTTACGATCTGGTATGTGCTGCCTGAACGGGTGGTGGAAGCAGATTCAATTGTGGCTGTCAAAAAGAATTGGATAAATACTTGAAGGGAAAAAATTTGCAGGGCAATGGGGAAAGAGCAGGGGAATGGGACTATCTGGATTGCTCTTACAAAGAGCCAGCATGGGCTCAATGGGCTGAATGGCCTCCTTCTGTGCTGTAACCATTCTATGATTCTAATTCAGGCCTATTTTAGCATTGTCTAATGAAGTGGTTTCTTAATAACAAAGCACCATCACTGTAGCAATATTGCCATCTTGGGTGCTGTAGACACGATTCTTAAGATACATTAACCAATCTAACATGTAACTTCCAGCTTGAGTCACAAATGGAAGGCAGTGCACACAATATGAAACAGTGGTTCACCAAATCGTTTATTCAAGGTATGTTATATTTTATGTTGTTATATATGGGCCAAGTGGCCTCCTTTTGTGCTGTAACCATGCTATGATTCTATGTCACATGGTATGTTGAGATGGCATGTAGTTGGGCATATCATTACCTTCAAAAGTTGTATTCCACATCTTCTGTACAATTTTTGCTCCATTGGTTTTGCTGTATCCTCGCTTCAGAGCTTCTTGAAGTGCTTTTGCATAAAGAACGATGGCATCATGGAACCCCTCAACAAACATGTTTACCTGCAGAAGAGACAACTAGTATGAGCAAATAGAATAGCGGAAAATAAATGCAGGCTTTATAAAATAGAATGAAACAATAATTTGCAAATAAAAATTTAAAGCTCCATCCTATCTTCGGAACCATTTTAAAGCTGTATTCGTTGTGCTACTGTTGTTCCTGGGATTTGTTTGAACAAAATATTATACGTCAAAAGTTCCACTTGTCAGGTTTTGAATTTGAATCTTTCTTTCAAAGAATAGCCAAGAATTTTATGGAAAAATTTCACATACTGTAGTGAAGTTAGATGCCACTCGGCAGTTTCTAATACTAAAATCCTTTCTTTTATGGAGATAATGGGGCCAATTTTCATTCCACCACCCCCTCAGCCCCCTTTCCCATTGGTTTCCAGTGCCTGCTGGGCCTGCAACACATGTCTGAAGATGAAGGCCTGAGGCTTGCTGGAAATTGGGACGGACCTCATAGACATAATATTGCGGATGTCAATCAGATGTCCTGATGCAGCTCACCAGTCAGGGCCTTCTCAAAATTGAGAATGGAAATTGGTTGGGGGTGGGAGCTCGAACTGGCAATGACTTGCAGTATTGCACTCATGCTCCTCCTGGTCCCACATTAAGGTATGTTAAGAAAATTAAAACTTACTGTTTTTTGGCGGAGTCCAGAGATCGCTTATAGGTCCACTGGTTAGGCTGCTATATACCCAGAAAAACTGAGTGAAGCATGCGTGGTGCAGGCACCGCCCAATTTTTGTTGAATTTGGGAAAGGGTTCCTAAAACAGGTGTTAGGCCCTCATTATCGTATTCAAGTGGCCAAACACCTGTTTTAGGTGGGCACCCCAAGCACTGGGAAGTCTGTGGCTGCCAATTTGGCAATCACTGCACTTCTTGGGGGGGGGGGGCGGGGGGAGATGGCAGATGCGCCATGAAATTGGTCCCCTGAACTCCTACTTTTTGCCCAGAAATCAGGCGTGATGAGGAACAATTTCTCCCCCATGTATTATTATTATTTAATAAATAGGGGATTGTTTACACCTTGATAGCCATTTGCTAATGATTGTAAAAGGACTGCCTTGAGGAAAGCTGCCTGCGGCTAAGCTGGACCTGTTAACCTGGCCTGTCCCTTTAAGATCACAAAGTCTACTCCCTGTAAGGAAATGCTCTAAATAGGCACATCCTGACAGATAACCAAATAGATATAAATAGATTGCTGCAGAATTGACGTTCTATCAGTAAACATTAGGTGGATATAAGAATATAAAAACAGATTAAAGCATGGCCAAAATATTCAATCCATCAGTTCCAATCCTAACGAATAATGTATAATTTGCATTATGATGGACACTCCTAAATTATTTAATCGCACGATCAAGGTGAATAACCACAGGCAAAACTTGCAAGAAGATTCTCCTGTCACACGGTGGGCGACATAGAGGGTCTAGAAAAGATTCAGAGCAGGGCAGCTAGATAAATACATAGGAGGTCATTTTAACCTAACCCATCCAGTGGGAAACTGACGCAATCAGATTGCCCGCCCACTTTACACACCGTCTGATTTTATTGTCCATTGACTTCAATGACGTACATAGGACCGCGATTGCCATTTTAAGAAAGAACTGCGCGCTGTGCACACTCCGACTCGCTTCATTGGCGATAGAGCTGATGAGCCCTTTAAAAAATAAGTTTAAATGATTTTTGTGGGGCCAGGAGGAGCAGGAATGCACCTTCAGGTCCTACAAAAGGAATCTGGACCACTGCTCCGTCCCATGCTCTCCTCCCTGTGGTCGCGACCCCTGTTGCCTCCTGGACTTACCTTGTTGCCGGCAGGGCAATCTCCGGCCCGCCTGATATTACGCAGCCCTGTATCCTACAAGTTGCATCGGGATGCCCATTTGGCATCCGCAGCTCGCAGGTTCTATTTAAATGAGGGCTGGGCCTCAAAATGGCTCCGGCCTCTTCGCTGTGAGAAACGGTGGGCTGCAGGCACAATCTGCAGGTCAGCCGCCCAAAAGTTAGAATCGACCCTAGTCTTCCTTTCTCCAGTGAAAAAGGTTAAATTATGTGACCCTCTTTTGATAAATACAGTTAAGTTGCATCAACAAAGTACAATATTATAACTACTCTGACTTCTTTCCCTCTTTTAACAGCATGAATTACATATTATAATCATGAAAATTGGATCTGTGAGTCTAAAGAGCAAATTTAACCCTGCACCCGTGGCAGAAACCAGGCAGATGGGCAGTTAAAATTGCCTGTGGAACTCGCCAGCCAATGACCAACAACGGGGGTCCCGCAGGTTCCAATTTTAACCTGCTCTTCTGAGCAGGCGAGACGGACACCTGCTAGAGACTGGCGGGGTTGTTCTTTAAATGTGTAGATCAGGCTCCAATGATGTCATCAGGACTTGACTGCTACTTTAGCCAGTAGGCCACCCTAGCGGGGAGAGGGGCCGGGGTCAGAAGTGGCCCAAAGAGGCAAGTATTTTAACTTTTTTTGACTTTCCTTGCGGGGCCAGGAGGAGCAGGAATTCTCTGGACACCACAAGGAAAGCTTAGGCTCCACATGCCCCAGGCTTCTCTCCCTCCCCTGATCACAAGGCCCTACCAAAACCCTCTCCCCATGATGTACTTGAGTACCATTCCTTCAGCCCCCGGCAGCGGCCTCTTGCCCCCGACATTGTGCTCCCACCTGGCTGCCGCTTCCCGCCGCTTTCAAGGCAGCAGACTGACTGGGGGTATAGAGAGGGGGCAATTTTAACCTAACTCGCCTGGTGGGAAAGTGATATGATCAGATCGGCCACCCATTTAACACACATTTCAAGTCAATGGAAATCAAGATCGGACGGCATGTAAAACAAGCGGCCGATCTGATCGAATCACTCTCCCACTGGGCTAGTTAGGTTAAAATTACCCTCAAAATCTTCTGGGCCTCACGTTGCCAACGTCAGGAAGGTTTGCCACCCACCTCGACTCCCGCCTGAGTGATTAAAATCGGGGCTTTAGTTTTTGAATTCCAACAATAGAGTAGAAATTCTGATCCTCCCCTTTAAATGGGTTAATGACTGTATTAAAGTGACACAGAGAGACAATTGGTAGGAGAGTACGAAGAATTTTTATGAGAACAGCACTGATAATTTCCTGCCACATGCCATGTATTAGTATATTATATAAGCAGCTATGATCTGTGATTGGGATCAGTTTCTAAAGTTTGGTATATGTCATCCTATCATCTATTCCGATAATATAAATTACTTTTTAACATATTGGATTATTTGAATGAAATCAATATGTCTTTCTCAGTCTTTTAGACAATTATTGTACACAGGGTCTTATAAGTTGTGACCATCAGAGGACTCCATGCTTTGAAGATTTTCTTTCAAGCATCAAAGCTCTTTTAAACACTCTGTTTACTCAGACCTCAAAGGGACAATTTGATTCATTTCTAATTCACTTAGTATAATCAGAAGAGGCAGCTAAGAATTACAGATTGAGTTAAGACAAAATATGTAAGCAGGCAAATTAAATTTAATTTAGAGAAGTGCTACATATAGGAAGGAAAACAGATCACGTGTACTCCATAAAGGATGTTGAAATAGCTAAGGATGAAGCTGAAAGAGACTAGTAGGCTCAGTGCTAAACATGTCCAACAAATGCAGAGCAGCAATCAACAGTCAATGGGATGCTGAATTACCTAGCCAAAACAGTAGAATACATAAGAACATAAGAAATAGGAGCAGGAGTAGGCCAATCGGCCCCTCGAGCCTGCTCTGCCATTCAATAAGATCATGGCTGATCTGATCCTAACCTCAAATCTAAAGAACACAAGAAGTAGGAGCAGGACCCGGCCACTCAGCCCCTGGGCCCGCTCCGCCACCCACAGGGCCTTGACCGATCCAAACTCAGCTTCATGTCCAATTTCCTGCCCGCTCCCCGTAACCCCTAATTGCCTTTACTTCTAGGAAACTGTCTATTTCTGTTTTAAATTTATTTAATGATGTAACTTCCAGAGCTTCCTGGGGCAGCAAATTCCACAGACCTACTACCCTCTGAGTGAAGAAGTTTCTCCCCATCCCAGTTCCCAAAGAGCAGCCCCCCATTCCAAGACCATGCTCCCCAGTTCTAGCCCCACCCATCCCCGGGAACATCCCCACCGCATCCACCCGATCAAGCCCCCTCACAATCTCACATGCTTCAATAAGATCGCCTCTCATTCCTCCAAACTCCAACGAGTAGAGTCCCAATCTACTCAACCCCTCCCCACATGTCCACCCCCCCACCCCCGGGTCCAGCCGAGTGAACCCCCCCTGCACTGCCTCGAGAGCAAGTATGTCTTTTCTTAAGTATGGACACCAAAACTGTATGCAGCATTCAAGTCAGAGGAGGTAATGATCCAACTTTGTAGTGCTCTGATCAGACTGCACACTGAATACTGTAGCCAGCTTGTGTCGCCAAGAAATAAGTGAGTCAAGGTACAAAGGTAATCAAAAGGCTAATGTAATGTTGGTCTTTATCTCAAGGGGGCTTGAATACAAAAGTGAAGAATTGATGCTTCGGTTGTACATACCCTTTGTCAGACCCCATCTCGACTACTGTGTTCAGTTTTGGGGACCAGGGGCAAGATTTTAACTCTGAACTGGGAACCCAGCGCATGCTTAGATATTCGCGTGAGGAACCCGGAAGTCAAGTGAGTGCGTCGCAATCTGCGATTGCAACTCAATTGAAGGTAAGTATTTGAGCTTCCGAGTTTCCCACACGCCAGACAGACAGATTGATGGATTTATGAAAGGGAAATCATGTTTGACAAACCTATTGGAGTTCTATGAGGATGTAACTAGTAGAATAGATAAGGGGGAACCAGTGGATGTGGTGTATTTGGATTTTCAGAAGGCTTTCGAAAAGGTCCCACACAGGAGGTTGGTGAACAAAAGTTAGAGCACATGGAATTGGGGGTAATATACTGGCATGGATTGAAAATTGGTAAACAGACAGAAAACAGAGAGTAGGAATAAATGGGTCTTTTTCAGGTTGGCAGGCAGTGACTAGTGGGGTAACACAGGGATCGGTGCTTGGGCCCCAGCTATTCACAATCTATATCAATGATTTGGATGAAGGGACCAAATGTAATATTTCCAAGTATGCTGATGACACAAAACTAGGTGGGAATGTGAGTTGTGAGGGGGGTTGCAAAGAGGCTTCAAGGGGATATAGACAGGCTAAGTGAGTGGGCAAGAACATGGCAAATGGAATATAATGTGGAAAAATGTGAAGTTATCCACTTTGGTAGGAAAAACAGAAATGCAGAGTATTTTTTAAATGGTGAGAGATTGGGAAATGTTGATGTTCAAAGGGACCTGGGTGTCCTTGTACATGAGTCACTGAAAGCTAACATGCAGGTGCAGCAAGCAATTAGGAAGGCAAATGGTATGTTGGCCTTTATTACAAGAGGATTTGAGTACAGGAGTAAATATGTCTTACTGCAATTATATAGGGCCTTGGTGCGACTGTACCTGGAGTATTGTGTCTAATTTTAGTCTCCTTACCTGAGAAAGGATATACTTGCCATAGAGGGAGTGCAACTAAGGTTCACCAGACTGATTCCTGGGATGGCAGAATTGTTGTATGAGGAGAGATTGAGTAGACTAGGCCTGTATTCTCTAGAGTTTAGAAGAATGAGAGGTGATCTCATTGAAACATACAAAATTCTTACAGGGCTCGACAGGGTAGATGCAGGGAGGATGTTTCCCCTGGCTGGGGAGTCTAGAACCAGGGATCACAGTCTCAGAATAAGGGGTAGGCCATTTAGGACTGAGATAGGGAGAAATTTCTTCACTAAGAGGGTGGTGAATCTTTGGAATTCTCTACCCCAGAGGGCTGTGGAGGCTCAGGCATTAAGTACATTCAAAACAAAGATCGATAGATTTCTAGATATTAAAGACATCAAGGGATATGGGGATAGTGCAGGAAAATGGTGTTGAGGTAGAAGATCAGCCATGATCTTGTTGAATGGCGGAGCAGGCTCGAGGGGCCGGATGGCCTTCTCCCGCTCCTATTTTTTATGTTCTTATTGACAGGCTGGCTGCCTGTCGGAAGGGAAAGGAACCGCGAATCGGATAGGAGGGAGGGAGGGAGAGAGAGATTGTGGGCCATGGAAGAAATCGGTGGGGAGACGACATGGACGACATCAGGTGGGCCTTGGAGAAGATCGGAGGGGAGGTCCACCATTGAGGGGGCGTGAGCGCGGTCCACCATGGGGGGAGGGTCCACTAATGGGGGGCATTGCGGTTGGCCAATCGCAGGGGTCCTGTCGTGTTGGGTGAGCTTGTTGAGCCTGGATGAAGCACTCCTGCTCCTCCATGCCCACAAGCAGTGCAATAAAGGCACTTACCTCATGGATCCTTCTCGCCTGCTTTCACCTGAGGTGAATTGGAAGCGATGGGAAACCCAAATGGGTAAGGTTAAATTCGTTTGACATTTGTAATACACAAAAAATTAAGTGGGTCAGCTGTCGCAATGAGGTGCATTGCCCCTTTAAATATCGGCCCGCCGGCTTTAAGTGGGGTCAGGACTTCTGGGTTTCTGATGCGCGCGTGCATCCAAATGTGCCTTGCTTAAATCCGGAAGTGGGCGTGTTGGAGCCGGGATGCGGTCCCACTCCAAAAATACACTATTTTCACGACCCACCAGCCCCCAATTCACCCGTTCTTGGGGGTTAAAATTACCCCCAAATCTCAGGAAAGATATATTGGCCTTGGATAGGGTAAAGCACAGATTCACCAGAAGAGTTAAATTATGAGTGCAGATTGCATAAACTTGGTTTGTATTTCCTTGAGTTTAGAAGGTTGAGGGGTGATCTAATTGAGGTCTTTAAAATGATTAAGGAATTTGATAGGGTAGATACAGAGAAACTACTTCCTCTGGTGGGGCAATCCAGAACATTTGGGAGTGAAATCAGGAAGCACGTTTTCACACAAAGAGTTGGGAAAGTCTGGGACTCGTTCCCCCAAAAGGCTGTAGATGCTGGGTCAATTGAAATTTTCGAGATTGAGATTGATAGATTTTTGTTGGGTAAGGGGATCAAGTGATATGGAAGAAGGGAGTTGAGGTACAGATCAGTCATGATCTAATTGAATGACGGAACAGGTTCAAAGGGCTGAATAGCCTACTCCAGTTTCTATGTTCCTATTCAAGCGCTGGGGGCATTGAAGAGAAGAGTCATAAGGATGACCCTGGGCTTAGATTTTAACTTGGAGCCGTGCGGAGAGCGGGGGGGAGGATATCCGGACAGGAAACCCGGAAGTACGGGTTTCCTGGACGTTGTTCAAACTTTAACTGCAGGACGTCTCATAGATTTTCAGTAGGTTTCCCACGCGACAGCCAGCCAGATTGATAGGCTGGCTGCCTGTTGGGCGAGAAAGCAACCAGGGAGCGGATGCCAGGTATATCTGACATCGCAGGGGGGAGGTCCCTCATTGGGGGGTTTGTTGCCGGACATCGCGGAGGGGGAGGATATCGGGAGAGCCGGAGACATTGGCGGGGGGGGAGGGGGGCAAATGGCAGAGACATCGGGAGGGAGAGAGGAGTGTGTGGATAGATCAGGGGGGTCGGACTTGGGGGGGGGCAGACATCGGGGGGGGGGGGTGGGGGCGATCGCGGCAGGTAAGCTTGTTGGGCCTGGAGGAAACACTCCAGCCTCTTTTTACCTGGCGAGAATCACGGGAATCCCGGCCCCCATGATTTAAAAATAAAAATGCTGTTAAAATGGAGGCACGCAGCCGCCTTAAAAGATTTCAATGACCGACCTGCCTCCTGAGAGCAGATTGGTCGGCCACACCCCGACCCGCCTCTGTTAAAATCGGAAGTGGGCGAGTTGGAGGCGAGTTGGGATTGGGTTTGACATTTTTACAAGTTTTCCTTCCCACCTGCCCCCAACCCACCCATCTTTGGGGGTTAAAATTCCCCCCCTAGTGTCAGGAGTCTGAGTTATGAGGAAAGACAAGTGAGGCTCAGGCCTTTCAGTCTGGAAAGGAGGCGTCTGAGAGATGACCTTATGAAGGTATATAAGACTGTTATGGTTATAGAAGGGTTAATCCAAAATATTACTTTAAATTAAATTGTGGGAGTAGATCAAGGGGGCAAAGGTTCAAACTAGTAAAAGGTAATGTTAGGACTGATAACAGGAATATTTTTCTTCATACAAAGAGTGATCAACATGATGGAGCACTAATGGCAAAAAACCCTGGAATAATTTAAAAAACAACTGGACATTACAATGGGAGTTGGAAGAAATTACGAGCTCCCTGGATTGATCAATTAAAAAGAGCTGAATGGCGTTCCTCATCCATAATTATCTTCCGATCTTGTGACGTTTACCTCAGGGGGAATGAAAATTTCGAAAAACAGCCTTGATCTGCTACAAGAGTTCCTCCTTTCACTTCATTAGGGAATTCCATTGCCAGTTTTTATGGAAAAGTTTGTGAACTGAACTGAACTGCCCCCCTCCCCCAGGTACAGCATATATGGAGACAAAAGATCTTACAGAAGGGGAGCTAAAGAGGAGGCAAGGTACTTTTTAACCTTGAGGGAAGTGAATTCAGCCATCTATTGCTAAAATAAATTAGTTAAATGAAAAAGAAATCAGTTGACAATAAGGCACATGTCAGAAGCAATTCAGTCAGGATTATGGCTTGCGCGGGTAGTACTTAAATGACATCTACCCCTAAACCATCAGTCAAACACTAGAGAGGATTAGTAACATGTTGAAAAGGTATCACAGAGCTTAGTCTGAAAATACAGAGAATCCAAGAATTGTTTTAATGGATTTGAGGTAGTTTTTTTTCATTGTTGAAGTCAGGCTGTTTTCCAATGTTTTTACAATAATATAGCCTGTGAAAATCCATTCTGTTTTATGAGGTAAAAGTCTCTCATTCTTGGAAATTGATTGAATACTTTTAATTCCCCTGCTGTTTGTAATGCCAATTCTAATCACAAATCGCATAGAAGGAATGGCCAGCATGGAAGCCACTTTACAATTAGTCTGGGTCTTAACAATTATGTCTGATGTCCACAAAGACATTGTGCACATTCCTTTTACATGGTCTCCACATTTGTGCAATTTTTATGCCAAATAGTTTCAGCAGTAAACTTCAAACCTAAGGCCTCTGAAGTATTATTTAACAGAGAAAAATACATAACTTTTAATTTTTACCGTTTTCTACACTACTGTGTTTTGCTTTGGCATGTGTTTATCAACTAAAAATAAAAATATAGAAGTGTGCAATGGACTAATATAGTCTTGTAAAATACTATCCTTCTCCTTTTAGTTGCTTCTCAACATCCCATTCTCTTTAGCTAAGGATGGGGTGAGCAGTAACAAGCCAGGGACTACTCCACAGCTTCAAATCCAAAGTTGTTCCATAACAGCTAACAGGAGACATGTTTATCATGAGATGGGGCAGGTGGAAATTTTGTTCCTCCCTCCGAGGCCTAATTAATATCTGATTTAGTTACTTGGGTAATAATTGAAAGTTAACAACCCAACTTCTGAGGATGCATGGGGAGGGAGATTTTCAACTTCGGCCCACAACGGGCACAAAGTCGGGTCTCGTTTGAATTTGATCGGCGAGTTGCGGGTGCTAAACAAGCACTCCACTGCAGCAATACGGTTTCCAATGACGGAAAATCTGCTGGCTTCTGCTTGGAGCTGGCTAGCAGGAGAGCCTGTTGGGAGGTGAACGGATACGGGGGTGGGTGGAGGGATGGGGGCGCGCATGGGCTGGCCCACAAATGTCTTTACACAAAAGACAGATCAGCATTATTAGAATGGAATTGTAATATGTCCTGGTTAAATGGTAAGTTTTGATAGTAGTGATCAGGCATACATTTGGGAATTTTAACTCCTGGGTGGGAAAGCGAACTAGGGAACGACCAGCCTGGCCAGGAGTGGCAGCGGGAGGCCCAGCCGTTTTTAACGGCTAGGCGTCATTAATATTACACTGGCTGACTTCCCGACCAAAATAGCCCTCCAGACCCAAGGTAAGTGCGGGGATGGGGGTGCAGTGGGGATCAGTGGTTCAGGAAGGAAGCAGGGTGTCCGGGCAGGGGATGCTTATACTTCCCTTGTAGGGCTTGGAAAGTGGTCTGACCAGGTTCTTGCTATTGTAGGCCCTTTGCTGACTTCTGGAAAAGATGGCAATGTGGTCCTATTGACTTAATAGGACCCCAATTTGCATAAATGTATGAGGCTCTCATCTGACTCAGGCGTGTGCCCGATACGCCTGAAAAATCAGGCATTTTAAAATTGCAACAGATTGGTTACCCGTTTCATTTTAATTGCCCAAGCAGGGGTAGTTAAATTTGGCCCCATGGTGCCTGAATATATTTGGCAAGTTTTGGTGTCTGTAGTACTGGAAAATTGCACTGAGCAACTTGCTTTAGATAAGGCACTTTCCAAATTTGGTGCACTGAAAATAATGAATTGCTGACTTACAGGAAATATCTATACAGCAACAAAGCAGAGAAACTTCTGTTGTTATTTCATACAGGTTTGAAATAGTTAGAGTTAAAGCAGAAGCTGTCTTCCCTTACCCAATTTCAGAAGAAAGGTTAATGGGAACCAGGCCAAATTGATTGATCTGGAAATTAGTTAGGGTACTGGAATTTTGTTCTAGGTGCAAATTGAATTCTGCATGATTATTAATAGATACTTGGATGATGGGTAAGCACCTGCTCATTAGCACATGATAGAGTAATTTCTATTAATGTGTCATTGATCAAAGATGTTTGACAATTCTAATTCAAAGACCTTTGGACTAGATAAGTATTGGGACATTACCCCATAATATTTAGTTCTCCCAGGAGATTTAAGCCTTGACAATGTTCAAGGCCAATGGTGGACCCCGGATGGAAGTCAGGTGCAGGAGGCCTGATGCGAGATGGGAATTTTGACAGGACTGCAGCCAATTCCTGACAGGGCCTGGGGCAGGTAGAACCTCTGTCTAAAAGAATATCATCAGCCTCAGCCTCTTTGACACCCAGTGACCTAGAGCAAGGATGAAAAGGGGGACGATAAAGAGGGCCAATTGAGCAGAAAGTTAAATGTTTTCTGAGCTGGTGGTACCAGCTGTCCAATGAACCCCTTGCCAGTGCTGCTTTTCCTGTCCTTTCTCTTGTAATGGGCACCCAGTCTGCACTGTTACTGGCACAGGTGCCTACCCAACAAATGCCCTGACTCCAGATACATTAGCATCATCAGGCTCGGAAGTCAGTGGTGCCAGCTCCTCTACATTTTCACCAGCAGATATCCATGGACGAGTCGAGAGTCACATCACTCACATACAACATTACATCTGGAAAGTCTACCCTGATACAAACCTGTTTCATCCAAACGTTGTCACTTATCAGAAATAGATCCTAATAAATATATTGTAAAACAGGTATGTTAACACTTTATGGACAGATTCTAATGTCATTGGCCCTGAATTTCCATGCGGTTCTCCCGATCTCATGCCATGACTTCATCGAATGATCACTGGAACCCCAGGAGAAATGGTGTAAACAGCCATTTTCGCAGCTTATGCCATGTCCCACCGGAGAACCCTGGTAGAAATTACAGGCAATTGTTTATAAGCACTGCACTAATTCAGCATCTTGATGTATCATTTGGTTTCTTCCTATTAATTAAGCTGTAAATAAATATGACCAAATGTTGGCAGTGTATTTTTCTGTGTTTTGGAAGGGACGGCAGAGCATGGTAAGCGTGCCACATATTCTCCAATCATCAATGTAACACGATTAGAAGCTAGCTGTTAAACCTCAACACCTTAACCAATACGTAGCATGTATAAAGGTGCAAGTTTATGATTTTAAGAGACTCAATCTGCTTAAGAATCTGCATTTTTTCCATGAACCCAAGACAAAGGCTGATCAACCATCTCTCTGTGTCCAATCCTATATCCTTTTTCTGCTTTCTTACTGCACCTCGTCCTTTGTAGCCTATTGCAGCTCTTCCCATTCCTAATGAGTAACTCTTTCTCCGTACCAAAGTTGAGCATTATTCCCTATTAGGTTTCATTTTCTGTCATTGAACTTCAAGTGACAATTTTCGTGAGTTAATCAAAAAGTTAGACTTTACAAAACAATGTACGATGTGAGAATTTGTACTCTTGCTCCGCAAAAAAACTACTGCAGATAAAAAGTGAGCATCTTCAAATGTATCATTTACTTCTACCCCAATATCCTAATGAAATTTAGTAGCAGCATGCAAAAACAATCTGTGCTCGTTTGTTACCTATGAGAGTAAGTCTGTGTAACTGTGCAGTAGCAGCCATTACTTTAATGAACTCTGTCCTTGCTGATTTTGGGCCTGGTTAAATGGTGCTGTACAAACAAACAGAAGACAACAGAAAACACATCTAGTCTGTTGTTCATTGTAAGTCAGTTTTATTTTTAGTTTATTGTGATTTATGTAAGATTGGAGAACACAGCTAAATAGTCCAAATTACGGGAAATTGCTTTGTTTTTAAATATGATTGAGTTTTTTGAAGGGGTAACCAAGAAGATAGATGAGGGCTGTGCAGTAGACATGGTCTACATGGACTTTAGCAAAGCCTTTGACAAGGTACCGCATGGTAGGTTGTTACATAAGGTTAAATCTCACGGGATCCAAGGTGAGGTAGCCAATTGGATACAAAATTGGATTGACGGCAGAAGACAGAGGGTGGTTGTAGAGGGTTGTTTTTCAAACTGGAGGCCTGTGATCAGCGGTGTGCTTCAGGGATCGGTGCTGGGTCCGCTGTTATTTGTTATTTATATTAATGATTTGGATGAGAATTTAGGAGGCATGGTTAGTAAGTTTGCAGATGACACCAAGATTGGTGGCATTGTGGACAGTAAAGAAGGTTATCTAGGATTGCAACGGGATCTTGATAAATTGGGCCAGTGGGCCGATGAATGGCAGATGGAGTTTAATTTAGATAAATGTGAGGTGATTCATTTTGGTAGATCAAATCGAGCCAGGACCTACTCCGTTAATGGTAGGGCATTGGGGAGAGTTATAGAACAAAGAGATCTAGGAGTACAGGTTCATAGCTCCTCGAAAGTGGAGTCACAGGTGGATAGGGTGGTGAAGAAGGCATTCAGCATGCTTGGTTTCATTGGTCAGAACATTGAATACAGGAGTTGGGATGTCTTGTTGAAGTTGTACAAGACATTAGTTAGGCCACACTTGGAATACTGTGTACAGTTCTGGTCACCCTACGAGAGAAAGGATATTATTAAACTGGAAAGAGTGCAGAAAAGATTTACTAGGATGCTGCCGGGACTTGATGGTTTGACTTATAGGGAGAGGTTGGATAGGCTGAGACTTTTTTCCCTGGAGAGTAGGAGGTTACGGGGTGATCTTATAGAAGTCTATAAAATAATGAGGGGCATAGATAAGGTAGATAGTCAAAATCTTTTCCCAAAGGTAGGGGAGTCTATAACGAGGGGGCATAGATTTAAGGTGAGAGGGGAGAGATACAAAAGGGTCCAGAGGGGCAATTTTTTCACTCAAAGGGTGGTGAGTGTCTGGAACGAGCTGCCAGAGGCAGTAGTAGAGGCGGGTACAATTTTGTCTTTTAAAAAGCATTTGGACAGTTACATGGGTAAGATGGGTATAGAGGGATATGGGCCAAGTGCAGGCAATTGGGACTAGCTTAGTGGTATAAACTGGGCGACATGGACATGTTGGGCCGAAGGGCCTGTTTCCGTGTTGTAAACTTCTATGATTCTATGTATATATATATATATAACACACACATACATCCCAAAAAAAATACTTCACAGTTTTTCTGCCTTTTTTATGTCCTGTCCTTTTTTTGCTCCTTTTCTACCATAGGCCAGATGTATGTACAATAAAAGCTTTCTATTTTCTTTTCCAATTTTCTCTTCTCTCATTGACTCATGCTAGTGTAGGGTTCAACAGCTGCAGCCACCTTCCATATCATGCCCAAGCACCATTCTCCATGTGTGAACCTGGACAGTGAGTGCCAGCAAGCTATCAGACAATGGGGACATCACTGCCAAGTATGATTCTGTCCTCAACTAATGTACACACACACACACACACACACACACACACGTTCCAACATTGTGACTGGATAGCAATCGGGAGTGGGAAACCTGGCCATTTTTCGTTTCCTTGCCCAGCATGTTGAGGGCAGTATTAACCTTCCAACAGTCACCAGTTATCGAATTCAACACTGACTGGAGATCAAACCTGGCACATTCTTGGACCTCATGACTTAGCAACATACTGGATACTACACTTGCCAAATAAGCCATTAGGGGATCTGAGCTAAAGTTCTCTATGTCAGAAATTAAAGGATTGAGCATTTTTTTATTAAAATAAAGTAAAGTTTTTTTGTCTCTTTTGTCCTTGTCATGAACCCTGATTCTTCCTCAGAAGCCATAGAAGGAGAGGATAGGAGGAGTGACTGAAAGCCTGATTGAAAAAACAGCTTTTGAGAAGGCTTTCAAAGGAGAAGAGGGAAGTGGAGAATCGGAGGGACTTATGGAGGGAGTTCAAGAGTGTGGGACCAAGGTGACGGAAGAATGTGCTATTAATGGTGAAGTGAAATAATTTCGGGAACAGGGTGCCAGTGTAGGTCAGTAGAGATGAAGTGATGGGTGAGCAGGACTTAGTGCATAAGCAGTCACATAATCAATCACGTGATCAATCTTTTCCACTTACTTGTATCTTAATGACCCTTAAACAGGGTGAGGAAATTGGATTTAATTCAAGTAAGTGGAGCAGCATTTTGAAAAACAATTGGAAAAATAACTCCTTTTCCCAGAATTAAAACAAAAATGTTTCACACAATCAGGAGGGTCAAGTAACTTCATGAACTGTCACCAGGAGCTTCCTCAGGGCTTCTCCCGATCAACCACTGTAACTTCAATGGAAACCCAGTTTGCACAGTGTATCTGGGGTTTTCGCCAATCTTGTGCTGAAGTTCCCAATGATTAAGTCTGAGCAGTTTACGGTGGTATCTCAATCTGGACATTTTTTTTAAATAGCTGCCAGCTTGCTTGTTACATATTGTTATTTTAACTTAGGGGATGAAGTGTTGTTTTACAATAGGTTTTCAAAATGCCGCTCACGTACTTGAACAAAATCCAATTTCCCCATTCTGCTTAATGGTCACTAAGTCCCATTCACCCATCACCACATTCCTGCTGACCCACACTGGCTCTCTCCCACACCACCCCTCTCCCACACCACCCCCCACCAACTTATTTTGCCCCAACATTAATGGCAGAGCCTTCAGCTGCCTTGCCCCACTCTCTAGAACTCCCTCTCAAAACCTCTCCACTTCTCTTATAAAAGTTTTTTTCAAACCCATCTTTTTGACCGTGCTTTCAGCCACCCATCCTGATCTCTCTTCCCATGGCGTGGCATTGATTCCCTGTCTATTTTCATTCGTAAAGTGCCTTGAAGTTTTTTTTTAACATTAATAGTGCTAAATAAATGGAAGTCATTGTTCGTCTTGCTGTTGAGAGGAGTTTGTGAAATCTAAGGTTTCTTAATTGTATTGCACATGGATTAAAAAAAATTCTGCAATATTGTCCTAAAACACGTGGCAATATTTTAGAACCACATGGAGGCTGCGACCCACAGGACACTTTTCTGTGCTCGCGTTTTTATACTGTTCAGTCAAGAAATACAAGACAATGCTTCAAGAAGTAGGGAATTATCATGATGAATGTGAACGCTTAAATCAGTATTCTGGTTAAGTTATGGGTGAAAGGATGAGAATAATGAGCCTAGAATATGTTCTCAGAAAAACTCAGTTTTAAGCAGGACTGTACTTTGTTCATTTTATTTGGTACGATGCTGCTTCAAAAGTGCTCTAACTACTGAATAGAGCCATTCATTGTGACAAATTATCCAGTGTCATACTGAAGCATTGCTTCCTATTCTTATGACTGCAGGAGACACAAAGGCCTGTCTATCAGTAGTCAGGGCTTGGCTAAGCACATTAAAGAACAAGTCAGGCATTTATGATTCGATATGTTTCTGCATTCTTCGCAGCAAATTAGTTACAAATGAAGTTGTAATTTATTAGCATACCTGTTAAGTTCCCATCTATCACAGATGGCATCTAAGAGACCAGTCTGATGTAATGTTTGCCACAGATTCCAGAAAGTTCCAGTGCTGAATGATGGAATGTCTTAAGTTACATCACATTCAGATACGTTCACAATTAACTTTTTTTTAAAAACATGTGATACGTGTCCACCCTTGCTTGTAACAGTAACTTATGGTTTGCTTTACACTTTGTTTCTGCTTTGCTTCTTCTTAGTTTTCTCTTGCTTTGAAATTGAACAAATAATTGTAATAATTATGGCTCCTGGAGAGCAGATATTAGTTGTATTTATCTACATTTCGACAGCACTGGAAAATGGAGAATGGCCAAGCTGAGAAATATTAGACTAACTAGTTTAAAAAAAGGGCTTGCAAACATTAACATGTCTCTAAGCACAGGTATGGGATTACGGGTATGATAATGTAGTGTTTATGGTACTGAACTAGTGATAAACAACCTAAAAGTTATGAGTTCAAATCTCACCATTGGAAGTTGTGAAATTGAATTGAATAAATCTGGTAATTTGTGGGCGAGCACCTGAAAATAATGACCGTGAAAGCTGCTTGATTGTTATAAATACCTAACTGGTTCACTAATGAAACCCGCTACCTCTGATCTGTTCTGATACATGTGACTGCATCCCCATGCCATGTGGTTGATTCTCAATGTCCTCTGAATTGACCTACCCAGACACTCAGTTGTAAAAATAATCATTATTGCCACCTTTTCAGGGCAATAAATGCAGCATTGCCAGTGACGAACAAATGAAAAACTTCACATGCAATGAATGACTCTGAAGTGCGACAACTGTTGCTATGTAGCCAAATGCGGCAATGGCAGCCATTTTGCACGTGGCAAGATCCCAGAGACAGCAATGAAATGAAAGGCCAGTTAATCTATTTTCTGTGGTGTTGATTGAGGAAGGAATGTTGGTCGAAACACCAAGAGAACTTTGTGCTCTTAATCAACTTGGTGAATTAGTGCTCCTAACGTGGAGCTCATGTGATGGGTGGGCAGATTGGACAATCGGGTGCATAGGGTGAACGCATCCAATTTACAACTCCCCTAATTTTCTGGTTATTATTTTTAAATAAAATGAATAGATGGAACGTTGTTGGGAGTGCATGCCACAATTTCTGATATGTACTCCCAGGTAGACAAGCATCTGTGCCAGGAGTGGAATTTCATAAAATTACCCTTTATATTCAGTGCAGCATGAACTTTTGTTACATGATTTTTACACTTTTTTGTTAACTTGTTTATTTTTCTGATTTATGTCTACTCCCCCACTCTCTCCCTACACGTATCTTCTCTGTCAAAGAGGATGAGCTGCAGGTCTATATTCAGGCCTCTGTCACAGCAACTGGGAGACACGCCAGAATGGCTCAAGATTGATTGGCCAACTGACATTTCCTCCCTTCCTGTCAGAAAGCAATTGACCTTCTCTTGAATCTCAACAACTTCAGTATGACTCAGATCAGCAACTCACCCAGTTAAGTGTTAAAACAAATGAAGCCTCTTCCTAGCACTCTGGAATCCACAGCTTTTGCATCCTTTAGTTTAGTGTGTTTTTAAAGACATATATATTCATAAATTTGTAATGCCAAACACGGTTGACAGTATAATGCCATTCTATCATGCTCTTCTCTGCATATGAGCAGGATAAAGTGTTTCACAGCTTACCATGGCAACACCACTCATTAAAATCCAGGCATCAGTTTAATTTGTGTGAAAGATGACATTAGACTCATAACACTGTGTGCACTTGAAACTGTAAATTATTAATAGATTACTGCTTCTAGTCTTCTAGTCTTTTGCTCTGGCTGGTAATTATTTTTTTCACTCAGCAGTAGCTAGTTGAGTAGAATTTGGTGCATGATTGAGGGAGGTAAGGGTGGAAACAGCGAAGGCTCTGGCTACAATCTTTCAATCCTCCTTGGATATGGGAATGGTGCCAAAGGACTGGAGGATTGCAAATGTTACATCCCGGTTCAAGAAAGGGGAGAGGGATAAACCCGATAACTACAGACCAGTCTGCCTAATGTCGGTGCAGGGGAAACTTCTAGAGACCATAACCTAAGACAAAATTAATTGTCACTTGGAAAATCATGGGTTAATAAATGACAGCCCAGCACGGATTTGTTAAAGGCAAATCGTATCTGACAAACCTGATTGAGTTCTTCGATGAAGTAACAGAGGGTTGATGAAGGTAGTGCGGTTGATGTTTTGAATATGGACTTTCAAAAGAGTTTGGTAAAGTGCCACATAATAGGCTTGTTAGCAAAATTGAAGCCCATGGGATTAAAGGGGCAGTGGCAGCATGGATATGAAATTGGCTAAGAGACAGAAACCAGAGAGTAGTGGTGAACAGTTGTTTTTCAAACTGGAGGGAAGTATACAGTGGCTTCCCACAGGGGTCGGTATTAAGACCACTGCTCTTTTTGATATATATTAATGACCTGGACATGGGTCCTTGTGCCTGCTGATCCCAGGACAGCCAAATGGAGCCAGGCAGTAGGTCCTGGGGTGGTGATGGCAAAGCCCCAAAGTCCCCTGATGGAGGGAGAGAACCTCGTAGAGGTTTATTCTCCCTCTCTTTCACCCTCAACGGCTGAAGGCTTCAGTCTCAGTGCAACCTTCTGAGTTACGAGACTACTTCATCATATTTCCTTTGCTTCATTTCAGCTATAATGTCCTCCTGTTTTACTCTTGCAATTTGATTTAAAGTAATATTCTGGATTTAGCTTTTCCATACAATTCTTACATATCACTCATCTCTCAGACGCCTCCTTTCCTAGACCAAAAAGTCCATGTTTTTCCAGTCTATCCTCATAACTCAGCCCTCTAACACAGGGGATCAGCCTCATAGCTTTACTCTGTACTGGCTCCAGTGACTCAAAGGGGAGGAAATTCAACTTGCACCCAAACTGGGCAACAAATCAGTGAAGCAATTGCTCCGTGCGCCTGTCGACCTGAGACCCAAGCCGAATTTGGCAATCGGGCCTCATTTGAATGGAAGTGGCAAGCTGCAGGTGCCAAACAAGCGTACCGATGCAGGTCACCGGTCGGGTCATGATGAGCTCTGGCCATTTGTATCTGAATTTTGCATCGCGGTCCTACTACTAGAGTAGGACCCCAATTTGCATAGTAAAGCAGCTGTAAGCCTGTTTCAGCCAGACAGCCTGCTCGCCCATTTGCAGGCGAGCCTTGGATATCAATGGAGTGGCCGAGGTGCCCCCGCCCCCACCCCCCCTCCCCTGATTTTCAACTCCTAGCTGCCCATTTTTCAGGCACAAAACGGATGGCCGTGAAATGGATTTCTCCCCAATGTCTCCTTTGCTTCTGGACCACCAGATCTGGGTACAGTACTCAAGGTGTGATTTGGGGAGAGCACCGTACAGTTTGATAACAATTTCCTTTGACTTATATTCTACTGTTTTGGCAATGTAGTTCAGCATTCTATTGGCTTTGTTAATTTGCTGCTCTGTATTGGTTGGACATCTTGAGTGTCGAGTCTACGAAGACGTCAAGGAATCTTTCAATTCTTCTTCACCTATTTCAACACTATTCACAGAGGATACGTGTCATCTATTTCACCTACCTATGTGCAATACTTTGCACTTGTCAGCATTAAATTTCATCTGCCATTGTTCTGTCTACTTACATATTTTGCCCAACTCATTCTGCAATTTCTGAGCTGCAATTCCATTGCCCCATCTAGTTTGGTATCATCAGCAAATTTGATTATTTTTGCCTTTAGTTTCTGAATCCAAGTTATTAATTTAAATTAGAAACACTGAATAATCATTCCAACATTGAGCCCTGAGGCAGCCACTCAGAACTCCCCACCCTGATATTACTCCTTTACCAAGTACCCCTTGTTTGTCAACAGCGCTTCCCTCTATTTCAGAAGGTCATGAGTTCAAGCCTCACTTAAGCACACACATTTAAGTGCAGTACTGAGGGAATGCTGTATCGTTGGAGGTGCCATCTTTCAGAGAAGATGTTTAACCAAGGCACTGTCTACCTGTTCAGGTGGATATAAAAGATCCCAGGGCACTAGTTGAAGAAGGTGAGTTCTCCCAGTGTCTTGACTAACATTTATCTCTCAACACCAGAAAAACACCCCCTGTTTATGGGGCCTTGCTGTGTGCAAATTAGCTGCCACTTTTGCCTGCATGTTAACTCATTGGCTGTGAAGCACTTTGAGACATCTTGATGACATGAGAGGAACTATATAAATAAATAGAATTACATAGAAAATATAACATGGAAACATTGGGCAGAACCAGTACAAATTGGAGTTTATCCTCCACACAAGCAATACTCCTAATCCTATAGGTCTGCCCTGTTTCCATATCACTTTATTCCCTTTACCTTCAACCACCCATCTAACCTATTAAATGTTGACATGTGCAAATCTCTGCTCAGCAGGGTCTGAGTGCCATTAAATTTCAATGATGGGCAAGTCAATTATCTGCTAATATTGAGAAGATTAAAAATGAAGTATAATTCCTAGGCAGATTTTTTTAAATGCACTTTCCATTGGTTGCCGTTATATTATAGGTGATATAAAGCGAAAGGGATGTGATAAAGTAGTCTAGTACCACCTGCCTAAATCCACTCCCAATATTTACTCATAATCCCTACAGCTTTGAATTTAACAAATAGCCTTTCAGATAGAACTTTATAAAGACTGTTGGAAATTTATGTTCACCACATCTTAGGGTTTCTCCCAGTCTACTTGAGTTATCACTGACTCAAAGAAGTCTAGGAGGTTGGTCAGTCTGGATCTTCCCATTCTGTAGCAACGTTGACTGCTGTTTACCAGATTATTGCTATTTGCTTATTGTTCTCTGAACATGGGTGATGCTGGCAAGGCTGCATTTATTGTCCATCTCTAATTGCCCCACGGCCGAGTGGGGGCAGGCAACAGTCTTTGGCACTACAGTGCAGCTGAGAGGGGCACTCCTGCTCCTCCCGGCTCCATGTTCAGGTAAGTATTTTTTTTAAACTTACCATTTTGGTGGCAGCCTCCAGCAGTTCCTTTAAGTACTGCTGGTTAGGCCACATGTAGACCTGGTTTTCCTGAACTGTTGAGGGCATCCCAATTTTGCATATGCTAAGGACCTAATGCCTGTTTCAAGCGTGGGCCCTGGATGCCCCTTTTTCTGCCTTTATCAATATGGCAGGCGGCATGCTTCTGGCACGTAATAAGCACGCACACCCCATCTGCCATATTGGATGCTTAGGCTCCTGTTTTATGCCCAAAAAACAGGTGTGTCAACATCAAATTTCTAGGCCATCATGACCCTTTGCCAAAGATCAAGCCCATGTACCTGGCTTCTCATCATATTCCACAGTTCCTTCTCTGTTTCAAAATTTACCCAATTGTCTTTTGAACCTACCTGAAATTGACTTCTGCCCAGAAACATCAATTTCTTCATAATACTGGGCAGCAAGAGAAGCATTTTGCAATAGTTTGGATATTTTAGTTCTTGCATGTGTACCAGAAAGAAAATTGTTTTGTGACATCTGTGGGATGTTAGATTAGTGTAGGTTATTTAATAATTCTGATGTAATTGTAATCGTCATGAGTCAGCTGCAGAGCTGCAGGCAGTCACAAACTCTCTCCATCTGGTTTTTAAATGTATTTAAATCTAATTGAAATGAAATGGCTGGAAGCATCAGTTAAACTGTACCGCTTTTTATTAATCTACAGTGTAATCAGAAAGCACAGCTTAAATGGTCTTAATTGATTCTTGACGTGTTGTTTTCTTTTATATATTTACTTCTGGTACTGAATTTGTTGAATTAAAACAAAGTTACAAACCAACTGTCGCTGCTCAGCCTTGCAGCTAAGGCACGGGGAGGAGGCACAGCATTGCGATGTTGGGTCAGTTCACAGATCCAACGAGTGATTTGTTCTGTTTATTTATTTTATTGAGGGGTAAAAGTCTTCTGAACTTTGAGTCTGGCCAGATGGGCTACAATGATCTTTTCTGGTCCAGTGGATACTATTGGGCTAGTTCAAACCCAGTTAACGTGTTGATGCTAAATGATATCAACCCTCTATTTGTAAACATTACCGAGTTTGCTTAATCCGCCAGTGTGCTTACTAGATAGCACCATAAGATGGATTTGGTTGCATGGCTTTTTTTATTGATAAACCTAGATGAAGGGCTAAAAACCCCAGATTACAAAAGTTGATAAGGACTGGAGAGAAGATGAGGTCCATCAAGCAGCAGTAATTGGATGAATTGTTTAAGTTTAGGTGTTAAATAGTAGATTGTAGAAGGAAAGCAAAGACTGAGAGAAGTAAGGAGTTCCACAGTTTACAGATGCTGGGAAATCATGAGTTGAAGTGGAGAAAAGTGTGATGCTGGAAGGAGGAGGAGGGATGCAGATTTGGAGATCTGGATGAACAAAAGAGGAAAATTCAGAGAAGCTATAGTAAAATAGAGAAAGTGACAAGAAAGATTGCAATGGAGAAACATAGGTTGGAGGCTTGAGGAGAGAGAATGATCAACTATTGGAGAAGCTTTTACCTTTTTCTGTGTAGAAGGCCAGTCTAATAGTTCAACTGTTTAGTTAGAGCAGTTTATATGAACTGGCACAACACTGTGAGTCACAACATTTGCAAATTTAGATGTCACAGAGACATTAATTCATGTCCTGACCTGTTGTTTAAAAATTAAACAACATTTGATAAAACGTGACAGCCTTCATCCTACTGTCAAAAAATGTAGCACTGTGTCAACTGAAGCTATCCTAGAAGGACAATGGTTCCTTCTCAATAAATAACCACCTTACCCATGATTTATTGGCTCTGAAGTCACTCCATTAGCTTAAAAACAAAGTGTTGCTCTGTAAAATTATTCATTGGGAATCCTGACATTTCAATGGGAAACTAAGATTTCCAGCTATGATACATGAAAGAAATTGAACTATGTTCTTCACATTAATTCTGCATTGTTCTCTTACCATTGTTAGGAGAGGGGCATGATGGGGGGTTTAAACTGGGTCTCTTTGGGGTTGAGGCTGCTCCAAAGTGGCACTTCTGGTGACAAAAGTTCAGAAGCAATTCAACTGCATTTAAAGGAAAGCTAGATAAATACATGAGGGAGAAAGGAATAGAAGGATGTGCTGAAATGGTTAGATGGAGTAGGGTGGGAGGAGGCTCATGTGGACCAGTTGGGCTGAATGGCCTGTTTCTGTGCTGCAAATTCTATGTTATGTAATTCTATGTAACTTTCTGTGGCAGACTGGGTAATCTGATACCTAAACCAGGCAGATCTGCAGTACTCCAGGACACTGCTGCTGATTAACCCAGCAGGCTGATTCATTAATGGGACTTAGAGAGGTAAACCTGTGACTGGGAGCTGAGATTCTTCTTATTTAGTCCCAGATTATCTTACAAGCCAATACCATAATGGGTAGGGTGGTCCTAGCTAAACAAGCACTGTGAAACGTAATAATGCTCTTTGCTGATAAACTGCACAGTTTAAACTTCAACAGTACAGCTGCACACATCTGGGGGTCACTAAGCCTTGGCTCTGCCAACCTACACTCAGTCCCTCTGAGATTAGGAAAGTGAGGAGTGTCCCTACAGGGAGAGAGTTACACTTTCTATTGGGCAAGCAGAAACTTTACTTGTATGAATTCTCAGCAGCTTGGTTTGGAGACAGTTAGACATGATGATAAGCTTCCACATATGTTAAACACTCATAACCATGAAAGTTTACAGCACAGAAGGCCATTCGGCCTAACATGTCTGTATTGGCTCTTTGTCAGAGCAATCCAAAACTATTCCCACTGCCCTGGAATGACAAAAATCAACGTGCAATTTGGGCACAGGAGACAATATCTGGATTAAGTAAATTGTCCTAGAAGCACAGAAAATTGGAGCAAGAGTAGGCCATTCGGCCCTTCGGGCCTGCTCTGCCATTCAAAATGATCATGGCTGATCGTCTAACTCAGTACCCTGTTCCCGCTTTTTTCCCATATCTCTTGATCCCTTTAGCATTAAGAAATATATCTATCTCCTTGAATACATCTAATGAATTGGCCTCCACCGCCTTCTGTGGTAGAGAATTCCACAGGTTCACCACCCTCTGAGTGAAGAAATTTCTCCTGATCTTGGTTCTAAATGGCATACCCCGTATCCTGAGACTGTGAACCCTGGTTCTGGACTCCCCAGTCATTGGGAACGTCATCCCTGCATCTAGTCTGTCTAGTCCTGTTAGAATTTTATATGTTTCGATGAGATCACCTCTGCCAGTCTAAATTGTCATGGCCAGCATTGTTAATTGTATCCATGTGATTTATATCAATTAGAGTTAATTGTATTCAGGTGGTGGGTATCAATGGGGGACTCTCTTGTATCCTTTTATGGGAGGGAGCTTATCTAGGGGGTGCTGGGTGTGTAATGGGGAGTTCTGAGAATAAAGGCTTGGAAGCAACTGAAGACTAGGATCTATCCTTCACCACCTGGCTATCCAATTTATGACATGAGTGACAAAGTAATTATTTCACTAACAAAAGTTGTTTAATATAGAAATATGATCACTCGTCTACTTTGCTGTCATATTCTTTCATTGGGGATTATGTAAATCAACCTTCACCCCATCCTTCGAAAATGTAAATGCTATGTCGGAATTGTTGTGTTGTAACCCATTGCCTAGATTTCCTTTACTTGGGGTTAACATGACCTTTCACTCAGCTTTGAGATGCTAATTAAATTCTTATTTGCAAAGTAACAATCTTTCTCAGTGCTATGCTGGGTTCATTTGATCTTTACCTCCCAGACTTAAGTGTGCCTCAGTCTGTTAGAATGACTGATCCGAATTTACAAATGTTAAGTGTTTCTTTTTAAATTATATGCTAGACTTACGTACATTGTCATCTTCAGAGGTCAAATCATACTGGTGACGTGATCTATTTCTCATATCAGCAGCAAACTTGTAAAACTCTGGCTTTGCTGTCCTCAGTAGAGTCACAGTCTGAAGTGACTGGTATGCTTGCTTGGCTTCAAGATCAAATTTATCTCCTTGTTTCCATGAGCCATTTCCTAAGGATAAAATAGAAGACGTTATTTTAACTAATAACTTACAATAATTCAACCTTATTTCTTCAAGTTCAGACACAAACAGCTGTTTCGTTTCATAGAATCAAAAGAATGGTTACAGCATAGAAGGAGGCCATTCGGCACGTTAAGCCCGTGCCGGCTCTCTGCAAGAGCAATCCAGCTAGTCTCACTCCCTCGCCCTTTCCCCGTAGCCCTGCAATTTTCTTTCCTTCAAGTACATATCCAATTCCCTTTTGAAAGCCACGATTGAATCTGCCTCCACCACCCCCTCGGGCAGTGCATTCCAGATCATAGCCACTCGCTGTGTAAAACAGTTTTTCCTCATATCACCTTTGGTTCTTTTGCTCATTACCTTAAATCTGTGTCCTCTGGTTCTCGACCCTTCTGCCAATGGGAACAGTTTCTCTCTATCTATTCTGTCTAGACCCCTTGTGATTTTGAACACCTCTATTAAATCTCCTCTCAATCTTCTCTGTTCTAAGGAGGACAATCCCAGCTTCTCCAGTCTATCTATGTAACTGAAGTCCCTCATCCCTGGAATCATTCTAGTAAATCTTTTCTGCACCCTCTCTAAGGCCTTCACATCCTTCCTAAAGTGTGGTTTATTAAAAATTAATTCATAAATATTAATGTACATGGCTTAGTAATGTTAACTGGAATATTGCTGTCAGCATTAAAGCTGGTGGAAAATGTAGGATAGTGGCCAGCACGTTGCGAATGTTATTTAGAACTTGTTTACTGTGACAAAATTACTGTAATTAGAATTTACTTTAAGTGCTAACGAGCTCAATTCATGTGGGATACCACTTAACCAGGCAGATTGGGCACTTAAAATTGATGTAACCCATATTGCACCAATAATGCATTCCTGGTTCAATGTGCCACTCTCTCTCAGAAGGATAATGCATTGTTGGTTGAATGTGCCACTCTCTCTCAGAAGGATAATGCATTGTTGGTTGAATGTGCCACTCTCTCTCAGATGGATAATGCATTGTTGGTTCAATATGCCACTCTCTTAGATGGAACAAACTTTGCTGAAGAGACTGCAGTGAGAAAGTTGGAGTCTTCATTTAAATGTGAGTTGCTATAAATGTTCTTTCTACTTTCTAATTTTTTTTGCACTATGGGTTTGTAGTATGGTTCGGTAGCACTGGACATGACAGAGGAGGATCAACAAGAGCAGAAAGGGGCTGTCTGAGATATCAGGTAACATGCAAGGCATACCATCAAGTCCCACCTGCACAAGGTAGCACCTAGATGAAACACAAAACGAGGTTTAATAGGATATATGCCACTTACTTTCATCAATTGAGAGTGAACAGTAGGCATTCACACACATCGTACCGCCATTAAAAACTTGTTTGCACTGAAATTGGACTATTCGAAGAGTGTTCTTCCTAAGGTTTTGCATCACAGTTCAGCAATTGGCACAAGGGTGTGATTTGGGAGTTGAGTGGGAGTGAATGCAAGAATGGAGAGGATGTAGACAGGATTGCTAATTAATTAGCAGTTGTTTACATTAGAACAAGATTTCCTTTGAGAGCCTGCAGTGGGACTCATCATTAGCCTCTTCGGGCTCCTTGTGCTCGAACTTGCTGGTTCTCTTGACGTATGTGTCTGTCTTCCTCCTACATATCCTCCATGATGATGCAGGGTGACGTTGTGCAGTATCCATCAAATTACCATGATCCTTCATACCTTTGCCAGGCTACATCTCAGGATGCTCCAGACCAGTCCAAGCAGTTGAAGTGCTGCATCAATGTGCCAATGATGTGCTCCATGATGACTCTAATGGAATAGTGGACCACATTATATCTATTTCAAGCCAGGGCTGTAGATGGTAGCCTTTGACCCTCAGCATCCAACCTACCACATTGTGACAATTGCCTGGAAAGTGAGCATTGACTTAAATAATTTAGTGGAATCCTTTCCAATTCATATAGTCAGAAGCATATTACACAGGTCCACATAGGCCATATGGATATAATCTATACTCTCCCTGGATTTTCAAGAATCCTGCCACTCTATAAAAATAAAGCGTCCTCTCATTCCATTGCCAGTTGTGCAATATGAAAGGAGACAAATGGAGTTGCTTGAACCAGCAAGGCATTAGTAACTTATTTAACACACCTGTGGACGGCTGATTGGCTTATTTGGTCTCAGCCTTAGCTCAGAGATAGCATTGTAATCTCCGAGTCAGAAGATCATGGCTTCAAGCACCATTCCAAAGACTTGAGCAGATAATCTAGGCAGACATTTCAGTGCAGTACTGAAAGATGGAGATGCTGTCTTTTGGATGAGACATTAAATTGAGGCCCTGTCTGCCTACTCAGGTGGATGCAATAAATCCCATGTTAGAAGATCAGGATAGTTCACCTGTTGTCCCGGACTAAACCGTTAGCCCTCAACTAATACCACTAAAAACAGATATCTGGCCATTTTTCTCATTGCCATTTGTGGATTGTTACTGTGCAAATTGGATGCCACATTTGCCTACCTTGCAACAGTGACTATACTTCAAAAGTAATTCATCCTGTCTGTGAGGATACATGTGGATGGTTGAAGAGTACCTTTGGTGCAGCCTGCCATCACTCTATTCATTTTCTTTTTCCTCCAAAAAGCACCAACACAGGGATATTTTGTGGAAACCTACTTTGCTACTGTTGTCGTCAAAGGTAAGAAATGGCAGAACCTAAACAACTGTTTCAAAGGCTAGTAACCATCTAAGTGGCAACATCAGAAAACAAAGGAAAACAATAAAGAAGATGCTGAAATATCCTTCATTTACTCCCACTAGTCTTATTATAAGGGTCTTTAAATCTACTTCTGGAAACATCACTGACGCATCTCATTTTATATGGGCAAGTACATGAAATGGTGCTATGCCAGAGTGAACACTGGCAAATTACATGCAGGATGCAATAACCTTGTTCAATTCTCATTTACACTGATTCTGCAGGGAAATGAATTGTAACAATTAGGTTGCAGGAAGCATGGAGCTGTTCCTGAAATTCTACTCTCCAATTGAGTTGATCATTTGTGGCAGGTTCAGTAATCTGATAATTGAGCCAGCATTTTTGATATTGACCATCATGACTGGCTCGTTGATGAGACCAGAGGCTGGAATTCTCCCATCCTGTAAAGCCCTACATTGATGTCTTTGCTCAGGCGAGCTGCTTATGGAGGCGCGACCAGCAGCAGCAGCTTGTGCTGAGTTTGTTAATGAGGCACGAGGACCAACTTCCATCAAAGCTCGTGCAGTGCCGAGTCTGGGCCTGGAAACGGGCCCACGATCTGCCCGCCGAGTCCCCACTGACCTCATTTGCATATGTCAGAGGGCCAGTGACAGCATCTGTAAGCCAATGGCTGAATAAGTAAAGTGGTCCTAGCTGGGCAAACTAGTTTTTTTAAAATTCGTTCATGGAATGTGGGCATTGATGGCAAGGCCAACATTTATTGCCCATCCCTAATTGCCCTTGAGAAGGTGGTGATGAGCCGCCTTCTTGAACCGCTGCAGTCCATGTGGTGAAGGTACTCCCACAGTGCTGTTAGGTAGGGAGTTCCAGGATTTTGACCCAGTGACGATGAAGGAACAGCGATATATTTCCAGTACCCTGTGAGGCTAAAATGTGCAGTTTTCCTGACCCCAGCAAGGACGATACCAAAACTGAGAGGCTGTTACTGTTGGGAAAGACTGAACAAGCTGAGAATCTTTTCTCTAGAAAAGAAAAGACTAGGAGGTGATCTGATAGAGGTCTTTAAAATTATGAAGAGGTTCGCTAGGGTAGACATAGAGAAGATGTTTCAACTTGTGGGAGAGTCCAAAATTAGGGGCCATAAATACAAGACAGTCACTAATAAATCCAATATGAAATTCAGGAGAAACTTCATTACCCAAAGAGTGGTAAGAATGTGGAACTCGCTACCACAAGGAGTGACTGAGGCAATTAGCATAGATGCATTTAAGGGGAAGCTAGATAAGTACATGAGGGAGAAAGGAATAGAAGAATATGCTGATAGAGTTAGATGAAGTAAGGTGGTAGGAAGCTCGTGTGAAGTACAAACACCGGCATAGATCTGTTGGGCTAAATGACCTTTTTCTGTGTTGTAAAATTCTATGTAATTCTATTTAACATTTATCCCTCAACCAATATCATTAAAACAGATAATCTGGTCCTTTATTTCATTACTAATTGCTGTGCGCAAATTGGCTGCCACATTTCCCTACAACAGTGACTACACTTCAAAAATTAAGTAATTGACAAAAATTAATTGTTTTGGGACGTCCTGAGGTCGTGAAAGCTGCCCTATAAATGTAGGTCCTTTCTTCTTTCTTACTTATACACAACTCCTCAGAAAGGTCCTCATAAAGGAATGCGAAAGGTGCTCCTGAGAAGCAGTTGGGGGGAGGGTCTGTAAATATGACAGTGAGTTAGCCGTGTCAGAAGCAAGTGCGGTTGTTTGTAGTCAGAAATCCCCCACTCCAAAAGTGCTTTAAAAAGTATTTCCCAGCCGTGGAAATCAATTCTTTAAACATTCCAGACTCTTCAGGCTTAAAGCTCCTCACTACGATCTTGATCATGTGACCCTGGCAGCTGCTACGCCTCATATAATCCACTCTAACTTGCCCAGAGTGCATTAGCAGTGCAAATCCAGGAAACTCGCAGATGCTGTCACTGGCCCTCTGACATATGCAAATGAGGTCAGTGGGGACTTGGCGGGCAGATCGTGGGCCAGTTTTCAGGCTCAGACTCGGCACTGCACGAGTTTTGATGGAAGTTGGTCCTCGTGCCTCATTAACAAACTCAGCACAAGCTGCTGCTGCTGGTCGCGCCTCCATAAGCAGCTCGCCCGAGCAAAGACATCAATGTAGGGCCACCCGACTCGCCGGCAGCAGCCCTCAGTTAAATGTCAGGAAGGGGCATTGGAGCAGACTACAGGGGGACGAACGCGACTCCTGTGGAGTCAGGGGAGAACTCCTGCTCCCCCTGGCTTTACAGGATGGGATTTTTAACAACAAAAAAATGTAATCACTTATCTGGAGCCACAGGGACCGCTAGAGAATCCTGAGCGGGGCAGGGCACGACGTCTGCCCCCTCATCACTGATGAGTTTCTCAAAGGGGTCGTTCAACAGGCGGTATGCCCTTTATTTAGATGTTTAAGGGGCCTATCACAGGACTCCTAAAATAAGGGCCACATGAATTTAGCAGTGGGCCCAATACCTGCACAGTTTGGGCACAGGCCAACCCATTGCTAAACTGGTATGTTTTGGACCCGTTTTGTGCCTGAAAAATGGGTGCAGTGCATACCAATTTCAACCCTGACGAAGGGATCGAGACAGCTTCTCGGGTATCTGGTACTGAGGTTCAGGAAAAGATGATAGGCATCACATATACTAGCTGGACATTAATGGAATGAAAACCTTTCCTATTCATAAAATGGAGGGGGTTGTCATATTGAGCTTTGAGTGCCACCTGCATTCCGTCAATTGTTTCCTGTACAAGTGGGAATCCTGCCAGACTGAAGAACTGGATGGCTCTCACTCTTCTTTCTGCTTCCTTTGGGAAGGATGTGAATTGCACAGTCTTCCTGAAGGGCGCATCAGTGATCTCCCTGATGCAGTGGTGAGAATCTGTGGAGTTGTACTCCAGCATGAGTCAGTATCTTCAAGAGAGGGTGGATGGGGGTCGGAGCCTGATTAATGTGGCAAAGATCACTTGATCCTGGCTGGAAGGTTCCGGACACAAAGAAATTCAAGGCAGTGGTGACCCCTTGACTGGTACTAACAACGTTGTTCTCTTGGTGGAACATTTTCAGCCAGCTGTTGACACATTCGGTGGGGACTGATGGTCAGAAAAGTCTAAGTAAAACCTTCTTTGTCTGTAGACCCAGTGAGTTGATGTGAGCATGTAGGGAAGAGATGCTTTCTGTGAAGCCTGACTCAAAAGCCTCTTCCATATCTTCATTCAACAGAATATGGGTGTTCCCATTAAGATGATCAATAGAGTCCAGGAGAAATATATCCCACTAAAAAGCAAGAACGCACTAGCCAGTAATGACACACCATGGGTGAGTAAGAAATAGGGGCAAAATTGATACTAAAGAAAAAGGCAAAAACGAAGTACGTAGACAACAAAGGAAAGGATGACAAAAGGGAATATGAAAAGGTTAGGAAAGAAGTCAAAAAAACAATTAGAAAGGCAAAAAGAAACCACAAAATTAAATTATCAAGGAATATAAAAAAAAGTACAGTATTCAACAGATGCATAAATAACAAAAGAAAAATCAGGATCGGGATAGGGCTACTATTGGATACACACGATAAACTCACAGGCAATGACAACAAAATGGCAGAAATATTAAATAATTACTTTGCCTCCATATTTACCAGGGAGACAAATATGGTGGGCATGACATTAGAAGAAAAGATCAAAAAAAGGTGCAAAGACATTTAAGATAGAATTTTTAAATGAATATTTTGTCTCCGTATTCACAAAGGAAAGGGATGATCTGGACATGGCAGTTAAAGAGGAGAGGTGTGAAATATCGGATAAGGTAAACATAACTAGAGAGGAAGTACTAGAGGGACTGGAATCCTTGAAAGTTGATAAGTCACCAGCGCCGGATGGATTGTTTCCTAGGCTATTGAAGGAAGCCAGGGAGGAAATAGCAGAAGCTCTGAGGATCATTTTCCAATCCTCACGAGATACAGGGGAGGTACCGGAGGACTGGAAGACTGCAAACATAGTAACATTGTTTAAAAAGGGTACGAGGGAAAGGCCGAGGGATAGGCCGGTCAGTCTTACCTCGGTGGTGGGCAAACTATTAGAATCAATACTGAGAGATAGGATAAACTGTCACTTGGAAAGGCAAGGTTTAATCAGGGATAGTCAGCATGGATTTGTTCAGGGAAGGTCATGCCTTACAAATCTGATTAAATTCTTTGAGGAAGTGACAAAGAGGATTGATAAGGATAGTGCAGCGGATGTTGTCTACATGGATTTTAGTAAGGCATTTGACAAGGTCCCACATGGCAGACTGGTCAGAAAGGTAAAAGCCCATGGGATACAGGGAAATGTGGTGAATTGGATCCAAATTTGGCTCAGTAACAGAAAACAAAGGGTAAAAGTCGATGGATATCTTTGCGAATGGAAATCCGTTTCCAGTGGTGTGCCACAGGGCTCAGTGTTGGGTCCCTTGCTGTTTGTGGTATATATTAATGATTTGGACTTGAATGCAGGGGGCATGATTGGCAAATTTGCAGACAACACAAAAATTGGCCATATAGTTGATAGTGAGGAGGATAGCTGTAGACTCCAAGAAGATATCAATAGGTTGGTAGAGTGGGCGAAAAAGTGGCAAAAATGGTTGTTCAACCCGAAGAAGTGTGAGGCAATGCACTTAGGGAAGGCAAATAGTAAAATGGAATACGCAGTAAACGGGAATATATTGAGAGGGGTAGAGGAAGTGAGAGACCTTGGAGTGCATATGCACAGGTCCCTGAAGGTGCCAGTACAGGTAGATAAGGTTGTGAAGAAGGCATACGGAATGCTCTCCGTTATTAGACGAGGTATAGAATACAAAAGCAGGGATGTAATGATGGAACTGTATAAAATGTTGGTAAGGCCACAGCTGGAGTATTGTGCGCAGTTCTGATCACCACATTACAGGAAGGACGTAATTGCTCTGGTGAGAGTGCAGAGAAGATTTACAAGAATGTTGCCAGGGCTTGAAAATTGCAGCTACGAGGAGAGATTGGATCGGCTGGGGTTGTTTTCCTTGGAGCAGAGGAGGCTGAGGGGTGACTTGATTGAGGTGTACAAAATTATGAGGGGCCCAGATAGAGTAGACAGGAAGTACCTGTTCCCCTAGCGGAGAGTTCAAGAACTAGAGGACATAGATTTAAGCTGATTGGCGGAAGGATTAGAGGGGACATGGGGATAAACTTTTTTACCCAGAGGGTGGTGGGTGTATGGAATTCGCTGCCCGAATTGGTGGTAGAGGCAGGGACCCTCAACTCTTTTAAAAAGTACCTGGACCTGCACCTAAAGTGCTGTAAGCTGCAGGGCTACGGACCGGGTGCTGGAAGGTGGGATTAGAATGGGCACCTGGTTGTTCTTCCAGCCGGTGCGGACACGATGGGCCGAATGGCTCCTTTCTGTGCTGTATCTTTTATTTTGGTATTATGGTTATAGAAAGGGGGGAGATAATTGATAAACTAATCAAACTTAGAGAGGATAAAACCCCAGGTCCGAATGGATTCCATCAGCACATACCAAAAGAGGTTAGGGAGGAGGTAGCAGAGGCACTATTACATATGTACAAAAATTCATTAGAAAAGGGAATAGTCCCAGAGGACTGGCAGACAGCTAACGTGATGAGTCACTAACAAATCCAATAGGGAATTCAGGAGAAACTTCTTCACCCAGAGAGTGGTAAGAATGTGGAATTCACTACCACAAGGAGTAGTTGAGGCGACTAGCCTGGATGTATTTAAGGGGAAGCTAGATAAACACAAGGGAGAAGGGAATAGAAGGATATGTTGCTGGGGTTAGATGAAGAAGGGTGGGAGGAGGCTCATGTGGAGCATAAACACCGGCATGGACCTGTTGTGTCAAACGGCCTGTTTCTGTGCTGTACATTCTATGCAAGATATCCATGTCCCCAATTCAAAGCAATACTTTGACCAGAGATGAGTACAACTAGCAGAAAAATTCCTCACTGAACCTCCAAATTACTAAAGAGATTGAAATACAGGCAAAGTAACATCAGCCTTTAGTAGCAACACACAAAATGACCTCCTCAATGTGATATCTGCCTCAGCCACACTGTACTGTAACTCCTATCACCACTTATGTAAGTGTTGGCAATTATTTAGGGTTGGCCTGGGGCTAAGGTTAGTGGAAGTAGATTGGAGGGATTAGCCATACATCCTTGACCTCATTTACATGAGGTGAATTGGGCTCCCAGTGGTCATTAAAGGAGCCTAGTGCTTTTTTTTAGATAATTCGGGTGCAGATTTTTTGCAGTGAATTTGAGGCATTCGCCTCACAAAGCCTATTCTACTCCATTAATCACCCCAAATCTTCCCCAAAATGGGTGGTAGTTCGAGGGAAAATTCAGGCATCATTGTCTAGATTCACACATAATGAAAGGCCATTTGGGCAATATATTAGAGGGCAGCACCCATACCTAAGCATTGCTCTATGTTTTCAGGAGAGAAGAGGAGCAAACTGGAGAGGGAATAAAACAAAATGTACACTGTAATTTTTTTTTAACATGAGTTGCTTATCTTTGAGGAGTCAGTGCTATATCACGATAAGGAGAATAACGAGAGTTGAATTATTACTGCAAATCATTAACACTGTGGATTTATTCTAAAACAGTGAACTTCTTGGGGAAAATATAATATATACCATATAGGCTGCTGTTGAAGAGTTCGATGTTGAAGAATACATAGTCTCCATTGGTCATTTCCTGGCGGTGCGCTGCAAGCATGATTTTCCGGATGGTGTGACTACTTGCACACATGATCACAACTGGAGAAAAAGCAAAGCATCTCTTTAGAAAAGGGAAAAGCACAAATTTAGTATTGCTATATCTTTAAAACAAGCATCTAATGAATGAACACCCACCCCATCCTCTGCTGACAAGACTGACTCATGCTAGGGTGCAGTTCTACAGATGCTGACAGCCCTCCGGTACCTTACCCAAGTGACCATTCTTCACGTGAGAATGTTGATGGGGAGTGCTGGCAAGCTATTCAACCAAGGCAGTCATCACAGCCAAGCCTGATCTTGTTCCCTTCTAATGTATGTGCATGCTCACTTTTCAGTGACGATCATTGAATACTGATCAGGAGTCAGAAAACTAACTTTTGTCCACTGCCTAGCCCAAGGTACACTGTGGCCAAACGCCAACCCAACTGAGATCAACGAACTTAGCAGAGGTCAGGAATTGAACCTCAGGATCCTGGTCCATATGTAATCATTGTAATGTCAGCACAAAAGGAGGATGTTCGGCCCATCATGCCTGTTCTAGCTTTACTTTGGAGCTACCTATTCTAATCCCATTTCCCTACTGTAACCTCTAACATTTTTCTTTTTCAAATGTTTTTCCAATAACCTCTTAAATGTTTTAATTGACTTGGCTTCAGCAGCCACTTGTGGGAATGCATTCCATTTTCTAATAACCCTTTACATGAACAAAGGATTCTTACAACATCTCATTTATGGTGCTAGCGCCAAGCCTAATGTTATGTATTACACTGGTCAGTGCATTTACCCAATCAGACAGGATACTGAATGAACTTCTAACCTCATGTTTTGTCTTTTATTTCCTGATTTCTCTTCCATACTGTAATTTCAAGTAAAATACATTTCATAACAAGACTAACTAAATGCAAAGTATTAACTACAAATAGTGCATGTCTTGTGAATATTTTGTCATCTTTGGTATATGGAAGCACGCAGCTGTTTGAACAATATGTACACCTCAAGGAAAGAAGCCTTTGTGAAAAGACTATTCATCAAAGTTTTGTTTTAGATAATGCATAAGAACATTAGTTGTTTTTCAGACTGAAGGGAAGTTTACAGTTGTGTCCCCCAGGGGTCAGTATTAGGACCACTGCTCTTTTTGATATATATTAATGACCTGGACTTGGGTATGGAGGGTATAATTTTAAAGTTTGCAGATGACACGAAACTTGGAAATGTAGTAAACAATGTGGAGGATAGTTACAGACTTCAGGAAGATATAGACAGACAGGTGAAACGGGCAGACACATAGCAGATGAAATTTAACGCCAAGCAGTGTGAAGTGATACATTTTGGTAGGAAGAATGAGGAGAGGCAATATAAACTAAATGGTACAATTTTAAAGGGGCTGTCGGAACAGAGAGACCTGGAGGTGTATGTACACAAATCTTCAAAGGTGGCAGGACAAGTTGAGAAGGTTTTTAAAAAAGCATATGGGATCCTGGGCTTTATTAATAGAGGCATAGAGTACAGACAAGTGCCAGGCAATGACCATCTCCAACAAGAGAGTGTCTAACCACCCCCCCTTGACATTCAACGGCATTACCATTGCCAAATCGCCCACCATCAACATCCTGGGGGTTACCATTGACCAGAAACTTAACTGGACGAGCCATATAAATACTGTGGCTACAAGAGCAGGTCAGAGGCTGGGTATTCTGTGGCGAGTGACTCACCTCCTGATTCCCCAAAGCCTTTCCAAAATCTACAAGGCATAAGTCAGGAGTGTGATGGAATACTCTCCACTTGCCTGGATGAGTGC
This sequence comes from Heptranchias perlo, assembly GCF_035084215.1. NCBI lineage: Eukaryota > Metazoa > Chordata > Chondrichthyes > Hexanchiformes > Hexanchidae > Heptranchias > Heptranchias perlo. The sequence continues at coordinate 53,250,628 of NC_090325.1, read as the reverse complement.
AGCTCCAACAACACTCAAGAAGCTTGACACCATCCAGGACAAAGCAGCCCACTTGATTGGCACCCCATCCACCACCCTAAATATTCACTCCCTTCACCACCGGCGCACAGTGGCTGCAGTGTGTATCATCCACAGGATGCACTGCAGCAACTTGCCAAGGCTTCTTCGACAGCACCTCCCAAACCTCTACCACCTGGAAGGACAAGAGCAGCAAGCACATGGGAACATCACCACCTGCACGTTCCCCCCCAAGTCACACACCATCCCGTCTTGGAAATATATCGCCGTTCCTTCATCGTCGCTGGGTCAAAATCCTGGAACTCCCTTCCTAACAGCACTGTGGGAGAACCTTCACCACACGGACTGCAGTGGTTCAAGAAGGCGGCTCACCACCTTCTCAAGGGCAATTAGGGATGGGCAATAAATGCTGGCCTTGCCAGCGACGCCCACATCCCATGAACGATTAAAAAAAACAAAAACAAGGAAATTATGCTAAACCTTTATAAAACACTGGTAAGGTGTCAACTGGAGCATTGTGTTCAATTCTGGGCATCACACTTTAGGAGGATGTCAAGGCCTTAGAGAGGGTGCAGAAGAGATTTAGTGGAATGGTACCAAGGATGAGGGACTTCAGTTATGTGGAGAGACTGGAGAAGCTGGGGTTATTCTCCTTAGAACAGAGAAGGTTAAGGGGATATTTGATAGAGGTGTTCAAAATCATGAACAGTTTTGATACAGTAAATAAGGAAAAACTGTTTCCAGTGGCAGAAGGGTCGGTAACCAAAGGACACAGATTTAAGGTGATCGGCAGAAGAGCCAAAGGTGATATGAGTAAAGAGTTTTTTGAAACAGTGAGTTGTAATGATCTGGAATGCACTGCCTGAAAGAGTGGTGGAAGCAGATTCAATAGTAATTTTCAAAAGGGAATTAGATAAATCCTTGAAGGTAAAACATTTACAGGGCTATGGGGAAAGAGAAGGGGAATGTGATTAATTGGATTGCTCTTTCAAAGAGCACGCACAGGCATGATGGGCCGAATGGCCTCCTGCTGGCTGTACCTACTATGATACAATGATGTGAAAGCGAGAAACAAGCACAGGCCATTCAACTCATCGAGCCAGATCCTTCCCCAGCCTGGTGCAATCTATCTTATGGACAGTTATCTGAACTATTACGGAAAAATGGAAATAAATACTCCCTGATGGCCAAAGTTGATCAAGTAAAACTTCAGAACTTTCATCCATCCTCATATTTCCACAATGCATTCCTCCTGCTGTCCTCCAGATAACCCTTGAACTAAACCCGTAAACCAGATCACACTAAACTAATTTCAAATTATGTGAAATGAGATTAATTTCACATGTGCACTTTCAGAAAATGGACCTGAAACTAGGATCGTGTATTATATAAGTGTAAATTTTGTACAAAACTGCATTATATATTCTGCATATTTTAAGCTATCACTGCTTCATTTTTTTGCAGAACACCTGATCTGATGATGTAGATTGAACTGTGTACAGTTTTGGTCTCCTTACCAAAGGAAGGATGTACTTGCCTTAAGAGGGAGTACAACGAAGGTTCACTAGATTCCTGGGATGAGAGAGTTGTCCTATGAGGAGAGATTCTGTAGAATGGGCCTATATTCTCTGGAGTTGAGAAGAATGAGAGGTGATCTCATTGAAATGTATAAAATTCTTAGTGGGCTTGACAGGGTAGATGCTGAGAGGCTGTTTCCCCTGGCTGGAGAATCTAGAACCAGGGGTCATAGTCTCAAGATAAGGGGTCGGTCATTTAGAACCGAGATGAGGAAAGATTTCTTCGCTTAGAGGGTTGTGAAATCTTTGGAATTCTGTACCCCAGAGGGCTGTGGATGTTCAGTCATTGAGTGTATTCAAGATTGAGATCGATAGATTTTTGGACACTAAGGGAATCAAAGGATATGGGGATAAGGCGGGAAACTGGAGTTGAGATAGAAAATCAGCCATGATCTTATTGAATGGTGGAGCAGGCTTGAGGGGCCCTATGGCCTACTCCTGTTCCTATTTCTTATATTCTTATGAACTATAGCATCATGAAAACACATTGTATGCAACAACAACAGTGACTACACTTCAAAAAATACTTAATTGGCTGTAAACCACTTTGGGACATCCCGAGATCGTGAAAGACGCTGTAGAAATGCAAGTTCTTTCCTTTCCTTTAACACAACAAAAATGAAGCACTGCTGGTCTGGCTCCTTTCCCTTCTCAGTAAAAATAAAGCAATTTTAAGATACAAATTCACCACCTCTTATATGGGACATCCCTGGGACAACAATAACAATTTGCATTTACACAGTGCCCTTAGTATCCAAAAATTATCCCAAAATAGATCAAATAAGTGAAAATAGACACAAAGTTAGCAGTGGCAAAGTCACAATGGGATGACTGGTCTCCTTCTTCACTGTATCATTCTATTGAGTGGAAAAGAAGGAAAACAGAATGGATTTAAGAGACGGAGCTAAAAAAGTCTATTAGACTTTTGAAAGTAAGGAGGGGAAAAGTAAAGGGGAGCCATTTTAGGAGGAAGTTTCAGAAGGCAGGGGAAAGATGGCTAAAAGAGCAATTGCCAATGGTGGAGCAAAAATGGGGGTGTGAAGTGTCAGGGGAGCAAAATGGGCAAGCAGGATCATAAGGCTGCAGGAGATCACTGAGATAGGGAAAGACAAGGCTATGGAGGTATTTGAAGTTGATGATTAGGATCCTGAAGTTGATTCATAGAGGCATGGCGAGCCACTGAAGCCTGGCAAGGACCAGGGATAATGAAATTTACACCCTTATATAGAGGAATAGTACAAAACATAGGTAAAAACAGCAACTTCATTGTCTCCCCTCTTTGCAATGATATAAATGAAAAATGTAACAGCCAAAGCAATAACAATGGCCTCGATATTAGCCCCCCTCATGACGGGCGGGGGGGGGGGGTTCTGGTGAAAAGTGAAATCCGCGTAACAGACCCCAACCCACCACGCACGAGTCCACCGCCATTTTTACAGCAGCAGATATCGGGGCGTCCGAGTGTCCTGCTGTGGAGAGGCGGGACACTTATTAACATATCTAAATCGGACGCCTACAGTGCAATTGGGAACCTAATTTGAAGTTAACCGCTGCTGAATGGGTTTCCCAGGGTAACTCAGCAGTGAAATGGAGGAGGGAGCTGCCGGCTACCCAAGGTAAGTGGCTCATTCAACATTCCTTGTGGGCCAGGAGGAGCAGCAGTGACCCCCCACCCACCCGGGCCCTCAAGGAAGCTATGGCCTCCTCCAGCCCTGGACTCCAGCCTCCCCCACCCCTCCCGATTGCCGACCTCCCCCCCAACCCCCTCCCTCCCGCTGGTTGACATCTTCCCCCTCCGGATTGCCAATCTTCCCCCTGCTTCCGATTGCCGGGGACCATTCCCAAGGGTCTCCGGCTGCAGCCTCCTGTTGCTAGTGTTCCCTCCTGCCCGCTGGCCAGACTGTCCATCTGGTTAGCTGCTGAGTGGGAGGCGGAGCTAAAGATGTTAATGAGGTCCTGTCATTAAGATTTGCAGGACCTCCGCATCCCCAACCTTGCCAGCACCCTCTCCTGCCTCCCTGTAAATATTGGGGCCCATACCTTTTCTTACATCGATAGCACAATGGAAAAATTGTGTAACAGCTTGGACCTGTTTCTGAGTAACAGCGAGAGGTTGGATGATTGTGTGCTAAATCATGGCTGTTTTTGATGAAAACAATTCCTATTTCATTCCTTTCATATATTAAACATCTAAATCTCTTCAGATTTTGACTAGGTAAAACTAAAACAGATTTATTGCATTGAGCGATAAAATTAAATATCTTTGTTCAGCTGCCTATCATATTGAGCAATACTGTTTGCAAACATATGGTAGCAATCTAGAAATCTAAAAATCATTTCACATGAACAAGTTAAAGGGTCTTGTAATCATAGAAGCACCTCCCACAGACACTAGTAAAATTATTCATTTGTTGTAATAACCTTATCAGTGAAATATATTTGGATGTTCTGAGGCTGTGAAAGGTGCTATATAAATGCAAGTTCTTTCTTTCTTTCCTGATCTTCTGTCATAGAACACATATGCCTCACCTGTCACAATCATTTTGCTAGGTCAAAACCCTGGAACTCCATACCTAACAGCACTGTGGGAGAACCTTCACCACATGGACTGGAGCAATTCAAGAAGGCAGCTCATCACCACCTTCTCAAGGGCAATAAATGCTGGCCTTGCCAGCGATGCCCACATCTCATGAACGAATTTGCCATAACATATTCTGTTACTCATGCACATCAATGTTTCTTATTACTTTGTGTATCCAACTGATAGCCAACAATTGTCTTGCCAATTCCATACAGTTTGTTTTCAGGCCATGCATATACAGTACGATAGATAAATTGGTTTTGTACTGGAACCAAGAAAATTATATTTCTTTACTATTTGATCTGGTACAATCGACCCTAAGACTCCTGACTCCTTCTCATTTCTGGCATCATCAGTCTATATGTTTTACTCCAGAGCGTCAACATGAGAGAGTCACAACATTAAGTCTGAGGGAGAGCATTTCCTATCAAGGGCATGAAGTTTCACCACAGTGAAAAGATTTAACTGTAAACTGGCATTACTACAATATAGTTTAGAGCACAGAATTAGTCATGTTTTTAAATCTTCTTAAGGGTTACCCTACCCAAGTTTCCAGTACTCCTGGATCCTAAGACCTTATAAGGACCAGTCAAATAATAACAAGCCTGCCCATCAACAGACCTTCAACATTAGAGAATACAATTTAAATATAGTACTACAGGAAAGGTACGCAACCTTTCCAACACCAGATGCCCCTCCAAAGCTAAGTTTGCTTGTAACAGTGGTGCATGCATAGATAGCCATGTCATGTCATCTTTTCCTTCAACACTCTACTGCCTAACGTGGAGCAGTTGATACCCTATGCTCTAAAGCACAAGCTGTACCTGATAGCATACATGACTAGTTTCAAGTATTTAATCTTTAAGAGACAATATAAGATGATGGAGCAGGTATAATGACAGAGTTGGGGTGAAATTCGTCTTGGGCAGTAGTGAATCGGCAAACCATTTTACACTCCACCTGGTTTTCTTTTCTATTAAAATCAGGCAGAATGTGAATAAGCTGCGATTCGCAATCACTCGTTTTACACTCCCACCCAAGATGAATTTCACCCCTAATATTGGTCCACGTTGAGGACCAAAAAAGGCAGCAATTTCTTCATATATTTCATAACAAGGATCATGCATTTATTTTGCATTTGCACTTCGGTGCTGCACTGTCAGAGGTGCCGTCTTTCAGATGAGGCATTAAACTGAGGCCCCCTCTGCCCTCGAAGGTGGACATAAAAGATCTTATGGCACTATCCAAAGAAGAGCAGGGCAGTTCTCCCAGTGTCCTGGCCAATACATACCCTTCAACCAACACCAGCAAAATATATTATCTTGCCATTTATCTCATTGATGTTTTTGGGACTTTGCTGAGTGCAAATCGGTTGGCATGTTTGCCTACACAACAGTGACTACACAACCAAAGTAATACATTTAGCTATAAAGTGCTTCAGGACATCCTGAGGATGTAATAAGGCATTTTATAACTGCAAGTTCTTTCTTTATTTTTACATAGCACCTTACTGCATCTCTCAGGGCTTCACAAAACATTACATATACAATGAATTACTTTGAAGCGGGCTCACTGTTGCTATGTAACCGATCAGAGCAGCCATTTTGCACAGAAAGTCCGAAAAATAGCAATTAAGAATCTATTTTTAACTCCTGCAATGTGTTCAATTTGTGCCATGTGATAGTTAATGTTCACCTGAATAGGTAGATGAGGCCTTGGTTTAATGTCTCATCTGAAGGACTGCACCTCTGATAATGCAACACTTTTTCTGCACTGTACTGAAGTGTCAGCCTATATTATGTGCTCAAGTCCTGCAGTGAGATTTGAAACCAGAACCTTTTGACTGAACCAAACTGACATAATAATACTAAGGAAAGCAAAAAGCTCTCCACCATTATGAACCTCAACAAAACAAAAATGGAAAAAGGACAGTGTAAAATGGAACTCCCGAGGCATCCCCTTTCTGCTTGGAGTGATACTGTGGCATTAAGACAAGGAAGATCCCAGGTATGATTCTTGGGTCTCTGCTGAGTTAGCACAGGCTTTCTGAATAAGATAGTTTGTGAGGAACACAGTGGAAGACAATCAATTAGAGCATTGGAGAAAGCAAGCCTTGAGTGGACTGTGGTTTCAGAAGCAGTGGGGAAGAGGTAGGGGCAGAGGTGTAACAGTTTTAGAGGTGGAGGAAAACAGTCTTAGTAACAGATCAGATGTGGGGAAGGAACTGCTAGGGGTCAAACAGTACACCAATGTTCCACACCTCTGGACTTAAATGGCAGCCAGTGAAGTTGATGCAGTCATGGCCAGAGCCGTGTGGATGGTGGTGGAAGCCTAAGAGAATGGCTCTTGTTTCTCTGACATTTTACTGGTGAAAATATCAGTTCCCATCTTAACATTGGTCAGACAATGAGAGATTGTAGCAATGGCTGTGAGTTCTCTGGAGGACACAAAGATAGAGCTGGGTGTCATTGGCATACATGTGGAAGCTAATCCCGTGCTTCCAAACAATGTCACTAGAAGTTGCCAGTAAATCAGAGATTTACTAATTCCAAAGATGACTATTTGGGAACCTGTTTAGAACGACCCAAGAAAAATTCTGTGACGCCAAGGGGGAATTTTTAAAGTGTAGTCATGGTTACATAGAATGTACGGCACAAAAACGGGCCATTTGGCCCAACAGGTCTATGCCAGTGTTTATGCTCCACACGAGCCTCCTCCTTCCCTACTTCATCCAACCCTATCAGCCATGATCTAATGAATGGTGAAGCAGGCTCAAGGGGCCGTATGGCCTACTCCTGCTCCTATTTCTTATGTTGTTATTTCTTTCTATTCCCTTCTCCCTCATATGTTTATCTAGCTTCCCCTTAAATGAAACTATGCCATGTTCAGTTCCATTCGCAACCCCTCAGATAATGAAACAGTCCATGCCCGCATGCAGCAAGACCTGGACAACATCCAGGCTTGGGCTGATAAGTGGCAAGTAACATTCGCGCCAGACAAGTGCCAGGCAATGACCATCTCCAACAAGAGTGAATCTAACCACCTCCCCATGACATTCAATGGCATTACCATCGCCGAATCCCCCACCATCAACATCCTGGGGGTCACCATTGACCAGAAACTTAACTGGACCAGCCATATAAATACTGTGGCTACAAGAGCAGGTTAGAGGCTGGGCATTCTGCGGCGAGTGACTCAACTCCTGACTCCCCAAAGCCTTTCCACCATCTACAAGGCACAAGTCAGGAGTGTGATGGAATACTGTCCACTTGCCTGGATGAGTGCAGCTCCAACAACACTCAAGAAGCTCGACACCATCCAGGACAAAGCAGCCCGCTTGATTGGCACCCCATCCACCACCCTAAACATTCACCACTGGCGCACTGTGGCTGCAGTGTGTACCATCCACAGGATGCACTGCAGCAACTCGCCAAGGCTTCTTCGACAGCACCTCCCAAACCCGCGACCTCTACCACCTAGAAGGACAAGGGCAGCAGGCCCATGGAAACAACACCACCTGCACGTTCCCCTCCGAGTCACACGCCATCCCGACTTGGAAATGTATCGCCGTTCCTTCATCGTCACTGGGTCAAAATCCTGGAGCTCCCTTCCTGACAGCGCTGTGGGAGAATCTTCACCACACGTACTGCAACGGTTCAAGAAGGCGGCTCACCACCACCTTCTCAAGGGCAATTAGGGATAGGCAATAAATGCTGGCCTTGCCAGCAACACCCACATCCCAAGAGCGAATAAAAAAAAAGTGGCCCTCAATTACTCCTTGTGGTAGCGAGTTCCACGTTCTAACCACTAACTGGGTAAAGAAGTTTCTCCTGAATTCCCTATTGGATTTATTTGTGATTATTTCATATTTATGGCCCCTAGTTCTGGTCTGCCCCTTGAGTGGAAACATCTTCTCTACGTCTACCCTCTCAAACTTTTCCATAATCTTAAAGACCTCTATCAGGTCACCCTTCAGTCTTCTCTTTTCTAGAGTAAAGAGCCCCAGCCGGCTTAATCTTTCCCGATAGGGATAACCTCTCAGTTCTGGTATCATCCTAGTAAATCTTTTTTGCACCGTCTCCAGTACCTCGATAACCTTTTTAATATGGAGATCAGAACTGTTCACAATACTCCAAGTGTGGTCTAACCTTGGTTCTATACAAGTTTTACATAACTTCTCTGCTTTTCAATTGTAATATAGGAAACATTAAGTATGCTAAGGAGCAAAGGAATTAATATTTCATGACACTTACAGATGTAATGCTTTTCTATAATGCTCACAGATATAATGCTTTTTGGTTACAGACCTGCTCTGCTGAATGGATCCCAATCATTAATTTTGGCCTTTCACCATTATTCAGATGACAAGGAAAAACTATGACCAAACCAGAATTAGCACTATAATTGTTAGCGCTTTATATGTGAATATGGTGCTTCAAATACAGACTGACATTTATAATGCTGATTTACTTTAATTCCAACTCCTCCAGTAATGGATCTGTCCTGATTTTATTTCAATCCAACAGCTCTGTACGAATTTATTTTCATGCTCACAACTTAATTTATGCTTCATTTTTGTTATGGTAGCTCTGTTAATGCATCCACATTGATTTTACACTGACAGCTCTTCCAACCCCACCCCCAATACTAATTAAATTTCTTGTTGCCAGCTTCTGATGAAACACTTACTGTTGCAGGTACCTCACTCCTAAGCACCATATTATAGCAAAGGTCCACAGGTATATATCATGAAGAGTACTGAAGTGACAATTAGGACATGTTTATCCTTAAGTTACTTACCTACAGAAACAACTTAGATGAACAGATTCACCCGGTTATCAAACTCACCCTTTTTTGTTCATATCTTGCCCCTGTATTACAGTAGAGTAAAACTATTTCTAATTTTTTTATTGCGAAACCAAGGTGGGGGCTGATGAATGCCCAAGAATGGGGTCATGTCAAAGGAAGGATTAATATCCACAAATATCTTGGGTTAGATGGCTTCAATGCTACAATCCTCAAAGAACTAAAGTAGGGAATTAGTTATACTTTGGTTAACATTTTTCAAAGTTCTATAAATATGGAGCAGTATGACAAATATAGTTCCAATATTCAAAACAGAGTAATGTGTGAACCTGGTGATTACGGGCTAGCTAGTCTAACATCCATGTGATAAAAATGCTTGAGAACATTCTATGGGATACTATGTGAGCATTTAAAGAACATTTAAAGAGCATTTAAACCTACTGGTGTTCTTTAAAGGGGCAACTAAGCTAGTGGATGAGGGTAATCCAGTAGATGCAGTCTACTTGGATTTTCAAAAGGCATTTGGCAAAGTTCCTCGTATGAGGCTAGCAAGGAAGCTTAAAACTCATAGAATAGTTGACAAATTATTTAGATGGATTGAGAATTGGCTTGGCAACAGGAGGTGTTGATAAATGGAAAGTGCTGCACCTGGGGGAAAGTAATCAGTGGTGTTTCACAGTGACCTATTGTGCGATCTCAGCTATTTACAATATTTGTGAATGCTGTGGAACAGGGTGTCTGTAGCAGTCCTATAAAATTGGCTGATAATGCAAAGTAGAATGGAGATTGACTATGTGTAGATAGATTTGGATCAATTTCATGGATAAGCTGAAGCTGGTAGGTGGATTGTCATGTGGATAACATATGCATATAGGAAAAGTTAACAGTAAACATGAAAGGGTCTTATTTTACATCTTTGTTGGCAGTGGGTTGAAAAGGAAAAAGATTTGGGAGTAATCATTGGTCACACTCACAAAGCATTTGGTCAGTGTGAGGAAGTTACTAAGCTGGAAGGAAGGAATAGGGGTGTACCTGGAGGGCATTGGACTAGAAATAAGGACAAGTTATACCGACATTGCAGATTAATGATGAGGCCATTTCTGGAGTATGGTGTATAGTTTTGATCACTCCAGTCGTAACAGGATCTGGATGCATTAGAAAAGGGTTCAGAGAAGAATGGTCAGGATGCCTCCAGAAATTATGAGGCTAAATGATAAAGAAAGGTGCAAGTAGCTAAATCTATTTTTTCTAGAGAAATGAATGAGGGAAGGCATAATACAAATCTTTAAAATAATGAAAGGTGCAGATAAGGTGGAAGTAAACAACAAGCTATTTATCTTGGACATGAGTAGAGGACACCAGTACAACATTCACAAGTGTCAATCAAGGTTAAAGATTAGGAAAAAAATCCTGCAAGATTGTCAATATGTGGAACTAGTTCCCAGAGACAGTGGCTAATTTGGCACTTTTAAAAAAAGAACTGGATCAACACCTGAGATACTTAACAACACTGCTTAATTTTTTTCCGGGATGAAGGAAATTAATGCTCTCTAAGGTAGGAGACCAACAAATGGTTTGAAGGGAGGTCCATGATAGAATAATCATACATGCGGTCTGGGTGGTGCAGGCTTGTTTGGCTGAATGGCCTTTTCTAGCTTTGAATTTTCTTGAAATTTACATATTATGATTTATGCAAATTGTTAGGCAATTGCGATCCTATTTTAGGGCCACAATGGGAGCTGAAGTTTAGTTTTGCATGGATCATATGTGATTGCCTCGCGATCATTATATATGATCTGTATCTGTTGAAGTGGAAGTCAGTAGTGTGGATGACCGTGGTCTTGGGAGTTTCATTGATAATTTGCAGCATTTGGGGGTCAACCGTCCTTACCTCTGTTTAAGAGTAGTGTGGTTTTCTAATCTCAACTACTCTCCAAAATCCAAAGATACATGGAGTGATCATTCCTTTCTGCTGTTTATGCATTGAACATAAACCATAGTTTCAAGAATGTGAACATGCACAAAGCTTATTCCTTTATTTGCACTTCACTAAGTCATTCCAACAGATAGCAACACAATATCATACATTTTAAAATGGGGCAACAGAATGCTTGAGATATTTTAAAGAATTTTTTTTAAGATTTATTGTATTTCAATATAGGATCTTCAGCTGGATATTCACCTAAAGGACATTTGTTAGACTAATAACTTAGGGTAATGGACACAGCTTCATCAGCTTCTAAATCATTAACAGTTTCATTAGACTTAGCCTGGGGCTGAGCTGACCACTTCGGTTGGAAGCTTCAGCCAAGAAAATCCTTCTGTACCATGGGAGGTGTACTCTAAATGTATACAGGGGGGGACACAAAGTAGGTAGAAGAGACCAAGAAAACAAAAGTGAAAGGATTACTTGTCATAGATATGGTATTCATCGTCAAATGAATGCCTCCTCTTAACAACTTCCTTCCCTCCGCCCCTAAAATCTTGCATTAAAGAGGATGTTTAATTTGGTTAAGGTAACTGAAAATTTCTAAACTGAGATTGATAGATTTTTGTTAGGCAAGGGCATTAAAGGATATGGAACCACGGCAGGTAAATGGAGTTAAGATGCAGATCAGCCATGATTTAATTGAATGGCGGAACAGTCTCGAGGGGCTGAATGGCCTACTCCTGTTCCTATGTACAGTTAAAGATGATCAAATATTCCATGGAAAATGATGTTTCCTGTGCTTCTGGGACCAAGGAAATGTCATCTGTGGAAAGAAACCAGCTTTGAATAGTGAACATAGAGGCATGGGGATAGATCTTTTGGATTTTATTTGGAGAAATTATGCATAACTTTCCACCAAAATAAACAGAAAGGAGTCCACAATAAGATCCCCAAATTCACTCTCTTCATATTAGTAATGAGATTGGCATGGCTCTGACTGAATAACTCTTCCTGGAGAATATCTTCCCAACAAGGCTGAACAATACAAAATACCTTGAATAAACCATTTGGTGAACCATTGTTTCATATTATTTGCACTTCCTTCCATTTGTGACTCAAGCTGGAAGTTACAAATTAGATTGACTAATGCATCCTAACATTCATATCTACAGCACCCAAGGTGGCAATATTGCCACAGTGATGGTGCTTTGTTATTAAGAAATCATTTCATTAGACAATGCTAAAATAGGGCTGAATTAGGATCATAGAATCATAGAATGATTGCGGCACAGAAGGAGGCCATTCAGCTCATCGAGCCCATGCCGGCTCTTTGTAAGAGCAATCCAGTTAGTCCCATTCCCCTGCTCTTTCCCCGTAGCCCTGCAATTTTTTTCCCTTTGAGTATTTATCCAATTCCTTTTTGAAAGCCATGATTGAATCTGCTTCCACCACCCCTTCAGGCAGCACTTTCCAGATCATAACTATTCGCTGTGTAAAATAGTTTTTTCTCATGTCACCTTTGGTTCTTTTGCCAAACACCTTAAATCTGTGTCCTCTGGTTCTCGACTCTTCTGCTAATGGGAACAATTTCTCTTTATTTACTTTATCTAAACCCATCATGATTTTGAACACTTCTATCAAATCTCCTCTTAACTTTCTCTGTTCCAAGAAGAACAACCCTAGCTTCTCCAGTATATCCACATAACTAAAGTCCTTCATCCCTGGAACCATTCCAGTAAATCTCTTCTGCACCCTCTCTAATGCCTTCACATCTTTCCTAAAATGCGGTGCCCAGAACTGGACACAATACTCCTGTTGTGGCCGAACCAGTGTTTTATAAAGGTTCATCATGACTTCCTTGCTTTTGTACTCTATGCCTCTATTTATAAAGCCCAGGATCGCACATGCTTTTTTAACCGCTTTCTCAACCTGCCCTGCCACCTTCAATGATTTGTGCACATATACCCCTAGGCCTCTATTTTCCTATACCCCTTTTAGAATTGTGCCCTTTAGTTTATATGTCTCTCCTCATTCTTCCTACCAAAATGTATCACCTCGCATTTTTCTGCGTTAAATTTCATCTGCCACTTGTCCGCCCATGCCACCAGCCTGTCTATATCCTCTTGAAGTCTATCACTATCCTCCTCACTGTTCACTACACTTCCAAGTTTTGTGTCATCCGCAAATTTGGAAATTGTGCCCTGTACACCAAGTCCAAGTCATCAATATATATCAAAAAGCTGTGGTCCTAGTACCGACCCCTGAGAACACCACTGTACACCTCCCTCCATTCCAAAAAGCAACAGTTCACCACTACTCTCTGTTTCCTGTTACTTAGCCAATTCTGTATCCATGCTGCTACTGCTCCTTTTATTCCATGGGCTTCAATGTTGATGACTATTATGCGGCACTTTATCAAACGCCTTTTGAAAGTCCATCTACACCACATCAACTGCATTTCCCTCATCAACCCTCGCTGTTACCTTATTAAAAGACTCTATCAAGCTGGTAAAACACGATTGAGCTTTAACAAATCCGTACTGGCTTTCCCTAATCAATCCACACTTGACCAAGTGACTGCTAATTCTGTCCCGGATTATCGTTTCTAAAAGTTTCCCCACCACCGAGGTTAAACTGACTGGCCTGTAGTTGTTGGGTTTGTCCTAACACCCTTTTTGAACAAGGGTGTAACATTTGCAATACTACTAATTTTGTGCAATAATGAAAGCACAAACTTCGTGTTAAAAAGACTTGCACATATGTAGCACCTTATTTTGTCTCAAAATACTTTGCATACAATTAATTACTTTGAAATTCAGCCACTGTTGTTATGTAGGCAAATGCAGTAGCCACAAACAGCAAAGGGATAAATGATACATTAATTTCTTTTTGCTGGCGTTTGTTGAGGCAGGAATGTTAACCAGAACACCAGGAGATCTTTAAATGGTGTCATGAAATTTTAATATCCACTTGATCAGACAGATGGAACATTAGTTCAACATTTCATCTAAAGGACTGCATCTCAGAGAATGCAACACTCCCTCAACAATGCACTTAAGTCCTAGAGTGGGACTTGAAACCAGAACCATCTGCCTCAGAGATGATAATGCTACCAACTGAGCCAATCAAAGCAAGAAACAACATTGACTTGAGGGCAATGAATAAAACAATGCAGATTGTTGGAGGTAGAAAGTGATGCACAACTTTGAATATTATATGTTAACCAGGCAGACCAAGCTTTAGGATTTTTTTTAATATTCATTCTCAAGATGTGGGCATCACTAGCAAGGCTGGCATTTATTTCCCATGCCTAGTTGCCTTTGATCAACTGACTGACTTGCTAGGCCACTTCAGAGGGCAGTTAAGAGTCAATCACATTGGTGTGGGATTTGAGTCACAGATAGGCCAGGCCACGTAAGGACAGCAGGTTTCCTTCCCTAAAGGAGATTAATGAACCAGTTAGGTATTTATGACAATCCAACAGCTTTGTGGTCACTTAACAAAATTAGGAGTCTGGGCAATAACTACCAATAGCTTTAAACTTTCATTAGCTAATACTTAAGAAATTAACAATATTTGGAACATAATAGTTTAAAATGTTTATTAAAGAAAAAGTCATGATTTCATCTTTGGCTTGGTTTGAGCTACATTAAGGAAATATACATTTTCAAAATTAAGTCACTGGATATTGAGGTTGGATGATACACAGTCCCAGTGTTGATACTCCTTTAAGCAATTGGACAATACCAGTATAGGAGGAGGTCTGAGTACTGTGAATTATGTTATTTAGTGCAGAGTTCACTGCAGAGAAAGAACAAAGCTAAAGGATTATGTAGTAGGGATGAACCTTTAAATGAATTTAGCTAGTTAGCTTAACGGAGGATACCGGTCCCTCGAGTATTTTACATTGTAGAAGCTACGCTGATGTTTAGTTGCTGTTCTCCTGTAAAGATGGGGAAACACTGAAAATTGACAATGCATTCTAAGTGACAAAGACTTACATTTTATGTTGATCACTGAAGTTAAAAGTGTGGCATTTTCTAAGTAAATGCCCTGACACATACTATAGCACTACCCAAGCACACATTCTCTCTGCCTACACACACCACCTGGACACTTCCCTCCCTTGTGGTCATTATTCTTTCCCAGCCTGGTAATTCCAATCCTGCTTTTCATCCTTACATTTCTCACCTTGTTTCTGTTTGTTTTTGTTTTACAATTATCCATGTACTGCCGATCCTGATCAGCCAAATCCTGCGAGTCGTGACTATCACAAGCTCCCGAAATAAGGGGCAACATTAAACGTTCTATTTGTTTTAATCAGATAAAATACACGGCGAGGTCAATATCACTCCAGTGAAGTAGATCCATGTTTACCTAATCTGTTACTACACCCACCTGCAACAGTTTTAGCAAGCAGTTTTTGTCACGTCATAGGGTCCTGCCGGTTTTACTATACGGCTAGTGAATTGCCTTGGTATCGATGAATTTCTGAATATGGATCTAACTATACCCTAAATCAGTCTGTTTCTGTCTATCGGGCTAGTTAAATGCTTTGTCAGATTTGATTTGTGATGCGATAGTAGCGTCTAGTGTTACCTCGCACGTTTTGCAGTGCTAACACTGTGCATACTGCGAATTGGAAAGGAACACCTTTAACAGGTTAGGTGTGGAGTTTGTTTTAAAGTACTTTTTGGCGAGGATTACAATTTTAATCCCTAGTTGCACAAATTGTAGGTTTCAAACTAAACACAGCTAAGATAATTGATGAATAAATATTAATGTATAACGTTTATCTGGAATAAGATGTAGGCCGAGATATCAAATCCGTCTACCGTTGATGTTCAGTAACTTTTGTGTGTGTAAAACGGTATGCGCACAGGTTCGTTTGGAGTAGGCAGTTTCAACAATGTCCTATTACTTTTCCCACACTCTTTTATATGACATCTCCGACATTCATTACACTAAACAAACCTGTCAAAACTATATTTACTTTGCAGATTATCTATTTGCTGTGTTGATAATGGAACCGCTTGACGACCCCGTCCCAACTGGTATTGAATCTTGCAGCACTCTCTGTCCTTTGTAATATTACACCTCAGGATTAGAACAGAAGGTAGGCGAACCGCTTCACCTTATCTACCAGGCTTTTCACAGATTTCCTGTAGATTACGCCTGTTCATTCCAATGGTTCTGTTAAATTGCTGTATATGTCAACCCCTGTTTCAATCGTGCTGCTCAAGTACCTGTGCGTATCCTTTTACCTAATCTGCCCTTTTATTTTGTACCTCAATATTTCTACACGCGCAGCTGTGCGATGGCCTGATCCGGTTTTACTTTTCTTTAAACATCTCCATGCTTATCTGTATGCACGTTACGTACTGTTTTATATAAGTACCTAAAGTTGGGTTATAACCTATTTCCAGAAAGTACACTTTTACCCAAAGTAATCTAACTCTTGTGAGGGTACAGTGGCAAGTTATGAAAAAAATAATGCATGGATTTTGCAAAGTTGTTCTAAAAAGTGCACTCACTCCTGGCATTCTCCTGGATCTCCTGCACGATGTGGTCGAACTGGTCCTCCTCATCATAGATACTAATTGAATGAATGTGATAGTCTTCACCAACGAAGGCGACATGGACCCCCTCTACAGTGAAGAAGCAGGTCCTCTCCTCAAAATCTTCGGCATAGACCAGGGCCACCCTCTTCCACCTGTAGCGTTGGAACATAGCCAAGAACATCTCGCCCATCTTGGAATAAGACGGGGAGACCCGCGTGAGGTAAGAGTACTCGGGGACTTTTTGGGCGAAGCCCGAGGCCAAGGGTCCGGCTGAAACCATGGGGATGTTCCAGTGGGACGCCAGCCTGGCGACGGGGGCAGCCGCATAGTCGCACACGGGACCCACGATCACATCGGGTTTCTGCAGCAAACTGATGTCCACCAGGTGAAAAAGAGCCTTGTTGCCACATTCAGAGTCCACGTACCGCACACTGAAGTTGAGCCTGGGCTGAGCCAGGTTCTGGATGGCGTAGTCTATGGCAGGTTTGATTCTGTTCATAGAGAACAGGTAGGAGCTCTCCACCGGCAGGAGCACCAGCACGCTGACGTCCACGGTACTACCAAGAGCTAAAAAAACCACCGTCGAATACAAGAAAACGCGACCGGTTGAAACAAATCGCATCTTTGGAAGCAGTTTTAGGGTTTTTTTTTGGTGCTTTCTCGAGGGCGGGATTGGGGAGAGAAAAGAAAAAAAAAGTTTGGGGGGAAAACTTTGCAAAAGTTGGGAGGAGATAGCTGTGGTCTGCTCTCTGAGCGCGACCGCTCACTGTGGAAAGGCTGATTGCTTTTCGTGTTGAGTATTGTAAAGCCGCCGTTTAAATAGTGTGTTAGCCAAGACTGTACCACAGGGAGCCACAGGGAGGAGGGCTTGATCTTCCAATTGGTTCCTTACGTCAGTCCTGATTCATCTCTCTGTTCAATATCGTTTTCACCGCATCATCATTTCTCACCCGTGGACAGTCCTACAATTAAAATGTTTGTTATTTAACTTCTGAGGGGGAAAAGGTTGCATTTCTCCTAGTGCAATTAACAGTTGCTGTCATGTTTGTTTCAGAGTAAAAAAAACGCTTCATTAATGAAAACTTCTTCAGTAAAGTTGCAAGAATTCTGAATATTTTAAGACGTTAAATACCAATCGGTCGCAGATTTCTCGTTTTATGTAAACCCAGCCCACTATTACCGACAGTCCTGCAATATCGATCACTTGAGAAGCACGCCGTCTGTCGACGTGTGTGGCACAGAGTGTCAGTCACCACAGCTCACTGCAAGCTTTTCCTCAGGCGACCTTTATATACTTGTTTCACATCCAACTCCTGCAAACAGATGGAATCTGCTATTTCTTCAGCTTAGATCTTGTATCCGTTACTATTCGTGTTCCAAAGGGGGTAATATGTTCAAGTGTGTTGAGTTTAAAGCGTGTCATTGCAAAAGGTGAAATTATTAACCCTTTTTGCAGAACTTGTGCACGACTGCGACAAGAGACACGTGCTGTCACCCAAAGAAAGGTTTACGTGACTGCACAAGAGCGCCAACTGCTGAAGGAAAGCGCTCTGCAGCATGTCATATAAAGGCGATTTGAACTAATAGATTTTTTTAAAAATAGTACAATATGCAAACGTAAAAAATAGACTTTCTCAGTCGGATACATTGCTTTCGTTTTACTATGTTAAAGGCGCTATATAAATTCATGTTGTTGGCAAACTAAAAGTAGATTTTAGTTAGGTCCTTAGCATACAAGTTGTGGGACTTTGGCGTTCACTTCCAGTGTTAGTGGTTGAGGCAGAAACTATGAGGGTGATTTTTTGCAGGGTTCTCCCACACATTAGCGGCAGACCCATGGAAACCCTGGAAAAATTGGGGTAGAGTTTCCGCTTTGGGTGCAATCGGTTATTGGGTGGAAATTGCACCTATAAGTTGTGCTGGATAGGTTACAGTTCAAGTTACTGCTAAAATTCATTTGCATAATCACAAACATAAAATCTTCCATGAACCAGCCTAATCCAGCAGCTTAATAGACCGTAATTGTTTTTTTTCTTTTCAATAAAAAAATATTCATTGATGTATTTAAGAGTGGTAACCTGGTGCAGTTTTATTAATACATCTGAAAATGGGTTTATCACAAAAAATAAGCATTTTTAATAAGAGTGTCTAATCCTCCACCTGTGAGTAACCTGATTTTAAATCATCACTGAAAACGACTTTAAAAAAACTATACTGAACCATTTACTTTCATTGGTGTACACTAGTCAGTTTCTTAGTAAATTAAATATTTTTTAATATGTAAAAATGTTTAAAAGTGTGCCTACTAGCATATGAGAACCTAAGAAAATAGCTTAATTTGAAGACCCTCCTCGAACGGGCGCAATTGGTGAAAACTCGCCATCTTCATTATTTCAAATGGTGGCGGGGCCAGCTTCGGGCGCGATGATTTTTGAACCAGCACAAAAGATTGCGGAAACTTGATTTATGCCTCCAGTAAATTGTGTTTGTTTTCCGTGATTTTCCATGATCTTTTACGCTGGTTCAGGTGGATTGCGCTAATAAAACTGAAACTCCACCCCATGATGTTTACCTTGTTTTTTCTGGGTTCCTATGGCTCTTCCTCCAAAGTTAAGGGGAGGAGTGGGAAATTCACCCTCTATGTTAACATTCAAGATTAGATTGGATAGGTGGATGAAGGAAAAGAGGATAAAGGGATATGGGAACAGGGGGGTAAAATGTGATTAGGATTATTTGCTTGCATGGAGGGTAAACACGCACACTGACTGACTGACTGAGCCGAATGCCCTGATTCTGTATTGTAACTTCAATATGCTTCAAATAATTTTTGTCTGATAATACCCATGTGAAGAGCCTTAGGACATTTTACTACGTTTAAGGTGTTATATAAATGCAAGCTGTTGTTGTCATTATATCGACCATTTAATCTATACACTAATTGAAAGGACACAAAATCTTTTGAGAAGATAACAAAAAACTTTAGCTGCACATCTGGACTGATGGCCAGAAACATAAAGAAATTGTGCATTAGGTTCCATTGAAATTTTTAAGATTAACCACATCTGCAAATATAATAAATTATCTTTATGCAAAACCTTTAAAATCATTTGGGTACATTTTCCTCTTTTACGCAATTTGAAGTTGCCTCTAATGGCCACCAATTAAAAGTACTCCCAAATTTATTTCAACCAGTTTTCATCCAACATTGTGAAATGGGAATGGAGTAAACTGGCACACCTATAATAATGCTCATTTCACATTTTTCCAAGTAAACAACTAACAAATGTATTGTTCATTAAGCTATGGACTGCACAAGGTATTGTAATCACCCAATGAACATTTTAGGCAATAAAAGCAGAAAATGCTGGTAATACTCAGCAAGTTAGGCAGTAAATGTGGAGCGAGAAACAGAGTTAATGTTTCAGGTCGGTGACCTTTCATTGGAACTGCTGATCATCAACCTGAAAGGTTAACTCAGTTTCTCTCTCCGCAGATGCTGTCTGATCTGCTGAGTGTTTCCCGCATTTTCTGTTTTTATTTCCTGTTTTACAGACCAGAACATAGTGGGCCTGTTAGACAGCTTGACTAAAATGAGTGATGCCCCAGCCTAACCTGTGCTGGGGCCTGACCCAACTTCCACTGACAGCTCTTACTCCGCAGGAGGGAATCCAGCTGCCAGCACTAACTCAGCTTGACCCCTGCTGGCAACTCACACACTCAAATGAATGAACGTGGAGCTGACAAGTCAGGCACTCATCATACGGAGAGGATGAACATATATGGTCAGATTATGACTGTCGGCAGAACCGGGTTAATAAACAGGATGCTGCAGCATTTTCTCTAAATCTACTACTGATTTTTTTTACCATTAAGTACAAGTTGTGCTGATACATTCAAACTTTGAGCTTCTTTCTCATGGCTAATCCCTTTTTATAGTGAGTTGACACCTCAATTTATGTTTCTATTCCTCTTTGGACAAAGCTGCATGATTTTATTATGATTTTTTTACAAGGCCTTCACAGTCCTTAATAAGCACTTAACAAGAATTTCTAGTTAATGCCTTTTGAGCTATTTTACAGTAAGAGCAAGGCACAGAGTAGCAATAGAATTGGGTACAGTAGCCTAGCAACCCACAGGTTGTGAGTTCAAATCCCACCATGGCAAGTTGTGAAATTGAATTCCCTATATCTGGTCATTTGTGAGAACAAATGATCATGTATGCTGCTGGATCTTATTACCCTTGGAGATGGGCAATGAATATTGTCTTGCCAGTCCACATACCAAGAACAAATTAAAAAATGTGGCTTTGATTCTTTTTCACTTACTGTGAGTCTTGCTTTCCTTTCTACTCTTGCCTACTTGTTCATTTTCCTAAACAATAAGATTTTAAATGGAGTAGAGGAGCAAAGGGACCTAGGTGTGCAGGTCACTAGGGGTGAACTTAGAGGCCACTAAAATAGTGGCACAAGTAGATAAGGACATAAAAAGGCAAATGGATTCATTGATTTTGTATCCAGTAGCATAGAGAAAGAGGTAATGTTGAATTTGTTCAAAACTTTTGTTAGATTCACTGAGATGTTACCAGGATTGAGGGGTTACAGGTATGAATAAGGACTTAAAATATTAGGGCTTTTTCACTAGGACTGAGAAGGTTAAGGGGTAATCTGAACAAGGTCTTCAAGATTATGAAAAGGTAAATAGTGAGATGGTAATGAGAGGTCACAAATTTAAGATAATCAAAAAAGGAATTAAAGGTTAGGGGAATTTCTTAACACGGAGAGTGGTTAGAATGTGAAATTCTCTGCCATGAACTATTGTTGAAGCAGAGTCCATAAATTCTTTTTAACATGGAATTAGACAGTTGCTTGAAAAAGAGTAGAGTAGAGGACTGAGCAGGAGAATGGGATTCGACCAGGTGGAGAAAAACTCACATTCGATGGACGAAATAGCCTGATTCCATGCCGTAACATTATATGATTCTATGATCACATTTAGCATCTAGAGGAAAATATAGTCCACTATGCCTTGTCGATCATCATGGTTATATTTTTACTGGATGACATTTTGCTGAATCTGTATAACATTTAAACAAGATCAACAAGGAATTTTAATCTGATTGGAAATTTCAAGAACCTGAGATCCATAGCTGCAGTTCAGATTTCAGGGCTGGAGTGAAACTTTAATTGTGCTAGCTGGGAGAGAGTTCTGTCCATACTTGTAGGCCCGCCTCCCAGCAATTACATTTTAATTGTTTAGAGAAGTGAAGGCAGCAGTATCCACATTCTCTAAACATTTACATTAATTGCAGGTAGGTTTAAAAAGTGTCCAGTTAGTCTAAGGGGCCCCTAGGTGCTCTATTATCTGGTTTAACACACTGTATTTATACTTCTTGGTTGGGGCAGATATTGCATCATATAGAAGGTAATGTACGCATGGTCAATGTGACCTCCCGGACTGGTTTTGATTGGCTGAGGGAGTAGGAGAGGAATTTTCCAGAGTTTTTTTCCATTATTGGCCCTGTTTATTTTGCCTCTCCCAGGAGATTACATGATGGGAGGGGAGCGGGAGGGGGAGTGGGATTGCCTAGTCATGATGCTTCAGGCATCATGAGTGTGGGGCAAGTTTGATGGACCAGCTATTTTTTTCTTGCCTGTCATTTTCATATGTTCCTATGTCCATACAGTGTAAAGCCTAATTTCTGGATTTACACTACAACTTTAACATGGGTGCAAAGCAGAATCTGTTTCCAACTGACATTACAGTTGTAGTGTTATTGCACCCTAAGAGTGCATTCATGCTCCAGAAGTTCCAGGGTGGTGAGTGTCTGGAACGAGCTGCCAGAGGCGGTAGTGGAGGCGGGTACAATTTTGTCTTTTAAAAAGCATTTGGACAGTTACATGGGGAAGATGGGTATCGAGGGATATGGGCCAAGTGCAGGCAATTGGGACTAGCTTAGTGGTATAAACTGGGCGACATGGACATGTTGGGCCGAAGGGCCTGTTTCCATGTTGTAACTTCTATGATTCTAAGTTTAGTGGCATTATACCAATGCTACACTTGGACTGTAAATTGTTTGCCAAGGCACGAATTAACTCTGATGGGAAGCTGAGTGAAACGACCCCCTTTAAGTAATTCCACTTGACATACTTCTAATGCAGGGTCATGCTCTGATGCTGGAATCAGACAGCATCAGTACAAAGCCAAATGACATCGCACGGGCGCTACAGTCTAAACGCACCTTCAAATTCCCAGTGTTTAGAAGTTGCCCAATTTGTTTGATCTTATTTGATGAGATAATAAAGGTTATATTGTGTAATGTATAGCATTTTTGATGAACACTATTGTATTCCTTGAAACATTCAATGTGTCAAGCAATAAAAAGGCAAAAAAATAAGGGGGGGGGGATCAAAATTCCTGACATGAATACGCTGCTTCTTGAGGGATCTTATCACAACTAAATGGGAGCTTGTCTGCGTGTATGTGTGCCATTGAACTTACATAAATGAAAGAAGGATTCCAGTTTTATGAATCACTTTGTCAACAATGAAGTCCTGAATACTCTTCACCGAGAGGAAAGTGCTGCAGTGGTGGATGAAGTGAGAATGACTTCTTTGCAAACGTCCCGACTGCCCTCTAGGGGAGAGAGACACACACTGACCATAGACACAACCTTCGATTAACTGACTAACACGCGTTGGTTTTTATTTTCGGATTAATGGTGTTGGTGTCATTCATACATGTATGGGGTGATACTATGCCAATTTTAATATGAAGCCGTTAATGTTGCAAAATTCCTGTAACTGATGAACCCAACGAAAGGTGATTTAAAATAAAAGTGAGAGTATAACCAACAGAAATACTTGATGTGTCAGTAGCCTGTTCTAGAGATGTTACAATGCGTGCAGTCCCGCATACTGCATAAGTTATTAACTTATTAACTTATCTTTTGTCTGACCACTCAGGTTTGTGGCTAAATAGCCATTCACCGTTTTAAAATTAATTTCTACAGATTTCTTTGCGGCCGAGTAAATGAAAGGAGAACACGAAAGTGCATCTGTTTGAGATTATCTTCAAAGTGAATGCAGATGTTCCGTCAATGGCTAATTGTCAAATCACAGACTTGAGATTTTTTAAACGATAAATATATTTACATTTTGCAATTTGGGGCTTTCTGTGTGCCCGTTTGTCCCTACATTTCCACCTAGAGAGAAATTAACTGCGATACCAAACCAGGGGCAGCGCATATTAATTAATTTTTTTTAAGTGCAACTTTTTATAATGTTTACCCAGATTAAACATGCACGAATTTAAAAAATATGAAGACCAGTTCAATAACTACACAGTAAATTTGGTCATATCCGCGCTTACAATGAGTTGTAATGTATAATGCAAGCACCGAACATTCAGCCACACCATTTTTTATTGCTTTGGGTTTAATGCTTAGCATTTCGGCATTTACTCTCTGGTTAAATAATGAATTGACTGAATTCAGAACATTACCATCAACCGTGGTTACTAAAACAGGTCAATCTAATGCTATATCTAGATCAGTAGAAAAATACTACTCAAAGCTGAAACGCCCAATTAAACATGCAAGTCATTTTCTCCTGTTAAAACATATTTTGTGTAAATGAATACTAAATGTTTTGTGTATATTTAATCAATGTGCAATGAGTATGGATACCCTGCACTTTCCTAAAATGGAGCTGGACAAGCTCCTTGGATCGATTTTTTAACTTGTTTTGCCAGCGGCCTCAAAATGGGCTTATAGAATCATAGAATTATAGAATCTTACAGCACAGAAGGAGGCCATTCGGCCCATCATGCCTGTGCCGGGTCCTTGAAAGAG
This sequence comes from Heptranchias perlo, assembly GCF_035084215.1. Taxonomy (NCBI): domain Eukaryota; kingdom Metazoa; phylum Chordata; class Chondrichthyes; order Hexanchiformes; family Hexanchidae; genus Heptranchias; species Heptranchias perlo. The sequence goes on along the minus strand of NC_090325.1, from coordinate 53,226,306 downwards.
CTATCCAATTAGTACCACTCCCCTGCTCTTTCCCCATAGCCCTGCAATTTTTTCCCCTTCAAGTATATATTCAATTCCCTTTTGAAAGTTATTATTGAATCTGCTTCCACCGCCCTTTCAGGCTTAGTTACCTTTCCGCCCGTTAACAATGACATTGCGGTGGCACCATTTTGAAAGAGGCCTATGGCTGGGCACCTAAAGTGCCTGCCTGTTTCAGGCAGTAGGCCCATATCAAATGCAAATTGGGGTGCTAGGATCCCGATTGCCATTTTAGGTGTGAAATGGTCACAGTGTGCACCATGCACACTCTGATCATTTCACATGTTAGAGCTGAAGAGGCCCAGCCAAGGTAAGTTTGATATTTTTGTGGGTCCTGGAGAAGCAGGAGTGCTCCTCCAGGTCTCAGAAAAATAATCTGGACCACTGCCACTCTGGGACACCCATCCCTCCACGATGGCAACCCCCCGCCGTCCCCCCCCCCCACCAGCACTTACCTTGATGGCAGCTAAGGCGTTTCGATATTGACCAGCCTTAATCCAGAGGACCAGACTTAATTATGATGCATGTTTATCACCCTACACTCATTGGCCCAATGTAGATGAGGCCGGTGCCTCAGGATCATGGCTGAATCTTTGCCGTGTGTACGCCAGCACGCTTCACCTGTTGGGATTCCAAAAGTCAAAATGGACCCTCCAAGAGAGGAGGACATTTCCAGTGAAGAGGTTAAATTGTGGGATAGTTGGGAACAGTGGCATTGATGAGTTTTTGGTCGCTGGAGCTCGCTTGATTGCTTTAGGGAGTCTGAAAGGAATGTCCCCAGAATTCTTTCTAAACTGGCCTTAATTTGTTTCTCTCTGCATTTTTGCCTCTCCCAGAAGAAGGATAAACTGTTGTGAGACCGGGACCTGAGAGAGACCATAAAGCGGTGCGAGAGCGGGACCTGAGGGAGACCATAAATCGGAGCGAGAGTGGGACCTGAAAGAGACCATAAATCGGAGTGAGAGCAGGACCTGAGAGAGACCATAACATGGCATGATCAGTGAAAAAGAAACAGACACAAAAAGCAAGAAGTGACGTCACAACACAAGCAGGAGCAGCGGGGGTAAGTTACAGATAAGTATTTAGTATATTGGTTAGTGTTTTTGGTGGTTAGTGTTAAGTTAGTGCAAGTATTTAGTTGATTGGTAAGTGTTTTTAGTAGTGGTTAGTGTTTTTTTTAGTGATTAGACTTTTAGTGTTTTAGTGTTAACTAAATAGTTAAATAGCCATAAAGCTAAAAAAAAACAGTTTTAAATAACTTTTAGCTAACATGGCGGGACAGCTGGGTCACATCTCATGCACATCCTGTGTCATGTGGGAACTCCAGAACACTGTGTGTCCTGGAAAACCACATGTGCAGGAAGTGCCGCCAACTGCTCAAGTTCGAGCTCAGAGTTTACGAGCTTGAGGTGCAGCTGGCGTCACTACAGTGCATACAGGAAGCTGAGAGTTTCGTGGATAGCACGTTTCAGGAGGTGGTCACCCCACAGCTACAATGAGTTCAGGAGGAGAGGGTGTGGGTGACCACCAGGCAGACTAGAAGGAACAGACAGGCAGTGCAGGAATCTCCTGGGAGTGTGGCACTCACAAACCGGTATTCAGTATTGAAAACCAGTGAGGGTGATGACACCTCAGGGGAGTGCAGTCAGGAGCAAATCCACGGCACCATGGGAGACTCAACTGCACAGTGGGGGGGTTCAAGAAAGTTGAGCAATGCAGTTGTTTTAGGGGATTTATTAGTCAGCGGGATTGACAGGCATTTCTGCAACCGCAGTTATGAGTCCCGAATGGTGTGTTGCCTCCCTGGTTCCAGCATAAAGGACATCACTGAGAGGGTGCAGAACATTTTAAGGGGGGAAGGAGAACAGCCAGAGGTCGTGATCCATATGGGAACCAATAATATAGGAAGGAAAAGGGTCAAGGTCCTGCAGTCAGAGTTTCAGGAGCTAGGGAGGAAGTTAAAAAGCAGGACTTCAAAGGTAGTAATCTTTGGATTACTCTCTGTGCCTCACACTAATGAGTACAGAATTAGTAGGAAAAGACAGGTTAATGCGAGGCTGGAGAAATGGTGCAGGAGGGAGGGCTTCAGATTCCTGGGGCATTGGGACCATTTCTGGGGCAGGAGAAACCTGTACAAGCTGGACGGGTTGCACCTCAAAAGAGAAGGGACCAATATCCTCATGGTGCGGTAAGCTAGAGCTGTGAGGGATGGTTTAACCTAATTTGGCAAGGGGATGGGCACCAGAATGAAACATTAGAAAGGAGAAACAAGAGATCTGAGAGAGACAAATAGAACTAGATTAAAGAATAGTTCAGAAATAGGAGGGATCAAACAGGGGCAAATGTAAAGCAGTCTAAGATGAGTTTGGAGTGCATGTGCGTAAATGCACGTAGCATGGTAAATAAGGTTGGTGAGCTGCAGGTACAAGTCGCCACATGGGCCTATGGTATTGTGGCAATAACAGAGACCTGGCTAAAAGAAGGGGAGGATTGGGTACTTGATATTCATATCAGGAAAGATAGGAAAGGAAAGAAAGGAGGGGGTGGCAATATTGACCAAAGAAACTATTATAGCACTGGAAAGGGATGATGTAGTTGAGGGGCCAAAGACAGAATCTATTTGGTTCGAATTAAGGAACAATAGATGAGCTATTACGCTACTGGGTGTATACTATAGGCCACCAACTAGTGGGAAGGAGATAGAGGAGCAAATTTGCAGGAATTACAGAAAGATGCAAGAAATATAGAGTAGGGATAATGACGGACTTCAATTATCCCAACATAGACTGGGATAGTAACAGTGTAAAGAGCAAAGAGAGGGAGGAATTCCTGAAATGTGTACAAGAGAATGTTCTAGATCAGTCTGTTTCCAGCCAAAAGAGGAAGGAAAGTATGCTGAATCTAGTTCTGGGGAATGAAGTGGGGCAGGAGGAGCATGTTTCAGTGGGGGAGCATTTGTGAATCTAATATCATTAGGTTTAGAATAGTTATGGAAAAGGACAAGGAAAAATCAAGTGTAAAAATACTTAACTGGAGGAGGGTTAATTTCTGTGAGTAAAAAGGGATCTTGCCCTGGTGGATTGGAATCAAAGATTGGCAGGTAAAACAGTAAATGAGCAATGAGAGGCCTTCAAAGAGGAGATGGTTCAGGTACAGAGTAGACACATTCCCTTGAGGGGGGAAAGGAAGGGCATCCAAAGCTAGAGCTCCCTGGATGACTAAAGGTATAGAGATTAAAATGAAACAGAAAAAGGAGGTTTATGACAAATGTAAGGTTCATAATACAGTAGAGAACCAAGCTAAATACAAGAATTACAGAGGAGGTATAAAAAGGGAATAAGAAGAGCAAAGAGAGAATATGAGAATAAATTAGCAGCTAACATAAAAGGGAACTCAAAAGTCTTTTATAAACATATACATAGTAAAAGTATAGTCAAAGGAAGGGTGGAGCCGATTAGGGACCAAAAAGATCATCTTGTGGAGGCAGAGGGCATGGCTGAGGTACTAAATGAATACTTCACATCTGTCTTCACTAGAGAAGAGGATGCTGCCATTGTAGCAGTAAAGGAGGAAGTAGTAGTGATATTAGATAGGATAAAAATAGATAAAGAGGAGGTACTTAAAAGATAGGCAGTACTCAAAGTAGAAAAGTCACCCGGTCTGGATTGGATACATTCTAGGTTACTGAGGGAAGTAAGGGTAGAAATTGCAGAGGCTCTGGCCACAATCTTCCAATCCTCCTTAGATATGGGGCAGTGCCTGAGGACTGGACGATTGCAAATGTTCCACGTTGGTTCAAAAAAGGGGAGAGGGATAAACCCGGCAATTACAGGCCAGTCAGCCTAACACTGGTAGTGGGGAAACTTGTAGAGACAATAATCTGGGACAAAATTAATTGGCACTTGGAAAAATATGGGTCAATAAATGAAAGTTAGCATAGATAACTAAAAGAAAATTGTGTTTGACTAACTTGATGTGTATATGGATTTTCAAAAAGCATAATAAACTTGTTAGCAAAATTAGAGCCCATGGAATTAAAGGGACAGTGGCAGCGTGGATACAAAATTGGCTAATTAGTGAAAACGTGTTGAGTGCCTTTATTGCACTGCTTGTGGGCCGGGAGGAGGAGGAGCAGGAGTGTTTCCTCCAGGCCCAACAAGCTTACCTGCCGCGATTGGACCCCTCTCGATCAGCCACCCCCCCCCCCCCCAACTATGTCCAAGACCACTCCGATGTCTGAAGCCTCCCTGATGTCCAAGACCCCACCAATGTCCGAGACCCCCTAATGTCAGAGAACCCCCCCCCGATGTCCGAGAACCCCCCCGATGTCCGAGACCCCTCCTGATATCCGAGAGAACCCCCAATGTCCTATCTCAACCCCTAACTACACTAATATAATTATAAACATTTACCCACATTCCAGCCCTCTAGCATCTGCTTGTAGCGATCTCCCTCCTGGCATCTGCTCCCCGGCTGCTTTCCCACCCAATGTGCAGCCAGCCTGTCAATCAAGCTGGCTATCGGATGGGAAACCTTTTGATAAATTTTAAAGCAGGTCCTACCGTTAAATTCGGTAGGACCTCCGGGAAACCCTTACTTCCGGGTTTCCTGTCTGCAAACCCCACCCCCTCTCCCCCCCCTCCGGTCTCTCTCCAACTCCAAGTTAATATCAGGCCGTCTCCTTGCTCCATTATCACGACAAAATGGAATCTACTTTTTTTTGAAGCTGTAGAAAAGAAACATTTTAAGGAACTACAGGAGTTCATTTATAAAATCAGTGAAAGAAACTTTTTGTGCAGCTGGAAGCCATTAGTCTTTCAGCCACCTGTGGCCTATTACAAATTCAAATATGATGTTTAATGTGGAGAAAATAAGAAAACATAATATTTTGAACCTCATGAAATTGTATTTTACATTTTATTTTAGTTATTTAAAAATGATTACAATGGGCTCATTGGACTGAATGATAATACTTCTCCTTGTGTTCCGGAAGCTGTAGTTATACTGCATATACTCGCTTTAATGCCAAGCAGTTTCGGGTGCACACTAACACAAAATCAGCAAGTTCACTTTGGATTTAGATGCCAATTTAAAGCCAGATGCCAATGCAAAGCCAAACGGAATCTGATCTCCTCCAAGGGACTGTCTCAAAGTACTTGGGCTCTGCACTATCTAGGTATTACTACATCAAAATGATTTATTGTAATCAAACACATCATATTTATTGTGACATTACTGTGCAGTACTCATTGAATTGTACATTACAGCTAAATAAAATAAAACACTTGTTCGTACTGAAAATTTCACTTTAATTGAGAAAAAAGGCAGAATAGCTTGTGTTTGTTTACTGAAAATGTTTAATAGTATAGAAAGTGAAGAACTGCAAAGCATATTTTTAATGTGATTGTACAAAAGAATTTGCAGCCTTGCACATCAAGTAGAGTCTGACAGCTGCTTTTCATTAAGCTCCTGACTGGCTAATGATTTAACAGGGTGGTGCTTGTTTGCTTTATTAATAAAATCACACCCTCGTCAGTTCAGTTGCGTAAAATCTATAAATTAGCAGGCTAAATAGATGCCACATGTCAAACAGCGGAACTACCAGGCTTTTTTCCTCTTTCATTTAATGCACTTAATACCAATTAAGGAAATTAGACTTTCTGGCTACAGGAATGCGATTCCCAGATATTCAATCACAATTCATTCCATTGTGTTGGTATTAAAAAATACTGCCATGTGTTTCAGGATGTCATGGGCTTGTTCTACTTTTATAGTCTGGTTTCCTTCAGGAAGTGCTGTATGTTCCCGAAGCTGTCAATCACAATGACCTGTCAGGGAAGCTTGGATTAAAAAGCATGGTATCAACGTCATTTGCAGGAATAGACAGCTCAGGTTCTAAATTTATTGTAGATGTCGGAATCAAAATGTATTGCATTTATTTTCACATCTGAAAGTATTACTTGGAGTCATAAGACTTTTCCGGAATGTTTTCTTTACTCGGAACAAACAGTGTAAAAACTGCCAAATAGTGTTATTTAACTTAGTCAATGGTGACCTGGGATTGTAGCAAAGGATGCAAAACTGGTTATGATGCATGTTATTATTAGTCTAATTTTTTTTCTATTTGAATTACTTTCCTCATACAATTCTTACTAACTGACTATCCAGAACTAAGGGACTGTTTTTCTTTTTGTTTAATTGAAATAAATGAGTAAAACTTGAAGATGCATTTTGGACAATAAAGCAAACTGCTCATGTTTGGCTAACTTGATTGAGTTCACTGATGATGTAATGGAGGGAGTTGATGAGGGTAGTGCGGTTGATGTTGTGTATATGGACTTTCAAATGGCATTTGATAAAATACCACATAGTGACTTGTTAGCAAAATTAAAGCCCATGGGATTAAAGGGACAGTGGCAGCATGGATACAAAATTGGCTAGGGGACAGAAAGCAGAGAGTAATGGTGAACGGTTGTTTTTCAGACTAGAGGGAAGTATACAGTGATATCCCCAGGGGTTGATATTAGGACCACTGCTCTTTTTGATATATATTAATGATCTGGACTTAGGTATACAGGGTATAATTTCAAAGTTTGCAAATGACACGAAACTTGGAAATGTAGTATACAATGTGGAGAATAGTAACAGACTTCAGGAGGATATAAACAGATTGGTGAAATGGGCAGACACATGTCAGATGAAATTTAACACAGAGAAATGTGAAGTGATACATTTTGGAAGGAAGAACGAGGAGAGGTAATATAAACTAAAGGGTACAATTTTAAAGGGGGTACAGGAACAGAGAGACCTGGGAGTATATGTACACAAATCTTTAAAGGCAACAGGACAAGTTGAGAAGGCTGTTAAAAAAAGCATATGAGATCCTAGGCTTTATTAATAGAGGTATAGAATACATAAGCAAGGAAACTATGCTAAACCTTTATAAAACACCGGTTAGGTCTCAGCTAGAGTATTGTGTTCAATTCTGGGCACCACACTTTAGGAATGATGTCAAGGCCTTAGAGAGGGTGCAGAAGAGATTAACTAGAATGGTACCAGGGATGAGGGATTCCAGTTATGTGGAGAGACTGTAGAAACTGGGGTTGTTCTCCTTAGAGCAGAGATGGTTAAGAGGAGACTTGATAGTGGTGTTCAAAATCATGAATGGTTATGATAGAGTAAATAAGGAGAAACTGTTCCCAGTGGCAAAAGGGTCGGTGACCAGAGGACACAGATTTAAGGTGATCGGCAAAAGAACCAGAGGCGACATGAGGAAACATTTTTTTATCCAGTGAGTTGTTATAATCTGGAATACGCTGCCTGAAAGGGTGGTGGAAACAGATTCAATAGTAATTTTCAAAAGGCAATTGGATAGATACTTGAAGGGAAAAATTTACAAGGCTATGGGGAAGAGCAGAGGAGTGGGCCTAATTGGTTAGATCTTTCGAAAAGCCAGCACAAGCACGAGGAGCCAAATGGCCTCGTTCTGTGCTGTAACATTCTATGATACTATGCGTCTAATTTTAAAATTCTAACTACAAAAATGAGTCTTTATTTATATTCTTCTCCTCTATTTTTTTCCAACTGAATCTCAGCTACATTTTCTCCGGTTATATTTACATTCAAAATAGTATCTGTATTTTTGGTTCACCTTTTCTCTTGGTATGCTTTGTTTTTCTCTTCTCTGACCCAGAAATAATGGCTACTGATTCAATTTAAAATTAATTAGTTGTAAATTGAAACTAGTATTTTAAATTGAGCAAAGAGAAAAATCCAGGAAGATTTGATCCTAAATAGGTGCAACTTTCTGCCATGTTAGTAGCTTCTATGTAGTCTATACGACTCATAGATCTGTACTTACCTTTCCAAGACTAGCGTCACTGAGAAGTGGAATCCCTTGGATTCACTAGCCCAGGGGTGGTGACACTGCCTATGATTAACTCCATGCATAATGTGGAGATGCCGGTGATGGACTGGGGTGGACAAATGTAAGGAGTCGCACAACACCAGGTTATAGTCCAACAGCTTTATTTGAAATCACAAGCTTTCGGAGCTTTGCTCCTTCGTCACCTGGTGTTGTGCGACTAGCGTCACTGAGAAGTGTGCGACTCCTTACATAACTTCATGCAGGCTGTGAATCAAACCTTGAATGGTCTTGTTCTATATATTTGTAGACTAGTTTTAATAAAATATTTATTTCAGTCAATTAGAATTATAATAATGCTGTGCAACTACATTAAGTGATATTTTCAAAATGTTATACTTCTCTGAAAGTTCATAAAATATAAACGGACTTTTTTTTATAAGTAAAAGTAGGATTTCATTTCAATCAGAACCTTCTAATGTTCATGATGTGAAATTTTGGAATAAATGATAGTGGAAAATATATAATGATGTCATCACCCTGTGACTGAAAAATTGGAGACAGTCAATTTCAAACAAATAGAGAAGTGAATGTTTATTTTAAGTACTGAAATGAGCAAAGACAGTACTCTCGGGACCTCTTTCAATGCTAAATAATCCAAGTCAATCAAGCTGCAGATTCCACTTAAAGTCCACTTCAAGTGTCATGCTAAATAGCTTGAATTCAGTGGAAGAATGGGGCTTCTGATTAAAGAAGGAAAATTTTTAAAAATTATTTGGTGGATTTTGTTATGTTACCACAATAAATAAAAGGGAGAATTTTAACTGGCAATTTTTTCGGACAGACAGGGGTTGAGGCAGACAGCATGTCAGCCCAGGGGTTGAGGCAGACAGCATGTCAGCCCAATGTCATCAGTGTGAGGTTTGTATGATTTTAACCATTGGGCCTCATTAACATTTGATTGCTCACTTGCTCGCATTGGTGAGGGGCAGTCCATCCACTAGTAAGATGGGATTTCCTGTGGGTGTCCTGATGGCTATTTAAAGTGTGAATGCATCTCTTAAAGGAAGGCTGCAATCATATGACTAAAATTTGTCTGTGGGTTTGCTGGAAGACTCTTAATATTGAAAATGAGTCAGGAAGCAAACCCCCAGCTTCTCCGACACTGTCAGTGAGGTCCTCATTGAAGAGGTGGGGCATAAAGGGATGTCTTGTTTCCTGGTGGAAAGAAACTGCCACAAAATAACTCGCAGCAGGCCTGGAAAGAGGCAGCAGAGGTAGTCCTGGATTCAATGAAGGAAATGCTTCAATGACCTGACAAGGGCAGCAAAGGTGATTACAGCTCTTTGTATCTTCATTTCTCTACATCACACCTGTTAACAGTACTTACCCCACCCCACATCACTCTAAACACTTTACTCCCCAGCATTGCATCCTTCTCCGCCAATCACAAGGGGACACTATACCACTTCTCCTTCTCATTCCAATCACACACTCACCTCTTGCTTGCTGCCTTCACAACAGGCACTAACAGCATTCTGTTCTCACTTGGTAGCAAATGCCAAACAATGATTTCTTCTGATGATTGCTCTCTCACTTCACAGTCCAGCGACATTCTTTACAATGAACACTTCCCCATCTTGCTTGCAACTTGCTTCGTCTCCCTCTCAGCATACACACTATATGAAGAAGCCTCACACATATGGATATCTCTTTTCAACAACTACTCATTAACTCCGTCCCTCTCTTTCTGCAGAAGAAAATGGCTCATAATGTAAGGGAGAGGAGCAAGACCAGGGGAGGACCAGCTAGCATCAGGTCCTCTCAGAGATGGAGGAGGCAGCCCTGGAGATAATAGGGCCATCCAAAGCAAAGAACATTGGAGTTGTGTGGCTGGGAGCAACACTGAGTAGAGTGTCTGCCTATTATATGTTCTCTTCCACTGACCTCAAGCAATCACATATTCAAGCAGCTTGACAACTTAATGCTGCATAGTAAAACCTGTCCTGTGCTACTGTCTAGCCTGTCAGTGCCATGCTAACTCTTGTCTATTGCCCCTTTCCCCTTTCTCTAGGTCCTCCTCTGTACCTGGACCGCATGGAAGAGGATTCGGAGGAGGACAATCTTCCAGAAAGAAGCACCGTCACGTGCTCCATCCCTCCATTAGATAGTGAGTTAAAAGGGTCAGCACTCACATAGAATTTACAGCATAGGAACAGGCCATTTGGCCCAACAGGTCTATGTCAGTGTTTATGCTCCACATGAACCTCCTCCCACCTTACTTCATCTCACCCTATCACCATATCCTTCCATTTCCTTTCTCCCTCATATACCTATCTAGCTTTCCCTTAAATACATCTATGTACTTGGTGAAATAAAAACAGAAAATGCTGGAAATACTCAGCAGGTCAGGCAGCATCTGTGGAGAGAGAAACAGAGTTAACGTTTCAGGTCGATGACCTGACAAAAGGTCATCAACCTGAGACATTAACCTCTCTCTCTCTCGACAGATGCTGCCTGACCTGCTGAGTATTTCTAGCATTTTCTGATTTTACTTCAGATTTCCAGCATCCACAGTATTTTGCTTATGTACTTGGTGAAATACTCAACGCAAGTGAGCAGGAGCAGAGATTAGTCAGAAGGACAGCCCAGAAGATGGCTTACTGGTGAGCAAACACAGCTCTAAGCACTGCTGAGAAGGACAAAGGTGCTGAATTTAGTAGCCCAGCTTCAAAAAAAAGTTCCTTTCGGCACACACACAATTTTATGATGTATTGAAAAGCCTACCAAGGAGTTGCCCATGGGAATTTACCCCTTTGCTGTTCCTCTCGATAGTGCCTTACACTAAATCATAGAAACATAGAAAATAGGAGCAGGAGTAGGCCTTTCGGCCCTTCGAGACTGCTCCGCCATTCAATATGATCATGGCTGATCCCCTATCTCAGTTTTCATGTCGTCAGTTTAATGTGCTTTCCCCTTCACTTCATCTTTTGAGATTTACCACTGAAAAATACAAAAAATATGGATCAAAAGCTGATGATTTTCCCATGGATCGAAGTCATGATTTTGGTTTCCTGACTGAGAATCTATGATTGTGGCCTGGCCCCACCCTCCCAGCAAAACCTATAGCTGGGAATGGAGGTGAGGACCTCTCTTCCAACCTCCTATAACAGCTAACCACACATTCACAATAAAGAGCCAGAAACAATCACTTGTCACTGCAACCCTCTCAACCTGAAAAGAGGATTATGCGCCCAGAAGATCCCAGCAGGTCTATCAGCCCTCTCCTCAATACGACACAATGTGGAGCTCAGACAGATTCAGAGTCTGGCAATAGAAAAGGATCATTAGGTCAACTTCTTCATGAGGGCCAGATTCTGTCCTTCCACCAGTTTGTTGACAATTTTCACCTTTTCCAGCATAACCATTACTATCATCCCCAATTGAGGTACTACCTCCAGAACCCTGCAGACCTCTGGGTGAGCCATGCGCCGAGAACACATCCTCCATTCCCCATCAATCACTTGCAGTCATATCTCCGCCATGTTCATGTCCAGGACCATAGACAAGACAGAAAACCTGAAATCAATGGAAATGAAGATTAGGCGGTTTCTATAATGAACGTTCTCACCGAGATATGTTCACTGCTTTCCTCCCTCAGCTGCTGCACTGAGCGACTTCTCATCCTCAGTTATTTCAACATCCACCTCAACTCATCATGCTCTCTCTCCTCTGAGCTCACTGCCCTGCTATCCTCCCTTAATCTTTCCCTCCATATAAACCCATATTTACGGCCAACCCCTCGACCTTGCCGTCTCACGTGGCCTCTCTAATCCCATTGTGTCAATCACAGATAAGGCCATCTCTGATCACTTCCTTGTATCCCTCTCCACCCACATCCCCCTTCCCCCTCCCAATCCCACTTCCTTCTGTGTTTACCCCTGGAAAAAAACTGTCCCCCAAGTCACTTACAATGGCACTTTCAAATTCCCAACTGTCTAGCCTTTGGCCTTCCATTCACCACGACATTTCTGCAGTTACCGATCTGCTCAATCACACCCTCACCTCCAATCGGGTTTCTGCCCCTGCAGTACTGAAACGGCCCTTATCAAAGTCACAAATGACATCCTATGTGACTGTGACCATGGTAAACTATCCCTCCTCATCCTTCTCGACCTGTCTGCAGCCTTTGACATAGTTGACCACACCATCCTCCTCCAACGCCTCTCCTCCATTGTCCAGCTGGGTGGGACGGCGCTCGCCTGATTCCATTCTTATATATCCCGTTGTAGCCAGAAAATCACCTGCAGTGTTACCTCTGGAGTCCCTCCAGGATCTCTCCTTGGCCCCCTCCTATTTCTCATCTACATGCTGCCCCCCGGCGACACCATCCGAAAACACAATGTCAGATTCCACATGTACGCTGATGACACCCAATTCTACCTCACAACCGCCTCCCTCGACCCCTCCACTGTCTCTCATTTGTCACATTGCTTGTCCAACATGAGCAAAAATTTCCTCCAACTAAATATCGGAAAGACCAAAGTCATTTTCTTTGGTCTCCGCTGCAAACTCCATTCCCTAGCCACCAACTCCATCCCTCTCCCTGGATATTGTCTGAGGCTGAACAGGACCGTTCACGACCTTGGTGTCCTACTTGACCCAGAGATGAGCTTCCAACCACATATCCGCACCATCACCAAAACTGCCTACTTCCACCTCCATAATATCGCCCGTCTCCTCCCCTGCCTCAGCTCATCTGCTGCTGAAACCCTCATCCATGCCTTTGTTACCTCCAGACTGGACTATTTCAATTGTCCCCTTGCTGGCCTCCCATCTTCCACCCTCCGTAAACTTGAGCTCATCCAAAACTCTGCTGCCCATATCCTAACTTGCACCAAATCCCGTTCTCCCATCACCCCTGTGCTCGCTGATCTACATTGGCTCCCGGTGCAGGAATGCCTCGATTTTAAAATTCTCATCTTTGTTTTCAAATCCCTCCATGGCCTTGCCTCTCCCTATCTCTGTAACCTCCTCCAGCCCTACAGCCCTCCGAGATCTCTGCGCTCCTCCAATTCTTGCCTTTTGCGCATCCCCGATTTTAATCACTCCACCATTGGCGGCCGTGCCTTCAGCTGCCTAGGCCCTAAGCTCTGGAATTTCCTCCCTAAACCTCTCCATCTCTCTACTGCCCTCTCCTCCTTTACGATGCTTCTTACAACCTACCTCTTTGACCAAGCTTTTTGTCATCTGTCCTAATATCTCTTTGTGTGGTTCGGTGAGAAATTTTGTTTGATAACGCTCCTATGAAGCGCCTTGGGACGTTTTACTACGTTAAAGGTACTATATAAATGCAAGTTGTTGTTGGATTCACCCTGCTGATTCTGTACCCAAGTGGTGAAGACAAAGATTACCCCCAGAAAATGGGTTCTGAGATGATAGATAATTAAAATGCTGATGAGCTAATGTTGCTGGTGTTTCTCCATAGACTGTAAATAATAAGAAGTTAATTGAACCTTCTCGGCAATCAAAAAAACACTTCACACCCATTATGCTGATAGGTCTTTGATCCCTTTTCTGTTTCTGAACAGTAAGAAATAACAGAAACATAAACAGGCAGTCAGGCGGGCTTTCTGAAATGGAATGCTGTGAGGCAGTCAGGCAGCTAAAGGCTATGAGAATGTTGGGATGCAGGAGAGAGTAGTCAGAAATTATCTTGTTTAGGTCACGGAAGACAACTCACTGATGTGGGGAGCATGGCATATTCCTTATTTTGTATTATTGCACAAAAATAACGTGTTTGAATTAAATCAAATGCAAAATACTGTGGATGCTGGAAATCTGAACTAAAAACAGAAATGCTGGAGAAGCTCAGCAAGTCAGGCAGTATCTGTGGAGAAAGAAACAGAGTTAAAGTTTCAGGTCGAAGACCTTACGTAAGAACTTTCTGACAACAGGTCATTTTTATTGTTTGAATTAAAGTGAGTCCAATCATAATTGTGGTTCAGTATGTTCACCTAACTATGAAATAAAGCAAGTTCTTAATTCATATCAATCCTCATCTCATGAAGTGTTTGCTCACTCTGTCTTTGATGAGATTGAAAGACCTGTACGAAAGACATGAATATTCAGTTCAGCTCACAAGGGGGTACTATTGTTATGCCCCTAGGCTACACTGTTGTACATGTGGATATAGGGCAGCTTCATCAATGCCCATATGTGTGAAAAAAAAACAGAAAATGCTGGAAAAGCACAGCAAATGAGGCAGCAACTATGGAGAAAGAAACAGAGCTAATGGGGTCGATTTTAGCACCCGCGATCGGGTGCGATCCTGGCGGGGGGGCCACGAAAATCGGGGATTCCCGGGGCGGGTCAGGAGCCCGGCTCCAACCCGCCCACTTCCAGGTTTCCGACTGACACGCTCACATGCACGTGCAGCCCCCGCATGTGGGACTCCCGCCGGCAATTAAAGCCAGCGGGGTGCCACTTAAGGTATTTATTTAGGTATTTCAGGTCGTTTACAGACCTGATTAATGAGATATTTTAGGAGGGTTGGGATTTTACAAACAACTGGGACTCCCAGTTCAAATGGACGTGTTGCAGCCATCAGCCTGTGGCAGCTGCAAATGTCCATTTGACAGGTGCTGGGGGGAGACCCTCACTCATTGCAGGAGGCCACTCTGCCACTTTGAACAAAGTTTGGCCTCCACCACCCTCCACCTAACAATAAAATTCACCAACCTGCACACTTACCCCGGTGTCCAGACACAGGTACCTACCTTGCGGACCCCCTCAAATGTACATCTTCCGGATGGGGGCCGCCGTAGCTGCAGTCATGACCTCTTCGGAGGACGAACAGCATCACCAGCCTCGCCGGCCACAGCGTCCACCTCTGACACGTGGAGCTCCACAACACAGTGCTGTGACACATCCACCTGCACAGCAGGAGGGAGGGCAACTGCAGAGAGAGATGCGTCGCAGAAGGCACTACCCTCGCCACAGGGTCCACAGACCGAGGCTCAGCTTCCTAGACCTCTCTGAGCAGCAGTGCACACGGAGGCTCAGAGTCACTCGACATGTAGTCGTGGACATCTGCAGCCTCCTTCATGCCGAGCTGCTCCTGGCTGGCCCGAGCACCATCTTCTTACCTTTCGCTGTCAAAGTCACCACTGCCCTCAACAACTTCTCCGCATTATTCCAGGGTGCCACCGGGGACATCGCCGACGTCTCTCACGTCTGCACAAAAGAGCCATGCACATACACCTACACCCACTCTGCAGTGACACAATGGGTGGCATCAGTTGTGGGTCTTCATAGTGATCCTCAGGAAAGGGCATTATTGCACAAACCAGACAAGATTCGCAAAGACGTGGCAGTAGTGGTGACAATATAATATGTCATGTGAGTTGCTCAGAAATTAAATATAAGTAAAAACCATGACAAACCCTCAAACACCCTTGTGCATCCCCTTCATGCTCACAACACGTTTGCCTTACGCTGCCTACTGCACATATGTGATGCATGCCCTGTGGCTGCAGCACAGGTAGTGGCAGGTTGAGTGAGGCTGACTGTGAAAGAGATGCATGAGAGGGTGAGTATGAGATAGAGCCATGAGATTGTATGAGGATTGAGTTGAGTGGTAGTGGCGGGATGAGTACTGGTGAGGTGAGTAAGTGCAGGTAAGATGAGGATGAGGTTTGAGTGGGTGTGAGGGGTGATGTGACAGAGTAGTGTTGGCAGTGCAGAAGGAGATGTGGGGTGGGGGCGGTGATGTGGCAGACGGAGTGTAGGGGAATGAATAAGTGTACTCACTTTGGCTGACCTACTTAGGTCATTGGAGCACCTCCTGCATTGTATGCAGGTGGGCGATATGTTGGTGGTGCAGGTGACCTCCTCTGCCACCTCGAGCCAGGCCTTCCTGGTGGCAGAGGCAGGCCGCTTCCTCCCGCCCGTCGGGGGGGAAGATCTCTGTCCTCCCCCTCCTCCTCACTCCATCTATTGATAACTGGAGTGAGGCATCATTAAACTGGGAGCAGCCTTCCCCCGGGCTGCTCCATGCTGTAATTTTTCCTATTTCTTGCAGCATCAGTCAGTGGAGGACTGCCCCTTTAAATAGAGCTCCTCCAGCTGACAGACCTTACTGCGCATGCGCAGTCCGCCCGCTGCACAGCTTAGCAGCGGGGAACCCGGAACAAGAGGTAAGTGGATCCAATCAGCCTGCGATTGCGCGCGGGGCAGACTGATTTCACCGGGCGCGTTACCCATGCGCCCAATCGCCCCCCCCCCCCCCCCCCCCCACGAGAACCCGCCGCCATGGTAATATCGGGCCCAATGTCTCAGGTCGAAGACCTTAAGATGCCCAGACCACTTACAGGAGCGAGAAAGTATCTACGGCAAACCTGAATTTGAAACAGGGATATTTGCCAATCACAATGAGTGATGTTTGGACTCCACCTACAACTGAAGAAATACAAAGCAGTCTAGGGTCCCTTCTTGAAGGTTCACTCAGCACAAACTTTCCTCCACGAGCACTGCAATCCACCTGCTGGCCATGAAGGGCAATGACCCCAGCTGACATGACCATGAGGAGACAAGGCTTTCTCTCTGTCCCCAGGCTTAACTAATTCCCAGAAGCTAAGACCAAACAAGCTGCCTCAACCTTGACCTGCATTTCTCCCAGCGCAAGCACAGTCATGTGGAGAAATCTGAATGCACTCCTCCTGCAAACACCGTGAAATCAAAATGTACAATGGCACCTCAAAATATATACAAGAATCTGTTTTTTTTTAAGTAAAAAATCGCAATTAAAATATGACTTGTTGCTGATAATGAATTATGGAGTTTCACCATAATAGACTAAATCCTGAAACTTTCACAGGTGTTTAATTGGATTCTTTTTGAGGTATGAATCATAACCGTCTGAGAATGATGGGGCAAGTTTTCTTCTTATGCACATGGGCACTAAATAATCACATGGTTACAGCACATAGAGGAAAATTGTGTGGACAAGATTACACACCTGTAACAGAACTCACTCGATTTTCCATTCATTAAAGGAGCAATGCCATAATGCCTCTTGCATTATTTTCCAGGGATTCTGCCAGGCAAATGCCTGCCCTGAAGACCACTCTAGCAAACTGGGCATTAAAGGTTGTAGGGCTGCCCTTTCAGATTGGAGGATTTGTAAAGTGACACCCATAGGTGTCACTTTTTTAAAGAATTTTTTGGTACAGCAGGACTGCACGATAGTTCTGGAAATCATCTGGCTGCTGCTTTTGACGTCAGCCAGCAAGCCAAAAAACGGCCTTGAATTTTCTACCCATTTTGAAGTAAGCACCAATTACCAGCAGTACTCCTGCCTGGCACTGGCCCAAGCCACTTTAATTAGCTGAACAGGGCATTAATAAAGGGGCTGAGGACTTTGAAAAAGGGAGAGCAATTAAGGTGAAGCTGAAAGCTCAAAGCTTCCAAAACCATCAATAATAAAATTGCCAGACCTGCTTCTAGCCACCCCTTTAACTGAAAATTGCCCCTGGTTTCCCGTTCTGTACTACCCCTATTTCTGGCCAGAGCGATGGCTGCCAAAATTGAGCTCTGCTCGAAAATCGTAGTGGGTAGGCCTCAGATGAGAAGTCAGCGGTAAGTTTATATTTGCAAATTTCGTCTTGCTGCTGTCTTCTTCACGCTAAAAAATGATGGGGTAGAGAGACAAAAATTGCCCCCATATACTCGATTGGAAGTACAAGAGGTCGGTATTAGGATCATCGCTCTTTTTGATATTTATTAATAACCTGGACTTGGGTATAGAGGGTAGAATTTCAAAGTTTGCAGATGATATGAAACTTGGAAATGTAGTAAACAATGTGGAGAAAATAGTAACAGACTTCAGTAACAGACTGGTTAAATGGGCAGACACATGGCGGATGAAATTTAACACAGAGAAGTGTGAAGTGATACATTTTGGTAGGAAGAATGAGGAGAGGCAATATAAACTAAAGGGTACAATTTCAAAGGGAGTGCAGGAACAGAGAGACCTGGGGGTGTATGTACACAAATCTTTGAAGATGGCAGGACAAGTTGAGAAGGCTGTTAAAAAAGTATATGGGATCCTGGGCTTTATCAATAGAGGCATAGAGTACAAAAGCGAGGAAGTTATGATAAACCGTTATAAAACACTGTTTAGGCCTCAGCTGGAGTATTGTGTTCAATTCTGGGCACCACACTTTAGGAAGGATGTCAAGTCCTTAGAGAGGGTGCAGAAGAGATTTACCAGAATGGTACCAGGGATGAGGGACTTCAGTTATGTGGAGAGACTAGAGAAGCTCGTCTTCTTAGAACTAAGAAGGTTAAGGGGAGATTTGATAGAGGTGTTCAAAATCATGAATGGTTTTGATAGAGTAAATAAGGACAACTGTTTCCAGTGGCAGAAAGGTCAGTAACCAGAGGGCACAGATTTAAGGTGATTGGCAAAAGAACCAGAGGCAACATGTGGAAACATTTTTTACACAGCGAGTTGTAATGATCTGGAATACATTGCCTGAAAGGGTGGAGGAAGCAGATTCAATGGTAACTTTCAAAAGCGATTGGAACTTGAAGGGAAAAAATTTACAGGGCTATGGGGAAAGAGCAGGGAAGTGGGACTAATTGGATAGAATCACAGAATCATAGAAAATTTATATCACAGAAGGAGGCCATTCGGCCCATCGCGTCCGCGCTGGCTGAGAAACGAGCCACCCAGCCTAATCCCACTTTCCCGCATTTGATCCGTAGCCCTGCAGGTCACGGCTCTATCAGGTGCACATCCAGATATTTTTTAAATGAGTTGAGGGTTTCTGCCTCTACCACCCTCTCAGGCAGTGAGTTCCAGACCCCCACCACCCTCTGGCTGAAATTTTTTTTCCTCATTTCCGCTCTAATCCCTCTACCAATCACTTTAAATCTATGCCCCCAGGTTATTGACCCCTCCGCTAAGGGAAATAGGTCCTTCCTGTCCATTCTATCTAGGCCCCTCATAATTTTGTACACCTCAATCAAATCACCCCTCAACCTTCTCTGTTCCAAGGAAAACAACCCCACCCTATCCAATCTGTCACCATAGCTAAAATTCTCCAGTTCTGGCAACATCTTCGTAAATCTCCTCTGCATCCTTTAGAACATAAGAACATAAGAAATTGGAGCAGGAGTAGGCCAATCGGCCCCTCGAGCCTGCTCCGCCATTCAATAAGATCATGGCTGATCTGATCCCAACCACAAATCTAAAGAACACAAGAAGTCGAAGCAGGACCCGGCCACATAGCCCCTGGGCCCTCTCCGCCACCCACAGGGCATTGACCGATCCGAACTCAGCTTCATGTCCAATTTCCTGCCCGCTCCCCATAACCCCTAATTCCCTTTACTTCTAGGAAACTGTCTATTTCTGTTTTAAATTTATCTAATGATGTAGCTTCCACAGCTTCCTGGGGCAGCAAATTCCACAGACCTACCACCCTCTGAGTGAAGAAGTTTCTCCTCATCTCAGTTTTGAAAGAGCAGCCCCTTATTCTAAGATTATGCCCCCTAGTTCTAGTTTCACCCATCTTTGGGAACATCCTTACTGCATCCACCCGATCAAGACCCTTCACAATCTTATATGTTTCAATAAGATCGCCTCTCATTCTTCTGAACTCCAATGAGTAGAGTCCCAATCTACTCAACCTCTCCTCATATGTCCGCCCCCTCATCCCCGGGATTAACCGAGTGAACCTTCTTTGTACTGCCTCGAGAGCAAGTATGTCTTTTCTTAAGTATGGAGACCAAAACTGTATGCAGTATTCCAGGTGCGGTCTCACCAATACCTTATATAACTGCAGCAATACCTCCTTGTTTTTATATTCTAGTGCAATCACATCTTTACTGTAATGTGGTGACCAGAATTGTGTGCAGTACTCAAGCTGTGGCCTAAGAAGTGTTTTATACAGTTCCAGCATAACATCCATGCTTTTATATTCCATGCCTCGGCTAATAAAGGAAAGCATTCCATATGTCTTCTTAGCCACCTTATCTACAAGTCCTGCTACTTTCAGGGATCTGTGGACATGCACTCCAAGGTCCCTCAGTTCCTCTACACCTGTCAGTGTCCTCCCATTTATTGTGTATTCTCTTGTCTTATTTGTTCTCCCCAAATGCATTACCTCACACTTCTCCGGATTGAACTCTATTTGCCACTTTTCTGCCCTTCTGACCAGTCCATTGATATCTTCCTGCAGTCTCCAGCTTTCCTCCTCAGTATCAATCACACGGCCTATCTTTGTGTCATCCGCAAATTTCTTAATCATGCCCCCTACGTTTAAGTCCAAATCATTAATGTATACCACAAAAAGCAAAGGACCTAGTACCGAGCCCTACGGCACCCCACTCGAAACAGCTTTCCAGTCGCAAAATCACCTGTCAACCATTACCCTTTGCTTCCTGCCACTGAGCCAATTTTGGATCCAATTTGCCACATTCCCTTGGATCCCTTGGGCCTTTACTTTTTTGACCAATCTGCCATGTGGGACCTTGTCAAAAGCCTTGCTAAAATCCATGTAGCCCACAATTGTGCTACCCTCATCGATCCTCCTTGTCACCTCCTCAAAAAATTCAATCAAGTTAGTCAGACACAACCTCCCCTTAACAAATCCGTGCTGACTGTCCTTGATTAGTCCATGCCTTTCTAAGTGACGGTTTACCCTGTCCCTCAGAATTGATTCCAATAATTTGCCAACCACCGAGGTTAGGCTGACTGGCCTGTAATTATTCGGTCTATCCTTCGCTCCCTTTTTAAACAACGGTACAACATTAGCAGTCCTCCAATCCTCCGGCACTACGCCTGTATCCAGTGAAGTTTGGAAAATGATTGTTAAAGCCTCTGCTGTTTTCTCCCTGGCTTCTTTTAACAGCCTGGGATACATCTCATCTGGTCCTGGTGATTTATCCACTTTCAAAGATGCTAATCCCCTTAATACTTCCTCTCTCACTATGTTTATCCCATCCAATATTTAACACTCCTTCTCTTTAACTTCAATCCCTGCATCATCCCTCTCCTTAAGAACCATACCCACATCTTTCGCCTCCACACATAATTTACCTTTTTGGTCTGTAATAGGCCCCATTCTTTCCTTAGTTATCTTCTTGCTCTTAATGTATTTATAAAACATTTTTGGGTTTTCTTTGATTTTACCTGCTAATATCTTTTCATGCCCTCTCTTTGCTTTCCTAATTTCCTTTGTAACTTCACCCCTGCACTTTGTATACTCCTCTAAGCTTTCCGTAGTATTGAGTTCCCGGTGTATATCATAGGTTTTCTTTTTCTGCTTTATCTTACCCTGAATGCTTCTTGACATCTAGGGGGCTCTAGATAGCTCTTTCAAGGAGCCGGCACAGGCACGATGGGCAGAATGGCCTCCTACTTTGTTGTACTATGATACTATGATACTATGAAGTAAATTACTAGCTCACAACGAAGGAGATGTTGGGGCTCTGGACAGTGGTGTGGGAGGAGTTAAATGAACAGTTATTGCATCTGGGGGGTTGTATGGGGAAATGCCAAGAGAGAGGTAGTTGGTTGCAGGAGTGATAAAAGAGTGATCGAGGATATCCCAGTGGAATTGTCCCTCTACAAAGCAGAGAGGGCAAAATGTGCTTGCTGGCATGATGTTGTTATTGGTGGCAGAAATGGCAGAAGATGATCTGGTGACTGTTCAAGGTTGGTGGGTGGGAAGTCTAGGTAAGGGGAACCCTGAATTATTCTGAGGGTTACATGATCAGAGAATTAAAGAATTTTTATTCACCTCACCTACAATAACATTATATTTTTCCACGGATTTTCTCCCCTTTTTCCTGAAAGCACTGACTCATATTAGGATGTGGTCCCGGGTCCTTCCTTCATGCATATGTCTAGACAGTGAATGTCAGCAGGATGTTCAAATATGAAGGGCATTGCAGTTATTTGTATGGGGATAAGGAGTGGAAGTTCTGGTGGATTTCCACCTTCCCGTCAGTCCAAGGTTGTGGAGACCAAAAAGAGCTCCCCAACTGCCACCATGACTAACACCAGCTAAAACATCAAATATTGAAGCTAGTGCCTTTTGGTTTGTATTGCTTAGTACTACACCAAGCAGTGTCTTAACTAATAAGCTACCAGAAAGTTGCCAATCTGTTGAAATCATACAAGATGCTGGCTAAGGGGTAACATAGCAATAAACCAAATGTCAATTGAAAATGTGTTAGGGTGTTAACTGTAGTGAGTAAGAAACTTAAAATTTATTGTTCACTTCACCCAAACAAACCTCTCTGTTTGTGGATATTCCAAACATAGATATCTTCGTCCTAAATCTTGTTGCCCAGTTTGATAACACTTGAACGGACTGAAAGGGGAAGGTAACAAATTCAATGGATATGATTGCAATCAGGATCGACTTTGAGCAGTGTTTCGACATCAGTAGAGCAACAATTTCTCAAGCTTGTGAAATTTGTACCACAGAATCACTTCTCTGTTCTACCAAAATTGGTTAATGCAGAAAGATTTGCAACTGTATATGGCCAATAGGAACATGTTGCACAAGTGAAAATGCTGAATTTCAACCTTAACTGATCCATTTTGCAGAAACCACCTCGTTAATTCAATACAGATTTTGACAAAAGTATAAAAAAAAATGTAAATTTCTTCACTTGATGTTTCGCATCATTTGGTTGTAGTTAGAAATTTTCCTGGGTCTCTGTCCATGTGCATTGGAATGCTTGGGCACAGTGAATATCAGAAAACTGGGCAGGTTCTTTTGCAGGTCTATGCTTCCACCTGATTTCCTGATATTCGCAGTGCCCGGGCGATCCATTGCACCTGGGCACAGGCCCAGAATAATTTCCCCTATGATATTCAGTGTTTATAATTATTGTATGAGTTTAGAATAATTATTGTCATGGTTGCTTACTTTGTGCATCCACTCCATGACACGAGTGTGAAATATGTGAATTATAACATGTCCAACCAATACACTTTTGTCAAAATTTCCATGAATTCCATGGGCCCGTATTACAAACAATTGTAGATGTAGTGAGTGATTATATAGCTGTAATTTATTCATAATGCTCTCATGATGTCAATAAACCACTCAGGCTTTAATCTTATGGTTTATGATATCATCTGAACCACTAGAGTAAATAGCAGCTTCGTAACTCACTCACAACCATCTATAATTCTGTACGTATTGTTAAATTTTACTATCATAGCATCATTATTAGTAACAGATTGAAACCACGGTCAGCATATTGTGTACACAGACTGCATCTTCAGAAAGATTTCCCTTGTGTTTATTGTCTGTACCATTATTTCCACCCCCTTCACTCTTCAACGTACAGGGGTAAATTTTCATGTTTAGTGCTCCCAGCACAGAACTTGGAAGAGAGAACGCATATCGGGAATTTGGGCATGTGTACCTCCATGACTTTCCAGCTATTAAAATAGTTACACTGGCTGATTGCCCCCTCACTAGCTCAAGTGCAATAAGGCTCCAGCTGAAATTATTGAACTCAATACAGGCAGGGGATCAAATCTGGGACCTTCTTGGTCTGCAGCTCAGTTTCAAACCAGACTACCATTGGAGCTATGGAGGAGCTTTATATTCCTTGTTATTGTAATATCCACAAATCTATATTCTGCTGAGGGCTTTCCATGCCCCAATGGATAAGGTAGTGGCTCAGTTCAGTTCAAAGTTCTACATTTTGTTCTTGTTTTATACCAGGGGCCTGTTGTCATGACTCACAGACATGCAAGACTAATAGTGATTTTCCATCCTTAGGTGTGTACAGACATCTTGCAGTGCTGAATAATGTTCCATGGATTACAGTCAGTAAAACAAGAACGGTATAATTTTAATGAAAAAGCTATGGAAATTGTTGTGGTATGACGCATAGCATGCAAGAAAGCGCATTATGTAGCCAAATCATCAATATTTGAGGATCTGTAAAAGAAAAGAATACACTCAGAAAATGACAACATGTGGTCTTTGCAACAGTAAACTACATAGACAGTGGAGATTAGTGGGTAAACGATAGAGAACATTGGAGCATGTGTGCACAATTACAAAGTAGTCTGAAATTTACATTTTAAATAGAATGGCCAGAACTATGTGTTGCAAGATGACTCTCCAACCATTCATAGTCATTGGGTAGAAAATCTAACCCGTAATAGTTCCTTCCAAGCCTACAAAGTCAGGCCAGAATTATTGCTGATGCTAATGGTAATTCTGATTGCGTGCAGTGCATAATAAAAATGCTATTTTGTTTGGTGGTACAATACAGTCACGTCACTACATCAATAAGTAAAGTCAGATCTATATATACTTCTGGGGTCTTTGTGCACCTCTGATATCATGCTTGTTCCAGACTGGGAAGAAGTAATAGCCATGCACAGAACCATTAAGGCTGGCACTACCCACTCTCCTTCTAGTCCTGAATCATTACAATTGTATTGCTACAGTTCAAACAGCGAAATCTCAAGCTTCTTTCCATGGTTAGTAGTGATTGACTGATATTTTACAAAAGTGCTTGGTTAGGGTCTTCACAACACATCATCAGAATAATCTTATCTGCACCACTGGAGTGACACCACTCTGATGTTGTTAGAATAATGTTGCTGACAGCTAATGTATGGACTTATGAAAGCATTGCAAGC
This sequence comes from Heptranchias perlo, assembly GCF_035084215.1. Classification (NCBI taxonomy): domain Eukaryota; kingdom Metazoa; phylum Chordata; class Chondrichthyes; order Hexanchiformes; family Hexanchidae; genus Heptranchias; species Heptranchias perlo. Next base: position 53,201,713 of record NC_090325.1, on the reverse strand, counting down.
TATTTAATATTTTTAGATAACGATTCAGGAATAGGAAATGGGCACAGTCATGGTAATGGTGCAAATCATCCATTTATAAGTGTAAGGAGTCTTACAACACCAGATCATAGTCCAACAGATTTATTTGAAATCACAAGCTTTCGGAGCTTTCCTCCTTCATCAGGTGAGTGCAGGGTTCCATAAAGGCACATGCTGTGCCTTTATGGAACCCTGCACTCACCTGACGAAGGAGGAAAGCTCCGAAAGCTTGTGATTTCAAATAAAGCTGTTGGACTATAACCTGGTGTTGTAAGACTCCTTACATTTGTCCACCCCAGTCCATCACCGGCATCTCCACATCCATTTATAAGGTTAGCTGCAGCTGAGTTAATTGTATGAAAATGCCTGAGGAAAGGTCCTAGTTGCAGCTTAAGGTTAATTTATTGGAACAAAAAGAAATTGGCATTCTGGTAGGCTCCTGAAACAGGAGAATAAGTTCAGAACATTATATAAATATAAACTTCTTAGTCTGATGCTCAGTCATGTTAGTTTGGTTCAGTTGATAGTACTTTCGCCTCTGAGACAGTTGGTTCAAACCCAATTCCATGACGTAAGCTCACAATCTAATTTAACACACGAGTGCAGTACTGGGATTGTTCCATTGTCAGAGGCACCATCCTTCAGATAAGATGTTAAACTAAGGTCCATCTGCCTGTTCCTGTAGTTCCAGTGGGCATGGTACTTTTCAAAGAACAGCAGGGTCCTGGACAACATTTCTTCCACAACCATCACCGCCTAAAGCAGATTTACTATTCATTCATTTCACTCTGTCAGCGAGATCTTGCTGTGCACAAAATGCCGTTGTTTGCCTACATAACGGGCATGATTTTAGCATGGAGCCAGGAATTGAGTGGTTAGGTAGATGTTCATGTGGGAAACCAGGAAGTGAATTGAGCGTTGGCTGCCTGGCAGGAGGTAAAGAAGCTGCGAATCGGAGAGGGGGGAGGGAGGGCGAGAGAGATCGTGGGCCATAGGTCATTTTTAAATGATTCAAAAAAAACCTCAGAAAAGTTCAAATAGGATATATCATTTAGAAATACCAAGATTAAAGGTTAAAGAGCAAAGTTAAAGAAAAAAACATGAGAAAAAAGAAAAGACTGGGCAAGTCAACGTGTAATTTAAAAAAAATATTTGTAAGTATTTTAGTAGTTTATAGTTATATTACAGTAATAACATAATTGCTAATATCTGAGCAGCTTTAACACTAATATTGAAGCTTGTTTGACTGTCACTATGTGTGAGCTGAAATCTGAAAAAAAATGGTTAGCTCAGAAGCCTGAAGTTCCAGTGCTTTTGGCAGGCAAACCGTCCAACATCAGTTGGGGCTGCCCCAGTGAATTGATCTTTATTGGAAATACTACAAATGTTAAAAACTGATGGCTGGGATTAAAGATAATTCAGGAATAAGTTATAAATTGTGGAATCATTTTCGAGAAGGAAAGGAGAAAGTACAGGTAATGAAAGAACGCTGGGATTGGAGGAATGTTTTACTGTAAGGGAGACATAGCGGAAGAGAGTGAAGGGCGAGGGAAAAACAACAGAAATAGAGAGGAGGCAAGCAAAAATAAGTAAAGAGAGATTCAGAAGAGAAGTGTGAAGGAGGGTATTGTGTGAAATAAAAGAAAGTAGCAGTAAGGAGAAGAAGCAGCCGAGGAGCAAAGAGAAGAATGGCAAAGGATGAGACACTGGAAGAAATCGGAGGGCTGGGGGGAGGGAAGGGACGTGGTTGACATTGGGTGGGCCTTGGAGAAGATCGTGGCGGGGGGATCTAGCATCGGAGCGGGTCCAGCATCGGGCGGGGGGGGGGGGGGGGGGGGTCGGCCGATCGTGGGGTCCTGTCGCGCCAGGTGACCTTGTTGGGCCTGGATGAAGGGCTCCTGCTCCTCCTGGTTTACAAGCAGTGCAATAAAGACATTCACCTCATGGATCCAGCCCTTCTCGCCTGCTTTCATGAATCAGAAGCAATGGAAAACCCGAACAGGTAACGTAAAATTCATTTTACATTTGTAATACACAAAAGATCAAGTGCCTCAACTATCGCAATGAGGTACATTGCCCCTTTAAGTATCAGCCCGCCGGCTTTAAGTGGGGATGGGACTTCTGGGTTTCTGTTGCTCGCGCGCATCCTAACGCGCCTGGGTTAAACCCGGAAATGGGTGCGTTGGAGCTGGGACGCGGTCTCACTCCAAAATCTAACTATTTTTATTGTCGCCCCATCCCCAGCCCACCCATTTTTAGGGGTTAAAATTCCTCCCCCAATGAATTAAGTTTATTCAAGATATTAAACAGCCAAGCAGCCAAGAGCCAAACAACGGATTTAGCTAGATTACAATACTTCCAATACTTAATTTACAGTACCTATTTCCAAACAATATAACCTCTTAAAATGTTAACTGTTCTCTTTAAGAACTTTGAAATAAACCACGACTTTAGACTGAACTCCCATGGATCAGCATACAAGCTCCGACAAAAAGAGCAGAACAATGAGATAGAAAAACACTGAAGAATCTGAAACAGGTTATATGCCTCTCTTCCCTTTTGTAGTCCAAGCTAGTACAAAGGACAATTAAAATTGTCAATCAAAAATAGTTTTCAAAGACATCCAAACAATGACCCAAAACCTTGAACACTTATCCACATCTTGCTCAAGTTTCACATATCTAATAAATGTTGTGATCAGGCATGAACAGATAAAAACCTATGCAATACCTGACTGACCAGTCAAATGTAGCACCTGACCTGTATCTTGCAGGCAGCATGACTCTGGCATTATCTTGAAGACAATAGGGGAAGAAAACTTATATCTAGCATAGTCAATTCAAAGACATATACACTTCCTCAAAATAGTTAGAGGTATATGAATGATTGTCCTTTCAAACGTTACAGTGATTAAATAGCCATGGGTCAAAGGTTGTTGGCATCTCAACCTGAACAACTTGACATGGTCCACTGACATACAAAGGCAGACTTATCAGCAAGCAGTAAGACCCATTTTAAGTTATTACAATACGGGTAAGCTATAAATTCCTAATAAAAATCTATATTTAATGTAGAGATTCTTATGGTCTGAAACAAGATGGATAGGTTTGTCACTGATGTTTCATCAGAAAAGTCTAAATAAACGAGCCTAGAAGTTACTGTTGGCACTAAGGTTAATTGGCTGTTGCTTGTGTATATTGAACATTACAAATCACACTAGTTAGCTCATGATTTTGAAGGAGTTAAGAAAGTGCAGTAAAATGAGTAATTTAATGCCTGTGTAGCGACACATCAAATGGGGGAGGGGGGGTAGAATCACTAAAATTGACTAGTACCTGTTAAATGGAACAAACAGGCACTTACATTTCTGAACTAGCACAAGGAAGACCAGGAGAGTTGTTTATACAATAATTCTCCATAGCAATAGAGTCATCCAGACATAAGTGCTGGAAATCCTGTTCAGGGTGAGGCAGAGGAGAAACAGACTGTATAGGACTGAAGGCCAACCCCTTCTCTGACTCAAAGGCCCCTTCCATCAGGCTTTGGCGGTGGTTATAAGAAGAATCAATGCTGGATCCAGCACTCGCAGGATATTGGGAAAAAGGCAACAACAGAAATTTGTATTTATACAGCACCTTTAATGTAGAAAACAACAAGGTGCTTCACAGAAGCGTAATCAAACAAAAATTGATACCAAGCCAAAGAAGGAGATATTAGGAGGGGTGATTAAAAGCTTGGTAAAAGAGATAGGTTATAAGGAGGGTCTAAGCCTATTTAACAGCTACCTTTGCTATTCAATGCACATGTAGAATTTTGCCATTTCTTGTGCCAGTTATCCTTATTGTCTCTGATAAGATTTTCAATTTAGTACCACTTATGGATAGTATTGTACTTTGGACCTTCAGCACAAAGAACTGGGTTGAGACTGCCTGAACTAATTTCATGTAGGATGCTACAAATTGCAGATAGGAGAGTTTCATCTTATCATTCCAACTATCTGGACCCATGTCCCAGACTTGTAAGGTAGTATGCTAACCCTAACCCACTGTAATATGTAGTCCCAAAGAAGAAGTGCATATGACAAATGAAATAAGAATGAAATAAAGTCTTTGGTGTGCTGTTGCCTCCTAGATCCTATGCCCATCTCTCCTGGAACTCCTTGTTTGAAACATTTCAATCAGATTTCTGCCCCTTCCACAGAATTGAAAGAGCCCTAACCAAAGTCATGCATAACGTTCTTTCTAACTATGACTATAATACATTACCCTTCTCGTCATCCTTCACTGTTGGGCAGCCTTCGACACAGTTAACCACACACCATCTTCTAACGCCTATCCTCTGTTCTCCAGTGCAGTAGATTGCCCTTGTTTGGTTCTCTTCCAATCCCTTCACTGTCACCTCAGGAGTCCCCCAAAGGGCTACCTCCTCATCGTCATCTACATGACATCCCTTGGTGACAACATCCGAAGATATGGGATCAGCTTCCACATGGGTTCTGAAGACACTCTACCACTTCTTTTATTCTGTCCACTATTTCTGCCAGAAATGCTTGTCCAACATCCAGTCTTGGATGAACTGTAACTTCCTCCACCTAAACATGAGGAAGACCAAAGCTACTGTCGTTGACTTCACCACAAACTGACTCCATCTGTCTCCGGAACTACTGTCTCAGGTTGAACCAGACAGTTCACAATCTCAGCATCGTGGCAACCTAAGCTTCCAACTTCATTTCCTCCCCATCACAAAAACTCACTATTTTCACCTCCATAACAACACCTGCCTCCGCTCCAAGCTCATCCCATCTTCCACTGAAAGCATCATTCATGCTTTTGTCACCTCCAGACTCAACTATTCCAATGCTCTCCTGGTTGGCCTCCCATCCTCCACCCTCTATAAAATTCAGGTCATCCAAAATTCTTCTGCCTGTATCTGATCCCATATCAAGTCCCACTTTTCCATCACTCCTGTCCTCATTGGCTCTTGGTCAACCTACAATTCAAATTTAAAATTCTTATCCTTCTGTTTAAATCCCTCATGACCTCACTTCTCCTCCAGCCCTAACCCCTCTCCCCCCAGAACTCTGCATTCATCTGACACCGGACTCTTGTGCATCCCTCTTTTTCGTCATCCCACTATTGGCAGCCATGACTTCAGCCACTTAGGCCTCATGCTCTGAATGTTTTTTTTTATTCATTCATGGGATGTGGGCGTCGCTGGCGAGGCCAGCATTTATTGCCCATCCCTAATTGCCCTTGAGAAGGTGGTGGTGAGCCGCCTTCTTGAACCGCTGCAGTCCGTGTGGTGAAGGTTCACCCACAGTGCTGTTAGGAAGGGAGTTCCAGGATTATGACCCAGTGACGATGAAGAAACGGTGATATATTTCCAAATGTGTCTTGGAGGGGAACGTGCAGGTGGTGTTGTTCCCATGTGCCTGCTGCCCTTATCCTTCTAGGTGGTAGAGGTTGCGGGTTTGGGAGGTGCTGTTGAAGAAGCCTTGGCGAGTTGCTGCAGTGCATCCTGTGGATGGTACACACTGCAGCCACAGTGCGCCAGTGGTGAAGGGAGTGAATGTTTAGGGTGGTGGATGGGGTGCCAATCAAGCGGGCTGCTTTGTCCTGGATGGTGTCGAGCTTCTTGAGTGTTGTTGGAGCTGCACTCATCCAGGCAAGTGGACAGTATTCCATCACACTCCTGACTTGTGCATTGTAGATGGTGGAAAGGCTTTGGGAGTCAGGACGTGAGTCACTCGCCACAGAATACCCAGCCTCTGACCTGCTTTTGTAGCCACAGTATTTATATGGCTGGTCCAGTTAAGTTTCTGGTCAATGGTGACCCCCAGGATGTTGATGGTGGGGGATTCGGTGATGGTAATGCCGTTGAATATCAAGGGGAGGTGGTTAGACTCTCTCTTGTTGGAGATGGTCATTGCCTGGCACTTATCTGGTGTGAATGTTACTTGCCACTTTATCAGCCCAAGCCTGGATGTTGTCCAGGTCTTGCTGCATGCGGGCTCGGACTGCTTCATTATCTGAGGGGTTGCGAATGGAACTGAACACTGTGCAGTCATCAGCGAACATCCCCATTTCTGACATTATGATGGAGGGAAGATCATTGAAGAAGCAGCTGAAGATGGTTTGGCCAAAGACACTGCCCTGAGGAACTCTTGCAGCAATGTCCTGGGGCTGAGATGATTGGCCTCCACTACCATATTCCTTTGTGCTAGGTATGACTCCAGCCACTGGAGAGTTTTCCCCCTGATTCCCATTGACTTCAATTTTACTAGGAGTCCTTGGTGCCACACTCGGTCAAATGCTGCCTTGATGTCAAGGGCAGTCACTCTCACCTCACCGTTGGAATTCAGCTCTTTTGTCCATGTTTGGACCAAGGCTGTGATGAGGTCTGGAGCCGAGTGGTCCTGGCGGAACCCAAACTGAGCATCGGTGAGCAGTTTATTGGTGAGTAAGTGCCGCTTGATAGCACTGTCGACGACACCTTCCATCACTTTGCTGCTGATTGAGAGTAGACTGATGGGGCGGTAATTGGCCGGATTGGATTTGTCCTGCTTTTTGTGGACAGGACATACCTGGGCAATTTTCCGCATTGTCGGGTAGATGCCAGTGTTGTAGTTGTTCTGGAACAGCTTGGCTAGAGGCACAGCTAGTTCTGGAGCATAAGTCTTCAGCACTACAGCCGGAATGCTGTCGGGGCCCATAGCCTTTGCTGTATCCAGTGCACTCAGCCGTTTCTTGATATCACGTGGAGTGAATCAAATTGGCTGAAGACTGGCTTCTATGATGGTGGGGATATCGGGAGGAGGCCGAGATGGATCGATCATCCACTTGGCACTTCTGGCTGAAGATGGTTGCAAACACTTCAGCCTTGTCTTTTGCATTCACGTGCTGGACTCCGCCATCATTGAGGATGGGGATGTTTACAGAGCCTCCTTCTCCCGTTAGTTGTTTAATTGTCCACCACCATTCACGACTGGATGTGGCAGGACTGCAGATCTTTGATCTGATCCGTTGGTTGTGCAATTGTTTAGCTCTGTCTATAGCATGTTGCTTCTGCTGTTTAGCATGCATGTAATCCTGAGTTATAGCTTCACCAGGTTGGCACCTCATTTTTAGGTACGCCTGGTGCTGCTCCTGGCATGCTCTACTATACTCCTCATTGAACCAGGGTTGATTCTCTGGCTTGTTGGTAATGGTAGAATGAAGAATATGCCGGGCCATGAGGTTACAGATTGTGGTGGAATACAATTCTGCTGCTGCTGATGGCCCACAGCGCCTCATGGAAGCCCAGTTTTGCGCTGCAAGTTCTGTTCTGAATCTATCTCATTTAGCACAGTGATCGTGCCACACAACACGTTTGATGGTGTCCTCAGTGCGAAGACGGGACTTCATCACAAGGACTGAGCGGTGGTCACTCCTACCAATACTGTCATGGACAGATGCATCTGCGACAGGTAAATTGTTGAGGACGAGGTCTAGTAGATTATTCCCTCATGTTGGTTCGCTCACCACCTGCCGCAGGCCCAGTCTGGCAGCTATGTCCTTCAGGACTCGGCCAGTTTGGTCAGTAGTGGTGCTACCGAGCCACTCTTGATGATGGAAATTGAAGTCCCCCACCTAAAGTACATTCTGTGCCCTTGCTACCCTCAGTGCTTCCTCCAAGTGATGCTCAACATGGAGGTGGACTGATTCATCAGCTGAGGGAGGACGGTAGGTGATAATCAGCAGGAGTTTTCCTTGCCCATGTTTGACCTGATGCCATGAGATTTCATGGGGTCCGGAGTCAATGTTGAGGACTCCCAGGGCCACTCCCTCCTGACTGTTTATCACTGTATCACCACCTCTGGTCGGTCTGTCCTGCCGGTGGGACAGGACATACCCAGGGATGGTGATGGAAGAGTCTGGGATGTTGGCTGAAAAGTATGATTCTGTGAGTATGGCTATGTCAGGCTATTGCTTGACTAGTCTGTGGGACAGCTCTCCCAATTTTGGCACAAGTTCCCAGATGTTTGTGAGGAGGAATTAACAGAGTCGACTGGGCTTGGTTTGCTTTTGTCGTGTCCGGTGCCTAGTGGTCCGATGCCGGGTGGTCCTTCCGGTTTTATTCTTATTCTGACCTCTTTTAGCGAGATTTTACAACTGAGTGGCTTGCTAGGCCATTTCAGAGGGCAATTAAGAATCAACCACATTGCTGTGGGTCTGGAGTCACATATAGGCCAGACCTGGTAAGGACGGCAGGATTCCTTCCCTAAAGGACATTAGTGAACCAGATGGGTTTTGTCCTCCCTAAACCCCTGTAGCTCCCACTTCTCCTTTAAGACCCTCCTCAAAATGTATTTTGTTGACTAAGCTTTTGGTCACCACTCCTAATCTGTCCTTCTTTGGCTTGGCATTTATTTTTCTTTACACCTTTGTGAAGTGTTTAGGGATGTTTTGTCTACAAAATCCACAGTAGGTCAGTCAGCAAATGTAAAGAAAAATGACACGTTAATATTTTGGGTATGGAGGTCCACACCAAAAGTTAAACTGTCTTTTCTCTTTCCAAATGCTAACTGACCTGTTGTGTTCTTCTAGCCTTTTCTGCTTTTATTTCTGGTTTCCAGCATTTGCAATGTTTTCTTATTTTTTATTCGCATATGATAATTACATGTGCTGCAGTAGGAAAATAAAGTTAGCCTCCTAAAGCAAAACAAAAATGACTTGGCAACAATATCGTGTCACCAACAGCACACTAAGCCTTGACACAGAAAACAGACCTGCCAGGAAGGCTTGATTTCACAGAAATCCTGATTAGGAAATTGATGCCTGATGTGCAATGGTTTGACACCATGAAAAAACAGAAGCATCAGCAGCAGCAGCCAAAGCATATTCGTGAGTAGAAACATTTCTGGAAAAGTCTTTGATTTCTGATCATGTCTGGAGTCATGCACATCTGTAGCTTATCACTCCCAGGATATTGCAAAAATTGTCGAAAGCAAAAATCTCATGTTTGCTTTGCAGTCAGGGTAAGTAATAGCAAATGTGATATCAGGAACTGTTCACTTGACCAATGCAACAGTTATTTAACTAACATGGTTAGCTGTAGATGACTTTTCCTACACTGTTTAGCGAGCCACTCTTGGTGGTGCACATTGAGGTCCCTACTCAGAGCCCATTCTGTGCCCTTGCTTCCCTCAGACCTTCCTCCAAATGATGTCCAACATGGAAGAATACTAATTCATCAGGCTAAGGGGGTGGGGAGGCAGTATGTGGTATCAGCAGGAGGTTCCCTTGGCCTTGTTTGGCCTGAAGCCATGAGACTTCATGGGGTCCAGAATCAATGTTGAGGACTCCCTGGGTCACACCCACCTGACTGTACATCATTCTGTCCCCACCTCTGGTGGGTCTATTCTGCCTCTGGGACAGGACATACTGAGGGATGGGGGTTGATTTTCTGATGGCTGAGCGGGTGCGTTCGTGGCAGGCGGGCTGCTAAAATTCGGGATTCCCGGGGCGGGTCCGGAGCCCGGCTCCAACCCGCCCACTTCTGGGTTCCCCAATGACGCGCTTAGATGCGCACGCAGCTCCCGCATGCGGGACTCCCACCGGCAATTAAAGCCAGCGGGATCCCACTTAAAGCAATTAATTACATAGTTCAGGTCATTTGCAGACCTGATTGGGAGGATATTTTAGGAGGGGTGGGATTTTCATATCAACTGAGTGTGTTTCCAGTACTGGGGGAAACACTCCGAGTTGAAATGGACATGTTGCAGCCACCAGCCTGTGGCAGCTGCAAAGGTCCATTTGACAGGTGGGGGGATACCCTCACTCATTGCAGGGGGCCACTCTGTCACTTTGGACAAAGTTTGGCCTCCACCACCCTCCTCCTAACACTAAAATTCACCAACTTGGAACCTCAACTCTAGTGCGCAGACACATTTACCTACCTTGCGGACCCCCTCAAACGTACATCTTCCGGATGGGGGCTGCCATAGCTGCAGTCATGACCTCCTCAGTGGACGAACAGCATTACCAGCCTCGCCAGCCACACTGTCCACCTCTGACACGTGGAGCTCCACAACACAGTGCTGTGACACATCCACCTGCACAGCAGGAGGGAGGGCAACCGCAGAGAGAGATGCGTCGCAGAAGGCACTACCCTCGCCACAGGGTCTAAAGACCGAGGCTCAGCTTCCTGGACCTCTCTGAGGAGCAGTGCACACAGAGGCTCAGAGACACTCGACATGTAGTCGTGGACATCTGCAGCCTCCTTGATGCCGAGCTGCTCCCGGCTGGCCCGAGCACCACCTTCTTACCTGTCGCTGTCAAAGTCACCATTGCCCTCAACAACTTCTCCTCCGCATCCTTCCAGGGTGCCACTGGGGACATTGCCGACGTCTCTCAGTCATCTGCACAAAAGAGCCCTGCAAATACACCTACACCCACTCTGCAGTGACCCAATGGGTGGCATCAAGTGTGTGTGTTCATGGTGATCCTCAGGAAAAGGAATTATTGCACAAACCAGGCAAGATTTGCAAAGACGTGGCAGTAGTGGTGATAACAAATTTTAATGTGCTTGGCAAAACAAACAAAACTAAATGAAAAACATGACATTTTGTCTTACACCCGTACGCATCCCCTTTGTGCTCACAAAACCTTAGCCTTACATTTACAGGAACCCCTACGTGGTGCTACCCCTGTGCCTTCAGCAGAGGTAGTGGCAGGTTGCTCTTGTTCATGCCCTGACCGATGAGATGCTTTGCGTGAACGCCCTCCGGGTTTCGGTGCCCATGAGGGCCCCTCCAAAGACTGCTCCACCTGCACCTGTGCAGGGGCAGACTCGGCCACCTGGAGAGGATGCAGCATTGCGGGTACTGGTTGAGAGGGGGGCAACGGGTGAGACGTGGAAGCGTTTTGAGTGGCGTCCCCACTTCCATGTCCCCTTTCACTATCATCCCTCTCCTGGGCCAGGCCCACATCACTCCTTCCACCCTGCTGGACGACAGTTTGGAGGACTTGTGTGAAGCCTTGGAAGGCCAGTTGTAACGTATCTGTCAGCCTGTTTAAGGCAGCAAAATGTTGCTCACCCTGAATCCGAATGGCCGTTGTCAGGGCCTGAATGGACTCATTGTTGAGCCGTGCTTGAAGCTCGGAGGAGGCTAGCCTTCCCTCCATCGCAGACATTCCCACACCACTATCTCAGCGATGCCTTCATGTCCCTGTGACAGTATTCCACTAATGCAGGCGTTAGACTCCTCCATCAGCTGCGCGATTGTGGAGAGTGCGCGTAGCAACTGTTCCAGTACCTCGGCAATGTGCTGCTGCCCCTCGATGACTCTCCTTTTCATGGCTGGCCCCCAGGGTTCAGCATCTGGGTCCAGCTGAGCCAAGCCTGGAGAAGAGTGCTCCCACCGACGTGGACTCTCCATGGCTGCCCCTGCCACCAGGGTCTGCTCGTGCTCACATGTGCGTGGTGACTCACCATGTGCAAGCCCAACTAACTGAGGACGGGGACCCACCGAGGTGTGTACATCTGCGCTGGTGGATGGCTGGCTCAGATGTGACGATGAACCCTCAGAGGCCGGCAGGTCCTCTGAGGAATCGCCCTCCGCAGTCACGGCGGTTGCAGATGGCTCTGCAAGAGAACAGAAATCAATATTAAGCATGTGGACAGATGTTGAGGTGCTGCAGATGCCAAGTGGTGTTAAGATCATTCGCTATCATGAATGCTGATTGTTAGATTTCTGTCACCAGCCACTTGTGCACTTCCACTCTCAGCATCCGCCACGGACAGGCACTCCAGCGTGTGGCTTATTTCCATTGCCTGCTGCTCTGCGTCCGTTAGGACCACCTGGTGACGCGGGCTCCCTCCGGTCCTTGCCCTCTCCTGGGCATTCTGGCATCTCTTCTCCTATCAAGGCAAAACACAGAGATGCGTGATTGAGTGATGGTTGCATAGTGACCCGCTGCATGAATTGGTGTGGGTGGGGGTGACTGTGAGGGAGATGCATGGGCGGGTGCGTGTGAGACATAGCCATGAGATTGTATGAGGATTGGGTTGCGTGGTAGGGTTTGAATGGGAACTGGGGCGGTGAGTACGTGCAGGCAAGGTGAGGATGATGGTTGAGTGGATGTGAGGAGTGATGTGAGAGCGTTGTGGTGGCAGTGCAGAAGGAGTTGTGCGGTGGTGGTGGAGGTGATGTGGAAGACGGAGTGTGGGAGAATGCGTAAGTGTACTCACTTTGGCTGACCTGGTTAGGTCATTAATGCACTTCCTGCACTGGACCCAGGTTCGGCCGACACTGCTGCTGCTGCTGACCTCCTCTGCCACCTCCAGCCAGGCCTTCTTGGTGGCAGAGGCAGGACACTTCCTCCCGTCCGCTGGGAAAAACACTTCCCTCCTCCTCCTGACCCCATCGAGCAGCACCTGGAGTGAGGAGTCAGAAAACCTTGGAGCAGCCTTGCCTCTGGCCTGCTCCATTCAATTATTTTGGTTCTTTGCTGCAGGAGGAGCATTGGAGGACTGCCCCTTTAAATAGGGCTCCTCCTGCTGACAGCCTGTGATGCGGGTGCGAGGTGCGCCCGCTGCGCAGGTCTGCAACGGGAATCCCGGAAGCACGCGTAAGTACCTTCAATTAGGCTGCGATCACATGCGGAGCACCCCAATTTCACTGGGCGCGTTACCAACACGCCCAGTCGACCCCCTGCTGGTAACCCGCCTCCCTCCTAATATCAGGCCCATGGTGTTTGGGATGTTAGCTGATAGAAATAGACTATATCAGGCTGTTGTTTAACTAGTCTGTGGGACACCTCTCTTAACTCGGGCGGTGGACCCCAGATGTTTAGAGAGGAAGACTTTGCAGTATTGACTGAGCTGAGATTGCCTTATCCTTGCCCTAACACAATGTTAATTGTATCCATGTGATTTATGTCAATTAGTGGTAATTGTATTCAGGTGGTACTTATCAATTGAGGGCTCCCTTATAAATGGATACAAGACAGTTCCCAATTGATACACACCACCTGAATATAATTAACACTAATTGATTATAAATCGTATGGCTACAATTAACACAAGATGCCTGGGTTGTTGCCAATAGGTCTTTCCGAATTTCTTCTTCAAATTTGTAGCGATTGTTTACAACAGAGTGGCTTGCTTGGCCACTTCAGAGGGCAGTTAGAGTCAATCACATAGTGTGGGACTGGAGCCTGATGTCGGCCAGACTCAGTGGAGGGTGCCAGGTTCCCTTTCCTGAAGGACAGTAGTGAGCCAGTTGGGTTTGTACAATAATCTGGAAGCTGTCATGGTATTTTTCTGGTACTAGCTCACAAACTACAATGGTGGGATTTGAACTCATCCCTGTGTTGCTAGTCCAGTACCATAACCACTAGATTACTACACCCACATTAATTTCAAAATAACACATGGAAAAAAATCCAACTAAGCTGGTATGTAACTCTTCTCTATTTTTGGAAACAATTGCTAAAAATGCACCACTGTCACAAACGTGTAACAAGGATAGTTATGGAAAAACCATAAACTTGCAAAAACTCTTGCAAAGTTACGAAGTTTTTGAAAATTAATGCCTTTATTAGTAGGTTTTTTTTGCCTCTTCCTGGAAGCTTAGATTATTCAGAGTTTGAATTCCCAGCAGGAGTTTGCAAGTTTGAATTCCTACCAAATGAACTTGTTTATCTCTGAGTTTAACAGCAAATTGCAGGGAATGAGTGATACATTGAGTTAGTACATCTATTACTTTTTTTCGGCTTACTCAGATATTTTTCATACTCAGTGTCAAGGTTCACTCCATTAAGTGAGCACTTACTTCCTACGAGCCAAAGTGTGACTTTACATGCACAATATTCAGCATTGTAGCATCAAACAGAGACCACTGCTACTGCATTTAGATTACAGATATAACACAAGACCTCTAGTGACCCCTCCTACACTTTGGATAGCAGAAGAATAAACATTCTATCCAAACATGGTTCGGGCTATAAACCATGGAACTGGTTTACTGAAAATAACAGATAAGCAGAAACAATAGACCAAACAGCAGCTTATAAATTTTTACCAAACTCTTATGTCATGCTCCCTCCTCAGTTACAAACATAGTAAAACACGTGATACTTTGCTAACTCGATTAATAATACTAAACCTGGATCAATATCCGTAAGCTAAAAATGATATGTAAGGTCTCATCTCCATGACACAGTGGGGGTAAAATTCAACTTCGGCAGGGGCACAAAATGGGCAGTCGCACATCAGCCACCTGTTACGCATCTGGCAAGATTTTCCCTTCCACTGAAGCAACGGAAAGGAAAACTGGGCAACAGGCAGCCGATCCGCTACCGCCCATTTTGTGCCCCTGCTGAAGTGAAGTTGAATTTTACCCCCAGCGTCTTGTTACACCACCTCCATATGGGCTGAGGTGCAATTGTATGAAAAGAACCATTGATCGGAAAGAGACAGTCCACGACATGCCTGGGCATGGAACAGCCATTCACCACCCCCCCAGATTCCCCCCCCACCCTGCGCCCCCCTCCCCGCACCAGAGATACCATGTGGGACCTCCTGTACTGAGGTAATTGAGTTAACTGAGGTCAAGTCCTTCATCTATTCTCAGAACAAAGGGAATCAAATGCATTGATCTGGTTCCAGGATCCGATTAACCTATTTCTCACACCGCAACGGTCTGTGAGACTTTGGGCTCGATTTTCGCACCCCCGGGCGGGTGCGTTCGTGGCAGGGGGGCTGCGAAAATCGTGGATTCCTGGGGCGGGTCTGGAGCCCGGCTCCAACCCGCCCATTTCCGGGTTCCCCAGTGACGCGCTGACATGCGCGCGCAGCCCCCGCATGTGGGACTCCCGCCGGCAATTAAAGCCAACAGGGTGCCACTTAAAGTACTTAAACAGGTACTTCAGGTCGTTTAGAGACCTGATTGACCTGATATTTTAGGGGTGGTGGGATTTTGAAATGAACGGAGACTGTTTCTCGTACTGGGGGAAACACTCCGAGTTCAAATGGACGTGTTGCAGCCATCAGCCTGTGGCAGCTGCAAAGGTCCATTTGACAGGTGGGGTGGGGGGAGACCCTCACTCATTGCAGGAGGCCACTCTGTCACTTTGGACAAAGTTTGGCCTCCACCACCCTCCTCCTAACAATAAAATTCACAAACTTGCACACTTACCCCGGAGTCCAGAGACATGTACCTACCTTGCGGACCCCCTCAAACTTACATCTTCCAGATGGGGGCCACGGTAGCTGAAGTCATGACCACCTCGGAGGGTGAACAGCATCACCAGCCTCGCCGGCCACGCCGTCCATTTCTGATACGTGGAGCTCCCCAACAAAGTGCTGTGACACATCCACCTGCATAGCAGGAGGGAGGGTAACCGCAGAGAGAGATGCGTCGCAGAGGGCACTACCCTCGCCACAGGGTCCACATACCGCGGCTCAGCTTCCTGGACCTCTCTGAGCAGCAGTGCACACGGAGGCTCAGAGTCACTCGACATGTCGTCGTGGACATCTGCAGCCTCCTTCATGCTAAGCTGCTCCTAGCTGGCCCGAGCACCATCTTCTTACCTGTCGCTGTCAAAGTCACCACTGCCCTCAACAACTTCTCCTTCGCATCCCTCCAGGGTGCCACCGGGGACATCGCCGACGTCTCTCAGTCGTCTGCACAAAACAGCCCTGCAAATACACCTACACCCACTCTGCAGTGACCCAATGGGTGGCATCAAGTGTGTGTGTTCATGGTGAACCCCATGAAAGGGACCTATTGCACAAGCCAGTCAAGAATGTGCAAGACGTGGCAGTAGTGGTGATAATAATAGGATTTATTTTGCATGTGGCAGAAAACTAATATATAAAAAACATGACAAATCATCAGACACCCTTGTGCATTCCCTTTGTGCTCACAAAACCATCGCCTTGCGTTTCCGGGAACCCCTACGTGGTGCTACCCCTGTGGCTTCAGCAGAGGTAGTTGCAGGTTGCTCCTGTCCATGCCCTGAATGATTAGATGCTTTGGGCCGGTGCCTTCTGGGTTTCGGTGCCCGTGAGGGCCCCTCCAAAGACTGCTCCACCTGCACCTGTGCAGGGGCAGAATCAGCCACCTGGAGAGGGGGCAGCATTGCGGGTACTGGTTGAGAGGGGGGGCAACGGTGAGACGTGGGAGCGCTTCGAGTGGCGTCCCCACTTCCATGTCCCCTTTTATCATCATCCCTCTCCTGGCCCAGGCCCATATCACTCCTTCCACCCTGCTGGACGGCAGTTTGGAGGATTTGTGTGAGGCCTTGTAAAGTATCTGTCAGCCTGTTTAAGGCAGCAGAATGTTGCTCACCCTGAACCCGAACGGCTGTTGTCAGAGCCTGAGTGGACTCATTGTTGAGCCGTGCTTGACGCTCGAGGGAGGCTAGCCTTTCCTCCATCGCAGACATTCCCGCACCTACCTGCGACACTATCTCAGAGATGCCTTCACGTCCCTGCGACACTATCTCAGAGATACCCTCCTGTACCTGTGCCACCATTCCCCTCATGCAGGAGTTGGACTCCTCCATCCTCTGCGCGATTGTGGAGAGTGCTCTTGGCACCTGTTCCAGCACCTCGCAATGTGCTGCTGCCCCTCGATGACTGTCCTTTTCATGGCTGGCCCCCAGGGTTCAGCATCTGGGTCCAGCAGAGCAGAGCCTGGAGAAGAGTGCTCCCACCGACACGGACTCTCCACGGCTGCCCCTGCCACTAGGGTCTTCTCGTGCTCACATGTGCGTGGTGACTCACCATGTGCAAGCCCAACTAAGTGAGGACGGGGACCCACTGAGGTGTATGTATCTGCGCTGGTGGATGCATGGCTCTGATGTGATGATGGACCCTCAGAGACCGGCAGGTTCTCTGAAGAATCGCCCTCCACGGTCAGGGCACTTGCAGATGGCCCTGCAAGAGAACAGAAAGCAATATTAGGCATGTGGACAGATGTTGAGGTGCTGCTGATGCCAAGTGATGCTAAGATCATTTGCTATCATGAGTGCTGAGTGTTAGTTTTCTGTCACCGGCCACTTGTGCATTCCCAGCCTCGGCATCCGCCACGGACGGGCACTCCAGCGTGCGGCTGATCTCCAATGCCTGCTGCTCTGCGTCTGTTAGTGCCACCTGGTGTGGCGGGCACCCTCCAGTCCTTGCCCTCTCCTGGGCGTTCTGGCATCTCTTCTCCTATCAAGGCAAAACACAGAGGCGTGATTGAGTGATGGTTGCATGGTGACCTGCTGCATGCATTGGTGTGGGTGGGGTTGAGCATGAGGGAGATGCATGGGAGGGTGCGTGTGCAACATAGCCATGATATTGTATGAGGATTGGGTTGCGTGGTAGTGTTTGAATGGGGACAGGGGCGGTGAGTACGTGCAGGCAAGGTGAGGATGATAGTTGAGTGGATGTGAGGAGTGATGCGAGAGCATTTTGGTGGCAGTGCAGAAGTGGTTGTGTGGTGGTGGAGATGATGTGGAAGACGGAGTGTGGGAGAATGCGTAAGTATACTCACTTTGGCTGACCTGGTTAGGTCATTAAATCTCTTCCTGCACTGGACCTAGGTTTGTGGCACATTGTCCTCCTCGGCCACCTCCAGCCAGGCCTTCTTCATGGTGGAGGGAGGGCACTTCCTCTCATCGGATGGGAAAAGGATTTCCCTCCTCCTCCTCACCCCCTCCAGCAGCAGCTGAAGTGAGGAGTCCGAAAATCTTGGTGTAGCCCTTCCTCTGGCCTGCTCCATGGTTCAGAATTGGTTGTTTGCTGCAGGAGGTGCATTGGTGGACTGCCCCTTTAAATAGGGCTCCTCCAGCTGACAGACTTTGCTGCGCATGCGCAGTCTGCCCGCTGTGCAGCTTTCCAGCGGGAAACCCGGAAGCTAAGTGGCTCCAATTAGCCTGCGATTCCGTGCGGAGCACACTGATTTCACCGTGCGCGTTACCCACGCACCCAGTCGACCCCCCGCTGAGAACCTGCCACCCTCCTAATATCGGCCCCCTTGCCTCTTCCATTGAACACATTCTTACTTGGTTAATTTCACAACAATGCAAGCAGTTGTGTTAAATGGTGCTTAATTTGAATTATAGCCATTCTTAACAAGTTTGCAAAATGTATTTACATAACAAGAATGTCAGTCTCTGAGTTCCCTAATGGTGTTTGTATATTATACTGGCAATTTAGAATATATACTTTTGAATCAAGTGATTCATTAGCTACCGCAGAATGTTAGATTACCTGCCATACATTTGGATTCCTCATTATCTGAGCATAGATTAGCCACAAAATGATCATTTGACATTGGGAGGACACCTGGGGATGCCACTCCTTTTGGAAAAAAAATATTAGTTTAAAAAAATCATCAGATAAGTTTTAAGTTTAAAGAGAACTGAAGCACAGAGCGCATTTCGAACTGAATGGACTGTGAATTAAGAGGGAACTTGAGAATTTGATGAGAGTGGGAATTATGTGCAAAGGGGAAGGAGGAAGGAAGTGCTAAATTTTTTAAATAAGCAAAAAAAAAGGCTAAAAAGTAAATATCTATAAATAAATATAGACCAAAATGTGGCAGAGCAGGTTATGTGTCTGGACTGCAGTATGTAGGAGTTTATGGACAGCGAGAATGTTCCGAGCGAACACATCTGTAGTAGATATCTCCGCCTTGATCCACTCCAGCTCAGAGTCATTGACACATAAGGGAGGGGGAGGAGTATCTGGAGATACAGTTTGCTGCAGACCTCGAAGCTTTGATCGAAGTTTTCAAGATATTAAAGGGAACTGATAGGGTAGATAGAGGGAAACTATTTCCAGTAGTTGGGGAGTCTAGGACTAGGGGACATAGCCTAAAAATTAGAGCCAGGACTTTTAGGAGTGAAGTTTGGAAACACTTCAACACACAAAGGGCGGTAGAAGTTTGGAACTCTCTTCCACAAATGGCAATTGATACTAGCTCAATTGTTAATTTTAAATCTGAGATCGATATATTTTTGTTAACCAAAGGTATTAAGGGATATTGGGCTAAGGCGGGTATATGGAGTTAGGTCACAGATCAGCCATGATCTCTTTGAATGGCGGAACAGGCTCGAGGGGCTGAATGGCCTACTCCAGTTCTTACGTTCCTATAAGTGCCAACCACTTCTCACAAATAGACATCTAAAAATGGATAGATTTCCTAATGGTTCAAAATGTGATGAAACTTCCTATTCATCATAAGCACACTGCTTTTCCTCTGGGAGCTGGATTTGAATCCATCCCACATGGATGAAATCAAAGCCTTCACTCTTTACAGCTATAAGGACCTCACATAAAGTGAATTTAAATGGTTTCAACTCAGCTCTCAGAGGCAGCTGTCTCACAATTTGACACCAAATTGGCAATGTCACTGTGGTGTGGGAAATCAAAAAAGGGAATGCTCTTCTGAAGCTGAAGTCAGGGTATATTCTTACAGTACAGTGGAAGGAGCTTTGCATTTGGCAATGCTATAATTGCCTTGTCAACATTTAATTGTTGATCAGTAGAAGGTACAGGAAAAGATTTTGAGATGAATAGCAAATTAAATTTATCATTGAAAAATGAGTAGTATTGCACACTGGTCAATAAAATATTGTAACTATCAATGAATTAAATTGAATTAGAACCAGGAGACTTTAACAGGAGCTTAAAGGAGATCTGGAAGAAACAGTAGACTCATCAGTTTCAATGTTCAGTCATTGTAGAAAAGGAACTGAAAACTGATACTATACTGATATATATGTCCAGAACAATAGAATGTAAATTACCAGAGGTTACAATGCTAATCCCAATTGTAAAGAGGGTGAGCTTTAAGGAAAAAATTAGAGAAACCTATGGTTTAGAATGCAGGTGGTTGAGGTAATTGAGGGAGTGAACCATATAAAATAATAAATACTGTAGATAAGGCAAACCCAGAATATTACCTCTGAAGAAGCCAGGAAAATAGGACCAATACAAATTGGTGAAAAGTAAATTTAAAACAAATATTATATCAGGATAAAAGAACAATAAATGCTTGCAATAATTTGCCAAGGAGGGTAGTGGAGATAAAAATATTGGAGTTAATCAAAATATAGTTGGATGATAAAATGGGAGAGCTGAGGTGTTAAACAGATGTGCTACAATCGGCTGAAAGCCCTAATCAATCCTTGATTTTTTTATATCTTACCTATACTGATGAACTATTGTAATTTCAAAGAATGTTGGTTACTGTTCAAGATATAACAGTAAATAAAAAATGTACTATTATTTTTTTTAAAAGGCAAAGAAAGCAATAACTCACATTTATATAGCAACTTATCTGGTCCTCAGGGCAACCCGAAGCACTTTACAAATTACTTCTGAAGTGTAATTATTATTGTTTTGTAAGCAAATGCAGCAGCCAATTTATATGCCTGGAGGAGGATGTGTCAGTCGAAATATTACTATTAAAGATGATGTTTACATGTTTTTATGTCGCAATTATTCAGTAACATCTATTTGTATTAATTCATGGGATGTAGGCGTTGCTGGCAAGGCCAGCATTTATTGCCCATCCCTAGTTGCCCTTGAGAAAGTGGTTGTAGGCAGCCTTGTTGAACCGCTGTAGTCCGTGTGCTGAACGTACGCTCACAATGCTGTTAGGCAGGGAGTTCCAGAATTTTGATCCACTGTGAATGAAGGAAAGGCAATATATGTCCAAGTCAAGATGGTGTGTGACTTGAAGGGGAACCTGGAAGTGCTGGTGTTATCATGCACCTGCCGCCCTTGTCCTTCTAGGTGGAGGAGGTCGCAGGAGGTGCTGCCGAAGAAGTCTTGGCGAGCTACTTCATTGCATCCGGTAGATGGTACACACTGTAGCCACTGTACACCGGTGGTGGATGTTTAGGCTGGTGTCAATGGAGCCTACTAAAATGGTCACCAACTGGAAGATTTTCCTCAATTATACATACACATATTGAAGTACATAACACTTCTCAGTAGTTCAGTCCATAATTGAAAGACGCAGGGATGTGGCTTTCAACCCATTAGAATTCAACAGTTCAGTTAACTCATTTCCAGTTAACTTTTTTTAATCAGCTTTCATTGGAGGAACTGATTCCAACCGGGGAATTTTGGTGATAATTTTAACCTAACCCACCCAACGGGAAACTGACGGGATGGGATCGGCTGCCCGTTTTACACCCTGCCTGATTTTATTTTCCATTTATTTCAGCGGTAAGTAATTTTGGCAGGATGATCCGAAAATCCGTAAATGAGCGGCTGATCCGATCCTGTCAGTTTACCGCCAGGTGAGTTAGGTTAAAATGACCCTCTCTGACTTTTTTTTTCTTTTTCATGCCAATTTTCGATGCAATTTTTTCACCTGAAGACTCCTTGATGTAGCATTGTTCCAAGTGCACCAGGAATCCATCAGTTTTGAGTCCAGGTTGCCATTACTCAAATGTGAGCCTTGACAATAAATGTCAGCAAACTATTCAACCACAGGGGGCAACAGCCAAGCCTGATCCTGTCCTCGCTTGATGTCCAGCTGTGCACATTCCCAGCAGTTGTCACTGGATAGTGATCATGAGCACAAACAATGCTCTCCCTAACCTAGGAGTACAGAGACCCATTGTAGCATCAACACTGCCACCGTAGTTGAGATCTGTAGATCGAACTTGATGTATAAGGCTCAGCTACTCACTGAATAAACTCACTGGGTCTTTGCAGGAGCTCCTGACTTCTCACTGTTTAACAAATAGCTGTCACATGTGTCTTGGTGGTTCTAGGACAGACAAGTTTCAGCTGTGCAATGTGCCATTGGTAAACACTCCCACTGTAGGGAGATAATTCCAGGAATAACTGACTCATGATTATTCTTGGAAAAATCTCATTATGTTGAAAACATTAATCGCCAATGTGATTTTTGGCTGTGGTAAGCAAATAGTAGGCACTTCCCCACAGAGAGGAAAGATTAAGTCCTGGGATGAGAAGGTTGTCCTATGATGAGAGATTGAGTAAAATGGACCTATATTCTCTGGATTTTGGAGGATGAGAGGTGATCGCATTGAAACATATAAGATTCTGAGGGGGCTTGACAGGGTAAATGCTGAGAGGTTGTTTCCCCTGGCTAAAGCGTCTAGAACTAGGGGGCAGAGGCGCAGGATAAGGGGTCGGCCATTTAAGACTGAGATGAGGAGGAATTTCTTCACTCAGAGGGTTGTGAATCTTTGGAATTCTCTACTCCAGAGGGCTGTGGATGCTGAGTCATTGAGTGTATTCAAGGCTGTGAGAGATAGATTTTTGGACTCTAGAGGAATCAAGGGATATGAGGATCGGGTGGGAAAGTGGAGTTGAGGTCAAAGATCAGCCATGATCTTGTTGAATGGTGGAGCAGGCTCAAGAGGCCATATGGCCTACTCCTGCTCCTAATTCTTATGTTCTTATTGTCAGGTAAGTTACTGCTCGTTGCTTTCAATTACCATCTGCTTAGAATGTATCAAATGTCTTGGCGAATAATAGGTAAAGGCTTAAAATAGACAGACAACTTGCATTAAATACAGACATCAATAATAAGAACTAGGTGCATTCCAAGTGCATCCCTTTATGCCTGTTCATTGGCTCCCTAGTGTAGCACTAGAAGGACTATAACCTTATATGTTCTATAGCATTAGCTTTTAATTAAACTTTGGTATAGTAAATTGAAAATATTGGGCTGAATTTTCAGTGCTCCTACCCGGTGAAAAGTGGACAGTAGGGCCCTGAATATCAGGGGGAAAGACTTACCTCCCCGTTTCCATTGACAGTGCTGCCGGTGCCATTTTTCCAAGGTCATTAGGTTAGGTGGCTGGACGGCTGCCTGAATGCAGCAGTGGACTGCTAATGATATTCAAATCAGGTCCTATGGCATGATTAGGACCACTATGCAATTCTTAGGTGATAAAACGGAAGTAGTGCCGAGAGATTGGCCCGACTAGCAATCCTTGGCAGTGAAGGCTGCAATTGGTATTTAAAGGGATATTGCAGAGGAAACTGGTCAGTACTTCTGCTGATGTTGATATTTCAGTGCTGTGGAAGGATTTGCAATTTGGATAGCGATTGTACTAAGGATGTTTTGGCGATTCCTGACAGAATACATTATTTGCCTTCAGGGAGGGTGAATGAGGAACGGGAGTTATTCTAGAAATCCAATTGTGTGAAGAGGAGGAGGAGGAACAGGAGCAAGAGCAAGAGGAGCAGCCAGGTTAGCATGCTGGATCTGCAGCACATGCTATCACAGGACCAAATAGGAGAGAATGGAGAGGATTGCGCGCAGGTGACTCTTCCTGCACAGAGGGTTTATAAACCCAGAATCAGTTTCCAGGAGCTCACCGAGGAGCAATGTGTAAGGAGGGTTAGGTTCTCCTGGCAGACAGTGGCAGGCCTGTGCAGCCTCCTGCAGGAGAAGTTGCAGCCTTCTGTGCCATCTAGTCACTCCCTGCCAGTGGCAGCCAAAGTGACAATTGCCCTCAATTCTTTTTTTGATCAGGGTCCTTCCAGGCTGCAATGGAGGTCAGTGCACATCTTAGCTAGTCAGCTGCACATGCCTGCATCAAGCAAATGACAGATGCTCTTTTTGACAAGATAAGCCAGTTCATCAAGTTCCCCATGGATGCTGCGAGTCAACATGACAGAGCAGTGGGTTTTTGCAGGAATTGCTGAGTTCCCACAAGTCCAGGGTGATATTAGCTGCACTCATGTGGTGATTAAGGCTTAGGACCTCGTGCGATTGCATGGGTTGTATGGTCCTGACCCCGCCCCTGTTCCTGGCCACGTGATCGGACAGGCGGAATAGCTGAATCACCCAGTGGCCTTATCAACACTGTTCCAAGGGGGGAACCTACCCCATTGTATTCTTCATAACATTGCAGATTTTTTGATGGAACTCTACAAACTTAATTCAAACTTCTGAAATGTTCTGAAGGGCTATACCATCCGATTTTTGTCTTCCTAGAAGTAGTAAAAACAATATATTGCCTCCTGGCACAGCTGTAATGGACTTTCACAAGAGATCTCCAGTTGACCATTATGATGCAAAATGTCATGGAATCACTATATTTTATGGAAGATGCTAGGGATCTCCAAGAATAGACAAGCCAAATTTGATTGGACTGTGATACAAAATCCTTTAGGTGAAAACCCATCAATAAGAGAGTGGTCCTTTTCAATCCACTGCCCTTTTCCATCAATGGAAAAGCAACATTTTCTAACACACCAGAACTGCATTTAAAATGTAAAAGCTGACAGAATACAGTTTTCTGTAATCTATTTCATATTTTCTATACCGTGGAAAATAACAAAATATGACAAACTACTGCTATTAATGGGATAAACTCACTTTACAAGCTAACAATATCTGAACTAGTAGTGGTAACCTTTCCTATATGCATGCATATAGGCATGCATTCATGACAGAGGCATGACAGACATGTGACAAAGGTGTGACAAAATCATGATACAGGAAGTAAGTGTGGCAACAGGAAGTGCATATTGTAGTCTCAAGGCTTTTAATGAATTATTTGATGATCTCCTGAAGCATTGCACGCAGAGGGGGTAATTGTGACTTCGAGCAATAGAGTAAAACGGGCGATATAGGATCAGCCGCATATTATACATCTCTCACGATTTTCATTTCTATTGAAGTCAATGGAAATTAAAATCGGGAGAGATGTATAATGGGCAGCTGATACAAATTGCCCATTTTACGCTATTGCTCAAAGTCAAAATTCCCCCAGGGAGTCAAGACCAAATGCAGTCCTCAGATCAAGTTGGGTTAGAAGGTGGAGGTTAATTGAACCAGTGTCAAGGGCAGTCAGTGAGCAGCAGCGAGGATTCCAGAGTTCTGATCAAATGGTCAGTGAGAGGTGGTAATGGAGATTGGTGGCTATGAGCGATAGGCCCAGAAGCTCAATTTCAGAGTTTTTAATAGTTTCTTTAAAGAAATAAAATTGATCATTCAATGTTATACGTATTAAAAATATGCCCATTTAAAGATATAGACAGATAAAACCAAGTCATCATTTAAGACCTTTTAAATCACTGGGGAAAGGCTAGCAAGCAGCAGCAAGGGGCCTGGAGTCCAAACTGGGAAAGTTTAATCATATGTTATTATTATAGATAATTTAAAGAAAGATTTAAAAATTCAGTATTTAAAAATTAAAAGACTGAGGAGAGGAAAGTAGTAAATATTCAGCAGTTGTTCTGAACCTACCTCTATCCAATCAGGGAGGTTGTGGTTCTGGCTGTACTCTAGGTTGTGGAGGCTCTGAAGCTCCATCTAGTGTGAGTTGGATTGCTAGCATGACTCAGACCATGAGGGGTGATTTTAAACCCCAAGAACCGGTGGGTTGGGGGCATGTGGGAGTTGAAAATCATTGTTTTTTTGGGCCAGGACCACAACCCGGCTTTATTTCTGGGTTTAACGTCTGCGTGTAAAAGTACAGGTTTCCCACTGGGAATGCAAAGTCCGAAAATTTTGCGGTTGCGACCCAAAAAAACAACTATTTTCAACTCCCACCCACCCCCAACCCACCCGTTCTTGGGGTTTAAAATCACCCCCCATGATAGAGTTCTTTGGAGAGGTGTCAAATATAAATGAGGGTCTGTGAAGTTGGCCTGATAAATAGGAGGCCAAGTGAAGTTCAGGCAGTAGAGTCATAGCATCATAAAATCATCGAATCTTACAGCACAGAAGGAGGCCATTCGGCCCATCATGCCTGTGCAGGCTCTTTGAAAGAGCTGTCCAATTTAGTCCCACACCCCAACTTTGTCCCCCTAACCCTGCAAATTAGTCCTCTTCAAGTACATGTCCAATTGTCTTTTGAAAGTTCCTATGGAATCTGCTTCCACCACCCTTTCAAATAGTGCGTTCCAGATCTTAACAACCCTCTGTGTAATAAAATTTCTCCTCATTTCCCCTCTAGTTCTTTTGCCAATTATTTTAAATCTATGACCCCTTGTTACCGACCCACATGCCAGAGGAAACGGTTTCTCCCTATTTGCTCTGTCAAATCCACTCATTATTTTGAACACCTCTATTAGTTCTCCCCTTAACCTTCTCTGCTCTAAGGAGAACAATCCCAGCTTCTTCAATCTCTCCATATAACTGAGATCCCTCATCCCTGGTATCATCCTGGTAAACCTCCTCTGCAAACTCTCCAAGGCATTGACATCCTTCCTAAAGTGTGGTGCCCAGAATTGTAAACAATATTCCAGCTGAGGCCTAACCAATGATTTGGAAAGGTTTAGCATAACTTCCTTGTTTTTGTATTCAATACCCCTATTTACAAAGCCAAGTATCCCATATGCTTTCTTAGCCATCATATCAACTTGCCCTGCCACCTTCAAAGATTTGTAAATATGCACCCCCTCAAAATAGTACCATTTAGATTATACAGCCTCTCCATGTTGTTCCTCCCAAAGTGGATCACTTCACACTTATCGACATTAAATTGCATCGGCCCTGTGTCTGCCCATTTCCCCAGTCTGTCCATTTCCTCTTGAAGTCTGCTATTGTCCTCCTCACTATTTACTATGTTGCCAAGTTTTGTATCATCTGCAAACTTTGAAATTGTACTCCCTATACCCAAGTCCAGGTCATTCATATATAACAAGAAAAGCAATGGTCCTAATACTGATCCCTGGTGGACCCCACTGCATACTTCTCTCCAGTCAGAAAAACATTCATTCACAACTACTCTCTGCCTCCTATCCCTTAGCCAATTATGTACCCAAGTTACCACCACCCCTTTAATCCCATGTGCTTCTATTTTCTGAATAAGTCTGTTATGTGGTACTTTATGAAATGCCTTTTGAAAGTCCATATTTACAACATCTACTGCACTACCTAGAACCATAACATAGAACCATAGAAATGATACAGCACAGAAGGGGGCCATTCGGCCCATCGTGTCCGTGCCGGCTTGAAGAACAACCAGGTGCCCATTCTAATCCCACCTTCCAGCACCCGGTCCATAGCCCTGCAGCTTACAGCACTTTAGGTGCAGGTCCAGGTACTTCTTAAAAGAGTTGAGGGTCCCTGCCTCTACCACCTTCATCAACTCTCTCTGATACCTCATCAAAGAACTGAATCAGGTTAGTGAGACACGATTTTCCTTTAACAAATTTGTGCTGGCTGTCCCTTATTGACCCACGCTTCTCCAAGTGAAAATTAATTTTTTCCTTGATAATCGTCTCTAGTAGTTTTCCCACCAGCGGCATTAGACTGATTGGCCTGTAGTTACTAGGTTTATCCTGTCCCGTTTTTTGAATAGGGGTGTAACATTTGCAGTCCTCCAGTCCCCTGGCACCATTCCCATATCTAAGGAGGATTGAAAGATTGTGGTTCAAGCTTCCGCTATCTCCACCCTTGCTTCCTGCAGCAACCTAGGATGCATCCCTTCTGGACTGGGGGACGTGAAGCAGGCAATTTTGACTAGGAAAATATTTGGGGTAAAATAGGGGGCATGGGGCAACATGAATTTAGTAGTAAGGATGAATGGAATAAGGGAATGGTAAAGAGATGAGAGGGTGAGAGGTGATGGGAGAAGTGTGAGGAGAAAAGGGTAGGAGGGTATAGTGAAGGGTGAGGGAGCCAGGAGACAAGGGTGAAAGCAGATTGGGATGGGGGATGGAGGAGTGTGAGAGGCTGAGGAGGGATGGAGGAAAGGTGCAGAGTAAGGAAGAAAGGGACTTGGGCAAGGTGTGGATATTGGGAGGCCTCAATATGTTTGAGATAAGAACAGGAAAAGATGAATAAGGGATGTGGGTAAAAGGAAATCACAGAATGGCAGAAGTAAGAAAGAGGAAACAGAGAACATGAAGGGTAGGGGATTGGGCAAAGAGGATCAGGAGGGGTGCAAAGGACACAATACAATTGAAGGGGGAAGGGAACAATGGGAGAGTACAGGGGAAGTGAATGGGAAGGGGAATGGGACAGGAGTCAGGGGAGCACAAGTAGAAGTGTGAGACGAGGGAAGTGGAAGCAGACACAGGTGGAGGAGAGGGGAATCATTCATGGAAACATGGTCACACACCAAGTGCAAATCGGAACATCAGACTGCACAGCTGCAGAGTGCAGTGAGGATGTGATACATGACAGTGTTGAGAAAAAGGGTAAGAATAGAATATATAGTATGGGGCAGTAGCTGTGTCGTTCCGAGGGGGAAGTGACAAAGTGAAGACACTGCATGAACACACATGAGGGAAGTGGAGTTATAGCACCATCCCTTCACATTGCTTTACACTGTCACCCTGTGCTCTGGCCACAATTAAGAGACAGAAAGAACCGAGAGGGAAGAGGCACACCACCAGCAACCTGAAGACAAGATAGAAACACATATGCCAAGCTAGAAAACTAACAAAAGCTGACCGACAGCTTCAAAAAAGCTGACAACAGCCTCAAAAAAGTGATACATATAGTATGTGAAGTCATGGGCCCTGACATTTCAACTCACGGAATACCCTCCTCATCTCAAAAAAGCAGCTGCAGCTAGTCTTGAAAAAAATGAAGAGCTGATTCCCCAAATCAGCCACTCCCAGTGTTGAGTGGATGAAAAATCAGGGGCTGTGAACCCATGATTTCCTAACCAGTATTCCCCGTGACTGTCGCTCCTCGCTGGGAACCCCCAATTGGGCTTTCAGCCCTGAAACCTTCATAGAAAGCAACAGCCAGGCATAACCAAAGAATTTTCTTTTGAGCAAAACGGAAATGTTTTTAAAAGATTCATTTTAGCAGCAGATGTGTTATATATAGCTTCTTTTAAGAGAAGCGCTTAATAGGAACACAAGTAAACAATCCTGGAACTATAATTACCAGAAACTATCAGCTTACATAGGTACATATGAATTAAGAGCAGGAGTAGGCATTCGGCCCCTCGAGCCTGCTCTGCCATTTGATAAGATCATGGTTGATCTGATTGTGACCTCAGCCCTACTTTCCCGTCTACCTACTATAACCTTTGACTCCCATGTTAATCAGGAATCTATCTAACTCAGCCTTAAAAATATTCAATGAACCTGCCTCCACTGCTCTCTGGGGAAGGGAGTTCCACAGATTCACGACCCTCAGAGAAAAAATTTCTCCTCATCTCCGCCTTAAATGGGAGACCCCTTATTTTTAAACTGTGGCCCCTAGTTCTAGTCTCTCCCACAAGGGGAAACATCCACTCAGGATCTACCCCTTCTAGTCCCCTCAGGATCTTATATGTTTCAATAAGATCACCTCTCATTCTTCTAAACTCCAGTGTATACAGGCCCAACTTGTCCAACCTTTCCTCATAAGATAACCCCCTCATTCTACCTTAAAACTTTCCTGTCTCAAGTTTGTGTGCAAATACCAGTGGAAGAAAATAACGTCTGATTGATTGGTTCTAACAGCCCCACTCTGATTAGTTCTGACAAGCTCTGGACTCACTCTCCAGTGAATCCGATTGCTTGATACTGATGATTTCCAATCCCAGTGATAAAGCTTATTTTTCTTGTAAAAACCCCGGCAATCTGATGCATGGGTAGAAATGCTTCAAAGGCTGATGGCTGAGAGGTAAACAGATAGGTAAACGCC
Organism: Heptranchias perlo; assembly: GCF_035084215.1. NCBI lineage: Eukaryota > Metazoa > Chordata > Chondrichthyes > Hexanchiformes > Hexanchidae > Heptranchias > Heptranchias perlo. The sequence goes on along the minus strand of NC_090325.1, from coordinate 53,172,114 downwards.
TTGGGATGTTTTACAACATAAAGGCTCTATATAAATACAAGTTGGTTTTGTAAGAAATAAGGTGACTTACAGTGAGCAATGCCATGAGAGATCAATCTACATAAAATCTTTGGTGAAGTCACACCTTCTATAAAACATGAACAAATTACAATTTAGAAATCTTTAAAAAAAATATACAAAATTAGAAAGAAAACTAGTCATTTTGTGCTTTTCCTGACCCGCAGAAAACCCAGCCTGTCCCCGAGGAGAGAAGCCAAGTAGTTGCCAGTCGAGAGAAACTTTCAAAAGCAACTATCCTGTAATTGTCCTCTGGATGTGATTATTTAGACCACTTCCCCACAGTGACTATCTGGATTGTGGCTTTAAAGGGACAGGCCAGGTTAGCAGCTAAACATCACAACAGTATTCCAGATGCCAGACCAAGCGGTCGATTTTACAATGGTAGCGGTTGGCAGCGGGGTGGGTGAAGATGCACGTGGCAAACCCACATGAACAAAACTTACCGTTTCCAAAGCGATCACATGTTGATTGCTGATGATTAACGTCACGCCCGGCAGTCAACCTGATTGACAGGCTGGCTGCAGTCAGGAGCTGCAACTCGAGGTGGGGGGGAGAGAAGGAGAGAGAGCGAGACGTCATCCGGCGCTGGAATGGAAGATCGGGGGGGGGGAGAAGTGGAAGATCGGGGTGGGGGGGAGTGGAAGATCGGGGGGGGGGTGGAGAGTGGAAAATCAGGGGTGAAGAGGGGGACATCGGGAGTACATCGGGGGGGGGTGAAGAGGGGGAGATCGGAGAGAGAGACATCAGACATCAGAGCAGGTTCATTTTGTGTTTTAACTTCCTTCTATGGTTTCTTATTAAATTAGTTTCTTTTTCCCTGATCTGGCACTTCATGCCTGGCATGAATCAAAAGCGGCGAGCAAGCTGCCCAGGTAAGTTAAAAATCGTTACAATCACTTAATCTGTCACAAGTGAAGTGCCTTAAGTACCTCAACTGGTACGGTAGCACAGTGGTTATGTTACTGGGCTAGTAATCCAGAGGCCTGGACTAAAATCCAGAGACATGAGTTCAAATCCCGCCAAGGCAGCTGGTGAATTTAAATTCAATTAATTAATTAAATTCAATTAATTAAATAAAAATCTGGAATTAAAATACTGGTATCAGTAATGATGACCATGAAACTACCGGATTGTCGTAAAAACCCATCTGGTTCACTAATGTCCTTCAGGGAAGGAAACCTGCCGTCCTTACCCGGTCTGGCCTATATGTGACTCTAGACCCACAGCAATGTGGTTGATTCTTAATTGCCCTCTGAAATGGCCAAGCAAGCCACTCAGTTGTAAAATCTCGCTACGAAAAAGTCATAATAAGAAGAAAACCGGACGGACCACCCGGCATCGGACCACTAGGCACCAGACACGACAACGGCAAAACACCAAGCCCAGTCGACCCTGCAAGGTCCTCCTTACTAACATCTGGGGACTTGTGCCAAAAGTGGGAGAGCTGTCATAGCCATACTCACAGAATCACACCTTTCAGCCAAAGTCCCAGACTCTTCCATCACCATCCCTGGGTATGTCCTGTCCCACCGGCAGGACAGACCCACCAGAGGTGGCGGTACAGTGAAATACAGTCAGGAGGGAGTGGCCCTGGGAGTCCTCAACATTGACTCTGGACCCCATGAAATCTCATGGCATCAGGTCAAACATGAGCAAGGAAACCTCCTGCTGATTATCACCGACTGTCCTCCCTCAGCTGATGAATCAGTCCTCCTCCATGTTGAGCACCACTTGGAGGAGGCACTGAGGGTAGCAATGGCACAAAATGTACTCTGGGTGGGGGACTTCAATGTCCATCACCAAGAGTGGCTCGGTAGCACCACTGCTGGCCGAGTCCTGAAGGACATAGCTGCCAGACTGGGCCTGCGGCAGGTGGTGAGCGAACCAACACGAGGGAAAAACTTACTTGACCTCATCCTCACCAATCCACCTGTCGCAAATGCATCTGTCCATGACAGTATTGGTAGGAGTGACCACCGCACAGTCCTCGTGGAGATGAAGTCCCGTCTTCGCACTGAGGACACCATCCAACGTGTTGTGTGGTGCTACCACCGTGCTGAATGGGATAGATTCAGAATGGATCTTCCAGCAACTCAAAACTGGGCATCCATGAGGCAATCAGCAGCAGAATTGTATTCCAGCACAATCTGTAACATCATAGCCCGGCATATTCCTCACTCTACCATGACCAACAAGCCAGGGGATCAACCCTGGTTCAATGAGGAGTGTAGAAGAGCATGCCAGGAGCAGCACCAGGAGTACCTAAAAATGAGGTGCCAACCTGGTGAAGCTACAACTCAGGACTACATGCATGCTAAACAGCGGAAGCAACATGCTATAGACAGAGCTAAGCAATTCCACAACCAACGGATCAGATCAAAGCTCTGCAGTCCTGCCACATCCAGTCGTGAATGGTGGTGGACAATTAAACAACTAACGGGAGGAGGAGGCTCTGCAAACATCCCCATTCTCAATGATGGCGGAGTCCAGCACGTGAGTGCAAAAGACAAGGCTGAAGCGTTTGCAACCATCTTCAGCCAGAAGTGCCGAGTGGATGATCCATCTCAGCCTCCTCCCGATATCCCCACCATCACGGAAGCCAGTCTTCGGCCAATTCGATTCACTCCACGTGATATCAAGAAACGGCTGAGTGCACTGGATACAGCAAAGGCCATGGGCCCCGACAACATCCCAGCTGTAGTGCTGAAGTCTTGTGCTCCAGAACTAGCTGCGCCTCGAGCCAAGCTGTTCCAGTACAGCTACAACACTGGCATCTAACCGACAATGTGGAAAATTGCCCAGGTATGTCCTGTCCACAAAAAGCAGGACAAACCCAATCCGGCCAATTACCGCCCCATCAGTCTACTCTCAATCATCAGCAAAGTGATGGAAGGTGTCGTCGACAGTGCTATCAAGCGGCACTTACTCACCAATAACCTGCTCACCGATGCTCAGTTTGGGTTCCGCCAGGACCACTCGGCTCCAGACCTCATTACAGCCTTGGTCCAAACATGGACAAAAGAGCTGAATTCCAGAGGTGAGGTGAGAGTGACTGCCCTTGACATCAAGGCAGCATTTGACCGAGTGTGGCACCAAGGAGCCCTAGTAAAATTGAAGTCCATGGGAATCAGGGGGAAAACTCTCCAGTGGCTGGAGTCATACCTAGCACAAAGGAAGATGGTAGTGGTTGTTGGAGGCCAATCATCTCAGCCCCAGGGCATTGCTGCAGTAGTTCCTCAGGGCAGTGTCCTAGACCCAACCATCTTCAGCTGCTTCATCAATGACCTTCCGTCCATCATAAGGTCAGAAATGGGGATGTTCGCTGATGACTGCACAGTGTTCAGTTCCATTCGCAACGCCTCAGATAATGAAGCAGTCCGAGCCCGCATGCAGCAAGACCTGGACAACATCCAGGTTTGGGCTCATAAGTGGCAAGTAACATTCGCGCCAGATAAGTGCCAGGCAATGACCATCTCCAACAAGAGAGAGTCTAACCAGCTCCCCTTGACATTCAACGGCATTACCATCGCCGAATCCCCCACCATCAACATCCTGGGGGTCACCATTGACCAGAAACTGAACTGGACCAGCCATATAAATACTGTGGCTACGAGAGCAGTTCAGAGGCTGGGTATTCTGCGGCGAGTGACTCACCTCCTGACTCCCCAAAGCCTTTCCACCATCTACAAGGCACAAGTCAGGAATGTGATGGAATACTCTCCACTTGCCTGGATGAGTGCAGCTCCAACAACACTCAAGAAGCTCGACACCACCCAAGATAAAGCAGCCCGCTTGATTGGCACCCCATCCACCACCCTAAACATTCACTCCCTTCACCACCGGCGCACTGTGGCTGCAGTGTGCACCATCCACAGGATGCACTGCAGCAACTCACCAAGGCTTCTTCGACAGCACCTCCCAAACCCGCGACCTCTACCACCTAGAAGGACAAGAGCAGCAGGCGCATGGGAACAACACCACCTGCACGTTCCCCTCCAAGTCACACACCATCCCGACTTGGAAATATATCGCCGTTCCTTCATCGTCACTGGGTCAAAATCCTGGAACTCCCTTCCTAACAGCACTGTGGGAGAACCGTCACCACACGGACTGCAGCGGTTCAAGAAGGCGGCTCACCACCACCTTCTCGAGGGCAATTAGGGATAGGCAATAAATGCTGGCCTCGCCAGCGATGCCCACATCCCATGAACGAATAAAAAAAAACTTGGCTCTTTAACTGTCATCCCATCGGCTTCAATTGCCGGCGAACTTCCGGTTTTGGGTTGCCCGCGGGCACACAGGTGGGTCCCTGGGAACATAAGAACATAAGAAATAGGAGCAGGAGTAGGCCAATCGGCCCCTCGAGCCTGCTCCGCCATTCAATAAGATCATGGCTGATCTGATCCTAACCTCAAATCTAAATTCATGTCCAATTTCCTGCCCGCTCCCGGTAACCCTTAATTCCCTTTACTTCTAGGAAACTGTCTATTTCTGTTTTAAATTTATTTAATGATTTAGCTTCCACAGCTTCCTGGTGTGGAGATGCCGGTGATGGACTGGGGTTGACAATTGTAAACAATTTTACAACACCAACACCAACAGCTTCCTGGGGCAGCAAATTCCACAGACCTACTACCCTCTGAGTGAAGAAGTTTCTCCTCATCTCAGTTTTGAAAGAGCAGCCCTTTATTCTAAGATTATGCCCCCTAGTTCTAGTTTCACTCATCCTTGGGAACATCCTTACCGCATCCACCCGATCAAGCCCCTTCACAATCTTATATGTTTCAATAAGATCGCCTCTCATTCTTCTGAACTCAACCTCTCGTCATATGTCCGCCGCCTCATCCCCAGGATTAACCGAGTGAACCTTCTTTGTACTGCCTCGAGAGCAAGTATGTCTTTTCTTAAGTATGGAGACCAAAACTGTATGCAGTATTCCAGGTGCAGTCTCACCAATACGTTATATAACTGCAGCAATACCTCCCTGTTTTTATATTCTATCCCCCTAGCAATAAAAGCCAACATTCCGTTGGCCTTCTTGATCACCTGCTGCACCTGCATACTAACTTTTTGATTTTCTTGCACTAGGACCCCCAGATCCCTTTGTACTGCAGTACTTTTCAGTTCCTCGCCATTAAGATAATAACTTGCTCTCTGATTTTTCCTGCCAAAGTGCATAACCTCACATTTTCCAATATTGTATTGCATCTGCCAAATCTCCGCCCACTCACCCAGCCTGTCTATATCCCCTTGTAGGTTTTTTATGTCCTCCTCACTCTCTACTTTCCCTCCCATCTTTGTATCATCTGCAAACTTTGATATGTTATACTCGGTCCCCTCCTCCAAATCGTTAATATAGATTGTAAAGAGTTGGGGACCCAGCACCGACCCCTGCGGAACACCACTGGCTACTCGTTGCCAGTCCGAGAATGAACCATTTATCCCAACTCTCTGTTTCCTGTTAGGTAATCAGGGAAACTCGGAAGTCGGCGGGTTGGAGCCGAATTCCGAACCCGAACGGAATTTCCGCGATTATCGGAGCCCCCCCGCTCCCAATGCACCCATAATTTCCCACTAAAATGGTGTCTCAATTGTGAGCAAAATCACAGAAAGTCAGCTCATGAAGGAAAAAATTGTATACTCCAAATGAACTGTGGCCAGACATAAGCACGCACAATCACAGTCTGCAAACTAAATGGTGCTGGAAAAATTCAAAGTTGTCCCTGGGCAAGTTCAAAGAATAGCTATCCAGCACTTAGCTCCAACTGATCCAAATATTCAGACCTCCCATTGACACCCTTTTGGGAGTCTTAAGTCTGATAACACACCAGTGGACCATTAAAGAAATTCAGTGATTTGAACTTCGCAGATTAAAGAGACCATGGATATAAATAGCATTGCTAAGGTAATAAACAAAATGACAGCATAAAAAAAATCATACAATAAAACTCAATAAGGTTAAATCCCATCTATTTAACAGAGAGCAATCATTTAAACATAACATTAGAGCAGCATTTGGGGCTCGATTTTAGGGTGAAGTAATGGGTGCGTTGGGGGCGGGTGGAGCTCCAAAAATCGTTGAAATCTTGAGTGGGTTCGGAGCCCGGTTCCAATCCGCCGACTTCTGGGTTCCCAGAAACGCTTCTGGATGTGAGTGGGCCTCCCAAATGCAGAAGTCCCACTGGTAATTAAAGTCGGTGGGATAATACTTTGCATAGTTTGTCAGCTAGTTGAAGTACTTGAACTACTTAATTGTCTCGACATTTTGGCAGGGGTGCGATTTTGAAGCATCCTCAGTGTGTTTCCCGTGCTGTGGGAAACAACACTCCCTGTTGCAACAGACGTGTTTCAGCCAGCAGCCAGAGGGAGGTGCAAAGGATTATTTGACAGGTGGGAGAAAACGTCATTTATTGCAGCAGGGCACTCTGTCACTTCAGACAAAGTTTTGGCTGCAACATCTTTGTGTTTTCACTCAAAATTCTTACTTTCCACCCAAAACTCTGCTGTTCAAACATATTTAACTACTTTGTGGACCCCCTCAAACTCACACTGTCAGGATGGGGGGGTGGGGGGGGGGCGCCATGGCTGCATTCACCACTACATCCAAGGATGAGCAACGTCACCAGACTCGCCAGGCACGGCGTCCACCTCCGCCATGTGTAACTCCACAACACAGTGCTGCGCCACAGGCACCTGCACAAGAGCACAGAGGGCAACAACAGAGACAGCGATGTTGCAGGAGGCACTACCCTCGCCACAGGGTCTACAGAACGAGGCTCAGCTTCCTGGACCTCTCTGAGGAGCAGTGCATACGGAGGCTCAGAGTGAGTCGCCAAGTAGTCACAGACATCTGCAGCCTCCTTCATGCCGAGCTGCTCTCGGCTGGCCTGAGCAGCATCTCCTTATCTGTCGTTGTCAAAGTCACCACTGCCCTCAACTTCTTCACCTCCGGATCATTCCAGGATGCCACCGGGGACATCGCTGGGGTCTCTCAGTCGTCTGCACACAAGTGCATAAGGCAGGTCACCGACGGCTTGTTTCGCAGGGCCTTGCACTACGTCAATTTCCCCATGGATGACCTCAGCCAGATGGAGATGGCAGTGGCATTCCTCACTGTGGCTGGCTTCCGATGGGTGCAGGGTGTAATTGATTGCACCCATATAGCAATACGAGCACCTCCACATGAGCCAGGACTGTTCATCAACAGGAAGGGCTACAGTTTGTAAGACATGTGTGAAGCTTTGTAAGGCCAGTGCTAGTCTATCTACTTGCCTGTTTAAGATGGCAGAATGTTGTTCACTGTGAGCCTGAACGGCCGTTGTTGTGGCCTGAATGGACTCATTAGTGAGTCATGCTTGAAGCTGAATGGAGACTAGCCTTTCCTCCATTGCAGACATTCCTGCACTTACCCGTGACAGTATCTCAGGGCTATCACTCCATCAACATTCAGCTCGTTTGTGACCACCGCACAAGATTCCTTCACGTGTGCGCCAGATACCCTGGCAGCTGCCGTGATTCCTTCATCCTCCGGGAATCCAACTTCCCGCCCCTCTTCCACACACTGAACACCCGCAAGGGCTGGCTCCTCGGTGACAAGGGAAACCCCTCTGAGGAACCCCATCACCGAGCAACAGCGTCGATATGATGACAGCCACATAGTCACCAGGTCTACAATTGAGCATTGCTATAGGGCTGCTTAAGATGCGCTTCAGGTGCCTTGATCGTTCTGGGGGAGCGCTTCAATACGCACCAGACAGAGTGGGACACATTATAGTCGTGTGTTGTGCCCTGCACAACATGCTTCAACAGAGAGGGGTGCCACTTGAGGAGGCCCCATCCATATCTGCCACCCACATTGAGGAGGAGGAGGAGGGGGAGGAGGAGCAACCCATGGGCAGAGCAGCGACTCACTTGGCTGTTCGTGAGGCCAGGGAGTCACTGATATGTGAACGGTTCTTCTAACATCAGACGGTGTGAAGAGTCCAGTCCTTACACCACCTGGATAGACCAGCACCCACACCAGCACCATCCCCCCCCACCACCCCTCCCTGCACAAAACAGTCCTGCAACCACACATACACCCACTGTAGAGAGACCCGATGGGTGGCATCAAGTGTGGACGTTTATGGTGAACCTCATGAAAGGGCCTTATTACAGAAGCCAGTCAAGAATGGCCAAGACGTTTTTTTTTATTCATTCATGGGATGTGGGCTTCGCTGGCAAGGCCAGCATTTATTGCCCATCCCTAATTGCCCTTGAGAAGGTGGTGGTGAGCCGTCTTCTTGAACCACTGCAGTCCGTGTGGTGAAGGGTCTCCCACAGTGCTGTTAGGAAGGGAGTTCCAGGATTTTGACCCAGCGACAATGAAGGAATGGCGATATATTTCCAAGTCGGGATGGTATGTGACATGGATGGGAACATGCAGGTGGTGTTCCCATGTGCCTGCTGCCCTTGTCCTGTTAGGTGGTAGAGGTCATGAGTTGGGAGGTGCTGTCGAAGAAGCCTTGGCGAGCAGTGCATCCTGTGGATGGTACACACTACAGCCACGGTGCGCCCGTGGTGGAGGGAGTGAATATTTAGGGTGGTGGATGGGGTGCCTACGTGGTGCATCCCCTATGGCTGCAGCAGAGGTAGTGGCAGGTTGCTCTTGTTCGTGCCCTGACCGATTAGATGCTTTGGGCCTACGCCCTCTGGGTTTTGGTGCCCGTGAGGGCCCCTCCAAAGACTGCTCCACCTGCACCTGTGCAGGGGCAGACGCCTGGAGAGGAGGCAGCATTGCGGGTACTGGTTGAGAGGGGGGCAACAGGTGAGAAGTGGGAGCGCTTTGAGTGGTGTCCCCACTTCCATGTCCCCTTTCGCCATCATCCCTTCCCTGGGCCAGGCCCACATCACTCCTACCACTCTGCTGGACAACAGTTTGGAGGACATGTGTGATGCCTTGTAAGGCCAGTGCTAGTGTATCTGCCTGCCTGTTTAAGGCGGCAGAATGTTGTTCACTGTGAGTCTGAACGGCCATCGTCAGGGCCTGAATGGACTCATTTTTGAGCCGTGCTTGAAGCTCAATGGAGGCTAGCCTTCTTTCCATCGCAGACATTACCTGTGACACTATCGCAGAGATGCCCTCACGTCCCTGCGACGGTACCTCAGAGATTCCATCCCGTACCTGTGCCCCATTCCACTCATGCAGCATTTCATTAAAATGCTATTTGATTTTTTAAAATTCATCTAATAATTTTTAATTAATCTAATTAAATAATATTTTGTATTTTATGTAAAACTTTAACAAGAACCAGTTGAAAATTCATGTCATCTCCCCAACAAGTGGAAACATCTACTTTACCTCTATCCTTCACAATTTTAAAGACCTCTATTAGGTCGCCCCTTAGCCTTCTCTTCTCTAGAGAAAACAGCCCCAGTGACTTAGCTGTTCAGGGCAGAATTCTCCTCTTCAGGGCAGAGTTCCGGCAGTGTGGGACTTCTGCCGGCCCCTCTGTATCTGACCCAATTTCCTGAGTCGGAGCTTGTTAAATGTGGATGGTGGATTCCCCGGCAGGATTCCTGCTGTCAAGAGGGAGGCGGCCAGTGCAAAAAGAGCCAGCTCCAGCGATGCTGCGAGGGAGGTGCTGCTGTCGCGCCAGAAGTTCGAGGGAAGGAACATAAAGTTGCAGAAATACCTCGAAGATTGGAAACCAAAACCTACTGAAGGCTCAGCGGAGATCAAGATCTTCAGCAGGTAAGTCAGTGGGGACAGAATGGATCGAGAGGAGGACATGGGGGCATTTCAGTATATTTACTACCGCATGATGGGGGCCACTGCCACCTTTCTCATGGAGGCCCTGGGAAGCGGCATTAATAGAGTGGGAAGAAGGAAGATCTGCAGCGAACCCATTTCCATGCCCACCCCCTCCCTTCCATCACTATTTGCATGCAGTAAGCAGGGAAGAAGCGGGCAGTGGCGTTTCTGGCAGGAGCAGGAGGAGGGAAATCCCACTAGGCCTCACTGCCCCATTTTCCCACTGTTTTAACTACGATTTCATCTGATGTTGAACAATCTGCTGTGTGTTTCCAACTTTTTCTGTTGTTGTCAGAAAGGAATGGGAGTCTACTTATTTTTATTTTGAGGTTTTATTAACGATTTGAGTATCTTGTGGTAAATGTGTCTTGCAAGGATCTACATGTTTCTCCTGCTTACATAGTTGTGCCATAATGATTAGGATAGGAATGTGCATGTGGTTTGAAGTTATGTAAAAGGGGAAATCAGGACAAAGCACAAATTGAGATTGATGAGTCGCAAATTGTATGCGAGCTGTGACTACACCATGTTATGGGTATCGTGTTAGAACCTATTTTCTGAATTAATGGTCAGAAAATCATTGACGCTAGACTCAGAATTCTGTAATACGCATCTGCCAATAGGTGAGGTATCCCACTGAAAGCACAATTTCATAAATCGGCCCATACCCTTGGCTACCAGCAGTACAGCCCCTGATTTTCCAATACATACTGCGAAAAGACGAGGTTCCCTGCTACCAGTGCTCACTCAGAAAATTACCCCCATAGTGAAAAATGGAACAATCCCCACTATCAAATCAGGTGACTTGGGTAGAAGTAGTAGTACATCACATGATGTGAAAAGCATTGGAATTCACTGCATGTTCCAAGCGTGACCTGACAGCTTGTATTTATCATACTCAGAATAAAAGATATCTGGATGTGAGGGGCCAGGAAAGGAAAATACTGCTATCACCCTCCTCTAACTCTGTCTCCTGCCAACTGATTGTAGAGCTGTATTGATGGTGGGCATTGATACATCAACAACCTAAGACATCTACCATCTGTAAAGTTTATTCAGGTGTCAGCCATGGCTCAGTGGTAGCACTCTCACCTCTGAGTCAGAAGGTTGTGGGTTCAAATCCCACTCGAGAGACTTGAGCACAAAGTTTAGGCCTATACTTCAGTGTAGCCCTGAGGGAGTGCTGCGCTGTTGGAGGTGTCGTCTTCCAGATGAGACGTTAAACTGAGGCCCGGTCTGTCAGGTGGATGTAAAAGATCCCATGGTACTATTTGAAGGAGAGTAGGGGAATTTTCCTGGTGTCCTGGCTAATATCCATCCCTCAACCAACAGGCTTTCTGGTCATTGTCTCATTGCTGTTTGTGGGACCTTGCTATGTGCACATTGTTGCTGTGTTTCCTGCATTACAACAGTGACTACACTTCAAGGGTATTTAATTGGCTGCAAAGTGCTTTGGGATATCCTGAGGTCATGAAATATAAGTCCTTTCCTTTACAGGGCTATGCTTATATAGTGTGAATGTACAGGTTAGCCTGTGAGCAGAGGGATTGCCTCTTCTAAACAGCACAGAGGTTGGGAGGGAGGAGAAGTAGAATAGAAAATAGGAGCAGGAGTAGGCCCTTCGAGCCTGCTCCGCCATTCAATATGATCATAGCTGATCCTCTATCTCAATACCATATTCCCGCTCTCTTCCCCATGCCTTTTGTGTCTAGAAATCTATCTAGCTCCTTCTTAAATATATTCAGTGACTTGGCCTCCACAGCCTTCTGTGGTAGAGAATTCCACAGGTTCACCACCCTCTGAGTGAAGAAATTTCTCCTCATCTCAGTCCTAAATGTCCTACCCCGTATCCTGAGACTGTGACCCCTCATTCTGGACCCCCCATCCAGGGGAAACATCCTCCCTGCATCCAGTCTGACTATCCCTGTCAGAATTTTATATGTTTCAATGAGATCCCCTCTCATTCTTCTAAACTCGAGTGAATACAGGCTGAGTCGACCCAATCTCTCCTCATATGACAATCCTGCCATTCCAGGAATCAGTCTGGTGAACCTTCGCTGCACTCCCTCTATGGTAAGTATATCCTTTCTTAGGTAAGGCGACCAAAACTGCACACAATACTCCAGGTGTGGTCTCACCAAGGCCCTGTATAACTGCAGTAAGACATCCTTGCTCCTGTCCTCAAATCCTCTTGCAATGAAGGCCAACACACCATTTGCCTTCCTAACTGCTTGCTGCACCTGCATGTTTGCTTTCAGTGACTGGTGTGCAAGGATACCCAGGTCCTTTTGTACATCAACATTTCCCAATCTATCACCATTTAAATAATACTTTGCCTTGCTGTTTTTCCTTCCGAAGTGGATAACTGCACATTATACTGCATCTGCCATGTATTTGCCCACTCACTCAACTTGTCTAAATCGCCTTGAAGCCTCTTTACATCCTCCTCACAAACGATCTCACCTAGTTTTGTGTCATCAGCAAACTTGGAAATATTACATTTGGTTCCCTCATCCAAATCACTGATATATATTGTGAATAGCTGGGGCCCAAGCACTGATCCCTGCAGTACCCCACTAGTCACCGCCTGCCACCCCGAAAAAGACCCATTTATTCCTACTCTTTGTTTCCTGTCTGTTAACCAATTTTCAATCCATGCCGGTATATTACTCCCAATCCCATGTGTTTTAATTTTGCACACTAACCTCTTATGTGGGACTTTATTAAAGGCCTTCTGAAAATCCAAATAAACCATATCCACTGGTTCTCCCTTATCTATTCTACCAGTTACATCCTCAAAAAACTCCAGTAGGTTTATCAAACATGATTTCCCTTTCATAAATCCATGTTAACTTTGTCTAATCCCATTGATATTTTCTAAGTGTCCTGTTAGCACATCCTTTATAATAGACTCTAGCATTTTCCCTACTACTGATGTTAGGCTAACCAGTCTGTAGTTCCCTGTTTTCTCTCTCCCTCCTTTTTTAAATAGTGGGGTTACATTTGACGCCCTCCAATCTGCAGGAACTGTTCTGTAATCTATAGAATTTTGGAAGATGACAACTAATGCATCCACTATTTCCATGGCTACCTCTTTTATTACTCTGGGAAGCAGATTGTCAGGCCCTGGGGACTTTAACGGCTTTCAATCCCATTAATTTCTCCAGCACTATTTTTTTTACTAATACTAATTTCCTTTAATTCCTCCTTCTCACTAGTCCCTTGGTTCCCTAGCATTTCTGGGAATTTATTTGTGTCCTCTTTTGTGAAGATTGAACCAAAGTATTTGTTTAATTGTTTAATTGCTCTGCCATTTGGACAGAACCAAAGTATTTGTTTAATAGCTCTGCCATTTTGTTGAATGTTTGTTACTCCATGTATTTTGGCCTGTTTAGAAGAACCTACAACACCACATGATGCAGCTGGTTACTTTCAGTAAAAAAACAAGGAAGAGAACAACCTATCAGAATCGACACAGCAGATTTTTTTCATTCGTGGGCATCACTGGCAAGGCCAGCATTTATTGCCCATCCCTAATTGCCCTTGAGAAGGTGGTGGTGAGCCGCCGCCTTGAACCACTGCAGTCCGTGTGGTGAAGGTTCTCCCACAGTGCGGTTAGGAAGGGAGTTCCAGGATTTTGACCCAGTGACGATGAAGGAACAGTGATATATTTTCAAGTCGGGATTGTGTGAGACTTGGAGGGGAACATGCAGGTCGTGTTATTCCTATGTGCCTGCTGCCCTTGTCCTTCTAGGTGATAGAGGTCGTGGGTTTTGGAGGTGCTGTCAAAGAAGCCTTGGTGAGTTGCTGCAGTGCATCCTGTAGATGGTACACACTGCAGTCATGGTGCGCCAGTGGTGAAGGGAGTGAATGTTTAAGGTGGTGGATGGGGTGCCAATCAAGCGGACTGCTTTGTCCTGGATGGTGTCGAGCTTCTTGAGTGTTGTTGGAGCTGCACTCATCCAGGCAAGTGGAGAGTATTCCGTCACACTCCTGACTTGTGCCTTGTAGATGTGGAAAGGCTTTGGGGAGTCAGGAGGTGAGTCACTCGCCGCAGAATACCCAGCCTTTGACCTGCTCTTGCAGTATTTATGTGGCTGGATGCAGCATTTAGTGAGTGAAGGCAACAGAAAGCCAATGAGCAGAATAATGGCAACATTTCAACTAAGTCCCCTGAAGAAATTAATTCCCCCAGAGACACAGCTGAGTTTTGGGTTAAGTTTATTCAAAGATTTAGGTCTGTTTGTTGATTTTTTTTTTGACGGGGAAAGAGGGATCAGGTATCCTTTACTTGTTTAAGCTGACTGAAAGATGTAGTTGCAGAAAGATTTGAAAAGCATTGCGATGCGTAGAAATGTATTTTTCAAAAGAACAAGATTCAAGCAAAGAAAACAAATGGAATGTGCGGACAGTTTGGTCACAGCCTTATACTGCTTAACAGAAGTTATAGGCATGGTTTGCTGCACGATGAAACAGTTTGTGATTATGTTGTCGTTAGCCTATAAGATGAAAGACTGTTGGAAAGGCTTCAACTCCACTTTGGTCTTGAGAAGGCAAAGTGACAGGCAAGACTGAGTGAAGCTGCTACAGGCAGTAGGTAGAAACTAGCCAGAGGAGAAAGTAGATGTAGATCAGCTTGTTGGGGGGGGGGGGGGGAAACAGCAGCCCTACAAAAACTGTTCCAGCCTAAGTACCCTCTGAAGCAGGCCCACAAAGGGAGAGAGAAGGATACAGTTTAAACTGAAGCTTGTGACAATTGTGGGTTTTCACCACCACACCCGAGAGATGCTAATCCAGCAAGAGATACAAGGTGCTCAGTGTTCTGCAGGTCTTCTCCCGCTCATCCAATGTCATTTCGGGAAGAGCTGCAGAAACTCCGGGAAAATGGCATAAGCACCATTCACATAATTTCTCCGGAGTTTCCGCAGCTCTTCCACCAAGGAGGATTCGGAGAACCCCCGCAAAAATTCTTCACTAAAGAAATCTCACTCAGAAACCCCTCAAAATTCTACCCAGGACAAGGACATAAGGCAAATAGAGGTCTTTAAAATTATAAAGGGATTCAATATGGTAGATGTAGAGAAGATGTTTCCACTTGTGGATGTGTCCAAAACTATGGGCCATAAATATAAGATAGTCACTAATAAATCCAATAAGGAATTCAGGAAAGACTTCTTTACTCAGAGAGTGGTGAGAATGTGGAACTCACTACCACATGGAGTAGTTGAGGCAAATAGCATAGATGCATTTAAGGGGAAGCTAGATAAGTACATGAGGGAGAAAGGAATAGAAGTATATGTTGGTAGGGTGAGATGAAGTAAGGTGGGAGGAGACTCATGAGGGGCATAGATCTATTGGGCCGAATGGCCTGTTTCTGTGCTGTAAAATTCTATGCAATTCTATACAATAGATCCAGAGCTGTAAATGTCAAGTTCCTAGGATACCTGTTTAAACTGGTAGAACAAGAAACCTACTGTGTGAGGTCTCCAGCAAATGTCATTAGGCAGCTCAATGATTCAAGCCCTTGGGAAGAGTTACATTGAATGATCAGTGTGAATTCTCAAAAGTCAGCAGGAAGGTCTTATGACATGATAGACTTTGCAGATGTTAAGCCAGATCCTGACAAGATACAAACAATAACAACAATTCCAATGCTGCAGAACATTACAGAAGCAATCAGTGATTTGCTGCAGGAGGAAACTGAGAAGAGCTTGTTTGGCTGTGCACACAGTAATATTTGCCCTTGAGAAATAGTGAGTGAATGTAAGAGCATTGCAATTCTTTAAGAAAGCACAAGAAATTGCAACTACTTATGCTAAGCCTTGCCCAGCCTTTACTAAACCTTTTCTTGCCAGCTCGCATCCAACCTTGTCCTCTCCTACAGACTCTCCGGTCTATCTGCCTATTATATCTAACCCTTCCTCTTCCTGTGGACTCAGGGTTTTTGGTGATGGTGATCCTTCCCAGTTATCTTTCTGTGGCGCTGGTTGTATGCCCTTTTCTCCTCTGGAGAGAGAGAAGACATGTTACTGGCCTGTGAGTGTCATAGAGATTTTCCCCCTGTGAGGTCATGCACGTCATGATAATGATATGTGATGGTACGTTGTCCCTTTTAAAAGAAGTATTCTTGAAGACTGGCATAAGCCCTTGTGGCAGGCAAAGTGAGTTGAAAGCAATTTTGAGCAAAGAATCCAGGCAACTGACATTTCTACTGGGAGTGTGGAGGGCTTCATGAAATGTATAGCCTTTAAGAGGTTTGAATGTAAATGTTTTATGTGTGCTGGAAAAGCCAGTTACAGTGATAATCCAAATATGTTGAATAATATCTGTATCAACATATGTAGAATAACAAAATTTTACTTGATAGCTTGGAAGGCTATACATTTTATATAACCTAGAAATAGTCCCACTGGAGACAAATTGAAAATAACTAACCAAATCTGTTTCTTATTTCTCACATGTTTCTCATTTTATCGCGGAGACAGACAAGCGCCACATATGAGCAATTTACAAGATAGCCTAAGATATCAGATTTTCTCAAGAGTTATTGCGGTGAACAACTTTGCCACATTGTTCTGCATTTAACCTCATCTATTCTCATCTGCTTTTGACTTTTGTATAATTGAGAGCGATTCAGATGAATGGCATTGCAAATACAGCAAGAAAGAATCCTCATTATTTGTAATGGATAGAAAGACATTATAAACAATGTGGTAACCCACAAAGGAGCATTTGTGATTTAAAAAAAAAAACTTATGATAAATTATATCTCGAGACAGAAGGTCAGTTTGCCTAGGGCTTTTCCGGCTTCTGCGAATTGTCTTCAAAGCATCTCTCATGAAAATATTTTACATTCTTTTGCTGTGAATGGCACATAATTGTGGTGCTCATTCTTTTGTGCTGCTTTTGGACAGAGTTTGTGTATATTGCTTTAATTTCCCACTCACTAACGCTGAAAAAAAAAATCTGATTTGAGCTTACTCCATCCCAGATGCCAGACGACTTCCTACACAGTTCACTTCAGGTAAAATTGTATGCAGTTTTGCAGGGATTTTTTTTTGTAATTCCAGTTTTTGTCCATATTATTTTTTAGCATTGCTACCAATAAGTACAGAAATATGTTTACCACTGACACAAAAATTGTAATTAGTAAAATATAAAACAATGTCAATAGTTATTATGAATTCATAAATTCCTTATCTCACACACCATCCAGATGTTAGATCAAGGATGAAAATGGAAGGACTAACTCGACAGCATAACCTAAAATATCCAGCACACATTTCAGGTACTAGAACGCAGTTTATTTAGAATTCATCAACTGTTTGCAACATTATTTGAATCTGTTTATTAAATTACCAGCCTGTAATCATTTCCTTTAGTTATTCTATATTCTTTGATCTATTTAAAACAAAGATTAAATTTTATTTATGAACGAAAATGCAATGTTACATCACACAGTCACAGAACAAAGCAATTACAGAGCTTTAATATTACCCGTAATGCACTGTGGAACAGTAATGATTCCCTACTAGATGTCAAAAAATACAAGGTGAATTTCCTCAGACCTTCTCCCGCTCCACCATCGTAACTTTGCCGGAAGAGCGGCGGAAAACCCGTTTGCACATGTAAACGGGAAAACAGTGGCCACACTTCTAGTGAATTTAGTAGGAGGAGAAGCTCCAAGGAAATTCATCACAATATTATTAGCTGGATGCATGCACAAGAGAAGTAGCATATAATTCAGCATACTTGGTAGAAAACTATCATAACTATTGTTAAATCTGTGACTTTACTACAAAACAGAGCTGTGTTCTTTTTATTGGTATGTGCCAAAGCTACACAAAGTAATTAAATATCTTAACTAATCTAATTTAGGTGAATTATAATTGATGCAATGTCCTTTTTAACAACTGTTAAATCATAGCTTCTAACAATTGTTACAATTCAGACCTTTTCCAGATATTTTCTACTCATGCTTAACACAGCAGTTTCCATAGGTGGATATGTGCTCCGTATGACCAGAGAATTCACTTTTTATGAACATTATCTAGGATGTAGAGTTTCCAGGATGGACAATGAATCCTTTTATTGTTACCGATAATATGTGGGAATTCTACAGTCTCATATCAGTTCAGATGGATAATATTTGTGGTGGGCTCCAGGTGGGCATTCCTGATGCCAAGGGGCATCTGCCCAGAATGAGGGAGGAGGAAGGAAGTTGCAGCATAGGTGCAGGCCGAAGAATAAAAATTCATAATTTTTTAAGATTTCTTTTAAATCACCCATGTATTCCTCTCAATCACCTATCATTTGTATATACCTGGAAAATACATAATGTCCACCAGCAAAATCCCAGAAGTGGCAGCGGAGGCAAGCACTCAGAAAATCTACCCTCTGGACTACAATTTCATTAAGAAGCATATTAATTCTCTTGGGGCTGGAGAGGGTGTAAGTAACATTTACGCCCAGGGGACCTGGAATATGTGCCAAATCCTGGATCTTCTAGGATTCTGCCCCACTTGGAATGGACCTTTAAATTCCAGTCAGGGGAGCCATGGGTGGATCTTCTGCTTGCCCCCCTATATCAAGGCTATGTGTTGGGAGGAGTTCCCAGGCTTCTCTGGAAAATTCATTCCTTTACACTCTTGAAAGACCTCAGTGGAACTCATTTTTTTTTCAAAAAGTATACTTTATTCATAAAATTTGCAACAATACATACAATACAGTTGTCATATTACATTTCAAACGTACACAATACAGATCATACAATTTGCAAGATACATAAAGTACAGTTCAAATAGTGGAACTCATGCCAGTTCAGACCTATGGTGAGTCCCTTTGAGGCCCATTGAAGGCTCCAAACCTTCACTCCAGTAAGGTAATCCATCACCTTTTCTAGTTGGAGTGGCTCCAGTAGGAATCAAGTCTTTAAAAAAAAAAGATTTTTTTGGCCCATTTGGGTCTTTCAAGAACTCCTTTCCACTTTTGAAGAGCGGGGCAGCTTAGGCTGGGCAGAAAACACCAATGTGCCTTGTAAGAGATTTACTAGAAAGGTAACAGTTATGTGGAAAGACTAGAGAAGCTGTAATTGTTCTCCTTAGAACAGAGAAGGTTAAGGGGAGATTTGATAGAGGTGTTCAAAATCATGAAGGGTTTTGATAGAGTAAATAAGGAGAAACTGTTTCCAGTGGCAGGAGGGATGGTAACCACAGGACACAGATTTAAGGTAATTTGCAAATGAACCAGAGGCGAGATGAGGAGAATTTTTTTGATGCAGTGAGTTGTTATGATCTGAAATACACTGCCTGAAAGGGTGGTGAAACTTGCAGGCCTGTGGGGAAAGAGCAGGGGGGTGGGATTAATTGGATAGCTCTTTCAAAGAGTCAGCACAGGCATGATGGGCTGAATGGCCTCCTTCTGTGCTGTATCATTCTATGATTCAATGATAAGTACTGTCAGCCCTCCCTGACTATGCAAATGACTCAGTTCCGGGAATTTTTGATGAGGCCTCTGACCTTGTTTGAGGACAGACGAGGATTGGGGTGGGGTGGGGTGGGGGGTGTCTGCTTTGCTGTACTTATACTGGCAGGGTGGCCCAAATCTTTATTCTCCATTGTGTATGGCTGAGTGTGCTTAGCTTGGCAAATAACTCTAGTTGTGGTATATTATTTACTGGAGAATAATGGAATGCTCACTACATTCTCCCACACACACAACCACACAAGCACCACACATATTTAGTATTTTATAATGCAAACTCTTTTGGAAGGTGTCTTGGAGCCATCATTCTAACATTTGCTCCTTTCCATCATTATAGGCCTAGAACAGAAGCTGCCAGCTTCTTGCATCACTTTCTCCCTAACATGTGCAGACGCCAGAGCAGCTATACATATAACAACATCAGCTTGCATTTATATAGCACCTTTATTGCAGGAAAACGTTTCACAGGAGCGTAATCAGACAAAATTTGACACCGAGTAATAGAAGGAGATACTAGGAGGGGTGGTTAAAAGCTTGGTCAAAGAGGTAGGTTTTAAGGAGTGTCTTAAAGGAGGAGAGATGGAGAGGTTTAGGGAGGGAATTCCAGAGTTTAGGGCCTAAATGGAGTGAAAGAAGTCGGGGTGCACAAAAGGCCAGAGTTAAGGAGCACAGCATTCTCGGAGGGTTGTAGGGCTGAAGGAGGTTATAGAGATAGGGAGGGGTGAGGCCATGGAAGGATTTGAACACGAGGATGAGAATTTTAAAATTGAGGTGATAGTGGATCGGGAGCCAATGTAGATCAGCGGGCATAGGTTTTGACAGAGTAAATAAGGAGAAACCATTCCCATTGGCAGACGGGTCGGTAACCAGAGGACACAGATTTAAAGTGATCGGCAAAGGAACCAGAGGCGACATGTGGAAACATATTTTTACTCAGCGAGTTGTAAAGATCTGGAATGCACTGCCTGAAAGACTGGTGGAGGCAGATTCAATAGTAAATTTCAAAAGGGAATTGGATAAATACTTGAAGGGAAAAAAATTACTGGGCTATAGAGAAAGAACAGGGGAATGGGACTAAATGGATTGCTCTTTCAAAGAAGCAGCACAGGCATGATGGGCCGAATGGCCTCCCCCTGTGCTACTATGATACTATGTCAGGCATCATTATGTGTGATTACACCATTTCTCCTACTTCACTGATCTTCTCCACAATACCAGCAGTCGGTAACTTTATTAGAATCTAAGAAAATCCAGATTGAGGAAAAGTCATTCAGTCATCAAACCCACTCCACCCAGAGTCCATGTACGGATTCTATAACGCTCCTTCTTCTCACAGCACCTGTTAATCCCCTAATTTAGGGAACAATAATTTCCTTACCTGACCTCATCTGAAAAAAAGGTAAAGCATTTTTCTGAAATATCAATCCTGCTTCTCGGCAGATATCCATCCAGCTCCTCTTTAAAAGTCCAATTGACTCTTATCAGCCACCATCTTTGGGAGTTTTACCACCTATGCACTTACCTGTGGGATTTTGTTACATTTGTACTTGTGTCCCCTAATCCTGCATTCACTGTGACAAGATAAATAACTTGTTTACTTTCACTTCACATATACCTTTCATTATTTGAAGATGGATATCATGGCCCCGATATTACCAGGGAGGCGGGATGGCAGCGGGGAGGGCGACTGGGCGCGTGGATAACCCGCCAAGTGAAATCCGTCCGTTCCCCCACGTGATCGTGGGTAAATTGGAGCCACTTAACGTGGCTTCCGGGTTTCCCGTCGGAAACCTGCACAGCGGGCAGACTGCACACCCGCATCACAGGCTGTCAGCTAGAGGAGCTCTACTTAAAGGGGCAGTCCTCCAATGCTGCTCCTGCAGCAACCAACCAAAAGTGCAGCATGGAGCAGACCAGGGGAAAAGCTGCTCCCAGGTTTAATGATGCCTCACTCCAGGTCCTACTGGATGGGGTAAGAAGGAGGAGGGAGATCTTCTACCCGGCGGAGGGGTGGAAGTGGCCTGCCTCTGCCACCAAGAAGACGTGGCTCAAGGTGGCAGAGGAGGTCACCAGCAGCGGCAACATC
Source organism: Heptranchias perlo (assembly GCF_035084215.1). Taxonomy (NCBI): domain Eukaryota; kingdom Metazoa; phylum Chordata; class Chondrichthyes; order Hexanchiformes; family Hexanchidae; genus Heptranchias; species Heptranchias perlo. The sequence goes on along the minus strand of NC_090325.1, from coordinate 53,150,692 downwards.
TCCCGCACATGGATCCAGTGCAGGAAGCGCTTCAATGACCTAACTAGGTCAGCCAAAGTGAGTACACTTACTCATTCTCCTACGTGCCGTCTTCCACATCACTACTCCCACCCCACAACTCCTTCTGCACTGCCAACACTACACTGTCACATCACTCCTCACACCCACTCAAAGCTCATCCTCAACTTACCTGCACTTACTCACTTCCCCAGTACTCATCCCACCACTACCACTCAACCCAATCCTCATACAATCTCATGGCTCTGTCTCATACTCACCCTCTGAGGCATCTCTTTCATGGTCAGCCTCACCCAAACCAATGCATTCAGTGGTTGGCCACGTCACCATCCCTCACTCACGCCTCTTTACTTTCTCCCCTTGTAGGAGAAGAGAGCCCAGAATGCATGGGAGAGGGCAAAGACCTGAGGGGGGCCACAACATCTGGTCGTCCTCACGGACGCGGAGCAGGAAACTCTTCAAGTGAGCCGTACCCTCGAGTGCCTGTCCATCGGGGACGCCGGGACTGCCAGCTGACAAACGGCTGGTGACAGAACTTTAACATTCAGCACTTGCAATAGCAAATGGTGTTAACATGCCTTGCCATCTTCAGCACCTCAACATCTGTCATCTTGCTTAATATTGCCTTCTGTTCTCTTACAGGGCCTTCAGCGACTGCCATGACGGCAGATGGCGGTTCCTCAGAGGACCTGCCGGCCTCAGAGGGTGCGTCACATCTGAGCCAGTCATTCACCAGCGCAGATACTCACACCTCGCTGGGACGCTGTCCTCACTGAGTTGGGGTCGCACACAGTGAGTCACCACACACATGTGAGCATGAGCAGACACTGGTGGCAGGGGCATCTGTGGAGAGTCTGCGTCGGTGGGAGCACTCGTCTCCAGGCTCTGCTCAGCTGGACACAGATGCTGAACCCTCGGGGCCATCCTTTAAAAGGAGAATGATCGAGGGGCAGCAGCACATTTGCGAGGTGCTGGATCAGGTGCCACGCGTACTCTCCACAATCGCACAGAGAATGGAGGAGTCCAACTCCTGCATGAGTGGAATGGTGGCACAGGTACAGGAGGGAATCTCTGAGATACTGTCACAGGGACATGAGGACATCTCTGAGATAGTGTTGCGGGTAAGTGCAGGAATGTCTGCAATGGAGGGAAGGCTAGCCTCCATCGAGCTTCAAGCAAGGCTCACCAATGAGTCCACTGAGGCCCTGACAACGGCCCTTCGGACTCAGGGTGAGCAACTTTCTGCCGCCTTAAACAGGCAGGAAGATACACTAGCACTGGCCTTACAAGGCTTCACACATGTCCTCCAAACTGTTGTCCAGTGGAGTGGTAGGAGTGATGTGGGCCTGGCCCAAGAGAGTGATGATGGCGAAAGTGGACATGGAAGTAGGGACACCCTACTCCCGCGTCTCACCCGTTGCCCCCCTCTCAACTAGTACCCGCAATGATGCCTCCTCTCCAGGTGGCCAAGTCTTCCCCTGCACAGGTGCAGGTGCAGCAGTCTTTGGAGGGGCCCTCACGGGCATCGAAACCCAGAGGTTGTAGGCCCAAAGCACCTAATCGGTCAGGGCATGAACAAGAGCAACCTGCCACAACCTCTGCTGCAGCCACGGGGGAAGCACCACGTAGGAGTACTCGGAGGCATAAGGAGAAGGTTTTGTGCGCACAAAGGGAATGCACAAGGGTGTTTGACGGTTTGTCATGTTTTTCATTTACATTTGATTTTTGTTAATGGCACATTAAATATTACTATTGTCACCATTACTGAAAGTCTTGGCCATTCTTGACTGGCTTGTGTAATAAGACCCTTTCATGAGGTTCACCATGAACACCCACACTTGATGCCACCCATTGGGTCACCCTACAGTGGGTGTATGTGTAGTTGCATGACTATTTTGTGCAGGTGCCTGTGGCGCAGCACTGTGTTGTGGAGCTCCATGTGGTGGAGGTGTACGCATGCCTGGCGAGGCTAGTGGTGTTGCTCGTCCTCGGATGAAGTGATGAATGCAGCCATAGCGCCCCCCATCCTCACGGTGTGAAGTTGAGGGGGTCCGCAAAGTAGGTAAATGTGTTCGCAGCAGAGTTTAGGGTACAAATTAATAATTTTGAGTGGAAAGACAAAGGTGTTGCAGCCAAAACTTTGTCTGAAGTGACAGAGTGCCCTGCTGCAATAAATGTGGTATTCCCCCCAACTGTAAAATAATAAGGCCGGTCAGTCTTACCTCATTGGTGGGCAAACTATTAGAATCAATACTGAGAGATAGGATAAACTGTCACTTGGAAAGGCATGGTTTAATCAGGGATAGTCAGCATGGATTTGTTCAAGGAAGGTCATGCCTTACAAATCTGATTTAATTCTTTGAGGAAGTGACAAGGAGGATTGATGAGGGTAGTGCAGTGGATGTTGTCTAAATGGATTTTAGTAAGGCATTTGACAAGGTCCCACATGGAAGACTGGTCAGAAAGGTAAAAGCCCATGGAATACAGGGAAATGTAACAAATTGGATCCAAAATTGGCTCAGTAACAGGAAACAAAGAGTAAAAGTTGATGGATGTCTTTGCGAATGGAAATCTGTTTCCAGTGGTATGCCACAGGGCTCAGTGTTGGGTCCCTTGCTGTTTGTGGTATATATTAATGATTTGGACTTGAATGTAGGGGGCATGATTGGTAAATTTGCAGAAGACACAAAAATTGGCCATGTAGTTGATAGTGAAGAGGATAGCTGTAGACTCCAAGAAGATATCAATGGGTTGGTGGAGTGGGCAGAAAAGTGGCAAATGGAGTTCAACCCGGAGAAGTGTGAGGTAATGCACTTAGGGAGAGCAAACAGTAAAAGGGAATACGCAGTAAACGGGAATATATTGAGAGGGGTAGAGGAAGTGAGAGACCTTGGCGTGCATGTGCACAGGTCCCTGAAGATGGCAGTACAGGTAGATAAGGTTGTGAAGAAGGCGTACAGAATGCTCTCCGTTATTAGCCGAGGTATAGAATATAAAAGCAGGGATGTAATGATGGAACTGTATAAAACCCTGGTAAGGCCACAGCTGGAGTATTGTGTGCAGTTCTGGTCACCACATTACAGGAAGGACGTAATTGCTCTGGAGAGAGTGCAGAGAAGATTTACAAGAATGTTGCCAGGGCTTGAAAATTGCAGCTACGAGGAGGGATTGGATCGGCTGGGGTTGGAAGCTGAGGGGAGACTTGATTGAGGTGTACAAAATTATGAGGGGCCCAGATAGAGTAGACAGGAAGTACCTGTTTCCCCTAGCGAAGAGTTCAAGAACTAGAGGACATAGATTTAAGCTGATTGGCGGAAGGATTAGAGGGGTCATGAGGAAAAACTTTTTACCCAGAGGGTGGTGGGTGTATGGAATTCGCTGCCTGAATTGGTGGTAGAGGCAAGGACCCTCAATTCTTTTAAAAAGTACCTGGATCTGCACCTAAAGTGCTGTAAGCTGCAGGGCTATGGACCGGGTGCTGGAAGGTGGGATTAGAATGGGCACCTGGTTGTTCTTCGAGCCAGCGTGGACACGGTGGGCCGCCCACTTCTGTGCTGTATCTTTTCTATGGTTCTACGGTTCTAATCCTTTGCATCTCCCACTGGCTGTTGGCTGAAACACGTCTGCTCCAAAAGGGAGTGTTTCCCACAGCACGGGTACACGCTGAGGATCCTTCAAAATTGCACCCCTGCCAAAACCTCCACTCAATGAGGTCTGTCAAGTACCTCAACTAGCTAAATAACTTTAAATTATCATCCCGCCAGCTTTAATTGCCAGTGGGAGTCCCGCATGCGGGAGCTGCGCACGCACCCGAATGTGTCACTGGGGAGCCCGGAAGTGAGCGGGTTGGAGCCGGGCTCTGAACCCACTCCAGGATTCCGCCATTTTCGGAGCACCCCTGCTCCCAATGCATCCGCTCGGCCATCCAAAAATCAGACCTCATGTGTCCCACTTAATGGTTTCTTTATAACTCATTCGGGACAGTTTTTTTTGAATAATCTCTAATGCATCAATATCACTTGCAAGAGGTTTACAAAACCTGCACACCGTACTCCAGAATTCAGCTCACTATTGATCTTCACATTGTCAGTATAACTTGTTTTGACTTGTAGTCCAATGTCTTCCAGATTCACACAAGTACCTGACTTCGCCTTATGAATAACTACATCACACTGACCAGATGCTGCCGGACTGTGATCAATGATCATTCACAAATCATTTTCCCTTTCAGCCCTTGCCAGTGGGGACCCTTTCATTTTATACACATGTTTACTGTTATCTGCTCTTATATGCATTACTTTAAAATCCATCTGCCATACATCAGACTATCAACATAATTAGCCCAAGTCATTCTGTACATAGTCAATCTCCTTTCTAATCATTACCTGACCACAGATCTTTATGTTGTCAAGACATTTAATAATACTACTACAGACATCCTGCCCCTTATTATTTACAAATATTGTAAATAGCAGGAGTCCCAGAAAATATCCCCTTGGAAATCCACTGGTTATTTTTTCTCAGGCAGAGTATTTTCCAAGGTTTTATACATATTTAAATATATATATATGTAATTACTAAATCTTAGCTACACTCTCTAATTCTTCCAGTTGTGTTTGTTACATCTCACTCAGTACCATGTACTCCTCCACACAATTTATTAATTTTGAGGTCCTTAAACTCTGCAGGACCATTTTGTGATATATCTCTATGGAACTCTTCTCTCTGCTTTTTATAAAATGCTACCAGTTTTGTGACTCATCTGATGTATTGCACTGTGTTTTTGATTGCTCATGTATAAGTGTATTTGCTTTTGAATGTTCACATAAAGCAAAGTGTTTTTGAATTTTCACATTAGGTAGTGTATTGATATCTGTATGTTAAATAATAGGCCGGTGTTTGTTTTTAGCCTTAGCTCATTGGTAGCGCCCTCACCTCTGAGTCAGAAAGTTAAGGGTTCAAGTCCCACTCCAGAGACTGATACTATCAGAGGTGCTGTCTTTTAGATGAGACATTAAATCACAGCCCTGTCTGCCCTCGCAGATGAATCTAAAAGATCCCTTGACGCTCTCTGAAGAAGAGCAGGGGAGTTCTCCCTGATGTCCTGGCCAATATCTATCCCTCGACCAACACCACTAAGGCAGGTTATCTGGTCATTATCACATTACTGTTTGTGGGACCTTGCTGTGTGCAATTTGGCTGCTGTGTTTCCTACATTACAACAGTGACTGCACTTCAAAAGTACCTCATTGGCTGTAAAATGCTTTGCGACGTCCTGAGGTCATGAAAGGCGCTATATAAATGCAAGTCCTTTCTTTTTCCTTCTTTCCTTCTTAAATGTTCAATTCTTGCAGTATTCTTGTATTTGAATATTTACATATTGCAGGGTGTTTATATATGAATGTTCATAATTATATTCTATGTTTAGCTCACAAACTCTGACTGGGGTTTGGTTTTTGAAAATAATGCTCTGTTGTTAAAGAAAATTGTTAATTTAATATGTTGGCAGTTTTGTATTATTTTAGGAAAATATTGCTGTGAAATACATATTTCAAAATGCCTTTCTCCCTGTGTGTCTATATAAAAGGATACCCAAATGGCAGCATTGAGGAAATCTTTTATCTGGTCACCCTGACCTCTAGAATTTTATGTAGGAAATACTGCCAAACTTGCAGCAGATATATTTCAATCCTTTGGTGAAGAATTATTTTTGGCACAGCCAATTGGCTTTAGTGCAAGGTAAACTGTTTTATCATAACTTGCCGAGGGAACCAAAATCTTAGCCCTCGAAATTACCTTGTGTGCTAACAAAATACAAATACCAAACACTTTTGCCGAAACTTTCTTTGTCTATTATTTTAGTGGCGACATTAACCTATTTAAGTGGGTTAATATCTCTGCTAAAATAGCAAACACAAATGTTCCTATGAATCTGTAATAGATAGTTTGCAGACTATTATCACACAATGTAATTTCAAGACTTTAAAATTCTAATGATGTGGCGATGCCGGTGATGGACTGGGGTTGACAATTGTAAACAATTTTACAACACCAAGTTATAGTCCAGCAATTTTATTTTAAATTCACAAGCTTTCGGAGGCTACCTCCTTCCTCAGGTGAAGGATGTGGAAATGAAATCCTCGAAATGAAGTCGCATTTATAAATCACAGAACAATGCTTGGTGAGTACAGACAGTTTTTTCAACTGCCCGTTGCCAAGGCAATCAGTGTGCAGACAGACAGGTGTTACCTGCCAGGTCTCAAAGAATATACAAATCACCAAAAAAAACAACATTTAGACACAGACATCAAGTTTTTGCAGAGCTGCAAGAAAGCAGACAAGACCCCGAAAGGACTCCAGATCACGAACCCACTCAGGTCCACATACAACTCGGATTATGCTGAGAGACTCTGCCGTCGTACCTCTCGCACACTCCGCAACCATCTCATACACCAACTATACAGCAGACGCCACAACCTCGAAACCAAGATAGAGTCCATACTCTCAACCTGTACTCAGGACACAGCAGACCAGCTACGATATACCGCCAAACAGACGAGGCAACGGAACTACGCTGCCTACATGAAAACCAAGAGCAGGAAGCTTGAAAAACTCGGCATCACCACCAGCATCGACCAAGCTTCCCCTGGTACCACGGTTGCAACCACAGGGAAGTCTATCATCAGTTTGTCCGACCACACCCTTCAACCAGACGAAATCGAAGTTCTCAGCCGAGGGCTCAATTTCTGCCCCACTACCAAAATGGACCCCACTAGTCTCGCGGCAGACACAGAGGAATTCATCAGGAAAATGAGGCTCCGGGAATTCTACCACAAACCACAAAATTTCAGCAGCGAACCCAATGAGACAATCGACGATCCGGAACAGCAGACAGAGGGATCCGCGGTACAACAACCGAAGAGGAAAGAGTCAAACTGGACTCCTCCAGAGGGTCGCTGCCCTCAGCTGGACATGTATGCTCAAGCTGTCAGGAAATGCGTCAATGCCAGATTCATCAGCCGCACTCAGAAGACAGTCCAGAATGTCACCCGAGCTCAATGCAACGCCATCGACGCTCTCAAGACCAACCGCAACATCGTCATCAAACCAGCGGACAAAGGAGGAGCCATAGTCATACAGAACAGAACGGACTATTGCAAAGAAGCATACCGACAACTGGACAACCAGGAACACTACAGACGGTTACCCACAGACCCGACCAAAGAACACACCCACCAGCTCAACAAACTGATCAAGACCTTCGATCCAGACCTTCAAAGCATCCTACGCACTCTCATCCCACGTACTCCCCGCGTGGGAGACTTCTACTGCCTCCCAAAGATACACAAAGCCAACACACCCGGACGTCCTATCGTATCAGGCAACGGAACCCTGTGTGAGAACCTCTCTGGATACATCGAGGGCATCCTGAAACCCATCGTACAGGGAACCCCCAGCTTCTGTCGCGACACTACAGACTTCCTACAAAAACTCAGTACTCACGGACCAGTTGAACCAGGAACACTTCTCACCACGATGGACGTCTCGGCACTCTACACCAGTATCCCCCACGATGACGGCATCGCTGCGACAGCATCAATACTCAACACCAACAACAGCCAATCTCTGGACGCCATCCTACAACTCATCCGCTTCATCCTGGATCACAATGTCTTCACCTTCAATAACCAGTTCTTTACCCAAACGCACGGAACAGCCATGGGGACCAAATTCGCACCCCAATACGCCAACATTTTCATGCACAAGTTCGAGCAGGACTTCTTCACTGCACAAGACCTCCAACCAACACTATACACCAGATACATAGACGACATTTTCTTTCTATGGACCCACGGCGAAGAATCACTGAAGAGACTACACGATAACATCAACAAGTTCCATCCCACCATCAAGCTCACCATGGACTACTCCTCAGAATCAGTTTCTTTCTTGGACACACGAATCTCCATCAAAGACGGGCACCTCAGCACCTCACTCTACCGCAAGCCCACGGACAACCTCACGATGCTCCACTTTTCCAGCTTCCACCCTAACCACGTCAAAGAGGCCATCCCCTATGGACAGGCCCTGTGAATACACAGGGTCTGCTCAGACGAGGAGGAACGCGATGGACACCTACAGACGCTGAAAGACGCCCTAGTAAGAACGGGATATGACGCTCGACTCATCGATCGACAGTTCCGACGGGCCACAGCAAAAAATCGCATAGACCTCCTCAGGAGACTAACACGGGACGCAACCAACAGAGTACCCTTTGTCGTCCAGTACTTCCCCGGAGCGGAGAAACTACGCCATGTTCTCCGCAGCCTTCAACATGTCATCAATGACGACGATCACCTCGCTATGGCCATCCCCACACCTCCACTACTCGCCTTTAAACAGCCACCCAACCTCAAACAGACCATCGTTCGCAGCAAATTACCTAGCTTTCAAGAGAACAGCGTCCACGACACCACACAACCCTGCCGCGGTAACCTCTGCAAGACATGCCAGATCATCGACACAGATACCACCATCACACGAGAGGACACCACCCACCAGGTGCATGGTTCATACTCCTGTGACTCGGCCAACGTTGTCTACCTCATACGTTGCAGGAAAGGATGCCCCAGAGCATGGTACATTGGCGAGACCATGCAGACACTGCGACAACGGATGAACGGACACCGCGCAACAATCACCAAACAGGAGGGTTCCCTCCCAGTCGGGGAACACTTCAGCAGTCAAGGACATTCAGCCACCGACCTTCGGGTAAGCATACTCCAAGGCGGCCTTCGAGACACACGACAACGCAAAATCGTCGAGCAGAAATTGATTGCCAAGTTCCGCACCCATGAGGACGGCCTCAACCGGGATCTTGGGTTCATGTCACGCTACACGTTACCCCACCAGCGAACAAATGTTATCTGTTTTTAATATAACGGGTCAGTTGCTGTCTTTTCTATGTTTCTACCTCTCTATCTCTGTTTTTTTTTGTTTGTTGTTTTTTTTGGTGATTTGTATATTCTGTGAGACCTGGCAGGTAACACCTGTCTGTCTGCACACTGATTGCCTTGGCAACGGGCAGTTGAAAAAACTGTCTGTACTCACCAAGCATTGTTCTGTGAATTATAAATGCGACTTCATTTCGAGGATTTCATTTCCACATCGTTCACCTGAGGAAGGAGGTAGCCTCCGAAAGCTTGTGAATTTAAAATAAAATTGCTGGACTATAACTTGGTGTTGTAAAATTGTTTACAATTAAAATTCTAAAGCAGTATGAAAATGCAAAGGTCGTATGTTAAATGCAAATAGACATGCCTTACCGTCACAAGACAGGACCTTTGGATTGCGGGAAACCATCAAGATTGAAGAAGTCATGGTCAGGTAATGACAAGGGTGGTTTTAAAAGCCTGTAAACTGTAGGAATTTAGCTTTAAAAACTTGTAGATTTAGTTACATATACATGTGCGAGTATCAGATACATAATTAGACTCTCCTAAACTAACTTTACACCCCATGATTTTTTTAATGGAGCGACCAATCTCTCTCAGGAAACTCTTATTTATTTTGATGAACGAATAGAACTCAGGGCCACAATTGATGAGAACAATCTTTAACTTAAGTACACAATAAATTATTTTTCACTGACACAGCCAACAAGGTTCAATTAGGATTGATAGACACAAACATCCAGTGGGCCCGAAATTCCTGGGGCTGGACAGGGCATAAATAGCAGTTACACCCGGGTGCTGGCAAGCCTGCAATATGGACTGGGTCCTGGATGTGTCAGGATTCTTCCACATTTCAACTGCACCTTGAATCAATGCCCCGTACGTCAAGGGAGTGTTTCAGGGGAGGTCCTGGGTTTCTCCAGGAAATTCCTACCTTTTCGCCTTCGACTGGCCTCAGCAGAACTCATGCCAGTGGAGACCTAGGGGTAGAAATTGTTGCAGCTGTTTTCCAGACTGCATATGAGGGCAAAAATTAGCAATTTCGCAGGGCTATGACCTGAGCCCCAAAGAGCCTAAAAATTGGCTGACGCCATATTGGCCTTGGACGATTTTCAGGCGTCCAGGGTGGCCGTCTAAAACAGACCTTAGGGCCCTTGCAAATGCTTATGGGAGGCCTAACTCCTGTTTTAGGGCCCCTCTGAGAAATTAGGCTATCCTGAGCAGACCAGGCATTGGGCTTACTCCATTCATCTTTTCCTGGTGTGGATGCGGCCTAGCAAGTGGCAAACACCAGAAAACTAAATTTATTTTTTCAAGTCTTTAATGTGGAACCAGGAGGAGCAGGAGTGCTCTTCCTGGTTCAACAGCACTCCTGAAGGCCACTAACGGCCCTTGATTAGCCCCCCCGCCTTGATCTTCTCCCCTCCCTGGGTCTTACCTGAGAGTCACTGCCGGCAAGGCAAGTGGCCCGAATTTGATCAGTGGGCAAAGAGCAAGCTCCCTCTGGAGGTGCACGAGGAGCTGGCAGTTCACTCAAATTATGAGGCCTGAAAATGAGGCGACCTCAGGCCTCCTGGTAGGATTGCGCGCTGTCTGCACACTGTTGGTTATGCACCTGAAAATGTGCCATAACCAATTTCTGCCCCCTAGTATAAGTTCTTCTCAGACCTTCTAAAGTCCTCAAACCTTTAAAGTAAGATAATTGATCTCTTCTCTAGTTAGAGTGGTTCCAATGGGGGCCAAAGAATTAAAAAAAGGAGAACATCCACACATTTTCAGCGCAATTTCAGTGTATAATTGAGGCAAGTAATTATTTTTGGCAGCAAAATAGAATGGACGCCGTCTACTCCAGTTTTCAACCCCAATAACAATCCCCCCCCAACAAACACCTTTGCACTTTTTGGCTCTTCCCGTGATCCACCCGCTGAGTCCTGAGTGGCCCAATATACATAGAATCATAGAATGGTTACAACATGGAAGGAGGCCATTTGGCCCAGGAACTAATCTAGTGAACCTTCGTTATATGCGATTATCATGGAGGAGAATAACGAGCAGCACAGGATAGAGCAAATGAGAGTCAAACAGAATTTAATAAGAATGCACACTTCCAGATATTGCTCCCTCCCATATGATATATAGAGAGTATAGGTCATATGAGGACCTTACTGAGAAGATTTGTACAAGAAGACTCCGTTTCACCAAAGAGGCAATAGGGAAGTCCTACCACCTACTGCATGACAACCTGCAGCCAATGTCATGTGCCTGCACAGCTCTCTGTGGCTATAAAGGTGACACAGGCACAGGTTCATTTTAGGTAGCCACATTTTAGGGATCTCTGTAACATCAGCGAGGTTGCAGTATAATCATGCATTCATCAGGTGACTGATATGCTTTACAGGTCGGCTGGCAGCAGCATGATTGGGTCATCCAGTCTTATGGAGTTACTGGTTTTCCCAAAGTCCAGGGTGTAATTGACGGCACCTACATTGCTTTGCGAACTCCAACAGAAAGCCACCTCAACTATCCCAACAGGAAGCGTTTCCACTCCCAGGATGTACAGATTGTGTGTGACAACATGCAAAAAAAACCTGCACGTCAACATGACGTATGCTGGAAGATGTCATGATGCGTTTATTCTTCGAAATTCAGCTTTTCCTGACACTTTCAGGGAAGAAAATCATGTCAACAAATGGCTTGTGGGTGACAAAGCCTACTGCCCTGCTCCCTTGGATAATGATCCCACTTAGAGGGATCTGACTAGCAGCAGAGGAGAACTACAATGACCTACAAGCCTCTGTAAGATTGATCATCAAGAGGACTAATGGGTCTTCAAAATGACGCTTTCACTGCCTAGACATGTCAGGAGGAGTTTTGCAGTACACTCCAACTTATGTGGACCTTCCTTCAATCTATCCTGTAACATGACAACACATCAGCAATCTTTTGCCCCTACAAGGGCATGCCAACAATTATCATCTGACTAAATAAGTCAGCACCAAATAATTGCATCCTTTCCTGTATGACTATAAACTCCATGAATAACAAAGTACAACATCAGTACACTTTCTATTTAATTACAACAAACCAACAAATTTCTGCTGGCTGGCTAAACATGCCTTTCTTTCACCTATTCTAGTGCTTCTCCTAGGAACAACCTGAGAGCCAGTAATATGACAGATGTTATACAAAAGGTTCATGGGACTGAGAAGGCTTTCCTTTCATGACAGCTGGCTCTTGGCAGGGAGTCTGGTATTGCATCCTATGTTCCATTGACGTGGTGCTCTGAGGGGGAAGGCCGGAGGCCTTGCATGTGCTCATGTCCTGAGAGATGGCAGTATCAGGCAGGTGGACCCCAGCCGTTGACATTCCACTGAATCCTGGATCTATTTCCCCATTGATCAGCAAGGATGGCTGGTCCAACTGTAGCTATCAGATCCTATAAGTCCTGAGAGAGAGCAGCAAGCATTGTGGCCACCATGGTCTAGAAGCAGGTACACAATGTGCTGTCTATTCTCTCTCCCGTTGCCACCAGAACTGCAGTTTGTGCTTCTGTGGATGTGGAGGCAAACTGCAGGAAATTACTTCAGCTACCTGCTGGGAGATTTATAGGGATTTCATTACCTTGGTAAATTAGTCACTGTTTAATTACTGTGTTATGATTTAATGGATGCATTTAAAATGTGGCTCGTGGCTGTAACAAATCATGCAAAAAGTTAGCCAGGTTTGTTTGTGGAACTAAAAGGATCGTCAGTTGATTGAAACAAAGTATTTTTTTAACTGATGTTTCCGTTCACATTTGCTCCTTTTCACCAGTGAGCAGGGTCGAGCCAGATTGACTCAGCCAGCCTGTTTATAGAGCTGAATCACAGCCCTGAACAGACACACAAAACATTCTTGATAACACAACTGCACATTGTTATATTGGCCAGCAACCACTTTACATCAACTTCACTGCAATTGGCATTATCTCACTGAAAATGTACTGCAACTAATTAGAATGCTGAGCAAAAGCTTTTCCACACTATGGGCTCGATGTTACCAGGCCTGCGGGTTTCCGGCAGGTTGGGTTTCGGGAGAGTGGTCAACACGCTCGGCGAAATTAGTGGGTTGCCCGCGCGATCGTAGCAGGCAACACACTAATAGGAATCAATTACCAGCTCCTCCGGGGTCCGCGCTGCTGGTCTGCGCGTCGGGCGGGCTGCACATGCGCAGTACGATCTGTCAGCTGGAGGTGCTCTATTTAAAGGGGCAGTCCTCCACTGACAGATGCTGCAACCAACGGAACAAATTACAGCATGGAGCAGCCCAGGGGGAAGGCTGCTCCCAGTTTAATGATGCCTCACCCCAGGTATCATCAGATGGGGTGAGGAGGAGGGCGAAGTCAGAGATCTTCCACCCGGCGGGCGGGAGGAAGCGGCCAGCCTCTGCCACCAAGAAGGCCTGGCTCGAGGTGGCAGAGGGGGTCACCTGAGCAACGAACATATCGCCCACCTGCACACAGTGCAGGAGGCGCTGCAATTACCTCAGTAGGTCAGCCACAGTGAGAACACGAAGTCTTTCCCCTACACTCCATCTGCCACAACACTGCCCCAACCCCACATCTCCTTCGGCACCGCCAACACCACTCTGTCACATCACCCCTCATACCCACTCAAACCCCATCCTCATCTTACCTCCACCTACTCACCTCGCCAGTACTCATCCTGCCACTAACACGCGACCCAATCCTCATACAATCTCATGGCTCCATCCCATACTCACCCTCCCGTGCATCTCCCTCACGGCCAGCCTCACTCAACCTGCCACCACCTGTGCTGCAGCCACAGGGCATGCATCACATATGTGCAGTAGGCAGCGTAAGGCAAATGTTTCGTGAGCATGAAGGGGGTGCACAAGGGTGTCGGAGGGTTTGCCATGGCTGTTACCTATATTGAATTTCAGAGCAACAAACAGCACACATTATATTGGCACCACCACTGCCATGTCTCCGCGAATCCTGTCTGTTGTGTCCAATAATGCCCGCTCCTGGGTATCACTATGAGGACCCACCACTGATGCCACCCATCGTGTTACTGCAGAGTAGGTGCAGGTGTATTTGCAGGGCTCTTCCGCGCAGACGACTGAGAGACATCGGCGGTGTTGCCGGCTGCACCCTGGAAGGATGCGGAGGAGAAGTTGTGGAGGGCAGTGGTGACTTTGACAGCGACAGGTAAGCAGTTGGTGCTGGGGCCAGCCAGGAGCAGCTCGGCATGAAAGAGCCTGCAGATCTCCACGACTACATGTCGAGCGAATCTGCGCCTCCGTGTGCACTGCTGCTCGGAGAGGTCCGGGGAGCTGCGCCTCGGTCTGTGGACCCTGTGGCGAGGGTAGTGCCCTCTGCGATGCGTCTCTCTCTGCGGTAGCCCTCCCTCCTGCTGTGCAGGTGGGCGTGCAACAACACCGTGTTGGGGGGCTCCACGTCTCTGCGGCGGACGGCGTGGACTGCGAGGCTGCTGGGGCTGGTCATGCTGTTCGTCCTCCGAGGGTGTCCACGCACCACCCATCTGGCAGGTGTTGGTCTGAGGGGTTGTGCAGGGTAGGTGGGTGGTTCCTCGGACTGGGGCTGCGGTTTCGTGTCGGTCTGTCCTCTGGCTTGGCGGGGGGTGCTGGGGGGCAGGGGTTGCCCTATGTGACACAGTGGCCTCCTGCGTGGGTGAGGGCTCTCCCCCGTGGAGTGCACCTTGGCACCTGCCACAGGCTTCTGGCTGCAACACGCCTGGTTGGAGGGAGACTGTTTCCCCCAGTGTGTGAAACACTCTGCGATGAAGGTAAAATCCCACACTTCCTCTTTTGACAGCTGATTCAGCTCATTAACTGACCTCAACAAGCAAGGTAAGTACTCTCAAGTGGAACCCCGCTGGCTTTAATTGCCTGCGGGATTCCCACCAGCGGGGGCCACGCACACGCACGCAGCCCCGCACGTCATCGGGGAACCGCGATCCGGTCACATGACCGCATATCGGGATTTTCGGGGCCCCCCCGCTGGAAACCCGCAGGAAACCCGACCCTAAAATCGAGCCCTATATCTATTTAAGCAATAAATAAATCACTGGTGAAAAAGTTATATTGCCATTGTAGAAAATTGTTTTTACTTTGACAAAAATTGTTTGAGCTTATTTATATTGTTATATCTAGTTGTAATATGACAAAAGCGGAGTGTATAGCAAACAAGACAATTATATTTTGGGGGGAGGGAGGCATAATGGACACTGAGATTCATTTATACCTGAGATGATGACCAGAATCTAAAGCAATTACATATGGATTGCCAATTGCTGCAGGAATCATTGAAATTGTTCCAAATGACCAAAATTCCTAAAAGTCATTTTCAGAAAACACCTAATTTCTTCAGTAAAAGGTAATATATAATTCATTAACGCACATCTCACAGTCAATAGTATTTCATAAACTGCATCAGATATTTTATAACACTTAGGAGACTTGATAATATATATGGTGCCTGCATAAAGTTGGAATTATAAAACAACACACAACTTTCTAATCACATAAAAAGGTATTGTCTGTTTTAATTAACACTTAAATTATTCAGCAGTTTCCAAAGAAAGAAGAATTAAGTCAAATTCTCATCTAAGGTAGGATAAGTCTTCTAAAGGCAATTGTCAGTTTCAGCAGTTCAGTCGTCAGAGCAGGTTTAAATCGATGGCTGGCAATGAACGTAGAATCATAGAAAGGTTATAGTACGGAAGGAGGCCATTCGGCCCATCAAGTCCGCCCCGGCTCTATGCAACGGCAATTCACCTCGTCCCACTCCCCTGCCCTATCCCCGTAGCCGGGCAAATTTTTCCCTTTCAAGTACTTATCCAGTTCCCTTTTGAAGGCCATGATTGAATCTGCCTCCACCACCTCCTGCATTCCAGATCCTAACCACTCGCTGTGTAAAAAAGATTTTCCTCATGTCACCTTTTGTTCTTTTGCCAATCACCTTAAATCTGTGTCCTCTGGTTCTTGACCCTTCCGCCAATGGGAACAGTTTCTCTCTATCTACTCTGTCTAGACCCTTCATGATTTTGAATACCTCCATCAAATCTCCTCGCAACCGTTACTGTTCCAAGGAGAACAACCCCAGCTTCTCCAGACTATCCACGTAACTAAAGTCCCTC
Source organism: Heptranchias perlo (assembly GCF_035084215.1). NCBI lineage: Eukaryota > Metazoa > Chordata > Chondrichthyes > Hexanchiformes > Hexanchidae > Heptranchias > Heptranchias perlo. The sequence goes on along the minus strand of NC_090325.1, from coordinate 53,134,560 downwards.
ATCCCTGGAATCATTCTAGTAAATCTCTTCTGCATCCTCTGTAAGACCTTCACGTCTTTCCTAAAGTGTGGTGCCCCGAACTGGACACAATACAGTTGTGGCTGAACCAGAGTTTTATAAAGGTTCATCATGACTTCCATACTTTTGTATTCTATGCCTCTATTTATAAAGCCCAAGATCCCGTATGCTTTTTTAATCACTTTCTCAACCTGCCCTGCTACCTTCAACGATTTGTGCACATATACCCCCAAATCTCTCTGTTCCTGTTTAGAATAGTGCCCTCCAGTTTATATTGCCTCTCCTCGTTCTTCCTACCAAAATGTATCGCTTTGCATTTTTCTGGGTTAAATTTCATCTGCCAAGTGTCCGCCCATGCCACCAGCCTGTCTATATCCTCTTGAAGTCTATCACTATCCTCCTCACTGTTTACCACCCTTCCAAGTTTTGTGTCATCTGTAAATTTTGAAATTGTGCCCTGTACACCCAAGTCCAAGTCATTAATATATATCAAGAAAAGCAGTGGTCCCAGCACCGACCCCTAGGGAACACCACTGTACACCTCCCTCCAGTCCGAAAAACAATCATTTGCCACTAATCTCTGTTTCCTGCCAATTCTGTATCCATGTTGGAACTGCCCCCTTTATTCCATGGACAGCAATCTTAATGATAAGCCTACCATGTGGCACTTTATCAAAAGCCTTTTGGAAGTCTATATACACCCAACAACTGCATTGCCTTCATCTACCCTCTCTGTTACCTCATCAAAAAACTCTATCAGGTTAGTTAAATTTGCCTTTAACAAATCTGTGCTGGCTTTCCCTATTCAACCCACCCTCGTCCAAGTGACTGTTAATTCTGTCCTGGGTATTGAAGTAAATGGTGGAACTCTCTATAACGTATTCGGATATTGGCTGCGCCACTTCTGATTTGCTACTACGCTCGCTGAGGTGTATTCAAATGACAAATCCAGGAAATTTTGGAGTAAGTTCGCAACAGTACAATTGGTACACAATACAAGATTTTGGACGTACGTTGCCAATCACGCCATTGCAGGAAATCCTGGGCCGTACTGTGCTTCTCTCCAAATAAGTGTTGCCATCAGACCAGTACAGGTTCCTGCTAGAAAAGCTGTGAAGATCTTGGCAGCAAATTAGTTTCAGTGGCATTTTGTTTTTCTTGGCAGGATCAGCATTAAGGGAGAATCCAGTATCAATATTAATAAAGTATTGGAGGAGGAAAAGGACTCAACAGCTCATAAATGAACATAAGAACATAAAAAATAGGAGCAGGAATAGGCCATATGGCCCCTCGAGCCTGCTCCGCCATTCAATAAAATCATGGCTGACCTTCAACCTCTACTCCACTTTCCCGCCCAATCCCCATACCCCTTGATTCCCTTTAGAGTCCTCCTCACAGCTTACTTTTCCACCTAGCTTTGTATCATCGGCAAACTCGGATATGTTACACTCGGTCCCTTCATCTAAGTCATTGATATAGATTGTAAATAGCTGAGGCCCAAGCACTGATCCTTGCGGCACCCCACTAAGTTACAGTCTGCCAAACTGAAAATGACCCTTTTATTCCTACTCTATATATTCTGAATGTAACCAATCCTCTATCCATGCTAATAAATTACCCCCAACCCCATGAGCCCTTATCTTGTGTAACAACTTTTTATGTGGCACCTTATTGAATGCCTTTTGAAAATCCAAATATACCACATAAACCCTTTTAGTTACATCCCCAAAAAACTTTAATAGATTTGTTGAACATGATTTCCCTTTCATAAAACCATGCTGACTTTGCCTAATTATATTATGATTTTCTAAGTGTCCTGTTACCACTTCCTTAATAATGGATTCCAGCATTTTTCTGACGACTGTGTCAGGCTAACTGGCCTATAGTTCCCTATTTTCTCTCTCCCTCCTTTCATGAATAGCAGTGTTACATTTGCTACCTTTCAATCCATAGGGACTACTCAAGAATTTTGGAAGATCACAATCAATGCATCCACTATCTCTGCAGCCACCTCTTTTAGAACCTTAGGATGTAGACCATCAAGTCCAGGGGATTTGTCAGCTTTTAATCCCATTAATTTCTTTAGTATTTTTTCTTTACTAACATTAATTACTTTAAGTTCCTCACTCTCATTAGACCCTTGGTTCCCCACTATTACGGCTATGTTTTTGGTGTCTTCTACTGTGAAGACAGATACAAAATATTTGTTTAACATCTCTGCCGTTTCCTTATTCCCATTATAATTTCTCCTGTCTCAGCCTCTAAAGGACCCATGTTTACTTTTGTTACTCTCTTCCTTAATACATACTTGTAGAAGCTCTTACAATCTGATTTTATATTTATTGTTAATTTACTCTCATATTCTATTTTCTCCCCTTTTTATCAATTTTTTGGTCATCCTTTGCTGGTTTCTAAAACTCTCCCAATCCTCAGACTTACTACTCTTCCTGGCAACATTATAAGCCTCTTCTTTTAATCTAGTACTATCCTTAACTTCTTTAGTTAGCCACAGATGGATCACTTTTTCCATGGTGTTTTTATTTCTCAATGGAATGTATGTTCGTTGACAATTTTGAAATATTTCTTTAAATGCTTGCCATTGCTTATCTACCGTCACACCTTTTAATCTAATTTCCCAATCTAGCTTAGCCAATTGGCCTCTCATACCTATTTAATTGGCTTTATTTAAGTTTAAGACTCTAGTTTCGGACTTAAGTATGTCACTCTCAAACTCAATGTGAAATTCTATCATATTGTGATCACTCTTCCCCATAGCATCCTTTACTATGAGATTACTAATTAACCCTGTCTCATTACTCAAGGCAAGATATAAAATAGCCTGTTCCCTGGTTGATTCCATTACATATTGTTCTAGGAAACTGTTTGGAATGCATTCCATGAACTTGTCCTCCAGACTACCTTTGCCAATTTGACTTGACCAGTCTATATGAAGATTAAAGTCCCCCACGATGATCACATTACCTTTGTTACAAGCTCCTATTATTTCTTGATTAATGCTCTGTCCAACAGTATAGCTACTGTTAGGAGGCCTGTAAACTACTCCCACCAGTGTTTTCTGCCCCTTGTTATTTCTTATCTCTACCCATACTGATTATACTTCCTGATCTCCCGAGCCAAGATCCTTTCTCGCTACTGTCCTTATGTCAGCCTTTATTATCAGGGCTTTCCCCCACCTTCCTTTTCCATTTTGTCTGTCTTTTGCAGAGGCCACTGAGCACACCCTCCCTATCCTATCGCTGGCAATGAATCTACTGCCCCAGGATCAGCTACCTGAGAAGAGCCATGAGAAAAGGCTCAGGCTAAGCCATCCGGGGAGACTGTCAGTGACATAAGCTATCCCTTGGAGCACAACCTGCAGTCACACTGAACACTTAGGACTCTTGTTTTGCTGGCAATCATTGTAATGAGAGACTGAACTTCTAGACGCCAGGGATGTTCCAGTGCCTATCAATGGATATCTTTGGCCTGAACCATTGTTCGGTACATTCTGTCATCAATGTCGAGGCAGTTGCCCTTATTCACATGTAGCTTCCTATGTTCATTTTTGATGCTTTGACCACTCTGGAAGAGAGCGAGAGAAGGGGAAGAACCTTGTAAGATTTCCCAGAAAGAGTTGACAAAATTATTGGGGTTGATTTCCATCCCTGTTTTTGGGCAGGAACAGGATGGTATCAAATGAAAATTGGTGGGCAGAACTTACTGACTTGCTGCTGATCCATTTGCTGCCATTTCAAGCCTAAACATAGACAGCCTGAACTCCCGCCTCAAACAGTCAGGAGACTCATTAAAGTGTGTAAATCAAAGATCTGTGAATTAAAAGGACCATGATGTCATTTTCATTCAGTTTAACATGGTGAACGCTCAGTACTGGACCCAACCAGTACTATTGGGTGGTACAGGTCGGAAATGAACATCTCTAACGATATTTAAAGGGACGCTCACCTGCAAATAGTCAGCTCATTGGTATCTATGTTGAAGGAGCTTTTCTGAGAATGTTTTCTGGCTGAAATGTTGCTTTTTTGCCATTTCAACCATTCTCTTAACACAGAGAGGTGCTTGATTCACAAGAGTGACATTGGCCATCTCTTACTGGCTGCAGGAACAAGAGCAGCAGCAAAAACAGGTGGGGAGCTTCAACGAGGAACACATGGCCCTGCAAGAAATGCAGGAAAGAGGACAGCTACGCGCAGGCATCCTTACCCTGCAAGCCCAGACAGAGCTATCTGTATCTCAGTGAGGAGTAGATTGTGCTTCCTATGGGAGACTGTATCCGAAATCTGCAGAGTGTTGCAGCTGGAGCTGGAGCCCATGACCACAGCTGACACTACATTGACTCTGGCAGTTAAGGTTGACCACAGCCCTGAATTTCTATGCATCAATGACATTTCAGGCTGGAGTTGGAGACATATGCAATAGGTTATAGTGCACTCCTGTATAAAAAAGGTCACAGACGTGCTCTTTGCCAGGGCTAATGAATTCAGAGAATTACATAGAACCTACAGCAGAAAAACAGGCCATTCGGCCCAACTGGTCTATGCCGACGTTTATACTCCACATGAGCTTCCTCCCATTTAAACTGCCTCTTCTCACCCTGTCCCCAATATCCCTTCATTACCTTCTCCCTCATGTATGCATCAAACCCTTAAATGCATCAATGCTATCTGCTTCAACCACTCCATGTGGCAGCAAGTTCCACATTCTCACCACTCTCTGTGTAAAGAAGTTCTTGCTAAATTATTTATTAGATCTGTTAATGGCTATCTTCTATTCATGACCCTTGTTCTGGAGTCACCCACAAGCGGAAAAAGTTTCTCTGTGTCTACCCTATCGAACCGCTTCATAATTTTAGTTCTCCTTTTAATCTTCTCTTATCCAGCCTTTCCAATCTTTCCTGACAGCTGCATCCTCTCAATTCTGGTAACATCCTCGTAAATCTTTTCTGCACTTTCTCCAGTGCTTCAATGTACTTTTTGTAGCATGGAGACCAGAACTACGCACAGAACTCCATGTGTGGTCTAACCATGGTTCTGTCTCATTCCCCATAGACTCTAGGAGCTAGCAAGAAAGCGCTGTGAGGTTTTCAACCATTGCATGATTCCCACACTCCCACATACAAGGTGCCATCGATTGCACACATGTGGCCTCCTGCCAAGCAGTCTGGCACCTTCATGATTCCCAATGGGTTTCACTCCTTTAATGTCCAGCTGGTCTGTGACCACTGGCAATGGTTCCCATACGTTTGTGCCCTTTCCAGGCAGTTGTCATGATACCTACATCCTACGGCAGTCCAATATTACCCCTCTTTTTGACAAGGGGCAACATGTCACAGGCTGTCTGCTAGGGGACAAGGGATACCCTCTCCAGGCTTGGCTGATGACAACACTCCAAAACCCATGGATGCCTGCAGAGATCAGGTACAACAGCAGTCATGGCTTAACTAGAGCAGTCATCGAGCAATCCATAGGAGTCATTAAACAATGATTTCACTGCCTGAGAGAGTGTCAAGTGGACTACTGCCTCCTGCGTAACTTTTCCATTCAAGAGGCAGAGCTACTGTTGGCAGATGAAGAGGGCCATCTGCCACATGAAGAGGAGGAAGCTGCTGAGCATTAGCAGTGGCAGGTCTCCAACATCAGTCTGCCGCCAGAGCTGTACGTCAGCATCTCATTGAAATCACTTCTCCGAAACAACTCCTTCCCCCATCCCCAATACAATCTCCACTTCCCACCCAGAACATCAGCAGAACCCATCCATCTATCCTGCAATAAAGAATTTCCACCCCACTAACCATTATTCATATACATGTCACCTGGCTTTGCCAAGTCTGCAGCTACTATAGAAATACTCTGCTGACAACATCATAAAATAAAAAGGTTTCACACTTTAATCGTGCTCATAAATGCCAAAAGAAATAACAGTCATTCAGACATCATCCCATAATGCCTTTTTTATGTCTCTTTTCTCGTATTCTGCTACAACTACAAAGTACACCCCCATGGATTCAACATGGATTGCGGAAGGCAGCTAATGCTCAGTAGGGGGGCCCTGAGACCTCTAGGAGCTTGGGTCTGAGAGGGCCTGGCTGCAGACCAAGCACCTCAACTGCTGCTGGGGCAGTCTGCCCCAACTGGCTTTCTGGCACCATGGCAGGCATTGGTTGATGGGATGGCAGGGAGCAGGCATGCTGTCACCATGAGAGAGAACAACACGTGCCATTCCCAGTGTGCCAATGCCACTACCATGGGGCTGCAGCTCAGCACTCCCACTAATCTGCAGGAGAGCAGACTTCAGGAGATCAGTGACACCTTTAAAGCCCCTATCCATGTGGCCTACTAATCCCTCCAAGGTAGACCAGATGTTGTAGCCCAGAGACTGAACGGCGCAAGTTTGAGCATCCAATAAAACTGCAAAAGTTGGTGACACAGACTCCAGTTGTGAGGATCTGGTTGCAGCATCCATAGAGGTGACAACACAGTCCATGGTTGACTGCATAGTGTTGATACCTTGCGCCAAAGTTGTAGGTTTTAAGGAGTGACTTAAAGGAGGAGAGAGGGAGAAGGAGAGAGAGGTAGAGAGGTGGAGAGGTTTAGGGAGGGAATTCCAGAGCTTAGGGCCTAGGTAGTTGAAGGCACGGCCGCCAATGGTGGAGCGAAGGAAATCGGGGATGCGAAAGAGGCAAGAATTTTTAAGTGCACTATAAAGCTTGCCAGCGAGCTTGTGCATAATGGCACAGAGCATGGAGGAGTCCCGCTTCAGCTTGTGTGGGATCATCCAGCATGGCATTGAGAACATGCAGTCAACCATGGAGTGAGTGGTCAGCTCTATGAGCACTGCAGTGGGGCCCACAATGACGGGGCTTCTGGTGACAGCTCAGACAGCTTCACTGGGAGCTCAGACTGCTGCCATCGTGGCTCTGGGGTCTAGCATCTCCTCAGGTTTTCAATCCATGAAGGAGTGCATGGAGTGCATCACTAGACTCATTATTCTCTTGCAGAGCAGCAGCAGGGTAGAGGCGCATCCCCATAACAGCGGCATTGCCATCATGGGAGAGGCTTATGCTCTGCTCTCTCAGGATGACAGCGTGCCAACTTCCTTACCAGCCTCTGACCCAGTGCCTTTGTTGGTTCCACACAGCCAGCTATCCCAGACTGCCCCAGACAATGCCGAGACACAGCAGTCTGCAGCCAGGACCTCAAGGCCCAGAGCTTCTTGAGGTCACGCAACACAGCCAGCTCAAGTGCCCTCAGTGGATGATCAGCAACTTCCACCTCCTTTCTCCTGTGACAGGGGAACCATCTTGTAGGAGCACTGGAATAGATATACGAGCACAGAGGCCAGGCACTGAGTGACTGCGCTAGGGTGACTTCAGTTCATTAGCAAGAGAAGGAAAAATTGTTAAATCAACAATGTGCACAATGAGAGTTAAAGAAGACTTTTTTGAATTGAGGTTGGTCTTCATATTCACAGTTACGTAAGAGGAAGACCCTTGAGGTAGCCATACTGGAGAGCATTCAGAAGGAGGGTTTGCTTAGGAGAATCGCTCCTCAATAATTTGTTGCCATACAGTTCTAGCAACTGGCAGTACTGCTCAGCCTTGGTCTTCCTCTTTATCTTATTCTTCCTTGCTCCTTTCTTCATCTTGCTCCTGCATTAGTTCCTCATGTGGCAGCAGCAAAGCAAAGCTCAGAATGGCATAGTTGTGTAGCATGCAGCAAATCACTACAAATCCGGAGACTCACTGGGGCTATACTGCAGGACATTACCAGGTCGCCTATGGTTTGCTCAATGCTCGGCCTTGGTCTTTCTCTTCCTCATCCTCCTCTTCATCTTTGTCCTCCTGTGGCGGCTGCAAGGTATGGCTTTCTAGAGTGCATATTTGCGTAGTATGCAGCAAACTACTACAAATCCGGAGATTCGTTTGAGACTGTACTATATAAGGTCAGAAGTGGGGATGTTCACTGATGATTGCACAGTGTTCAGTTCGCAACCCCTCAGATAATGATGCAGTCCATGCCCTCATGCAGCAAGACCAGGACAACATCCAGGCTTGGGCTCATAAGTGGCAAGTAACATTCGCACCACACAAGTGCCAGGCAATGACCATCTCCAACAAGAAAGAGTCTAACCACCTCCCCTTGACATTCAACAGCACTACCATCACTGAATCCCCCACCATCAACATCCTAGGGGTCACCATTGACCAGAAACTTAACTGGACCAGACATATAAATACTGTGGCTACAACAGCAGGTCAGAGGCTGGGTATTCTGCGGTGAGTCACTCACCTCCTGACTCCCCAAAGCCTTTCCACCAACTACAAGGTACAAGTCAGGAGTGTGATGGAATACTCTCCACTTGCCTCGATGAGTGCAGCTCCAACAACACTCAAGAAGCTTGACACCATCCAGGACAAAGCAGCCCGCTTGAGTGGCACCGCATCCACCACCTTAAACATTCATTCCCTTCACCAGCAGCGCACCATGGCTAGATGATGCACTGCAGCAACTCGCCAAGGCTTCTTCGACAGCACCTTCCAAACCCACGACCTCTACCACCCAGAAGGACAAGGGCTGCAGACGCATGGGAACACCACCATCTGCACATTCCCCTCCAAGTCACTCACCATCTCGACTTGGAAATATGTTGCCGTTCCTTCATCGTCGCTGGGTCAAAATCCTGGAACTCCCTCCCTAACAGCACTGTGGGAGAAACTTCACCACATGGGCTGCAGTGGTTCAAGAAGGCGGCTCACCACCACCTTCTCAAGGGCAATTAGGGATGGGCAATAAATGTTGGCCTTGCCAGCGATGCCCACATCCCATGAATGAATAAAAAAAACTGAAGGACCCCTCCGGATTGGACCAGGCACCGAAACGTTTGCTTTAGGACACTTATGGTTTGCTTAGTTAGAGGCCTGGTTTGCGTATGGCTCTCGTTGTATCGCTGCTCAGCGTCTGTGCCAAGGTTCCTGACAGGAGTCATAAGCCAGGTGCAATGCGGATATCCTCTGTCTCCAAGGAGCCAGGCTGACACCCGCTGATCTGTGTCGAAGACAGAGAGGATTGAGGGCTGGCACACTATGAAGGCATCATGACTACTGCCAGGAAACCGGGCACAGGCCTGCATTAATCACTGCCTGTGGTCACAGACCAGCTCAACACTCGGAGTGGAACCCCACCCTCTTCGGGCCATCTCTGGAAGGATAGAATGCAGGGCAATGTGTGCATAGTCAATGGGACCTTGCACCTTGGGAAACCTAGCAATGCAAGCAAATCCGAGAGCTCGCTCCTCCTGATCAGCAGCAGCCTGCATTGGGAAGGTGATGTATTGCTGTCTTCTTGCAAAGAGAGCATCCATCATCTGCTTCATGGTCGTATGGATGTTGCTTCTGTCACCTGCTGTAGCCTGGAATGGACCTATGGCATAGGAGTTGAGGGGCACCATAACCTTCACAGCCACATACAGTTCTGCGTGTGCCCTGGTGTTTGGCTCCATTTCCTGCTGCAGTAGGTGACATAGGTCAATGACTGCCTTCCTTTGGAAGTGCAGCCTCCTCACACACTGCTCATCTGTCATGTTGAGGTAAGACATCCTGTTTGGGATGATTTGCACGTTGTGACGCCTCCTTAGCCCTTGCCTCATTCGCTGTCTTCTTTGAGCCTCCACAGGTCTGTGCTGCGGTGCTTACTGCTGCTAATGCTGTTGCTGCTGTTGTGGCAGCCTCAATGGTAGTCCAAGCAACATACCAATCTGTTCCAGTACTGCTGCAGCCAATGAAGTCAAACAGTGCAGCTGCAACCAAATGTCAGCTCTCCAACACCTCAGTTGTATCAAAAACTGCCAAAACTCAGCCAAAATATGGCTCCAAAAGTCCCCAGCAGCCAAACACCATTTATCCATAGACTTACCTGAATGGAGCTGGGGGGTCCCTCCAAATAACGTTGCTTCAAATATTGTTGCTTCAGCCTGCTTTCTGAGTATTCTTCTGAGTGGTCAAAACAATGAGCGAATAAATGCTCCCAGGCACCAAATTCCCTAAGGAGTCCTAATACAAGCACAAAACCCCTATGTACATAGTTAAATGAGGCCAACGTTCATGTCAGGCAGCTACTATGGACATCAAATGACCATCTTAATCAATAAGGCAGCCATTGGTTTTTGTGCACACTTCCGGCTCAGGATGTCCCACCAAGTAATTGGTAAGTGGAACCCCGATTTCGCTCAAAAACTCGGCAAAAAGCAAAGGAATTTCTACCCCATTGTGTCCAGTTTTGGGTGCCCTACTTTAAGGAAGGGTGGCAAGGTGATGGAGCGTGTACAGAAGCAATTCTCCAAGATGACCTGTTATGATCTGGAATACACTGCCTGAAAGGGAGGTGGAAGCAGATAGTAACTTTCAAAAGAGAATTGGATAAATACTTGAAGGGGGAAAATTTACAGGGCTACGGGGGAAGAGCAGGGGAATGGGTCTAATTGGACAGCTCTTTCAAAGAGCCCACAGAGGCATGATAGGCCACATGGGCTCCTTCTGTGCTGTAAGATTCTATGATTCTATGACACCGTAGATCAGAAGCATTAGTTATGAGAGACTGAACAAACGAAAGGGTCGATTTTAATGGCCCAGTTGGAGAAAATGGGGTGGTAGCTGCCCTAAAATGGCTGTGCTGCACTTACTGCCTCAATCCTGCTCAGATCCCGCCTGCTGCTGGGCAGCCCAGGTACCCACCTGAATCAGGCAGGAGCCTCAGTATAATGTGCATATCAGGGTCCTATAATGTATGTAAGTCCCCGAGGTAATTGCGAGGGGCAACTGGGCGGAACATGCGCCATGCATAGTCCACGCAGCGGTGAAATGAAGAAAGTGCCAAAGGATAAGTCCAGAATTATTTTGGGGCTCAGGAGGAGCAGGAATCCAACTTGTATCTTTTCAAAATAATGCTCCTGTATTGCAGAAATTCTGTTATGTGCACTCAATAGTTGTTCCAGGGTTGTAAGCGGATTTTTCGTTTACTATCGCAACAAAAGGGTTATCAATCCTTCAACAATAACTTCCACGTGATTTGGGGATGAGTGGTTATTAAACAACAAGCTTTAATATATTGACTCACAACAGTGTTATAATACAACCTTCTTCAGCATTACATTAAATGGCAAGCAATTAATACAACTTGGTTCCCCACAGACTCAAGGTGATCAGACTTGATGTCCATAGGCTGCCTTCTAGGCTATGGACTTCCGACTGTCCTGAGAGCTCTAACTCTTGGGAGGGAGCATGCCTTATCTTTATACTATTCAGCTGTTTTGTTCTGCATGTAAGCATCTCTGGTCTTATCATCTAGTCGTAAGTCATCACACCCACATGCTGACTCTGTGTTAAACAACTCGGGATCAATTGTATCATGCAGCGTTACTACCTCATCCTTATCTTGGCTGTATAAACAGTTTGTCCCTCTCAGGGATACGTAGGATCCCCTTATCTGGGTACCAGCCTACTTACGGCCTTGCATAGCACCACCAATGTCGGTCTCTTAGCAACCACATCCCTTATCTAGATATGGGCCATCTCTTGACCTTTGGGTGTTTTATAGTTCTGAAGTCTCATCATTCTCTTTCTTTTACAAACTGTCTTTGTTCACACACAGAGACACGACTCTGCCCCCTCCAACATCCACCCTCTTGCTAAAATGCTTGGAGCTATGCGAGATGGGATACTTGACCATGCTTGTTTAAACCATTTTCTTATTTCTCCCTCCTTTTGAACCTGAGTGAAACCACTCTGGTTTAATTTTCACCTTACCCCTTAACTTTCTTGTTGGTTTTGCCTAGGATCATCTTGAATTTACATTTTATTGACATTATATTTACATAAACATACATAACATATACATATTGCTTCAATAGCTCCCTTTTCTTTTATTTACTCATTCTTTTAGTTCCCTGTACTCCAAACTTGAGACAGCTCTTTAACTTGGCTGGCTGTTTTCCTCTTCAATTTGGTATGGGTTTGTTTAAGCAACACACATATGATAAATCACCAGCAACAATACGCAACATTGTAAAATAACTAACAGTTGTGCACCAATTCATACCCAGGGGTATATCGATATATTATTTACATGTTCCCACCATGATTTCCTTCCTGGCCCCTCAATTTCTTTTGCCAGCTCCTGATATTCCTGATGTAACTGGTACAGATGATTTACTGAGATCTCGGTTCATTCTATAATCTCCTTTATTTTAAGTGTCGGGGGGAAATCGGATATCCATATCAAATCAACAATTTGTCAGTTGCTGAGAGCGTGCCAACGTCCATTGTGAATTTAGTAAAACCATGCTTGGTCACTGGTATTGGGACCTCATGGTCTACCTTGGTTCAAAACAAAGAGGAGTGGATGACAGGGCATCTGAGGGATCCATACTCAAAAGAGGTCGCAGTTGTAACGACACAATAGTGTCCCTACCTGACATAGTATGTTTAGTTTGTCTCAGGTGCCAACTTGTTACAGACATGGTACAATTGGGGGTTTCTTTATTCCACGCAAATCCACATGTGGTTTATTAGATAGGATGTTTCTATTAGATAATATCGACACAACCATGTGTCTTTGATCAAGGAACATCCTGCCATGTCTGGCACTGTCCATGTTTCGCTTACGGTGGGAAGGGGTGATACTCCTTAAGAATTTGCCCTTCCAATATGTAGGGGGTGGTGGTGTGTGTCAGTTTCACCTCTGACTTCTGAGCGGTCCGAATCGCTCCCACTCCCTTGGGTCTAGACCTTGGACTTATTTGGGGGTTGTGACAAAAAGTGCAGCAGACAACTAGTTTTGGTGCAAGAAAAACTGGGTTTATTGAAGTCACAAATGAACTTATGACATTAGGATTACACTGAGATTATACAGACCTACAAAAGTACACTTAGTTAAGAATGGGGAACACACGGCATAACGAGGGAAAATCACGCCACTAATCCCCTTACCCTTGTCCCACCCCCAAAACCTAACTAAATTGAACTAGGAGAGGTCAGGGATCATGCTCACCAACCAGGGTTCCTTGACAGTTCGAAATCCAGCCAGGTAAGCCGGTTGCAGTTTTGGGGTGCGCTCTTTGTGTCCTTTGGGGCCTGCCATCCCCACGTGGTCCTGGTTTATGGAATCTGCGAAGGTTCTTCAGTTGGTTGGAGTCCGCTGATGCAGTAAGGCGGGTTGTAGGTGGTCGATCTTCGTGGAGGGCTGCGGTTGCGGACTTATTGTCTTCGGTTGCGGCCTTATTGTCTTCGGTTGAGCCTGCCACACCGTGCCCCTTGCCATGATGTTGCCTGCGGGCCTGCGAACCTCCGGATCTCCTTCCTCCGCTTGGCTCAGCTACCTCTCCCTGCTTAAACTCTGCTTCAACCTGCTTACAACCCTGCTTACAACCTGCCCCCTTCGTAACTGGTGGCCCAGTTATACTGTTTTTCGAATTTCTTATCTGAGCGCCAAATCTTTGTCTGATTTAGGTGGGCTTCTTCAGGTGATTATGGTTTTCGCCTTAACTGTTTTTTTTTTATTCGTTCACGGGATGTGGGCGGCGCTGGCAAGGCCAGCATTTATTGCCCATCCCTAATTGCCCTCGAAAAGGTGGTGGTGAGCCGCCTTCTTGAACCGCTGCAGTCCGTGTGGTGACGGTTCTCCCACAGTGCTGTTAGGAAGGGAGTTCCAGGATTTTGACCCAGCGACAATGAAGGAACGGCGATATATTTCCAAGTCGGGATGGTGTGTGACTTGGAGGGGAACGTGCAGGTGGTGTTGTTCCCATGTGCCTGCTGCTCTTGTCCTTCTAGATGGTAGAGGTCGCGGGTTTGGGAGGTGCTGTCGAAGAAGCCTTGGCGAGTTGCTGCAGTGCATCCTGTGGATGGTACACATTGCAGCCACAGTGCGCCGGTGGTGAAGGGAGTGAATGTTTAGGGTGGTGGATGGGGTGCCAATCAAGCGGGCTGCTTTATCTTGGATGGTGTCGAGCTTCTTGAGTGTTGTTGGAGCTGCACTCATCCAAGCAAGTGGAGAGTATTCCATCACACTCCTGACTTGTGCCTTGTAGATGGTGGAAAGGCTTTGGGGAGTCAGGAGGTGAGTGACTCACCGCAGAATACCCAGCCTCTGACCTGCTCTCGTAGCCACAGTATTTATATGGCTGGTCCAGTTAAGTTTCTGGTGACCCCCAGGATGTTGATGGTGGGGGATTCGGTGATGGTAATGCTGTTGAATGTCAAGGGGAGGTGGTTAGACTCTCTCTTGTTGGAGATGGTCATTGCCTGGCACCTATCTGGCGCGAATGTTACTTGCCACTTATGAGCCCAAGCCTGGATGTTGTCCAGGTCTTGCTGCATGCGGGCTCGGACTGCTTCATTATTTGAGGGGTTGCGAATGGAACTGAACACTGTGCAGTCATCAGCGAACATCCCCATTTCTGACCTTATGATGGAGGGAAGGTCATTGATGAAGCAGCTGAAGATGGTTGGGCCGAGGACACTGCCCTTGGGGCGGTTGTTTCATTATTTCTAATGGGCTTGCATAGTGTTTATCGTTGCCTTCCTGCACCCGTAACTAGTCTTGAACTGAAAGCCATTGTATATGTGAAGTCTTGATGGGCTTGCATAATTTCTCCATTGTTGCCTTCCTGCCTTAGTAGTTAGTAGTGATTATTTATGCAAGGTTTTGATGGGCTTTAGTTTCGTGTAAGATGAAGTCTTTCTCTGGGTTGATTGTTTTAAAGGGATGAATGCGTATTCTGTCTACTCTCGTTGTCTGGTTTCAGGCAACAATCCACACTGCACCCAACAAGCCCGGGCATGTCAAGCCCCAGGCCCTTATGAGCCTAACCTCCTGTCTGCAGGGTTCCACATTTAACCCAGCAGTTGGGTCCTCTGCAATAAAAGTCCAAAAGTCATATCCTTGTTGATGATATGAAAAATGTGGGAATTTTGAGAACCCTTCAAATACCACAATTGATTCTACTGCCCATACCTTTTTGGATAGGTGGGCCTCCAAGTTTGGTAGTGCAATAACCATTCCTACCAGACTCTTGGCCTTATCATGACACTGATGAGATGTAGCCCATTCCCTGCCCAACCTCCTTAGTTCACAGATGGGATGCGTGGAAGCAATCAGTTTCCATTTCGCGAGCTGTTCTCCTGACACAAAGGTGGGGATATTGTTGTTCTCGATATCATCCAGTCCCAGTTGGGACAGAACGAATTCCCCATACACGCTACAAGCAACTCCTTTTGAGGCGTCACTTGAAGCCTGGGCATCCTCTTTGATGACTATGTTAATTTTGTCCTGGTCATTTGACATTAAGTCAGTCATTGAGAACAACACCTGTCTAACCTCCCCTCCCTGGTCATCTAGCATTTGGTTTTACCTTCAGCAAAGTTCTTTTAAGCTGCCGTTGCAGTTTCTCATCACTCTCCACTAGGGACGTGATGTCCATCCTATTCCACCTAGCAGTGCCCCCCATGGCTCCAGCACCCAACCATTCGGCCACTCCCTGCCTTTTACAGGGTCAGGAGAGAGGTAGAGCAGAAGACTGGTTAACCTCATTTGTTGTGGTGGGGGCGGGGGCTGGAACTCGATCCAGGGAGTTCTAGAGCATGCGCTCTATCAACTGTTTGTAAAAGGTTACATATGTCGGGTTGCACGGAATCTCTGGCACAGGCACATTATTAAAGTTAAACATCACCGGAAATATTTCATATCGCACATCATTAAATAGATATTGTCCCGTGTCTCAAGCTTTTAGTCCATTAGTGGGGCAGGTGTGATTCTGGGTCATCATCCTTGGTACCTTGTACTTTCATATTGATAACTGTATAGCATTTAGCTTTATGCTCCACATATCATAGCACGACCCGGTAAAGGGGGTTACACTTGGCCTTTCGCTATTACATCGACGGGTATATGTGCCCTTTTTAGTTGACCAGAACTGAGCCAACATAGTTTGTGTCCTTCCTGAGCTGGGATCATGTTGTTTCCTATCCCAGTCCAGTTGGACCCTCCCTGTCCCCTTTTCCAGAATATGGGTGGTGGCTGTACCTCGGCCGCTGTGTCCAATGATGTTACAGCCGAACATACAAAAGAGCAGCTGCATAAAATGCATATCCCTTGTCTTTCCGGCATTTCATAACTGGGCCTAGTCATTGATATGTTGCAAGTAGAGTTGCAGGACTACCTGCCATTGGTTACAGTTTATAAAAACCATGATCATTCGGGGCCAGAGGTGTTAGTAAAGGCATTGCCTCCTTTTAACAAGAGCGTACATTGGTATTCTCTGCCTAGGTATCCACGGCCAATGTATCTTCCGTCCTTATTGACCCAGCCGGTTTGCACGTAGCTGTTTGTTATCAGAAAAATCATTGTTGTTGCTATTATCATCCCTCGGACTCCTATCCTTCTCGTGGCGGTATTTCTCTGCACAGTTGGTGTATCAGCCGCTTTGGGTTGTTTGTCGTACCTGGTTAGATCAATTAGTAAATATTAGTATCAGCGTAGATCATATTTACTTGTACTGTTTACTGAATCGGGGACTGATTAACACCCTCTTTATTTTCCTTCTTGATTTCAGTTGAGGGGGTGTCACGATGCAGACATAGTCACCGGAGGCAATCCACTGTGGTGTTGCCGTGGGTCAAGCTCGAAGCCGCAATGTTTATTATGTTCATAGGCTCAGGGTGCAGCCACCATTCGTCTGCAGTTTCCAATATCATGGTGCGTGTGCTATCTATCTGACCTTTTAGTTCTGAACCTTGTAAGATTTTAGTTGATGGATGTGGACCCACCAGTCTCCTGCTTTCCGGTTTTGGCCTTGACAGTGCATTTCATATACACTGGGGCTGACTTCATCTACTACGGGATAGGGGCCTTCAAATTTGGGTTGCCAATGGCCTTGAGACAGGTAGATGCGGATCATCACCTGGCCTCCTAAGTTGACTCCCATAGTGTTGGGTTCTGGATGTGAGGAGGGACCTGACCCCGGGCAAGCCCTAAGTTCCGGGCCAATTGTTTGGCCCAATTGCTTCTGCAGTTTTTGCATTCTAATGTCCATTTCCACCCCGTCTAATTGAGGCTGGGACATATGGTCCGCCGTCCATACTTCTGGCAGGCGCATTTTGCGGCCAGTCATTATCTAATATGGACTGTACCCGGTACTTTTCCCTGGGGACCTCGGATTGTCTTAAGAATCATTGGCTAATGGGTATCCCATTGTGCGCCTGATTCAGATAGAGCCTTTAGCAATCGGTTTTTAATTATGCGATTCATTCGCTTCACATACCCTGAAGCCTGGGGATTATACGGGATGTGAAATTTGGTATTTGTGCCCAAAATTCTGCAGGTCTCTCTCATCACCTGTCCAGTGAAGTGAGTGCCTCGATCAGTTTCAATTATGTTGGGCAGACCCCATCGGGTGAATACGTGCTTAGTGAGTACTTTAGCTGTTTGAATGGCTTTAGCCTTATTAACTGGAAAGTCTTCTACCCATTTGGAAAAGCAATCTACCACCACTAAGGTGTACTCTTTGCCTTGTAAGGTCCTTTTTAAAGGTCCAATTTAAGCAATCTGCAACGTATCCCATGGTCCTGTGTGAGGTGTTAAGAAGCTGGTGGTACTCATTTCCCTTTTTAAACTTGGTCTTTTCAGCCTTGGAGCAGTCGTAGCATTCTCGCCTCTGACTCAGATGATTGTGGGTTCAACCCTCCCTCCATAACCTGGGCTGATGCTTCAGTGCAGTACTGAGGGAGTGCTGCACTGTCAGAGGTTCTAGGCCTGATTTTAACATGGTCCACTTGGCAAGAATCGGGTGGTACGAGCACTAAAATCTAAATGCTGCACTTGCTGCTCCAATCCCACTCGTCACCACTTTGCCCAGGACCTGTACAAGGGTGGCCCAGGCATCCGCCTGAATCAAGCGGGAGCCTCACTAAGTTATGCAAATCGGAGTTCTATAACGTACATAGGTCTCCAATTGAAATTTCAAGGTACAAAGCATGCACCGTGCACGCTATTCCCATTTGCACTAGGCGATGAGCAGCTAAAAGGGACCACTGGAGGCCACTCACAACACAGCCCAAGGAATATCTAATCTTTCTTGGTGGGGTCAGGAGGAGCAAGAATTTTCAGGGCGGGGGCGGGGCGCGGACTACCCTCATCTTTCTTTCTCTCTGTTCTCCCTCACAACACAACCTAACCCTTTCTTTTGTTTCAGCTGCTGAGCAGGCCTACGAGAGTCATGCTGCCACGAGACTACCCGCACCAGTAACTACCAATGCAGGCAGCACCCAATATCCGTATTGCCTGCTGATTAGAATGATTCGTGCAAGCAGCCAGTGCTTCCCATACTATTCAGTGGCTGCACGCCTATCGTGGGGTCCAATATCGGGAGTCTAGGACACTACTTAAAGATTGCCAGCCCATCTTAAGGGAGAGGTACGTTCTGGTTGCAAAAACTGTGCAACAAGCTCTGGAAGAAATGGCTGACGGAAGGAGCAAGCAGGTTCTAGAGTCTCTAATGCTGCACTGGAGACCCTTGGTTCAGGTTGTAGAGCAGAAGCAGGAAGCCCTCCAGGTAGCTGCTCAATAGGCAGTGGGAAGAGATCACTGAGGATGTCAACGCCAGGAGCATTGCCCCAAGAACAATAATCTAACAAGAGTTGTTAAGGTAAGAAGACTGCTAAAATACTTTCTCATCAGAGTTGCACTACTCACAGCCTCATTGATTACAACACTCATAGCACTCTCGACACCGCCCTCCCCACTACCCTGCACTGTCCTGCAATCACTGCACCACACTTCACTAGACATCCTTCTCCTCATGCTCACACACTTACCACTATTACAACCCTCAATTACCCATCACTCACATCTCACACACAAACTGTCAGCTATTCCACCATGACTGCTACATTCTCCAAACTCCTCACAAGACTCTCACTAACACACTTCCGTTTGTTTTGCGGGAGAATGTCGCACACAACAGCAGACAATAGGCTGCCACCGGAGGAGAAAGAGCCCGTCTGCACACCCTCTTCCCCCCTTGAGGAAACCATCCTGGCAATCATGGGAATGGCAGAGTGGAGGCTGTGGGCACTGGTGACGCTGGAGGAAAGGCTGCACAGGGTTTCTTTATACCTAAACCTCTTTCCCTCTCCTGACTTCTCCCTCACCCCACACACTCTGCACGACAAGCTGCCGATGATTTCAACACCCATTTCTTTCTCTCTGCTCTCCTTCGTACCACAACCTTGTCTCATTCTGTCATTTCAGCTGCTGAGAATGCCAAAGCCCACAGCCAGTGCAGCAAGAGGAGCACAGTGTTCCTGAAGATGCACCACCACTTGATCTGACTGTCGCAAGCACCAGCTCAGATAGTGACACCATGCGGACTTTAGAGTCTAGGTTAGAGGAGGGAGCTGCATGTCGTGACTCACCGGGCACAATGTGCGAGAGCAAGGGCAGGGGAATAGGACGCCACAGGTGCCAGCTTGCCGGAAAGTGAGGTCGCAAACTAATTCTGCTGCAGAGGACTCAGATGCTGACTTTGAGGGCCCAGCCTACCGAAGAAGACTCATGGATATACATCGGTAAATGCTTCGTGCACTGAACAGCCTGCCAGAGAGCTTGCATGCAACATTGCGTAGCATGGAGGAGTCCAGCTCGAACTTCTCTTAAGGCTCTGCACAGAACATGGAGACCATTCTGTCCGACATGGAGTTTTCAGCCTCATCAGCGCCACAGTGGAACCCACCATGATGGAGTGTCTTATGATAACTCTACTATGGCTACTATGGCAGAGCAGGCCCACAACAAGAGCTATGCTGCCAGAAGAACCATTATCGAGCAAACAATCGACTTACAACGCTTCTGCTGCCTGGACTATTCCAGAGGACCTTTGCAGTACACCCCTGAGCGGGTATCCAGTTTTGTCATTGTCTGCTGCGTGCTCCAAAACTTCGCCATCACGAGGGATGAGTCTTTACCACCACCTGGGCAGCAACAAGTGCAGGAGGAGAAGCAGGAGCAGGAGCAGGAGGAAAAGCAGGAAGAGGAGGATGAGGAGGAGCAAGAAGAGGAGCAGGAGCAGGAAGAAGAGCAGGAAGAGGAGCAGGAAAAGGAGCAGGAGCAGGAAGAGAAAGAGGAGCAAGAAGAGGAGCGGGAAGAGGAGCAGGAACAGGAAGAGGAGGAGGAGCAGGAAGAGGAGGAGGAAGAGCAGGAAGAGGAGGAGAAGCAGGAAAAGGTGTAGGAGCAGGAAGAGGAGGAAGAGGAGGAGGAGGAGCAGGAAGAGGTGCAGGAGCAGGAAAAGGAGGAAAAGGAGGAGGAGGAAGAAGAGGAAGAAGAGGAGGTGGAGGAAGAGCAGGAAGAGCAGGAGGAACAGGAAAAGGAGCAGGAGCAGGAAGAGGAGGAGGAGGAGGAGGAGGAACAAGAAGAAGAGGAGGAGGAGGGAGCAGCAGGAAGAGGAGAAGGAGGAGGAGGAGGAGCAGGAGAAGGAAGAGGAGCAGGAAGAGGAGGAGGAGGAGGAGGAACAGGAAGAAGAGGAGGAGGAGGGAACAGCAGGAAGAGAAGAAGGAGGAGGAGGAGGAGCAGGAGCAGGAAGACGAGCAGGAGCAGGTAGAGGAGCAGGAAGAGGAGGAGGAGCAGGAAAAGGAGCAGGAGCAGGAAGAATAGCAAGAGGAGGAAGAAGGGGAGGAAGAGGAGGATGAGGAGTAGGAAGAGGAGCAGCAGCAGGAAGAAAAGGAGGAGGACGAGGAGAAGCAGGAAGAGGAGGAAGAGGAGGAGGAGGAGCAGGAAGAGGAGCAGGAGCAGGAAGAGGAGGAGGAGAAGGAAAAGGAGCAGGAGCAGGAAGAAAAGCAGGAGCAGGAAGAAGGGGAGGAAGAGGAGGAGGAGCAGGAAGAGGAGCAGCAGCAGGAAGAAGAGAAGGAGGAGGAGGAAGAGGAGCAAGAGCAGGAAGAGAAGGAGGAAGAGGAGGAGGAGGAGGAGCATGAAGAGGAGCAGCAGGAAGAGGAGAAGAAGAGGAGGAAGAGGAGAAGGAGCCAGGGAGAAGAGGAGGAGGAGGAGGAGGAGGAGGAAGAGGAGCAGCATCAAGATGAGCAGGAGCAGTAAGAGGAGAAGGAGGAGTAGGAGGCGAGGCAGCAACCACCAGTGACCCTACCTGCCAGAGCTCACAAGAGACCAACTCATCGAGGAACACTTCACATGCTGCCCCTTAGCATCAACACAACATCAGCTTCCACATGTATATTGATGACACCCAGCTCTACCTCACCACCACCTCTCTCGACCCCTCCATAGCATCTGATTTGTGAAGATGCTTGTCCAATTGGATGAGCAGAAATTTCCTCCAACTAAATATTGGGAAGACCAAAGCCTTTGCCCACTGCCTCAGTTGTTCTGCTGCTGAAACCCTCGTCCATGCCTGTTACCTCTAGACTCGACTATTCCAATGCTCTCCTGGCTGGCCTCCCACCTTGCACCCTCCTTAAACTTGAGTTTAAACTTGAGCAGAGTCAAAACTCTGCTGCCTGAATCCTAACTCGCACCAAGTCCTACTCACCCATCATCCTTGTGCTCACTGACTTACATTGGCTCCCTGTCCGGCAATGTCTCGATTTTAAAATTATCATCCTCATTTTCAAAGCCCTCCATGGCCTCGCCCCTCCCTACAACCCTCCGAGATCTCTGCGTTCCATCAATTCTGGCCTCTTGCACATTCCCGATTTTCATCGCTCCACCACTGGCGACCATGCCCTCAGCTGCCTAGGCCCCAAGCTCTGGAATTCCCTTCCTAAACCTCTCCGCCTCTCTACCCCTCTCTCTCCTCCTTTAAGACACTCCTTAAAACCTACCTCTTTGACCAAGCTTTTGGTCATGACCTAATATCTCCTTATGTGGCTCGGTGTCAAATTTTGTTTGATAACGCTCCTGTGAACCGCCTTGAGGACAGCAGGTACCTTTTCCATGGCCACTCGCCTGGGACTGCAACTCAGCACTCATACTGCTATAACATTTTGGAGGGCCCTGTCGACATTGGCCCCCAGAGCCAAGATAGCAGCCATGTATGTGGCGATAGCAGACTGTGCTGCCATGGAAGCTGTCCGAGCTATCAGCAGAGGTTCCATCATGGTAGGTGCCATTGCGTTGTTATTGGTCTATGTTGAACAGAATGATCTACATGCTTTGTGCAAAACCTTGAGACAAGTTGGAGCTGGACTCCTCCATGCTCCACGACATTGTGCGCAAGCTCTCTGGCCGGCTGCTCAGTGCATCTAGCATTTCCTGGTAGATGCCCATCAGCCTTCTACAGTAGTCTGGGCCCTCGAATTCAGCATCTGAGTCCTCTACAACAGAACTAATATGCAACCTGTGGCTTCCTATCCCCCTGCTCTATCTCCTGCCCACTTGTGCCCAGTGAGTATGTAGATCCCTTCTCTAACTTGCCCTCTAACATCCCCGGGGTGCCACTTTCTGAGCTGGTATTTGCGAGAATCAGATCGAGTGATGGTGCATCTTCCTGAAGGCTGGGTTCATCTTCTTTCACTGGCACAGGGGCTTCCACATTTGCAGCTGAAATGAACGAGAGGGACAAGGATTAGCTTGTGGTGTGAAGGGAGAGCAGAAAGAAAGAAGTGGGTGATGAAAGTACCTGCAGCTTGTCTTGCAGAGTGTATGGGGTGAAAGAAAATTCAGGAGGGACAAAGGTAAGAAGAAACCCTGCGCGATATCTCCTCCAGCGTTGCCAGTCACCATGATCCTGACTCTGCCCCTGCATGATGGCAAGCACACTTTCTTCGAGGGGGAAGAGGGTGTGCAGATGTATTCTTCCTCCTCCTGTGCCAGCCTGATGTCTGAAGTTGTGTGCAACCTTCTCCTGCAAGAAAGAAGGGAGTGTGTTAGTGAGAGTCTTGTGAGGTGTTCCGAGACTGTGGCTACCGTGGTAGACTAGCTATTAGTCAGTGTTTGAGATGTGAATTGTTGGTAAATGAGGATTGAAATAGTGGTGAATGTGTGAGTATGAGGAGCAGAAGCTGTAGTGAATTGTGGTGTAGTGATTGTAAGAGAGTGATGGGAAGTGGGGAGGCAGTCTTGTGAGTGCTGTGAGTGTTGTGATTAATGAGGCTGTAAGTGGTGCAGCTGTGACCACAGGGTAAGAGAACAGTATTTTTACCTTAATAACTCTAGTTAGATCATTGAATTTCTTCTGGCATTGTAGCATGTTGTCGTCAACGTCAACAACAACAACTACGACAACACATTTATATAGCGCGTTTAACACAGGAAAAGGTCCCAAGGCGCATTCCTGCATGACGGTAATGATCAGGCAGCATGAATATTACGTGTTGCCTGAGTCACTTGCAACAGGTGCGATAGAATTTCTAGACCCATGTCTTCAGAGGCTGAGGGGCAGCATGTACATGAGAAATAGAAGGGGACCAAGGATAGATCCTTGGGGGACTCCATCGGTAACGGTGCAGGGGTGGAAAGGGAAGCCATTGTAGTAGATTCTCTGGCTGTGCTTGGATAGGTAAAAGTGGAACCAGGTGAGGGCAGTCCCACTCAGCTGGACAAAGGAGGAGAGGCATTGGAGAAGGATGCCGTGGTCAAGCCTGAGATGGCAGCAGGGATGTAGCAAGGTAGAGGAATAGTGAAGGCTTGGGATAGGGATTTGGGGGTGCAAAGTACCCAAAAAAAAGGAATAAAAGAAGGAATGACTGGGTAACAAGATGGGCAGGAGTACGATCCAAGAAGGGTAAAGAGAAGAGAATGAAAAAGGGAGATAGAAATAATCGGCTTGGGTCCAAAGCAGCAGTCAAAATGAGCACACAAATCGATACAGAGGAAATTCAGGTTACATAGGCATGGCAAAGATTAGGTTAGATATATCCTGGTTATAAACAGAGGATAGGGAAGAGACAATGGGCTCGAATTTAGCAGGCCTGCGGGTTCCCAGCGGGTGGTCCTCCGGGAGCGTGGTCAACACGCTCGGCGAAATTAGTGGGTTGCCCACGCGATCGTAGCAGGCAACACACTAATAGGAATCAATTACCTGCTCCTCCGGGGTCCACGGCGCTGGTCTGCGCGTCGGGCGGGCTGCGCATGCGCATTACGATCTGTCAGCTGGAGGCTCTCTAGTTAAAGGGGCAGTCCTCCACTGACAGATGCTGCAACCAATGGGACAAATTGCAGCCTGGAGCAGCCCAGGGGGAAGGCTGCTCCCAGTTTAATGATGCCTCACCCCAGGTATCATCAGATGGGGTGAGGAGGAGGGAGAGGACAGAGATCTTCCCCCCGGCGGGCGGGAGGAAGTGGCCTGCCTCTGCCACCAAGAAGGCCTGGCTCGAGGTGGCAGAGGGGGTCACCTGCGCCACCAACATATCGCCCACCTGCATACAGTGCAGGAGGCGCTCCAATGACCGCAGTAGGTCAGCCACAGTGAGAACACGAAGTCTTTCCCCTACACTCCGTCTGCCACAACACTGCCCCCACCCCACATCTCCTTCGGCACCGCCAGCACTACTCTGTCACATCACCCTTCATACCCACTCAAACCCCATCCTCATCTTAACTCCACCTACTCACCTCGCCAGTACTCATCCTGCCACTAACACGCGACCCAATCCTCATACAAACTCATTGCTACATCCCATACTCAACCTCTCGTGCATCTCCCTCACGGCCAGCCTCACTCAACCTGCCACCACCTGTGCTGCAGCCACAGGGCATGCATCACATATGTGCAGTAGGCAGCGTAAGGCAAACGTGTCGTGAGCATGAAGGGGGTGCACAAGGGTGCCTGAGGGTTTGTCCTGGGTGTTACCTATATTGAATTTCAGAGCAACAAACAGCACACATTATATTGACACCACCACTGCCATGTCTCCGCGAATCCTGTCCGTTGTGTCCAATAATGCCCGCTCCTGGGTATCACTATGAGGACCCACCACTGATGCCACCCATCGTGTTACTGCAGAGTAGGTGCAGGTGTATTTGCAGGGCTCTTCCGCGCAGACGACTGAGAGACATCGGCGGTGTAGCCGGCTGCACCCTGGAAGGATGCGGAGGAGAAGTTGTGGAGGGCAGTGGTGACTTTGACAGCGACAGGTAAGCAGTTGGTGCTGGGGCCAGCCAGGAGCAGCTCGGCATGAAAGAGCCTGCAGATCTCCACGACTACATGTCGAGCGAATCTGCGCCTCCCTGTGCACTGCTGCTCGGAGAGGTCCGGGGAGCTGCGCCTCAGTCTGTGGACCCTGCGGCGAGGGTAGTGCCCTCTGCGATGCGTCTCTCCCTGCAGTAGCCCTCCCTCCTGCTGTGCAGGTGGGCGTGCAACAACACCGTGTTGGGGGGCTCCACGTCTCTGCGGCGGACGGCGTGGACTGCGAGGCTGCTGGGGCTGGTCATGCTCTTCGTCCTCCGAGGGTGTCCATGCACCACCCATCTGGCAGGTGTTGGTCTGAGGGGTTGTGCAGGGTAGGTGGGTGGTTCCTCGCACTAGGGCTGCGGTTTCGTGTCGGTCTGTCCTCTGGCTTGGCGGGGGGTGGTGGAGGGCAGAGGTTGCCTTATGTGACGCAGTGGCCTCCTGCGTGGGTGAGGGCTCTCCCCCGTGGAGTGCACCTTGGCACCTGCCACAGGCTGCTGGCTGCAACACGCCTGGTTGGAGAGAGACTGTTTCCCCCAGTGTGGGAAACTCACTGCCTTGAACCCAAAATCCCACACTTCCTCTTTTGACAGCTGCTTCAGCTCATTAACTGACCTCAACAGGCAAGGTAAGTACTCTCAAGTGGAACCCCACTGGCTTTAATTGCCTGCGGGACTCCCACCAGCGGGGCTTGCGTGCGCAGCCCCGCACGTCAGCGCGGTACCCGGAAGTGGGCGGGATTTCGGCGCGATCCGGTCATGTGACCGGATATCGGGATTTTCGGGGCCCCCCCGCTGGAAACCCGCAGGTAACCCGACGCGAAAATCGAGCCCAATAAGAGAGAATCTAGATTGTAATAACACATTTTTATCACAAAGGAAATTCTATCCATTCTCCTTCACGAAATTCATGCTGGAGAGGAAACTATTAACATGACCATTGCTTGTCCTCTCTAAACATGCTGTATAACTTTCCCGAGAATTTTAGCTGTTAAATGAAACAAATGAATATTACCAATTATTATTATTTTTAGTGATCTCTCACTAAAGGGGGGGGGGTGTCACTTTGAGGAATTAGAATTCCTTTCCATTTTGCATCAAGCAAACCCAGGTCAGGCATAGCACAAGCGAGATGTGAAGCAAATATTCTTCCAGTCTGTCACAACAATCTGCCTCATGCAGATTTCAATTTCCTGCTTGAGCCAATCTTGCAACCTCTCCAAATGAAACTACCAGTTGCGCTAAATTATGGAGAGTTTTGCAGAATGGACACACATCCACTAAGAACTAAGCTGACGTAACCCAAGTTCATTTCACGTCGGCTCCATACAGTTAGCCCATAATTCTAAGCTGGAAACTAATTCATGAGGTAAAGCAATTAGATTCTAACTGCTCAGTCCTTTATTTTGTTAATTAAAGAAAACATATTCCAACAACTGATAAATAAAATCAGAAAATCTTATTTAACAAAAAATTACATTCAATATAACTAATATTAAGAGATGATTTTTTTTACTATTATATTTGTAATCTATTTAGTTCCAAACAGAAGGCACAAATAATTGGATAACACAAAATGCTTAGCAGTTATAGGAATTGTTTTTTCCTGTTTGATAATGTAATATAAACATATACACATACATCCACATATGTATGACTAGTACGTCTCACAGAGCAATGCTCCCAAGCTGAGGCATGGAGGTTCAGGTGTAAGTTCAGGAGTCCAGGCTGAGGCAGAACATGGAGCGAGGAGCAGGACGATTTTACAGAAGTAACAACAACCAGTATTATACTGAACTGTCGAGTTCAGTATAATACTGAGGAAGTGTTGCATAGTCAGAGGTGCTGGCTTCTGGATAAAATATTAAACTAAGGCCCCACCTGCCTGTTCAGGTGGATGTAAAAGATCCCATGGAACTATTTGAAGAAGCTCAAGGGAATTCTCCCAGTACTCTGGCTAACACTTATGCCTCAACTAACACCAGAAAAATAAATTAACTAGTCATTTATCTCATTTCTGTTTGTGGGACCTTGTGTGCATATTGACTGCTGTGTTTGTCTACATAACAACAGTGAATACACTTCAAAAGTAAATAATTGGCTGTGAAGTGCTTTGGAATATTCTGAGGACACAAAAGGCACCCTGTAAATGTAAGTTATTCTCTTATCCTAAGCTATCCTCTGTTTTTTTCCTCCAATTCTGGGTTTCTTTTATTTTGTTTCATTTTATCATTTATTACTCAACCGCACACCATTCGCCAAGAAAGCGGACAGACAAGCAACCTGTTGGTAGTCTTTGGTCAGTGTCATTCTGCAGCTCGTTTGTACTCTGAGCAAGAGTTGCCTAAAACAACCCACCTTCGAAATCCCTCTCCCGTCCCAAAAGGTAGCCCCTGTCTTCCAATAAAGGGGTTAACGCTTGTTAGAATAAGGGACAGAGCAATACCATACCAACACATTACGTATTGGTACAGGATTTTCTAGGCTAATATTGTTATCACATATCCTGACAATTGTCCTTAGTGTCTTTCAAAATACCCCAGTTTTGCAGTTATATCAAACATTATTGATTGGTTGGGTTGATACAAGTTGTCGATTCAATATAAATACAAGTTATAACAATTCTGATCCAAATGTCTAGGCCAACTATTTCTGCAAGAATTACTCTCTTTATATACAGTATGTATATATATGAATCATTCTCCCTATATACAATATATATACGAATCACTCTCTATATATGGTATATATATATGTATATGAATCACTCTCTATATACAGTATATATATATATAAATCATTCTATATACGGTATATATATGAATCACTCCATCTATATACAGTATATATATATGAATCACTCTCTCTATATGCAGTATATATATGTGAATCACTCTCTATATACAGTATATATATAAATCACTCTATATACAGTATAAATATATGAATCACTCCTTATACAGTATATATTTTTTTGATAGTGACGCATTATTGCAGCAAAACACGGTGGGGGAGGTTAAAGTTTCCAATTTGGGTGCAATCTGCAATTGGGAGCAAATTGCGCGTGAAAATTGCGCCAGCTGGGTTACAATTTGAGTTACTGCTAAAATGCATAAACATAATCACAAACATTAAATCTTTCATGAATTAGCGCAATTCAACAGTTATTTTTTGTAATAAAAAATATTTATTGATTTATTTAAGAGTGGTAACCTGATGAAGTTTTATTAATACAGCTGAAAATGGGTTTATCACAAACAATAAGCACTTCTAATAAGAGTGTCTAATCCTCCACCTGAGTAACCTGATTTTAAATCACTGAAAATGACTTAAAAATCTATACTGAGCCAATTACTACTTTCATTTGTGTATACCCAGTCAGTTTATTAGTAAATTAAATACTGTTTTATGTATAAAAACTTTTAAAACGTGCCTACTAGGGTCAGTGCGCCTATAAAAATGAGCTCAATTTGAAGACCCTCCTCGAATGGCCACAGACAGGCGCAATCAGCGGAAACTCGCCATCCTCATTATGAGGTTAAGGGACAATGACCAGTTTTGTGGGCGAGGTCAATTATTCAGCGCAATAATTTTTGACCTAGCACAAAAGGTCGCGGAAACTCGAATTACGCTGGACGTACATTGAAATTCCTTGATCTTCTGTGCTGATTCGGCCAGATTTCGCTGATAAAACCAGCACGATCTAGCGGAAATTCAACCCCACGATACCTAGTAATCAGAATACAGGGATTTAAATTGAAACATTTAAGATGTGGACACTTGTACGGGATAAAATTATTTTTATTTCGGGTAACTTGTAATTCCCATTAACCGTAAGGGGGCACTACTGCTGTAAAATGTGGTTTAGGACAACTGAAGGTATTTTTCAAAGACAATATCATTCTAATTAAATAAATACTTCAGTATTTGATTCAGTGAGAAAAATGGGGACAACATAAAAAAAAGTATTTCACTTAAGTCATTACCGAGATCCGAATAAATAATCAAACGCACTACACTTTGTTTATTCTGCTTGGCACGATCAGAAGTAAACGTTTAATAAACTTGGTCGCTATGTTAATCTTGAAGAAATATACTTGTTACTGGCCAGCAGATGGCAGAATAGGTTTGAAAAAGAGAAAAACAATCCGAAAGGAAACAGGAAAGGCTGCAATTATTTCCAAATATCCCGCATTGGAGCTTGTGGTGACCAGTCCCTAAATAGACTGTGAATAAATCACGATACTCTAAAAAAATAAACAGCAACGCGGTTTGCAATAGTTTAGAGGCAAAATCCTGTTCATATAAGTCCGTCACTGCGATTACATTCAGACACAAGCGAGGTCTTGCGTGTTTGCTCAGGCTGTTGCTGGATGAGACCGTGATGCTAGACTTGGTTCTCTTGTTATAAATCACTCGGTATGATCTTTCAGATTGCATATTAACTTTGTACTACCTGATATTCTTTTACAGTGCGTGCCATGTCTGTTTTATCAATGATTACAACACCGTTAACATTATCAAAAAAAAAACTGACCGGTAACAGAACTCCTCACGTGTGTAATTCCACTGCTCTATGTAGATGAAAATGATATTTTAATAACATTAAAAATTAGCGACCAATGTATGGACGATGAAAAAAAATAGCTCGACATGGGCAAGTCGAATTCTTGTGAATGCCGAAGTCTAACTGTTAGAAGATTCAATACTTACATAGATATGCAGGTTATAAATGATTCACAATCGCTTAATCTGGCTAACACAAAATAATACTACACTGTTCAAACCACTGTGCTTTTAACCTAGCAACTTTCAAAATCCTACTTCGGACTGCGTTGTGCAAGATACGCATTTTACCATAGTTGTTGAAGCAAATAAACTTGCAAACTGCTTTGTGATAAATACAATTGAATTCGGCAGAGTTCACTTTGTACTTCCATTCATTCACTCTCTCTCTCCACACACACACATTTCCGTGTATATATATATATGTATCAATAAAATTTGAATGTTATACATTGTTATACGTTGGATCCATACAGATGACAGGAGATAAAACCTTATTCCCATCATTCTCAACTGCAAACTAATTCTGATTTATGAGGTACACAGTAGGAGTAGGCCATTCAACCCCTCCAGCCTGCTCCACCTTTCAATTAGATCATAACTGATCCGCACCTCAACTCATGTTACCTGCGTTTGCTCCATATCCCTTCAAATCCTTTACCTAATAAAAATCTGTCCATCTCAGTCTTAAAATTTCAATTGACCCAGCATCCACAGGCTTCTGGGGAAGAGAATTCCAAACTTCCACTATGCTTTGAGTTATGAAATGCTTCATGATTTCATACCTGAATGGCCTAGCTCTGATTTTAAGATTGTGCCCCCTTTGTTCTGGAATCCCCCACCAGAGGCAATAGTTTCTCTCTACCCTATTGATCTCTTTAACATTTTAAACACCTCAATTAGATCATCTCCCAACCTTCTAAACTCAAGGAAATATAAACTCAAGTTTATGCAACATGACCTCATAATTTAACCTTCTAACCCTGGTATCATTCTGGTGCACCTGTGCTGCACCCTCTCCAGGGCCAATAAATCCTTCCTGAGGTCTGGTGCCCAATTGATAAATAAAATTGGAAAATCTAATTTAACAAAATTATGTTCAATATAATTAATATTAAGAGATGATTTTTATTATTATATTCCTAAACTATTCAGTTCCAACTGGGAGGCACAAATAATTGGATAGCATTAAAATGCTCCCGATATTCCCAATGCCACTTATTATTTACTGACTTCAGTTACCACAGGTTACAGTGTATTGTGAGGGCTGAGCGCCCATCCAGATCAAATCTAACTTCCACCTTCAAAGTGACGTTTCTAAAGCTGCGAAAGCCTGTTCCCGTTTTTCTGACACAGTTTCGTGCAAATGAAAACCAATTCCCTTTAAAGAATAGTTTTTTTTTTGTCGTGTGTTTGAGAAGAGGAGGGCATCTCATGGGATTGGACGCAGTTTCCTTCATTTCACAACGAAATGAAAATAGCTATTGGAAAAGAAAACTGACTAAAGCTACAATATACACATAGAAATCTAGCAAAACAATCCGTTTCGTTCCAATTGAGCATTCGTCTTATTTTGATTATTAAATGTTGACATAGGTTTGGGAGAAAAGTAAACGTGGACTTTCTGAAATTTCTGCAGTGAGTGGAAAACGAAATGAACGCAGAATTCGCCCAAATGATAGAATGAGTGTTGAGACGTTCGAGATTGTCACGGTCGGCGCAGCCTATAAGGTAAACCGCCGTTTCTTGTAATTTGGACTGAAACATTTCACTGTTATTACCTTTATCCTACTCTTGCTATCCAGATGTCCCTATACCAGTCTTACAGCCGTGGTTCATTGCGTAAAAATGACTCAAACAAAATTTCAATTTGTCATTAAAAATGCAGCAGGTGTCATACTGGATATCACGTTAATTACTAAATTTAATTTTAAATCGATATATCGATTTGGTCAGTGTAGGGTGGAAACCAAAGAAGTTCATTCTACTAAGCTTCTATCGTCTCCAAATTGTCCTCACAGAATTTGCCTGCTTATTCTAATCATTGATTGCTGTCATCCTTTTAAAATACCAGTAGATCTAATGTATCCAATATCACCAAATTATCTCTCCTTCCTTGTATTATTTGAGCTTGAACTATTTCAAACACCAACTTGAGATTATAAAAAACGACTCTGGTAAAGGTTAGACTTTTGTTGAGCAATAATCCCAGTCTTCGTGAGCCTGAAAAAAGGGGCCGATATCCTTAAAACAGACAACGCCGGAGTGCTTACCCTCTCAGAATTGCAAATACATTGTAGATAAGAAGTTATTTTTTTTAAAAAAAGTCTATCCACTACTTATATATTACATTAACTGAGCTCAGTACCTTTTTTTTATTGATATGGCAGTTGTTAGGTTCTGGGCCCTATCAAGCGATGCGATTGCGAATTACAGCCGCCCAACCGAGTAGCAACAGTTATAGAAAGCGGAATGAAGTTAAAATTTCGTGTAAATTGTTATAATCCAGAATCAAGTTCCAGAATGCTTGCATTCCTCCGAACCTCTCTATCGGCTTCCTGTTAGAAATTAATATTTTGAAAACCTCGGGAGACTGAATAAAATGGGGAGAAATACGAAACAATTGACAAACTGACAATGCACACGTTTACTGTTGACAGCGATTTCGTTATTCGTGCATTGTTTTAATGTAATTTTATAAAGTCGGCGCGGTACTATATTAAGCATTAACAATCTTATTGCGGTGTTTTGAATGGGAAGAATGCATTGAGTCGGTGGCGGTGGCGCTTTGCTCTGGCAGATGGCGCTTTAGTCCTGGTTGTGTGTAACGTGTTGCCTCTCGCTGACGTGCTGAGAAAGGGCTGATCACACCAAGTGGAGGCCCGATATGGTAATGACTGAGGTTGGGAGGGTTTTTTTTCTCTTAAACGATCGATGTGGTTCGAGAGACGAGCAACAAAAAAAAAAGATGAATGGACCAGGTCTGGTCAAATGTCACCCAGACGGAAAAGCGCGGACCAGGAGAACGAAGACGAGGAGAAACCTTTTGAGTGCGGTTTGAAGGAGGAGAAATAATATAACCTGCTGATGACTAAGTGAGGAAAACAAGAAGGAAAAAAAAAGAAAGCACATGCTTTACTGCTCCTCGTTAATTTCATTACTTTTGGTCAATTTCAGCAACCTTCGTCAGTTACACTTTAGCCTGCGTCGAAAACATGAAAGGATTTTGAAGAGAAATCGATAGGTTTCATTACAACATTGACATTTTGCTTATTTCCATGAACCATGAAGGTGGGATGTTTCTTTCTTTTTCTCTACTTCGCCAGCGGCATGGGGCGATCGCAAAGTCCCCCTGAAACCATCAACATCGCCATCGTGCTGCCTCATAACAACACCAAGTACGCCTGGGCTTGGCCGAGGGTCGGACCCGCCATCCAACTGGCCATCGAAAGGATTAACAAGGACGGGGAGCTCCTGAAGAATTACGTCCTCACCTACAAGTTCAAGAGCAGCGAAGAGAACGGCAAATGCGCCGATTCCCTCGCCCCCTTGCACGCCGTGGACCTAAAGCTGGAGGACGACCCCGATGTGTTCGTGGGTCCCGGGTGCATCTACACCGCCGCCCCGGTGGCCAGGTTCGCCACCCACTGGAGACTGCCCCTGGTCACAGCCGGGGCATCGGCTTTCGGCTTCTCCGCCAAGACGGGAGAATACAACACGACTATCCGGACGGGACCGATCTATTCCAAACTCGGGGAATTTACCAACCACATCCACGAGATCTTCAACTGGACCTCGAGGGCGGCCCTCGTTTACCTGGACCTCAAGTCGGATGATCGTCTTTTTTTCTTTATCACGGAAGGAATTTACACCTCTCTGGAAACCAAGTTTACAAACCTCACGGTGAATTACCACAATGTTGTGGTGGAAGAGCTGGACCATACGGCTATCATAGATATTGTACAATTCATTAAAGACAATGCACGGAGTAAGTGGATTTACAGACCCCACCCCTTGTATGAAATGTGGTAATAGTAAAGTGGTTTGGTATTGTTTAGGATGCGACGCCGCACCATTATATATATGAAAATGTTTGCCCAATTCTCGCTTATTCCCCAGACTCCATGTTTCAGAGGGGTGAAGTCATCAAATGATCTAACATTTTGCATCCTAACAGTTAAGGCTACATTTCTCTCTCCACGGTGCAGTCTCTTGCGTTTTTAATAGACATTTACTTTTTAAAAAAAATAAGCATCATATTGTGTTATTTGATTTCAATC
The DNA here is from genome assembly GCF_035084215.1 of Heptranchias perlo. Classification (NCBI taxonomy): domain Eukaryota; kingdom Metazoa; phylum Chordata; class Chondrichthyes; order Hexanchiformes; family Hexanchidae; genus Heptranchias; species Heptranchias perlo. The sequence goes on along the minus strand of NC_090325.1, from coordinate 53,100,515 downwards.
CTATTTCCCGCGGACCCTTTTTTTCATTGCGGATTATTTGAATCTGATTAAACCATCCTTTTTTTGACCGCGGTCGTAACTTCTTTATCCCGCCGGAGAGAGAGATTAACGGGGGGGGGTTCGATTTAAGAAATTGTCCTGAATTTGACGGGGTAGATTGTTGCAAAGGGTTCAGTGCAACATTGACACTTTAACTGTTAAAAGAACGCAGTTCTGACTCTTGGTGTATCACACCAAATAACGTTTATGATGGCAAACCAGAATACAATGTACGATGTAAAAACACATCTGTAACACATCTGCCCAGCCAGAACTATCCGTCAGTTGAAAACAGTAAGGAAGTTAGCCTTTTAGGAGAAATTACTACACAATTGGATAGCGTTATAAGTGGAAATTCTATGAATAATAATGTGCGAAATCGACTCAATGGTGTTGATTCGTACACTTATTCGAATCTCAAGACCTACAAACTCTGGAACAGGTGTGGTGTGTATATTGTATTGGACATGCAGATAGTACAAAATTAGATGTGAGTTCTGGAGCACGAACGCTGACTGCAGATACACACAAGTGCCGTCGCCTGTTTTTACAATTCGCCATAATCCATTTGCAGCAATAAATAGTGAAAGACACAACACCTACATCAACAGCAAGCAGCGCATTGCCTGCAGGAGCGTGTGAGCACCGATTAAAAGGCAGCGAGGTCTTCGCCGTTAAATAGTGCTCACAATGTGGCTTCCCTTTGTGTACAGATCTCCGCGATATTAACCTTTGCACCACCTGTTTGACACAAAACGATTAACCTGGATTTTAAAAAGCTAAAATACAACGTCATGCCTGAAAAAGTATTTTGCTTAATATCGGTTTCGTTAGTTTGAAGGGGTAAAGGACCATTTATTGGTCTATTGAGTGTTTTGCTGTGCACAAATGACTCTGATTTACACAGTGTCTCTCCCTTTTTCTTCCAGTTGTGTACATATGTTTCCCTTTCGAAGCTTTTCGTCAGATAATGTTCTACGCGCAAAAAGAAGGACTGACGGGGGGAGACTATGTTTTTTTCTATGTGGATGTGTTCGGAGAAAGTCTAAAAGTGAAGTCATCGGGAGAGTCCTACAAACCTTGGCAAATGAATCACAACAGCGAGCCCGTCCTCAAGGAGGCTTTCAAAGTACACTCATTTCTTTCAATTCATTTCAAATAATCTAGGAGATAGTTTGCCTGTGTACTTAAAAAAATATATAACTGTATCTTTCCTGTTAGCAATCTTTGTGCTGACAAGTAGAACTGTCTTGTACAGTTTGTAAAAGTGCAGTTTGTAAAGGGTTATGCAGATGCTTTATATAACGTGGCGCTGCCGTCTGTTTTTACCTACAGTAAGCAATAATAATAACAGCAATGGCCTTTAAAAGTCAACATAGGAACGGGAGTAGGGCATTCAGCGCCTGTTCCGCCATTCAATCAGATCATGGCTGCTCTATACCTGAACTCCATTTACCCACCTTTGATCAATATCCCTTGGTACCCTTAACTAACAAAAATCTATCAATCTCAATCTCAGAAAATAATGAGAATGAAGCAAGGACGTGCATTGAATAAAATATTCGCTTTGCTGTAAGTTTTCTTACGACCCTGTTAAAGCACGGGCAAATGAAAATTACCGTTTTGATGGACTCACATCCACTCACAAGAAACCTATTTGCAATTCAGAAAAAATCATCCTTCATATTTTGTTAGCAACACTCCCTCCTCAAAAAGAGATTACATTAAAAGTTGCTCAAAATGTTGAAATTCCCAGTTTTTATGACTCTGTGGTTTCTGTGTTCTTTGTGGAATGACGTTTAAAAAGTTGGTTGTGAAACGAGTTGAGTCTCCACAAAGCATAATCTTCGTACTCTGCTCTTCATCCCACAAACTGCATGGGACCTGCTTGGGGATTTATAATGAACTAAGACTAAATGGGACGTTGTTGCTCTGCTTTTTTGTTTCAGTCTGTGATGATTATCACCTACCGACACCCAGAAGAACCGGAATATTTGGAGTTTCAAGAAGATTTACGGAGAAGAGCCAAAAATGTGTCGAGTGTGGATCTGGACAACACTCTGGTAAGCATCCGCTGGAATACAGTACTGGAAAGTCAGTTACTGGATACAAACGAGAATGATTAATTAGATAGATAGATAGACGGACAGATCAAAAGATCGATTGATCGATAGACAGGCGGAGAGAGAGATAGAAGACGATGATGATAGAGAGATAGACAGACAAACAGTACTAATATATAGAAAGATCCTTCACTCATTTTCCTTGCACTGAAGGGAGCAACTAAAGAAGTTAGATTCTGGCAGTTATCTGGCACAGGGACCTGCGACCAATGGTGATTCTGGTCATACTGCAGTGTAAACACTGGACGTGCTTCACGTTTCATTTAAGCACAGAATATTTATCACATTTCAGATTCATTTGTTTACTTTCATTTGATCTAATGACCTGTGTAGTAGATTGGTGTACTGCTATCTTGAAGTGACGGCATATTACTGCTATATCGTTTTAGGAGATAAAAATACAGTTGGTTTAAAACAATGTCGATCTAGGAGACCCGTTGTAACCAATATAACGCCAATCATTTACTACGATGTTTACTTCTCTCGCAGAAGCGATGATTCCTATAGGAAGGCTGGTAATTGCAGACTTACAATGCAAAATCTGCAGACTTAAAGACAATTCAAGTAACGACGTTATTAATGGCTGGCAACTATATCATTTTTGGCTCTAGACCAAATTTAATTTTCTAATTATCATTGTTAAATTCCCACACTATTCAGATTAATATTTTGGTACCTCTATATTACACATCAAGTAAAAAGTAAACATGACTGCAGCCAATCCCAACTGTGAATGCTAATCTTATTTTTCTGTTCAGACTGTTTTAGGAATTTGATTTGTGTTGACGCCAGCAAAATTATTATAAATGTGTGTGTGTTTTAAACTTTGATTTTCATAGAGGACTTGTCTATGACTTTAAGTTCATTTTATTTCTCTGACTGTATTCATTTTATGGAATGATTTACAACACCACATTTAATTACACAATATGCCACTATGTAACCAAATGCATACCAAAGACTATGGTCATTTAAATTGGTTAATTTGGATCATGACATATTCTGACTCACTTAAGGGACTGAACATTGTTTTGAAACAGATTGAGAAAGCATTTGGCATTTTATTTCAGCAAATAGAAGTTTCTGCACCCTTTTCAATGTGGGTGATTCAGATTTCACCCTTTTCTGTACTTTGCTACCAAATGTTTGTTTTCAGTGAACACCAAAAATTTAGTGTTACAACAAGAGCAGTCATGTGACCTTATATGCCTTTGGGTCAAATGTCATCCATATCTTTATTACCATTTATCTGCTCATGAATATGAAGCTTTAGCAGTTTATATCATTAACAATAGTAAAGCAGCTTGAAATAGAATACTTCCACGTTTTTGTTTCTAATGATATAAACTGCTAAAGCATCATATTCATGACTTACAATGTATTCAGAACCCCTCAGCCTAATTACTGCTTTGTACTTCAATATTAACCAACTGTTAGTCAGTCACATGTAATGCATAAATAGTAAGCTGCTTCTAAACTACAACACCTGTGATGTGATGTTTAATTCTTCAGCCTGTGTCACATTCAGTCACTTGTTATGTCCAATATAATAACCTTTAATAACAAATATAATCAAATAATATGTAAAATGTTGTGTATTGTGTAAAATGGCAAACACAAAGGAGTAAGTGAGTTGAAAATTATAGTCCAATTTCATGGTCAAACAACTTTTAGAAATCACTTAGGTTTTCTTCTCTCAATTTACTATGTCATCTAGACCATCCAAATGTATTACAACAGCTTATATTATTCTGCATTCCCAGTCAACATCTAATGGAATCTTATGCCATCTCTAACATGTAATCCCATATTTGCCACCGCAACTACCAGACAGCAACCAGTGACCTCATATTATTAGTCATCGCAGTTAGCTGTGGCTCCCTGATGTTTAGCAGGTAAATCACATGCTGCTGGTGTGATGCACTACTTGTTTATCAAACAAACATTTCAGCTGACCTCTGCAGTTTATTGTACCTAGTGGCAGAGTTTTTCAAAGCAATATTCTACTTCCGATGTATTGGGCAAGATGATGTTTCTGCTCCTTTAACCAGGAAGTGGACTATATATGTAATGAAGTTAATGTCATGTGCTTTATTTACCAACTTGCTGAATTTATTGGTAATGCTGTTGCAAAACTTGATGTAATATAAAGTTGAGTATTTGGAATACCTGATATTTTGTTTCCTGCAATTTTGTTGTCGCTACCTCTGGAATATCTTTGTATACAATCATGTTTTTAGTCAGTTAATTCAATGATGCGTTGTATCATCCTATAGTCATACTTACATTTTATAATCAGTTATTTTCTTTTTTAAAAAAGCAATTATGGGATAACTGAAGTATGAAGGAGTGTTTGGAGTATTAGTGATAAAAGATTTAGCCCAGGATTAGTTATGTTAATCATATATATATCAGGATAAAAATTAAGTTTTTTTTCATTTAGTAGATACCTTTTTCAAAAGTAACAACATCAGGATATAAGTTCAGCTTCCACAAAAATATCAAGACTTTTTTTCAAACGTTATAAGCCTAGAAATGACTGTTAGAAATAATAGTGAATGAACACATAACATGTTAACATCATTATAATAAATAGGTTAACACTGCTGTTAAAACAATAGAGAAATATCTTATGAATATATTTCATACATAAATGTTGCAAACAGTAACTTCAGAATAAATATAGGTTAGTTTAACTGTTGATCTATTTGGATTCAAAATGTAATTCTAGGCTCATCCCTAATAGACACCTGGCTATAGCCATTGCTGCAAAAAAAAAGTGAAAGAATTGAAATTAATGTCATAGATTTAAAGAAAGTGGAGTCAAATCTTACAAAAGTAAATGATGCTTAGTAGCTTTGCGATGCATTCTCCAGAGAACAGCTGCCTTATCTTCCTGCACGAGTACTATTGGCAGCTCTTGAAGGATTAAGTGCAGGCTATGAAACTTTGCCCATTTAGTACAAGTAAACAATAAATCAAGTGGAAGATGAATAATCTGCATTTGAACAAATACATTTTTTTTCAGTGGTGATTATTTATTGTTTGTCCTTTTAACACTGGTATTAGATTTTGCTGGATTGAACAGCTCAACCACCTTCAGTTACATTTAGCTAGCTGACATAATCCTGTGCAGACAATTAACAGATGGTTTACTGTTGTTGGGGGCCCCAACATGTAACAATTCATTGTTTTTAGATGGCATGACTATTCATTTTGGGGAAAAAAATGCAACAGAGCATCTTTTGTCTTTTTATAATCACATTCTTTAGTTTACTTTAAAAAGACCACCATTGGAAATCATTCACTGTGTAGAACAATTTTTCAGGCTATTAACCTCCTGCTTCCTGTTACTGTGCTTACATTACCTGGATTCCACATTTCATTATAGAGTGTTTTCAGATATTTCCCGATAGTTTCTGATAACCACCATTTTTTCTAAATGAAAGGTGGTTAAAACTTCAGTACTTGTTCCATTTTTTCTCCAAATAGTCACTACTTTTTAAATGTCATCTTGGCAGTTGGTAGCACTCTCATCTCTGAATCAGAAGGTTGTTGTTTTAAGCCCTGTATTGGATTTGAGCACATAATCTAGGTTGCATTGTCGGAGGTCTTCTCTTTTGGACGAGATGTTAAATTGATGCACCTGTTCAGATAGACGTTAAGGCCTGTTGGAATACCTGAGAACTTTATAAACTTAACCAGGGTCATTTTTGAGAAAGCAGCTACACCAGCCCACATTCTGAAAACATTCAAAATATATTGGCCAAGGTGCAGAGCTGTGCACACATCTGTAAGCGCGCATGTGCAGAGGTCTCTTCTGGTGTGCAGATGTGATTCATAATCCACAGCATAACCCGGATGTTGGCAGCTGGGAATTGCACTCTCGAGCTATTGATCTTTAACTACCAGTGCAGCACAGTCTGCTCCTGTTAATTCAAAGCTGCTTAATTCAAATTACTGGGTAATTAAGGTTTTTTTAGTGCCCAAACAACTTTGAATTAACAAGGGTAGATTGTATAGCCACAGTGTTAGTTCATACTCAGATAAACATGAAGTTTTAATGCTGCACCTTTTTCTCTTTTGGTTTTGACGCCGATTCTAAATAAATCAGAGTGCACAGATCACTGATGATTATTTTATCAAATGAAATAGTTAGATTTTTATTTTATTTATTGTGAAACTTAAGTTGAATGACCACGGCAGAATGGCACCAAGGATGTAAAGAGTAAAAACAAGGAGGACGTTATTCAGGAAGTACTGATTATGTGACAAGAAGCTTAGATTATAAAATTTGAAATTTATAGGAGGAGGGAGGTAAGTGATCCTGTGGGCGAGGTACCCTGTCTACAGCACAAAATCAGAATATCACCCTATTGAGTCAGGATGGGTTATTTGAGCTGGTAAAAGGAAAGAGTATTTCTGTTTATTTTACTTTTAAAATCCTTCGACAGTATATTACACATATTTTCTTCCGTAATAGAAATTTAAAGCCCGATAAGCTTCTAGAAATGTCAGCCCCATATTAACTGAATGTTAGGGCAAAGAAAGTGTTTCGAGATAACCTATTTCAGTTGGTTTCTGAAGGCATCTCATAAGGTGAAGCACGAGTATGAATGCTTTCGGGACAGTTTCTTAGAGCAGTATGTTCTGGAGCCAACCAGAGAGCAGGCTATTCTAGATCTGGTGATGTGTAATGAGACAGGATTAATTAATGACCTCATTGTAAAGGAGCCTCTAGGTAGCAGTGATCACAATTTGATTGAATTTCGCATTCAGTTTGAGGGCAAGAAGAGTAAGTCTCAGACTAGTGTTTTAAACTTAAATAAGGGCAATTATGAGGGCATGAAGACAGAGCTGGCTAAAATGAACTGGGAACTTAGGTTAAGGGATAGGTCAGTAGAGTCACGGTGGCAGACAGTTAATGAGCTATTTCATAACACTCAGCAAAGATACATTCCGTGAGAAAGAAAGACTCTAGGGGAAGGACTAAGGAAGTTAACAATAGCATCAAATTGAAAGAAAAAGCATACAATTCCCAGAAGATTAGTGGCAGGTCAGAAAATTGGACAGAATATAAAAAACAGCAAAGAATGACTAAAAGAATAATAAGGAGGGAGAAATTAGAGTATGAGGGAAAGCTAGCTAGAAATATAAAAACAGATAATAAGAGTTTCTACATGTATTTAAAAAGGAAAAGAGTAAGTAAAGTGAGCGTTGGTCCTCTAGAGAGAGAGTCTGGGGAATTAATAATGGAGAATAAGGAAATGGCGGATGAATTGAGCAGATATTTTGTGCCCGTCTTCACTGTAGAAGATACAAATAACATGCCAGAAATAATTGTGAATCAAGAGGTGAAAGGGAGGGAGGAACTTAAAATATTTACAATCACCAGGGAAAGGGTTCTGAAAAAAATATTAGAACTAAAAGCTGACAAGTCCCCAGGTCCTGACGGACTTCATCCTAGGGTCTTAAAAGAATGGCTGCAGAGATAGTAGATGCATTGGTATTAATTTTCCAAAATTCCCTAGATTCAGGAAGGGTCCCACCAGATTGTAAAATAGCGAATGTAACTCCTCTATTCAAGAAAGGAGGGAGACAGAAAGCAGGAAACTACAGGCCAGTTAGCTTAGCATCTGTCATAGAGAAAATGCTAGAATCTATTATTAAGGAGGTTATAGCAGGGCACTTAGAAAATCTCAATGCAATCGGGCAGCGTTAACACTGCTTTGTGAAAGGGAAATCGTGTTTGAATAATTTATTAGAGGTCTTTGTGGAAGTAACAAGCAACATGGATGAAGGGGATCCTGTGGATGTGGTGTACTTGGATTTCCAAGAAGGCTTTTGACAAAGTGCCACATCAAAGGCTATTACACAAAATAAGAGCTCATGGTATAGGGGGTAACATATTATCATGGATAAAGGATTGGTTAGCTAACAGGAAACAGAGAGTAGGCATAAATGGGTCATTTTCAGATTGCAAGATGTAACGAGTGGAGTGCCACAGGGAGCAGTGCTGGGGCCTCAACTATTTACAATCTATATCAATGACTTGGATGAAGGGACCAAATGTATGGTTGCTAAATTTGCTGATGACACAAAGGTAGGTAGGAAATTAAGTTGTGAAGAGGACATAAGGGGCCCGATTTTAGCGCCGGGTTTCCGGTGCGTTCTCGGCGGGGGGGCCTCGAAAATCCCGATATCCAGGTACGTGACCGGATCGCGCCTCGATCCCGGCCACTTCCGGGCTCCGCGCTGACGTGCGGGGGTGTGTGCGCAGGCCCCGCTGGTGGGAATCCCGCAGGCAATTAAAGCCAGCGGAATGCCACTTGAGTGTATTTACTTTGCTTGTTCAGGTCATTAAATGACCTGATTCAGCTGTCTTATTAGGAAGTGTGAGATTTTACCTTCAACTGAGTCTGTTTCACATACTGGGGGAAACAGTCTCACTCCAAACAGACGTGTTGCAGCCAGCAGCCTCTGGCAGCTGCCAAGGTGCATTCCACAGGTGGGGGGGGAGAGCCTTCCCCAACGCAGGAGGACACTCCATAACATTGGGCAACGCCTGTCCTCCACCACCCTCCTCCAAGCAAGAAGATTCACCGGCGTGGAAGTGCAACCCCTGTGCGAGGACACACTTTTCTACCGTGCACAACCCCGCAGACCTACACCTGCCAGATGGGTGCTGTGTTGACATCCTCGGAGGACGAACAGCATGACCAGCCTCAGAAGCCTCGCAGTCCACGCTGTCCGCCTCAGAGACATGCATCCCCACAACACGGTGCTGTGGCACATCCACCTGCACAGCAGGATGGAGGGCAACCGCAGAGAGAGATGCGTCGCAGGAGGCTCAGCTTCATGGACCTCTCTGAGCAGCAGTGCATACGTAGGCTCAGAGTCACTCGCCAGGTAGTCGCCGACATCTGCAGCCTCCTTAATGACGAGCTGCTCCCGGATGGACAGAGCAGCATCTTCTTACCCGTCGCCATCAAAGTCACCACTGCCCTCAACTTCTTCGCCTCCGGATCCTTCCAGGGTGCCACGGGGGACATCCCCGGTGTCTCTCAGTCGTCTGCGCAGATGAGCCCTGCGAATACACCTACACCCACTCTGCAGTGATACACTGGGTGGCATCAGTGGTGGGTCCTCATAGGGATACCCAGGAGCGGGCATTATTGCACAAACCGGACAGGATTCGCGAAGACATGGCACTAGTGGAGCCAATATAATGTGTGATGTGAGTTGTTCTTTAATTCAATAGAAGTACGAACCATGACAAACCCTCAAACAACCTTGTGCATCCCCTTCATGCTCACGGCACGTTTGCCTTACGCTGCCTACTGCACATATGTGATGCATGCCCTGTGGCTGCAGCACAGGCGGTGGCAGGTTGAGTGAGGCTGGCCGTGAGAGAGATGCACGAGAGGGTGAGTATGGGATAGAGCCATGAGATTGTATGAGGATTGGGTTGCGTGGTAGTGGCGGGGTGAGTACTGGCGAGGTGAGTAGGTGGAGGTAAGATGAGGATGGGGTTTGAGTGGGTATAAGGGGTGATGTGACAGAGTAGTGTTGGCAGTGCCGAAGGAGATGTGGGGTGGGGGCAGTGTTGTGGCAGATGGAGTGTAGGGGAAAGACTACGTGTTCTCACTGTGGCTGACCTACTGAGGTCATTGGAGCGCCTCCTGCACTGTATGCAGGTGGGCGATATGTTGGTGGCGCAGCTGACCCCCTCTGCCACCTCGGGCCAGGCCTTCTTGGTGGCAGAGGCAGGCCGCTTCCTCCCGCCCGCCGGGTGGAAGATCTCTGTCCTCCCCCTCCTCCTCACCCCATCTAATGATACCTGGGGTGAGGCATCATTAAACTGGGAGCAGCCTTCACCCTGGGCTGCTCCATGCTGTAATTTTTACTGTTTGTGGCAGCATCTGTCAGTGGAGGACTGCCCCTTTAAATAGAGCGCCTCCAGCTGACAGATCTTACTGCGCATGCGCAGCCCGCCCGACGCGCAGATCAGCAGCGGGGAACCCGGAGGAGCAGGTAAGTGGCTCCAATTATTGTGTTGCCTGCTGCGATCGCGCGGGCAACCCACTAATTTCACCGGGCGCGTTTTGAACGCGCCCGCAGGCCTACCCGCCGGGAACCCGCACCCCTGGTAAAATCGGGCCCAAGGAGTCTGCAAAGGGATGTAGATAGGTTAAGTGAGTGGGCAAAAAATTGACAGATGGAGTATAATGTGGGAAAATGTGAACTTGTCCACTTTGGCAGGAGGAATAGAAAAGCAGTATTATTTAAATGGAGAGAGATTGCAGAACTCTGAGGTATAGAGGGATCTGGGTGTCCTAGTACATGAATCACAAAAAGTTAGTATGCAGGTACAGCAAGTGATTAGGAAGGCAAATGGAATGTTGTCATTTATTGCAAGGGGAATGGAATATAAAAGTAGAGATATTTTGCTACAGTTGTACAGGGCATTGGTGAGACCACATCTAGAATACTGTGTGCAGTTTTGGTCTCCTTATTTAAGAAAGTACATAATTGCTTTAGAGGCAGTTCAGAGAAGGTTCACTCAACTGATTCCTGGGATGAGGGAAAGGTTGGACAAGTTGGGCATGTATACGGTGGAGTTTAGAAGAATGAGAGGTGATCTTATTGAAACAATTAAGATCCTGAGGGGACTAGAAGGGGTAGATGCTGAGAGGATGTTTCTCCTTGTGGGAGAGACTAGAACTAGGGGCCACAGTTTAAAAATAAGGGATCTCCCATTTAAGATGGAGATGAGGAGAAATTTTTTCTCTCAGAGGGTTATACTTCTGTGGAATTCCCTTCCCCAGATAGCGGTGGAGGCAGGGTCATTGAATATCTTTAAGGCTGAATTAGATAGATTCCTGATTAGCAAGGGAGTCAAAGGTTATAGTAGATAGACGGGAAAGTAGGGTTGAGGTCACAATCAGATCAGCCATGATCTTATCAAATGGCAGAGCAGGCTCGAGGGGCCGAATGGCCTACTCCTGCTCTTAATTCGCATGTGCGTATGAGGGTGAATACTTATGTAAGAAAGGAGAATGTTACAGAGGTACTCCAATACCAGAGTGCTAAAAGAGAGAATTAATTTCTTTTATTGTTGGAAATAGAACAGTTTCTGTTGGATTTGTGATTGTGGTGCAATAAAATTTTTATTTTGAATTTGATTGTGGGAATATGATTTCAAAAGGGAAAAGAAAGATATTAAAACATAATATAAAACCGATATAAAGATTTTTTTTATAGAAAGGTTAGTGCTTCTTTTCTCTACCTGCATAAAATAAATTTCAGAATGAGATAAAGATGGAAAATATACGCATGAGTAAATCTAATCTTCTCAGAAGCAACTAGGCAGTGTTTACAAAGGCACAGCATACATTAGTATCATGTTAAAGAATTACCCTATAGATTATTGAGAGGTCCAGAGAAATTCTTGCCAGCCTGAGCCGACTATATTTGGTTGTTTTCAGTTCATGGACTGTGATGCTAAATTTACAGTAATAAATAAACAGCAGAATCTCTAAACGACAGCTTTTATCATCATAATTTCAGATACAACTTTATTTCTGCTTGGTTCCCTAAATTATAGTCTATTTTTTACTGTTTTAAAATACTAAAGTTCATGTAGTTGAGCAGTTAATAATGCGAAACAAAACAATTTCACCTTGTTACATATCTGCTATTCCGCGAAGTAGAAATAGAAAGAAAAACATTTGTCTTTATATAGAAATATAAATGAGAAACTGCAAATGCTGGAAATAGCACCTTCATACAGCCACAGGATGCCTCAATATGCTTCATAACTAATGAATTACTTATGAAGTGCAGTCATAAATATCTCCATTAACAATGACAAAATTGTCGTATCATGCGACTACCAGGATGGTAGAAGACAAACTAAATGCATCTTGGCCTTTTCTCATCTAGCAATTCCTAAGTTCCTATGAAACATGGCAGCCTGTATCGCAGACAGCAAATGAATGTCTAGAATTTTTTTTGGTGTTGCTTGAGGGAGAAATGTTAGCCTGAACACTGGGAGAACTCTCTGCTCTTCTTTGTCATGAGATCTTTTATATCCAACTGAGCAGGTAGACAGGCCTCAATTTAATGTCTCATCTGACTGACAGCAAGTAAGTGTGGGTCTATGTTATGTACTCAAGTCCTGGCGTAGGGCTTGAACCCATAGCTTACTTATACAGAAGTTCAGAGTGCTACCAACTGAACCAGACTGACATTTAGAAGATTACAATGGATGCCTATTCAGGTCATGGATGAATTAAAACTCCCTGCAGCTTAACATTTGCAAAACTAAAGCCATTCTGTTTGGTTCTTGCTGACATGTTGCTAGCTTTATCATGCTTGCTGACTGCTCACTTGGGCTGAGTTGATGGTGCACAACTTCAGTGAGCTGGTTGACCCTGAACTGAGCTTTCTGTACCACATTCGCTTTGTTGTCAAGATCACCTTCTTCCACCAAGATTGCTCATTTATGTTCCTGCTTCCCTTCTTCCACTGCTAAAACCCTCAACTACATTTTCATTACCTCGAGGATTAATTTTTCATATGCCTCCCCACCCTCATCTTTCACAAACTTTAGTAACCCAGAACTCTGCAGCTTGAGTACTCACCCACATAAACTCCCTCATAACCATCACCTCCATCTTTGCCCAGCTCCCCATTGTCTAGAAAATCAACAAAGTCCTCGCCCTCATTTTCAAATCCTTCCACGGCCTTGCCCCACCCTATTTTGGGAATCCTTCCCAGCCGTACATCTCAGCCATAATTTGCCTTTCCTCTGATTCCAGGTTACTACTTACCCTTCCATTGCACCATCAGAAGCCAATACCAGTTTTATCATTATGCTCTTCCTATCTGAAACTCTCTCTAAACGCTTAGACTTCCTGCCTCCCTACTTGCCTTCAAAAGCCTCTGAAAATCCTAGTTCTTCATCCATGCCTTTGGTTTGCCACCCATCCCTTACATCCTGTTTGATGTCAAGTTCTCCCCCAGGAAAATGCTTTGACATGTTTAAATGCTATATAAATGCAAATTGTTGTTGCTGATCCATCACTGCTATTGAAGTTAATGATGTGCATTTTTATTCAAATTGTTAATCACTGCTCACTGTGCACACCCAAAACCAATATTCTGACCATGAAACCATCCTGGTAGTAAATGCTTTACAACTCACCTCAGTGCACACAGTGCTTCCTTTACTTCTGTGGAGACAAATAGAAGGAGCTTTACAGCCCATCTCAAATAGACAACAAAGCCTCATTACATTATCACAACACAGCTCAGACAGATCACTAACCTGACTGGCACTGCTATGACCCTTCTCAGGGAAAGTATCAATCTCAACTTAAAATAGTGCTTAGCTGACTATGAATCTTCAGCAACGAAGTCCAGAAATACCATTAACTTCCAGTTTGTTGTTGCCATTTAGTCCAGGCACAACAATGCCTCCATTGCACTGCTAACACCCATTTGCTGCCATTTAAAGACCATGGCAGCAAAGGCAAGCAGTTAATAAAGGTGCTGCAAGACAGATTGTATAATGAGGTAACAATGTAACAGTGGTGATGGGATAGTGTGGGACACCATATAATGAGACTGATGGGACAGTGAGTATTGTGATACTGTACTGTGAAGGCAGGGAATTTTTTTGATCAGCTAGGTGTTTGACATAAGCACAAACCCAACAACATGCTTAAGAATCCCTGAACCAAACTGAGAAATGCAAATAGAGTTTGTGTTTGCCTGATATGCAGTGCACGCTATCAACAACGCTGCCCCTCCCCCACCCCCCACGGCCGCCTCCCAGGGGCACACCCTATATATTCAAGTCTAGAGACAAAGCTTAGTGACCATCAACTGTGTGCAAGGGTATCTGTGGCACTGAGAAGAGTTACAATTTATGGTGGAACTGTGTCTGCCAGGTTTCCAACCCATTCATCCACAATGAAAGTCCTGACCAGGGGAGGCGGCCACATCTACCCAAACTCCTCTACAGCCCTCAGGACGTCCCAAAGCACTTTACAGTCAATGAAGTACTTTTGAAGTGTAGTCACTGTTGTGATGTAGGAAAGCAAGTGTGGGTTCTGTTCTGGGCCCTGAAGACCCAAATAAATGTAACATCAAAGGTAATCAATCCTAGTGAGATCAATTACCTATAACACCCTGCCCCTCCATTCCCTGTGGAGTTTCAAAGCATTTTTTGCCAGTTCCTCTTGCGATAAGGGCTAAGGGCTCCACTCTTGGAGTGGCAGGGCACCAGTGGCAAAGCCAGGCGGCCATCTCTGCTGTGTCTTTACAGGCACAGGATGCCCCCCAAATATTTAAATGACCCTGTCCCTTGTATTTGATGGGGTTATAGAAAGGCCAAAGCTACAGATGGAAAGCACACTCTGCCGTACTTGCCTGGATTCTGTGGAAATTTCAAACACAGAACCTTGGTTACTAAGAATAAAAAGACAGACCAATTTATTTTAAAAATATTTTGGGTAATTGGTTCATCAAGAAACTAGAATGGAGAAATGTTGGCCATGACAGTAGAATCCCTTTTTTTCTTTGAATAGTGCCATGGGATTTTTTACATCTGCCTGGGCAGACAGACAGGGTCTCAGTTTAATGTCTCACCTGATGGACAGAAACTTTGACAATGCAGTACTCCCTCAGTACCACATTGAAGTGTCAGCCTAGATTATGTGATCAAGTCCCTAACATATGACTTGAACCCATTATCTTCTGACACAGCGGTAAGAGTGCTACCACTGAGCCAAGCTGACCTTGCTTAACTGCTCCCAAGGAGAATAGTTATTTCCTCCTCCATTAAACAGGAGAGAGAAGATATTGACAATGACAATTTAACAAAAATGGTATGGCAGGGAGATAAACAATATAATCAAGGTGATGGGATGTCAAGATTGACAGTTTAATTAAGGTGATGCATTATGGAACGGCCATGCTATAACGAGAGCAAATGCACATAGGAAAGATAGGTAACTAGGGGAATAAAATAAGGACGGAGACCATTTATTGAGGACAACCTATATGTTGAGAGTAAAGAAGAAATAACTTACATATATATAGCACTTTTCACATCTTCAGAATATTGCGAAGTACTACACAACTAATGAATTCTGAAAATCCATATAAATTGCACCTACCACATTCCCTTTATCAATTTTTTAAAAATTAATTTCCGGGATGTGGGTGTCGCATTCATTGCTCATCCTTAGTTGGTCTGAGAAGGTGGTGGTGGGAAATTCTTTGTAATGGTTTAATACAACTAAGTGGTTCGCTATGTCATTTCGCAGGGCAGTTAAGTGTCAACCGCGCTGGTGTGGGATTCGATTCACATATAGGTCAGACCGGGTAAGGACAGAAGGTTTCCTTTCGTAAAGGACATTAGTGAACCAGTTGGGTTTTTACAACAATCTGACAGATTCATGGTCATTTTTACTGATGCCAGCTCTTGATTTCCAGATTTTTGATAAAACTGACTTCAAGTTCTTAAGCTGCCTTAGTGGGATGTGAACTCAGATTCTCCAATATCCAATATTGCCCATTTTACATCAATACCGAAAGTTAAAATGACCCCCTCTGTATTTACCAAACACTTCTAACAAATCCATCCTGGCTGCCCTTGATTAACCCATGTATTTCTAAATGCTCACTCATTTTATCTTGAATTATGAATTAAGAGTTTGCTCACAACTGACATTAGACTAATTGGCCTTTAGTTCCCCAAATTCTCTTTTCCAAGGAAAATAAGGGAAATTTCTATTACCTTTCCTCAGACCTGAAGTCCTTAATACCTGAAATTTTGGCACTTTATTTCCACTATCTTGTTTATAGCCACAAAATGCTCAAGGCATTAGTTTGCACTGGCCTCAAAGATACTGCAGTTTGAAGGCAGACAGATTTACAGTGGGCAGATAACTTCTGCTTCCAAGCTGCCTGTGGTTTTAAAGCCTGTTTATTCTGAACTAAACCTCAGTTTTAGGCAAAAAAAAAAGCTGTAAACGTTGCAACCTGGCCGGAATCCAATGTTACATCAACATGTTGTGAAAATCTTAGACCAAATATTACGATGTGTTGATAAAATATATACTCATTGATCTCTGGTGCTGCTTATGGCAGGTTGAGGAGGTAATTTACAACTTTGCTGACTGGACGATAATTTAACGGAGTGGATTGCCTGCCCATTGTATAACCCGCCCGATTTGCATCCCACTTCGAATTGGCAGCAGAATTTTGGTGCGGCGCCAATGCATTCCGACAGCAGAGAGGATGTCCTGAAGAAATGTCTCCTTTTCTTCAAGAGGCGAGTCTCTTTGGGAAACTTACTGATCCCCTGAGGAATCAAATAACTTTCCCTAAAAAAGGTTTGGGACCCTTTAGTAGGCCTCAGCAGAACTCAAGGCAGCTGTCAGTTAGCATGAGGTCCTCTGAGTCCTAAAGAGAACGTAAAAAGCTGAATTCCTGGGTAGCCCAGAACTCCCGTACACATGCCCCCTTGACATGGGGCAGACAGAGCCCCACGGAAAATGGTGGAATGGAAAATATGGGCAGAATCCTGGCGGAACTGGGTTCCACCCTGTTTTCTGGTGCCAATCCAGAGATTTGCCAGGATTGCTACTCTGCGCCAATCGGAATTGGGAAGAGGAAATGGGGTATAGTTGCACTTCATAGTAGCATAGTATTATAGTAGGTACAGCACAGGAGGAGGCCATTCAGCCCATTGTGCCTGTGCCGGCTCTTTGCAAGAGCTACCCAATTAGTCCCATTCCCCTGCTCTTTCCCCATAGCCCTGTAATTTTTTTCCCTTCAAGTATTTATCTAATTCCCTTTTGAAAGTTACTATTGAATCTGCTTCCACCATCCTTTCAGGCAGTGCATTCCAGATCATTACAACTCACTGTGTAAAAAAATGTTTCCTCATGTCGCCTCTGGCTCTTTTGCCGACAACCTTAAATCTGTGTCCTCTGGCTACCGACCCCTCTGTCATTGGAAACAGTTTCTCATTATTTACTCTATCAAAACCGTTCATGATCTTGAACACCTCTATCAAATCTCCCCTCAACCTTCTCTGCTCTAAGGAGAACAATCCCAGATTCTCCAGTCTCTCCACATAACTGAAGTTCCCCATTCCTGGCACCATTCTAATAAATCTCTTCTGCACCCTCTTGAAGGCCTTCACACCCTTCCTAAAGTTTGGTGCCCAGAATTGAACACAATACTCCAGCTGAGGCCTAAACAGTGTTTTATAAAGGTTCAACATAACTTCCTTGTTTTTTAACTCTATGCCTCTATTAATAAAGCCCAAGTTCTTAATGCTTTTTAACAGTCTTCTCAGCTGCTCCTGCCACCTTCAAAGATTTGTGTACATATACCCCCAGGTCTCTGTTCCTGCACCCCCTTTAAAATTGTACCAATTAGTTTATATTGCCTCACTTCATCCTTCCTACCAAAATGCATCACTTCTCACTTCTCTGCATTAAATTTCATCTGTCTTGTGTCTGCCCATTTCACCCCTCTGTCTATGTCATCCTGAAGTCTGTTGCTATCCTCCAAATTGCTTACTACATTTCTGAGTGTCGTGTCATCTGTAAACATTGAAATTATACCCTCTATACATAAGTCCAGATCATTAATATGTATCAAAAAGAGCAGTGGTCCTAATACTGACCCCTGGGGAACAGCACTGTATACTTCCCTCCGGTCTGAAAAGCAACCGTTCATCACTACTCTCTGCTTTCTGTCCCCGAGCCAATTTTGTATCCACGCTTCCACTGTCCCTTTAATCCCATGGGCTTTAATTTTGCTAACAAGTCTATTAGTGGTATTTTATCAAATGCCTTGTGAAAATCCATATACACAACATCAACCGCACTACCCTCGTCAACCTTCTCCGTTACTTCATCAAAGAACTCAATCAAGTTAGTTAAACATGATTTTCCTTTGACAAATCTGTGCTGACTTTCATTTATTAGCCTATACTTTTCCAAGTGCCAATTACATTTCATAGACTCATAAAATGGTTACAGCACAGAAGGAGGCCATTCGGCCCATCGAGCCTGTGCCAGCTCTTTGTAAGTGCAATCTAGTTAGTCCCATTCCACCGCTCTTTCCCTGTAGCCTTGCAATTTTTTCCATTCAAATATTTATCCAATTCTTTTTTGAAAGCCACAATTGAATCTGCTTTCACCACCCTTTCAAGCAGCGCATTCCAGATCATAACTACTCGCTGCTTAAAAATGTTTTTCCTCGTGTTGCCTTTGGTTCTTTTGCCAATCACCTTAAATCTGCGTCCCTGGTTCTTGACCCTTCCATCAATGGGAACAGTTTCTCTTATTTACTTTATCTAAACCCTTCATGATTTTGAACACTTCTATCAAATCTCCTCTCAATCTTTTCTGCTCTAAGGAGAACAACCCCAGCTTCTCCAGTCTATCCACATACCTAATCCTCATCCCTGGAACCATTCTAGTAAATCTTTGCTGCAGCCTATCTAAGGCCTTCACATCCTTCCTAAAATGTAGTGCCCAGTATTGGACACAATACTCCAGTTGTGGCCAAACCAGTGTTTTATAAAGATCCAACAGAACTTCCTTGCTTTTGTACTCTATGCCTCTATTTATAAACCCAGGATGCCGTATGCTTTTTTAACTGCTTTCTCAACCTGTCCTGCCACCTTCAATGATTTGTGCACATATACCCCCAGATCTCTCTGTTCCTGCACCCTCTTTAGAATTGTACCATTTAGTTTAAATTGCCTCTCCTTGTTCTTCGTGCCAAAATGTATCACTTCGCACTTCTCTGCGTTAAATTTCATCTGCCACATGTCTGCCCATTCCACCATCCTGCCTATGTCCTCTTGAAGTCTATTACTATCCTCCTCACAGTTTACTACACTTTCAAGTTTTTTGTCATCTGCAAATTTTGAATTTATGCCCTGTACACCCAAGATGTACAGGGTGTCCTGGATTATTGACTCTAAAAGTTTCCCCACCACTGACGTAAGGCTGACTGGCCTGTAATTGCCTGGTTTATAAGAACATAAGAACATAAGAAATAGGAGCAGGAGTAGGCCATACGGCCCCTTGATCCTGCTCCGCCACTCAATAAGATCATGGCTGATCTTCGACCTCAACTCCACTTTCCCACCGGATCCCCATATCCCTTGATTCCCCTAGAGTCCAAAAATCTATCAATCTCAGCTTACCCCTCTCCCCTTTTTGGAACAGGGGTGGATCATTTGCAATCCTCCAGTCCTCCAGCACCATCCCCATATCCAAGGAGGATTGGAAGATTGTAGCCAGAACCTCCACAATTTCCACGCTTACTTCCCTCAGTAATCTAGGTTGCATCCCATCTGGACAGAGTGACTTTTCTACTTTGAGTACTGACAACCTTTTAAGTACCTTCTCTTTATTTTTATCCTATCCGATATCGCTACTACCTCCTTTACTGCTACAATGGCAGCATTCTCTTCTCTAGTGAAGACAGATGCGAGGTATTCATTTAGTACCTCAGCCATGCCCTCTGCCTCCACAAGAAGGTCTCCTTTTTTGTCCCTAAGCGGTCCCACCCTTTTTTGTACTTTTGGGTTCCCTTCTATGTTCACTGCTAATCTATTCTCATACTCTCTCTTTGCCCCTCTTATTCCCCTTTTTTAGATTTCCTCTGTAATTTCTGTATTCCGCCTGCTTCTCCACTATTATGAGCCTTACATTCGTCAAAACCCTCCTTTTTCTATTTCATTTTAATTTCTATATCTTTAGTCATCCAGAGAGCTCTAGCTTTGGATGTCCTTCCTTTCCCCCTTGTAGGGATGTATCTACTCTGTGCCCACACCATTTGCTTCTTGAAGGCCTCCCATTGTTCAATTACTGTTTTACCTACCGATTCTTGATTCCAAATCCACCTGGGCAAGATCCCTTTATAACTCTCTCAAATTTGCCCTCCTCCAGTTAAGCATTTTCATATTTGATTGTTCCTTGCCCTTTTCCATAACTCAAATTCCTCAAATGCTCTCCCACTGAAAAATGCTCCACCTGCCCCATTTCATTCCCCAGAACTAGATCCAGCACTGTTCATAAGAAATTGGAGCAGGAGTAGGCCAATCGGCCCCTCGAGCCTGTTCCTTCCTGGTTGGGCTGGAAACACACTGTTCCAGAAAGTTCTCTTGAAGACATTTCAGGAATTCCTCCTCCTCTTTGCCCTTTACACTGTTACTGTCCCAGTCTATATTGGAATAATTGAAATCCCCCATTATCACTATAGTTCTTGCACCTTTCTGTAATTTTCCTGCAAATTTGCTCCTCTATCTCCTTCCCACTATTTGGTGGCCTATGGAATACACCCAGTAGTGAAATAGCTCCTCTATTGTTCCTTAATTCTAACCAAATAGATTCTGTCTTTGACCCCTCAACTACATCATCCCTTTCCAGTGCTATAACAGTTTCTCTAATCAATATTGCCCCCACTCCTTGCTTTCCTGAATACCTTGTAGCCAGTAATATAAAGTACTCAATCCACCCCTTCTTTGAGCCAGGCTGTGTTATTGCCACTATACCATAGTTCCATGTGCCAACTTGTGTCTGCAGCTCACCAACCTTATTTACCACGCTACATGCATTTACGCACATGCATCCCAATCTCATCTTAGACTACCTCGCGTTTGCCCCCTATCTGATCCCTCCTATTTCAGAACTATTCTTTACTCTAGTGCTGCTTGTCCCTCTTGGTCCTCCAGTTGAGAACAATGTGTGCTTTGGTAGCAATGGGGACGATCCAGAGCTCTGGTAGCACTGGGGGATGGATGGTCCTGATTTTTTTGTAGCACTGGAAAATGCCAAACCTCAAGTTCCCTACTAAAGTCTTGCCAAATCCCATCTTTCCCTCCCAAGTGAGGCTGGATTTAAGAAACTCCCCCATGCTGCCAAGCCCAAGCAGCCCCACCACGCTACTACCAAACTACAGGACCCTCTACTGCAGTGCGGACAAAGCCGAGGACCATTTCTCAGTGTTACTAAATCACAGGACCATTCCCCACCAGTCTATTAGATTGGCTCATTATTATTGTGCCTAAAGGCTTAGCTGAAAATGCATTTCCAATTTTTTTGCAGGTGAATTTTATTGCTGGTTGTTTTTATGATGGTATCATACTGTATGCTATGGCTCTGAATGAGACGCTTGCAGCAGGGGGATCCAAGAAAGATGGATTGGCAATTACCAGGAACATGAAAGATAGACGGTTCCAAGGTATGTGTTGAAATCTATTCCTCATGCTTCTAATTGAGACCTTTTATTCCACCTTTGTTGTCTCCTGTCACATGTGTTGGTTGTCAAAAGACAACTTGATTCAAAAAGTAGATGTATATTTTTTTAATGTATTAAAGATTTTAAATGAACAGTTAATAAGTGGGTTAAATAAATAAATGTCACTAGTATATTTACTATCTTGTTTTGGTAATGTTATATCCAATGACCCTAGGTTTGCATTCCTTGTCTTTGGGTAGCAAATGGAGTAAAATGGGTTCTTAAAACCTGTTGTCTCAAATTTACTGCTAAAATAAATTGCACCTGAATTATCCTTGCACAAAAGTACCAGTCCCCATTAAAGCCCACTGGTAAGTCTTCACTGTACCCCCTCCAAGGTCAATATAGCCTTCCTGTGGTGAGGTGCCCAGAACTGAATGAAATATTCCAGATGGGGTCTGATCAAGGCTCTGTACAACTGAAGCATAACTTTCTCCCCTTTGTATTCCAGTCCCCTTTAGATAAAGGGCAACATTCCGCTAGCCTTTTTGATTATATTTTGTACCTGTGCACTAGCTTTTAGTGATTTATTTACCTGGACACCTAAATCCCTTTGCTCCTCCACAGTTTATAGTCTCTTGCCATTTAGAAAATATTTGTCTTTCTTGGATCCAAAGTAGATTACCTTTTACTTCTCCACATGAACTCTATCTGCCACAGTTTTGCTCACTCACTTAATGGGGGTAATTTTGACTGTGTGATCGTGTAAAATAGGTGATAACAAATCGGCAGCCCATTTTGCATCTCTCCCAAAATTTATTTCCATTGACTTCATTGTTTGCAACTTTCTGCTCCCATCTACATAACTTACTATTACACTCCTAACTTAGTGTCATCTGCAAACATGGATATACAACTCTCCATTCCTTCATCCAAGTCATTGATTTATATGGTGAAAAGCTGAGGCCCCAGTAAAGATCCCTGGGGAACACCATTTGTCCCATTCTGCCAATCAAAGTACATTCCCTTTATCCCTACTTGCTGTCTCCTACTTCCCAACCAATTATCAACCGATTCCCAAAGTTATCTCCAATTCTATACGCTCTCATTTTTGCTAATAATCCCTTGTGCAGAACCATATCACATGCCTTCTGGACATCCAAATAAACAAAATCCATAGACACTTTCCTGTCCACCTTGTTATGATGTCCTCAAAAAATTCAACTAGATTAGTCAGACAACATCTGCCCTTCACAAATCCATGCTATCTTTGATCAGAGTATACTTATTCAAATGTTCAGTCACTCTGTCCCTGATGATAGATTCCAATAAATTCCCTACAACTTATGTTAAACTGACAGGTCTGTAGTTTGCTGGTTTTGCCCTCCCTTCTATCTTAAATAGTGGAGTAACAGTTGCAATTTTCCAATTCAAGGGCACATTTCCCGAATCTAGAGAGCTTTGGAAAGTTATGATAAATGTATCTACAATTACCTCACCTTTTTTTTAAAATACCCTAGGGTGGAAACCATCAGGACTTGGTGACTTGTCTACCTTAAGTCCCAGTATTTTCTCCATGGCTAGTTTTTTTATTTATATTAAATCCGCTATGTCTCTCCCTTTGACTTATTTTTAGTTTCCCTTGTACTGCTAATATTTTGTCCTCTTCCTCTACCGTGAAAACGGATTTGAAGTATTCATTTAACAAGTCTGCCATTTCCTCATTATCCATGATACTATTATTACCTGCATCTGTCTTTAATAGGCCCACATTCCATAATTGCTAAGTCTCATCTTGGCGTCTCCCTTAATTCTTCTGGCTTCTTCTCCTTCGAATACCTCACCTTTGTAATCCATTGTGCCTCTTATTCAAATCCTCATCATTTATTGCCTCCCCAAGTTTAATATCAACTTCCTTCCTGAGATGTCCTCTTTTCTGCCTTCCCTTATCTTCCCTTACATTGTTCCCCAGAACTAGTTGCGCCTCTAGCCAAACTATTCCAGTACAGCTACAACACTGGCATCTACACGACAATGTGGAAAATTGCTCAGGTATGTCCTATCCACAAAAAGCAGGACAAATCCAATCTGGCCAATTACCGCCCCATCAGCCTACTCTCAATCATCAGCAAAGTGATGGAAGGTGTCGTCGACAGTGCTATCAAGTGGCACCTACTCAAAAATAACCTGCTCACCGATGCTCAGTTTGGGTTCCACCAGGACCACTTGGCTCCAGACCTCATTACAGCCTTGGTCCAAACATGGACAAAAGAGCTGAATTCCAGAGGTGAGGTGAGAGTGACTGCCCTTGACATCAAGACAGCATTTGACCGAGTGTGGCACCAAGGAGCCCAAGTAAAATTGAAGTCAATGGGAATCAGGGGGAAAACTCTCCAGTGGCTGGAGTCAAATCTAGCACAAGTGGTTGTTGGAGGCCAATCATCTCAGCCACACCACATTGCTGCAGGTGTTCCTCAGGGCAGTATCCTAGGCCCAACCATCTTCAGCTGCTTCATCAATGACCTTCCCTCCATCATAAGGTCAGAAATGGGGATGTTCGCTGATGACTGCACAGTGTTCAGTTCCATTTGCAACCCCTCAAATAATGAAGCAGTCCGAGCCCGCATGCAGCAAGGCCTGGACAACATCCAGGCTTGGGCTCATAAGTGGCAAGTAATATTCGCACCAGACAAGTGCCAGGCAATGACCATCTCCAACAAGAGAGAGTCTAACCTCCTCCCCTTGACATTCAACGGCATTACCATCGCCGAATCCCCCACCATCAACATCCTGGGGGTCACCATTGACCAGAAACTTAACTGGACCAGCCATATAAATACTGTGGTGACAAGAGCAGGTCAGAGGCTGAGTATTCTGCAGCGAGTGACTCACCTCCTGACTCCCCAAAGCCTTTCCACCATCTACAAGGCACAAGTCAGGAGTGTGATGGAATACTCTCCACTTGCCTGGATAAATGCAGCTCCAACAACACTCAATAAGCTCAACACCTTCCAGGACAAAGCAGCCCGCTTGATTGGCACCCCATCCACCACCCTAAACATTCACTCCCTTCACCATCGGCGCACAGTGGCTGCAGTGTATACCATCCACAGGATGCACTGCAGTAACTCACCAAGGCTTCTTTGACAGCACCTCCCAAACCCACGACCTCTAGCACCTTTAGGACAAGAGCTTTAGGCACATGGGAACAACACTACCTGCACGTTCCCCTCCAAGTCACACATCATCCCGACTTGGAAATATATCGCCATTCCTTCATCGTTGCTGGGTCAAAATCCTGGAACTCCCTTCCAAACAGCACTGTGGGAGAACCTTCACCAGACGGACTGCAGCGGTTCAAAAAGGCGGCTCACCGCCACCTTCTCAAGGGCAATTAATGATGGACAATAAATGCTGGCCTTGCCAGTGACGCCCACATCCCATGAACGAATAATAAAAAAAAAACTTTTGTCACTTCTCATCCTCATTGATTTCAATCTACACCTTAATTCTCCCAGCCCCTGTCCTCTGACTTCACCACTGTCCTGCTCTTCCTTAACCCCACAGGTTATAGAAACCTTTTCACCCATATGTTTCCTAAATTACAACAGTGACTACACTTCAAAAAAAAGTTTTTCATTGGCTGTAAAGCATTTTGCAAACTCCTGAGGTCATGAAAGGTGCTGTATAAATGCAAGTTCTTTCTCTTTCTTTTCTTTCTATATCCTTTGCTATCCTTTGAACTCATCATCTCTCGCTCCCTCTCTGCATCTAAGATCTTCAACAATAACAAGGCTATCTCTGACCACGTTCTTGTCTCTCTTTCCATTCACATTTCCCCACCACCTTTCATCCCATTTTTCTTACCTTCTGTTGCTGGAATAATCTCTGTCCAGCTCCTTCACAAACCCAATCTGTAACTCTCTTCTTACCTACCTTTGACGTTCTACAAGTCTTGATTTCTCTGCCATGATTGACTTGCTTAACTCTTCTCTCACTTCTCTTTTCATTGTCCTTGTTACCTTCAAATTGATCACTATTTTCCACCCCCATCATTCTCCCTCAAGACCAAGAGGCACAAAGTTGAACATTTGTGGGATGCAATTACACTTGTTATCAATTGCTATATCTGACGTGACCACGTTACTGTGTCTCACTGTCCTCAGCCAAAATCACTTACTACTCCAGGATCTGGAGATGCCGGTGATGGACTGGGGTTAACAATTATAAACAATTTTACAACACCAAGTAATAGTCCAACGATTTTATTTTTAATCCCACAAGCTTTCGGGGGCTTTCCCCTTCCTCAGGCGGTGTGGAGATGACAATTTCGAATCCTTCGCATTTTAAGATCACATAACAAAGCCTGGTGATTACTGCCCGTTGCCGAGGCAATCACAGTGAGCAGACAGAAAGGTGTCATCCAAAAGGCCACCGAATATACAACCCCCCAACAAAAAAAGAGAGAGAGACAGAACGAAGACAGTCAATGACCCGTTATATTAAAAACAGATAACATTTGTTCGCTGGTGGGGTTACATGTAGTGTGACATGAACCCAAGATCCCGGTTGAGGCCGTCCTCATGGGTGCGGAACTTGGCTATTAATTTCTGCTCGACGATTTTGCGTTGTCGTGTGTCTCGAAGGCCGCCTTGGAGTACGCTTACCCGAAGGTCGGTGGCTGAATGTCCATGACTGCTGAAGTGTTCCCCGACAGGGAGAGAACCCTCCTGTTTGGCGATTGTTGCGCGGTGTCCGTTCATCCGTTGTCGCAGCGTCTGCATGGTCTCGCTAATGTACCATGCTCTGGGGCATCCTTTCCTGCAACGTATGAGGTAGACAACGTTGGCCGAGTCACAGGAGTATGAACCGTGCACCTGGTGGGTGGTGTCCTCTCGTGTGATGGTGGTATCTGTGTCGATGATCTGGCATGTCTTGCAGAGGTTACCGTGGCAGGGTTGTGTGGTGTCGTGGACGCTGTTCTCCTGAAGGCTAGGTAATTTGCTGCGAACGATGGTTTGTTTGAGGTTGGGTGGCTGTTTAAAGGCGAGTAGTGGAGGTGTGGGGATGGCCATAGCGAGGTGTTCGTCATCATTGATGACATGTTGAAGGCTGCGGAGAACATGGCGTGGTTTCTCCGCTCCGGGGAAGTACTGGACGACGAAGGTACTCTGTTGGTTGCGTCCCGTGTTAATCTTCTGAGGAGGTCTACGCGATTTTTCGCTGTGGCCCGTCGGAACTGTCGATCGATGAGTCGAGCGTCATATCCCGTTCTTACTAGGGCGTCTTTCAGCGTCTGTAGGTGTCCATCGCGTTCCTCCTCGTCTGAGCAGACCCTGTGTATTCGCAGGGCCTGTCCATAGGGGATGGCCTGCCCATCAGCTCAACAAACTGATCAAGACCTTCGATCCAGACCTTCAAAACATCCTACGCACTCTCATCCCACGTACTCCCCGCGTGGGAGACTTCTACTGCCTCCCAAAGATACACAAAGCCAACACACCCGGACGTCCTATCGTATCAGGCAATGGAACCCTGTGTGAGAACCTCTCTGGATACATCGAGGGCATCCTGAAACCCATCGTGCAGGGAACCCCCAGCTTCTGTCGCGACACTACAGACTTTCTACAAAAACTCAGTACCCACGAACCTGTTGAACCAGGAACACTTCTCACCACGATGGACGTCTCGGCACGATACACCAATATCCCCCACGATGACGGCATCGCTGCGACAGCATCAATACTCAACACCAACAACAGCCAATCTCCAGACGCCATCCTACAACTCATCCGCTTCATCCTGGATCACAATGTCTTCACCTTCAATAACCAGTTCTTTACCCAAACACACGGAACAGCCATGGGGACCAAATTCGCACCCCAATACGCCAACATTTTCATGCACAAGTTCGAGCAGGACTTCTTCACTGCACAGGACCTCCAACCAACACTATACACCAGATACATCGACGACATTTTCTTTCTATGGACCCACGGTGAGGAATCACTAAAGAGACTACACGATAACATCAACAAGTTCCATCCCACCATCAAGCTCACCATGGACTACTCCTCAGAATCAGTTTCTTTCTTGGACACACGAATCTCCATCAAAGACGGGCACCTCAGCACCTCACTCTGCCGCAAGCCCACGGACAATCTCACAATGCTCCACTTTTCCAGCTTCCACCCTAACCACATCAAAGAGGCCATCCCCTATGGACAGGCCCTGCGAATACACAGGGTCTGCTCAGACGAGGAGGAACGCGATGGACACCTACAGACACTGAAAGACGCCCTAGTAAGAACCGGATATGACGCTCGACTCATCGATCGACAGTTCCGACGGGCCACAGCGAAAAATCGCGTAGACCTCCTCAGAAGACTAACACGGGACGCAACCAACAGAGTACCCTTCGTCGTCCAGTACTTCCCCGGAGCGGAGAAACTACGTCATGTTCTCCGCAGCCTTCAACATGTCATCAATGATGACGAACACCTCGCTATGGCCATCCCCACACCTCCACTACTCGCCTTTAAACAGCCACCCAACCTCAAACAAACCATCGTTCGCAGCAAATTACCCAGCCTTCAGGAGAACAGCGTCCACGACACCACACAACCCTGCCATGGTAACCTCTGCAAGACATGCCAGATCATCGACACAGATACCACCATCACACGAGAGGACACCACCCACCAGGTGCACGGTTCATACTCCTGTGACTCGGCCAACGTTGTCTACCTCATACGTTGCAGGAAAGGATGCCCCAGAGCATGGTACATTGGCGAGACCATGCAGACGCTGCGACAACGGATGAACGGACACCGCGCAACAATCGCCAAACAGGAGGGTTCTCTCCGTGTCGGGGAACACTTCAGCAGTCATGGACATTCAGCCACCGACCTTCGGGTAAACATACTGCAAGGCGGCCTTCGAGACACACGACAACGCAAAATCGTCGAGCAGAAATTAATAGCCAAGTTCCGCACCCATGAGGACGGCCTCAACCGGGATCTTGGGTTCATGTCACACTACATGTAACCCCACCAGCGAACAAATGTTATCTGTTTTTAATGTAACGGGTCATTGACTGTCTTCGTTCTGTGTCTCTCTTTTTTTTTGGGGGGGTTGTATATTCAGTGGCCTTTTAGATGACACCTTTCTGTCTGCTCACTGTGATTGCCTTGGCAATGGGCAGTAATCACCAGGCTTTGTTATGTGATCTTAAAATGCGAAGGATTCGAAATTGTCATCTCCACACCGCCTGAGGAAGGGGAAAGCCCCCGAAAGCTTGTGGGATTAAAAATAAAATCGTTGGACTATAACTTGGTGTTGTAAAATTGTTTACAATTACTCCAGGATCATCCTGGAAGGTAAGGCAAATCCTAGGCTCCTTTTCTCCATGGCCAGTTACTTCCTTAAATCCCTCTTCCATCACCTACCCTCACCTCAAACACCAGGTATGAGAAGCTCATAGGTTTCTTCCTGTCAAAGATTGAGACCATCCATGAAACGACCTCAACCAATTCCTCACTCCTGTCTTGCATCCTACCCCTAACCTCTCCCTCGTCTCCTACTCATTCTAATCCTGCACCTTTGCCTTTTTTGCAGTTTTGCCCCCAACTCTCCCCCTACCTTCTCCATGAGACCCACTACGTGTTCTTCTAATTCTCTCCCACACAACTCCTGGTCACTCAACTTGCTTTCCTAGCCTCTATGCTAGTCATAATCTTAAATGGTTCCCATTTCCTCAGGCAGCAACCTTCATCAAAACCAACATCATCATTCCCCTCCTTGAAAACCCCACTCTTTGCCCATTTGTTCTCTCTAATTATCTCCTCATTGCTGGCCTCCTTTTACTCCCTAGGGTTTTTGAACCAGCTCCCAGCTCCATGTCCATCTCTCCTGAAACTCCCTTCTGAACTCTTCCGGTCTGGCCTCTGCCATTCTCAAAGCACTGAAAAGGCTCTTGCCAAAGCCTTGAATGGCATTCTCATTATTATGATTGTGGTACTTTATCCTTTCTTATTCTCCCGGACCTATCTGGCATTTGACAAGGTTGATCATACCATCCTTCAATGCCTCTCCTGCATCATCCAGCTCCATGGGACGGCCCTTGCATGGTTCCATTCCTATATATCCAAAAGCAGCCAATGGTTTCTGTTCCTTCCCCTACATTGGCACCTCTGTAGTTCCCTAAGAATCTATCCTCAGTCCTCTCCTCTTTGTGATCTATATGTTACTCCTTGGTGCTATCATCTGCAGGTATGTTGTTAGCTTCCACATGTATTCTGATGACGTATGACTCTACCTAACAATCTCACTTGACCCCTCAACTTCAGTCTTCCCAATGTTGAACTGAAGGTAGTTGGTTCTCATGCAGGATTTGATGTCATACTGCTTGTCTGACATTAAGTCTTGGATGAGAACCAACTACCTCCAGTTCAACAATGGGAAGACTGAACCCATTATCTTTGGTCCTCGTCCCTTGCCTATATTCCATCTGCTTTCCCAACCAATCTCTCGGGCTTCATCAGACCATTCATGATATTTGATCCGAAACTGACCTTTAAACGCTACATCCTATCCATCACCAAGGTTGCTTACTTCCACCTTCAGAACATTACCTGTCTCTGCTCCTACCTCAGTCCCTCTGCTGCTGAAACCCTCATACATGCTTTTGTCATTTCCAGGCTAATTATTTCAACACTCTCCTGCTGATCTTTGATCATTCTCCGTTCATAAAGTCCAACTTGTCCTTTCCCACATTAAGCCACATTTGTCCATGACCCCTGTCCTTGCTGGCTCCCCATTCTTAAATGTTTGAACCCCATCCTTGTCTATGAAGCCTTCCATGATCTTATCCCACCCTACTCTACAAGTTCTTCCAGCTCTATAACTCCTTCTGAATGTTCTATTTCACTGATTCTGGCCTTCTTTTCATCCTCCCCTACCATCAGCACACCTTTGGTGATAGAGTCTTCATTGGTACTGGTCCTGCTCTCTTGAACTCTTTCCCTTGACCACTGTACCTTTCCCTGTCTCATACAACTTTAAAAAATCTTCTTAAAACCCATCTCTTCAGCCAAGCTTTCCACCTCATATCATAATCTTTCTCTCCCTGACTCAGCATCAATTCCCAACATCCATTAATGAAGCACATTAGGACATTTTTTTACATTAAAGTCATTATAAAAATGTAACTTGTCAATGATCAGTCCTCCAAATAACACAAAGTAGGAAGGCAGCAAAAAGCATAATATTACATTCAAGTGCTGTTGATTCAAGGCAGTTGTCTCCATTGCCTTCTTCCTGGCAAAGTTGCTACATTATATAAAATGGTCATAATTTATGTTAAAGGATAGAGGAGAGGTCAGTCTGATGGCCACTAAACACTACTTAGCTCTTTTAACTGGTCAATAATTAGTTTGGAAAAGGATTCTGTTGCAGCTTATAAATGTTGATGTTGTGTAATCAGCAGTGTTTATCTTGCTGTATTTCTTAATAGGATGAAGTAATGCATCTTTAAACTAAACTCCATAAATATTTAAAACTGTGAGGCATCCAGGAAACTACAGCAGAAAGTAATGTACTTTATATCTATTTTAACCCTCAAAACGCTCGTCACATTTGTGACAGCTGCAGTCATTTCCTGTTTATGTAGCAGAGAAATAGTTTATCTTGCTGTAGTTTTTATTAACTCTGTAAAGCACTGAGAGATCTTTTCAGCTTTCAAACTACAGATCTCCTCTTTAATGTAGCATCTATAAAGAGTGTTATTAAATGAGATATGGGAGTTATCAGATCCAAGTTACACTGATGGCTACTTTGTCATTGTTTGCCCAAGGATAGCATCAGCATCTGAGTACTAATTTGAATGTTAGGAAAGAGTCGAAATTTCCTAACATTCAAAATCAAATTTAAAAAGTCCCAGGTGGTCCAATGGACTGAGAACTTTTAAAACTTGGCTTCACACAGGTCTGCAGCTATACTGCTGCGGGTATGAGGCCAAGCTCTGTGAGAATACCTCCCGGAGGTGGCCTCAGGCTTGAGCTTCAGGTTACTTTGCACCAAAATTAGACTACACAGTTTGCATTGATGCAAAGCCAAAACTGCTTCATACCAACACAAACTGCTTTGGTAGAATCGGCCTGTACAGGAATTATGCACAGATATCTAAAAGCAATTGACATAAAGTATAATTTTAGAAATGGGCAGAAACAAATAGCTCTCCTTTTTTGTGAGAGCAACATTCCCTTTTTCAAATTATTTTAATGGCTTTTCCCCGTTAGGCCTCCTTGTACCATTCACAATTGAGAGGCTGAATGTATAACCTGCTCTTAGGCATCTCTGAAACTGGCCACTAGAATGGCATACGTGAGTGGTTTTTGCCTCTGATTTTCCCCTCTCTGAGGAGAAGGCCTTGAGTTTCAGTCAATGCTTCGCCACAATTAGCTGCTTAAGATGAGTACCAGTGATGGGAGCGTATCATAAACGCAAACCTGCAGCCACCCTCACCGCTCTGTAGTGACTTATTGCATCATGCAACCTGTGAGAACATTTCTTATTCTCTAGCGTTTTGTGATTGAATGAAAAATAATTATATAAGTCTGGAATTTCTTCAGAGTTGCTCCCACTGTAATTTTGCCAGACATGCAGTGGAGACCAGGTTTATGGTGTAAACAGGGTTTCTGCTGCTGTGATGTTTTGGCGGCAGAGCGGGAGCAGTTCCATGAAAGTTCCTGGTCATAATATTTGGTGACGTAATTTGTCTGTACTCATGCAGGTAAAGGGAGTCACTATTTGGAAATGGAACAGTTCCTTACTTTAGTACCTAGTCTCAGCATGAAGGAACCACAGTTAGATGCACGAGTTGGATGCAGGGTAACACTTTTTCTGCATTACTTAAACAATCTGTTTTGATTTCCAATCTCACAAGAGTGAACCCTCCCACTATAGTATAATAGTATTTCCATTCTACTAATAGGTAACAACGTTGCTTCTCTAAGACGGTAAGAGTCTAATTGGGGTAGAGGAGCAGAGGGATCTGGGGGCACAGATACACAAATCGCAAACAGTAGCGATGCAGGTTAATAAGGTCATAAAAAAGGCATACCAAGCACTGGGGTTCATTTCTAGTGGGATAGAATTGAAAAGCAGAGAACTTATGTTAAAATTGTATAGAATCTTGGTTAGACCACATTTGGAGTACCATGCACAGTTCTGGGGGGTGATTTTAGGAGGCAATTGCGGGTGTGTTAGGGGTTCTGAAAATCGCAGAAATCCCATTCGCTCCAACCCGCCGACTTCCGAGTTTCCCAGGGACTCACTTGTGTGTGCACGTGGGACCTGAAAATGGAAATCCCGCCGGCAATTAAACCTGGCAGGATGACAGTTAAAGAGCCAAGTGTACCTCTTTGAGATACTTAAGGCACTTTACCTGTGACAGATTAAGTACTTAGAAAGATTTTTAACTTACCTGGGCGGCTTTTCCACTGCTTCTGATTCTCCTTAACCAATCAGATTGAAGGATTGTGAAATTAACAGCGCAAGGACTGAGAAGGAAGTGTAAATTAGAGTGGGTGAATTCAATGTCAAATCAGGTACAGAAAGAGAAATAAAGAGAGGGAAAGAAAGATTGGAATAAGTGAGAGAGAGAAAAAAAGAGACAGAAAGGAAAAGTAAAAAAAATGTTAAAATTTTACATTTTAAAAATCTCCAACAACAATTAAAACCTGAAGGAATGAGACTCCATAGTTGTAATAGTTAATTTTCAGTGCCAGCGAGTTTGATTGGCAGTAATTAACACTTATCACATCATTAAAAGGGTACTTAGACTGAAATAAACAATACTTAACTTTCTGTGGCGAGTTTCGTCCATATCAACTGCGAAAATACAACAACTTCACGCCGTTCAATGCATTTCAATGATGAGGCAGACAGCGAGATGCCGTTTTCGTGAAGCTAACGGTAGAACGGCGCAACTCGGACTGGAACTTTTGGATTTCCGAGTTCAACCTCGTGTCTGCCCTCGCCTGAAATTGCTGTAGCACTTGCGCATAAATAACGGCGCGTGCCATTAGCCTCATCGTTATTTTGACAGCAAATTATGGCTCAACATTCCAAATCACAGTACTACCCAATCCCTGGTGATCATGCTAGATTTGATTTGATTGCATTTTTATCTGTGTCCTTTATACACAGAATGTCATTCATTTAATATTGATCTGATCAGTGGTCCAGCATACATGATAGCATGATACACCCAAATCACCACTAGGCGGCCAGAATGTCAACTTCTTCTTTGTCAGTAGCAAATCTCTATTAAAGTGTAACTAAAAGGGTCCCTAATAGATCAAATGCACTATGTATCTAGGGATTCTTTCAGATCCTTAGCAAAGCATACCATAGGACATCTTTAGGTTGAAATTACAATGTATGAAATTACTAACATATGCGTTAAAGTGTTCATATAAAATTCTTTCATCTGCTAAGTGTTAGCTTTTTATTTTAAATGGTTAACCCCTTTTTTCAAAAATTAGCAGGCAGAAAGATTTCATACAAACAGTTAACAAATTAATTACTAATATTGCACAGCATGATTTCAACCTAATTTATGAAAATCCTCTGTTTTTAATAATGGGGAATTGTTTAATCTCCCTGCCTGTAACAATCATTTGTACTTATATAGCACCTTTAACATAGCAAGATGCCCCACAGTCGAGCGTCACACTTGAGCAGGAATAGGAAACAAGATTAGGGAAAGTTTCCCTACATTACAACAGTAACTACACTTCAAAAAGTACTTAATTGGCTGTAAATGCTTTGGGACGTCCTGAGGTCATGAAAGGCGCTATATAAATACAAGTCCTTTCCTTTCCTGAAGTGATGTAAGGAGCAGTTTAGAGGTTGGTAATAATGGAAATTTTGAAGGTGCAAAGAGACGTACAAAGATGAAAGGAGTTCTAGACTGTGGGGACAAGAGCAGGAGCGTGGGACTGGATGAAGTTATAAAGATAGGAAGGAGCAAGGCCATGGAGGAATTTGAAGTCAAGGATGAAGATTTTGAAATTGATGCACTGAGGGATGGGTTGCCAATAGAGGTTGGTACAGATTGGGGTGATAGGTAAGGCAGGCAGCAGAGTTCTGGATGGGTTGGAGTTTATGAAGGTAGAGCAAGGAAGGCATTGGAAAAGTTGAACCTGGAGGTGAAAAGAACATGGATAAAGGCTCAGCAGCACTGGAAGTGAGGTAGGATTGGAAATAGGTGATGGTTTGGAGGTGGAAGTAGGCAATCTTGGGGATGTGGGGTTAGAATTGTTATATAAAATGACATCATGGATATCAATCTATACCTGCCTATCTGTTTATCTATCTAAATGCATCATTGCCTTTGAGGAATAAATTGCACAATTTATAAACTACAAAGTACCTACTCTGTGATTCCTGATACATGAACCAGAATAATGACACCAGTCATAGGATTAACATGATGGTTGGTGCATTGGTAACTCTTTTGCCTCTGAGTCAGAAGGCTGTAGGATCAAGCCATACTATGGACTTAAGTACATAATCTAGGCTGACACTTTGGCCCACTACTGAGAGTGTGCTACATTGTCAGAGATGCTGTCTGCTGGATGTCATGTTAAACTGGACCCAATTTACTTGCTTAGGTTGATGTAAAAGATCCCATGGCATTATCTAAAGAAGCTCGGGAGTTCTGGTATCCTGATATAGGAACATAAGAACAGAAGTAGGCTGTTCAGCCCCTTGAGCATGTTCTGCCATTCTATTAAATCATGGCTGATCTGTACCTCAATCCCATTTACCTGCCTTTTCTCCATACCCCTTGATACCCTTACCTAATAAAAAATTGCCAATCTCAGTCTTGAAAATTTCAATTGACCCAAATCTACATGCCTTTTGGGGGAGAGAATTCCACATTTCCACTACACTCTGTGTGAAAAGTGCTTCCTGATTTCACTCCTAAATGGCCTAACTTTAATTTTAAGAGTGTACCCTCTTGTTCTGGATTCCCCCAACAGAGGAAATAGTTTCTCTGTATCTATTCCATTGAATCCCTTTATCATTTTAACTATCTCAATTAGATTATCCCTCAACCTTCTAAACTCAAGGGAATACAAGCAAAGTTTATGCAACCATTCCCACAATTTAACCCTTTAATGCCTGGTAATCTCCTGAACACAGCCGCAATTTTGGGAATTGGTGTTGCAGCTAAATCGAGGCCATTTCCTAATAAGCAGCAAATGAAAACCAGATTGCTAAGCAGCCTGAGGGTCTCTCTTGCAATTCTTGGCATTCAACAGAAGAGCAGTACTGGCAGGGGCCTGGGAGCAGGTACTGTATCTTCTCAGATTGGGAATATTGTGCTGTGGTCACCACATCTGCCTAGGAAGATGTCTGTACATTTTTTCTTACTGGGTGTACTGACTACCAAAGATGCCCTTCTACAAGACCGAGGTTGTGACGATTCTCAATGTCTCAATGGAGGAAGTACCCAGCCCCATCCCCTCCATGTCACTGGCTTTGAAAGGGGTGGGAGGAAGCTTCACCTTTTACAAGACCGAGTGAGAGCTTGCGTAAATGGTTAAAAACAGCTGTTTATGCCTTTTCTCCAGGGTTTCTGCTGACCTTCTGTTGAACTTACATTTCAAATTGCCACGAGGTCAGCTGGGACCCGACCTTTAGCCACAGTTTCTGGGATTGTCTGATGGGTGCAGAGCCTCTGCCTACGCCTACAAGGGACGTAAGAGGGATGTGGAGACTCCCTAGGCCAGGAGTTCCTGACCCTTGGCCCTCAGCCAGGACTCAGCGTAGCAGGTGCTCCTGGTCTCAGCAGGAGTACCTGGTCGTTACTGATGGAGGTGGGGCTTTCCCGGGGGTCAGGTCCCGGAGATCAGTGGGAAATCTTTGTGGAGTCGGGGGGGGGGGGGAAACGGTCAACTTCCACTGGCAGTTCAGTCATATTTGGCAGAGGGATGCCACAGCTGCACCCTAATTGGCTGAAGGCTCATTCTTGGAAGTCCCTTTCCCTGATCCTGCCAACTTGGGTAGGGTCCGCACCGGGCGTGATCCTGATGTAACTGTCAGCTTCTTGCCCCTGCAGATTTTCTAGCCAAATTTGTTTTAATCCCTTTAGAGAAACCATAACTATCTTGTGACTCTGTAGGCTCTTACATTCTATTTTATAATAAATTGACATTAGAAATATGCAGGCAATAATTTTTGCAGATGTTCTTTGACAGCATGTTATATATCTTTTTGAAAGATGCAAGGGACATCCAGTGCTTAGAGATTAAGCATTTGTTTTTTTAAAATGATACAACTCTAAACAAATGTCAAAATGTGCATAGAGTTCCAATAAAAGCTTGAAAGATTGCAACAATTTTTGGGGAGAGGAAACTTTGCTACACTTGAAAAACTTTGCTTGATTACTTTGGTGCTGTCTATTTATAGATGTTGGCAATGAACACAGACAACGGTGAAATGATTTAATAGAATGTCGCAGCCTGATTTCATGAAAAACTCATGTTATGGCTTTGAAATTCCTGGGGTCTGAAGAGGGCAGAAGCCTGATTAAAATTTGTGTTGTAGTTACTGCAACATTGCCATAATTTAGCCTGCAGTGGATTAGTGGGAAATATATATGTTACATATACTAGCTGATCTTCCGTGGCATTGCTCACACAGAGTCTGGGGTCTCATACACAATTATGATTTTTAGTCGCCAAGTTGATTTGTTCTTTTCAGGTCACTGCACAAGAAGTCCCTGTGGGGAAGTGGTCTTAATAGGCAAACCGAGATAATTTTAGTTGCTTGTAAACTCCTGAGGTCAATCAGAGGGCAGTTGTAACTACCTGTAAATTTATGGGTCCAGGTTAGGAAAACACATCATGAAATGACTGGCTTTCTTTCTCTTTTTTTATTTAAGATAGTTTTGCATCAGTAATATGTGGGACTTTGAAGTGTAATATCTGGTTTTGACAGATACATATTAGATGGAAGACATTTATATATGTATAAAAGAGATTTATCTACAGAACGTTAAAACTTGTACTTCCCATCTATAAATCTTACTTCCTATTGTCACGATTTTTAATAATGTTTTTATGTCAATATTTACAATTGAAACTGCAAATATAAACACTTACAGTGGGAATTTTCCTATGTAAACAGTAGCCTGTCACAATGTAGTTGCAGCTTACTCCCACTCGTAGCACTTGGTGCAGGTTATGCATCTCCCTGCTGCCCATTTCTACATTTAATTTGCTGGTGCCCACTGTTGTATTAAATTTCTTAATTCGCTAGTTCCAGCTGCTCCATGACTTTATTGATTCAGTGGAGCCCATTGCTCCATTCAATTA
Organism: Heptranchias perlo; assembly: GCF_035084215.1. Taxonomy (NCBI): domain Eukaryota; kingdom Metazoa; phylum Chordata; class Chondrichthyes; order Hexanchiformes; family Hexanchidae; genus Heptranchias; species Heptranchias perlo. The sequence goes on along the minus strand of NC_090325.1, from coordinate 53,062,675 downwards.
TTAATTCACTGGTAGCTGCTTAGCTGTGCTACAGTGTTCATCAGTGTCCTTTCATTGTTGTCAGTAAGTTGTGATACATGTCGTTTGTATTGGATTCTGTGGGTCCAGTTTTCCTGTTGCAAATGTAAGGTATCATAAATAGTAACACATTTTGTTCTAATTCAATCTCTAGTTTATTCTATTGTTTTTTAATCTCCATGTTATTGCAGTAGCAACTTCTGATGACCACTGCTTTGGTGTGTATTGTCATCAAATTCCTTGGGAACATTGAGATAAAACTTTTCAACACTGCACAGGTCTGAACTCCCCACGGGCAATACCTAGGGAGAGGGGCGGGTGAGGAAACCAGGAGGACACGAGGCCTAATTCGAGGTGGCGATTTTAGGGGAAGCAAGTAATTTCAAATTTTTTGGAACTGAAAATTTTCATGGAGTGAGGAGAGCACAAGGGCCCAAGGCTAAATTTGTGGTGGCATTCTCAGGGGAGACAGGACGTTTTGTGGGGCTGTAGTCTTTTTATATTGTGGGAAGATTTGTACATTCCCAAGAAGAGCAACAGCGCTAGAACAAGAGTCCACAATATGGGGGGAATTTTTTCTGGCAACGGGGCAAGGAGGCACTGAGTGGGAATTTACAGTTGTAATAGGCAGCAAGTGGACAGGCAAGCGAGATGAGTCTGTCTGGGAGGCTCCAATCACGGCAACAGAACAGGAAGCAGGCGAGGAGAGTCTGAATGGGAGGGCATGTTAATGAGGGCATTTTTTCACTGGAAACAATACCAGAATGGGCAGTGATTTTAATAATTTCTAGGAAAATTTAGTTCAAAATTAGATTGCCCTTCAGAGTTTGTGAGAGATATCTCCTGTAACATTGCTCAAGGGTAGTGAGAGGATCTGCCCTTTTATGAGAAAGTGGACCTGCTGGGGCACTGGTTATGGTAGTGAGATGATGTGGCTTGTGGGAGCGGGTTATTTAGTTTGTAAGGATTTGAGAGTTGCGCGAGTAATTACTTGGGAAAGTATAAGTTGTGTGCATAGTGAGTATTGGGAAAGATTGTATTGAGGATTTTTGGGGAGGAATTAGTCGGTACTAAGGTACTAGTGAATGGGTGAGTAGTTGAGGGGTGGAGGAAGTCATGGAGTAGTGAGTAATTCGGGGAATTGGAGCAATGAGGAGTTGGGTGTGCAGAGTGGTTGGTGGTTGAAGAAGAAAAAGACAATGACACCGGAGTTGAAGAAACAATAAGGACAGGGAGAAGATTAGTTGAGAAGAAATGAAAAAAAGAAAAAGAATTAAAGAATGAAAGAAAAACAGGCCTTTAAAAACAAACTGCCAGAAACAAGGCATTTTTTTTTAAAAGACCAAGGGGAATAGGCATTTAAAAAGCAAGGCATTTAAAAAAATACATGGGAAACATACCTTTTAAAAAACCACAGGAAACATGCTTTTAAAAAAAGACAGCGGGAACAGGCATTTTAACTGAAAGTGTAGGAAGCAGGCCTTTTAGAACAGGCAAAGAAAAACAACATACAATGAAGGTTGAAAAAACAAAGTAGTTAAAGAAAAACAGGATGCAATGGGGCTAGAAAATGCAGTTAGAGGAAGAAAAAGAGCACATAACAGGGCTTGAAGAAACAGATGAGGGAAAAAAAGTAGAGCACAACTCGGTTTCTTTGAATATATATTACCTTTCAACAATGTCATTTTTATCTTTCACTGCCTCAGCCAGTTTCTTCCGCTTTCCCCTCTGATAATATTTTCTCACCATTTATTTCAGCTAAGCCTTCTGCTTCTATTGCAACAGCTTTATTAACCCTGTTCTCCCTCTCTAGTCTTGAACCTGGATTCCCCTCCCCACCCCAATAATATTAGTTTAAATCCTTCCCCACAGCTCTATTTACCCTCTCCATGGGTCCTGGCAGCCATTTTGATTGAGGAGAAGGCTACCGTGTAGCCTTTCCTTGTTCCAGAACTAACTCCGATGCCGCAAGAGTGCAAATCTTTCCCTCCTGCATGAAACCTGCAGCCACGCATTGACCTTCCTAATCTTCCTCTGCTTAATCTGTTCAGTGTCTAGCACAGTGACCAATCCAAGATCATCACTCTTGAGGTCTTGTTTTTCAATCTACAGCCTAACTCCTTAAACTCCCTCTGCAAACCTTCAAAGGTACTTCTAGTTATCTCATTGTTTCAACACGGACCATGACTTTTGGCTGCTCTGCCTCTCGTTCCAGGAGTTTTTCCACCCATTCCATGATATCTTTCAGCCAGGCATCAGGGAGACAAGTTAACATTTGGGATTCTGGGCCTGCAACATTTTTTTGGAGAATTTTTGTGAGGCCAGGAAAAGCGACCACATTTTTGGCCCCTGGGTTTAGCAAGCTGCCTGCTAACCAAAAGAATGGCCCCTGGTACTCAGGTAAGTCGCAAGGGAGGGCTTTCGGGAGGGTCTCGCGATTGAGGAGCCTGGGTAAGGGAAGGCCTAAACTTTCCTTGTAAGGCCCAAAGGAACACTTCTGCTCTTCCTGGCCCTACAAGGAAAGTTAAAAAAAAAGTTTAAAAACTTACCTCTTTGGGCTTCTTCTGGCCCCAACTCCTCTTCCTTTAGGTTGGCCTAGTGGGAATACCACAACCGCTCCCCCAGATTGATGGTTAAAATAGTAGTCGGGCCCTAATGATGTAATTGGAGCCTGATGTACATATTTAAAGAAGGATCCCGCCAGTTTCTGGTAGATGTCCTTCTTGCCTGCTCAGAAGAGCTGGTTAAAATAGAAGCCTGCGGATGTTGGCAGGTGGATCCCATGAGCAATTTTAACTGCCTGGTTTCTGCCGAGTGGGCAGGGCTAAATAGTCTAACAGGTAAGTGTGGACAACTTAACATAGAAAATGTTTATATACCAATTTTCAAATGAGCGTATGACGTCCATCAGAAATCTTGTGCTAACCGCTCCCATAATCTAACACAAGGCCTTTTAGTTGAAATCTAAATGTGCCTTTCATTGCAGAAAGAAATGTATTAAATAAAATAACTTTTTATTTCAGTGTTAGGAATTAGTTTCAGGTGTACAAATGGTATTATGAATTTGAAATTTATTTTAGATGTTTTATTTAATTTTCCATAATTTGTATGCCTTTTTTATTTTATTTCAGGCGTTACTGGATTAGTGAGCATTGATAAAAATGGTGACAGAGATACCGACTTTAGTCTCTGGGACATGGTCAACACAGAAACTGGAGAATACGAGGTTATTATACTTATGTGTTATGTGTGAATGTGTATTTCTAATGATGATAGATGACTGTGCAAGGTATGAAACCCTTCAAACTGTTCAGAAACAGCTAAGTTTAAAATCTATAGTATAAATTCAGAAATTCCTCACTCCCAACTGGGAGTTACATGTGAAGGGAGTGCAGGTTGGAGAATTGACATCACAGTGTTGTGTTCCTATTTCCAGCCGATACTCCCCAATAGAAACATGGGATTACTGAATTTATCTTTATATAGATTTCAATTTAAAAATCACTTTTTTTTACCATGGCTACAACAAAATTGTTAGCCATTTGCAAAAAAGCACTATGATGGAAGAAAAACTTATCACTATAGTCCATTGTACAGGGTGAAAGTTTCAAGCATAGATATGGGGTATTGATGGAAACTGGTTAGGTATACATTGGGTCAAATTAGGATATTGTAGACTACATTTTCTCACAGGGGGCAATCCCTGCCAGAAATGATGCCTGCCTAATATCACAAGCACTGACCTCACTGTAATAGTCAGAATCAGCTTCATTTGAATAATTCAGTTGAGTTACTGGCATTGGAAAGACCTCAGATTGAGAACTCACATGTTGAGAAGTGGGAAATAATGTGCTGCTGCAGGATTTAAAGAGCCAGGCATCATTTTGGTTGTGAGAAACCCACTTATTATTGTCCAAATTTCAGAGATGTCTGTTACAGGACACAAAGCTGCCAGCTTTGCAGATTCAGATGTTAGAAGGGCTTCCATAGGAAGCTGGGCGAGGAGGGAACAAACAGACAGATGGCCCCAAAGAGAGCTATGGAAGAAGGTGGCCAGTGCAGTGAGTGTCAATGTAAACACTACATATACTGGAAAAAAAATTATTGACCTGAGAGAATGGGAAAACCTTTGCCAGTGTCCATTATGCAGTTGATTTAGGGGATAATACAATAGGGTAGATTTTTACGAATTTGGGCTTTGTTTGCCCACAACACAGAATTCGGGCACAGAAGTCAGCAGGCCCTCCAAGATTTAACATCCATCAATTCTAATGGATGGATAATCCTGCTGGGTCTACAAATCTCCCCAAATTCCCAACATGCATTCCTGGTAGGCCTGCGTTGAAAGCAACAATTCGTAAAATCTAACATCTCTGTGTTCTGTTTTGGGGTCACCAGTACCTCTCACTAATGATTATTGGAACTATTTTGGAGAGTGTGCTGTAAGCAAGTTCATATTTATACCTCCTTTCTTTTTTGAGGTTTAAGAAAAGTATGATTGGAATTGTTTCATCTTGAATATATCAGATTGGTTAAAGTCAAGTAGTGCTGATTTAATTGATTTTCTTTATATTGCACAGGTTGTAGCTCACTATCTGGGCATAAAAAAGCAGATCTACTGGATTCCCAATGTAGAGATTCACTGGCCGTCGGGCTCTGTTCCCACAGACAACCCCCCGTGTGTGTTTGAAATTGATATCGCGGCCTGCAAGCAGGGTATTGCATTGATTCTCGTCATGTGGTGTTCTGAAAAGCTCCAGTTGCCTTAGATAGATCTGTATTACAATGTAATAAAACAAGAAACAATGTAGAAACACAAAGGTTGAATGGGCAGTCCTATATTCAATGTCTAGAGATTTAAAATGGAAATATCTTATATTCAGTTGTCTTGACCAAACATTTAATTCTAATTCAGCTTCTTTGATGGACCATTCCCCTAGACTTCTTTGAATTATGCCCCTAAGCATAGATTACATAACAAAATAGTTTCAGAAGATTTCTTTTATAAAATATCAGATTAGCAATTATTAAACTGAAGATTTTTTCCAATTACTGTACAGAATTTAGTATGATAGGTTTTACATCTAACAGTTGAAAACTATGCATTTTTGAATTTGAATTTCTGCAATTTTTTATCCGAGGACATGAGTTTTAAAAAGTTGTTCAGTCCTATTGCCAACAATTTAATCAGCCTAATCACAAAGTAAGTTACTTGTTAAACCTACAAAATTAACCTGGAGCTAGTTAACATGTCAGTATTCAAAAAGAATAATGTTGATTAAAGGGGTATGGGTGCACAATGTCACCATGTTAGGAAGTTTCCAGGCTGGTTCGGATCCTGAATGCGATTCCAACTTAAATAAATTAAATGGCAATAAGAACTGTTTTCTTTCTCCTGTTAACATCACAGTGCAGATTTTCCTCTTCAGTAGCCAGCTGTAGGAATTTGGTGGCGAACAAATGCTTGTCTTAAATTAGGGCAAAATCTGCTTCTGATTTTCCAGCCATTAATTATAATGGACAAAAAGTTCTGAGCAGCTCGCGCCAAATTTGTGATAAGCGCTTCCAGTCTGCCAAACTTTTAGATCTGGGCGCTGAAGAGGAAAATTTGTAATGGGCAGAATCAAGACTGGATCATCATAAAGATGTCTATCCCCAACTAATGTATTCCACCTATATGGGTTGTGCAAAAGATAGTTACCCCAATAGAGGCTGGGGAAGCCCTGTGGAAAATTTGGTAATGATATTCCTGCCCAGTGAAACTTCAAATCCTAAACTAGATTTGTGCCTGATAAACGGTTCATTATTTGGAAGTCTTGAGTACATCATCTATAACTGAAGAAGACCAATTCCTGTCATTTGAATGTCAATATATCTTTGCAAGAATGAGTAGCTCTTTGCCTTCCAGGCATTTAAAATGTCTTTCAGGCAAAATACCAGATAAACAGGAGAGTTGTATAGTGAAGCGAGAAAGCAGACCCTGCTTCTGAGTCCATTTACGTAATTCTCTTTTTGTTTCCTTAGCCACCTTCTCTCTACTTGGAATAGTTGCACTGGGAACAGGCCTCACAATGGCAATTTTTGGAATCTCCAGTTTTCTTGTTTACCGGTATAGTATTTAGATATTTGTCCATTTAAACTAGGAAGAAATTTGACAATTTTTGATTTTGGTAAATATATCATTTACATTCAGCAATTAAAGCTTCTCTTACATGAGAGTCAGATTAAGAATTGTTGTCTATTAAAATTTTACAGTATTTTCAACAATTGAGTAGAATGGGCTTGTACTCTCTGGGGATCGGGTGGGAAATTGGGGTTGAGGTAGAAGATCAGTCATGATCTTATTGAATGGCAGAGCAGGCTCGAGGTGCCTTATCGCCTACTCCTGCTCTTATTTCTTATGCTCGTTATGTAAATAATTGTTCTTATTCCTACCTTAATCCTCTAAGCACCACTACTTTTACAGTTGATTTATTTGTAACGGGTGCAGATAATGTATAATTCAGTGAAGGATGTTAATACTCCTGTTTAAAATGATACTTAAATAGGAAACTGAAGCTGGAGAAGGATTTGGCCAGTATGATGTGGCGAATCCGCTGGGAAGAACTGCAAATGGGAAACAGTGATAAATATCGGAAGAGTGCTGGTAGCAGGCTTACGTTATCACTAGTAAGTGCTCACATGGCTTTTCTTGTGAAATTGTATTAATGTTGCAGAGTCTTGATATTATCATCACGACAAGACCAGTAACAAATAATACTATGTATGTATCATGTTGGTGAAGAGGCTGATGATGTAGTCTGTTCATGGACAGGCTGATGATGTAGTCTGTTCATGGACAGGCTGATGCTGTAGTCTGTTCATGGACAGGCTGATGCTGTAGTCTGTTCATGGACAGGCTGATGCTGTAGTCTGTTCATGGAAAGGCTGATGCTGTAGTCTGTTCATGGACAGGCTGATGCTGTAGTCTGTTCATGGACAGGCTGATGCTGTAGTCTGTTCATGGACAGGCTGATGCTGTAGTCTGTTCATGGACAGGCTGATGCTGTAGTCTGTTCATGGACAGGCTGATGCTGTAGTCTGTTCATGGAAAGGCTGATGCTGTAGTCTGTTCATGGACAGGCTGATGCTGTAGTCTGTTCATGGACAGGCTGATGCTGTAGTCTGTTCATGGACAGGCTGATGCTGTAGTCTGTTCATGGACAGGCTGATGCTGTAGTCTGTTCATGGACAGGCTGAGGCTGTAGTCTGTTCATGGACAGGCTGATGCTGTAGTCTGTTCATGGACAGGCTGATGCTGTAGTCTGTTCATGGACAGGCTGATGCTGTAGTCTGTTCATGGACAGGCTAATGCTGTAGTCTGTTCATGGACAGGCTGATGCTGTAGTCTGTTCATGGACAGGCTGATGCTGAAACCTGTTCATGGAGAGGCTGATGATGTAGTCTGTTCATGGACAGGCTGATGCTATAGTCTGTTCATGGACAGGCTGATGCTGTAGTCTGTTCATGGACAGGCTGATGCTGTAGTCTGTTCATGGACAGGCTGATGATGTAGTCTGTTCATGGAAAGGCTGATGCTGTAGTCTGTTCATGGACAGGCTGATGCTGTAGTCTGTTCATGGACAGGCTGATGATGTAGTCCGTTCATGGAAAGGCTGATGCTGTAGTCTGTTCATGGAAAGGCTGATGCTGTAGTCTGTTCATGGACAGGCTGATGCTGTAGTCTGTTCATGGACAGGCTGATGCTGTAGTCTGTTCATGGAGAGGCTGATGCTGTAGTCTGTTCATGGACAGGCTGATGCTGTAGTCTGTTCATGGACAGGCTGATGCTGAAACCTGTTCATGGACAGGCTGATGCTGTATTCTGTTCATGGAGAGGCTGATGCTGTAGTCTGTTCATGGACAGGCTGATGCTGTAGTCTGTTCATGGAGAGGCTGATGCTGTAGTCTGTTCATGGACAGGCTGATGCTGTAGTCTGTTCATGGACAGGCTGATGCTGCATTATGTTCATGGAGAGGCTGAAGCTGAAACCTGTTCTCATTGGAGATGATGCTGTAGTTTGTTTCTGAAGTCTATTATTCATTTGTTTCTATTCATAACTAAATATCAGCTCATGTTCCAATAACATTAAGGGTCACCTCTCTGTACTTTCAACGACTGAAATGTCAGAAATACATAGGGGGAAAAATTGTTCTCCATTGCACCGGTTTGCTTTAGTGTTGGGACAATTTCGGGGAGCGATCTCTCATGCCCGATCTCTCCTGGAAGTGCGCCTGCTGCCAAATTGGAAGCCGGCGACTTTCAAGTGTCCAGGGTGCCCGCCTGAAACAAGCATTAGGTACCTTGAATATGTTAATCCAAGCCTAATGCTTGTTTTAGGACCCCGCTCAATATTCGTCATAAACTGTCTGTGCCGTGCGTACTTTGCTCAGTTTTTCTGGGTGTACAGCAGCCAAATCAGTGCTTCTCCCGGCTTCACAACAATATTGTGAGCTTCAGTTGGTCTGGGCTTGCCCCCCACCCCCTCCCGTTCTCTTCTATCCCCTAGGACCTGCCCGCAGGCCAGCTCGACGTCAGAGCCAGCTGATTTTCCTAAGGACTCAACCGGCGAGCTGCATCGGGGTGCCCAATTGACGTCCGCAGCTCACTGGTATTATACAGGTGAGGCCTGAGGCCCAATTCCCAGTGAGCCTCAAGCCAACATCATGGAGCGCGTATTCCAGTCGCATAACCCATTACGTGCTGGCTTCCGTCGTTACACGAATTTCTTGGCCATATTCTTTAATATTCACAATGAAATTATAATATTTTAAGAACATAAGAACATAAGAAATAGGAACAGGAGTAGACCAAAAATTTGATTAAGCAAATTTTCAATGTTGAGTGCTGTATGTTGGTTCTCTACTGAGGTAATCATCAGGTTAGCGGCTTCTTTGAGAAAATAATTAAATTCCAAGGATACAGCCCCTCGAGCCTGCTCCGTCATTCAATAAGATTATGACTGATCTTCGACCTCAACTCCACTTTCTCGCCTGATCCCCATATCTCTTGATTCCCCTACAGTCCAAAAATCTATCGATCTCAGTCTTGAATATACTCAACGACTCAGCATCCACAGCCCTCTGGGCTGGAGAATTCTAAAGATTCACCACCCTCTGAGTGAAGAAATTCCTCCTCACCACAGTCCTAAATGCCTGACCCTTTATCCTGAGACTATGGCCCCTAGTTCTAGACTATTCATCCTGGGGAAACTGCCTTTCAGCATCTACCCTGTCAAGCCCTCTAAGAATTTTATACGTTTCAATGAGATCACCTCTCATTCTTCTAAACTCCAGAGAATATAAGCCCATTCTACTCAATCTCTCCTCAGAGGACAACCCTCTCATCCCAGGAATCAATCTAATGAACCTTTGTTGCACCACCTCTAAGGCAAGTATATCCTTTCTTAGGTAAGGAGGCCAAAACTATACACAGTACTCCAGATGTAATCTCACCAAAGCCCTGTACAATTGCAACAAGACTTCCTTACTCTTGTACTCCAATCCCCTAGCAAAAATCAACAACAACAACAACAATTTGCATTTAGATGGTGCCTTTAATGTAGTAAAATGTCCCAAAGCACTTCACAGGAGCGTTATCAAACAAAATTTCACATCGAACCACATAAGAAGGTGTTAGGACAGATGACCAAAAGCTTGGTCAAAGAGGTAGGTTTTGAGGAACATCTTAAAGGAGGAGAGAGAGGTAAAGAGGCAGAGAGGTTTAGGGAGGGAATTCCAGAGCTGAGGACCTAGGCAGCTGAGGGCATGGCCGCCAATGATGGCGCAATTAAAATCGGGGATGCACAAAAGGCCAGAATTGGAGGAGCGCAGAGATCTCGGAGGGTTGTAGAGCTGGAGGAGGTTACAGAGGCAGGGAGGGGCGAGGCCATGGAGGGATTTGAAAACAAGGATGAGAATTTTAAAATCAAGGCGTTCACGGACCGAGAGCCAATGTAGGTCAGCAAGCACAAGGGTGATGGGTGAACGGGACTTGGTGCCAGTTAGAAAAAGGGCAGCAGAGTTTTGGATGAGCTCAAGTTTATGGAGGGTGGAAGATGGGAAACCAGCCAGGAGACCATTGGAGTAGTCCAGCCTGGAAGTAACAAAGACCAATATACCATTTGCCTTCCTAATTGCTTGCTGTACCTACATGTTAACTTTCTGTGTTTTGTGTAATTGGACACCCAAATCTCTTTGAACACCAGCATTTAATAGTTTCTCACCATTTAAAAAATATTCTGTTTTTCTATTCTTCCTACTAAAGTGAATAACCTCACATTTCCCCACATTATACACCATCTGCCGCTTTCTTGCCCACTCATTTAACCTTTCTATATCCCTTTGCAGACTCTTTGTATCTTTTTCACAGCTTACTTTCCCACCTAGCTTTGTATCATCAGCAAACTTGGATACATTATACTCGGTCCCTTTATCTAAGTCATTAATATAGATTGTAATTAGCTGAGGCCCCAGCACTGATCCTTGCGGCACCCCACTAGTTACAGCCTGCCAACCTGAAAATGACCTGTTTATTCCTACTCTCTGTTTCCTATCCATTAACTAATCCTTTATCCATGCTAATATATTATCCCCAACGCCATGAGCCCTTATCTTGTGTAACAACCTTTTGTGTGGCACCTTATCGAATGCCTTTCGCAAATCCAAATATATTACATTCACTGGTTTTCCTTTAACAACCTGCTAGTTACATCCTCAATAAACTCTAATAAATTTGTCAAACATGACTTCCCTTTCATAAAATCATATTGACTCTGCCTAATCATATTATGATTTTCTAAGTGCTCTGTTACCACTTCTTTAATAATAGATTCTAGCATTTTCCCGACTACTGATGTCAGGCTAACTGGCCTGTAGTTCCCTGTTTTCTCTCTCCCTCCTTTCTTGAATAGCGGTGTTACATTTCCTACCTTCCAATCCACTGGGACCATTCTGGAATCTAGGGAATTTTGGAAGATCATCCACTATCCAATGCATCCACTATCTCTGCAGCCATCTCTTTTAGAACCCTAGGATGTAAGCCATCAGGTCCAGGGAATTTGTCAGCTTTTAGTTCCATTAATTTCTCCAGTACTTTTTCTTTATTAATATTAATTACTTTGAGTTCCTCACTCTTAGACCCTTGGTTCCCCGCTATTTCTGGTATTTCTTTTGTGTCCTTTACTTTGAAGACAGATATAAAATCTTTGTTTAACGTCTCTGCCATTTCGTTATTCCCTATTATAATTTCTCCTGTCTCAGCCTCTCAGGAGCCAACATTTACTTTTGTTACTCTCTTCCTTTTTACATATTTGTAGAAGCTCTTACAATCTGTTTTTATATTTATTGTTGGTTTACTCTCATATTCTACTTTCTCCCTCTTTATCAATTTTTTGGTTATCCTTTGCTGGTTTCTAAAACTCTCCCAATCCTCAGGCTTACTAGTCTTCTTGGCAACATTATAAGCCTCTTCTTTTAATCTAATACTATCCTTAACTTCTTTAGTTAGCCACAGATGGATCACTTTTCCCCTGGAGTTTTTATTTCTCATTGGAATGTATTTTCATTGAGAATTATGAAATATTTCTTTAAATGTTTGCCATTTCTCATCTACTGTCATTCCTTTTAATCTAATTTCCCAATCTACCTTAGCCAACTCATCCCTCATACCTATGTAATTGGCTTTATTTTAAGTTTAAGACTCTAGTTCCTGAGTTAAGTACGTCACTCTCGAAATCAATGTGAAATTCTATCATATTATGATCACTCTTTCCCAGAGGACCCTTACTATGAGATTACTAATTAACCCTGTCTCATTACACAAGACAAGATCTAAAATAGCCTGCTCCCTGGTTGGTTCCATGATATATTGTTCTAGGAAACTATTATGAATGCATTCCATGAACTTGTCCTCCAAACGATCTTTGTCGATTTGATTTGTCCAGTCTATATGAAGTCCCCCATGATTATTGCATTACCTTTGTTACAAGCTCCTATTATTTCTTGATTAATACTCTGTGCAACAGTATAGCTACTGTTCAGGGGCCTATAAATTACTCCCACCAGTGTTTTCTGCCCCTTGTTTTTCTTATCTCCACCCATATTGATTCTACTTCCTGATCTTCCAAGCCAAGTTCTTTCCTCACTACTGTCCTTATGTCATCCTTTATTATCAGGGCTATCATCCCTCCTTTTTATTTTTGCCTGTCTTTTCGAAATGTCAAATACCCTGGAATAATTAGTTCTCAACCTTGGTCACCTTGAAACCACATTTCTGTGACGGCTACTAGATCCTACCCATTTATCTCAGTGCCATTGATTCATCTATCTTGTTACGTACATTCAGGTAAAGCATCTTTAATTTTAACTTTTTATCATTTTTCCCTGATTTGACCTCATTCACTGATGCACTATTATCGATAAACTCTCTGTCCCTTCCTGTCACACTCTACTTACTTCTACTCAAATCGCTACGCTGCTCTACTGCCTTGACTTTTCTCTTTAGATTTCTAAATTTTCCTTACCTTATCCCCCCCCCCCCCACCTTTTTAGTTTAAAGCCCTATCTACCACCCTAGTTATTCGATTCACCAGGACTCTGGTACCAGCCCGTTTTAAGTGGAGTTCGTCCCAACGGATCAGCTCCCTGTTCCCTCAGTACTGGTGCCAGTGCCCCATGAATTGAAACCCCTGTCTCCCACACCACTCTTTGAGCCACGCATTTAACTCACTGATCTGTTTGACCCTATGCCAATTTGTGTGTGGCTCAGGTAGTAATCCAGAGATTATTACCTTGAGGTTCTGCTTATTAATTTAGCCCCTAGCTCCTCAAACTCCTCAAAATTTTGAGGGCTTAGGATGCTGTCTCATGCTAAGCTCCAGTCTCACGGGTGCTGATCTAAATAGCCATTCTTTATGTATGAACTCAAGAGAATGAGTGTTGACAGATTATTGAACTATGGAAAGCTTATCACAGCTGAGCCCAATCCTATGATTTATTCACATGTCACTGGACAATGATCACGAATGGGAACTCTGGCTGCTTTGTCCCCCCTTCTACCTGAGAAACGATACATTTTTAGGAATGTCTGGTGACAACAGACTTTTGCAACAGTGTCTTTCCCTCCACTGATAAAGCATCCGTTTCTTCACAGGCTGGCACCAAGTCACACAACAGTTATCTTTAACAGAAGTCTCAGAATAGAAAGTTGGATAGCTGCAGCTTCTTTCCTTCCTTAATCTACTGTAAGCACATTGAATTTGTTGGCATTCTGATCAGTCTGAAAGGATCTCTTTGAATGCAGTTACAGAGGCTTAATATTCTTTTCTTCCTTGGTTACATGTATAAAACTCCAAAGTGAACTGAGATAAAAATAAGTTCTAGGAGCAGCCTGGCTGTGGTATCATAGCATCATAGTATCATAGCAGGAACAGCACAGGAGGAGGCCATTCGGACCATTGTGCCTGTGCCTGCTGTTTGAAAAAGCTCTCCAATTAATCCCATTCGCCTGCTCTTTCCCCTTAGCCCTGTAAATTTTTTCCCTTCAAGTATTTATCCAATTCCGTATTGAAAGTTACTATTGAATCAGCTTCCACCATCCTTTCAGGCAGTGCATTCCAGATCATTACAACTCACTGCCTAAAAAAATGTTTCCTTATGCCGTTTGTAGTTCTTTTGCTGATCACTTTAAATCTGTGTCCTCTGGTCACCGACCCTTCTGCCGCTGGAAACAGTTTCTCCTTATTTACTCTGTCAAAACTGTGCATGATTTTGAACACCACTATCAAATCTCCCCTTAATCTTCTCTGTTCTAAGGAGAACAACCCCAGCTTCTCCAGTCTCTCCACATAACTGAGTTCCCTCATCCCTGGTACCAGTCAAGTAAACCTCTTCTGCACCCTCAGTAGGGTCTTGACATCCTTTCGAAAGTGTGGTGCCCAGAATTGATCACAATACTCCAGCTGAGGCCTAACCAGTGTTTTATAAAGGTTTAGCATAACTTCCATGCTTTTGTACTCTATGTGCACCCCCAGGTCTCTCTGTTCCTGCACTCCCTTTAAATTTGTACCATTTAGTTTATATTGCCTCTCCTCATTCTTCCTACCAAAATGTATCACTTCACACTTCTCTGCGTTAAATTTCATCTGCCATGTGTCTATCCATTTCACCAGTCTGTCTATGTCCTCCTGAAGTTTGCTACTATCCTCTACATTTCCGAGTTTTGTTTCATTTGCAAACTTTGAAATTATACCCTGTATATCAGAGTCCAGGTCATTAATATATATCAAAAAGAGCAGTGGTCCTGATACTGATCCCTGGGGAACACCACTGTATACTTCCCTCCAGTCTGAAAAACAACCGTTCACCACTACTCTCTGCTTTCTGACCCCTAGCCAATTTTGTATCCATGGTGCCACTGTCAATTTAATCCCATGGGCTTTAATTTTGCTAACAAGTCTATTATGTGGTACTTTTTCAAATGCCTTTTGGAAGTCCATATGCACAACATCAACCGCACTACCCTGATCAACCCTCTCCATTACTTCATCAAAGAACTCAATCAAGTTAGTCAAACATGATTTTCCTTTAACAAATCCGTGCTGACCTTCGTTTATTAGTCCATACTTTTCCAAGTGGCAATTAATTTTGTCCCAGATTATTGTCTCCAAAATTATCCCCACCACCGACCTTAGGCTGACTGGCCTGTAATTGCCGGGTTTATTACTCTCCTCTTTTTTGAACAGGGGTGTGACATTTGCAATCTTCCAGTCCTCCGGCACCACTTCCATATCTAAGGAGGATTCAAAGATTGTGGCCAGAGCCTCCGCAATTTCCACCCTTACTTCCCTCAGTAACCTAGGAAGCATCCCATCTGGACCGGGTGACTTTTCTATTTTGAGTACTGCCAATCTTTTAAATACCTCCTCTTTATCTATTTTTATCCTATCCAATATCGCTACTACCTCCTCCTTTACTGATACAATGGCAGCATCATCTTCTCTAGTGAAGACGGATACAAAGTATTTATTTAATACCTCAGCCATGTCCTCTGCCTCCACAAGAAGATTGCCTTTTTTGTCCCACCCCTCCTTTATACATTTATAAAACACTTTTGGGTTCCCTTTTATGTTCACTGCTAATCTATTCTCATACTCTCTCTTTGCCCCTCTTATTCCCCTTTTTGATCTCCTCTGTACTTTCTGTGTTCAGCCTGGTTCTCTATTGTATTATGAACCATACATTCGTCATAAGCCTCCTTTCTCCTCTTCATTTTAATCTCTATATCTTTAGTTACCCAGGGAGCTCTAGCTTTGGATACCCTTCCTTTCCCCCTCGTAGGGATGTGTCTACTCTGTACCTGAACCAACTCCTCCTTGAAGGCCTCCAATTGTTCAGCTACTGTTTTGCCTGCCAATATTTGATTCCAATCCACCTGGGCAAGATCCCTTTTTAACTCAATGAAATTTGCCCTCCTCCAGTTATGTATTTTCACATTTGATTGTTCCTTGTCCTTTTCCATAACTATTCTAAACCTAATGATATTATGATCACTGGTCCCCAAATGCTCCCCCACTGAAACATGCTCCATCTGCCCCATTTCGTTCCCCAGAAGTGGTAAGAGTGGCATTCGTCACCAGTACCTGTATGTGGCATCTTCCTTTCAAATGTGACAGACACCAAAAAAATAATTTATTTGTTTCCCATAGAGGAACACACTGTAAAGTTATAACAAAGGCAAATACACAAGCTTTCTGAGAATCACAGCCATAAGGCTTTTACATGTGCTTCATTCAATTCCAGATCATAGTTTTTGTTGCTCTGGTGATGCATTGCCACATAATAATAGAATGTGGGTTCATGTCTGCAATTCATCGAGCAGTGAGTTCTTAATCTTCATCACAGCATTGGGTGAAGGTACAGGGTAGATGAGAGAGGGAAACCTATTGGAAGAGTGGGAACATCCTGGGTTGTCCTTCTCCATTGCAAATGGCTACAGAGCAGCATTAGCAGAGGCCTGGGAGTTCGGTTGGCTGTCTGACCTCTCAGACTGGGAATTGGCAGGTGGTGCAGGATAGATCGAAAGTAGAGGATGAAGAAAAAAAAAGCAGATTAAAATTGGGATAAAGGAGAAAAATAATAGATTGAGTGATTCAAAGTGCCTGTGGCATGTGGTGCCAAAGCTTGAGATGACAGTGGGAGTGGGAGTGAAAGAAACGGTAACTGTGACATTTCAAGATGTTTCTTTTGTGTGAACTTGACGCTCATGCAGTTCAATTGTAGTGCAACTCAGCTGTCCATATCTTGTCCATCACGAAGACCCACTTGTACATTTGCCCATCTTTACTGACCTACATTATCTCCCTGGCCCCAACATGTTAAATTTAAAATCCTCATCCTTGTCTTTAATTTCCTAGCCTGCGTTAAAGGTACATTGTTTTGTTTCTGTAATAATCATAGTTGTAGGTAGTAGTAATAGTAGTAGTTGTAGTTGTAGTTAGCAAGCATGTTTTTATGCTTTGTGAATATAAGGGATTAATTTATATGCTATTGTAATTTTATCAAAATGGCAATTAT
The DNA here is from genome assembly GCF_035084215.1 of Heptranchias perlo. Lineage (NCBI taxonomy): Eukaryota > Metazoa > Chordata > Chondrichthyes > Hexanchiformes > Hexanchidae > Heptranchias > Heptranchias perlo. The sequence continues at coordinate 53,046,043 of NC_090325.1, read as the reverse complement.
TAAATAGCAGAACATGTTGGGCGATAAATTGGCCCGCATTACGCCCATTTTGTAGGTGCTACGTGGCCTCCTAAGGATCTAAAATGGCATTCGGAATGCGCGCCCATGCTTCTAGTATGACATGTGCCTAATGCCTCTTGGTAAAGGCGTTTGCGCACGCACAGATAAAGAACGCCAGCAGCATGTAAAGCAGGGAGAATATGTGTTAGATCAGCGTGCAACGCTGATTTAAAGGGACAGATACGATTTTGGAACTCAGTGCTCCAGCCAATGCACTATCTTAACCTCGCACAGCTGAACAGGCCATAAACAGCATGGAGGACCCCTACCAGCGCTATTTAAAGGGATCATGCAGGAGTTACAGGTTAGTTGCTGGATTCTTGCTCCTGGCTGCTGATGCATTTGTACCTGTTTTTGGAGGTATCCTATAGTTGAATACTAGGTCTAGGGGACATAGCCTAAAAATTAGAGGCAGGACTTGCAGGAGTGAAGTTAGGAAGTGCTTTTACATGCAATGGGTGGTAGAAGTTTGGAACTCTCTTCTGCAAACGGCAGTTGATGCTAGCTCAAATGTTAATTTTAAATCTGAGATTGATAGATTTTTGTTAACCAAATCATAGAAATAGAATCATAGAAAGTTACGGCACAGAAGGAGGCCAGTCGGCCCATCATGTCCGCGCCGGCCGAAATAGAGCTATCCAGCTTAATCCCACTTTCCAGCACTTGGACCGTAGCCCTGTAGGTTACAGCACTTCAAGTGCACATCCAAGTACTTTTTAAATGAGTTGAGGGTTTCTGCCTCTACCATCCTTTCAGCCAGTGAGTTCCAGACCTCCACCACCCTCTGGGTGAAAACATTTCTCCTCAGCATCCGTATAACCTTTCTACCAATTACTTTAAATCTATGCCTCCTGGTCACTGACCCCTCTGCTAAGGGAAATAGCTCCTTCCCATCCACTCTATCTAGTCCCATTATAATTTTATAGACCTCAATTAAATCTCCCCTCAGCCTCCTTTGTTCCAAAGAAAACAACCCCAGCCTATCCAATTTTTTCTCATAGCTAAAATTCTCCAGCCCTGGCAACATCCTCGTAAATCTCCTCTGTACCCTCTCTAGTGCAATCATATCTTTCCTGTAATGTGGTGACCAGAACTGCACGCAGTACTCAAGCTGTGGCCTAACCAATGTTTTATACAGTTTTAGCATAACCTCTCTGCTCTTATATTCTATGCCTCGGCTAATAAAGGAAAGTATCCATATGACTTTTTAACTACCTTATCCACCTGTCCTACCTTCAGGGATCTGTGGACATGCACTTCAAGGTCCCTCTGTTCCTCTACACCTCTCAGTATCCTCCCATTGCCTTGTTTGCCCTCCCCAAATGCATTACCTCACACTTCTCTGGATTGAATTCCATTTGTCACTTTTCTGCCCACCTGACCAGTCCATTGATATCTTCCTGCAGTCTATAGCTTTCCTCCTCACTATAAACCACACAGCCAATTTTTGTATCATCTGCAAACTTCTTGATCAAGCCCCCCCACATTCAAGTCCAAATCATTAATATATACCACTAAAAGCAAGGGACCTAGTACTGAGCCTTGCGGGACCCCACTGGAAACAGTCTTCCAGTCACAAAAACACCCATCAACCATTACTCCTTGCTTCCTGCATTAATGCCACTGAGCCAATTTTGGATCCAACTAGCCACTTTCCCTTGGATCCCATGGGCTTTTACTTTTTTGACCAGTCTGCCATGTAGAACCTTGTCAAAAGCCTTGCTAAAATCCATGTCCGCTACATCAAATGCATTACCCTCATCGACCCTCTTTGTTACCTCCTCAAAAAATTCAATCAAGTTAGTCAGACACAACCTTCCCTTAACAAATCCATGCTGACTGTCCTTGATTAACTTGTGCCTTTCTAAATGACGATTTATGCTCTCCCTCAGAATCAATACCAATAATTTGCCCACCACCGAGGTTAGACTGACTCAGTCTATCTTGTTCTCCCTTTTCAAACAATGGTACAACGTTAGCAGTCCTCCAATCCTCTGGCACCACACCTGTAGCCAGAGAGGATTGGAAAATGATGGTCAGAACCTCCGCTATTTCCTCCCTTGCTTCTCTTAGCAGCCTTGGATACATTTCATCCAGGCCTGGCGATTTATCTACTTTCAAAAATGCTAAACTCCTTAATACTTCCTCTCTCACTATGTTTATCCCATCCAATATTTCACACTCCTCCTCCTCCTTAACTACAATCTCTGCGTCGTCCCCCTCTTTTGTGAAGACAGACTCAAAGTATTCATTAAGAATCATACCCATATCTTCCGCCTCCACACATAGGTTATCTTTTTGGTCTCTAATAGGTCCTACTCTTTCCTTAGTTATCCTCTTGCTCTTTATGTTTTTATGAAACATCTTTGGGTTTTCCTTAATTTTACTTGCCAGTGTTTTTTCATGCCCTCTCTTTGCTTTCCTGATTTCCTTTTTAATTTCACCCCTGCACTTTCTATACTCCTCTAGGCTTTCTGCAGTATTGAGCTCTTGGTGTCTGACATAAGCTTCCCTTTTTTGCCTTATCTTACCCTGTATGCTCCTTGTCATCCAGGGGGCTCTAGTTTTGGCAGTCCCACTCCTTTTCTTCATGGGAACATGTTTACTCTGAACCCCTTGAATCTCCCCCTTAAATGCCTCCCACTGCTCTGACACTGAGGGATATGGGGCTAAGGTGGGTATACGGAGTTAGGTCACAGATCAACCATGATCTCATTGAATGGTAGAACAGGCTCGAGGGGCTAAATGGTCTACTCCTGTTCCTATCTGCCTATGTTCCTATAATAAAGTTTCAACACTCTACAGGGAGTGGGCTGGCTTTCTGACAGGCAACAGCAAGGGCACTGGCAGAGTGGCAGGGGTGGGATAGGAATTCTGTCACCCTGAGAGAGGACAGCGGGTTCATGTTCCATGGAGCCACTGCCACTTGCTGCCTCCTGTTATGCGCCACCTTCTCCTGCAAGAAAGCAGGATGTGTGTCGGTGAGTGTCCTGCAAGATGTTTGTATGATGTGCCTGCCATGGTTGAATAGCTGCCAGTGTGTGTGTGACCTGTGAGTTGTGGATGTGCAGCTTGCAACAGTGGTAATGTGTGAGGGTGAGAGGAAGCATCTGATTGGAAGAGTTGAGTACTGATTGAAAGAGTTTGTTGGTATGTGGGAGATGGGTGGTGTAGTGAGTGGAGCAGTGGATGCAGCTCGTGGTGCAGTTGGTAGGAGATTCACTTGACAGTTGACCTCACTCACCTTGACCACTCTTGTCAAAGCATTGAACTTCTTCCTGCACTGCATCCATGCTTGTGGTGCTATGCGCCTGACATTGACTTTGTCCCCTATTGCCTCCCACTGCCTCTTGAGCGTATGTCTGGAGGGCCTCTTGTCGCCCCTGCAGATAGAGGATGCCCCTCCTCTGTCTACCTCTTGCACCAAGGCCTTTAGTGCATCATCAGAGAACCCTGATGCACGCTCTTTCGCAGGCCTGGTACAAATTCAGATCGGCAGATTGGTGAGGTCTGGCGTGCAGATTGAGGATATGGGATTTAGTAGTGCGTAACGTTTATTCAATGTTTTGACATAACTCAACAGTCGTAATCATAGAGCGGGACCTGCATCTGAGTTTTACGTGTGTGATGTCGGATCTCCATTCAGATTCCGTGCGGACCTGTATCTTATATTTTGCAAATAAGAGGTGCAGGCTGCCTTTAAATGGTGCTGGCCACTTGCGCGATATCGGGGCCCCCCTGTTGGTGAGCAGCCATTCAATAGCACAACTAGGCCTGGCTGCTCGCAGGAATCAGGTGAATGACCAGGCAGCATGAACCTTATGTTCTGCTTGCATCTCAACAACCGGGCGTGGGTTAATCGCGCACTGAGACCCCCAAGCCCGGATTCGGGGGTTATTCAATTTAATCCCCATTATATGCAGGTGTGTTAGGTGTCAGATTTTAGGGAGTATTGAGACTTTCCTAATGGTTTAGATGAAATTGTATTGAACCAAGCCGAACAGACCAGGATAGTCCCAGCTTCAATCCCTGATCTATGCAAAGTAACTGATCTCAGCCAGGGTGCCAGTAGAGACATTACAATTGGGCTCAGTAACCTTGGGTTAGGGAAGGGAAAATCGTCCAAAGGTCCCACTCTTGATCATTATTTGATGACTTCTGCTGGAAAGTACAATGCATGGGATTGCTCGTTGTGGACAGGAACGAGCCCAGCTGCAATGCCAGCCCACCCGGCCATAATGAAATAGTTTACACTCACTATCTGAAGACTAGCCATTTGAGCAAGATACCCAAACTGCAACCGCTCGGCATGAATTACTGTTTTCAAAAGGGGAGGGAAGAAAATCAGACAGAAATAAGAAAATCACACAAGCACACCCATTTTAATGTGCTGTTAATAAGAGGCAGTGCAAAAAAACTTATAGTTTTGTTACTAAAAGAAGGTGTAGTTTTAGGCCATTCAGCAGTATTGGTTTTACACTCAAATCAGATGCTCAACACACTGATTGAAAACAAAGCTATTCTCCCTGCACCACTATCGTAATATTATAGCAAAAAGTGTAATTGCATGTAATCTACTCCCCACAGCTAGAGAAATACGACATATAGCTTTTTGGACAACGAGCTGATGGCTTATGAGGAATGACCTAACTACTGAATAAATCATCATCTAAAAGTAGATTAAAACAAAATACAAGTACGGTGTTCTTCTGTGCTGTTAATTTATTGGCGCCAGTTGACTGAGTATGTAAACAGTTTTAAGATGCTTTCCTAACACTTATGTGGGAGCATAAAAATACGCTGTTGATTCCTTTTATAGCAGAATCATGGGGCATACTTTTCTTTTTTGGGACTGAATTGTTTTTAAAAATTATAACGGATAACATTTTTGTCAAGAATAGTGTTATTTTATCCTAAAAATAAATATTTTAAGAAATGTGTGCAGATTACTGCTGTTTGCACATGAATTGCACAAATTCTAGGTTAAAAAGGAAGCCAGAGTTCAGATTTGTTTGCTCATCTGGAATAAACAGTAAAATAAAAAGTATAGCTTAGAAATCATACGGTGTGATATTATCATATGAATATTTAACATGTTTGTATCAAATTCCTTTGTCTGCTATTTTAACGGAACTGTCAACCCATTTGAAATAAAAGTGTTAACCCTTCGTGAAAATAGCGAAGGCAGGAATTTGATACAGATGCTCATATGATATCACACAATGTAGGTTGCAGGCTCATATTTCTGTATGGTGTCACAATGGTATGATGATCTTGTCCAATAGAACACTTTGAATTTTAAACCAGAAAACATAAAACAAGCATTAAAAATTAAAATTAAAATGCGGTAACTAGTACTTGGCAATGGCCAACAAAACCACAGTGGCGTATTTGTGTTGATTCCACGCAGAAATTTTTACTTATTTTGGATTTTCATTCCAAATGGCTCGAAGTGGTTACGGTGTCATCAACAGATGCATTGGTGACAATTGATGAGTTACGTTATTTGTTTGCCCAAAATGGACTTCCTGCCAAGCTGGTCTCTGACAATGAACCACCTTTTCAGTCAAACATTACTTCTCAGTTGTTGAATAAGAATCATCCTTGTCTTCAAATCTCTCCATGGCCTTGTTCTTCATTTTTTCTGCAACCTCTTGTGGTCTACTGGTGACTTGTGGTCAATGACAGAGCCTTCAGCCTTCTTGCTCTGACTCTCTGGAACTCTATCCCTAAACCCCTTTGTCTTGCTACATCTTTTCCATCTTCCAAAGGCTCCTTAAAACTTATCTCTTTGAGCCTTTCATCTCTTCCTTATTTTTCCTACAACTCCTGCTCAGGCCTGACTCCCAGCTATGAAATACCTTGGTCATTTTGCTACAGAGTTCTGATGAGCTGAGATTTGATTTAACAGAACCAGAACAATCTAAAAACCTCTGGCTTTGGTTTTAGTGAATGGTGTGTGTGTTGAAGCTGAATTCAAAACAAAAGACCAGGATCAAAGACATTTAAGAGCAAAAATGACAAAACCAAAAGCAAGTCCTAAACCATCAGTCCCACCTTTTGATTCTGAATGTCACGCTGCACTAAAATTAGCAATGTTACATTTAGTCATAAACTCCTAGTAAGAGACGACTGTGTCTGGGATTTGGAGACAATTGATGGGCACTCATGCTGCAGCATAGTCATTTATAGTAGCCTGATAAGAAAATAAGAAATATTAGCTGACTGATCTGCTGTTAATCTCCATTTTGGGTTTAGGTAACACCAGACATTTTTCTTTTTGGTTCACTGGATGAAAAGTTTGATAGTTCAGCTTCATTCCAGCCACAAAAGAAATTAAGGATAGTATTAGATCCAAAGAGGAGTCATATAAAGTTGCCAGAATAAGTATAAGCCTGAGGATTGGGAGCAGTTTAGAATTCAGCAAAAAAGGACCAAGAGATTGATTAAGAGGGGAAAAATAGAGTATGAGAGTAAACTTGTAAGGAACATAAAAGTGGACTGTAAAAGCTTCTACAAGTATGTAAAAAGAAAAAGATTAGTGAAGACAAACGTAGGTCCCTTACAGTCAGAAACGGGAGAATTTATAACGGGGAACAATGGCAGAGCAATTAAACAAATACTTTGGTTCTGTCTTCACGGAAGAGGACACAAATAACTTCCCAGAAATGCTAGGGAACCAAGGTACTAGTGAGAAGGAGGAATTAAAGGAAATTAGTATTAGTAAAAAAAATAGTGCTAGAGAAATGAATGGGACTGAAAGCCGATAAATCCCCAGGGCCTGATAATCTGCATCCCAGAATACTAAAAGAGGTAGCCATGGAAATAGTGGATGCATTAGTTGTTGTCTTCCAAAATTCTATAGATTATGGAACAGTTCCTGCAGATTGGAAGGTGGTAAATGTAACCCCACTATTTAAAAAAGGAGGGAGAGAGAAAACAGGGAACTACAGACCGGTTAGCCTAACATCAGTGGTAGGGAAAATGCTAGAGTCTATTATAAAGGATGTGCTAACAGGACACTTAGAAAATATCAATGGGATTAGACAAAGTCAACATGGATTTATGAAAGGGAAATCATGTTTGACAAACCTACTGGAGTTTTTTGAGGATGTAACTGGTAGAATCGATAAGGAAGAACCAGTGGATGTGGTTTATTTAGATTTTAAGAAGGCCTTTGATAAAGTCCCACATAAGAGGTTAGTGTGCAAAATTAAAGCACATGGGATTGGGGGTAATATACTGGCATGGATTGAAAATTGGTTAACAGACAGGAAACAGAGAGTAGGAATAAATGGCTCTTTTTCGGGGTGGCAGGCAGTGACTAGTGGGGTATCGCAGGGATCAGCGCTTGGGCCTCAGCTATTCACAATATATATCAATGATTTGGATGAGGGAACCAAATGTAATATTTCCAAATTTGCTGACGACACAAAACTAGGTGGGATGGTGAGTTGTGAGGAGGATGCAAAGAGGCTTCAAGGCGATTTAGACAAGTTGAGTGAGTGGGCAAATACATGGCAGATGCAGTATAATGTGGATAAATGTGAAGTTATCCACTTCGGAAGGAAAGACAGAAAGGCAGAGTGTTATTTAAGTGGTGATAGATTGGGAAATGTTGATGTACAAAGGGACCTGGGTGTCCTTGTACACCAGTCACTGAAAGCAAACATGCAGGTGCAGCAAGCAGTTAGGAAGGCAAATGGTATGTTGGCCTTCATTGCAAGAGGATTTGAGTACAGGAGCAAGAATGTCTTACTGCAGTTATACAGGGCCTTGGTGAGACCACAACTGGAGTATTGTGTGCAGTTTTGATCTCCTTACCTAAGAAATGATATACTTGCCATAGAGGGAGTGCAGCGAAGGTTCACCAGACTGATTTCTGGGATGGCAGGACTGTCGTATGAGGAGAGATTGGGTCGACTCGGCCTGTATTCACTCGAGTTTAGAAGAATGAGAGGGGATCTCATTGAAACATACAAAATTCTGACAGAGCTAGACAGGCTGGATGCAGGGAGGATAAATCTCTCCATGGCCTTGTCCCTAGCTAACTCTGTAATCTCCTCTGGCCTAACAACCTCTCTAGAACACTCCATTCCTCTGCCTTTGGTCTTATGCATCCCTCACCCTCCGGCCACCATTGGCGGCTGTGTCTTCAGCCATCTGGGCACCTAACTCTGAAATTTCCTCCCTAAACCCCTCCACCTTTAAGAATCTCCTTAAAATCCACGTCTTTGATCAAGCTTTTGGTCACCTCTCCTTCTTTGCTCAGCATACAATTTATGTCTGATTACGCCTCTGTGAAGCACTTTGTGACATTTTTCTTCATTATGAAGGCACTATATTAAATGCAGCTTCTTGTTGTTGTTCTTTGGAAGTCAGGCAGGAAACCAACTTGCTGCTTACTGCTAATACTGTTCTGTAAGTAGCTGTCAGAGGTACATTGGAACAGCTGCAGTGACCTGCCTTGTAACTTCTTTCCTCCTACCTACAGAAGAATGTTGTAGCTTCTCAGCACCTCCCTTTGGTAGACTTTCCTAGGTCAGCAAATTCAGTGTGAGGAATCACAGCCGCTGATAGCTGGACAAATATTTGTATGCTGTAATACATTCAGTACACCAAACCTTTAAAGGGTAATTTTCTGACTTTGCAATGCTAGCCAAAAGCCTCAATTGCCGGTAGCACATATCGGAAATTCAGGTAAAGCTGTGCCTAATTTTCTGACCATTTAAATTAAATGTGTATGCCCACATTTCTGATCTGAATCCTTGGTGGGCGACATAGCCTACTGGCAGAGTGAAGATGGAAAATTACCCTTTTAGTATCATTTCTAAAGCTGTACATTGAGGGGAAAAAAGTAGGGATGTTGTTGTGTTTTGGAAACCATTGAATGTTACTGGGTTATAATGCTTTGCAAGTTAAAGTGAATGAGATAATATGCTCTCTTACTGACATATTGTTTAATTTTCTTATTTGCTTCATCTATAGCGGGGTTCCAGTTATTGCTCGTTAATGACAACACAAGGGAAATACCAGCTTTTTGCAAAGACTGGGTACTTTAAGGTACTGATCTCAATTTTATCTCCAGTGTATCTGTTTTCTTTGTGGCCATGATGTCAGATTTTCAAATCAACAAGGGTGAAGGAAAATGAAGTAGGATTTGCAATAATGCACCAGCCAGACGCCAGAAATCCATAGCTGCCAGAAACAACAAATCTATTCCCATTTTCAACTCAGAATGAAATCTGTTCCTCAGATTGCTTTAATGCTGTAAACTCCCTGGGGTGGCCCTTGGTCAGGACATACATCTACAAGGCATGTAACTGCAGAATGCCAAACAAGGCCATAGACAGAAAAACTGACTATCACCTGCCATTCTCCCACACGTAAATATGACCCAGAAAGGAAATAGATTCATTGCAAAATCAATCTAAAAGTGCTAAACTAGATATTTACTGTCATTTTTTTTCCCTTGGCCAAGCACCATCTGGAGAAGTAATGGAGCGGGATTTTTCTCTTGCTACTCAGCTGTAATTGTGTTGGTGACATCACTAAAAAATCCCTTCCCCCCACCCATTATAAATACAAATAGAGGGTTTGTGATAATGCCTTAATAATTCCTTCCTACCAACATAAGCACAACAGAAATTGCATTTTACCTAAATAAAGGGGTTGTACTAGTTAATAGTTACAGGAAAACATCGATGGGGAAGGGGCAAGCTCTAAACCTCTTAATCCTCCCTTCGTGCAATGATCGAAATAAAAAGGAGTAAGGAGACGATTTTATCTCTGCGTAAAGCTGAAGATTATAAAATAATGATACACTTAGCATTCAGAACCATAGTTCCTGTACTGAAGCTGCAGTTTATTAACTTCACTGCAATATCATTAAAGTGTTTTTATAGGTAACAAAATCCCTGTAGTGTAGATCTTGCCAGGCTAAGCATTTTCTGTAGGTGACAGGGTGAGCAGACAACCTGCTTTCTGGTATCTGGCCAATGCTTTTCTTCAGCCAGTAAAAGGCTAATGACAGTGGCCCAGCAATGATTGTCCCCTCAATCATAGGAAGCTACAGAGCAGAGGCCAACCAGGTGCCAGACCTCCCCATAACAACACAACTGATATTAGGAACGCAGCGAAATGAGGCAGGAATTGACCATACCTCTGCTTAATATTGTCACATATTTGTGCTCTAATACACTTTGGCCCCATATGACCTTACAGAATATAAGTAAAAGTAACAAATTGGAAACAGACGGATTGTTGCAAGATGGAGCAAAACTGTAAATAAATGCATTTTGTATCACATTTGTGCAAAAAAGTCACATTGGTGCCTGAAAGAGTGAATATCAAGTCCCTTTGTCATTTCAATGCTGCTTTCATTAAGACTTTTCAAGCATAGTATCTGTTAACGGTAATTCAAACCGATGGGTAATTTAGAGCCCTCAAATTTTGGTCTTACTCTCATGATATAAAAACACACTCGATAGAGGAATGAAGGCAAATAACAAAGAAACATGATGTCATTTTATTCATGAAGGAAAGGAGATGAAATACAAATGACAAAAGGAAGTGTACAATTAGGCGATGTCTTGTGCCGGCTTTGCTTTGCATAAATTCTAGTGGATAATTTCCATGGCAAATAACAGGAATGTGGATAATTGACATACCATGATTATGTAATTTTAAAAGCTATTTCCAGATGCTTAGAAGTGGAATTTTTTAAAAACTCTACCCAGAATAGAAAAATTAAAAATATATATTTTAAAGCTAGACATTTTTAGAATTTTAAGCAATTACATATTATATAATACTTTTAGCAGCATCTATCCCCTACCTAGCCTTCCAATTTCCCTCCTTTTTTTCCAATTGGATGTAGTTTTATTTTAGAAGTTGAAGTGTTCTTGAAATTTTCCATTTTTAAAATATAAAACTTAAAATTAAGCTGTATTTGAAATTTAAATTCAAGATTTTAATGTTAACGTCCTGACTACTTTCTGAAGAAACTACAGTTGAACAGGAATAGATTATACATTTCTCTGGATTTACTTGTCACCTACTTAACTTCATGCAGTGTGGGGGAAGTAATTAGGGAGAGTGGGACTAAATATAGATTTAATACTATCACACACTCAAAATCCTCAAGCATCGTGAAAAAATGTTTAGTCCATTTTGTGATACTCAGCAAACTGACTGTGATGTTGATAAATGGTTCATGTTATGTTTTATATCTATATTTCAAAGGCCCCTGCATGAATTGCAACTACCAATATAGCAAAAATGCTTGTGCAAACTGTTGCCTATTTCTGCAGGTTCTATTTTCTCTGATTCTGCTTTAATCTTTCTCTCTTGCTCTTTATTCTCTCACAAATTCATTGTAGAATTCAAAAAATCTAGTCATGAGCTCTATTATGTTATTATGCATTCCTTATGTAATGGTTTTCTTCAAGCGCTAACATTGAGTTTGTTTAGTTGTTTGCATACATGAGGTAGAAGGGAATAGAGATATAGGAGCACGGTGGGAAGAGGTAATTAGAGTGGGAGGACCTTGTGTGGAGTATAAAAATTGGCATAGACCAGTTGGGCCAAATAGCTGTAGATTCAGTGTAATTCTATGTAAAGTTCCACAATTTCACAAAAATAGCCTGCTTGTAAGTCTAATTCTCACCTATGCCTTTCTCCTGCTTATTAAATATAACCCACAGAATGTTTTTGTGGTATGGTAGTTACAGAAAGCCTCATGAAGCAGGAGGCATGAGATTAATTCCTACTTGCAATTAACACTCACATTCAGACTCCCTGTAGTGGGTGAGTTTCATTGTCTTGAACAGGTCATCCTTTGAGGGTGCAATGGATGTGCTTTTTATGCTACTCAGGAACATCTCCTGGGCAAATGAGCAGTGTTGATTCAGTTCATGGGTTGGACCATCCCACCCTCTTGGCTGATGCTAACTTGGTAAAGTAATAATAACAAACTAGAATAAAATGTTTTAAAAAATTAAATATAGCAAGCAATGAGGAAGGCAAATGGCATGTTAGCCTTTATTGCAAGGGGGTTGGAGTACAAGAGTAAGGAAGTCTTGCTACAATTATACAAGGCTCTAGTGAGACCACACCTGGAGTACTGCATACAGTTTTGGACTCCTTATCCAAGGAAGGATAGACTTGCCTTAGAGGCAGTGCAACGAAGGTTCACTAGATTGATTCCTGGGATGAGATGGTTGTCCTATGAGGAGAGACTGAGTAGAATCGGCCTATATTCTCTGAAGCTTAGAAGAATGAGAGGTGATCTCATTGAAACGTACAAAATTCTTAGAGGGATTGACAGGGTAGATGCGGAGAGGCTGTTTCCCCTGGCTAGCGAGTCTAGAACTAGGAGTCATAGTCTCAAGATAAGGGGTCGGCCATTTAGGACGGAGATGAGGAAAAAATTCTTCACTCAGAGGGTTGTGAATCTTTGGAATTCTCTAAAGAATAGGCTGTGGATGCTCAGTCGATGAGTATATTCAAGACTGGTATCGATAGATTTTTGGACACTAAGGGAATCAAGGGATATGGGGATAGGGTGGGGAAGTGGAGTTGAGGTAGATGATCAGCCATGATCTTATTGAATGGGGGAGCAGACTCGAAGGGCCGTATGGCCTACACCTGCTCCTATTTCTTACGTTCTTATGTAAAAATCAAACCTATTAATGACACAACATAGATGTAAATTGTTGTAGCAGATTATCATAAGTGCAATATTTATCCAAAACTAGAAAATATTTTTTCTTAAAATATATTTTTGTGTTATTTCTGTTAATAAAATAAACTTAATTTTGATGATTTAAATTACCTTTTAGACTGCTTTTGAAAGACACTGAAGATTGTTTAATTCTCTCCGTCACCATGTCCTTTATTTTACTTGTTAAATTAAAGTATTTATTTTTATTTTCAGGGTAATTTAATTGCAATAAAACATGTAAATAAGAAAAGGATTGAGCTCACCAGACAAGTGCTGTTTGAATTAAAACATGTAAGTGTGTAATTTCCCATCTCTCACATCATAGAGTACCTTATCAGTACCTTATCAGCTATGTGCAAGTGCCTGATCACAGGTGTACCCAGTTTTTGTCTCTGTTCCAGATGCGGGATGTGCAGTTTAATCATTTGACAAGGTTCATTGGAGCCTGTATTGATCCACCAAATATCTGTATTGTAACAGAATATTGCCCTAGAGGAAGTCTTCAGGTAAGATGTGCTCTACTTATGAGAAATTAATACTGAGCCCACAGCAGTTTCTTAATGTTCCATTAACTTCTGGTTAGAAATGTTTTTTGCTGGAACTCGCCACTGCGTGTTTGGGCACTAATGTAGCTGGTTATAAGAAATGAGGTTCTTAACTTCGGTTTCTAACAGGGAAACTCTAGTTATTTTACTAAAATAATGAGTGATTGCTACATGTTACATATCCCATTATTGTGCTTGTGAATTGAAAATTGATTATCAATGTCCTTGTGAAGGTAGAATATCCAAAACTGCACGAGCTTTCAAACGTAGTATGTTTATCTGCATTGCTTTATATATATTTGGCCTGCAGCTCAGGATGCATTTATACATCAACTTCAGCATCACAGCAGATGCCATTTCCACTTTGCTGTTGCTAAAGTTGGTGCGTGAACAAGAATTTTCCCAAGCAGTGCCACTATGTTTCACATTGGAGTAGAAGTGAGAACTCCAACATCTGGAGATTCACACCTGAGCTCCAGATCCCACACCACAGTTCAAACACAGTCTTACACAGTTCAGATCAGAAGTGAAAGGCTGTAAGTGGAGTTTACATTGCCCATTTTTACTGTCTCTCTTTAATAATTTTGAATAATATTAAATTAACATTTTTTAAATAATGCATGTGCTCGGCTACACTTTATGGGGTTAATTTTGACTTTGTGCGACAGCATAAAACGGGTGATATTGAATCGGCAGTTTGTTGAAGTCAATGGAAATAAAAATCGTGTTTGATGTAAAACGGGCTGCCGATTCGTTAGCACCCATTTTACACTATCGCACAAAGTCAAACTTACTCCCTAGCAATCAATTACAAGAAGCGTGATGGGCTTCATGATGTCAGAATGTAGAAACAATTAAAACCATTTTGCACACCAGGAAGTAAAAATCAGCTCTCCAAATCTAAGTCAAAACCTAGAACTCACTGTTAGTTTGCTTTGTTGAGTTTGAAGGTTCTCTCGACTGTCCTTAAGATACATTTGAGCATTTATGCAGACCTCTGGTGATCCTCTGAAGGAAAATTGGTGGGCAAGCATCATTCTCTATATTTTTTGTACAGTTTTCTTTTCTATTTTTTTCCTCCTAATCCCAGTTGAGACTTGCTCCAGGCTTGAAGCATTTTTAAAAACATTTTCAATGTTTCATTTAACCTGATCGGGCTCCATCCTCTACTACTCCTGTACTGTTATGTTTGAAGAAGAATTTGAGATTTGGAGTATGCACTTGGCAGAATATGTCTGTGTTGATATAGTTTTAAAAAAATATTGTGGTCTGATTGTTATCACCACACCATACCCTCATGCACAAAGTGGTGTAAAACTCATAGAAGTGAGGCCGGCTGAAGCAACTAATGGGAATTCAACAATAATATGTAATGGGAACAGAGGAAGCAAATCCTTACTGGCATAAAGAGCACCCCATGAAATGTGTAAAATTTAAGAATTATGCAGCATGCTTAATGCATTAGTGTGAATGAGCTAGTCTCTCATTTATGAATTGGTGGATACATTTGTTTGTGAAAGGGGGAGAAAGAGAGCAAAATGAATGTGTGGGGAGGGACAGTGGTTCCAAGTCGCTAAGCTAAATAATTGGTGATGAGATCATATGGTAATTATTCACAAAATATCTGGTTGCAGCATAGCCCAGGGATTGGTTGTTATGTAACAACAACTTGCATTTATATAGTGCCTTTAGTGTTTTACATAGAGCCTTTAACATAGTAAAACATCCTAAGGCGCTTCACAGGAACGTTATCAGACAAAATATGACACCGAGTCACATGAGGAGATATTAGGACAAATGACCAAAAGCTTGGTCAAATAGGTAGGAATGTCTTAAAAGAGGGGGGAGAGGTAGAGAAGCAAAGTGGTTTAGGGAGGGAATTCCAGAGCTTAGGGCCTAGAAAGCTGAAGGCACGACCGCCAATGGTGGGGCAAAGGAAATCAGGGATGCACAAGAGGCTAGAATTGGAGGAGTGCAGAGTTCTTGGAGGGCTGTAGTCCTGGAGGAGGTTACAGAGATAGGGGAGTCAATGTAGGTCGGTGAGCACAGGGGTGATGGGAAAATGGGACTTGGTGCGAGGTAGGATATGGGCAGCAGAGTTTTGGATGAGCTGAAATTTTGGACGGTGGACGATGGGAGTCTGGCCAGGTGAGAATTGGAATAGTTGAGTCTGTAGGTAACAATGGCATGGATGAGGATTTCAGCAGCAGATGGGCTAAGGCAGGGGCAGAGACAGGCAATATTACAGAGGTGAAAGTAGGTGGTCTTGTAAGAGAGTGGTGAATTTTTAATTTTACCCATTTGATAAAAAGGGCCACTAGCAATATTTAGTGACATAGGGATCTATTTTCACTGCTATTGAAAATAAAGGCGTTTCTGTAATTTCATTCATTTACCACCAAACTACAAACCAGCCATTGGGGGCAATCTAGTGAGGAAGAAAGCTGCAGGCTGCAGGAAGATATCAATGGACTGGTCAGGTGGGTACAAAAGTGGCAAATGGAATTCAATCTGGAGAAGTGTGAGGCAAACAAGGCAAGTGAATGCACAATAAATGGGAGGATACTGAGAGGTGTAGAGGAACAGAGGGACCTTGGAGTGCATGTCCACAGATCCCTGAAGGTAGCAGGACTGATAAATAAGGTGGTTAAGAAGGCATACGGGATACTTTCCTTTATTGCCGAGGCATAGAATATAAGAGCAGGGAGGTTATTCTAGAACTGTATAAAACACTAGTTAGGCCACAGCTAGAGTACTACATACAGTTCTGGTCACCACATTACGGTTATGGCTCTACTGTTGATATTTACAGCTCCTCTAGACCAATCTTTTGTTTCTTAACTTGACCCATTACCACCCTCCTTCCCTTGCACCATCATCCCATTTGTCATTTAATCACTCGTGCCCTCTACCCTATCACAAACCTCCCCTTTTGTTCTTTCCTCCTTGTGGAATACCAGATATCTATCTGAGAGAAAGGCTGTTGAGGAAACGGAACTGATCACAAACAAGATAGCACAGAAAAGTCGAGCAGCAGAAACAGGAAAAGGGCAAGATAAAGTGAAGTGAGGAAGATGGAATCATTCAGGCAGTAGTTAGGAAAGTGTTAAGAAAAAAATCAAAGAAATGCTAAACATCGAAGTTAAACAAGAGAGAGAAAAAAGAGAAAGTTATGCAGACATTATGGAATGCAGCACAGACCCAAAAGTTGCCCAATGTTTAGGAAAGTATATAGAAATTGTGGCAAAGTTTATACTATGTGAGATGTTGCAAGTCATAGAACAAGCAAAATCACATTCATGCTATGGAGGAAAATTCACTTGTTGCCAGCAGTAGGTGCAATACAAACAAATGAGAACGATTAAGAACTGTTATTCATGGTGACTGAAGCATTACATTGGAGTGAATGTCATGTTCAAGTGATGTTACAAGATGCTAAAATGAGTGATGGTGTACTTGGAAGCAGACATACCAGTGAAAGGGAGGTGTGTTTTCAGTTTAATTGATAACAACACTGAATACAAGGTCATTTGTGGTGGTGCCAAAAGATGCCTGTAAATTTTAGGTCTGAGTGTTTGTGAAAAACTCATTTTAGTTAAGAATCATAGAATCATAGAATAGTTACAGCACAGAAGGAGGCCATTCGGCCCATCGAGCCTGTGCCGGCTCTTTGTAAGAGCAATCCAGTTGGTCCCATTTCCCCACTTTTTCTCCATAGCTCTGCAAATTTTTTCCCTTCAAGTATTTATCCAATTCCTTTTTGAAAGCCACGATTGAATCTACTTCCACCACCCTATCAGGCAGCGCATTCCAGATCATAACTACTCGCTGTGGTTCTTTTGCCAATCACCTTAAATCTGTGTCCTCTAGTTCTTGACCCTCCTGCCAATGGGAACAGTTTCTCTTTATTTACATTATCTAAACCATTCATGGTTTTGAGCACTTTTTCTACCAAATCTCTTCTTAACCATCTCTGCTCTAAGGAGAACAATCCCAGCTTCTCCAGTCTGTCCACATAACTGAAGTCCCTCATTCCTGGAACCATTCTGGTAAATCTTTTCTGCACCCTCTCTAAGGTCTTCACATCTTTCCTAAAGTGCGGTGACCAGAATTGGATACAAAACTCCAGTTGTGGCCGAACCAGTGTTTTATAAAGATTCAACATAACTTCCTTGCTTTTATACTCTTTGCCTCTATTTGTAAAGCCCAGGATCCCATACACTTTTTTAACTGCTTTCTCAACCTGTCCTGCCACCTTCAAAGATTTGTGCACTATCTTTTTGCAGAGAGCAGAAATAGCTTGCTAACTAAAGACGAAAACAAAGGGTTCGATTTTTGGATGTCCGAGCCGACGGGTTTGTGGCGGGGGAGCTCCGAAAATCGGGGATTCCCGAGGCGGGTCTGGAGCCCGGCTCCAACCCTCCCACTTCCGGGTTCCCCAGTGATGCGCTTAGATGCGCGCGCAGCCCCCGCTTGCGGGACTCCCGCTGGCAATTACAGCCGGTGGGATCCCACTTAATGCAATTAATTAGATAGTTCAGGTTGTGTGCAGACCTGATTTGTAGGATATTTTAGGAGGGGTGGGATTTTCATCTCAACTGAGCGTGTTTCCCCTACTGGGGGAAACACTGCCAGTTGAAATGGACGTGTTGCAGCCACCAGCCTGTAGCAGCTGCAAAGGTCCATTTGACAGGTGGGGGGTGGAGACCCTCACTCACTGCAGGAGGCCACTCTGTCACTTTGGACTAAGTTTAGCCTCCACCACCCCTCTCCTAACAATACAAACTTGGAACCTCAACCCCGGTGTGCAGACACATGTACCTACCTTGTGGACCCCCTCAAATGTACATCTTCCAGATGGAGGCCGCCATAGCTGCAGTCATGACCTCCTTGGAGGACAAACAGGATCACCAGCCTCGCCGGCCATGCCGTCCACCTCTGACACATGGAGTTCCACAACACAGTGCTGTGACACGTCCACATGCACAGCAGGAGGGAGGGCAACCGCAGAGAGAGATGCTTCGCAGAAGGCACTACCCTCGCCACAGGGTCCACAGACCGAGGCTCAGCTTCCTGGACCTCTCTGAGCAACAGTGCACATGGAGGCTCAGAGTCACTCGACATGTAGTCGTGGACATCTGCAGCCTCCTTCATGCCGAGTGCTCCCGGCTGGCCCGAGCACCACCTTCTTACTTGTCGCTGTCAAAGTCACCACTGCCCTCAACAACTTCTCCTCCGCATCCTTCCAGGGTGCCACCAGGGACATCGCCGACGTCTCTCAGTCGTCTGCACAAAAGAGCCCTGCAAATACACCTACACCCACTCTGCAGTGACACAATGGATGGCATCAGGTGTGGGTCTTCATGGTGATCCTCAGAAAAGGGCATTATTGCACAAACCAGACAAGATTTGCAAAGACATGGCAGTAGTGGTGACAATATAATACGTAATGTGAGTTGATCAGAAATCAAATATAAGTAAAAACCATGACAAACCCTCAAACACCCTTGTGCATCCCCTTCATGCTCACGACACGTTTGCCTTACGCTTCCTACTGCACATATGTGATGCATGCCCTGTGGCTGCAGCACAGGTAGTGGCAGGTTGGGTGAGGCTGACCATGAAAGATGCATAAGAGGGTGAGTATGAGATAGAGCCATGAGATTGTATGAGGATTGGGTTGAGTGGTAGTGGTGGGATGAGTACTGGGGAGATGAGTAAGTGCAGGTAAGTTGAGGATGAACTTTGAGTGGGTGTGAGGGGTGATGTGATAGAGTAGTGTTGACAGTGCAGAAGGAGATGTGGGGTGGGGGCGGTGATGTGGCAGACGGAGTGTAGGGGAATGAGTAAGTGTACTCACTTCAGCTGACCTACTTAGGTCATTGGAGCGCCTCCTACACTGTATGCAGATGCATGATATGTTGATGGTGCTGGCGACCTCCTCTGCCACCTCGAGCCAGGCCTTCGTGGTGGCAGAGGCAGGACAATTCCTCCCATCCGCCAGGAGAAGATCTCTGTCCTCCCCTCCTCCTCACCTCATCCGGTAGGACCTGGAGTGAGGCATCATTAAACCTGGGAGCAGCCTTCCGCCTGGGCTGCTCCATGCTGTAATTTTGGCTCCTTTCTGCGGCATCAGTCAGTGGAGGACTGCCCCTTTAAATCGGGTTCCTCCAGCTGACAGCCTATGATGCGGCTGCGCAGTCCACCCGCTGCGCAGCTTTCCAGCGCGAAAACCGGAAGCCAAGGTAAGTGCCTTCAATTAGGCTGCGATCGCATGCGGAGCACCCCGAATTCACTGGGCGCATTACGCACGCGCCCAGTCGACCCCTCGCTGCCAACCCGCCTCCCTCCTAACATCGAGCCCAGAGTTTGCTCTTATCTGTAGTCGGTTTGATCGGTGTAAGAACAGTTTGTGAACAATTTTTTCAGCTGCTAGTAAGCATATTTACCTCTTCTAAGCTGTTGTAATAGTTTTAAAATGTCTTCAGTATGTCTCTTTTATGTTTAACTTACAGCAAGGTACTGGCTAAATTTGGGTTAGCAATACTCTTATGTGAATCAATTTATGCAAACTTTGTTGACAACTGAAATCCTCTTAATAAGACATTTTCTACCAATGCATGCTCTCACTCATACCCATATATAACAATATAAAATAATTGGCAGTCATACCCATGTGCAGGATAGCAATGTAACTGACAGTGATTCTATTTGCTTAAATTGGCACTTTATCAAATCTGACATCTTCTTCCATACATCCCTCCAAACATAGCAGGTTATGGCGATCATGCTGACCCCTTTGTAATTGCTTCATATGCCTGCTGGGCACTATGTTTAGTGGTGGGTTGTCCTTCTAACCTGTAGAGGGCACTTCTCCATTCGCTTAGAGCATCCATAATAAATTGAAGTACCTCACCAGTAAATAAGGTCTTTCTACACCTTACTCCCTTCAATTTGTACACTCCATTGCATACACAATGAGTTTTATCTATCGTGCTTACATGGCACCTGAGGGCTTGATAAGTGATTCTATTATTGCTTCTTTTTCTGATTGGCTGTTCAATTGTGCTTTAATTGTAAATCATCCAGGTTCCAGGAATGCATTATTTGTGTTCCTATGAGTGGGCTGAAAAAAGACAGGAATAATCTTATTGAATGCAAAATCAGTGTGCTTAGAGCAAATTAATACCCTATGAATCTAATTATTAAAAATTGCATTTATGACTTTTAGACATGGTTAACACTTTTTATTACGATTTGACAAAGCCCAGTAAAATTAATTTATTTTATCAGTGTTGCTGCTGATTTTCTATCCGGGCCACAGATGATTGTTCTAAGACTGGTGAACCTTGACCTTTAGGAGAGTTCAAATGTCAGCAGACAGATTTAAACTTGAGTCTGCAGGTTTATACCATCTATCAGACCAGTTGAACTTGCCTCTGTTTTAAAGAAGGCATTTTATGTTCCGAGGAAATTTTCCAAAATTAATTGTCTAACATTTCCATCGCTGTTGTTATGGAAACAATGATTAAAGAAATTGCTACCTGAAAAAAATATATAATCATTGCAGATTTATTATGTATTAGAAGGGAATTGTAAGTTTATTTTAATGGCTTCTGTTTTTGTCTTTTCAGGATATACTTGAAAATGAAAGTATTAACCTTGATTGGGTGTTTCGATATTCACTGATTAATGACATTGTGAAGGTAAGAGGCACGAGCACAAATGAAATACAGAAATGTGACTTAAAGCATGAAATGTATTCCTGAAATTATATTAGTAAAATACATCCCAGCAGCCTTATATTCCTATTGAAATCAAGCTGGGCTTAGTCAAGAAAAGTTGAATGAAATGTTAGGAAAGGCAACCAATAAAATGGTTATTGGTTCCCGGGAGGATGGGCATTTTAGTAAAAGCAACCAAGAAATTAGCGCCTTCTGATATTAAAAGTGTTTAGTTACAAGATCCACAGATAATATAGATGGTTACAACACAGGCTCGGTTATTTTTGATACAAGCAGTTATGAAAAGTTATGCTTGCACTTTGGGAACAAAAAACAATAAAACAGTTTTGGTTTATGAGAGTTCTGAAAGCATTGTTCTTTTTAATAAATACATATTAGAGGCCAATGTTGAATATGTTTAGACCAGATTCTGCTTTGGATAGTCTGAAGTTTTGGCCTTCCAAATTCAGCTGATCTGCTGCTGAAACCTTCTTCCATGCTTTTGCTACCTCCAGACTCGACTATTCTAATGCTATCCTGGCTGACTACTCATCTTCCACCCTCCATAAACTTAAGGTCATCCAAAATGCTGCTGCCCATATCCTAACTTGCACCAAGTCCTGTTCACCCATCACCCCTGTGCTCGCTGACCTACATTGGCTCCCAGTCCACCAATGCTTCGATTTTAAAATTCTTATCTTCGTGTTCAAATTCATCCATGGCCTTACCCTTCCCTGTTTCTGTAACCTTCTCTGCGTTCCTCCAGCTCAGGCCTCTTGTGCATCCCCCACATCCTTCGCTCCACCATTGGCAGCTGTGCCTTCAGCCATCTGGATCCTAAGCTCTGGAATTTCCTCCCTAAACCTTTCTGCCTCTCTACCTCTCTCTCCTCCTTTAAAACCCTTCTTAAAACTTACCTCTTTGACCAAGCTCTTGGTCACTTATCCTAATGTCTCCTTCTTTGGCTCGTTGTCAACTTTCGTCTGATTACACTCCTCTGAAGCGCCTTGGAACCTTTACTTTGTTATAGGTGCCATATGAATGCAAGTTGTTGTTATTTATTTTCGACATCTGAATTTCAACAAGAAGATGTCTTGACAATAAAGCATTTGGCAATCCTTTCTCTCATTTTTTAGAAACACATAATGCATTGAAATGAATTATGTCACTGTGCATCCTATTGTCACTTGTACGTGGTATCATTGTGCAAAAATAATAAACAATTCTTCCTCTAAACAATAAAAGGCTTGCCAAACACTTTTTCATGCAGGCAATGCCCCTTTAAGGTTACTGTACGCAGTCTAAATAGGAGTGTTTCTCTTTCGTGATTCCTTAGCACAGGTGAACATGTGTAAGAACAGTAACCATTTTGATTTGTGTTCCTTGTGTCATTATACTAGGATTATTACACTGCGTTTACACTTGTAACAGTAGAAATGTGCCACAAAATCCCATTGTGGGATTTTGTGGCACAAGGGGAGTAGGGAAAAACCTGGGAACTACAGGCCAGTGAGCCTAACATCAGTGGTAGGAAAATTATTGGAAAAAATTCTGAAGGACAAAATTAGTCTCCACTTGGAGAAGCAAGGATTAATCAGGGATAGTCAACATGGCTTTGTCAAGGGAAGATCATGTCTGACTAATTTGATTGAATTTTTTGAGGGGGTGACTAGGCGTGTGGATGAGGGTAACGCAGTGGATGTGGTATACATGGATTTCAGTAAGGCCTTTGATAAAGTCCCCCACAGGAGACTGGTCAAGAAGGTACGAGCCCATGGAATCCAGGGTGCCTTGGCACTTTGGATACAAAACTGGCTTAGTGGCAGAAGGCAGAGGGTGATGGTCGAAGGTTGTTTTTGTGACTGGAAGCCTGTGGCCAGTGGGGTACCACAGGGATCGGTGCTGGGTCCCTTGCTGTTTGTGGTCTACATTAATGACTTGGATATGAATGTAAAAGGTATGATCAGTAAGTTCGCTGATGATACAAAGATTGGTAGGGTGGTAAATAGTGAGGAGGATAGCCTCAGTCTGCAAGACGATATAGATGGGTTGGTCAGATGGGCGGAACAGTGGCAAATGGAATTTAACCCAGAAAAGTGCGAGGTGATGCACTTTGGAGGGACTAACAAGGCAAGGGAATACACAATGAATGGGAGGACCCTAGGCAAGACAGAGGGTCAGAGGGATCTTGGTGTGCAAGTTCACAGATCCCTGAAGGCGGCGGAACAGGTAGATAAGGTGGTAAAGAAGGCATATGGGATACTTGCCTTTATTAGCCGAGGCATAGAATATAAGAGCAAGGAGGTTATGATGGAGCTGTATAAAACACTGGTTAGGCCACAGCTGGAGTACTGTGTGCAGTTCTGGTCGCCACACTACAGGAAGGATGTGATTGCTTTGGAGAGGGTGCAGAAGAGATTCACCAGGATGTTACCAGGGCTGGAGCGCTTCAGCTATGAAGAGAGACTGGGAAGATTGGGTTTGTTTTCCTTGGAGCAGAGGAGGCTGAGGGGGGACATGATTGAGGTGTACAAAATTATGAGGGGCACAGATAGGATGGATACTAAGGAGCTTTTTCCCTTCGTTGAGGGTTCTATAACAAGGGGACATAGATTCAAGGTAAAAGGCGGGAGGTTTAGAGGGGATTTGAGAAAGAACTTTTTCACCCAGAGGGTGGTTGGAGTCTGGAACTCACTGCCTGAAAGGGTTGTGGAGGCAGGAACCCTCACAACATTCAAGAAGCATTTGGATGAGCACTTGAAATGCCATAGCATACAAGGCTACGGACCAAATGCTGGAATATGGGATTAGAGTAGACAGGGCTGATGGCCGGCGCGGACACGATGGGCCGAAGGGCCTCTATCCGTGCTGTATGACTCTATGACTCTATGACTCTATGACTCTAAAAACAGCCCTGACTGTACCAACTCCTGTTCAGAAGGTGTAATGGGGACATGATGGTTTCTATGGAAGGATGAGCTAGATCTGAATAACCTCCCTCATCTGTTTTAGTCTTTTATGAGCCAGTCAAAGTAGTAGTCTGAAAATTCAATAGCATTGTGTTCACACCATTCTAACCACAGGAGCATACAGAACATTCAGAATCGAACATGTGACAGGAGCCACTTAACGACTGAGTCCGACTCCTCATGTCAGTCAATAATGCACCTAGAGGCGGGTGTAATCTGGTGTGCCACTCTATAATTGCTGTGTTTACAGGGCGCTCTTCCTCTGTAACAAGGGTGTAACCGAAGGCTCCCGTGTATGTGGTCCATTTTATCCAACTATATCCAACTATAAGGTAGTAATCTCAGGATTGCTGCCAGTGCCACGTGCTAGTCAGAGTAGAAATAGGAGGATATTTCAAATGAATACGTGGCTAGAGGAATGGTGCAAGGGGGAGGGATTCAAATTCCTGGGACACTGGAAACGGTTCTGGGGGAGGTGGGATCAGTACAAACCGGATGGTCTGCACCTGGGCAGGGCCGGGACCGCTGTCCTAGGAGGAGTGTTTGCTAGTGCTGTTGGGGAGGGTTTAAACTAAAGTGGCAGGGGGTTGGGAACCTGAGCAGGGAGAGAGAGGAAAGCGTAACAGGAAGGGACAGAAGGTATGGAGTAATAGGTAAAGTGTTAAAAAAGGAAAAAGCAGGAACTAAGCGTCACAAAACAGATTTGAAAGTTCTTTATCTGAATGCACGTGGCATTCGTAATAAAATGGACGAGTTAACGGCACAAATAACTACGTATGGTTATGATCTTGTGGCCATTACAGTAATATGGCTGCAGGGTGACAACGACTGGGAATTAAATATGCCAGGGTATTTAACAATCAGGAAGGACAGGCAGGAAGGAAGGGGAGGTGGGGTGGCTATGTTAATAAAGGAAGGAATCACTGTAATACAGAGAAATGATATTGGGACAAAGCATCAAGATAATGAAACAGTTTGGGTGGAGATAAGGAATAATAAGGGAAAAAAAACATTAGTGGGCGTAGTATATAGGCCTCCTAATAGTTGCAACTCTGCTGGAAGAAGTATTAATCAGGAGATAGTCGGGGCATGTAATAAGGGAACAGCCATAATTATGGGGGATTTTAATTATCATATTAACTGGACAAATCAAATTGGGCAGAGCAGCCTTGAGGACGAGTTCATTGAGTGCATCAGGGATGGATTTCTTGAGCAGTATGTAACTGATCCTACAAGGGGGCAGGCAACCTTGGACCTGGTCCTGTGTAATGAGTCAGGATTAATTAATAATGTCCTAGTTAAGGATCCCCTTGGAACGAGCGACCACAACATGGTTGAATTCCATATCCAATTAGAGGGTGAGAAGGTTGATTCTCAAACAAGCGTACTGAGCTTGAATAAAGGAGACTATGATGGTATGAGAGCGGAATTGATTAAAGTGGACTGGGAAAATAGATTAAAGGGTAAGACGGTACATGAGCAGTGGTGTTCATTTAGGGAGTTATTTTACAACTTTCAAAATAAATATATTCCACTGAGGAAAAAAGGGTGTAAAAGAAATGACAGCCATCCGTGGCTAAGTAAAGAAATCAAGGATAGTATCCGACTAAAAACAAGGACATATAAGGTAGCCAAACTTAGTGGGAGGATAGAAGATTGGGAATTCTTCAAAAGACAGCAAAAAGTAACTAAAGGATTGATTAAGAAAGGGAAGTTAGATTATGAAAAGAAATTAGCAAAAAATATAAAAACAGATAGCAAGAGTTTCTATAGTTATATAAAAAGAAAAAGGGTGGCTAAGGCAAAGGTAGGTCCCTTAGAGGATGAGACCGGGAAATTAATGGTGGGAAACATGGAGATGGCAAAAATGCTGAACAAATATTTTGTTTCAGTCTTTACAGTAGAGGACACTAAGAATATCCCAACACTGGACAAACAGGGGACTCTCGGGGGGGAGGAGCTAAATACGATTAAAATCACTCAGGAGATGGTACTCAGTAAAATAATGGGACTCAAGGCGGATAAATCCCCTGGACCTGATGGCTTCCATCCTAGGGTCTTGAGGGAAGTGGCAGTAGGGATTGTGGATGCTTTGGTGATAGTTTTCCAAAATTCCCTGGACTCAGGAGAGGTCCCGGCAGATTGGAAAACTGCTAATGTAACACCGTTATTTAAAAAGGGTAGTAGGCAGAAGGCTGGAAATTATAGGCCAGTTAGCTTAACATCTGTGGTGGGTAAAATTTTGGAGTCTATTATTAAGGAGACAGTAACGGAACATTTAGATAAGCATAATTTAATAGGACAAAGTCAGCATGGCTTTATGAAGGGGAAGTCATGTCTGACAAATTTGCTTGAGTTCTTCGAGGATATAACGTATAGGGTGGATAAAGGGGAACCAGTGGACATAGTGTATTTAGACTTCCAGAAGGCATTCGACAAGGTGCCACATAAAAGATTATTACTTAAGATAAAAAATCACTGGATTGGGGGTAATATTCTGGCATGGGTGGAGGATTGGTTATCGAACAGGAAGCAGAGAGTTGGGATAAATGGTTCATTTTCGGACTGGCAACCAGTAACCAGTGGTGTTCCACAGGGGTCGGTGCTGGGTCCCCAACTCTTTACAATCTATATTAACGATTTGGAGGAGGGGACCGAGTGCAACATATCAAAATTTGCAGATGATACAAAGATGGGAGGGAAAGTAGAGAGTGAGGAGGACATAAAAAACCTGCAAGGGGA
The DNA here is from genome assembly GCF_035084215.1 of Heptranchias perlo. Lineage (NCBI taxonomy): Eukaryota > Metazoa > Chordata > Chondrichthyes > Hexanchiformes > Hexanchidae > Heptranchias > Heptranchias perlo. Next base: position 53,019,279 of record NC_090325.1, on the reverse strand, counting down.
TATAGACAGACTGGGTGAGTGGGCGGAGATTTGGCAGATGCAATATAATATTGGAAAATGTGAGGTTATGCACTTTGGCAGGAAAAATCAGAGAGCAAGTTATTTTCTTAATGGCGAGAGACTGGAAAGTACTGCAGTACAAAGGGATCTGGGGGTCCTAGTGCAAGAAAATCAAAAAGTTGGTATGCAGGTGCAGCAGGTGATCAAGAAAGCCAACGGAATGTTGGCTTTTATTGCTAGGGGGATAGAATATAAAAACAAGGAGGTATTGCTGCAGTTATATAAGGTATTGGTGAGACCGCACCTGGAATACTGCATACAGTTTTGGTCTCCATACTTAAGAAAAGACATACTTGCTCTCGAGGCAGTACAAAGAAGGTTCACTCGGTTAATCCCGGGGATGAGGGGGCGGACATATGAGGAGAGGTTGAGTAGATTGGGACTCTACTCATTGGAGTTCAGAAGAATGAGAGGCGATCTTATTGAAACATATAAGATTGTGAAGGGTCTTGATCGGGTGGATGCAGTAAGGATGTTCCCAAAGATGGGTGAAACTAGAACTAGGGGGCATAATCTTAGAATAAGGGGCTGCTCTTTCAAAACTGAGATGAGGAGAAACTTCTTCACTCAGAGGGTGGTAGGTCTGTGGAATTTGCTGCCCCAGGAAGCTGTGGAAGCTACATCATTAGATAAATTTAAAACAGAAATAGACAGTTTCCTAGAAGTAAAGGGAATTAGGGGTTATGGGGAGCGGGCAGGAAATTGGACATGAAGCTGAGTTCGGATCGGTCAATGCCCTGTGGGTGGCGGAGAGGGCCCAGGGGCTATGTGGCCGGGTCCTGCTCCGACTTCTTGTGTTCTTTAGATTTGTGGTTGGGATCAGATCAGCCATGATCTTATTGAATGGCGGAGCAGGCTCGAGGGGCCGATTGGCCTACTGCTGCTCCAATTTCTTATGTTCTTATGTTCTTATTATGGGTGAATTTCCACGGGGTTCTCCCGCTCGTCTGCCATAACTTTGTCAATGCCATATACGCCATTTGTCCAGGATTTCCTGCCGGGATTATGAGTGGGACAACCCTGCGGAAATTCACCCCCATTGAATCTACTGACTGAGAAAAATCTACCATTCTACAGTTTTGGCACAACAGTGCAAGGTCAGAATGCGCATTGATTTCTGAGTTCCTGTGTTAATTTTAGGTATCATGTGACAGCTGACACAGTGCTACTGCTCTTGAGCTGTGCCCTTGAGTGGGGCTCAGTGGAAGTGGAGTAACTGAAGTAGAGTGCAAATTTGGCTGCTCTTCAGTATCCATGTCAAATTTTGACAGCGGTAAATTCAGTGCAAAGACCCTAGTTTAAAGGCATTTTTCCACTGATGCTGGGGCTCCTGGAAAGCAGGACTGAAATAGAGACCTGTGACCTCTGAGTGCTGCTCTCCTCTTTTTAAATTTACTGGTGTGTCGTCAGACCCTACCAGGCCCATTGAAGTGTCAGTAGGAAGTGCCACTTTTGGGACTCAGGAATTGCCAGGTCCTGAATGCCATTGAAGCTATGGAGTTTGTATTCTTTATATGGATAGTTTATGGTTGGCACTGGTTGGCCACCTGCTGCCAATGGTACACTATCACTATTTAAAAAAAAAACCCTTAACAAAAGTATAAAAGATTGAAATTTTGCAGTGCAACGTTAGTAACAAAGCAGTAAACATGTTTGTATGAAATTCTTCTATCTGTGTCATTTTTACAAAGACACAAATCCACTTAAAACAATTAGGTTAACGCCTCCCTTAATACAGAGGACAAGGAGTATAATATGAGCACATTACCGCATTCACTACTGGTATTGCAATATGCTGACTGATACAACATACCAAAAATTACTAGCGTCAGATGCTGCTGATAGAAAATGAATCTGTACCAATATATCTCATCAGTCAGATTTAAAGAAAGAAGCTCCTTTCATGCTGTTGTTTTTCCTTTTCTGGGGGCAGTCAAGTGAAACTGGATGAAGAAAAGTCCATATGAGATCGAAATGGTTTACTAATCCGATCTCTTTTGCTTTGCAGGGAATGGCATTTTTACACAACAGCATAATTGGGTCACATGGAAATCTTAAGTCATCCAATTGCGTTGTTGACAGTCGTTTTGTGCTAAAAATCACAGATTATGGTTTGGCAAGTTTTCATTCATCATGTGATAATGAAGATTCATATGCACTCTATGCAAGTAAGTTTAAGTCTGTGTCAGGTAATCAGTGTAGGCTTTGTGTTGAGATCATCATTTGAAAAAAATTAGATTTACATCCACCTGAAATTTAGATGGCCAAAGTCTGAAAATAACAGTCAGCCGGTGAAAATAAGAGGATTCTGCAAACCAGCAGGGAACTCAGTTACAGCCTCCTTCAATACACAAACACACACATACACATACAAAAACAAACACACATACATACATATATAAACAGGCACATGCACATGGGCACACAAAAGTGCACACACACGCTCCCACATACATCTGCTACTTGCATGTACACACACATGCACGTGCACACATGCAAGCTCACACAGAGGAAGAGAAAATCATCAGGTGAGTCACCTACAGATTATCATCCATGAGATCCTAATGAGAAAAGCATTGGCAGAGCCTAGGGCTCTCTTGCCTATCTAGCCAGCCAATAAAAGATGGTGCAGGATATGGTAAGACTGAGTGGGGATTCACAGAGAAAATGAAGGTATTTAATTTGTCAGTCAAGGAAGATAAAGGAGTTTTAAAACTTTGCTGGTTCAGAAAGAAGTTAAGTAATTCTAATTAAAAATGAAAGTTTGTTTTCTCATATGTCAAGGTCATTGTGAGAATGAAGTCAATTTATTGAATAGGCTAGAAAACAAGAATAAGAAATATATTATACTTTATAATCAAGGTGAGATAAAGCATGTTAAATTAAACGACAGCCAGGGATCGTGTGGTTGGGCTATTTTAGAGTTCTGCAGTTTATGGGGAGTGAGAACATTGTAATGGAAATAATCAAGTAACAGAATTTGTTTGGATAATAAACCTGTCAGGTACATTTTGGTTTTTGTAAGTTTTTAACATTTTCCTACATGCTCTTCTTTAGTATTACTCACAACATGCATCATTCCCTGGCCAAAAGGTTAAGCAAGTTAAATTAAGGTATATTTTGCTGTGATCAGTAAAAGGTCAGTGCACATTTGAATTTCTATTTTAGACTTGGATCACCTTTTTCACTCACAGTACCGACTGGAGGATAACCTGCCTCGAAGTATCTGGCATTCTAAGCAGCTGAAGGTCAATTGGCTCAGAGCGACCTGACGCTATCCCCTTCCGACAGGATTGGGATCTCGCCTATCACCGATACAAACCTGCACCCTACCAGTCTGTATCACAGGGCAAAGGACCTGCAGTATGCTCCGCCATAACCCATTAGGGGAAATTTTGTGAACTCACGTTCCAGGTGTGGAGCTTTGTGCACCAGGAGTGCACATCAGGAATGGATGGAAAACCATGCAGTTCATGTGCCCAATTCTGAAGATCCACACCAGGAGCACAAATAAATAAAACTGCCCCAATTCTGTTGGCTCATGAATTCTTAAATATACAAGATTACATTGTTCATGTGGTCTCATTGTGCTGCTGGATCTTTTTCATATTGATGTTGGTGACATCATGGGTTAGCCATGTGCTCTATGTTAGCTGTTAAATTGTGCATTAAATTTAAAACTATAAAGCCCTTCATCCTCCCCACCCAAACATGCAGGATACAGAATAGACCTCTTGTCACTGGGGACATTGAAAGTTTCTTGCTCATGACCCTGCACTCCAAAAGCTGCTCTTGAATTTGTTACATGTGGACTGTGAGATAAGGATCACTCATGAAATAACAGCCTGAGGTACAGGTCACCCTATGTTTGGAAAAAAAAATGAGTGCGGATATCATACAGGAATTGTGTCCCATTTATGAGAGGTACTCCATTCAGCTAATGTACCCATCCAAGCTCACTGGACAAATGAATATTAGCTCCTTAATCACAAGCATGACTTGCCCTGCTCTCTGATATCAGCTCCTGTTAACTTGGGCAGTTTACCCATTTTACAGCATGCACCTACATGAGACACAACTGAGCCAAAGAGCTTCAAACATGAGAGTCTTGTTTACTTTTATCAGATTTGTATACTATACATTTTTATCTATAATTGTGGAGAGAGTGAAAAATTATTAAGTGTATGCTTTATCTTTGCAACAGAAAAACTTTGGACAGCACCAGAATTAATAAGATGGGGAAGAGCACCTCCTCAAGGTACCCCGAAAGGAGACGTGTACAGTTTTGGCATTATTCTTCAAGAGATTGCCTTAAGAAATGGTCCATTTTACATAGAAGGAATGGATCTCAGTCCAAAAGGTACTTTTCATCTCTTAGAATGCACCTCCTCTATTGTTATATCCATCAAAACAATTAAAGCAAATCTGGTAGCTATCTTGAAGACTTTATGGGTAAATACATTACATGGTGTGGTACTCAAGCATAAAGGGCAAAGCTCCCAGCTTCGTACACTGGCCTGTGGGGAATTAGTTGTACTCAGCCAGTGCAGCGGTTGGGATGCTACCGTTAACCTCAGCACACTTGATTAGGAAGAGGAACAACAGCCAGGGTTTCGGTTCATGGCAGTGATTCCTGTTGAAAATGCGTGTCTGGAGGCAAGGTGAGGGCAAGATCAGGTTTGGCATCAGCCCTTCATGGTTAAATAGCCTATTGACTTTCACTATCTGGACTCGGTCTTAAAGAATGCCACTTGGAGCCATTACAATGCAAGGGTTTGCACCGTCTATTGCATCCAACTTGTACCATCCATTTGTCATTGGCTTTCAGCACTACTGAGGCTGAGCCCTAAAGAAATTCTGTTAGCTTCACTATAGTTTTAATATTATTCTGTATTTTATTACATCACAAAAATGTTTTAACAGTTTTCACTGCAAATCATAATCTTTTCAGAAATTGTCCAGAAGGTCAGAAATGGTCAGAAGCCTTATTTCAGGCCCACAACAGACATCAACTGTCACAGTGAAGAACTGGGCCACTTCATGGAGAAGTGCTGGGCTGAAGACATTGCTGAAAGACCTGATTTTAGCCAAATTAAGATTCTGATCAGAAGATTCAATAAGTAAGTCAAAAGTGCATCACTTCATTTAAATAATCCTTATATTTCCCTCGACAGCCAGGCTGACTTTTTTAACTCGGCAACGGCAGCATTTCTTCCAGCACTCAAACATCTATAGCTTAGAGCACAGATCCTTATTCTGGTTTAATGTGGTAATTATTGGCATCAGGTCTACGAAGTACATGACTTAACTCAGAAGGAACATGATCTCTTGTAGCCTTCAAAACCTGAAGAAGTGTCTGAAAGCTTGCAGTGAAATCAACAATTTTGGTAACTGACAGCGTCACAATGGTTTACCTACATAGGCATCTTCCACGTGCCTCTAAAGTGGGGTCGCCACTCTTTAGTTCTGACCAGACAGTCTAGTTTTTGAGTGCAGTGTCTGGAATTGTATAAAATATAAACGTGCTATCATCTGACTTTTAGAACAGAAGTTATTTTTTTCTTGCTTGCTTTTATGTCTAATAATGTGGAAGTATTAATTGTCAAAGTTATCAAGGTTTTAGGGCTCCCCTGATGCCATAACAAACTTTTTTGGTGAGCACCTGAGCTATACAGATGGTGGAAGGAACAGGCAAGTGGAGCATGTTTCAGTGGGAGAGCATTTGGGAAACAGTGATCACAATATGATTAGGTTTAGAGTAGTTATGGAAAAGGACAAGGAACAATCAAAAGTTCTAGAAGAAGCCTAATTTCAGTGAGTTGAAAAGGGATATAGCCCAGGTGGATTGGTATCAAGGATTTGACAGGTAAAAAAGTAAATAAGCAATAGGAGACCTTCAAGGATGCAGGCTAAACACTGATCTCTGATCCGTGCACCCTTTGAGGGCGGCTCCCCAGTTGGAGCACAGGATCTACAAAGGGTAGTGGAAATCTGGAATTCTCTCCCCCCCCAAAAGGCTGTGGATGCTGGGTCAATTGAAATTTTCAAGACTGAGATTGATGTTGTGGCGATAATGGAGACCCGGCTCAAAAAAGGGCAGGATTGGGTACTAAATATTCCTGGATACAAGGTGCTCAGGAAAGATAGGGAAGGAAAGAAAGGAGAGGGGGTGGCAGTATTGATTAAGGATAATATTGCAGTACTGAAAAGAGAGGATGTGCTGGAGGGGTCAGGACAGAATCAATTTGGTTAGACTTAAGAAATAAAAGAGGTGCCATTACACTACTGGGTGTATTCTATAGGCCACCAACTAGTGGGAAGGATATAGAGGAGCAAATTTGCAGTGAAATTTCAGAGAGGTGCAAAAGCTATAGCGTAGTGATAACTGAGGATTTCAACTATCCTAATCTAGACCGAAATAATAATAACATAAGGGGCAAAGAGGGAGAGGAATTTTTGAAATGAGTTCAGGATAACTTTCTTGACCAGTATGTTTCTGGCACAATGAGGAAGGAGGCATTGCTTGACTTGGTTCTAGGGAATGAGGTGAGCTAAGTGGAGCAAGTGTCAGTGGGAGAGCATTTAGGGAGCAGCGATCATAGTATCATAAGGTTTAGAATAGCTATGGAAAAGGACACGGACCACTCTAAAGTAAAAATACTCAATTGGAGGAGGGCTAATTTCAATGGGATGAGAACAGATCTGGCCCGGGTAAATTGGATTCAAAGATTGGCAGTCAAAGCTGTAATTGAACAGTGGGCGGCCTTTAAAAAGAAGATGGTTTGGGTACAATCTAGGTACATTCCCATGAGGCGGAAAGGCAGGGCAACTAAAGCCAGAGCTCCCTGGATGACAAAAGTGATAGAGAGTAAGATGAAATGGAAAAAAGGGGTGTATGACAAATGTCAGGTTGATAACACAAGTGAGAACAAGGCAGAATATAGAAAGTTCAGAGGGGAAGTGAAAAAGGAAATAAGAGGGACAAAGAGAGAGCATGGCAGCCAAAATAAAAGGGAATCCAAAAGTCTTCTACAGTCATGTAAACGGGTAGTAAGAGGAGCAGTGGGGCCAATTAGGGACCATAAAGGAGATCTACTCATGGAGGCAGAGGGGATAGCCGAGGTACTAAATGAGTACTTTGCATCTATCTTTACCAAGGAAGCAGATGCTGCCAGGGTTTCTGTAAAGGAAGATATGGTTGAGATACTGGATGGGCTAAAAATTGATAAAGTACTAGAAAGGTTAGCTGTACTTATAGTAGATAAATCACCCGGTCCGGATGAGATGCATCCTAGGTTGCTGAGGGAAGTAAGGGTAGAAATTGCGGAGGGACTGGCCAAAATCTTCCAAATATCCATCGATATGGGGGTGATGCCAGAGGACTGGAGAATTGCAAATTTTACACCCTTGTTCAAAAAAGGGAGTAAGGATAAACCCAGCAACTATAGGCCAGTCAGTTTAACCTCAGTGGTGGGGAAACTTTTAGAAACAATAATCCGGGATTGTTAGCAGTCACTTGGATGAGGGAGAATTGATTAGGGAAAGCCAGTACGGATTTGTTAAAGGCAAATTGTGTTTAACTAATCTGATAGAATTTTTTTATGAGGTAACAGAAAGGGTAGATTAGGGCAATGCAGTTGATGTGTACATGGACTTTCAAAAGACATAGGAACAGGAGTAGGCCATTCAGCCCCTCGTGCCTGCTCCGCCATTTGATAAGATCATGGCTGATCTGTGATCTAACTCCATATACCTGCCTTTGGCCCGTATCCCTTAATACCTTTGATTGCCAAAAAGCTATCTATCTCAGATTTAAATTTAGCAATTGAGCTAGTATCAATTGGTATCAAAAGGCGTTTGATAAAGTGCCGCATGGTAGGCTTAGCATCAAGATTGCAACCCATGGAATAAAGGGGGCAGTAGCAACATGGATACAGAATTGGCTAAGTGACAGGAAACAGAGAGTAGTGGTGAATGGTTGTTTTTCGGACTGGAGGGAGGTGTACAGTGGTGTTCCCCAGGGGTCGATGCTGGGACCACTGCTTTTCTTGATATATATTAATGACTTGGACTTGGGTGTACAGGGCACAATTTCAAAATTTGCAGATGACACAATACTTGGAAGGGTGGTAAACAGTGAGGAGGATAGTGATAGACTTCAAGAGGATGAAGGAACCGAGTGTACTGTGGCCAAATAGCTGATGATACAAAGGTGGAAAAATAAGCTCTGAGGAGGACACAAATTGTCTGCAAAGGGATACAGACAGGTTAAGGGAGTGGGCAAAAATTTGGCAGATGGAGTATAATGTGGGAAAATGTGAAGTCATCCACTTTGGTAGGAAGAATAAAAAAGCAAAACATTATATAAATGGAGAAAGACTACAGAATGCTGCGGTACAGAGGAATTTGGGTGTCCTCATACACGATACACAAAAAGTTAGCATTCGGGTGCAGCAGGTAATTGGGAAGGCAAATGGAATATTGACCTTTTTCAAGAGGGATGGAGTATAAAAGCAGGGAAGTCTTGCTACAACTGTACAGGGTGCTTGTGAGACCACACCTAGAGTACTGCGTACACTTTTGGTCCCCTTATTTAAGGAAGGATATACTTGCATTGGAGGCTGTTCAGAGAAGGTTCACTAGGTTGATTCCAGGATGGAAGGGTTTTCTTAAGAGGAAAGATTGAGCAGGTTGGGCCTATACTCACTGGAGTTTAGAAGAATGAGAGGAGATCTTATTCAAACATATAAGGGTCTGAGGGGGCTTGACAGGGTAAATGTTGAGAGGATCTTTCCCCTATAGGGGAATCTAGAACTAGGGAGTATAGTCTCAGAACAAGGGGTCGTCCATTTAAGACGGAGATGAGGAGGAATTTCTTCTCTCAGAGGGTTGTGAACCTTTGGAATTCTTTGGCCCAGAGCGGTGGAGGCTGAGTTATTGAATATATTCAAGGCTGAGTTAGACAAATTTTTGATCAGCAAGGGAATCAAAAGATATGCACTTAGGGAGGGCAAACAGTAAAAGGGAATACGCAGTAAATGGGAATATATTGTGGGGTAGAGGAAGTGAGAGACCTTGGAGTGCATGTGCACAAGTCACTGAAGGTGGCAGTACAGGTAGATAGGGTTGTGAAGAAGGCACACGGAATGCTCTCCGTTATTAGTCGAAGTATAGAATACAAAAGCAGGGATATAATGATGGAACTGTAGAAAACGCTGGTAAGGCCACAGCTGGAGTATTGTATGCAGTTCTGGTCACCACATTACAGGAAGGACGTAATTGCTATGGAGAGAGTGCAGAGAAGATTTACAAGAATGTTGCCAGGGCTTGAAAATTGCAGCTACGAGGAGAGATTGGCTGGGATTGTTTTCCTTGGAGCAGAGGTGGCTGAGGGGAGACTTGATTGAGGTGTACAAAATTATGAGGGGCCCAGATAAAGTAAACAGGAAATACCTGTTTCCCCTAGCGGAGAATTCAAGAAATAGAGGACACAGATTTAAGCTGATTGGCGGAAGGATTAGAGGGGACATGAGGAAAACCTTTTTTATCCAGAGGGTGGTGGGTGTATGGAATTCGCTGCCCGAATTGGTGGTAGAGGCAAGGACCCTCAACTCTTTCAAAAAGTACCTGGACCTGCACCTAAAGTGCTGTAAGCTGCAGGTCTATGGTCCGGGTGCTGGAAGGTGGGATTAGAATGGGCACCTGGTTGTTCTTCGAGCCGGCGCGGATACGATAGGCTGAATGGCCCCCTTCTATGCTGTATCTTTTCTATGGTTCTATGGATACGGGGAACAGGCGGGAAAGTGGAGTTGAGGCCAGAATCAGATCAGCCATGATCTCATTGAATGGTGGAGCAAGCTTGACGGGCCAAATGGCCTACTCCTGTTCCTATCTCTTATCTTCTTATGGTAAGCGGATATAGACAGGCTGGTGGCATGGGCGGACACGTGGCAGATGAAATTTAACGCAGAAAAATGCAAAGTGATACATTTCGGTAGGAAGAATGAGGAGAGGCAATATAAACTAGAGGGCACAACTCTAAAAGGGGTACAGGAACTGAGAGATGTGTACACAAATTGTTGAAGGTGACAGGGCAGGTTGAGAAAGCAGTTAAAAAAGCATACAGGATCCTGGGTTCTATAAATAGAGGCATAGAGTACATAAGTATGGATGAACCTTTATAAAACACTGGTTTGGCCACAATTGGAGTATTGTGTCCAGTTCTGGGCACCGCACTTTAGGAAAGATGTGAAGGCCTTAGAGAGGGTGCAGAAGAGATTTACTGGAATGATTCCAGGGATGAGGGACTTTAGTTACGTGGATAAACTGGAGAAGCTGGGGTTGTTCTCCTTGGAACAGAGACGGTTGCGAGGAGATTTGATAGAGGTATTCAAAATCATGAAGGGTCTAGACAGAGTAGATAGAGAGAAACTGTTCCCATTGGTGGCTGGGTCAAGAACCAGAGGACATAGATTTAAGGTGATTGGCAAAAGAACCAAAGATGACATGAGGGAAAACCTTTTTACATAGCGAGTGGTTAGGATCTGGAATGCATTGCCCGAGGGGGTGGTGGAGGCAGATTCAATCATGGCCTTCAAAAGGGAACTGGATAAGTACTTGAAAGGAAAACATTTGCAGGGTTACGGGGTAGGACAGGGGAGTGGGGCAATCTGGATTGCTCTTGCATAGAGCTGGCGCGGACTCAATGGGCCCGATGTTAGTAGGGTTGCGGGATCTCGGCGGGGGGGCTATCGGGCGCGTGGGTAACGCGCCCGGTGAAATTAGTCAGCTTCCCGCGCGATTGTAGCATCCAATCCACTAATTGGATCCACTTACCTGGTCCTCCGGGTTCCCCACTGCTGATCTGCGCGCGGGCGGGTTGCGCATGCGCAGTAAGATCTGTCAGCTGGAGGAGCTCTATTTAAAGGGGCAGTTCTCCACTGACAGATGCTGCAACAAATAGCAAAAATTACAGCATGGAGCAGCCCAGGGGGAAGGCTGCTCCCAGTTTAATGATGCCTCACTCCAGGTATCAATACATGGGGTGAGGAGGAGGGAGGAAGCGACCTGCCTCTGCCACCAGGAATGCCTGGCTCGAGGTGGCAGAGGAGGTCACCAGCGCAACCAACATATCGCCCATCTGCATACAGTGCAGGAGGCGCTCCAATGACCTCAGTAGGTCAGCCAAAGTGAGTACACGTAGTCTTTCCCCTACACTCCGTCTGCCACATCACTGCCCCCACCCCACATCTCCTTCAGCACTGCCAACACTACTTTGTCACATCACCCCTCATACCCACTCAAACCTCATCCTCATCTTACCTGCACTTACTCACCTCGCCAGTACTCATCCCGCCACTACCACTCAACCCAATCCTCATGCAATCTCATGGCTCTATCTCATACTCACCCTCTTGTGCATCTCTTTCACGGCCAGCCTCACTCAACCTGCCACTACCTGTGCTGCAGCCACAGGGCATGCATCACATATGTGCAGTAGGCAGCGTAAGGCAAATGTGTCGTGAGCATGAAGGGGATGCACAAAGGTGTCTGAGGGTTTGTCATGGGTGTTACGTATATTGAATTTCTGACCAACTCACATTACATATTATATTGGCACCACTACTGCCATGTCTTCGCGAATCCTGTCTGGTTTGTGCAATAATGCCCTCTCCTGAGGATCACTATGAGGACCCACAACTGATGCCACCCATTGTGTCACTGCAGAGTGGGTGTAGGTGTATTTGCAGGGCTCTTTTGCGCAGACGACTGAGAGACATCGGCGATGTCCCCGGTTGCACCCTGGAAGGATGCGGAGGAGAAGTTGTTGAGGGCAGTGGTGACTTTGACAGCGACAGGTAAGAAGATGGTGCTCGGGCCAGCCAGGAGCAGCTCGGCATGAAGGAGGCTGCAGATTTCCACGACTACATGTCGAGTGACTCTGAGCCTCCATGTGCACTGCTGCTCAGAGAGGTCCAGGAGGCTGAGCCTCGGTCTGTGGACCCTGTGGCGAGGGTAGTGCCCTCTGCGACGCATCTCTCTCTGCGGTAGCCCTCCCTCCTGCTGTACAGGTGGATGTGTCACAGCACTCTGTTGTGGAGCTCCACGTGTCAGAGGTGGACGGGGTGGATGGCGAGGCTGGTGAGACTGGTGATGCTGTTCGCCTTCTGAGGAGGTCATGACTGCAGCTACGGCGGCCCCCATCCGCAAGATGTACATCTGAGGGGGTCCACAAGGTAGGTACATGTCTCCGGACCCCGGGGTAAGTGTGCAGGTTGGTGACTTTGACTGTCAGGAGGAGGGTGGTGGAGGCTAAACTTTGTCCCAAGTGACAGAGTGGCCTCCTGCAATGGGTGAGGGTCTCCCCCCCCCCGCCCCCCCCGCACCTGTCAAATGGACCTTTGCAGCTGCCACAGGCTGACAGCTGCAACACGTCCATTTGACCTGGGAGTGTTTCCCCCAGTGTGGGAAACAGTCCCAATTTGCTCTAAAATCCCACCCCTCCTCACATAATCCCTTAATCAGGTCAGTTAATGACCTGAAATACCTAAATAAATACTCTCAAGTGGCATCCCGCTGGCTTTAATTGCCTGCGGGATTTCCACCAGCGGGGGCTGCGCGCGCACGCCGGCGCGTCAGCGGGGAACCCGGAAGTGGGCAGGTTCGGGGCGGGATCCGGTCCCGCTCCGAGATTCTCCGATTTTCGGAGCCCCCCCACCAGGAACGCACCCGATAGCGGGTGCTAAAATGACGCCCAATGTGTCGAATAGCCTCCTCCTGTGCTGCAACCTTTTTATGATTCTATGATTCTGTGATAGATCTCTGTTGGGTAAAGTATCAAGGGATATGGAGCAAAGGCGGGTAAATAGAGTTGAGGTACAGCTCAGCCATGATCTAATTGAATGGTGGAACAGACTCGAGGGGCTCGATTTTAGGGTCGGGTTTCCTGCGGGTTTCCAGCGGGGGGGCCCCGAAAATCCCAATATGCGGTCACGTGACCGGATCGCCCCGCGATCCCGACCACTTCCGGGTTCCCCGATGACGTGCGGGGCTGCGTGCGTGGCCCCCGCTGGTGGGAATCCCGGAGGCAATTAAAGAGTACTTACCTTGCTTGTTGAGGTCAGTTAATGAGCTGAATCAGCTGTCAAAAGAGGAAGTGTTGCAGCCAGCAGCCAAGGTGCACCCCACGGGGGAGAGCCCTCACCCACGTAGGAGGCCACCGCGTCACATAGGGAAACCCCTGCCCCCCACCACCCCCCGCCAAGCCAGAGGACAGACCGACACGAATCTGCAGCCCCATTCCGAGGAACCACCCACCTACCCTGCACAACCCCTCAGACCAACACCTGCCAGATGGGTGGTGCGTGGACACCCTCAGAGGACGAACAGCATGACCAGCCCCAGCAGCCTCGCAGTCCACGCCGTCCGCCGCAGAGACGTGGAGCCCCCCAACACGGTGTTGTTGCACGCCCACCTGCACAGCAGGAGGGAGGGCTACCGCAGAGAGAGACGCATCGCAGAGGGCACTACCCTCGCCACAGGGTCCACAGACCGAGGCGCAGCTCCCCGGACCTCTCCGAGCAGCAGTGCACAGGGAGGCGCAGATTCACTCGACATGTAGTCGTGGAGATCTGCAGGCTCTTTCATGCCGAGCTGCTCCTGGCTGGCCCCAGCACCAACTGCTTACCTGTCGCTGTCAAAGTCACCACTGCCCTCCACACCTTCTCCTCCGCATCCTTCCAGGGTGCAGCTGGCTACACCTCGGATGTCTCTCAGTCGTCTGCGCGGAAGAGCCCTGCAAATACACCTGCACCTACTCTGCAGTAACACAATGGGTGGCATCAGTGGTGGGTCCTCATAGTGATACCCAGGAGCGGGCATTATTGGACACAACAGACAGGATTCGCGGAGACATGGCAGTGATGGTGCCAATATAATGTGTGCTGTTTGTTGCTCTGAAATTCAATATAGGTAACACCCATGGCAAACCCTCCGACACCCTTGTGCACCCCCTTCATGCTCACGAAACATTTGCCTTACGCTGCCTACTGCACATATGTGATGCATGCCCTGTGGCTGCAGCACAGGTGGTGGCAGGTTGAGTGAGGCTGGCCGTAAGGGAGATGCACGAGAGGGTGAGTATGGGATAGAGCCATGAGATTGTATGAGGATTGGGTCGCGTGTTAGTGGCGGGATGAGTACTGGCGAGGTGAGTAGGTGGAGGTAAGACGAGGATGGGGTTTGAGTGGGTATGAGGGGTGATGTGACAGAGTAGTGTTGGCGGTGCTGAAGGAGATGTGGGGTTGGGGCAGTGTTGTGGCAGATGGAGTGTAGGGGAAAGACTTCGTGTTCTCACTGTGGCTGACCTACTGAGGTCATTGCAGCGCCTCCTGCACTGTATGCAGGTGGGCGATATGTTGGTTGTGCAGGTGACCCCCTCTGCCACCTCGAGCCAGGCCTTCTTGGTGGCAGAGGCTGGCCGCTTCCTCCCGCCCGCCGGGTGGAAGATCTCTGTCTTCGCCCTCCTCCTCACCCCATCTGATGATACCTGGGGTGAGGCATCATTAAACTGGGAGCAGCCTTCCCCCTGGGCTGCTCCATGCTGTAATTTGTTCCATTGGTTGCAGCATCTGTCAGTGGAGGACTGCCCCTTTAAATAGAGCGCCTCCAGCTGACAGATCGTACTGCGCATGCGCAGCCCGCCCGACGCACAGGCCAGCAGCGCGGACCCCGGAGGAGCAGTTAATTGATTCCAATTAGTGTGTTGCCTGCTACGATCGCGCGGGCAACCCACTAATTTCACCGAGCGTGTTGACCACGCTCCCGAAACCCAACCCGCCGGAAACCCGCAGGCCTGGTAACATCGAGCCCGAGGAGTTGAAAGGCTGACACCTGTTCCATTCACCTGACGAAGGACAACGCCTCCAAAAGCTTGTGATTTTCAAATAAAATTGTTGGACTATAACCTGGTGTTGTAAGATTCTTTACCTATGTTTATAAACAGTGCTTCCTTAAGAAAAAATTCAAAGTAAGAATGTAGCAATAAGATTTTTGGTTAACTATGATGGTTTCTGGTTTGAGTTAGACTGACTCTCGAGTGCTATTACACTGATCTGAATTATCCCAGTATTTGAAGAAATGCATTTATTTCACTGTCCAGCATTCACTGGTTCCAGAGCAGCCTGACACTCAAAGTTACCCACCTCAATTGTAATGGGTTTTGTCAATTAGTAGTTGGAATGGTTTACAGAGTATTCCACTGACAAGGAATTAAAGCACAGGTACACTCTTGAAATCAACCTGCTGCAAACCCATCTCCAGTCATTTTGTCAGAGAGGTACTGGAACCTGGGTACTAAGATTTCGATTCAACCATCCTGCTCTCCTCTGTAAATAGACTCAAGTTAAGTTAAATTTGTAAATGGAGAGAACCTGGAGCAAAAATATAATTAAAGACAGTTTTGCTTGGTATGATCGTCTATATAATGTATGTCTTCTAGTATGTGGGGATATTGTTTGAAATTATATAGATACCTAAACATATGTTTGTATCTAACCACATCACTAAAAGGGTCAAACTGGAATGACACTGATCTCTCATCCATCTCCTTTCTTTGCATTCATCTCTTTTAGGGAGGGCAGCAGTAGTATCTTGGACAATTTGCTCTCAAGAATGGAACAGTATGCCAATAACCTGGAGAAGCTTGTAGAAGAGAGAACGCAGGCCTATCTTGAGGAAAAGAGAAAAGCAGAAAATCTACTCTATCAAATTTTACCTCAGTAAGACTGTCATGGTTTTGAATATAGCATGCTTATCATTAATGAGTCACAAAATAATCCCAAAATATTGAAGGGATTTATAAATGTTTCAAAATAATATTGTGCTATTATGATAATTGAGGAGAAACAAAAAGGTATGAAAGGACCGTCTAATGGAGAGAGGACTGAAATCATAATCATTAAAACCACAAATCTGCTGCAATTTGCATGTAAATATTGCTGCTTTTAAATTCTAACTTAAATACTTTACACAAGTTAGAAGGCTTGTGTAATATTAAAAGAAGGATGTAAGTGACACTTACAATTAATTTCATATCAAATGTAGGGTGGTGTTTATTAAAAGTAATGCGGTGCTAAAGTAGAGTGGGTGAATGCTACTTCAAACTCTTTTAGCTTGTGGGTAGCCCTGGGCTATTTTTGCTCGATCAAGTATGAAATGTCATATTGTACATGTTGATGCGGAATCTGAATTATGCAACCAAACTAAATCTGTGGTGTAGAATTTCTGCTGCTGGCCTCCTGCTGTAAAAATGCAAAATGGGTATCTGGGAGCAGAGACTGGGTGGCTGACTTACCCCATCAGAACTCCATCCACTCTATGTCCTAACACGATACAGCGGTGGTGGAACGGCCCACTTCAAACAGGCAGGCACTTCATTACAGTATTCATTTGGAAGCATGTTCATCCTGCACACCATTTCCCAGCATTTCGGTGTGCAGGATGTCAATCGTAAATTACACCTCTGTGAAATGGGCCTTCAGAGTAGTTAGACGGCGAAACGTATATTTGAGGTCACCGACAGGACACAGTGGTATAAAGGAAAGTGTGCCTCAGCCATTTCTTAACCATTTTCCTCAATTTGTTTTCAAATTGAGGAAAATGGTTAAGAAATGGCTGAGGCACACTTTCCTTGATACCTCCAGTGCAATTTCCAGATGTGTGCTCCTGGTGTGCTTTCGAGTACAGAAGTGCACTATTAGTGAGCTTGCTGATATATTCAGACTTTAATGAACATAAGTTTTCAGAAACAAATAAAAGTTGCCTCATTAATTGCTCAAAAGTTCATTGTTTGAGCAGTTTCCAAATTGTCATATCTATAAAAAAAATTCATAAGCCTCAAAAATGGGTCAGAGATATTTTTTCACTGAAGTTTCAACAGCGGCAAACAGTAATCCATTCTCTACGAGAGTTTTTTGCTTTCTTTACTGACCTTTAACAAAGACACCACAATCGTAGGTGCTTGTGTTTACACATGCTGTTCACAGGTGTTCTTTGTCTGTGAGGAGTTCACCACAGAAAGGCACTATTAGGAATAGATTTATATAAATGTAATTCAATTGCCTGAAATAAAAGCCTTGAGAATTCAATCTCCAGTTCTTTTAAAGTCTTTTGGAAAAAGTCAAGAAACTCTCAAATCCTCACAGGACGAGAGGACACATAGGATTGCAAGCTGGGAAATACAGCAAACTGCCCTTGTTCAGAATGTATAAATTGCTTTCTATGAAATCCTGAAAACATACCCAGCACACACAAATGTTATTGAAAATTCTTTCTAACTTTTGTGAGGTAAAAATATCCAGGTGAAACCCAGGCTTTTGAAAAAGGCTAAGGCTTTAAAGTAAAAATATAGGCATGAAAAGACAATTTAACTTATAATTCATACATTTTATCAACAAATTGTGAAATATGTAATTACTTGATTGTTTAATGTTATTTTAAACCTTATTTAGGACATTATAAATTTTAATTACTGACAAAAAATGGCAAAGAATATTTTTCAGAAAGCATTTGAATGATTAATGGGGAAAAGATAATGCAGCACCACCTAGTGGCCAGAGCCTGTAATTACTTGTGACAGGTGCTAGATGACATAGCAAAACTGAATGGGAAATGTGGTCTGAGGAATTTGTAATGGGAAATGTTGACACAAAAATGTGACCACAATTATGACAACAATAATTAAGCTAAGAGTTAGTAATTGAGCATTTAGTGGACAGAATTGCAAAATTTATTCCCCCAAAACACCAATAAAAATCCCAGAATGCCATGCACATAAATTAGCAGGCCTGATAATAATACATGTGTGTCAGCCTTAGCTCAGTGGTTTCACTCTCACCTCTGAGTCAGAAGGTCAGTGGTTCAAGCCCCACTCCAGTAGACGTGAGCATATAATCTAGGCTGACACCCCAGGACAGTACTCAGTGAGCACTGCACTGTCGGAGGTGCTGACTTTTGGGTGAGACATTAAACCGAAGCCCTGTCAGTCCTCTCAGGTGGTAAAAGATTCCACAGACCTATTTGAAGAAGAACAGGGAGTTATCCTGCCCAAAATTTATCCCTCAACCAGCACCTAAAAACCTTGCTGTGCACAAAATTGTCTGCTGCATTTCCTACGTTACAACAGTGACTACACTTCATTGGCTGTAAAGCACTTTTGGACATCCTGAGGTTATAATAAACATTCTATAAATGCAAGTTCTTTTTTTCTTACGTTGCATAACACCTTTATTGCTGTAAAACAGTGTAATCTTTCAACTCTCCATGAGAATTGCCATGGGAGATCTGCTAGTACATATAAAATTATTATAGTACAAATGTGAGCAGTTGAGCTACAATCTGCGTAACTGAGTACATCAGTTGGAATCTGAGAATGATTGCAAATTTATTAGCTCATGGTTTAATGACTCCAGGCTATTATCAAATTTAATGTCGTCTACACTTGTAGAAAATCTATTGTTACTCATGGCAGTTTGAATATTTTATTAAAGCAATAAAATCATAATTGTGAGCCCAGCAAGGTTACAAAATAGTACAGTAAATCTACAATTAATCAAAGCTGTATTTCTCTCTCTATTAGGTATGTCATTAGTTGTGTTCACTTAATTTATTTAGGTTTGAACAATTAGAATCATAGAATGGTTACAGCACAGAAGGAAGCCATTTGGCCCACTGAGCCTGTGCCAGCTCTCTGCAAGAGCAATCCAGCTAGTCCCACTCCCCCGCTCTTTCCCCGTAGCCCTGCAATTTTTTCTCCTTCAGGTACCTATCTAATTCCTTTTTGAAAGCCACAATTGACCCTGCTTCCACCATCTTTTCAGGCAGTGCATTCCAGATCCTAACCACTCGCTGCATAAAAAAGTTTTTCCTCATGTCACCTTTGGTTCTTTTGCCAATCATTTTAAACCTGTGTCCACTGGTTCGTGACCCCTCCGCCAGTGGGAACAGTTTTTCTTTATTTACTTTGTCTAGACCCTTCATGATTTTGAATACCTCTATCAAGTCTCCTCTCAACCTTCTCTGCTCTAAGGAGAACAATCCCAGCTTTTTCAGTCTATCCACGTAACTGAAGTCCCTCGTCCCTCGAACCATTCTAGTAAATATTTTATGCACTCTTTCTAAGGGCTTCACATCCTTCCTAAGGTGCGGTGCCCAGAATTGGACACAATACTCCCAGTTATGGCTGAACCAGTGTTTTATAAAGGTTCAACATAACAACCTCGCTTTTGTACTCTATGCCTCTATTTATAAAGCCCAGTATTCCGTACGCTTTCTTAACCGATTTCTCAACCTGTCCTGCCACCTTCAACGACCTGTGTACATATACCCCCAGGTCTCTCCGTTCCTGCACCCCCCCCCCCAATTAGAATGGAGTAGTTAAAATTATGACTGTATATTTGCATTTACTTCAGGCAAATATCTGGAATTTTAAGGTGGACTGTTTCAAGAAAAAATGTTTGGCCAATTTTTTTTTACTTGAAGAGGACAATGAGAAATAAGAATGATTAATTTTTGTCATGGTAGTGTGTGGCACAACTGACATCATAATCCATTTTGATGTGATTTATGTAATTACACTATGAGTTTGTAGCTAAATTTGTCAAACATATTTTCATGAATATACCTGCTTGGATTTTCCACTTCAGCACTGCTGGCATTTACTGAGAGTGCAAAGCAGAAAATGATGGACCCCCCCCCCCCCCCCACACCCCGTCTATGCTTTTTTGGCTATGGAGTGCCTCCACTGGGTGGGAGGATATAATTACAGTGTGACAAATTTACATAGGTAGTTTCCATTATAAATGTTGACATGGAAATATATAATAGAAATAGTTGTCAGGGACAGTACACAGATATATTAACATAATAATATTACTAACAGTTTTCCAATGGCACTGCTCATGCTGAGTTAGAAGATTCAGTGCTTTATAACAATAAGGGTGCAGGGGTAACTGATTTACAGTGACTGTGTAAGTCAAAATTAATTTTTATTAAATGGTATCTTGGAATTTTTACTGGTGCTTTGGAGATCAAATTCCAGAACTTTGTCCATTATTCTGCAAAAACTGTACATGAGTTACTATACATACACACATAAGTATATATATATATATATATACATAATTTTTAATCCTTACAAGATGCACCAATTGGAGATAGATATTAGTATCTAGCAGAGCTGGAGTGGGGAATGGTGGTTAGCTGCATTTGGGGATAATCCTGAGTTTTGGTAGCAATGGGAACAGTCCTGGGCTTTGATTGTATTGGGCAATGGCCCTGAGGTTTGGCACAATTGGTCTGGGGTCCTGGAGTTTGACACTCCTGTAGTGGAGCTACTGGAATGATAATTGGATGAGTTCAATAAAGGATGGGTGATCTGCTCCAGCAGATTATCACCCATGGGGTGAAGGCAAAAATCTACTCCCCTGTATGTATCCCTCTTTGTCTCTCTGTGCCTGATGGCTGTTAGCAATTAGAATGATTACATTTCCCAACTATCAACGAAACCCAGGTGGTAAATAAATGATAATTTAGGCTTTTCTAATTCTCCACATAATATAGGTGATAATCAGGGATAAGAATCAGGGATAATTAAAAACTGTTTATTTCAAAATTCAACAAACTTGTGGTTTTTTGAAAAATTAAAACGTCTAATGCAGTTCAACAACAAATAAATAATTTAGGTTCTGAGTGTATTAACTGAGTCATAAAAGGTCAGGAAGTAAAATAAATAGATATTTCAAAGAGGTGTTAGTGTAGGTGATGGTTTAAAGATATATGATACTTGTGTCATAGTCAGACTGATGAAAATCAACCTCAAACATCCAATCATTCATGTCATGTGTCTAAGTGAAAAAGCTGTATGATGTGAGATGCTGTGCTTATTTAAATGCTTGTTATTCTTTGTTGCAGCTCTGTGGCAGAACAGCTGAAGTGGGGTGAGACAGTACAAGCAGAGGCATTTGACAGTGTCACAATTTATTTCAGCGATATTGTTGGATTCACTTCAATGTCTGCAGAAAGCACACCGCTGCAGGTAGTACATCATTAATTGGGGGTCTATTTATCTTCAGTCTTCTGTATGGTACCAAAGTAAAATTTAATTCCAATTCTTATAAATGGTATTATATTCTTGTGTGATTATAAATTCAATGTGAATCGCAGTCTAATTGGCATGAGAAAGGCCCTGCACTACCTTAAGGATCTAATATCAGACTTCCAATAGATACCAGCATATTGTGCCGTTTAACATTTGAAAACTCATTTCCTACAAATAATTTTCATTATTGATGAAATTAGACACACTTTGACAAACCAAAAGGACTCTCTGCTGTTTCTGGCTAAGCACTTAAAGCTAATACTAAACTGTTGTTAATGTGTGCAAATACGTACCAATATTCATTAGTTGGGCCTAGGACTGGGAGAAGAAAGGAAGGGATGTAATGTGCACTATGCCAACAATTCAAACCATTTCGACATGGTCAAAAACTTAACAAAACAGTAACTTCTGTATCCTTTCAGAAGCATTGCCATTACTAAAAATATTTTGATTAGCCAGCAAATTAATATAAATTGAATTCATGTTGAGGTAGATTTTCAATTTGTCACCCTTGCAACAATTGGTGTTGCTGATGATAAGCCCATTGTAGAAATCGCTTGATTTTCATTTCCATTGAGATCAATGGTTTCTATAATGGGCAGCCGATTTGCAACATCAGTTTTAGGCCTGGGCAGCAAGTTGAGAATCTAACCTGTTGTTTCACAGGAGTGAAGTATGGAATTTATTCCATGGGCATGAGGTAAGGTGATGCAGGACAATCGTCTGCATATCAGAGCATTAGCGATTAGCAGAAATTGATCTTGTTTCATATTTTACAGCAGTGATGTAACCTGATGGGTGGGAATTAAGTGCCAACAGCAATGTCTTTCGATCAACCATGACTTGGAAAGATATTTAGATTTGTGTTCGTCTTAAGTCATCGAACAACAAATTTCTTCTAGCTCCATGACTCACGAGTGAAGCTGGTAGTATTTGGGACCAAGATAACTCTCTTTGTGATTTTAATCCTTAATTTAAATCCATTCTGGTGGTGTGGTTCAAGTGGGACTAAATTGGACAGCTCTTTCAAAGAGCTGGTACAGACATGATGGGCTGAGTGGCCTCCTTCTATGTTGTAAGATTCTATGATTCCAAGATGACGCCTGGAGAGAAATGAGAGACATTGTATATTATATAATGAGTTATTAATTCATTCCCCATTCTAACAATCTTCACAAAATAAAGCTACATGCAACTTGAATTAATTTCTAATGAGATTTGTTAATAAGTGGCTGGCATTATATGTGAAAACAACAATGCTGCCTTCATAAATAACTAGAAACATTTTCTGAAAATTAATGATTTGCACAGGAGAGAACCAATAAGGAACAAAGAGTCATGCGAGATGGGATCCTAGACAAGATGGATCATAGGGTAGAAGGTAATCAGCTGGTGTGTAGGGACACAATGTCCATATATTTCAGGAGCACCTGGGAGGTATATGAAGTTGATCCTGTGGGTCGTGGAAAGCTACTAAACAAATTACTCTGGTTAGGCATCTAAAATGTGAAAAAGCCCTAGAGGTGTGGTACAGACCACCAAGTTATCATAAGAAGGAGGACAATTTGCTTTATGAAGCAATAAAAAGGGTATGTAAGAACAGCAAAGTTATTTTAACGGGAGACTTCATTGACAAATATAAAGCAGAAAAACCCAAGCAGTTCAGAGTCAACATTGGTAAATGTAATGCATGACTGCTTCAGGACTCAGTGTGCCAAGGTAGCTGTAGGCGATAATGCTCACCTATTTGTTAGTTATCCTGACAATGAATAGAAAAAGGAAGTTGTAGTACTACTGGCAGACAGCAGCCACAGGATGGCCAAGTTTAACATGATCTGAGATTCAGCTATAGCAAGAACCAAAAGCAGATATATAACTTTAAAAGGACTAAATTCAATGAAATGAGGGAACAACCAAAGGAAATGAATTGGAGGCGGATTTCTAACAACACTATAATAGAGAAAAGGTGGAATGTCCTTGAAGGGATAATGCCAAGAATGTAGGATAAATACACAACTAGAATCCGAAAGCTTAGATTAAACAAATGTGATCCTAAATGGATTAACAAACAAATTCAACATGAAATAACGTCTTAAAATAATCTCTACAAACCCTGCGGGGAGAAAGGGGGAGGGGTTCACTGGGATTACTATAAGAACATGTAGAATCATGTTAAAAAAATCAAATGGGCAGAGAAAGACCGAGAAAAAGCATAGCCGCAGTGGTAACATATAATAGTAAAATATTCTTTCAGTAGTGCAATAGTGAGTGGGCAGTCAGAGAAGAAGTGAAAACCATAAAATATGAAAATGAGCTAAAAACTGAGGATGAGCACAGAATAGTAAATATTCTGAATGATTACTTCTTCCAAATATTCATTAAGGAAGACATAACCGAAGAATAATTAGTGACTTGATATAAACAAAATAAAAATCATAGGCTAAAATGGGTTCAAAACAGTTGGATGATATTTATCCCAGCTTTCTGAGAGAGCCTAGGGAGGAAATTTGTAAATTGATGACCATATAAATGAGTCACTGGCCTATAAAAACTGCTTTGTAAGCCTCCAATATGGTGGTCAGGAAGCGCATGCTCATTACGAGCTGGAAGTGCAGCACCCGCCATATTGGTAAAGGCCAAAAAATTGGCATTAGGCCATTTGCATATGTGCAGTGATGGATGTGAAACCCCTGGAATCATTTAAGAAACAAACGCTGCACTGGGAGGAATGTAAGGTCTTTCTGGATGGATGAATTAATATGGGCGAATGGCCTTATCTGTAATTATCCTGGAATCCCACAGATGCCACATGAACAGAGTACACACTAGGGGACAGTGGAAACCCCACTTTATTGCACTTGTGAAAAACTTTCACATTTTTGAGTTAGCAGGGGGCTTCCACTTTCCTCAAATAACCTGATGTTGTAGCCTCTGCTATTTCTCAATTTGTAGTATAGCATGAATCATGCGTTAGTCCAACACCTCATAGCAAATTAAATCTTCAAAATAATTATCTTCATTGATAAGCACCTGGAATTTCCGTGGGTTAAAAATGGCTGTTTACGTCATTCCTTCGAAGTTATGGTGGGAGTTCTCCCCAAGTTATCAGGGAAGGCCATTTAAGCAAACAGTATAAATGAGTTCAAAACACAATGAGATGCATTTCTAGAAAGAGGTTGCCTGAGTAAGTACCTTTCTGTAATATTTTTTTCCTTGTAAAGTTTGCTTTACTCTGCTAATACCAAAATTATTGTCTCTAACGATTCTTATCGATTATTTTGTTTGTTGCTGAATTGTTTCAAAAATCAGCTTTTAAAAAGTTTTTTTTTTGCAGGTTGTGACCTTACTGAATGACCTCTATACCTGTTTTGATGCTATTATTGACAACTTTGATGTCTACAAGGTATGGAAATTATATTTCAGGCAGCAGCTATGTGCCATATAATTTCTAAACTTAGTGATATAGTTATGCAAACAAACATAATGGGCGTTGTTTTCTGAAACTTGATGACATTAGTGTAAGACTAACTAATTTTGCATTAGGCTATTTATGGTCCTTTCATACTGTAGATATTGCTTTGACATCAGTGTCTCCTTTAGAGAGGTGTGAACCAATAGCACCAATTTAATAATGGCAGTTTCACCCTGTACCCTGACAATGCAGAGCTCTGCACATGTGGATTTGCATTATGTGCAGCGTTCCGCTTAGGACACCAGTTAACGTTTTTAGATTAGTTTTTGCTTAAGAGATTGTTTTTTACACTGTTTAAACTTGTTGAGCAATGCCAGCTGTTAATGAAATATTGTATTCTGTGAATACATAACATGTGAATCATATCTCAGTCTTAATAGTTTTTCGAACTGAAAAAAAATTCAGACATATTAAACGCCTAAAAGGATGAAGCATGTAAAAAAGAGTACAAAGAGAATTGAGAAAAAGTGATTACCACACCAACATATGTGGCGATATTCAGGTAAACGAGGATCCACTCGCTATATATTTATACAAGCTGTATGTGTTAAATTAGCTGAGCTTACCTCATGGTCATCAGACTAAATAGAATCATAGAATCATACAGTACAGAAGGAGGCCATTTGACCCATCATGCCTGTGCCAGTTCTTTGAAAGAACTATCCAATTAGTCCCAGCTCTTTCCCTACAGCCCTGCAACATTTTCCTTTTACAATATATATCCAATTACCTTTTGAAAGCTGCTAATGAATCTGATCCACCACCCTTTCAGGCGAGGCATTCCAGATCGTAACTACTCACTGCATAAAATGAAATCTCCTCATCTCCCCCCTGATTCTTTTGCCAATTATCTGTGTCCTCTGTTTACCGACCATCCTGTCAGTGGAAACAGTTTGTCAAGTGCTCTAATGATATTATTTACTGTACTGAAAACTATATGATTTATTATAGTCATGCTACATCCATTGTGACAAACACTCTTGAAGTGGCTTCCAGATGATTTCTAAATATTTGATTATACATAGCAAATAATATGGGATTAGTTTTCAAGGTGACTGGTTTGGGTCAGATCCAACAGTGACACCTGAAGCTACTCTAATACAATTTGCCACAAGTACAGATGGTAAACAATTAGAGCTGCCCTATTTATGTTCCAGGCACTGATACAATTCTCTGGTCTGGTGAGCTTTACTTATGCACAGTGAAGCACAAAGACCTGATTTCTGTTAAAATGTACACAGATCATGAGGTATATAAATCAGTTTTATCTGGAACTAATAACAAAGATACGGGAGTTGAATTACACCACAACAAAACCAATGTAGCGTGGACTTGCTGATGGCTCAGTGGGGATGTGGACTGACCAGGGACTCTGGTTCGTTCACTAGACTATACTGGGTTAACTGATCTCCAGGGCAGCAGAGGGAAACTATAGTTGGCCTCAGTAACCACAAACTGAGGAAAGAAAAAAAAAATCAGCTATGGTTTCTGCTCCTGATTACTAACCAGTAACACCTGCTGGGTGATGTAGATGCCAACGAAGATAGAATTGGGTTCAATGCAATTTCTCTGCATGGTTTGAACAGCGTGCTGAAGCAGGCCACTTCCTCCCGTCCGCCGGGGAGAAGATCTCTGTCCGCCCCCTCCTCCTCACCCCATCCAGTAGGACCTGGAGTGAGGCATCGTTAAACCTGGGAGCAGCCTCCCCACTGGGCTGCTCCATGCTGTAATTTTTCCTATTTTCTGCAGCATCAGTCAATGGAGGACTGCCCCTTTAAATAGGGCTCCTCCAGCTAACGGCCTATGATGCGGGTGTGCAGTCCGCCCGCTGCACAGCTTTCGAGGGTGAAACCCGGAAGCCAAGGTAAGTGGCTTCAATTTACTTACAGTCGTGTGCCAAACCCACCGATTTCACTGGGCCTGTTACCCACGCATCCAGTCGACCCCCCCCCCGACTGCTGCCAACCCGCCTCCCTCCTAATATCGGGCCCTTTATTTCATGTCTCAGAAATATTTCCAATTCCTTCTTTGAAATGCATCAACTTTTGTTATGTGACGTGATTACACAATCATGATATCAATAATCTCTGCTGTGTAACATTTTGTAACATTATTAAAGGAAATTAAACAATCCACAGGAAACCACAATGCAGCTGTACTCTAAGGAGGTGTTTATAGAATATACATAATTTTGGATCATCCATGCACATGTCGAAATAATTTGTTTGCATTTTTGTATTGTACAACTCACGTATGTCTCACTATCAATTCATACTTGTGCTTTAAATATGGTGAGCTGAAAAGTATCAGCCAAATATCTAATATTTTGAGCACAGGAGCGTAACCAGTATTCATTTATACAATATCCCAGACAGTGAAGCAGCCAAAAAAAAGGTGTATATCTCCTGTAGAAATAACATATGAACATAGGAACAGGCCATTTAGCCCCTCGAGCCTGTTCCGCCATT
Source organism: Heptranchias perlo (assembly GCF_035084215.1). Taxonomy (NCBI): domain Eukaryota; kingdom Metazoa; phylum Chordata; class Chondrichthyes; order Hexanchiformes; family Hexanchidae; genus Heptranchias; species Heptranchias perlo. The sequence goes on along the minus strand of NC_090325.1, from coordinate 52,992,122 downwards.
CAGTGAGATCATGACTGATCTGTGACCTAACTCCATATGGGGCCTGGGTATTGGAGGATGTGTCTCCAAGTCGCTATGATTTCCTGAAATTTGTTTGATCGCCTTTGTGGGCCAAAGGTGAATTTCCGAGAGTTTTTTTCTTAAATTGGCCTAAAGTTTTTTCTGTTACTTTTTGCATCTCCTAGAGAGATTGTCTGCTGGTATGTGTGGGTTTGGGGAGGGGGGGTGGTCGTTGGGGGAGGTGGGGGGGAAGCCTGGATAGGGATAATGGTATGTAGTAAATCACCATGATAGCATGGGGCAGGCTTGATAGACCAGCTGGTCTATTTCTATCCTTCATTTTTGTATGCTTTTAAAGATTTTACAATTATGAAGGGTTTTAATACGATGAATAGGGAAAGACTATTTTAAAAAATTAATTATTGGGATTTGGAGGTCGCTAGCAAGGCCAGTATTTATTGCACATCCCTGGTTGCCCTTGAGTGAAGGTGAGCCATCTTCTTGAACAGCTGTAATCTGTGTGGTGAAAGTTCTTCCATAGTGCTGTTAGGTAGGGAGTTCCAGAATTTTAACCCAGCGACGATGAAGGAATGGCAATATATTTCCAAATCAGGATGGTGTGTGACTTGGAGGGGAACTTGAAGGTGGTGGTGTTCCCATGCGCTTGCTGCCCTTGTCCGTCTAGGTGGTGGAGGTCACGGGATTGGGGAGACAGTAACGAGGGATAATCAATCTATAATCATCACTAAGAGAGTGGTTAGGATAAATTTCTTTGCAGGGAGGGTTGCGGGAGCACAAAATGCTTTGCCACAGGGAGTGATTGAGGCAGAGATCATTGCATATTTTAAAAGAAAATTGGGTACACATTTGAAGCATTCAAGGGCTTTGGGAAAGCATAGGGCAGTGGGATTCATTTTGGATTGCTTTAGCAAAGAGCAAAAAGAGATGATGGGCTGAATGGACTCCTTCTGTACAGTAACCTTCAACAGTTTGATGGCCCTGAATTGGCAGAAGCCCCGGAGAAACAGTGTAAACAGATGAAAATGGACATTTGCAATGTTTCTCTGGGAGTTGTGCTGATCTCCCGCCAAAGTTATAACGCCAGTGGACTTTCAGAGCCAAAGATTCTACGTTAACTGTAATGTTGCACTTTAGTGTATTAATAGTAAATATCAAATCTCCCACTTTAAGTGGTTCTGATTAACACAGTGTTGGTTCTCTCACTATCAGGTGGAAACAATTGGAGATGCCTATATGGTTGTGTCTGGCCTTCCAGTGCGGAATGGTAAACTCCACGCACGAGAGACTGCCAGAATGTCCTTAGCATTACTGGAAGCTGTGAGATCATTTAAAATACGGCACAGACCCAGTGACCAGCTGAAGCTAAGAATAGGAATGCACACTGGTAAGTTACATTAATCCAAGCCACAGATCTCTGTGGGGATATTTATTTTCCCTTGATAGGTTTCAGTATCCAGTTGTGATGATTGGGAATAAATTTCATCCAAACGACTCCCAACACAGGGGTCAGGACTCTGCACTTTTATTGTCTGGTCATAAGTAATATTCAACTGGTTGGGTACTGAGCCATAATGACTAGGAAAGCCGCAGATTCAGTTCCTGTGCTATATTAACTGATCTCAGCAGGGGACACGTTAAGGTAATACAATAGACCGAGGAAGGGGAAAAAAAATCAGCTAGGGTTGCTACTCTGTCAGGGCTCACATATAAAAAATGGGCGTTTTAGTGAGGTGCCACAAGGCTGCCAGCTTCAGTAAAACGCTACCCCAACATGAATCAGTGCTTCTCGGAAAGAAGCAGAGAAAACTGGAAATAAAAAAAACAATTCTTGCTGGCTTCCATGTTGCTGATGTGAGCAAAACTTTTTCATTGCAACCAATAGAAGACATCTAGCTTATGTCATGAGGGTAGTTTCCTGGAGTTTGGACTGTTTACTTTAGAGAAACAGGCTTAGAGTGAATATGATGGAGGGTTTTAAAACAATGAAGGGATTGGATTCAGGCTGATTGGACAGATTATTTGACATGGATCGGGATGGTGGGAATAAAGGGGATGTATTTAAATATGTAAGCAAACAATTAGTAAGTATTTCTAACAGCAAGTATTTCATCACCCTCTGGAATAGACTGATGAAACATGTGGTGGATAAGGATTTGATGCAGTCTTTTAAAAGAGAACTTGACAAGTTCCTGAGACAAGGGAACATTTCCAATTACAAATGGTAAATTGCTAATTAGCTGGGATTATGAGATGTTATGGATTACCAATCTAGGGCTTTGCTTTAGGGAATTGGAGAGGAATTTCCCAGCATTTATCCTACATGAGTCATAAATGCTTCCGCTGCTTTTTGCCTCTCGCAGGATCTACTGTGATTTAGGGGCTTGGCCAGTGATGTATGTAGTTGCACCATGTATCAGTGGGGTGCGCTTAATGGGCTTGATAGTCTTTTCCTGCACTTCTTTTCATACGATCATATAAAATAATATTAATGAGGCATTTGATGAAAAAATCTACAAAGCAACCTTGGGGCTGATGTTAGTGAGTACAGTGATTTTCCATTGGCAGCTAATGCCCTTCCCCCTTCCTTTGCTATTTGCCCATATTTTTTTTCTCTTGCTGGTCTGGTGTGTGTACCTGCCAGCTATTCCTTCAATCCTTTGTCAGCTCTCCTTCATTCCTGTGGTAATCTTCCCATGCTCAGATACCCAATTTATATCACTTCAATATGTCTCTGTGCTGCAGAACTTGCTTCATTTATACATTAGAGCAGCCTCAGCAACACTGGAACAACTCTGCATGCCAGCAGGAGCCAACAGTGTTAAAACTGCATGGTCTGGATGGGCAGATTGAGTGACCAGTAATAAAATGGTGGATCCAACACCAAGTGCAGTTTACTGTTGTCCCAAAGGCAGGCAGCAAAACCACCTCCTGAATTGAATCTCAATGTCTTCAGAGGCACAAATTCCATCTTATTTCTAGTGGTGCACTGCATCCAAAGCCAGGCCTACATTTAAAAGCAGAGCTGCAGTATGAATGGGGTATGAATCTTCAGTTCCACCTGGAGATTGAATTCACTTTGGATTGCAATGTGGCAGTAGGCGAACTTTGAACAACAAAATATGCATAATGGAGTTATTTGGGAGAAAAGAAAACTTTTAAAATGGATTCATTTTTTGTTACTGTTCCGAAAGGATTCACAGTGAAATCCTGTTCAGTACTTCTGAAACAATGCTTAAATGGTATGTATGATTAAAAAAATAATTTAGGGAACCTTTTTCTCTTTTCTACCTACCATCAGGCCCAGTGTGCGCAGGGGTTGTTGGGTTAAAAATGCCACGTTATTGTCTATTTGGAGACACAGTTAATACAGCATCCCGTATGGAATCTACTGGAGAGGGTAAGTGGTTGCTTTAAGAAAGAAAAGATAAAATCAAGTTTTGCATTGATACCTGTTTATATACATAGAAAACTCAAAATCTTTTTTTTATTTAGCAAATGAAAGCCAGAGGTTTACTATAATGAAATATTATTTGTGATATCCAAGTATTATTATAAGAAGGGTTTCACTGTTTCTAAGCCATTTTTGTCAGCCTGACTGCATTAGGACTTTGAAATCTTTCCATTATGAATGGCATTTGATTCTATCAGAGATTAAATGCAGTTGATTCTTAACTGAGTTGAATTAATCCTGCAGGAAGGAAAATATCCTTGTCCACCTCTACAAATCCCTCCATGGTCTCAATCACCCGACCACTATAACTTCCTCCAACCCCACTTCCCTGCTCGAACCCCTCACTTTGTCAACTCTCGCCTATTGCGCGTTCCCTCCTCCTTCTTCTGTTTTGTTGTTGGCAGAGCTTCCAGCCATCTTTCCCCCACACTCTGGGGCTCTCTCCCTAAACCCGTCCATCTTGCTACATCGCTCCCACCTCCAAAAGCCTCCTCACCTTTCGATTGCTGTCATGTTTCAGGATTTTTTGGGCCATTTTTCCACAGAAAGAATTTCAAAATGAGTTACATTTAAGTGCAGAAAATGCTGGAAACACTTAGCAGGTCAGGCAGCGTCTGTGGAGAAAGAAACAGAGTTAATGTTTCAGGTCGATGGCTTTTCATTGATGATCTTGCAGTTCTGATGAAAGGTCACCGACCTGAAACATTAACTCTGCTTCTCTCTCTGCAAATGTTGCCTGCCCTGCTGAGCTTTTCCAGCATTTCTGTTTTTATTTTAGATTTCCAGCATCCACAGTATTTCGCTTTTGTTTTGACATTTAAGTGCCGTGTTTTCAATTCAAGTGGATCACACAGGGATAGAATTCTCCTTACGCCCATATGCTGCAGCCGCTGAGACAAAAAAGGAGTTTCTGACTGGGAATTTCCTCAGAGCTGCTTCAGCTCCGTTGTCGTAACAGGGTTTCCGTCACGCTTCCAGCGAAGTTTTCGGCGGCGGAGCAGAAGCAGCTGTGACCAGCCTATGTGCCGGCATTAAAGATGTATTTACACAACATCCGAGGGCAATAGTTCATTTGTTATCTCCGCTTAGCTTCCTATTAACACACATATCTATTATCATTGGGATGACCTAATCATCTGACCCCAGAATGGGATTTCTGCCAGGAATCTACTCTTCTGCTACGGGAATAGGAGACACCCGTTGTTTTTTTCTTTATTTGTTCAGGGGATGTGGGCGTCGCTGGCAAGGCCAGCATTTATTGCCCATTCCTAATTGCCCTTGAGAAGGTGGTGGTGAGCCACCTTCTTGAACCGCTGCAGTCCGTGTGGTGAAGGTTCTCCCACAGTGCTGTTAGGTAGGGAGTTCCAGGATTTTGACCCAGCAATGATGAAGGAACGGCGATATATTTCCAAGTCGGGATGGTGTGTGACTTGGAGGGGAATGTGCAGGTGGTGGTATTCCCATGCGCCTGCAGCCCTTGTCCTTCTAGGTGGTAGAGGTCGCAGGTTCGGGAGGTGCTGTCGAAGAAGCCTTGGCGAGTTGCTGCAATGCATCCTGTAGATGGTACACACTGCAGCCACGGTGCGCTGGTGGTGAAGGGAGTGAATGTTTAGGGTGGTGGATGGGGTATCAAGAAGGCTGCTTTGTCCTGGATGGTATCGAGCTTCTTGAGTGTTGTTGGAGCTGCACTCATCCAGGCAAGGGGAGAGTATTCCATCGCACTCCTGACTTGTGTCTTGTAGATGGTGGAGAGGCTTTGGGGAGTCAGGAGGTGAGTCACTCGCTGCAGAATACCCAGCCTCTGACCTACTCTCGTAGCCACAATATTTATGTGGCTGGTCCAGTTAAGTTTCTGGTCAATGGTGACCCCCAGGATGTTGATGGTGGGGGATTCGGCAATGGTAATGCTGTTGAATGTCAAGGGGAAGTGGTTAGACTCTCTCTTGTTGGAGATGGTCATTGCCTGGCACTTGTGTGTTGTGAATGTTACTTGCCACTTATCAGCCCAAGCCTGGAAGTTGTCCATGTCTTGATTCATTATCTGAGGGGTTGCAACTGAGCACTGTGCAATCATCAGCAAACATCCCCATTTCTGACCTTATGATGGAGGGAAGGTCATTGATGAAGCAGCTGAAGATGGTTGGGCCAAGGACACTGCCCTGAGGAACTCCTGCAGCAATGTCCTGGGGCTGCGATAATAGGCCTCCAACAACCACTACCATCTTCCTTTGTGCTAGGTATGACTCCAGCCACTGGAGAGTTTTTTCCCTGATTCCCATTGGCTTCAATTTTATTAGGGCTCCTTGGTGCCACACTCGGGTCAAATGCTGCCTTGATGTCAAGGACAGTCATTCTCACCTCACCTCTGGAATTCAGCTCTTTTGTCCATGTTTGGACCAAGGCTGTAATGAGGTCTGGAGCCGAGTGGTCCTGGCCGAACCCAAACTGAGCATCGGTGAGCAGGTTATTGGTGAGTAAGTGCTGCTTGATAGCACTGTCGACGACACCTTCCATCACTTTGCTGATGATTGAGAGTAGGCTGATGGGTAATTGGCCGGATTGGATTTGTCCTGTTTTGTGGACAGGACATACCTGGCAATTTTCCACATTGTTGGCTAGTTCTGGAGCACAAGTCTTCAGCACTACAGCCGGGATGTTGTCGGGGTCCATTGCCTTTGTTGCATCCAGTGCACTCAGCCGTTTCTTGATATGTGGCGTATTGACAGGCCTTGTGGTGAATCATTGAAAAGGGAACGAGTTGGAGGGACAGCCCACCCACTTCCAATGGTCAGAACTAACAAAAAGGAAAGAAAAACTATAGTTCTATTTCAGTGGCCCTAGTTAGATCTGGTAAGGGAGCCCAGCCTAGTGAGGAAAATCTCTTTCATCTTACGCTCAGAGCTGGCCAGAAGCAGAAGGCTGACCAGGATAGGTTAAGTTAGCTCACTGACTTGGGGTAGTGTGATGTGGTTTATTATATTTCTTATTTATGAGTCGGGGTGTGAGGTTAAATCTAATAAGTTTTAATTATAACTGTCACTCTGTATGCTTGCTTGCCGTGTGTAAAATAAAGTAGCTTAACGAGTTGTTTATGGCCTCAGTCTGCCTACTGAAAGTTGGAGAAGCACACGTGAGAAAGACATTGGGAGTAAAATTTAACTTTGGTGGGATTGTAAAATGGGCGGCAGCAGATTGGCTGCCCATTATACACCCCACCAGATTTCCCTTTCCATTTGACTTGAATGGAAAGGAAACTCGGACGGGTGCATAACAGGTGGCTGATCTGCCATGGCCTGTTTTGCACCCCCACCTAAGTTGAATTTCACTCTTGTGATATTCAGTTCTGATCACGAGAATACTTTTATGCCTCTGCGTATGATTATATATTAGGCGGTATGGACACGCCGCTGAACGCAAGACGAGGGAGCTGCTTACAAGAGTGATCAGTCCTGCTGAACCCTTAATTCCCCACCCCCCAGTCTGGGTCTGACCCCTATCTGTGAAGTGCTTTGGGATATTTTGTTACATTATACAAATTGTCATTGATTATTGCTTGAATTCACAGCCGTTCTGTTTCGTTCAGAATCTCTATTCGTTAAGAATTCTGAAAGGCTGTGACAAAGAAAAAAACAAAAAGAATGTAATCTTGCCATCCCCAATTATATTGAAAAGTCTTACTTTTTGAAATGGGTATTGCCATTGAACTATTCTCTGCAAGAGTGACCATAATAAGCATTTGGATTGTCGGAAAGACAGAGTAAGAAAAGAAAGTGTTAGACTGTTGACAAGTGTTACTTGCTGTGTGAGCTACAGTAATACGATCAGTAAATTCTTTACCACTTATTCTGAAGAAGGATATTTTCATTGAAAGGTTCACGCTGCAATGTAGAATTTAACAGGGTGTTTTTCATAGAAGGAAAAGCATATAAAATGTATTTTTTGTTTGTTTGTAATTGCTACCAGACAATTTACAACAGCAGGCCCTTTCTTTGCTTTTGCATTATTCTAAGTTTACAGATGCCTATTCCTTGTATAATGGCTTAGAAATTAGGATTCTAAATTTTCCATTCCTTCCAACAGGGTGTGAAAGAAAAATGATCTGGTCTACCAGTATTTCATTTTTTGTACGAGTTAACTGTTCTATTGCCACAATGGGGGGATATCACTGAAATGCGAAATTCATAGCTTCAGGTTTTACCCTCAAGTGTAAAATGACATGGGGTAGAATTTCTGCGAGGTTCTCCCAAACTCACGCAGTAACTTTGGCAGAAATCCAGGAGAAACAACACAAACAGCTGTTTATGCCGTTTCCCCAGGGTTTCCGCTGATCTTCCACGGCAGTCGCAGCAGGACATCAGGAGAACCCCGGCGGACATTTTATGTCTGTGTGTGGAACATTGCTGCAGGATTGCAGCAGAAAGGATCGCTCCCTTGTGAATTTGCATCCTGTCAATTAGCCCCAAAGAGCACTGTTACTGTTGCACATGCCTTGCAGCAAGTAGCTGAAAAAGAGACACATTTAGAATCAGCAATTTACGCAGTGTGCAAATTTATGAACAATTTTTTGTAATAATAAGTCAAAAGTGAAAGTTCTAAAGGAAAGCAAACATTATTTTATTTTTAAATGTGTTAGCAGTTATTTCTGTAACATTCTTTGGACTAATTTACGAGCTACAAACAGATATTAGGACAGCCAGTCCGAATCTTTGACCATATTTTTCCCTTTGTGTACTCTTGTACCCTTGAAATTCAATCTTCTAACTTTATGTGGCTGCAAGAACTCTCAGAAGCCAAATAATAGTCCAAGCTAATTTAAACCCTTAAGCTAAACAGTTCATGAAATTAGAACCATATAAAGAATTTGGCAGTTAAACATAATACCCAACAGTCAATTTAAAGAAAATTCAGTCCAAATATGTTTCTGTCTTCATTCTGCTGCTGTCTGACATTTTACCTCTTTATTTGTTAGCATTGAAAATCCATGTATCCTCAACGACCAAGAATGTTTTGGATGAGTTTGGGAGTTTTGAACTGGAACTCCGTGGAGATGTTGAAATGAAGGTAAATTTATATTCAAGTTATGTTCATTATTACTCTTGCTAAACCTTGGGCTTCATTATTTAGTCAGCCAAATCACAATCATGAATGATTTTTATGGAACTCCTATAATTCCTTTTACATAGAATTTACAGCACAGAAGCAGGCCATTCGGCCAAACTGGTCTATGCTGGTGTTTATGCTCCATATGGGTTTCCTCCCACCCTACTTCATCTAACCCTATTAGCATATCTTTCTATTCCTTTCTCCTTTATGTACTTACGTAGCTTCCCCTTAAACGCATCTATGCTACTTGCCCCAACCATTCCATGCGGTAGCAAGTTCCACATTTTCTCCTTAATTCCTTATAAGATTTTTTTGTGATTATCTTATATTTATGACCCCTAGTTTTGGACTAGAATATTTTATTTTAGAATATGTTAAATATTCAAAAATTCAAGCTTAGACATTCTATCTGGAGGTTGGGGGTTGGGGAGAGGCGGGAAGCAGAGTACTGGCAAAAGTGCAGCAGAGGGGTTGGAATTTGGGGTGGAATGCTCGATTATTCCCAGGCTACTTTGGAAATCCCATCAAATAGGCCCCGAGGTATGTACATCCCCTCAGAGACGACATAGGTTCCATTCTGGGCTGAGTGTAAGCCCCAACACTGAGGAATTAATTACTGTTCCAGACTACACCTTCTGTCATTGGAATTAGAAGAAAGAATTTTGGCCCAGCTTGTTCTTCGGCTCGATCTGGCCTCAGATATCCCCACCTCCCCCCCCCCACCCAACTGTTGGAAAATCAAGGTGGCGCTCCCAGATTACGGTGGATCCATGAGTTAGACCCACTTGTTACACCACTACAGGGCTGCCACAATTATTTAAATAACCCCATCCCTGGGATTTAGGATTGGGTAATGGTCAAGTGAAAATGAAGGGCAGAAGTTCCATCCAGCTGCATTTCCAGCAGTGTTATATGCCTCTGAATATTTACTCTTTAACCTCAAAACGTCTGGTTCTATCCTATAAATGAGAAACACGTATCTTGGGAACTATAGAACCACTAATTATTCTGCTAAACACTTGTAGTAAATAACCAAAAATTTCCATTCCTCCAGGGTTCACTGGGGTTGATTTTCGTCTTCACCACTATGAACCAGTAGGTGGATTTCCTGTCCATTACATAAATCACTTTTTTCATAGAATCATAGAAAGTTACGGCACAGATGGAGGCCATTCGGCCCATCATGTCCAGCACTTCGTCCGTAGCCCTGTTGGCTACGACACTTCAAGTGGACATCCAAGTGCTTTTTAAATGAGTTGAGGGTTTCTGCCTCTACCATCCTTTCAGGCAGTGAGTTCCAGACCCCCACCACCCTCTGGGTGAAAAAATTTCTCCTCAGCTCCCATCTAATCCTTCTACCAATTGCTTTAAATCTATGCCCCTTGGTCACTGACCCATCTGCTAAGGGAAATAGGACCTCCCTATCCACTCTATCTAGTCCCGTCATAATTTTATAGACCTCAATTAAATCTCCCCTCAGCCTCCTTTGTTCCAAAGAAAACAACCCCAGTCTATCCAATCTTTTCTCATAGCTAAAATTCTCCAGCCCTGGCAACATCCTCATAAATCTCCTCTGTACCCTCTCTAGTGCAATCACATCTTTCCTGTAACGTGGTGACCAGAACTGTACGCAGTACTCAAGTTGTGGTATAACCAATGTTTTATACAGTTCTAACATAACCTCCCTGTTCTTATATTCTATGCCTTGGCTAATACAGGAAAGTATCCTGTATGCCTTTTTATACCACCTTATCTACCTGTCCTGCTACCTTCAGGAATCTGTGGACATGCACTCCAAGGTCCATTTGTTCCTCTATACCTATCAGTATCCTCCCATTTATTGTGTACTAGTTTGCCTTGTTTGCCCTCCCCAAATGCATTACCTCACCTTTCTCTGGATTGAATTCCATTTGCCACTTTTCTGCCCACCTGACCAGTCCATTGATATCTTCCTGCAGTCTACAGCTTTCCTCCTCACTATCAACCACGCAGCCAATTTTTGTATCATCTGCAAACTTCTTGATCAAGCCTCCCACATTCAAGTCCAAATCATTAATATATACCACAAAAAGCAAGGGACCTAGTACTGAGCCTTGCAGGATCCCACTGGAAGCAGCCTTCCAGTCGCAAAAACACCCGTCAACCATTACCCTTTGTTTCTTGCCACTGAGCCAATTTTGGATCTAACTAGCCACTTTCCTTTGGATCCCATAGGCTTTTATTTTCATTTTTCATGTCCATTGAAATGAAAATTAGGCAGTTTACTACCAAGCAGTGAAGATGAAAATCATCCCACTGAGCCACATCATGAAAGGCCCACGTTTTCAGACCTCTAGTTTATGCTGAGTTAAAACCTGTGGAGAATGCAAGCATTGCAAGCGGCCTCAGCATTCCAAGGCAAAGGAGAGGAAGATTTAGGCAGGTTGCTGACTGTTTTCCACCGATCCCAGCTAGCAATGAACATGTATTGGTGAATAGTGCACCAATTCTCACTCTGCAGATGAAGAATAACCACTTGTATGATCTACTGGAGGCCCACCACCATATGTAGGCCTGTATTCTAACATGAGTTGCCACCTTCAGGAAATAAGGATATGGGGGGAAGGGGGGAGGAGGAATTCCGCAAAAGAAAGAGAATAGATTCACATCCTTGTTTTATGACTGGAAGGGGGAGGTAGCAATTCAAAAATCAAAGGACGCTACTTACCACTCCATTCCCGCTGACGTCTGGTCCACTGTGATTTTGGACCATGCTGGGAAATAGGTGAGCAGTACTTCCATTCAAATTAAATTGGGATCCTACACCGTATATAGGAGCATGATGTAATTTTCAAGTACCAATCAGCAGAGCATGCCCTTGCGTACGCTGCACCCTTGATACTGGACATAGAACGGCCTAACTAGTTGAACTAAAAGGCATGAATGCTCTTTCTGGTCCTATCAAAATCTTCCCACCCGCTTTCAGTTGCACAGTGGGACCTCCCCAACCCCTTTAAGGCCTTACTTCCAGCTTGGCTCCGCAGAGGAACCGACGGGATTTCCTGCTTCCCTCCCAATCGCCGAGCTGCCTAGCAGCACTTGTTGAGCATTGGCAGCTGGCCAAAAATATTGTAATGTGGCTCAATCATGAAAATGGTTCAAGCCTCTGGCTGGTGGCGATCAGGTGGGCGGTGCAATCGTTTCGCACACCACCGTCTCGATGTCCACCCAAATCGAAAATAGCTCCCAAGAGCTCTCCAGTGGTATTCATGACAACAGCTGCATAACCAGTATTGTCATATCTAATGGTACAGACCTATAGAATAGGCAAAAAACCCAGCATAAGCCCGCTGGACACTACATGTATACAATGTGCATGCCTTACACCATAACGCATTGTGATTTATCAGTCCTCATTAATTAGTCAAATACAACAAGGTAAATTTTGTGAGGAGTGGCCTCCAGCACGGGGCCTTGCAAAATTTACTCTAATGGCTATTCAGTAGATTCCTGACATGCACCCTCCTTTTTTATGGAGATGCAAGTTAACAAAGTTCCAAGTACATCACTCAACATATTTCCACTAATAAATCACCAAATCCAAAGAGGGTAAATGATATCCAAATACCACATAGCTGGATTACTATCAAACAGCACAATTGAACAGAAATATTTAAGCATAAGATTGTACAAAAACTCTACTTTTAAAAAAAACTGGATGTCCCATTCATGCCTCTCTGGCCCTACAGAAATCAACGGCTCAATTTTCCTTTTCCGATTCTGGAGCACCTTGCAGCGGTCTCTTTTAGGACAACTAGTTAGCGTATTCCCATAAGGACGAAAGATGCATGTCAGGAATCTACTGAATAGCCATTAGAGTAAATTTTGCAAGGCCCCGTGCTGGAGGCCACTCCTCACAAAATTTACCTTGTATTTGACTAATTAATGAGGACTGATGAATCACAATGCGTTATGGTGTAAGGCATGCACATTGTATACATGTAGTGTCCAGCAGGCTTATGCTGGGTTTTTTGCCTATTCTATAGGACTGTACCATTAGATATGACAAAACTGGAATACTGGTTATGCAGCTGTTGTCATGAATACCACTGGAGAGCTCTTGGGAGCTATTTTCGATTAAAATAAAACAGAAAAAGGAGGTTTACGACAAATGTCTGGTGCAAAATACAGTGGAAAACCAAGCAGAATACAAAAAGTGCAGGGGGAAATTGAAAAAGGATATAAAAAGGGCAAAGAGAGAGTATGAGAAAAGATTAGCAGGTAACAAAAACCCAAAAATCTTTTATAGGGACCAAAAAGGAAATCTTCTGGTGGAGGTAGTGAGCATGAGTGAGGTATTGAATGAGTGCTTTGCAGTCTTCACAATAGAAGAGGATGAAGTTAATGTCGTAGTAGAGGAGGAGAGAGTAGAGGTATTGGATAGGATAAAAATAGATAGAAAGGAGGTGCTAAATAGGTTAGCGTCACTCAAAGTTAACAAGTCACCCGGTCCAGATGGGATGCATCCTACATTGCTGAGGGAAACAAGGGTGGAGATAGCAGAAGCTCTGACCACAATCTTTCAATCCTCATTGGATATGGAAGTGGTGCCAGAGGACTGCAGGATTGCAAACGTTACACCCCTATTTGATAGAGCAAATAGGGAGAAACTATTTCCTCTGGCAAGTGGGTTGGTCACCAAAGGTCATAGATTTAAAATAAGTGGCAAAAGAAATAGAGGGGAAATCTTTCACATGGAGAGTTGTTAAGATCTGGAATGCACTATCTGAAAGGGTAGTGGAAGCGTATTCCATAGGAACTTTCAAAAGGCAATTAGACATGTACTTGAAGGGAACTAAATTGCAGAGTTATGGGGAAAAAGCTGGGATGTGGAAAGCTGTTTCAAAGAGCCAGCACAGGCAAGGCGGGCTGAATGACCTTCTGTGCTGTAAGTTTCTATGATTCTATATTAGTAGACGTGTTAGTCATTTCTCTAAGAGTTTGTAGAATAATAATGGTTTTGTCTAATGTATTGGCAGGGAAGATGCACCATGGCTTTATGACCCAAAGCATCAAGACATGCTTGTGATCCCAAAATACTATACACTGCAATAATATATTAATAGCTTATAATTCTGTTTTTAAGTGGACCATGATATTTGTAAGATATTGACATATTTGACCATAACATGTTATAATATTCTGTGAGGAATAAGCCAGTTATAGGCAGTGGGGGCATCACAGCCAAACCCAATCCTGCCCTCCATGATATCCACACATGTACCCCTGTCACAGGTCACTGAATAGCAATCAGCAATAGAAACCCTGGCCATTTCTCCCCTCTCTGATCATGGGGCACTGAGGCCAATTGTAGCAGCCCTAGTATCACCCTGTTTGAGATCAGCTAACCTTCTAGGGACCTTTTTGATCTGTATAGGTCAGTTAATCATGTCTTAAAAAGCTGAATCATCGGGGGAGCCACATCCATTTTTTAAAAAAAGTAACATTAACTGGTTTTGCGAGGAATCTACTGTCCATAAATACTGCTATATTTTTCTATTCTCTGGTGTAGCTTCAAGATTGTATATTTTTAAAATTTTGTCCACTTCGGTGCTCATAGTTGAATTAAATTGCTTGCTTGTACCTGTGCCAACCATGTCTCTCACATTTTAAAGTCCTGGGATCATGTCTCTTCTCAATCTTAATGTCTGTTTAAGAACTGACAAAACTGGTGCAGTGAAGGTAAGCAAATTGAATGTGAATCACAGTTTCATTCAGTGCTTGTTGATACCTTCTGGTGAAATAACTAAGGAGTAGCATTAACAATGACTGTTGAGATCACTGTGGGTTGGAAAGTGTCTTCTAAACTACAGGAGAAAAGAAAATAATAGGAGCTGGGGATCTGAAGGAGAAAGGAGAAAATATGCAATTTAAAGAAAAACAACTTGTTCCACCCCTCTATTTGCAATAACTGCAATTTTTAATAATATTAATGTCAATACCATTTGGAATGACAGCAGTCAACAAATACAACAACTTGCATTTATATAGCACCTTTAATGTAGTAAAACGTCCCAAGGCACTTCACAGGAGCGTTATCAAACAAAATTTGATACTGAGCCACAAAAGGAGATATTAGGACAGGTGACCAAAAGGTTGGCCAAAAAAGTAGATTTTAAGGAATGCCTTAAAGGAGGAGAGAGGGGTAGAGCGGCTGAAAGGTTCAGGGAGGGAATTCCAAAGCTTAGGGCCTAGGCAGCTGAAGGCACGGCTGCTAATGGTGGAGCGATTAAAATCAGAGATGCGCAAGAATCAAGAATTGGAGAAGCACAGAGATCTCGGAGGGTTGTAGGGCTGAAGGAGGTTACAGAGATAGCGAGAGGTGAGGCCATGGAGGGATTTGAAAACAAGGATGAGAATTTTAAAATCGAGGCGTTCCCGGACCGGGAGCCAACGTAGGTCAGAAAGCGCAGGGACGATGGGTGAACGGAACTCAGAGCAATTCAGGATATGGGCGGAAAGGTTTCGGTGAGCTCAAGTTTATGGAGGTTGCAAGGTGGATGGCCAGCCAGCAGAGCATTGGAATAAAAACAGAAAATGCTGGAAAAGCTCAGCAAGTGAGGCAGCATCTGAAATGCTGAGATCTGAGATGCTGCTTCACTTGCTGAGCTTTTCCAGCATTTTCTGTTTTTATTTCAGATTTCCAGCATCCGCAGTATTTTGCTTTTGATAGAGCATTGGAATAGTCCAGTCTAGAGGTAACAATGAGGGTTTCAGCAGTAGATGACCTGAGGCAGGGGCAGAGGCAGGGAATGTTGGAGGTGGAAGTAGGCAGCCTAAGTGATGGAGAGCATATGGGGTCAGAAGCTCAGCTCAGGGACATATAGGACGCCAAGGTTGTGAACTGTCTGGTTCAGCCTCAAACAATAGCCAGAAAGGGGGATGGAGTCGGTGCTAGGGAACGGAGTTTGTGGCGGGGACCGAAGACCATGGCTTTGGATTCTCAGACCAATATTAAAGAATGACTCCAACTGCTTCATGTGTCATTCTTGACATCAATATCCTTATCAAGTGACCACTGGCCTGTAACTTAAGCTAAAAGATGAGTTTATGCTTGTTGAATGAACGAGGTGGTTCAGTTGGTTCCAGGGAAAACTGAGCCAAATGCATCAAATCTAAACAAGTAACATGCACAATCAGACCATTGGGCAATCTAACCAATAAAAAAAAATCACGTAAATTGGCAGTTTTGAAGAAGTAATTAACCCCAAGCCCTAGATGTGGAGCAAACCATTTACCAGTTCCATTCAGAAGGGCTAGGTGTGCATATTAATGATCTGAACTGCTAACATCCTAATGTGTTCTTTCTGCTCACTGCTGTAATAAAGAGTTGGCTCAATTCCCAGTTTCCATTTTGCCATTACAAATAAACAGCCGACTCAAAATCGATGCAGCCAATCAGCGTTCACCCGATTTTATATTTTCTCAAACACATTATACTAATGTGGAAGATTTCAGGTTCAGGCATTTCTGTTTCCATTACATTCAGCTGCTTTCAAACAAGGCAGCATCAAAGACAAAATGCCAAACAGCTAAGAATAGTAGCTCAAAATAAGGATTACCGTAAAGAAGCAGAGCAAGAAAATCTGACCAGTGTTCTCATTAACCATATATATTGCCAGCTACATTTAAAGGATCAAAACATGCAAAATTCTAAAAATAATGACTTAGTTGAAATTCATGGTATGCTCCAAAAAAAAAGTTTGGGCTAAATTTGATTAGTAGGTGTGCTGCCACTAAATTAAATTAGTCCCATAACTTGTTGGGTAATAATTTATCAGGCACACATAAAAAAATCCCTTATTTTGATTGCTGCCATTGGTGCTTATGCAAGATTTTTGTCATGTACCATAAGCAAGGGGGCTGAAGATACCACTGCTATAAATTTGTTAATTTTTATGAAGGTGCACCAGCCTCCAATGATATCTGGAGGCAGCAAAGGCACTATTCTTGATAAAATCTGTGTTGAAGAGAACTGGGTGGCTTTTCACATCTGGGACCTGGGTTTAAATCCAGCCCGGACAGATGTGATGAACGTTTCAGGTCGATGACCCTTCGTCAGATCAGAAGGGTCATCGACCTGAAATGTTAACTCCATTTCTTTCTCCACAGATGCTGCCTGACTTGCTGAGTATTTCCAGCATTTTCTGCTTTTATTTCAGATTTCCAGCATCCGCAGTATTTTCTTGTGCTAAAAGTCTAGTCTGTCTGCTGGCTGTAAAGGCCCTATGTGATATGAGTTTGGGCACTTTCAATCCAGTTCCTAATGGGCATCAGTGTACAGTACAAAATGGGTTTCTAATTTGGCAATCTCACTCAGAGAAGCCACAGGATGGCTGGTGTGAGAAATGGTAAAAATATCACACATCTTCTGAGTTAAGGCATGTTGTTTGGGCAGAGTTGAGGGAGCTTTACTCTGCACTGACCTGAAAATGATTAATGCTGATGCTAAATGTCTGAAACAGGAAGAGTTCCATTCCTGAACACAGTCGTCCCTTACCTTGATGAGCACAAAATATATTAAAAAAACAAAATGGCTTAGATATTCAATGCACCGCGCTCGTTTTTCAGGCACTAAATGGGTGCCTAAGCCTCCAATATGGCATGCGTGCCTTTTATGAGCTGGAAATGTGCCGCCCGTCATATTGGTATAAGCAAAAAAATAAGCGTCCAAGGCCCACGCCAGAAGCAGGTATTAGACCCATTGCATTGCAAATAAGGGGCTGCATTCAGGAAAACCAGGTCTGCACGAGACCTAACCAGCCATTCCTAAAGGGACCACTGCAGTCCCACAGATCATTGCCGGCCGCTCATTACCCCCCCCATGCCTGGTCACCTTCCTTCCTGATCGTCTTCCCTTCCCCTTTAAGCACTTACCCGAGACTGCTGCCAGCGATGCAGCAGCCCGAAATTCCAAACCTCTTTGCTGGTGAGCTGCCTGGGGATGCCCACACTGAACACATAGGAACAGGCGTAGGTCATCCAGCCCCTCGAGCATGTTTTGAGTATAGTTTCAAAGGTGCCTAAACTCCTCTGGTACTTCACCTAAATAGCCATATTTCATATACGAGCCAAAACAGTTAGTGCCAGCATGCTAATCACTTGTGGATAGCATCACAGCTAAGTCCACTCGTGTTTTCACCCACCATCCACAAATACACTTTTCAGCAGGAGTTATTGATTACATTGAGTTACATTGAGTCTACAGCACAGAAACAGGCCATTCAGCAGAACTGGTCTATGCCGGCGTTTATGCTCCACACGAACCTCCTCCTTCCCTATTTCATCTAACCCTATCAGCATATCCTTCTATTCCTTTCACCTTCATGTGCTTATCTAGCTTTCCCTTAAATGCATCTATGCTATTTACCTCAACTACTCCTTGTGGTAGCGTGTTCCATATTCTTAACACTCTTTGGGTAAAGAATTCTCCTGAATTCCCTATTGGATTTATTAGTGACTATTTTATATTGATGACCTCTAGTTTTCGACTCCCCCACAAGTGGAAACATTTTCTCTATATCTACCCTATCAAACCCTTTCATTATCTTAAAGACCTCTGTCAGGTCACCCCTCAGCGTTTTCTTTTCTAGAGAAAAGAGCCCCAGCCTTTTTAGTCTTCCCTGATGAGTATATCCTCTCAGTTCTTGTATTATCCTTTTGAATCTTTTTTGCACCTTCTCCAATGCCTCTATATCCTTTTTATAATATGGAGACCAGAGCCGTGCACAGTACTCTTAAGTGTGGTCTAACCAAGGTTCTATACAAGTTTAACATAACTTCTCTGCTTTTCAATTCTATCCCTCTAGGAATGAACCCCAGTGCTTGGCTTGCCTTTTTTATGGCCTTATTAGTCTATGTCGCTACTTTTAGTGATTTCTGTATCTATACCCCGAGTTCCCTTTGCTCCTCTGCCCCATTTAGACTATTATTATTCAAGCAATATGTGGCCTCCTTATTCTTCCTACCACAATGCATCACCTCACACTTATCTATATTGAAATTCATTTGCCAATTACATGCCCATTCTGCAAGTTTATTAATGTCTTCTTGCATTTTAATTTGTTCTTCCTTTGTATTAACTGCACCCCCAATTTCATGTCATCTGCAAATTTTGAAATTGTACTTCTGATTCCCGAGTCCAAATCGTTAATGTAAATTGTGAACAACAGTGGTCCCAGCATCGATCCCTGTGCAACACCACTTCCCACCTTTTGCCAGTCTGAGTAGCTACTGTTAACCCCTACACTCTGTTTTCTGTTTTGTAGCCAGCTTGCTATCTATTCTGCTACTTGTCCCCTGACTCCACATGCTCTGACCTTAGTCATGAGTCTACAATGTGGTGCCTTATTGAAGGCCTTTTGATAATCCAAATATATTACATCTACTGTATTACCCTTGTCTACTCTTCCTGTTACTTCTTCAAAGAATTCAATAAGGTTGGTCAAGCATGATTTTCCCTTCTGAAATCCGTGCTGACTATTTATTATATTTTTGTTTTTTAGATGTTTTTCTATTACACCTTTGAGTAAAAAAAATTCCATTATTGTTCCCACCATCAACATTAAGCTAACTAGTCTATAGTTCCCTGGACTGGTTCTATCTCCCTTTTTAAATATAGGAATAACATTAGCTGTCAGCCAGTCCTCTGGCAATGTTGCCTTTTCTAATGTTTTTTTTTATATATGTAATATATAAAAACATAGATAATCTGCTATCTCTTCCCTAACTTCTTTTAATATGTACAGATGCAATCCATTCGGACCAGGAGTTTTATCCTCTCTAAGTTTGATTAGTTTATCAATTACCTCCCCCCTTTCTATCTTAAATATCTTTGTACCTTTTTTGCTCTCCTCTTCTAATGCCATACCCACCTTGTTAGTCTCCCTGATAAATAATGAGGCAAAGTAACTATTCAGCATTTCTGCCATTTCACTGTCATCTGTGCATTTATCTTATGCATCCCTTAGTGACCCAATCCCTATACTGATTTTTTCTTTTGTTATTTATGTATCTGTAGAATACTTTACTATTTCTTTTAATGTTCCTTGATAATTTAATTTCATAGTTCCTCTTTGCTTACTAATTGATTTTTTGACATCTTTCCTAACCTTTTCGTATTCCCTTTTGTCATCCTCTCCTTTATTGTCTGTGTACTTAGAGTATACCTTTTTTTGTTTCAGTTTTAACCTTATCTCTTTATTCATCCATGGTGTTTCATTATTGGCTAGTTTGTTCTTGTTTTTTAGAGGAATATATTTCTCCTGAACTCTATTGATCATCGTTTTAAATATTTCCCACTGCTGTTCTATTTCTTTGTCAATATTTTTTTCTAGTTTACCTTCCCTAGTTACATTCTCATTCCCATAAAATTAGTTTTCTTCCCATCTATTACATTGGTTTTTGACTTACTTATGTCTTTCTCAATCATTATTTTAAACCTTATTATGTTATGACCGCTATTACCTAGATGTTCCCCTATACTTACTTCTCTTATCTGCTCCGGTTCATTTCCCATTACTAGATGCAGCAGTGATTCCTCTCTTGTTGGGCTTCTCACATTCTGGGTAAGAAAGAGGTCATGTACACACTGTAAAAACTCTATTCCCCTTTCCCTATCTCTTGTCAGTTTATTGCCAGGTAGTTGAAATCTCCCATTAATTATTCATCAATGCTTTTTACTCATTTCATAGATTCGCCTACATATTTCTTCCTCCACTTTCCTTCCACTATTAGGTGGTCTATAGAATATACCTATTAACGTGATCAATCCCTTCTATCCTTTGTCTCAATCCATATAGATTCTATTTCCATCTTAATATTACTTATGTCCATTTTTTCTATTGCCATTATGTTGTTTCTAATTAATACAGCTACTCCACCCCCCTTCTTCCTTCTCTATCCTTCCTAAATACGTTATATCCTGCAATATTTAATTGCCAGTCCTGTTCTTTATCTAACTATGTTTCAGTTGTCCCTATTACATCTGACTCCTCACTCAGAATTATTACGATTAGCAGTTAGGAGTAGGAACCTTGGTTTATTTCTCCCCTGCCTTCCTAATTTAACAGGGCTGAGATCAATTCCAGGACCCATAAATGCTGCCTATTGAGGTAAACTAACTGTGCACATCCAGGGCATCCAATCTGAGACCTTTCTTGTCTATAGCGTTCAGTGCATTCATCAACAAAGCCACTGGAAGTAGTGTCCATACTTCTTTCAAAGATTTGCGAGTGTTTAAGGATTTATGATGGTGTCAGCATCTGAGTAACATTTGCTTTGTCTTCTTTGAAAGGGTAAAGGCAAATTGAGGACCTACTGGCTGCTTGGCGAGCAAAAGGGTGTTCCCAACATCTAACGTGAAGTCTGGTGTGAATTGCTTGTACACTATTATACTGCAGAGCAGTGATTGTTCAAGCTGTAGTTTATTTGTTACAGAAACAAACTTTGGCCATGTTAATTTCTGGAGAACAGATCTTATAGAAAATATCTGTAGCCTAGATGTATCCCGGGTATATTTTGTACCTGAACAAAGCTGCAAAACAAGTCATTTTTATTAAGATCTTTTTTCTTCTTAGGTGAATACTTTTCAACAATAAACCCTTATTTTTTGTGCTTTCTATATTAAGATTTATATAATGTGTTTGAGAAGATATGTAAATATAATATTTTCCCCTTCTACAAGCTGAATATACTGTGTATCTAAGATATTGCTAAATATTTTGTTCAAATAAACCAGATAAAACCTACTTGATTGTCATTTCAGTAAATGCTCAGCATATTGAGAGATGGTCATACTGTGTGTAAAATATTCTGGATTAGAATTTAAGCTACATTTTCAAGATCATAAGATTTTTGGGGGAAATGTGAAAAAGGCCAATTGGTCCAACTAGCCTGACCCTTTTTGATTGATCTCAACCCCAACTTCTCACCTTCTAAATCACTGCTCTCTTCAAGAACATATCTTGCTGACTTTTAAACTGTTTACTTCAGTGGCATTCCCTGATCTTCTGTTCTAGCAACGCTGCTGATACTGGACCGGTACTTATTACATATTGTACATACTAATGCAGTAGAATTCGATAGAATGATTGATCTGACAAGTAGGACAAATGATCACTGTAACTGGCTGAGCACTATAGACCAGTATCCCATGATCAGCCAATCCCCCACGATCTTTATTGTGTTGCACTAGGAATGCCAATTCATTCATAAAAAGATTTACTTGATATTTTTCTTAATATAAACTTCAATTTCAATAGTTAAAAAGTTGAAGCAATATTCAAATTTTTAAAAAATAGTTTGATGCCGAGCTGCATCCCTCTGACTCATCTTGGCTATTGTGCTTATCTCACCTATTAGAGTGAGTCATTATAGAAAGCAACAACAATTTGCATTTATATATTTAATGAAGAAAAATGCCCTAAGGAGCTTCACAGAAGCATGATCAGACAGAAAAACTGACATTGAGCCAAAGAAAGAGATATTAGATAGGTGCCCAAAAACTTGGTCAAAGTGATGGGTTTTAAGGAATTGCTTAAAGGAAGAAAAGAATGTAGAGAAGTGTAAGTTTTTAGGGAGGGAATTCCAGAGCTTGGAGCCTAGGCGGCTGAAGGCACAGCCGTCAATGGTGGGCCAGAGGGAGGGAGGAATGCACAAGAGGCCAGAGTCGGAGGAATAGAGAGTTCTGAGGGGGATGTAGAGCTTGAGGTGGTTACAGAGATAGAGAGGGGCGAGGCCATGGAGGGATTTAAATACAAGGATGAGAATTTTAAATTTGAGATATTGGAAAACCGGGAGTCAATGTAGGTCAGCAAGGATAGGAGTGGTTGGTCAGCGGGACATGGTGTGGGATAGGATATGGGCAACAGAGTTTTTTATGAGCTGAACCTTACAGAACATGAAGGATTGAAGTCTGGCCAGAGGGGCACTGGAATAGTTAAGTCTGGAAGTGACAAATGCACAGATGTGCATTAGATGAACTGAGCCAAGACAAAGATGGGCAACGTTACAGAGGTGGAAGTAGGCGATGGAAAGGATATGGTGTCAGATTTGCAGTTCAGGATTGAATAGGACACCAAGGTAGCAATTATTCTGGTGCAACCAGAGACAGTGGCTGGTTGAAGTGGATGGACTCAGTAGTGAGGGTATGGAGTTTGTGATGGGGGCCAAAGATGATGGCATGGTCGTCCCAATGATTAATGGAGGAAATTGCAGCTCATCCAAGACTGGATGTTGGACAAACAGTCTGACAACACAGAGGTAATGGAGGGGTCCAGCGAGGTGGTGCAGAGGTAGAGCTGGGTGTCATCAGCGTACATGTGGAAGGTGACCCCATGAGGGTGATTTTAAACCCCAAGAACGGGTGGGTTAGAGGCGGGTGGGAGTTGAAAATAGTTGTTTTTTGGGTCACGACCGCAACCCGGCTTCATTTCCGGGTTTAACATCGGCGAGTAAAAGTACAGGTTTCCCACTGGGAATGCAAAGTCCAAAAATTTTGCGGTTGCAACCCAAGAAAACAACTATCTTCAACTCCCACCCGCCCCCAACCCACCCATTCTTGGGGTTTAAAATCACCCCCCATGTCTTCAATTATGTCCGCAAGGGTCAGCGGGCTCTTTAACACAACATGGCTATCTTCATGAATTCACTCTATTAATGTACAACTGATGTAAGGTAACCAGCAGCACATCATGTGGGCTTGTGCCCACTTTCTTGGCAGCTGCTCTTGATGCCTTTATATTGCGGCAATTGTCCATTCTCCCACTGTTTGCCCCTGCACAGCAAGTTAAAGACTGGCTGTTTGTAACCCCAGTTAAGGAACTAATTATCATTAACTTGAACCTGCACTGACATGCACCAATACATGGGCGACAGGGCCAATTCCAGAGTGAGAAATAAAGGCTCTTTTCAACAAAATTATAGTACCAGCCCAAAGATCTCTCTTACCCTTTATTTTATGTTTTAAATTTAACTATCAATCATTCGTCATATGCTACTTTGATTTAGTTTTTCCAGTTTTCTCAGTTATTATACCATTAGCTCAGTGATTTTATGATATTTGTAAAATATCCCATAAATGAACTTCAATGTCAGTTGATTCATTTGGAATAGCTATTAGTAATTAAAGAAACAAAACATTCCAATATACATTTAACAATGAGAGGTCTTCAACAGAAGTTTGAACTATGGTATAAAAAATAAATTTTCCTCAAGAGTACCATAAATTAATCCATGTTGGATGTTCTATACCTTGCTTCTCAAAAGTTAACCTAAATTAGGCATTCCTAAATGAGTAAATATTCACAATAGCTGTTTGGTTTCTGTTGTGTTGTATTTTATTTTATGCTTCTCTTCACATTGTAATGGGTCACAACTCACAGGATTGCAGCAACACGAGACATTTTTTTATTTCCATATCACTTCTGTAACGGGCTCCAGGACTACTTGAAAATGTTGCTTTTTAAACATAACATTTCACCAGGGTGCTACCATTAACGCTGAGAAAAAAGGTCAAACTCAGAAAACTTGGAACACTGATTAATATGAGAACTGTTTGAGCGATGGTTTGCTAAGCATTAAGCACTTGTGTGAAGCTGAATTCCAAACTATAATAAATAGTGGGAGAGAGGACAGAGCCCTAGGAACCCCAGAGTTAACATGAAAAAAGAGTCGGAGGATGAACCATCAACTACAACATGGAGAGACTGATTTAAAAGGATGTGATATGGATATGAACGTAGCTTTTATTGGAGACCATGGGCGTGATTTTGACCCCGAGCCAGGAAGAGGGCAGGGGGGTCAAATTGCGGACGGGAAACCCGGAAGTACAGCTGGTCTCAGTCAGACGGGTGCCAGCCAGGGAGAGGACATGTTCAGGGACGTCTTCAGGTAAGTCTTTGATTGTATGGTTTGGGGGGGCATAGGTGGGCACGGGTCGGCATGGGGGTACCGGTGGGCATGGGGGTCATGGGGGGAGAAGTCAGTCATGGGGGGAGGGATAGGGATTCAATCACGGAGGGGTGTCGGGATCGGGGGTCATTGCAGGGGCCTGCAATCGTTGGGGGGGTCGGGGATTGGGGGGTCCATGATCGTTGTAGGGGGTTGGGGATCGGGGGGGTCCGTTATCATTGGGGGGTGTCAGAGATCGGGGGGTTCGCGATCCTTGGAGGTCATTGCAGGTAGACTTGTTGGGCCTGGGGGAAGCACTTCTGCTCCTCCGGGCCCACAAGTTGTGCCAGAAAGGCACTTCCCTGCAGTTTTGTGCCTTCTCACCTCCTTTCACATGGCGTGAAGGAGAAGGCCCGGGAATCCCAACCTCCAGGGGTTGAAATTGCAAATTCTGCAAAAATGGAGGCCCGCAGCCTCCTTGAAAGGTTTTAAACACCCACCCGCCTCCTGGGAGTGGGTTGGTCGCCTGCCCCTCGTCCCGCCCCGCCCCGGTGAAAACCGGAAATGGGCGGGTTGGAGGTTGGTTGGGGGTGGGTCTGAGGTCGTTGTGATTTTGAATGCCCCCCCGCCGCCCCCAACCAACCCGTTTTTCAATATTAAAATCATGCCCCATATGCTGGTAACTTATTTAGAAGCACATGATGCCAGACTTTGTGAAAAGCTTTGAAAGTGTCCAAGGCAATGGCAGATGGCTCCACTGAATGGTGAATTGGTAATAGGAGAATGAATTTAAGATCATGATCAAAAGATACACAAAGGATTGTCAGACATAGAATGCCCTACGAGAAAGAAAGGGTGGAAGCAGGATCCATAATAGCTTTTATAAGGGAAGCAGATAAATATTTAAGAAAGAAAAATGTAAAAACGTTTATGGGGAAAAGGGAGGGGAATGGGACTAAGTGGATAGAGAGTCTGTACAGGCGCGATGGGCCGAATGTACTGCAAAATTCTGATTCCAAGACACACCAAAGTGTTCAAGAGTAGAGTTTGAGAACTACATAATAAAAGCATTAAGATCACCACAGCCATATCAACATTTAAGAATAGATTAGATAGGTAGTTGAAGGAAAAAGGGGATAAAGCGACAGGAGAGGGTGGAGGATAAATGCCAATATAGACTATAGGCGAGGCCAAACTCCAGTCTAGTACAGGTATGTGCCTCATTGTGATGCTCCTTAGGTACTACTTCAGCTCCTCTTATTGTCTTTGTAAGTGATGGGAGCAGGAATAGGCTTGGTCGCATCCGTTAATTTGATTCTTTTCACTGAAGACGTCAGGGAGGGTTGAATTATTGAAGATGATGGCATCATGGCACCTTCCTGTATATTGAGCTTTGTCACACACTAGCTTGACATTAGGGGAGTGGAAGCCCTTCCTGTTGATATAGTTGAGTGCGTCTTCAGTGGAATCCCTCAAAGCAACATGGGTGTCATTGATTTAACCCTGGACCTTGAAGAAGCCAGTAACCCCACAAAACTGTATGGCCCAATTTCGCTGCTGCTTTGCTGTAATGCCAAAGGTGATGAAGTAGTCCTCCTTCCTGCAAAAGGCACCAGTGACCGAATGAATGCCTGCCCGTGCTGATCCCTGACACCTGTCACCTGCTAATATTACTCCATGCCATGGACTTTGAGGGTGTTGGTCATCTTTCTCATAGAATGGTAGAATCATAGAATGGTTACAACACGGGAGGAGGCCATTCGGCCCATCGAGTCCGTGCAGGCATTCTGCAAGGGCAATCCAGCTAGTCGGACTCCTCCGCCCTTTCCCCGTAGCCCTGCAAATTCTTTCCCTTCAAGTACTTATCCAATTCCCTTTTGAAAGCCAAGATTGAATCTGCCTCCACCATTCACTCACGCAGTGCATTCCAGATCATAACCACTCGCTGTGTAAAAGAGTTTTTCCTCATGTTGCCTTTGGCTCTTTTGCCAATCACCTTAAATCTATGCCCTCTGGTTCTTGACCCTTCCGCCAATGGGAACAGTTTCTCTCTATCTACTCTGTCCAGACCCCTTATGATTTTGAATATTTCTATCAAATCTCCTCTCAACCTTCTCTGCTCTAAGGAGAACAACACCAGCTTCTCCAATCTATCCACATAACTGAAGTCCCTCATCCCTGGAATCATTCTAGTAAATCTCTTCTGCACCCTCTCTAAGGCCTTCTCATCCTTCCTAAAGTACGGTGCCCAGAACTGGACACAATACTCCAGTTGTGGTCAAACCAATATTTTATAAAGGTTCATCATGACTTCCTTGCTTTTGTACTCCATGCCTCTATTTATAAAGCCCAGGATCCCGTATACTTTTTAACCGCTTTCTCAACCTGCTCTGCCACCTTCAATGATTTGTGCACATATACCCCCAGATCTCTCTCTTCCTGAACCCCTTTTAGAATTGTACCCTTTAGTTTAAATTGCCTTTCTTCCTTCTTTCTACAAAAATGTATCACTTTGCACTTTTCTGCGTTAAATTTCATCTGCCACGTGTCCGCCCATTCCACCAGCCTGTTTATGTCCTCTTAAAGTCTATCACTATCCTCCTCACGGTTCACTACACTTCCAAGTTTTGTGTCATCTACAAATTTTGAAATTGTGCCCTGTACACCCAGGTCCAAGTCATTAATATATATTAAAAAAAGCAGTGGTCCTAGTACCGACCCCTGGGGAACACCACTGTATGCCTCACTCCAGTCTGAAAAACAACCGTCCACTACTACTCTCTGTTTCCTGTCACTTGGCCAATTTTGTATCCATGCTGCCACTGTCCCTTTTATTCCATGGGCTTCAACTTTGATGACAAGCCTATTATGTGGCACTCTATCAAACGCCTTTTGGAAGTCCATATACACCACATCGACTGCATTGCCCTCATCGACCCTCTCTGTTACCTCATCAAAAAACTTAATCAAGTTAGTTAAACACAATTTGCCTATAACAAATCCGTGCTGGTTTTCCTTAATTATTCCCCGCTTGTCCAAGTGACTGTTAATTTTATCCTGGATTGTCATTTCTAAAAGTTTCCCCACCACTGAGCTTAAACTGACTGGCCTGTAGTTGCTGGGTTTATCCTTACACCCTTTTTGGAACAAGGGTGTAACATTTGCAATTCTCCAGTCCTCTGGCACCACCTCTGTATCCAAGGATGATTGGAAGATTATGACCAGCCCCTCCGCAATTTCCATCCTCACCTCCCTCAGCAACCTAGAATGCCACCCATCCAGTCGGGGTGATTTATCTACTTTAAGTATAGCTAGCTTTTCTAGTACCTCCTCTTTTTCAATTTTTAGTCCATCCAGTATCTCAACTACCTCTTCTGTTACATAGAAACATAGAAAATAGGAGCAAGAGTAGGCCATTTGGCCTCTCGGTCCTGCTCTGCCATTCAAAATGATCATTGCTGATCGTCTAACTCAGTGCCCTGTTCCCGCTTTTTCCCCATATCCCTTGATCCCTTTAGCATTAAGAAATATATCTATCTCCTTCTTGAATACATCTAATGACTTGGCCTCCACTGCCTTCTGTGGTAGAGAATTCCACAGGTTCACCACCCTCTGAGTGAAGAAATTTCTCCTCATCTCGGTTCTAAATGGCATACCCCGTATCCTGTTACTGTGACTTTGGCAGCATCTTCTTCCTTGGTAAAGACAAATACAAAGTACTCATTTAGTACCTCCGCCATGCCCTCTGCCTCCATGTGTAGATCTCCTTTTTGGTCCTACTCTTACTACCTGTTTACTGTTAATATGCATATAGAAGACTTTTGAATTCCCTTTTATGTTAGCCGCCATACTCTCTCTTTGCCCCTCTTATTTGCTTTTTCACTTCCCCTCTGAATTTTTTATATTCAGCCTGGTTCTCACTTGTATTATCAACCTTACATCTGTCATACGCCCCTTTTTTCTGCTTCATCTTACTCTCTATCTCTATCGTCATCCAAATATGGATCAGTATAAGTAGAATCATTATAGGTGGAAATAAGATATATCAAAGGGCAGAAAACACTGGTGGGAGTAATTTATAATCCCCCTAATACCATTGGACAGAGTATAATCATGAAATAATAAGAGCTTGTAACAAAGGTAATGCAGTAATCTTGAGGGACTTTAATCTTCCAATAGACTGGACAAATCAAATTGGCAAAGTTAGTTTGGAGGACAAGTTCATGGAATGTATTTGAGATAGTTTCCTGGAGCAATACATCATGGAACCAACCAGGAGACAGGGTATTTTAGATTTTGTATTATGTAATGAGACAGGGTTAATTAGTAGCCTCAAATTAAGAGATTCTCTGGTGAAGAGTGATCATAACATGATAGAATTTCACCTTGAGTTTGAGAGAAACTAGAGTCTTGAACTTAAATAAAGCCAATTACATAGGTATGAGGGGCGAGTTGGCTAAGGTAGATTGGGAAATTAAATTAAAGGGTTTGACAGTTGAAAAGCAATGGCAAACATTTAAAGAAATATTTCAACATTCTCAACAAATATACATTCCATTGAGAAATAAAAACTCCATGAGAAAAGGGATCCACCCCTAGCTAACTAAAGAAGTTAAGGGTAGTATAAGATTAAAAGAAGAGCCTATAATGTTGCCAAGAAGAGTAATAAGCCTGAGGATTGGGAGTGTTTTAGAAACCAGCAAAGGATGACCAAAAAATTGATAAAAAGAGAGAAAATAGAATATGAGAGTAAACTAGCAAGAAATATAAAAACAGATTGTAAGAGCTTCTACAAGTATGTAAAAAGGAAGAGAGTAGCAAAAGTGGGCCCCTTAGAGGCTGAGACAGGAGAAATTATAATGGGGAATCAGGAAATGGCAGATGTGTTAAACAAATATTTTGTATCTGTCTTCACAGTAGAAGGCACAAAAAACATAACAGAAATAGTGGGGAGCCAAGGGTCTAATGAGAGTGAGGAACTTAAAGTAATTAATATCAGTAGAGAAAAAGTACTTGAGAAACTAATGGGACTAAAAGCTGATAAATCCCCTGGACCTTTTTCTTTATTCGTTCGTGGGATGTGGGCGTCGCTGGCGAGGCCAGCATTTATTGCCCATCCCTAATTGCCCTTGAGAAGGTGGTGGTGAGCCGTCTTCTTGAACCGCTGCAGTCCATGTGGTGAAGGTTCTCCCACAATGCTGTTAGGAAGGGAGTTCCAGGATTTTGACCCAGCGACGATGAAGGAACGGCGATATATTTCCAAGTCGGGATGGTGTGTGACTTGGAGGGGAACGTGCAGGTGGTGTTGTTCCCATGTGCCTGCTGCCCTTGTCCTTCTAGGTGGTAGAGGTCGCGGGTTTGGGAGGTGCTGTCGAAGAAGTCTTGGCGAGTTGCTGCAGTGCATCCTGTGGATGGTACACACTGCAGTCACTGTGCGCTGGTGGTGAAGGGAGTGAATGTTTAGGGTGGTGGATGGGGTGCCAATCAAGCGGGTTGCTTTGTCCTGGATGGTGTCGAGCTTCTTGAGTGTTGTTGGAGCTGCACTCATCCAAGCAAGTGGATAGTATTCCATCACACTCCTGACTTGTGCCTTGTAGATGGTGGAAAGGCTTTGGGGAGTCAGGAGGTGAGTCACTCGCCGCAGAATACCCAGCCTCTGACCTGTTCTTGTAGCCACAGTGTTTATATGGCTGGTCCAGTTAAGTTTCTGGTCAATGGTGACCCCCAGGATGTTGACGGTGGGGGATTCAGCAATGTTAATGCCATTGAATGTCAAGGGGAGGTGGTTAGACTCTCTCTTGTTGGAGATGGTCATTGCCTGGCACTTATCTGGCGCGAATGTTACTTGCCACTTATGAGCCCAAGCCTGGATGTTGTCCAGCTCTTGCTGCATGCGGGCACGGACTGCTTCATTATCTGAGGGGTTGCGAATGGAACTGAACACTGTGCAATCATCAGCGAATATCCCCATTTCTGACCTTATGATGGAAGGAAGGTCATTGATGAAGCAGCTGAAGATGGTTGGGCCTAGGACACTGCCCTGAGGAACTCCTGCAGCAATGCCCTGGGGCTGAGATGATTGGCCTCCAACAGTCACTACCAGATGGCCTACATCCGAGGGTTCTAAAAGAGGTGGCTGCAGATATAGTGGATGCATTGGTTATGATCTTCCAAAATTCTCTACATTCTAGAATGGTCCCAGTGGATTGGAAGGTAGCAAATATGACCCCGCTATTCAAGAAAGGAGATAGAGAGAGAAAATAAGGAACTACAGGCTAGTTAGCCTGACATCAGTCATCGGGAAAATGCTGGAATCCATTATTAAGGAAATGGTATCAGGGCACTTAGAAAATCGTAATATGATTAGGCAGAGTCAACATAGTTTTATGAAAGGGAAATCATGTTTGACAAACCTATTAGAGTTTTTTGAGGATGTAACCAGCAGGGTAGACAAAGGGGAACTAGTGGATGTCGTAAATTTGGATTTTCAAAAAGCATTCAATAAGGTGTCACATAAAAGGTTATGACAGAAGATAAGGGCTCATGGGGTTGGGGGTCACATATTAGCATGGATAGACAATTGGTTAATGGACAGAAAACAGAGAGTAGAGATAAACGAGTCATTTTCAGGCTGGCAGGCTGTAACTATTGGGGTACCCCAAGGATCAGTGCTTGGGCCTCCGGCAGTTACCATCTACATTAATGACTTAGATGAAGGGACTGTGTCAAAATAAAAAATGCTCTGACCTCTTACCCCAGTGCAGTCTGCAACATCTAACACCACAGATACACTGCTCAGCTCGCCGCTCTCCCAAGGCGGGTACAGTTGCCACGTGTCCACCTTTGGCGTGTACGGGGTGGCTTTTGACCGTGCCCTCCAGGAACTTCGGTGAGCGGCGGGAGAGAGCGAGACCAGAGCGGGGATAAAAACAGCGCGGAGAGAGCGAGAGACCAGTCGGTGAGCGGCGGTAAAGAGCGAGACCAGAGCGGGGATAAAAACAGCGTGGAGAGAGCGAGAGTCCAGTCGGTGAGCGGCGGTAAAGAGCGAGACCAGAGCGGGGATATAAACAGCGCGGAGAGAGCGAGAGTCCAGTCGGTGAGCGGCGGTAAAGAGCGAGACCAGAGCGGGGATAAAAACAGCGTGGAGAGAGCGAGAGTCCAGTCGGTGAGCGGCGGTGAAGAGCGAGACCAGAGCGGGGATAAAAACAGCGCGGAGAGAGCGAGAGACCAGTCGGTGAGCGGCGGTAAAGAGCGAGACCAGAGCGGGAATAAAAACAGCGTGGAGAGAGCGAGAGTCCAGTCGGTGAGCGGCGGTAAAGAGCGAGACCAGAGCGGGGATAAAAACAGCGCGGAGAGAGCGAGAGTCCAGTCGGTGAGCGGCGGGAGAGAGCGAGACCAGAGCGGAGATATAAACAGCGCGGAGAGAGCGAGAGTCCAGTCGGTGAGCGGCGGGAGAGAGCGAGACCAGAGCGGAGATATAAACAGCGCGGAGAGAGCGAGACCAGAGCTTACTCTGAGAGCGAGACTCTGAGACCAGCGGCAGTTCGGGGTGACGTCACCTGTCAGAAAGTGACGCGGCACAGGGGAGGCAGCTGATTGGTGAGTAGGTTCAGGTGAGTATTTCTACCATTTTACTGTAAGTAAAGTAATAAGAAAGGGAAGATCTGCAGGTTTTATAGCAGATAGTGTTTTTTTTTTAGTGAACCTAGGTCCCTAGTATAGTTAACATTTTCTAATTTCAACGTAATTTAAAAGGGGTAACTCAGCTAAGGCAAGTCATGGCAGCAGACCTCGCACCCGTGATATGCTCCTCCTGCAAGATGTGGGAAGTCATGGACACTACCAGTGTCCCTGCCGACCATGTGTGCGGGAAGTGTGTCCACCTGCAGCTACTGACCGATCGTATCTCGGAGCTGGAGCTGCGGGTGGACTCACTGTGGAGCATCCGCGATGCAGAGAAACTCGTGGATAGCACGTTTAGCGAGTTGGTCACACCGCAGGTAAAGGGTATACAGGCAGGAAGTGAATGGGTGACCACCAGGAAGAGTAAGAGATGCAGGCAGGTAGTGCAGGGGTCCCCTGTGGCCATCCCCCTCTCAAACAGATATGCCACTTTGGATGCTGTTGGGGGGGATGACTTATCAGGGGAAGGCAGCAGCAGCCAACTTCCTGGCACCACGGGTAGCTCTGCTGCACAGGCTGGGAGGAAAAAGAGTGGCAGAGCTATAGTGATAGGGGACTCAATTGTAAGGGGAATAGACAGGCGTTTCTGCGGCCGCAACCGAGACTCCAGGATGGTGTGTTGCCTCCCTGGTGCAAGGATCAAGGATGTCTCGGAGCGGCTACAGAACATTTTGGAGGGGGAGGGCGAACAGCCAGCTGTCGTGGTGCACATAGGCACCAACGATATAGGTAAAAAAGGGGATGAGATCCTAAAAGCAGAATATAGGGAGTTAGGAGGTAAATTAAAAAATAGGACCTCAAAGGTAGTAATCTCAGGATTGCTGCCAGTGCCACGTGCTAGTCAGAGTAGAAATAGGAGGATATTTCAAATGAATACGTGGCTAGAGGAATGGTGCAAGGGGGAGGGATCCAAATTCCTGGGACACTGGAAACGGTTCTGGGGGAGGTGGGACCAGTACAAACCGGATGGTCTGCACCTGGGCAGGGCCGGGACCGCTGTCCTAGGAGGAGTGTTTGCTAGTGCTGTTGGGGAGGGTTTAAACTAAAGTGGCAGGGGGTTGGGAACCTGAGCAGGGAGAGAGAGGAAAGCGTAACAGGAAGGGACAGAAGGTATGGAGTAATAGGTAAAGTGTTAAAAAAGGAAAAAGCAGGAATTAAGCGTCACAAAACAGATTTGAAAGTTCTTTATCTGAATGCACGTAGCATTCGTAATAAAATGGACGAGTTAACGGCACAAATAACTACGTATGGGTATGATCTTGTGGCCATTACAGAAACATGGCTGCAGGGTGACAACGACTGGGAATTAAATATGCCAGGGTATTTAACAATCAGGAAGGACAGGCAGGAAGGAAGGGGAGGTGGGGTGGCTATGTTAATAAAGGAAGGAATCACTGTAATACAGAGAAATGATATTGGGACAAAGCATCAAGATAATGAAACAGTTTGGGTGGAGATAAGGAATAATAAGGGAAAAAAACATTAGTGGGCGTAGTATATAGGCCTCCTAATAGTTGCAACTCTGCTGGAAGAAGTATTAATCAGGAGATAGTCGGGGCATGTAATAAGGGAACAGCCATAATTATGGGGGATTTTAATTATCATATTAACTGGACAAATCAAATTGGGCAGAGCAGCCTTGAGGACGAGTTCATTGAATGCATCAGGGATGGATTTCTTGAGCAGTATGTAACTGATCCTACAAGGGGGCAGGCAACCTTGGACCTGGTCCTGTGTAATGAGTCAGGATTAATTAATAATGTCCTAGTTAAGGATCCCCTTGGAACGAGCGACCACAACATGGTTGAATTCCATATCCAATTAGAGGGTGAGAAGGTTGATTCTCAAACAAGCGTACTGAGCTTGAATAAAGGAGACTATGATGGTATGAGAGCGGAATTGATTAAAGTGGACTGGGAAAATAGATTAAAGGGTAAGACGGTACATGAGCAGTGGTGTTCATTTAGGGAGTTATTTTACAACTTTCAAAATAAATATATTCCACTGAGGAAAAAAGGGTGTAAAAGAAATGACAGCCATCCGTGGCTAAGTAAAGAAATCAAGGATAGTATCCGACTAAAAACAAGGACATATAAGGTAGCCAAACTTAGTGGGAGGATAGAAGATTGGGAATTCTTCAAAAGACAGCAAAAAGTAACTAAAGGATTGATTAAGAAAGGGAAGTTAGATTATGAAAAGAAATTAGCAAAAAATATAAAAACAGATAGCAAGAGTTTCTATAGTTATATAAAAAGAAAAAGGGTGGCTAAGGCCAACATAGGTCCCTTAGAGGATGAGACCGGGAAATTAATGGTGGGAAACATGGAGATGGCAAAAATGCTGAACAAATATTTTGTTTCAGTCTTTACAGTAGAGGACACTAAGAATATCCCAACACTGGACAAACAGGGGACTCTCGGGGGGGAGGAGCTAAATACGATTAAAATCACTCAGGAGATGGTACTCAGTAAAATAATGGGACTCAAGGCGGATAAATCCCCTGGACCTGATGGCTTCCATCCTAGGGTCTTGAGGGAAGTGGCAGTAGGGATTGTGGATGCTTTGGTGATAGTTTTCCAAAATTCCCTGGACTCAGGAGAGGTCCCGGCAGATTGGAAAACTGCTAATGTAACACCGTTATTTAAAAAGGGTAGTAGGCAGAAGGCTGGAAATTATAGGCCAGTTAGCTTAACATCTGTGGTGGGTAAAATTTTGGAGTCTATTATTAAGGAGACAGTAACGGAACATTTAGATAAGCATAATTTAATAGGACAAAGTCAGCATGGCTTTATGAAGGGGAAGTCATGTCTGACAAATTTGCTTGAGTTCTTCGAGGATATAACGTATAGGGTGGATAAAGGGGAACCAGTGGACATAGTGTATTTAGACTTCCAGAAGGCATTCGACAAGGTGCCACATAAAAGATTATTACTTAAGATAAAAAATCACTGGATTGGGGGTAATATTCTGGCATGGGTGGAGGATTGGTTATCAAACAGGAAGCAGAGAGTTGGGATAAATGGTTCATTTTCGGACTGGCAACCAGTAACCAGTGGTGTTCCACAGGGGTCGGTGCTGGGTCCCCAACTCTTTACAATCTATATTAACGATTTGGAGGAGGGGACCGAGTGCAACATATCAAAATTTGCAGATGATACAAAGATGGGAGGGAAAGTAGAGAGTGAGGAGGACATAAAAAACCTGCAAGGGGATATAGACAGGCTGGGTGAGTGGGCGGAGATTTGGCAGATGCAATATAATATTGGAAAATGTGAGGTTATGCACTTTGGCAGGAAAAATCAGAGAGCAAGTTATTTTCTTAATGGCGAGAGACTGGAAAGTACTGCAGTACAAAGGGATCTGGGGGTCCTAGTGCAAGAAAATCAAAAAGTTGGTATGCAGGTGCAGCAGGTGATCAAGAAAGCCAACGGAATGTTGGCTTTTATTGCTAGGGGGATGGAATATAAAAACAAGGAGGTATTGCTGCAGTTATATAAGGTATTGGTGAGACCGCACCTGGAATACTGCATACAGTTTTGGTCTCCATACTTAAGAAAAGACATACTTGCTCTCGAGGCAGTACAAAGAAGGTTCACTCGGTTAATCCCGGGGATGAGGGGGCGGACATATGAGGAGAGGTTGAGTAGATTGGGACTCTACTCATTGGAGTTCAGAAGAATGAGAGGCGATCTTATTGAAACATATAAGATTGTGAAGGGTCTTGATCGGGTGGATGCAGTAAGGATGTTCCCAAAGATGGGTGAAACTAGAACTAGGGGGCATAATCTTAGAATAAGGGGCTGCTCTTTCAAAACTGAGATGAGGAGAAACTTCTTCACTCAGAGGGTGGTAGGTCTGTGGAATTTGCTGCCCCAGGAAGCTGTGGAAGCTACATCATTAGATAAATTTAAAACAGAAATAGACAGTTTCCTAGAAGTAAAGGGAATTAGGGGTTATGGGGAGCGGGCAGGAAATTGGACGTGAAGCTGAGTTCGGATCGGTCAATGCCCTGTGGGTGGCGGAGAGGGCCCAGGGGCTATGTGGCCGGGTCCTGCTCCGACTTCTTGTGTTCTTTAGATTTGTGGTTGGGATCAGATCAGCCATGATCTTATTGAATGGCGGAGCAGGCTCGAGGGGCCGATTGGCCTACTCCTGCTCCAATTTCTTATGTTCTTATGTTCTTATGTTAATGTACCCAAGTTTGCGGACAATACAAAGCTGGGTGGGAAAGTGAGCTGTGAGGAGGACACAAAGAGTCGGTAAAGAGATATAGAGAGGTTAAGTGAGTGGGCAAGAAGGTGGCAGATGGAGTATAATGTGGGGAAATGTGAGGTTATTCACTTTGGTAGGAAGAATAGAAAGACAGAATATTTTTTAAATGGTGAGAAACTATTGAATGTTGGTGTTCAGAGAGACTTGCCTGTCCTTGTGCAAGAAACACAAAAATTAGCAAGCTATTAGGAAAGCAAGTGGAAAGTTGTCCTTTATTTTAAGGGGGTTGGAGTACAAAAGTAAGGAAGTCTTACTACAACTACACAGGGCTTTGGTGAGACCTCACCTAGAGTACTGTGTATAGTTTTGGTCTCCTTATCTAAGGAAGGATATACTTGCCTTAGAGGCAGTGCAGTGAAGGTTCACTAGATTAATTCCTGGATGAGAGGGTTGTCCTGTGAGGTGAGGTTTGAGTGGAATAGGTCTATACTCTCTGGAGTTTAGAAGAATGAGAGGTAATATAATTGAAACATATAAGATTAAGAGGGGGTTTGACAGGGTAGGTGCTGAGAGGTTGTTTCCCATGGCTGGAGAGTCTAGGACTAGAGGGTATAGTCGCAGGATAAGAGGTCGGCCATTTAAGACTGAGATGAGGAGGAATTTCTTCACTCAGAGAGTTGTGAATCTTCGGAATTTTCTGCCCCGGAGGGCTGAGAATGCTGAGTCGTTGAATATATTGAAGGCTGAGAATAGATAGATTTCTGGATTCTAGTAGAATCAAGGGTTATGGGAATCGGGCAAGAAAGTGGAGTTGAGGTTGAGGATCAGCCATGATCTAAATGATTGGCGGAGCAGGCTCGAGGGACCATGTGGTCTACTCCTGCTCCTATTTCTTATGTTCTTATGTTCTTATCCAGGGAGCAACGGCTTTAGTTGCCCTACCTTTCCACCTCGTGGAAATATACCTCGACTGTACTTGAACCATCTCCTCTTTAAAGGCCGCCCATTGTTTACTTACAGTTTTGCCTGTCAATCTTTGATTCCAATTTACCCGGGCCAGATCCATTCTCATCCCACTGAAACTGGCCCTCTTCCAATTGAGTATTTTTACTCTAGATTGCTCCTTGTCCTTTTTCATAGCTATTCTAAACCTTATAATACTATGATCACTGTTCCCTAAATGTTCCCCCACTGACACTTGCTCCACTTGACCCACCTCATTCCCCAGAACCAGATCCAGCAATGCCTCCTTCCTCATTGGGCTGGAAACATACTGGTCAAGAAAGTCCTCCTGAACACACTTCAAAAATTCCTCCCCCTCTTTGCCCCTTATATTATTACTATCCCAATCTATATTAGGATAGTTGAAGTCCCCCATTATCACTACTCTATGGCTCTTGCATTTCTCTGTAATTTCCTGCAAATTTGCTCCTCTATTTCCTTCCCACTAGTTGGTGGTCTACAGAATACACCAAGTAGTGTAATGGCGCCTTTATTGTTCCTTAACTCTAACCAAATGGATTCTGTCCTTGACCCTTCCAGGACATCCTCTCTCTCCAGTACTGCAATATTCCCCTTAATCAATATTGCCACCTCCCCCCTCCCCCACCTCCTTTCTTTCCTTCCCTATCTTTTCTGAACACCTTGGATCCAGGAATATTTGGTACCCAATCGTGCCCTTTTTTGAGCCAGGTCTCCGTTATCGCCACATCATATTCCCATGTGGCTAATTATGCCTGCAGCTCACCAACCTTGTTTACTATGCTTTGTGCATTTACACACATGCACTCTAAACCTATCTTAGACCATCTTGTATTCTCTCTTAGTCTGTTCCCATCTAATACCGTATTATTACTTGCTCTAGTGCTAGCTGTCTCTCCTAATCCTTTGTGCACCTTGTTTATCCTTTCCAATGCTACATCCTGATGCCCATCCCCCTGCCAAATTAGCTTAATCCCTCCCCACGAGGACATTGGGCCCAGCTCCGTTGAGATGCCACCCGTCCGGCTGGTACAGGTTCCACCTCCCCCAGAACTGGTCCCAATGCCCCAAGAATCTAAAGCCTTCCCATCTCTCTAGCCATACATTCATCTGCTCTATCCTCCTATTTCTATAACTCACTAGCGCTTGGCACCTGTATAGCTATAAGCCACCTTATAGTCACAGAGAGTAATGCGAGCTGCTGACTGTGGCTAGAGGCCTTCCTGCAGCAATCACAGCCATGCCCTATTGGCCTTTTGCTGAAGTGCACTTTAATTATGCACAACTCCAAAAAAATGTCCTCAAAAGCCCTGTGCTGCCTGTATATTCAATGGAAGAGGTAATTCCTGGTGGGGGCATTCTCCTTAAATGGTGCCCATTTATCCTTTGCTCCGTCCTATGCTACTGCTCCTCCATTATAATGGCATCCAATGGTATGTTCATAGGGAATGCCATATCTGCTCCTGAGAAGCCCTGAAAGCATTTGGCGGAGGTCTGAAAATATCCTGTCAGAAGCAATTCCAGGTATTTGTAGTCAAAAATCCAAAATTAGAATGTTTTAAAAAGTGTTTCCCAGCTGTGTAAGCCAATGTTTATACTCTTCAGACTATCTTCAGACTCAAAACTCCTCACTGCCTTGAACAGGTGCTCCTGGCAACTTTTCCTCATCATACATCTCAGTCTAGCTTCCCCAGAGTACAAACCCATTAGCAGTGCAAACCCATGAAACCTGAGGACTGAGCGGGCCGATCACAGAGGGTTCAAAAAGCACAAGGAAACTCAAGGGAAGCATTTTGATGGCACAAAATGGGTGGACTTACATCCAATTTTTTTGCCTAAAAAAAATTCCTGCCCTGTTTATACACCTCATTTGCATTGAAAACGGCAAGGAAATTCTCCCCTTTTGATTGTAGATAGATTTATTTTTAAACTTTAACATTTCTGGGTCTCTATTCTGCTCTCAGAAGTGTGGCAGGGTAGGACTTCCAGCTTTTGAGTCAGTCCCACATCCTTCCCGTTACAAATACTGGGGGCAGCATATTAATATACTCCTGAGAGTGCAAGTAACATAAGTCACCCCAGCAATTGGCCAGTTGCTGTGGTAGGATCTATAGATCCTTGTGGCACATAACCGCCAGGAAGGTCTCTGACTCTCTGATGTTGCCAGATATATCTGACTTCCCTCAGTACCTCCTCCTCCTCTTCTTCAATAGGTGCAGCATGTATAATAGAATTCCCTTAGGGAATTACAGCTTCTCTGGCTTTATACCAAATTTCTTTGGTGCCCCACCTGATCAAAAATGATGGCAAAGATTTCAGATGAATTGGGAAAAGGAAATGTCAAATGGGTCTATGAATTCCCAACATATGTTCAAAAATAGTAAAATTCCAATCTCAACTTCAGTGCTGCTCCCTGAAGAGAGCATTGATCAGCTGGTCCTGCCGAGTTCACCAGCTTGATACAGTTGTACTTTGCCAGGGTGTCCAGGAAGGCAAAGGTGACAGAATTTATGACAGATGACATCAACGCGACATTTTCCCATTGTTACCATGGCCTTGATTTTTACTCCGAGCCATGGTGGAGGTGGAGGGGTGGGGATTTCGGGATGGGAAACATGGAAGTATGGGTTTCCCCGACATCCTAGCGATTTTGACGTCAGGACATCTTTTAAACTTTTTCAGCAGGTTTCCCACATGACAGCCAGTCAGATTGACAGGTTGGCTGTTTGTCAGAGAGGAAAGCAGCTGGGGAGCGGATTCCAGGTAAGTCAGACATCGGGGGTTTGGGGCCGGTCATCGGGGGTTGGGGCTGGTCATTGGGGGGGGGGGGAGTCGGAGAAATCTGCGGGGTGGGGTTAGAGACATCGTGAGGGTGGGTTCGGAGACATCTGATGGGGGGGGGGGGGTCGGAGACATCGGTGGGGGGGATGTTGGAGACATCGGGGGGAGTCGGAGACATCGGGGAGGAGGAGGAGGAGACATCAGGGTGGGGGGGGGGCCGTGAATAGATCAGGGGATCAGAGATATCGAAGAGGTTGGACACAGGGGGGGCGGTCAGCCGACCGCATGTGTGGGATCGCAGCAGGTAAGTTTGTTGGGCCTGAAGGAAACACTCCTGCTTCTCCTGCCCACAACAGTGTAAAAAGGCACTTACCTTTGATCCGGGCCGCTTCGAGGCGAGAATCAGAAGGCCCGGGAATCCTGGACCGCAGGAGTTCAAAATAAAAAAGCCATTGAAATGGAGGCCCGCAGCCGCCTTAAAAGATTTTACTGACCGACCCGCCTCCTGAGAGTTTTGCATTTTTACAATTTTTACCTTCACACCTGCCCCCAACCCACCTGTCCTTGGGGTTAAAATTATCCCCGATATGTTAGCCGGGAGGGAGCAGGCACTTCTTGCATCTGCCACCATTTCTGGAAACATTTCTGACAGATTGAAAACAGGGTCAAAAACCTGCTGGATCTGCGTTCTGTCCCCGCTCCTAAAGCACCAAAAACACCCGCCTCCCCCCCCACAAACCCAGGCATTTCAGGTCCCTTATGATAGTGACTGAATTAAAGGAGCTTCTATAAAGGTAAAATAGGAATGAACATTTGCCACAGCCACCATAGAAACCAAGGCCATAAAAGGATTAAGGCTTCCCCTCAACTCAGGGCTACAACCAAAATATTGATGTTATGTGATGTGGTCCTACTGAAACCATTGCCATTTTAGGTAGGAACTGGTCGGACCTGCGCAGTGCGAATTATCCCTGTATGTTCAAACCATCAAAATCTCTTCAGGGTGATAGTTTTGCTGCTTGATACAGGGTGCAGATATATTTTCTTTCCCATTTAGCAAAAGAATAAATTTATGTCAAATTTGTAAAAATTTGCTTAATAAAACAGAAGATTAGTGTTTGGTGAAAATAGTTAGCCATCACAGACTATAAGTAACAGTTGATTAATCGAACATTTTAACATTGGACAGGGTGCACAAAATTACATCTGGTGCATGTTAGTTCAGGTTGCGGTTGGGGGTATAAAGCACCCTGTTGAAAGGTTGTTTTGAATCTTAGTTGTTTGGATTTAAACTATCAGCTGTCACTGTGGGATTGGCCTCTGTGCCACTGCACACAGCCAGAATTGAAACTGATGTTTCTTTTTCAACAGTTTAATCTTAAAGTTAGCCTGATAAAGGCATTTTATCTCTGTTCACTTGGTGGGATGGGGATATAAGTTGCACCATGAGGTAGCTGGAAGGGTTTGGAACATGATCCCACGCCCAAGGCAGAATACATGAATCCATGGCATCAGGATGTGGCAGCTCCAGAATGGGAAATTAAATCAGTGACTGGAGTTAGAGGGTGTAAGATTCTCAAAATTCACAGATCCCCCAAAAACTCAGAGAAAAGCCCTAAAGAAATTCACCTTTTCCCTGAGTATGGAAAAACTTTGGACCCTGACTAAAATCCTAAGATGGAAGGATAGGTGAGAGGTCACCAGACGAAATCAACAACACACACACCGTGGAGCTTCATACACGTCTCTGTTTTAATGCAAAACCGACCGCAGGGGGTCGACAATCACTCCCATTGAAAGAGGTAACTTTTCCAGACATGGTGGGGCCATGCTTTTGTTTTAAAGCAAAACCAACAACACCTAGGACGTTGGATACAAAAGGAAGCCTTATGTGACAAGCTCTAAATCAGAATTAAAACAATGACACATTGGGAGAAGCAATTTGCAATATGATTGGGACCATCAAAAGGCCATCAAAGAACTTTGTAAGAACTGTTTTAAACAGACCACTGTAGGAGAGACAGCCACAAGGCGAAAGCTCTCTCTCTCGCTCTCTCTCTGGCTTGCTGGCTCTGGTGGGCTGCTTGTCTTGGTTCTGCCTGTGTCTGGAAAGAAGAGCAGTTTCTAGCAGACAACAAGGAAAGCAGTTCGACAGGGAAGGACAGCAGCTCTAGAAGCAGGCCGACACACAAGAAGAAACCAGAGCAACAGTCCCAGTGACCATCAGACACCTCGCGGCAACAAGGGCCTTACGAAACAACCAACCGATTATTACCACCAACCAACCGGGTAATATTGAGCCACCGCGATCAAAGAAAACCAACTCGGGAGAAAACCGAAGATCCACAAAGTTTCCACTCTACGATCTATTCCTGACTTACCTCTGGGTGAATTACTGTCAAGGATTCGTTTGGTGAGCATTATCCCTGGTCCTTTAGAGTCCAACCTAACTAGTACAGTGGGATTTGGGTGGGGTGAGGTATCTTTCTACTGTAATTTCCCTCGCGTGTACCGAAGTGTTCCCCATTTTATTAGAGCGTTAAGATTGTTGTGTTGTATTTCCTCTCTTGAATAAAGGTCAAAGTTTCTTGCACCAAAATCAGTTGTCTGCTGCACTTTGTCACAACCCCCAAATAAATCCAAGGTCTAGAACCCAGGGAGTGGGAGCGATTCGGACCGCTCAGAAGTCAGAGGTGAAGCTGACACACACCACCACCCCCTACAAGGGAACTCTGTGACAAGTACCCAAATGGGAAGCCCTAATCCTGGAGAGGCCCAATTTATTTATCGGACATCTTCTGCAAAGCCTACTGCAAATGTTATGTGCATAGGAACATAGGAATCTAAATTAGTTGAAAACAATCCAAAATAAATATCCAATGCTAAATAGTTTACTTTGTGACTATCACATAAAATAAAGCTGAGTGGAGAGATTTAAAACACTGTCAGCCTGAAAGTAAACTGGGCTTGACGACAATAAAGAGTTGGGAATGTTATTTAATTAATTTGACTAAGCCGGTCTCCCATAGACATCAGCAAATGCACACTAATATTAACAAAGATTTTGAATCCAATTTATTTTGAAGAGAAATCATTAGAAAATAGTTTAGGCTTCCTTTTGTATAACAAGTGCCAGTAATAGATGACGATAAGTGGAAAGTACTGTGCAGTCCTTAAGCATGTTCTGCACAAACAGAGAATATAAACTCCATAGGATAATTACGTGCACAAAAGATATTGGGAAAAGAAGAAAGAACTTGTATTTATATAACATCGTATCACCTCCTCAGAATGTCTGAAAGTGCTTTTGCATACATTTAATTAATTTTGAAGTGTAGTAACTATTGTCTTGTCAGCAAACACAGCAGCTAATTTATGCACAGTGAAGTATCACAAAAAGCGAATAAGATAAATGTTGGTTGAGGGAAAAATACTGGCCAGGACATCTCACCCTGCTTTCAATAATGGCAAAGGATTTTTATATCTGCCTGAACAGACATACAGGGCCTCAATTTGATGATTCATCTGAAAAGCAGAACATTCCTTTGAAATAAAAACTTTATATTCTGATTTTGGATTTCATCACAAATATGGAACAGAGGAAGCAATGTTGCAAGTGAAACCAGGAGGATAAGGAGTGGTCTCAACTCCACAGCACTCTCGATCGCCCCCAATCCTCCCCCCACTCGTTGCTGCTCCAGCACCCCCCCACCCCCCGTGACTTATCTTCGGGCCTTACAGCCAAACATTCAGCTTTGGAAAAGTGCTGAGCTGCCTGGGGGGCACGACAGTCACCAGCAAATTAAGCAAATAAGGCCCGCTGACTAATTTCAGGGTGACCTCAGGCCTATTGGTTGGTGCACGCACTTTTGGCACGCAGCTAGTTATGGATCCGAAAACAGGCCATAACCAATTTCTACCCCTTTTGCAGAGACTCTATTCTTCAAATTCACTGGTCTATGAAAAACGTTCTAACCTATTTTTGCTTGAACATTCTTAATTTTATTTGTCCTCTAGTTTTGTGTTCACAGTGAAACTAAAATATTTCACTTGCATCTACGTAACCAGTACCTTTCAGTATTAAAAAAAAGCCTGGATCATGTCCTCCCACAATAACAACAACTTGCATTTATATAGTGCCTTTAATGTAGTAAAACGTCCCAAGGTGCTTCACAGGAATGTTAT
This sequence comes from Heptranchias perlo, assembly GCF_035084215.1. Lineage (NCBI taxonomy): Eukaryota > Metazoa > Chordata > Chondrichthyes > Hexanchiformes > Hexanchidae > Heptranchias > Heptranchias perlo. Next base: position 52,947,775 of record NC_090325.1, on the reverse strand, counting down.
CAAACAAAATTTGACACCGAGCCACATAATGAGATATTAGGACAGGTGGCCAAAAGCTTGGTCAAAGAGATAGGTTTAAAGAAGCATTTTAAAGGAGGAGAGAGAGATAAAGAGGCAGAGAGGTTTCAGGAGGAAATTCCAGAGCTTAGGACCTAGGCAGCTGAAGGTACGGCCGCCAATGGCGGAGCGATGAAAGTCAGGGATGCGCACTTCTTTCTCCAATGAAAGAATATACAGTTGTGTGAATCTCAATGCATAACTTAAGTTCTATATCCTTGGATCATCAATGACAATCTTCTCAGAATCCTTACCAATACATCGATGCCCTTTTAAAGATAAAAGGGGTTCAATTTCCACATGGGTTCAGCAGTTTCCCACTGGAGTTACAGCTGATGGAACACCCATGGAACTTCATCCCCAGGGTGTGTAAAACTTGGCAAAAGGTGGCCTGAATTATACTAGGATAGAAAAAGTTATTTTGACTTTTGATCGAATGGCTTTGAGATGTATCCTAATACTCAATTAACCTTGTTGATACCAGCTTCACATGGGCTCAACACTTTCAGTATACAATCATCAATCACATCAAAGTGACTCTTTCTTTCTGTCTTTAATAAGAGGTACCATGTTTCCATCACCAGAAATTTCTCCGGTTCTTCTTCTGCTGAGAAGGCACCAAGACATTGTCTCAAAAATGTTTCAAATAATAAATTACTTTTAAAGTGCACTTACTGTTATGCAGGCAAGCAAAGCAGCCATTCTGCAACAGCAACATCCCAAAAACAAATATGACATTGACCAGTCAATGTATTTTTTGTGGTACTGATTGAGGGAGGAATGTTAGCCAGGACACGGGGAGAACGCTCGTAGTACATAATCTCACAGTGCTTGTGTTTCCTACTAAGTGTAGTATAACTCCAATCCAGTTCAAAGCCGCAGATTAAAAGTGTCCAGGGGTTAAATTGGATAACCCTTGAAAACGGGCATGGGGATCGTGGAGCGCAATTAACCCATGCCCATTGGTTGCGATGCAGGCAGTACGATACATTTGGGCTGCCTGCTGTTTTAAATGATTGCTGCGTGCAGCCAGCAACACCTGCGCTGTTGATTGGCTGCATACATCAGCAGGGGGCCCCGATATCGCCAGTGCTCATGCTTTTTAAAGCCAGCCTGCACATCTTAAAGGGGAGGTGCATTGTGGCTACAAGAAGTGGTGGGAGTCGTTTCAAAACTGAATCTGTGCTGTGATACTTTGAAGAGTGGCTGCGTCTGGGAGGGAGCGTGCCCCAAGGTTCTCTGGCACTGGAGGGCTTGGTGCAAGAAATGGAGAGAAGGAAGGGCATCCTGTAGCCATAGAGGTGCAGGAGGCTCTTGAGACAAATGCTCAGGAGGCAGTGGGAGGAAGCAGGGGAAGAGGTCAATGCCAGGAGCATAGCTCCAAGAACATGGATGCAGCACAGGAAGATGATTTGAAATGAGTTGTCAAGGTGAGTGAGTTCAAGCTTCAAGTGGCATATCATACCAACCGCACAACTAGTCTCCTCCACTGCTCAATTCATTAAACTCCCATCACCTACTTACCAACAATATCTTTCAGTCAATACTCAGCTGTTGAAATCATACACTTTATCTCACCCTCACACACTTAGCACTGTTGCAAGCCTCACACCAACAATTCACAGGTCACACACACTGGTAGCTAGTCAACCATGACAGCCACATCACCCAACATCTTGCAGGACACTCACTGACACACTTCCCTCTTTCTTGCAGGAGAAGGTAGTGCACAATTAGAGGCAGCAAGTGGCAGTGGCGCCATGGATCATGAACGTGCTGTCCTCTCTCAGGATGACAGCATTCCTGCTCTTGCCACTCCGCCAATGCCCTTGCTGTTGCCTGTCAGCCAGCCAGCCCACTCCCTGTAGAGTATTAAAACTTTATCCAAGTAAAAGAAACCTCCAAAAACATGTACAAATGCACCAATAGCCAGAAGAGATAATCCAGCAACGAACCTGTAACTCCTGCATGATCCCTTTTAATACCGCTGGTGGTGGGGTGGGGGGTCTTTCATACCCTTTAAGTCATGTTCAGCTGTGTGAGGTTAATGCGTTGGATGGAATGTGGATTCCAAAATAGCAGCGGTCCCTTTAAATCAATGTTGCACACTGATTCGCGTCATATTCACCGTACTCTACATGCTGCCGGCGGTCGTTAGGTGCGCGCGCAAATCCCTTTATCAAGATGGCGTCCTACGTACTTCCCATCATAAGTGTGCGCGCGCATCATGGACCCCATTTTCAAGGCTTAGTTGGCAACGTAGCGCCTAAAAGACAGGCGCTAAATGGCCCGAATTTCACCCCTCCAAGTGGTCCATTGAATTGGAGACTTTATAAAATTATTTTTCAATCTTTTTAACTTTTAAGAGCAAAGATACACTCCTTCTTGCCTTCATACCATTAAATATTAACCACCCATGTAACAATGGTCTGCACATGCCTCCAAACACGTATGTGCAGAGCTCCTTTGTCTAATCACAAGCAACATTTGGCAGCATAATTGGATTTGTCGACTGAGAATCGCTCTCTACAGATTATAGAATCATTGGCCCAGATATTTACTGGGAGGCGGGGAGGGAGTGGGGGAAGGTGAAAGCAGGACCTGATTTAAATGTTTGGACTCTGTTTCCCGGCCAGCAGCCAGCCAGATTGAGAGGCCGGCTGGCAGTCGGGCAGGAAGGCCTGCGGCTGAGACGAGGGAGGGAGGGAGAGATCGCGAGGGGATATAGAGGTTCCCACGGTTTGATCGGAGAGGGGAGGCAGAGAGATCAGCAGGGGGGGCGGGGGGAGGGGGCACTGGATAGATCGGGGTGGGGGGGTTGCTGCGGAGAGATAGGTCAGGGGCCGGAGAGATCAGGTGGGGCCATGGGTAGATCGGGGGGAGCGGAGAAATTGGGGCAGGGCGCCGTGGAGAGATCACAAGCCGGAGAAATCGGGCGGGAGGGTAGCTGTGGATAGATCGCAGGTGTCCGATCGCAGTGGTGTGGTCCAATCACAGGGGTCCGATCGCAGTGGTGTGGTCCAATCACAGGGGTCCGATCGCATGGAGTGGGAAACAGGTTTTGTTGGGGGGCCGGGGGAATTAGTCCTGCTCCTCCTGGCCCGGATGCAGCTCTGGAAAGACCCTTACCTGTTGGATCCAGCCGTTCTCACCTCCCTTCAGATGCCGGGTTTCCTGAGCCCTGGGAAACCCAGCCCTCAGCCATTAAATTTGAAACAGGTAAATGGTGAGGTAAGATGTGAGGCACGCAGCCTCATTAAAATATTTAAATTAGGGACCCGCCTCTCGAGAGCAGGTTAGTCTCCCACCCCCAGCCCGCCTCCGTTAAAACCATTGGAGGGGGGATGGGGTCAGGTTTCCCATTTTTTAATTTTTAACCCCCCCACCCCTCTCCCACCCATCCTGGAGGGTTAAAATTCTCCCCCTAGAATCTTACAGCACAGAAGGAGGCCAATCGAACCATCGTGCCTGTGCTGGCTGTTTGAAAGAGCTATCCATTTAGTCCCACTCCCCTGCTCTTTCCCCAGAGCCCTGCAAATGTTTCCCTTTCAAGTATTTATCCAATTCCCTTTTGAAAGTTGCTATTGAATCTGCCTCCCCCACCCTTACAGGCAATTCATTCCAGATCATAACAACTCGCTGCGTAAAAAACATTCTCCTCACCTCCCCTCTGTTTCTTATCTGCAATATGACTGTACCTTTCCTGTTCAGCTATATTTAAAATACAAAAAGCATCAAAGAGTAGCTGTTGCCATGGGAAATTGGTTTGCAAGTCAGCACTAAACAACAACATTAAGTAAAAAGGATGAACAAACATCATGGTAGGAGAAAAAGCACACCAGTATAAAATATTGATGTTCTGATGATTGTTCAATCTGGGTCAATATATTTTTAAAAATGTACTCAACAACAGAAAATGTACGGCAAATTCACTAGTGTATAAATACCATTTAATCATAGGGTTTTTTTGAATAATGACGCTGAACCGATGTGATAGGAAATAAAGTGGTGTTATTGGAAAAAATACGAACAAAGATATTTCTAGAACAGAAGAATGCTTATAGAAAGGTCTGTGAGGTCTGTGCGACATTAGAACTGCAGTAACTTGCACTTTATTAAGTGCGTTACGCACCAAAACATTAAAAAGTAATGGAATGCAAAAGGAATTCAAGCCTCCCAGAAATAGCTATGAGTCAGAGGTTATCCATAGGTCAGTTCACTGAATTAGGTCATTTTGTGTAGGTGCAGAAAACATAAATACAACCAGCTGTTGCAAAAATAACATACTGTCTGAATAATATCATTAAGAGTGTGAAGGTTTGCCTAAATTAGGCTTTGTTTTTCGAAACAAATCTTGGACACCACTTTTAGTTCATGATGATGTGCTGCTGTTTTTTGATTGGCAGAAAATCTAGCTTATTAACAATACTGTAGAAGACAATATAAGATCTGCAGCACCATTGCAAGATAAAGCTGTGAAACCTTCTTCATCATGTCAATTTCAAAAAATATATTCTTTGATTTTAGTTGCAATGTTGTATCTTGATAATCAAAGTGAAAACGGTGTAACTTGTTTTAATAAACTAACTACATAAGAAACAACAATCCAGTTATTCTAAAATGAAACAATGCTGGTAATGCACAGCACATCAGTCAGCATCTGAAAAAGAAAGATTAGTTAACATTTCACATGGGTCTCTTCATCTGAGGTGTTCTGTGAAAGACAGAATCCAACAGATTCTCCTTCCATCCTTGCATGGCCACCTCTGGTGTACCCAGAATTCAATACTTGCCCTCTCCTTTTCATTACTTATATTCTACCCATTGGCCACCTCATTCAGAAGCTTGCAATCATATATGCCAACAACACTCAGTTGTACTTTTGTACACTCTCTCCAGCCTATCCAGCATTAAGACCTGGATGAGACAAAGATTCCTCCAGCTTAATGTCAGCAAAACCAAAGCCATCTCTTTTACCCCCACAAATAGCGACTTTCCTCTGGCCTTGACTCCAGCTACGTCTCAGGTGTTTTCTCAGATTAATCCCAAAGGTGCAGAACCTTTACACAACCCTGAGCTCAACTTCCTTCGTCATATTCAACTTGTTACCAAGACTATTTTTCTTACCACTGAAGCATCGCCTGCTTATGCTTCTACCACTCCCCTTCTGCCAGCAAAGTCCTAGTCCTCACATTTATCATCTTTCGTTGGACACTGGAAATGCGTGGCCAATGTTCGAGGGCATAATTAAATGAATGGGTAATGATGGTGTGCCATCATATTTTCCATTTACCTTTCTGGTGGTGGTCTCCAGCTGTCCCTTTAAGAACCCCTGGTTAGGCTGCACCTGGAACAAGTATTCCTGAGTGTTTGTTCGGTCTGCCTTCAGTGCATTGGACCTTGCTTACGTCTGTGGACAACAAACATCCATCGATATCAGGCCTTTTTTAAGTAATACCGGTGAGCTGTGGATGCCTATCGCGTGTCCCCAGGCAGCTCGCCTATGAAGCAAGGACGAATGTCAGGCCACTGTGATGCCAGTAGCGGCCCTCAGGTTGGCCCTGGGAGGAGGGGAGGTGATTTGGGGGAGGGGGGTGCGAACGGGGGGGCTGTCAGTGGTCCACAGTAGTGCTAGTGCTAAGGAGCTAGGATGAAGAGTCTTGCTCCTCCCAGCTCCACATTAAGGCAAATATTTTTTTTAAAACTTACCTTTCTGGTGGCGGTCTCCAGCTGTCCCTTTAAGAACCCCTGGTTAGGCTGCACCTGGAACAAGTATTCCTGAGTGTTTGCTCGGTCTGCCTTCAGAGAGGTTGAAGAAGGACATTTGCAAAAGATATGAACATCCAGCAAAGCCAATTAAGAATGGCGGAGGACAATCAGACAACTAACAAGAAAAGGAGAATCCATGAACAAACCCACCCTCAACCATGGTGGAACGTAGCACGTGAGTATGAGAAAAAAAGGCTGAAGTGTTTGCCAGCATCTACAGCCAGAAATGTCAAATGGATGATCCTGCTTGGCCTTCTGCTGACATTCTCAGCATCATAGATGCCAGTGTCCAGTCAATTCGGCTCATTCCATGTGACATGTGAAAAAGCTGAGTGCATTGCACACAGCAAAAGCTATGGATTCTGACAACATCCCGGCTGTAGTGCCAAAGACCTGTGGAACTGAACTAGCCACCCCTCTTGCCAAGCAGTTCCAATACAACTATAGCACTAGCATATATCTGACAATGTGGAAAATTTCCCAGGTATGTCCAATCCATTGAAAAAAAGAATAAATCTAATGCAGCCAATTACCAAGCACTGTGCAGGAAAGGCTACAGATTTTCAACCCTGTGTCTTTTGTGCTCAACTAACTAATGTAGTGCTACATCTAAGTACTGACCCAGATGAGGAATCAGGCAGGAGGATGCTAGCTGATTATTTGTGTCAGGCTCACGTACCCAAGTTGGTTGTCTGTGAGCTCAGACACCGGCATCAGATCAATTTTAACAATTTATTTAGCATAGAAAGAAGCAACCCAATCCACACAGTGTTATGATTCAACTGTTACCCTTGTAGAAAGCATTGACTGTAAAATAATGGCTTTGGCTCTTCCATTGTGTATATTCCAATTCCCTCACTTCGTAAGGAAACAGCAGTGCTCAATTTGTATACTTTTACTGGCTGAAATAATCCACAAATAGAAAGCATTAGCCGTATTTATTGCTAAAACACCTTACGCAAAATTTATAGAGGGTTTTATTTGTGTTTGAAGCAGTGCAAATGAAAATTAAACCATTTGAAACCTAAAAATAAATACAGTAGTAACATGACAGATAATGGTAGCAATCTGCACCACTATTAAAATCACAAATAAACTGATAGAGCTCAGTAATTGTCTTTTTATTTAATTGTGAAAATAATTTGGAAGCTCTAAAGCAGTCTTAAAAGGTAGAATAAAAGATAAATTTTAACGACTGACATCATAGAAAGCAGCAACCTGATCTGTACAGTATACACAGTATGAATCAGCTATTACCCTGCCAGAAAACCATTAGTGGAGACTATAAAATAAAATATCAAACTTCTCCCTGTGTCACTTTATACTGAGGCTAAAGCGCCTACAGACCTGTTATTGTCATAATATACATAATTCACTACAGCTATCTGATTATGTCAAGCTAAGTTGTTCACTTTTGTGACTATCCAGTCAAAGACACAAATATCTAATAAGCACATTTATGGTGATGTCCTTATTTTTGTAAACTGTTGACAAGTAAAAAATTGTAATCCTGGCATTGGATTACTCTTATTACCCTGTTAGATGCAAGTAGTTTACAGGGAAATGTTTCGTTTTTTCTGATCACTGTGATTCAACAGGCAGTGTATTAAATAGAAACTACATTTTTTGCCCTTTTTTGCACTTGAATTTATTCTGCGCACATTCGAACAGCTCAGGTATTTTAGGCTGCTCTAAAACTAATACCAATCTGAAAGCACCAGCAACACTGCTGTTCACTAGCCAAGCAACAATTTGAATTGATATAAAAGTGTACAGTGGAGTAAACAATTTCTGGATAAAATGGAGGGAAAGTGCAGCAGGTCAAAGCCTGATTGTCAAATGAGGATCTGCAACTAATAGTTTACAAACTGAGGCCTGGAAAAAAGGTGTTTGACATCAAGAAAAGTCCCCAGCTAATAATAAGGATCCTCACAACTAAATGTAGGCTGCCATATATGTAGGAAGCTATTTATGCCAACAAAAGTAGGTTACAGATGTCAGGCATGTTTGCTTGAGTAGCTTATCACACTTAACCTGAATTCACCCAGTAACACGCTGCAATTGTCAGGCAAAGGGATAGAATCATAGAATCATAGAAGTTACAACATGGAAACAGGCCCTTCGGCCCAACATGTCCATGTCGCCCAGTTTATATCACTAAGCTAGTCCCAATTGCCTGCACTTGGCCCATATCCCTCTATACCCATCTTACCCATGTAACTGTCCAAATGCTTTTTAAAAGACAAAATTGTACCCGCCTCTACTACTGCCTCTGGCAGCTCGTTCCAGACACTCACCACCCTTTGAGTGAAAAAATTGCCCCTCTGGACCCTTTTGTATCTCTCCCCTGTCACCTTAAATCCATGTCCCCTCGTTATAGACTCCACTACCTTTGGGAAAAGATTTTGACTATCTACCTTATCTATGCCCCTCATTATTTTATAGACTTCTATAAGATCACCCCTTAACCTCCTACTCTCCAGGGAAAAAAGTCCCAGCCTATCTAACCTCTCCCTATAAGTCAAACCATCAAGTCCCAGTAGCATCCTAGTAAATCTTTTCTGCACTCTTTCTAGTTTAATAATATCCTTTCTATAATAGGGTGACCAGAACTGTACACAGTATTCCAAGTGTGGCCTTACTAATGTCCTGTACAACTTCAACAAGACATCCCAACTTCTGTATTCAATGTTCTGACCAATGAAACCAAGCATGCCGAATGCCTTCTTCACCACCCTATCCACCTGTGACTTCACTTTCAAGGAGCTATGAACCTGTACTCCTAGATCTCTTTGTTCTATAACTCTCCCCAACGCCCTACCATTAACGGAGTAGGTCCTGGCCCAATTCGATCTACCAAAATGCATCACCTCACGTTTATCTAAATTAAACTCCATCTGCCATTCATCGGCCCACTGGCCCAATTTATCAAGGTCCCGTTGCAATCCTAGATAACCTTCTTCACTGTCCACAATGCCACCAATCTTGGTGTCATCTGCAAACTTACTAACCATGCCTCCTAAATTCTCATCCAAATCATTAATATAAATAACAAATAACAGCGGACCCAGCACCGATCGCTGAGGCACACCGCTGGACACAGGCCTCCAGTTTGAAAAACAACCCTCTACAACCACCCTCTGTCTTCTGTCGTCAAGCCAATTTTGTATCCAATTGGCTACCTCACCTTGGATCCCATGAGATTTAAACTTATGTAACAACCTACCATGCGGTACCTTGTCAAAGGCTTTGCTGAAGTCCATGTAGACCACGTCTACTGCACAGCCCTCATCTATCTTCTTGGTTACCCCTTCAAAAAACTCAATCAAATTCGTGAGACATGATTTTCCTCTCACAAAACCATGCTGACTGTTCCTAATCAGTCCCTGCCTCTCCAAATGCCTGTAGATCCTGTCCCTCAGAATACCCTCTAACAACTTACCCACTACAGATGTCAGGCTCACCGGTCTGTAGTTCCCAGGCTTTTCCCTGCCGCCCTTCTTAAACAAAGGTACAACATTTGCTACCCTCCAATCTTCAGGCACCTCACCTGTAGTTGTTGATTCAAATATCTCTGCTGGGGACCCGCAATTTCCTCCCTAACCTCCCATAACGTCCTGGGATAAATTTCATCAGGTCCCGGAGATTTATCTACCTTGATGCGTGTTAAGACGTCCAGCACCTCCCTCTCTGTAATATGTACACTCCTCAAGACATCACTATTTATTTCCCCAAGTTCCCTAACATCCATGCCTTTCTCAACCGTAAATACCGATGTGAAATATTCATTCAGGATCTCACCCATCTCTTGTGGTTCCGCACATAGATGACCTTGTTGATCCTTAAGAGGCCCTACTCTCTCCCTAGTTACTCTTTTGCCCTTTATGTATTTGTAGAAGCTCTTTGGATTCTCCTTTGCCTTATCTGCCAAAGCAATCTCATGTCCCCTTTTTGCCCTCCTGATTTCTCTCTTAACTCTACTCCGGCAATCTCTATACTCTTCAAGGGATCCACTTGATCCCAGCTGCCTATGCATGTCATATGCCTCCTTCTTCTTTTTGACGAGGGCCTCAATCTCCCGAGTCATCCAAGGTTCCCTACTTCTACCAGCCTTGCCCTTCACTTTATAAGGAATGTGCTTACCCTGAACCCTGGTTAACACACCTTTGAAAGCCTCCCACTTACCAGACGTCCCTTTGCCTGCCAACAGACTCTACCAATCAACTTCTGAAAGTTCCTGTCTAATACCATCAAAATTGGCCTTTCCCCAATTTAGAATTTTAACTTTTGGGCCAGACCTATCCTTCTCCATAGCTATCTTAAAACTAATCGAACTATGATCACTGGTCCCAAAGTGATCCCTCACTAACACTTTGGTCACCTGCCCTTCCTTATTTCTCAAGAGGAGGTCAAGTTTTGCCCCCTCTCTAGTCGGGCCATCAACATACTGAATGAGAAATTCCTCCTGAATACACTCAACAAATTTCTCTCCATCCAAGCCCCTAATGCTATGGCTGTCCCAGTCAATTTTGGGAAAGTTAAAGTCCCCTACTATTACCACCCTATTTTTCTTCCAGCTGTCTGTAATCTCCTTACAAATTTGCTCCTCAATTTCCCGTTGACTATTTGGGGGTCTGTAGTACAATCCTATCAAAGTGATCTCTCCCTTCTTATTTTTCAGTTCTACCCATATAGACTCAGTGGGCGAACCCTCGGATATATCCCCTCTCACTACTGCCGTGATGTTCTCCCTAATCAAGAACGCAACTCCTCCTCCTCTCTTACCTCCTGCTCTCTCTTTCCTATAGCATCTGTACCCTGGAACATTGAGCTGCCAGTCCTGCCCCTCCCTTAGCCATGTTTCAGTTAAAGCTATAACATCCCAGTCCCATGTACACATCCATGCCCTGAGTTCATCTGCCTTGCCCATCAGACTTCTTGCATTGAAATAAATGCAGTTTAATCTAGACTTCCCTTGGTCTTTGCCCTGCTTTCTCAGACCATCTGTCCGGTCATGTTCTGTACACTCTGCCTTACTGCCTTTTGTTTCTGTCACCACTTTACTTCCCACTGACTTCCTGCATCGGTTCCCATCCCCCTGCCACATTAATTTAAACCCTCCCCAACAGCACTAGCAAACACTCCCCCTAGGACATTGGTTCCAGTCCTGCCCAGATGCAGACCGTCCAATTTGTACTGGTCCCAACCCCCCCAGAACCGGTTCCAATGGCCCAGGAATTTGAATCCCTCCCTCTTGCACCATCTCTCAAGCCACGTATTCATCCTAGCTATCCTGTTATTCCTACTCTGACTAGCCCGTGGCACTGGTAGCAATCCTGAGATTACTACCTTTGAGGTCCTACTCTTTAGTTTAACTCCTAACTCCCTAAATTCAGCTTGTAGGACCTTATCCTGTTTTTTACCTATATAGCTGGTGCCTATATGCACCACGACAACTGGCTGTTCACCCTCCCCCTCCAGAATGTCCTGCAGCCGCTCCGAGACATCCCTGACCCTTGCACCAGGGAGGCAACATACCATCCTGGAGCCTCGGTTGCGTCCGCAGAAACGCCTGTCTATTCCCCTTACAATCGAGTCCCCTATCACTATAGCTCTGCCACTCTTTTTCCTGCCCTCCTGTGCAGCAGAGCCAGCCACGGTGCCAAGAACCTGGCCACTGCCACCTTCCCCTGGTGAGCCATCTCCCCCAACAGTATCCAAAACGGTATACCTGTTTTGGAGGGAGATGACCGCAGGGGACCCCTGCACTGCCTTCCTACTCTTCCTCTGTCTGTTGGTCACCCATTCACTATCTCCCTCAGTAATTTTTATCTGTGGTGTGACCAACTCACTGAACGTGCTATCCACGACTTTCTCAGCATCGCGGATGCTCCAAAGTGAGTCCATCCGCAGCTCCAGAGCCGTCAAGCGGTCAAACAGTAGCTGCAGCTGGACACACTTCCCGCAGGTGAAGGAACCAGGGACACAGGAAGGATCCCTGAATTCCCACATCCCACAAGAGGAACATGACACAGCTCTGGGATCTCCTGCCATGACTTAACCCTCAAGTTAGCTTAACAACAACTACAATGTCAAGAGAAAAAAAAGGAAAGAAAAACTACTTACCAATCCCTTTAACGAGTTTATTCCTTTAAATTATTCTTAATTTGGAGAATGTTCACTACACTAGGGACCTTGATTCACTAAAAAACGCTACTTGCTATAAGACCTGCAGACCTTACCTTTCTTTTTACTTTAGTTGCTGTAGATAAGTAGAAATACTCACCAATCAGGTGCCTCCCCTGTGTCGCGTCCCTTTCTGATTCCTGACGGCACTTCGAACTCGGTCGCAGCTCCCTCTGCTCCGATCCGCTCCTCTCAGCTGTTCTCAGCGCTCTGAAATCCCGCCTTTTTATGCGATGCTCCCCCTGCTCCGATCCACTCCTCTCAGCTGTTCTCAGCGCTCTGAAATCCCGCCTTTTTATGCGATGCTCCCTCCGCTCCGATCCGCTCCTCTCAGGATGTGATACCTGGGGCGGAGATTGCATCATACAAAGGGTAGGTACCAATTAATTAATATAAGTCATGGTCAGTGTGGTCTTCTGAACTAGTTTCCAGACTATTTTCCCCTAATTGGTCTTGAGTTTTTCATGTGGTTTATCACCTCTCCCAGAAGACTACATGGCACCTTGGGGGTGGGCTGTCTTTTGACCTGATGCATAAGGCAGCACAACTGTATGGGGCAGGCTAGATGGACAAGCTGATCTCTTCCTGTCCAATGTTTTCATGTTTGTAGGTTTATAATGAAAGTTGTTAAGAACTGTTAGACCAGGCCATAAAATGATAACCTAGAAAGATGCAGATGAGAAACATTGGAGGCTGACTGGCTCCCAAATTCCACAGGCAGCAATCTTGGCAGTTTGGGCTCTCACCCATTAACTTTCTCTGGAGTTTGCAAGGTCAGTGGAAGGGCACCTCGGTAGCATGGGGTCAGCAAGCAGAAGTGTTGACCCCCCCACCATGGAGGGGCAGTGCCCAACCCCTCACACCCCAAGCACACCCCAACCCTGGCATGATTCTGAATGGCCTTCAAGCAAATCAAGGAATATTTCAACAAAAAAATGCTCAATTATTAGACATATCAACAGAGCCAGGGTTATTTGCAGAGTGTTTCAAACATTTCCAGAGTTCTTTTCACCTCACGGATCTGTTTAGCCAGCACAAGAATGGGCTGCATAGATCGGTCCAGCTCTTCACCAGGGGCCATTAGTGTATACATGCCCTCTATACTCATATCCACCAAATCTCCACCTTTCCATCTTTTGGGATCCAGGTCACTTGCCATGATTGGATCCTGCTGGTGGCAAAGCCAGTATGTTTCATCTCACATGGCATACTGGCCTCCACTGATGCACCAGAACCCCATCCAAGGCCAGGAGGGGGAACTTCCACCTTAGGAAGTCCCCTACCCTGGACAGCCATTTTCCTTGTAAGGAGCAGACAGAAATTTCATCCTTTACCAGGCAACCTGGAAACTCACAGAAATGGCAGGAACCTAATGTAACCCTGTCTCTGTAGCCATAACAATTTCTTGGTGGGAGATTGGGGTTTCCACTGGTATCTCCACAAAGTGGAATTTTTGGGACTCACATAGAGTTAGCAGTGCCACTCAGTCAACTCTCAAGCATTAGGGAGGACAAATTGATGGTGAGTGAAACCACTCACCCCATTTGCAGAGGTCATAATCAAGGTCTTAGGGAAGGAAGGGATAGAATTCTAAAGGGATAGAATTGAAAAGCAGAGAAGTTATGTTAAACCTTTTTAGAACCATGGTTAGACCACACTTGGAGTAGTGTGAACAGTTCCGATCTCCATATTATAAAAAGGATATAGAGGCACTGGAGAAGATGCAAAAAAGATTCACAAGGATGATACCAGAACTGAGAGGATATATTTATCAGGAAAGGCGGAACAGGCTGGGGCTCTTTTCTCTAGAAAATAGAAGACTAAGGGGTGACCTGATAGACTTCTTTAAGATTATGAAAGGATTTGATAGGGTAGACCTAGAGAAAATGTTTCCATTTGTATGGGAGTCCAAAACTAGAGGTCATAAATATAAGATTGCCACTAATAAATCCAACAGGGAATTCAGAAGAAACTTCTTTGCCCAAAGAGTTGTAAGAATATGGAACGCGCTACCACAAGGAGTAATTGAGGTAAATAGCATTAATGCATTTAAGGGGAAGCTAGATAAGCACATGAGGGAGAAAGGAACAGAAGGGTATGCTGATAGGGTTAGATGAAGTCGAATTACCTGTTTCTGTGCTGTAGGTTTGATGTAACTCAATATAATTGCATACCCAACCTTTGCGATCTGTTTTTGCATAGAATTACATAGAATGTACAGCACAGAAACAGGCCATTCAGACCAACCAGTCCATGCAGGTGCTAATGCTCCACACGGGCCTCCTCCCACTCCTTTTCATCTAACCCTGTCAGCATAACCTTCTATTCCTTTCTCCCTCATGTGTTTATCTAGCTTCCCCTAAATGCATCTATACTATTCACCTCAACTACTCTTTGTGGTAGCCAGTTCCACATTCTAACCACTCTCTGAGTAAAGAAGTTTCTCCTGAATTCCCTATTGGATTTAAACAGGCGTAAATCAGTGACTAAAGAGCACCAAGAAATGTATTACATAGATTACATAGAATGTACAGCACAGAAACAAGCCATTTGGCCAAACAGGTCCATGCCGGTGTTTATGCTCCATACGAGCCTCCTTCCTCCCTTCTTCATCTAACCCCAGCAACATATCCTTTTATTTCTTTCTCCCTCATGTGTTTATCTAGCTTACACTTAAATGCTTCTATGTTGGTCACCTCAACTACTCCTTGTGATAGCGAGTTACACATTCGAACCACTCTCTGGGTAAAGAAGTTTCTCCTGAATTCCCTATTGGATTTATAAGTGCCTACCTATATATATACTTATGGCCCATAGTTCTGTTCTCCCCCGCAAGTGGAAACATCTTCTCTACGTCTACCCTATCAAACCCTTTCATTATCTTAAAGACCTCTATCAGGTCACCCCTCAGTCTTTTTTTTAAAGAGAAAAGAACACCAGCCTGTTCAATCTTTCCTGATAGGTATAACTTCTCAGTTCTGGTATTATCCTAATAAATCATTTTTACACCTTCTCCAGTGCGTCTATATCCTTTTTATCGTATGGAGACCAGAACTGTTCACAGTACTCCAAGTGGTCTAACCAAGGTTCTATGCAAGTTTAACATAACATTCCTGCTTTTCAATTCTATCCTTCTAGAAATGAACCCCAGTGCTTGGTTTGCTTTTTTTTGACCTTATAACCTGCATTGCTACTTTTAGTGATTTGTGTATCTGTACTGACAGATCCCTCTGCTCCTCCACCCCATTTAGACTCTTATTTTCGAAGGAATTTGTGGCCTTATTCTTCCAACCAAAATGTACCACCTCACATTTATTATATTGAATTCATTTGCCGATTACACGCCCATTCTGCAAGTTTATTAATGTGTTCCTGTATTTTGTTGCAGTCCTCATCAGTGTTAAATATACCCCCCAATTTAGAACCATAAAACCATAGAAAAGATTTGGTGTCGTCTGCAAATTTTGAAATTGTACTTCCGATTCCGGAGTCCAAATCGTTTATGTAAATGGTGAACAACAGTGGTCCCAGCACCGATCCTTGTGGAGCATCACTTCCTCCCTTTGGCCAGCCTGAGTAGCTACCCTCAACCCCTACTCTCTGTCTTCTGTTTTGTAGCCAGCTTGCTATCCATTCTGTTACTTGTCCCCTGACTCTACATGTTCTGACCTTAGTCATGAGTTTACTGTGTGGTACCTTATCAAAGGCCTTTTGAAAATTCAAATATATTACATCTACTACATTACCCTTGTCTACTCTTTCTGTTACTGCTTCAAAGAATTCAATAAGGTTGGTCAAGCATGACCTTCCTTTTGAAATCCGTGCTGACTGTTCTTTATTATATTTTCGGTTTCTAGATGTTTTTCTACTACATCTTTGAGTAAGGATTCCATTATCTTTCCTACCACCGACGTTAAGCTAATTGGTCTATAGCTCCCTGGACTTGTTCTATCTTCCTTTCTAAATATAGGAATCTCATTATATGAAGGGAAAAAAAATTACAGGGCTATGAGGAAAGAGCAGAGGAATGGGATGAATTGGATAGCTCTTTCAAACAGCAAGCACAGGCACGATGGGCCAAATAGCCTCCTCCTGTGCTGTACCTGCTACGATACTATGATATGATGATCAGCTATCCGCAAGTCCTCTGGCACTATTCCCTCTTCTAATGCACTAATTGTACTAAGATTGCCTGTGCAGTCGAGATAGTCTGTGACGTGAACACTTCTTCCATGGCCGTAACCATCTTTATACCGGCCGATAGGGTGGTTACTCCTATATAGCGGGAGGACTTTATGGGCTCCCACAACTGATACGATGAGAGGTGGGGCACCTACTTCCACCAGACACAAGTATGTCTGGATGTCTACCCAGAATTCGGAGCTGGAGCTCCAGTCTCCATTTGCCGGAATTGTCTGTTGTGAGGTTCAAACTCTGCATCTGCTGACTCAGAGGCAGAAATGATACAAGACAAAGGCTCGAAAAAGTTGACCAGGTGGTAATTATTCATCACTCATTAAAGGTGCAGAAGCCGTGTAATGTGGGAAAACGGGATATAATTAGGATTTTAGGTTGCAGAGCTAGGACCATGGAGCATAAAACAATCTTAATAAAGATTCAATCTGACTCCAATTGGATATAATGATTCTTTATTAACTTCACACAAGGATCAACACATGCAAATATCTAAGCAGTAGTTATCAGTGCAGAACAAGAATGTTATTACCCATTCCGTCCTGAGTAGAAGGTGTGTCCGCTTCTCGCTCCTTTGGCTTCTATTGCCTCTCGCTCCTACACTTAACAAAGTCTCAGACCCCCTCCAATTATACCCAAAAAGAATGGAATTGCAGTAAAACACATCCAATCAAGTATTTCCCAAAACAACACATACTTGTCCAGATGGGACAGAACCTTGTTAACCCCCTTATCTCTTCTTCTGCGTAGAAAATTTTTTACCTGTACCTGCAGTTGATGGATCATTTTTTTTTATTTGTTCATGGGATGTGGGCGTCGCTGGCGAGGCTGGCATTTATTGCCCATCCCTAATTGCCCTTGAGAAGGTGGTGGTGAGCCGCCTTCTTGAACCGCACGCAGTCCGTGTGGTGAAGGTTCTTCCACAGTGCTGTTAGGAAGGGAATTCCATGATTTTGACCCAGCAATGACGAAGAACGGCGATATATTTCCAAGTCGGGATGGTGTGTGACTTGGACGGGAACGGGCAGGTGGTGTTGTTTCCATGTACCTGCTGCTCTTGTCCTTCTAGGTGGTAGAGGTCGCGGGTTTGGGAGGTGCTGTCGAAGAAGCCTTGGCGAGTTGCTGCAGTGCATCCTGTGGATGGTACACACTGCAGCCACAGTGTGCCGATAGTGAAGGGAGTGAATGTTTAGGGTTGTGGATGGGGTGCCAATCAAGCAGGCTGCTTTGTCCTGGATGGTGTCGAGCTTCTTGAGTGTTGTTGGAGCTGCACTCATTCAGACAAGTGGAGAGTATTCCATCACACTCCTGACTTGTGCCTTGTAGATGGTGGAAAGGCTTTGGGGAATCAGGAGGTGAGTCACTCGCCGCAGAATACCCAGCCTCTGACCTACTCTTGTAGCCACAGTATTTATATGGCTGGTCCAGTTAAGTTTCTGTTCAATGGTGACCCCCAGGATGTTGATGGTGGGGGATTCGGCGATGGTAATGGCGTTGAATGTCATGGGGAGGTGGTTAGACTCTCTCTTGTTGGAAGTGGTCATTGCCTGGCAGTTGTCTGGCGCGAATGTTACTTGCCACTTATGAGCGCAATCCTGGATGTTGTCCAGGTCTTGCTGCATGTGGGCTCAGACTGCTTCATTATTTGAGGGGTTGTGAATGGAACTGAACACTGTGCAATCATCAGCGAACATCCCCATTTCTGACCTTATGGTGGAGGGAAGGTCATTGATGAAGCAGCTGAAGATGGTTGGGCCTAGGACACTGCCCTGAGGAACTCCTGCAGCAATGCCCTGGGGCTGAGATAATTGGCCTCCAACAAACACTACCATCTTCCTTTGCGCTAGGTATGACTCCAGCCACTGGAGAGTTTTCCCCCTGATTCCCATTGACTTCAATTTTATTAGGGCTCCTTGGTGCCACACTCGGTCAAATGCTGCCTCGATGTCAAGGGCAGTCACTCTCACCTCACCTCTGGAATTCATCTCTTTTGTCCATGTTTGGACCAAGGCTGTAATGAGGTCTGGAGCTGAGTGTCCTGGCGGAACCCAAACTGAGCATTGGTGAGCAGGTTATTGGTGAGTAAGTGCTGCTTGATAGCACTGTCGACGACACCATCCATCACTTTGCTGATGATTGAGAGTAGACTGATGGGGCGGTAATTGGCCGGATTGGATTTGTCCTGCTTTTTGTGGACAGGACACACCTGGGCAATTTTCCACATTGTCAGGTAGATGCCAGTGTTGTAGCTGTACTGGAACAGCTTGGGTAGAGGCGCAGCTAGTTCTGGAGCACAATCTCGAGGGCAATTAGGGATGGGCAATAAATGCCAGCCTCGCCAGCGATGCCCACATCCCGTGAACGAATAAAAAAAAAACTACAGCCTGGATGTTGTCGGGGCCCATAGCCTTCGCTGTATCCAGTGCACTCAGCCATTTCTTGATATCACGTGGGGTGAAACGAATTGGCTGAAGACCGGCTTCTGTGATGGTGGGGATATCGGGAGTAGGCCGAGATGGATCATGCACTCGGCCCTTCTGGCTGAAGATGGTTGCAAACACTTCAGCCTTGTCTTTTGCACTCACATGCTGGACTCCGCCATCATTGAGGATGGGGATGTTTACAGAGCCTCCTCCTCCCGTTAATTGTTTCATTGTCCACCACCATTCATGACTGGATGTGGCAGGACTGCAGAGCTTTGATCTGATCCGTTGGTTGTGGAATCGTTTAGCTCTGTCTGTAGCATGTTGCTTCCACTGTTTAGCATGCATGTAGTCCTGAGTTGTAGCTTCACCAGGTTGGCAACTAATTTTTAGGTATGCCTGGTGCTGCTCCTGGCATGCTCTTCTACACTCCTCATTGAACCAGGGTTGATCCCATGGCTTGTTGGAAATGGTAGGGTGAGGAATATGCCGGGCCATGAGGTTACAGATTGTGCTGGAATACAATTCTGCAGCTGCTGATGGCCCACAGCGCCTCATGGATGCCCAGTTTTGAGCTGCTAGATCTGTTCTGAATCTATCCCATTTAGCACGATGGTAGTGCCACACAACACGTTGGATGGTGTCCTCAGTGTGAAGACCGGACTTTGTCTCCACGAGGACTGTGCGGTGGTCGCTCCTACCAATACTGTCATGGATAGATGCATTTAAGTAGATTGGTGAGGATGAGGTCGAGTAGGTTTTTCCCTCATGTTGGTTCGCTCACCACCTGCCGCAGGCCCAGTCTGGCAGCTATATCCTTCAGGACTCGGCCAGCTCGGTCAGTAGAGGTGCTACCGAGCCACTCCTGGTGTCAGACATTGAAGTCCCCCACCCAGAATACATTTGTGCCCTTGCTACCCTCAGTGCTTCCTCCAAGTGTTGCTCAACATGGAGGAGGACTGATTCATCAGCTGAGGGAGGGCGGTAGGTGGTAATCAACAGGAGGTTTCCTTGCCCATGTTTGACCTGACGCCATAAGATTTCATGGGGTCCAGAGTCAATGTTGAGGACTCTCAGGGCCAATCCCTCCTGACTGTATATCACTGTACCGCCACCTCTGGTCGGTCTGTCCTGCCGGTGGGATAGGACATACCCAGGGATGGTGATGGAAGAATCTGGGATGTTGGCTGACAGGTATGATTCTGTGAGTATGGCTATGTCAGGCTGTTGCTTGACTAGTCTGTGGGACAGCTCTCCCAATTTTGGCACAAGTCCCCAGATGTTCATGAGGAGGACTTTGCAGGGTCGACTGGGCTTGGTTTGCCTTTGTCGTGTCCGGTGCCTAGTGGTCCGATGCCGGGTAGTTCATCCGGTTTTATTCTTATTATGACTTTCTTTACTAGATTTTGCAACTGAGTGGCTTGCTGGGCCATTTCAGAGGGCAATTAAGAATCAACCACATTGCTGTGGGTCTGGAGTTACATATCAGCCAGACCGGGTAAGGACGGCAGGCTTCCTTCCCTAAAGGACATTAGTGAACCAGATGGGTTTTTACGACAATCCGGTAGTTTCATGGCCACCATTACTGATACTAATTTTTTTTAATTCCAGATTTTATTTAATTAATTGAATTTAAATTCCCTAGCTGCCGTGGCGGGATTTGAACTCATGACTCCTTCTCAAGGGCAATTAGGGATGGGCACTAAATGCTGGCCTTGCGAGCGATGCCCACATCCCATGAACGAATAAAAAAAAAATCATCATTGAGGTTTTTAAAGGGATTGTGCTTGTTCTAGTTACATAGCTTATTTGAGATGGAGAGGAATGGTAGGACTAGAGGACATCCATATCAAACCATAGGCAAAAAGTTAGGTTAGATAACAAGAAATATTTCTTTTTGTGGAGTACCATCACCCTCTGGAACAGATTACCTGACTGTGTGGTCAGTATGAATTCACTGCAGTCCTTTAAAAAGGAAGCTTGACAGATTCCCAAGTGAAGAGGACATTTTAATTTATATCAAGGAAAGATGCTGGTAGCTGTGATTGGGAGAGTTACTTGGGACCATGGTCTCCTGCAGCTTTGCTTGGTTGCCTTAGGGAGCACATCATACATATCAGTTGATTTTTCACTGGGGTTCTGCAGCTTCCGCGGTTGTAGTGGGAGATCAGGAGAACCCCTGCTGAAATTCCAGGTGGTGGTTTATGTGTGCATAAATGTGAAAATCATTTTCATTTTAATGGACAGAAAACTATAGGGAGCAAGCATTTGAAATACTAAAATGCGCTCCTGCTATGCAAAGCTCCATGGAATTCATAAAATTATTCCAATAAAGAAAAATGAGGGAAAAAAAGATCATTGTTGAATTTGCACACGTATTTACATAGTAAACTATGGGAGAAAAGCAACAAAAATAATAGGAAAATACAGGAAAAGGTCTCTGACTGCATCCCTCCAACTTAGTTCTCTCAGCAATAAGTCTTAGGTTAATAACTTAGGAAAGCTTGGTCCATGCAGTAGAAGTTTGTCTTCTCCAGTTCAGGTAAATGCACAGTCAGCACACCAAAGGGAGATCGCATTATTCCAACTAACCTGTACCATATTGATCACTTGAACAAAGTCAAATATGTTCCATTTGTTCAAATAATAACCAGTGGACAAATAAAGGATAATATTGATGCTCTGATGCATTTTCAAATAGCACTAATAAAAATGTGGAACATAGTGCATTCAATTTACTGTTGATTGTTTTAGACTCCCATTCATTTTTCCTTGTAAAACATTTGGGAATGTCACTTGTTATTGTAAATAAATCACTTAAAATACTGAAAAACTAACAACTTGCCCCCTTCCCCAAGTCAGATACCACCCTGAATTATCGTTCCTTCACTGTCACTGGGTCCATATCCGGGAATTCTGTACCTAACATCACCACACCATTATCACAGCGGTTCAAGGAGAAGGCTCACCACATGTCAAGAACAATTTTTTTTTTAATTGAGTTGGGAGTGAGACATACAAAAACGTATTGGAGTAAATTTTCATCTTCACCATTGGACGGTAGTCTGGAGGAGCGGATCATCGGTCCATTATACAACCCATCCAATTATCATCCCCATGATAATGCAGTCGTTGAAATCAAGAATTATCTTTCTTTAACAGCAACATGTGAAATTAGATGCAAATGACATATTCTGATTACAAGAATCATTACCTCAGACAGCTTCATGTAAACTTTAAGTACATGCATAGAAATTAATAGCTGAAGTCTGATAATTGTGAGATCAAGTCCTTATTTGCAATTAAGATTGACAACTTTTTCAATGCTCTTCTCCCCAAGGTATACCATCTAGTAAGCTTCATACCAATGAAAGTGTTAGCCAACAGATATGCAAAATGTATGAATTAATTAGCTTAACATTACAAATTCATTAAGTTGTAATAATTCTTTTATTGTTATTGTGATCATGTATCTAAAATCCCACACTGGAGATGTAAAGTCCAGATTTTGACACTCTAGATTGACAAACCAAACACATTGATTTTTCAAATGAATTCCAAAGTTACCAGATGCTTAATTACTCCAGTGCATGCTTTATAAACTAAAATCACAGAAGCACTAAATTATATTTTGTTGTATTTTCAGTAATTACCTTGTTCACTACTGAAATGATGTTCACAAATGATATTGCCTCACAGGATATATTACAACTGATGCCAGAGAGTTAGTATGGATAACTGATGTGTCCCAAAGATAAAGCTTATGAGCAGCACCTTACCTTCACTCAGAAAATAATCAAATAATACAATAACAGACTAATTTATCCAACTGTTTGGAGTACTGGAATATGGTGGTCTGCTGCCATTAAAATGCAACTATCACTTATATAATATGGAAAAATATTTTGTAGCCTTATAGCTATCAACTTTATCATAGAGAATCATAGAATGGTTACACAGCACAGGAGGCCATTCAGCCCATTGAGCTTTTTATAAGAACATAAGAAATACGAGCAGGAGTAGGCCACTTGATCCCTCGAGCCTGCTCCGCCATTCAATCAGATCATGGCTGATCTTCGACCTCAACTCCACTTTTCCTGCCCGATTCCCATATCCCTTGATTCCCCTAGAGCCCAGAAATCTGTCTATCTCAGCCTTGAATATATTCAACGACTCAGCATCCACAGCCCCCTTGGGTAGAGAATTCCAAAGCTTCACAACCCTCTGAGTGAATGTCTATGACTCTATCATAACTTTTGTACTCTATGCCTCTATTTAAAAAGCCCAGCATCCCAGTATGCTTTTTAACTGCTTTCTCAACCTGTCCTGCTACCTTCATAGATTTGTGCACATATACCCCCCGGTCTCTCTGTTCCTGCACCCCCTTTAGAATTGTACCACTTGGTTTATAATCGCATCTTCTCATTTTTCCTGCCAAAATATATCACTTTGCACTTCTCTGTGTTAAATTTCATCTGCCATGTGTCCGCCCATTCCACCAGCCTGTCTATGTCCTCTTGAAGTCTATTACTATCCTCCTCACTGTTTACTACATTGCCAAGTTTTGCATCATCTGCAAATTTTGAAATTATGCCCTGTACACTCAAATCCAAGTCATTAATATATATCAAAAAAGCAGTGGTCCTAGTACCGACCCCTGGGGAACACCACTGTATAGCTTCCTCCAGTCTGAAAAACATCTGTTCACCACTACTCTGTTTCCTGTCACTTAGTCAATTTCGTATTCATGCTGCCACTGCCCCTTTTATTCCATGGGCTTCAATTTTGCTGATAAGCCTATTATGTGGCACTTTATCAAACGCCTTTTGAAAGTCCATATACACGACATCAACCCTCTCTGTTACCTCATCAAAAAACTCAATCAAGTTAGTTAAATACAATTTGCCTTTAACAAATCCATGCTGGCTTCCCTTTATTAATCCGTACTTGTCCAAGTGTCTATTAATTTTGTCCCAGATTATCGTTTCTAAAAGCTTCCCCGCCATCGAGGTTAAACTGATTCGCCTGTAGTTGCCGGGTTTATCCTTACACTCTTTATTTCTCTGGCATACAAAAAAAAGTTAGTAAGTAAAAATGCATTTTTCCACTGATGCTTGGTAGTTTAATTATTTGTATGACACACAAAAGAACCAAAATTGTTTCTTCCAGTCATACTTGTTTGAATGCAAGTCTTGGGTAGGTATTTCAGTTCTACGGCCATGAACTTTTGGGCTTCTTCTGTTGATAGCTGCACATCAATCTGGTGAAAGTTTTACCAGGAATGAAAATCAACTACAAAGAGCAACAAATTGGAACAATGGGAAACAATCAAGAGCTGATTAGCAAAGGACTAATACCCCAGATGTCAGGAGTTCACATGATTGCAAGCTGAGAAACTAAATTCAGTGAATCTGGCAATTTGTCAACTGACACCAGAGGAAAAAGTGACTATGAAAGCTACTAGATTGTTGTAATAAATCCAACTGGCTCAATGTCTTTAGATTATGAAAGGGTTTGATTGGGCAGGCGTACAGAAAATCTTTCCACTTGTGGGGAGTCCAAAACTAGGGGCCATAAATATAAGATAATAACCAATAAATCCAATAGGGAATTCAGGAGGAACTTCTTTACTCAGAGTGGTGAGAATGTGGAACTCATTACCACAAGGAGTAGTTGAGGTGAATAGCATAGATGCATTTAAGGGAAAACTGGATAAACACACAAGGGAGATAGGAATAGGAAATATATCGCCGTTCCTTCATCATCGCTGGGTCAAAATCCTGGAACTCCCTACCTAACAGCACTGTGGGAGAAACTTCACCACACGGACTGCAGCAGTTCAAGGAGGTGGCTCACCACCACCTTCTCAAGGGCAATTAGGGATGGGCAATAAATGCTGGCCTCACCAGCAACACCCAGATCCCATGAACGCCCACATCCACATAGGGTCTTTACTTCCAGCAATGAATAAGACAGTGATAGGGTATTGCTTACCTCTTATCCCTCTCCCTAACTGAACCATTTCCCTGCTTTTTATTCTCACAGGCTGGGAGTTGTTTCTGGTTAAAGGCAATTAAGGTCAACGATTTCTTAATGCTATACCACCTTTTATATAACTTTTTATAGTTGTATCCCTATTTCGGATACAAAGCCCTCAACATCCTATGGCTTTCATATCGTCCTTCTCTCACTCTGCTACATATTCCCCCCACCAGCAAAGAGACAGGGGCTTGAGTGATTTCTATCATAAGGCACGACATTCGAGAGAGGGCATCCACATTCTCATGTGCCAATCTGGCTCTATGCTCAACTGTAAAGACATATGGTTGGAGGGACAAAAAACAACGTGTAACCCGGGCATTCTTTTCCTTATTTGCCTGTATCCACTTAATGATCAACTACCAGCCGGAAGATTCTCCCTAATAAATAGTACGCTAGTGTCTCCACCACCCATTTGATTGCTGAAAACTCTTTCTCGACTATAGCATAGTTGCGTTCTCGAGGTAGCAACTTTCTACTCAGATACATTATGGGATGCTCGGCCCCTTCAATAACCTGGGACAATGCTGCCCCTAGCCCAACATCTGATGCATCCATCTGGAAACATAGAAACATAGAAAATAGGAGCAGGAGTAGGCCATTCGGCCCTTCGAGCCTGCTCCGCCATTCAATATGATCATGGCTGATCCTCTATCTCAATACCATATTCCCGCTCTCTCCCCATACCCCTTGATGCCTTTTGTGTCTAGAAATCTATCCAGCTCCATCTTAAATATATTCAGTGACTTGGCCTCCACAACCTTCTGTGGTAGAGAATTCCACAGGTTCACCACCCTCTGAGTGAAGAAATTTCTCCTCATCTCAGTCCTAAACATCCTATCCCGTATCCTGAGACAGTGACCCCTCGTTCTGGACCCCCCAGCCAGGGGAAACATTCTCTCTGCATCCAGTCTGTCTAGCCCTGTCAGAATTTTATATGTTTCAATGAGATCCCCTCTCATTCTTCTAAACTTGAGTGAATACAGGCTGAGTCGATCCAATCTCTCCTCATTCGACAGTCCTGCCATCCCAGGAATGAGTCTGGTGAACCTTCACTGCACTCCCTCTATGGTAAGTATATCCTTTCTTAGGTAAGGAGGCCAAAACTGCACACAATACTCCAGGTGTGGTCTCACCAAGGCCCTGTATAACTGCAGTAAGACATCCTTGCAATGAAGGCCAATATACCATTTGCCTTCCTAACTGCTTGCTGCACCTGCATGTTTGCTTTCAGTGACTGGTGTACAAGGACACCCAGGTCCCTTTGTACATCAACATTCCCCAATCTATCATCATTTAAATAATACTCTGCCTTTCTGTTTTTCCTTCCGAAGTGGATGACTTCACATTTATCCACATTATATTGCATCTGCCATGTATTTGCCCACTCACTCAACTTGTCTAAATCGCCTTGAAGCCTCTTT
This sequence comes from Heptranchias perlo, assembly GCF_035084215.1. Lineage (NCBI taxonomy): Eukaryota > Metazoa > Chordata > Chondrichthyes > Hexanchiformes > Hexanchidae > Heptranchias > Heptranchias perlo. Next base: position 52,921,683 of record NC_090325.1, on the reverse strand, counting down.
GCATCCTCCTCACAACTCACCATCCCACCTCATTTTGTGTCGTCAGCAAACAGGGAAATATTACATTTGGTTCCCTCATCCAAATCATTGATATATATTGTGAATTGCTGGGGCCCAAGCACTGATCCTTGCGGTACCCCACTAGTCACCGCCTGCCACCCCGAAAAAGACCCATTTATTCCTACTGTTTCCTGTCTGTTATCCAATTTTCAATCCATGCCGGTATATTACTCCCAATCCCATGTGCTTTAATTTTGCACACTAACCTCTTATGTGGGACTTTATCAAAGGCCTTCTGAAAATCCATATAAACCACATCCACTGGTTCTCCCTTATCTATTCTACCAGTTACATCATCAAAAAACTCCAGTAGGTTTGTCAAACATGATTTCCCTTTCATAAATCCATGTTGAGTTTGTCTAATCCCGTTGATGTTTTCTAAATGTCGTGTTATCACATCCTTTATAATAGACGCTAGCATTTTCCCAACTATTGATGTTAGGCTAACCAGTCTGTAGTTCCCTGTTTTCTCTCTCCCTCCTTTTTTAAATAGCGGGGTTACATTTGCCATCCTCCAATCTACAGGAACTGTTCCATAATCTATAGAATTTTGGAAGACAACAACTAATGCATCCACTATTTCCATGGCTACCTCTTTTAGTACTCTGGGATGCAGATTTTTAGGCCCTGGGGATATATCGGCTTTCAGTCCCATTAATTTCTCCAGCACTATTTTTTCACTACTACTAATTTCCTTTAATGCCTCCTTCTCACTAGTCCCTTGGTTCCCTAGCATTTCTGGGAAGTTATTTGTGTCCTCTTCTGTGAAGACAGAACCAAAGTATTTGTTTAATTGCTCTGCCATTTCCCTGTTCCCCATTATAAATTCTCCCGTTTCTGACTGTAAGGGACCTACATTTGTTTTCACTAATCTTTTTCTTTTTACATACTTGTAGAAGCTTTTACAGTCCACTTTTATGTTTTATGAGGATGAACTCCTGGGAGAAATCCGGAACGATCAGTACTGGGTCAGAGCACAAGGCATCCTGGAGGTCCCCAAATGCTGTTTCCACTCCGTCGGACTATATTCGGCTCCCAAGAAATGATTAGATTTGTCAAAGGGGCTGTCCTGGTGGTGAAGTCCAGGATAAATCGTTGATAATATCAGACGAGGCCCAGAAAAGTTCTTACTTTTTGTTTTGTCACGGGTCTAGGCCATTTCCTATTAACCTCTACTTTGTCAAGCTGGCGCTTAACTAGTCCGCCCCCGACTACATACCCCCAAGTAACGTGCCTCCAGCAAACCCAAATGGCTTTTCCCTGGGTTGGCTGTCAACCTGCCTTTCTTAATCTATCCAGCACTGCTTCTAATTTTTGTTGATGCGACTCTAAGTCGCTGCTATAGATTACGATATCATCTAGATACGCAGCGGTGTAATGAGCATGAGGCCTCAAAATCTGATCCATTAGCCGCTGAAAAGTGGCAGGATCCCATGCACCAATTGGCACCACTCGGTACTGCTATCGACCGCCAGGTGTTACAAAGGCAGATTTTTCTTTGGCAGAATCCCTTAACGCTATCTGTCAATACCCTTTCGTAAGGTCCAGAGTGGACAAGAAGTTGGCATTTCCCAGATGTTCAATTAGCTCATCCACCCTAGGCATGGGGTAAGCATCAACTTGGATACATGGTTTAATTTTCTAAAATCATTACAGAATCTCCACGACCCATTGGGTTTTCATACCATGACTATAGGGTTTGATCATTCACTGTGAGATTCTTCTATTACCCCTAGATCTAGCATGGTCCTGACCTGTTGGGAGACCTCCTGTCTCTTCACCTTAGGAATCCGATACGGTTTCACCGAGACTGTTATCCCTAGAGGCATTATGATATCATATTTAATAACATGAGTTTTCCCGAGTCAAGAGGTAAAAAATCCCTATTTCTTTCAACTAATTTTAGCAGTTTTAGTCGCTACTGTACCTAGGTGAACTGCCCCGGTTTCTCGGGTCTTAGTTTCCAAATGAGGCCCCGACTCGAACATAAGAATCTCCTAATCTCTCCATGGTTTTAGCAGATTAATATGCTAGATCTGCTCCTTCTGTCTTCTCCCAGGCTGCCTAACTTTGTAGTTTACTTACCCTACATGTTCTACAATCTCGCATGGGCCCTGCCATTGAGCCATTGGTTTGTTCCCAGGCATGGGAAGCAGAAGCAAAACGCGGTCGCCCTGTCATAACTGCCTGACCCTGGCCTGCTTTGCTTGGGCCTTTTCCAGGTATTCCCTTACTTTGGGTGACTGTCTTCACCCTCTCCCTCATTTTCAGGATGTATTCCACCACATTTCGCAATGGACTATTCTGTTCCTCCCATTCCTCTCTAATAATATCTAGAAGTCCATGAGGTTGTCTCCCTCAGAGAAACTCAAAAGGTGAAAACCCAGTGGAGGCCTGGGGAACTTCACGAATTGCAAACATTAGGCCGGATTTTCCTGTGAAAATAACAGCGAGACTAACAGGGCTCACCGTTATTTCTGTGCATCTGGTGGAGCAACTTCCGGCAACTGCACATGCACAGTTAAATGTGGAAATCCGGAAGTTGCTGTACCAGATGCACGCCTCCTCCAAAAACTCTACGAGAACAGCATCTCGCTGGCTGACTCCCTATTCAAATGAACGGAAGTTCCTGCACTCACCTGATGGATACGAACTAAGGTACGTCAAGTCATTTCAAGTCTAAGCACACCTTTAACGGTGTGGTAAGTCTTAATGACTGCCAAACAAGCTTTCTGGCACTGAAAATTAACTTTTACAAGTGTGGAGACTCATTCCTTCAGATTTTAATTGTTGTTGGACATTTAAAAAAAAGTAATTTTTAAAAATTTTTTTACTTTTTCTTTGACTCTTTTATTTCCGTCTCTTAATTCAATATTTCTTACCCTCTCTTTATTTCATTTTCTGTACTTGATTTGACATTGAATTCACTATTCTAACACTTCCTGGTTCAGACTCTACACTGCTTCAATCTGATTGGTTAAGGGGATACACAGCTGCTTGATCCATTCACACAGGTCCCAGATGCCCGGAAGAGGGTGTCGTGCTGGATTGAGAGCTCCATGAGAGGAATTTGTCGTGCAAAAGCCCATGCAAAGTATACGGGCAAGTGCAAGACTAACCAACTGTGGGCGCTGTTCATTCTCTGCTCATTCGCTGCTCACAGGAAAATCCAGTCCAGTATGTGTGGTAACAAGGCATCACAGTTCTGTCTACTACTTTAACATACTTTTCAATGTTTTTTTGAAACACTCTACCAACCCATTGGTCTGGGGATGATATACCGAGGTTCGTAGAGCCTTAATCTTTAACAATGTGCATAGGTCTCCCATTAGTTTAGATACAAACGGAGTCCCGGATCTGTCAGAATCTCTTTTGGAATTCCTATCTTGGATATAGATCTCGCAACATTCTATGGCTTACATATCGTCCCTCTCTCACTCTGTTACAATTAGGTACATATGAACCACATCAAACTTGTTTAACTATATTGCAAGTTTGTTGATTTGAAATCCAAAATCAACCTACAAAACTTCTTGTTGATATTCAACAAAGCCAAGTTCGATGTAATATCCAGTTCACAAAGCATCGACCATGAGCAATTATTTATTGATTTATTTCAATTTAGAAATTTCTCCAAAGAATTTTATAAAGAACATTTGGGATGAAGTATGTTCTTACCAGCTAGCCAGGTGCCCATGTATGTGACTCGTTGGAGGTTACTGCTGCTACTTCATAGAATCATAGAAAGTTACGGCACAGAAGGAGGCTATTCAGTCCATTGTGTCCGTGCCGGCCGAAAAAGAGCTATCCACTTTAATCCCACTTTCCAGCACTTGGTTCGTAGCCCTGTAGGTCACGGCACTTCAAGTGCATATCCAAGTACTTTTTAAGTGAGTTGAGGGTTTCTGCCTTTACCACCCTTTCAGGCAGTGAGTTCCAGACCCCATCAGCCTCTGGGTGAAAAAAATTCTCCTCAGCTCCCCTCTAATCCTTCTACCCATTACTTTAAATCTATGCCCCCTGATCACTGATCCCTCTGCTAAGGGAAATATGTCCTCCCTATCCACTCTATCTAGTCCCGTCATAATTTTATAGACCTCAATTAAATCTCCCCTCAGCCTCCTTTGTTCCAAAGAAAACATCCCCAGCTTATCCAATCTTTTCTCATAGCTAAAATTCTCCAGCCCTGGCAACATCCTCGTAAATCTCCTCTGTACCCTCTCTAGTGCAATCACATCTTTCCTGCAATGTGGTGAACAGAACTGTACACAGTACTCAAGTTGTGGCCTAACCAATGTTTTATACAGTTCTAGCATAACCTCCCTGTTCTTATATTCTATGCCTCGGCTGATAAAGTATCCCATACGCCTTTTTAACCACCGTACCTACCTGTCCTGCTACCTACAGGAATCTGTGGACATGCACTCCAAGGTCCCTTTGTTCCTCTACACCTCTCAGTATCCTCCCATTTATTGTGTTCTCCCTTGCCTGTTTGCCCTCCCCAAAGGTATTATCTCACACTTCGCTGGACTGAATTCCATTTTGCCACTTTTCTACCCACCTGACCAGTCCATTGATATCTTCCTGCAGTCTACAGCTTTCCTCCTCACTATCAACCACACGGCCAATTTTCATATCATCTACAAACTTCAAAGTGAAGCTTCTAATAAAGAATTGAAATACAGACAAAACCGGCCTGTTTTTACCTCTTGGAATACCACATAACATTAATTGTACTTGGAAAGGCTTGCATGAGACCATTTTTTGGCTCCAAAACCCACACACTTAACTGCGGATTCAGGACTTTTACTGGCTGAAATTGGAATGGGACCTGATGATGCCGGGTCTCCGTCCCATTGAAACTTACAGCAGGAGTTGCTGTGCGGGTGGAGGCGGGTGCTTGTTGCGTCAGCCCCCTTGCGACCTGACATAATAAATGGAGTTGTGCCGAGTGTGGTGGCATCATTGGGCAGAATTCCGGTTAGTCTGGCCTCCTGTGCCCCCAATGTACCGTATGCATGCAAGTAGATTTTAGCAGCGGAAGTGGGGCCCACAAGAGTTTTCCATACTGGACTTATAGCCTGGAACACTTAGGAAAAGACTTTTTGGCACCAGATTAAAGGCCTTCCTGAAAAGAGTCCGATTTGTTCTGTTTATTTCGTTCCTCAGCTGGACCTGCCTGCTTCGCCCCCAAATAGTTGCCCAGCACTGTATTTTTCTTACCACCTTATCTAGTGGCTGGCCCAGCTCTGCTGATACTGGTTTGGGTGCCCGCCAACATTATTCAAATTGACTGACCCTAAGAAATCCAATGGCACTTTGCTCTGGGGTGCAATGGAAATCCCACCCCGTCATTGTTACGGTGGCAGAGCTGGATCACGGGTCTTCAGGGCCTGTATGTTCAAATCCACCCGTGGAGAACACATTTTTTTTTTACTGAGAATGCAAGCACAACGTCAAAAACTGATAAAATAGAGGTTAAAAGTTCACTATGCCACTAGTGTATGCTGGTAGAGCATTGCGCAAATTCATGCACTCCGAACCTATGATTTTATGCCCATTAATTTTAATGGATACAAAATTGCAGGCTGGGAATGTACAATTTTGCAACTTGCATTGCAGGCATACAGCAGGGGAGGTGTTGTGGAATTTTTACCCCATAATTTCTGTTGTCTAACTAGGTGGGACCCAGTTTCTGGCACAAACTGTTCATTTCATCTGCATTATTACTAGACACTTTGAAACGTACAAAAAGTTTAGTTTCTAATCTTTTAGCAGACCTTTATTTGTCTCAGAATTGATGATAAATTAATGATACAGATTCTGCAAAAAAAAAGTAAGAAGAAAAAGTCCCTCATAGACTAGGTATTAGTTCGAAGACAATAAGGAGCAACATGTACAATATATACATTCTGTCTGATTTCTGTAAATGATTTATTTCTGTGAATGGGAACCAGGTTATTTTCCAGGGTGTAAGTTGTTAGCTATCCAATGTTTCCATGATTGGTTTAGTAAATGAGGTATGTTTTCTAAATGGAGTATCACCAGTCTTTATTGCAGTGACGCCCTGTTTTGAAAGAGAGAGAGAAAACAATTACTCTTGCTTAGTTTTAGAACAAATATTTTCAACACAGAAGTTCGTGTTAGGATTTGGTGTCAATGAAAATCCAGGTGTGGATACCATCATTAGCAATGGCTGATCATCAATACTTAAAGAAGATTCATGGATCTGCTCTACATTTAACTTGCTAATTGTCTTAAACTAAGTAATGGTTGCCGGAGGATTATTTGGTAAGAGGTTCCATTTTCAAATCCATTTGATAACTTATGACATGTTGTTAAACACAGACATTAACGCATCATTATAACTGAATGTTGTGATACTAAGTTGCTTTAGGCTCTATTTCTTCAATCTTCCCCCCTCCCCTATGGGGATGATTAAGTCCCATACTCCGAGGTCATGGGATGCTCAGAGAGACCAATGTAGAGAAAGGGGGATTTCTACCACTAGCAGAAAGACCTTTTTTGGGAGGGGGAGGGGGCGGAGGGGAGAAACACAATGCTGCAGGAAAAAAAGTCTTTTGAGGCATTACGTGGAGCAGGAGGTAAGCTGGATAGCCCTAGCGGAAGGTAAAAAATGTTAAAGATTTTCTGCTTGCCCTTCTTTAAAGCATTCATTTGTAATGGGTGCTGATCGACTAGTCTGCTGCTCAGGCACTTCAACTGTAGTACGGGGAACAGGCTTAATAAAACAAAAATCGGAACTGTAACAAGCCTTGTGCACAAATTGTGTTCAGGCTGCCAACAAACTATGCATGAGCCAGCAATATTGGGGAGCATTAGGCGCATTGGTTGTGGAGTAGGCCGCAGGCCTTTCCGCTCAATTGCCTAATTATACGGCGAGTCAGTGACCAATGGACAAAATGGGTATTGTTATCACATTACTAAATCTTACAAGTTACATTAGCACGATGGTCCAAAAGGGGACCTTAGCTTTGGTATACATTAAAAAAGTTAAGCAATCTAAAAAATATATGGACTTGAGATACAGGGGAAAGCAACATTGCCCACTGCATGTGAATTGTGGAAAATAATTTTTAGCTGCAGTTTGTGATCGAGACTATGGGAGTAGTGAGGCTGCAGGCGATAGCAACGCAAGAGTATAGACATGAATAAGGGTAGGAGAGTTTATGTAAAGGGAGAGGATTAGGGAAGACAGGAGGGCAGAGAATTCATAGGTGAAAGGGCAAAGGAGCTGAGATGGAGACTGAAATCACCAAAAATAAGAAAGGAGAAATGAAAGGTGGTGTGGCTAGGTGATAGGAAAGGGAGGAGACAGGGGAGAAGGGACCAAGAAGCGCCAACAGAAAAAAAAAAGGGGAGCAGCGGCCAAAATGTGCCTGCGAATGGACACAGGGGGAATTTGGGTTCCTTAGGCATGGCAGAGATTAGAAAAGACATGTCCCGGTAGTAAATAGAGGACCTACCCTCTTAGTCCAGGTGCCTTGTATCGGATGGAATAAAAATTGTTACACTCGGTACCTTAATCTTACAATAAAATGTAACAGGATCTAATTAAATCAGCCCACATCTCACTGGATTAACAACCTCACCGAACACTAAAGCATTCCACAAGGCAAGGCCCAAAAACGCAACAGAAGTTGTCCTTTTTTAAAAAAAAAGTGTGTCTTCCTCTGCAGGTTCAATGGGTAAAGACACTGATCTTTAGTCTGTCCTGATACCATGAGAGTTTACTGGGTATAATATTCGCACCAGCATAATTTCAAGTCCATAGAAAGTCATTGAAATATTCTTGTCAATCTTCTCTGATCTCTCTCCAAAGCATCAATATCTTTTTCAAGGTAGATGCTAATTTGTCATCAATTCCAAGGACTTTAATAACTTTAAAAGCCTCTAATGTAACTTCATTGGATGCTTTCTGAAAATCCAAGTAAATTATAGGGTAACTTCACTGATCCTGCGCTCTCACTAGAGAGCCAGATGGGAAGGGAATGCAGGACACAGATCGGATTACAACACTACAGTGCTAATTCTCCAACCCACGCTTCTTTTGTGTATGGATCCCTTCTAGCAGTGATAGATCTGTAAATTTATATTGATATCTTTTAGTCAGTAGATAATATTTTAATTATTTCCTCAAAAATTCCAGTGCATGTGTACGTTATGACCTATTGCATCAAAAGCTATGCTGATTAATCCTTCCACTGTCTTTGATCTTTAAATGAACACTGAAAGTAACCTATAAAATGCTTGAGTATTTTCTCCAGTGTTAATAAAAGCCTTTCTATGGTTGTTTTATCTCTTATAGTTATCCTTGACAGATGATGTGATTCCCAATTTTTGTTTTTTTGTAACCACATATTCAAACAATTTGGCTTAGCCTTTAGTTTGGTTTTGACCTCTTCATTCAGCCACTGCAGTCTATGTCTTGCCAATTTTCTTCTTTTTCTCCATGGCATATATTTCTTTCCCACATTCCCGACAGTAGTCTTAACATTTTCTTATTTTTCCTCTGTTTTGTTTTCCAATTCCACTTGTAACCTAGTGTTCTTTAGAACTCTCTTTATAGCTTCAAAGTGTGCTCTTTTAAGGTCTTGCACCTATATATTTTATGTATATATTTTAGGCTGTAGTTTTCATTGGGGAAGATTTCCGTTGCGTGCTATGTGTAACAAATTTGTAAACATGTTCTGCACTGATTCATAATTTTTTTTTACATATAGTGAACAGTGGAAATGTTCCCCCTAGTATGACATGCAACCCAACCATGCAAATAGTATTAGAACCTAGCATTAACATGTTGCTAGTCAGCTCTGGTGGATAGATAAATGCTAAAGTAACATATTATCCATCCCATGTTGTCCACTTTCTGTATGGAATTACTTGAACTTTTACCCCATATTTTTAGTTGTCGCAGATCTTTCCACTTTACCTTTGGGATATGAGAATTCTACCATAATTATATTACTGCAACCTCTTTATTGCCTAAACAGCTAGTTCATTTCAGTTGATGATCAATTGCATTTATCAATTGCTACTTTGTTGCCTTTAATTCAACTAATTTCTAGTCATGTTGCTCCTGCTTTCTACCCTTCTGCTAGTATAACCTTTCAAACGTTGTCATGTCATACCTTAGCAATAATACCACTCCTCTGTCTAGCGTAATAGATTCATCTTTGTAAAACATTCTTAGCTCTATCTTATGTCTCACAGCCATGTTTTCATGATTTTAACGATCTCAATGATCTCAATTTTGTTAGCAGTATATACCTCTGAATCTAATAATTTGTTCCTATGCTTCTTGCATAAATATAAAAGCATGTCAACTAATTTTCAATTCCAGTTTATCCCTATTTTAGGCTATTATTCATGCTTCTTTCTTTAATTGAACAAAATTGCTTGTTAGTCCTCAATAGTCATTTGCTTTCTGATGTACAGTATGTGACTCTAAAACAACAGAAGGACTGTAGTATTCCAATATGTCACTCATCCATAAATCTTCAAAATAGCTGGACTGAGCCAGTTAAACCCAAGATATGATTGTTGAAATAACCTTCTGGGCCTAGCCATTTTTTTCCATTACTGTTCTAACAAGCGTCAAGCAGCTGTCAATGTTGGCCTCCTCCTCCATACCCCCTGCCTCGTAAATCTACAGCTGTCAGTGAGGTTTCTAATTATACACAGTTCCTTTTCAGATGGGAACACATATACTCAACCACACAGGGATTCAGGTTGAAACAGAGAGCCCAGTGTGGGCAGAAATTCCGAATTAACTGATCTCAATACATGAGGCATTCAACCTAGACTTGCATAATCCAATTAAAAAGACTAGTTTTCTCAAGATTGCTTATGGATGGGAAATAGTTTTTAAGCTTGCGTAAGAGTGTCTGCAAATGTGTCCACAGCTGATAAAATCTAGTTATTATCAAGGATACAATTTCAGTTTTTTTTCTTTTTCTTTAATTTATTAGACTATATAAAGGACATTTTCAACATCAAATCTTGCAACTCTGCATTTTCCTTAATTATCAAATGAAAATTATCAATTGAATACTATTTGATCTTATGTTTTCAGTTAAATTTAGATCCAAAAAATGTCCTGCTTTGGTATATTGTATACCTTTGTCTTTAATTCCCTCCGTGTAATATTTTAAGCACACCTCTAAATGCAACTGTATAGATTCTTCTCTGTATTATCATAACATAGCTATTAATATGTTACCCCCCAAAAAAAAAAATAGGCTTACATGTACTTGCTTGACATGGTCAGACCAGATCGTAATAGGTTGTTCAGTTTTGTAATTATGGTTCTGCAAGTAAATGTTCACACATAAATACAGAAAAAAACAGGTAAAGACAATACATGGTAACATAAACTGATTTCTAAGATCCTATATATCATATTTAGTTTAAAATAGTGATCATTTGGGGGAAAAAATTGAATAAACTTTTGTTCATTTGCCTTTAAGTGAACTTTACATAATTTTAAGAAAACATAGACACACGTGAAACAGTAAGTTATTATTGCAAAAAATTACTTATAATGAAAAAGAAAGCAGAATATGCTGAAAAAATGCAGCAATCCCCATTATGCTGAAGAGCTGTATCAAAAACATTAAGTTATTTTTTCTTTCAGAAGCTGGTCAAACTGCTGTGACTTCCAGTATTTTATGATCAGATTTCCAACACTTGTAGTTTTATTTTTGTTTTCTCTTGACATATAATAGCTTGTGTATAATAGAAGTGAATATATCAGTACTGTGCCAGCTAAGGTCCTCATCCACAAAACAGCCCCTGAGATATTAGGATGCAATTTTCTGCATTTTGTCCATATGTTACTTTGCAAACATTCTTGTTTGTTTTACAATCCAGCCATTTGTGGGAAACTACATTTTAGTGGATCAGCAAAAGCTTTGAATAGGGGCTGGAGTCAGGAGCAGATTGGGAACTTGGTAATCATTTGCTTCTATCCAGTTTTCACATAAATTAATTCAGCAGTAATTCATAGAAACGCCTGGTCATCTTCAGCAACCAAGAACAAGAAAATGCTTGATTGAAGTTATATACAATAGTTAATAACAGCTACAATCACATAGGAATCAATAATAAGTTTTCCAGTTCTGTATATAAAGTTACAACTTCTTTTATAACTATCCCCATTTAGGCAAATGCCTGGGAATGGTCAGGACATGTTTTGTATATAATAAATGAAATACATGAGTAAACCTTCATATGATTTTTCCACTGCTTGTTCAATAAGGAGTCAGAGTATAATATAGTTTAAAGGTATGACAGATAAACTGTAGTTCTCACAGGAATCATGAAGTGTAAATGGGCTTCAAAAAATTAAGTCAAATTTCTATAAATATTTTTGTTCCCATGCATTTTCCATTCTAAACAAATTATACAGAATTTGCTGCAAGATATTTCTTATTGTTTATAATTTGTTAAAGTTTCATTGAGTTTTTTTTCTCTCCTGATTACTCTTTTAGAAATGTTACTTGATATCCAGCTTCAACAACCCTCCCCCACATTACACACATGCATTTCAAATAGTGCTGTGCCAAATGGCTAGACTGTTCTGTCTTTTCCATGTTTGGATGACTGGACTTTCTTCAGTTTATTTGTACCTGGTATTGAGGCATGAAGCTAAATAATCAGTGTCTTATGCTCAGATGCTTACCATAGTAGGAGGAGATGGAACAGATTTAAAGCCTTCCATTCTGAAGTCACGTCCTGTTACGGACAGTGATTCCATCGGTGCAATTGCAAAGATAGCATTGTGTTCATCAAATACTTCCTTGCTGAAACATGAACAAAGAGGTACAAGAAAAGGGTGTTAGCATAGAGTTCACTTAGCATTGCATCAACCATTGAGTTTGTTGCATGTCTACCACCACCATTGCATGGAAAAGCACAAAGAATTGAAGCGGGGAAGCAAGAGGCCTCCAAAATTCTCATATGCCACATAAGGTTTACACATGACAACAGACGCCAGATAAAACAAAACAGCTGGGTTGGGATCTGTCTGTAAAAGTCAAGTTCCATAATAAGCTGAGGAAATGTAATTCAATTAAACTATCGAAAGTGTAAACAATTTTACAACACCAAGTTATAGTCCAGCAATTTTATTTTAAATTCACAAGCTTTCGGAGGCTTCCTCCTTCCTCAGGTGAACATTGTTGGAAATGAAATCCTCGAAATGAAATCGCATTTATAAATCACAGAACAATGCTTGGTGATTACAGACAGTTTTTTCAACTGCCCGTTGCCAAGGCAATCAGTGTGCAGATAGACAGGTGTTACCTGCAAGGTCTCCGAATATACAAATCACCAAAAAAAAAAGAGAGATGGAGATGTTGAAACATAGAAAAGACAGCAACTGACCCGTTATATTAAAAACAGATAACATTTGTTCGCTGGTGGGGTAACGTGTAGCGTGACATGAACCCAAGATCCCGGTTGAGGCCGTCCTCATGGGTGCGGAACTTGACTATCAATTTCTGCTCGACGATTTTGCGTTGTCGTGTGTCTCGAAGGCCGCCTTGGAGTACGCTTACCCGAAGGTCGGTGGCTGAATGTCCTTGACTGCTGAAGTGTTCCCCGACTGGGAGGGAACCCTCCTGTTTGGTGATTGTTGCGCGGTGTCCGTTCATCCGTTGTCGCAGCGTCTGCATGGTCTCGCCAATGTACCATGCTCTGGGGCATCCTTTCCTGCAACGTATGAGGTAGACAACGTTGGCTGAGTCACAGGAGTATGAACCATGCACCTGGTGGGTGGTGTCCTCTCGTGTGATGGTGGTATCTGTGTCGATGATCTGGCATGTCTTGCAGAGGTTACCGTGGCAGGGTTGTGTGGTGTCGTGGACGCTGTTCTCTTGAAAGCTAGGTAATTTGCTGCGAACGATGGTCTGTTTGAGGTTGGGTGGCTGTTTAAAGGCGAGTAGTGGAGGTGTGGGGATGGCCATAGCGAGGTGATCGTCGTCATTGATGACATGTTGAAGGCTGCGGAGAACATGGCGTAGTTTCTCCGCTCCGGGGAAGTACTGGACGACAAAGGGTACTCTGTTGGTTGCGTCCCGTGTTAGTCTCCTGAGGAGGTCTATGCGATTTTTTGCTGTGGCCCATCGGAACTGTCGATCGATGAGTCGAGCGTCATATCCCGTTCTTACTAGGGCGTCTTTCAGCGTCTGTAGGTGTCCATCGTGTTCCTCCTCGTCTGAGCAGACCCTGTGTATTCGCAGGGCCTGTCCATAGGGGATGGCCTCTTTGACGTGGTTAGGGTGGAAGCTGGAAAAGTGGAGCATCGTGAGGTTGTCCGTGGGCTTGCGTGACAACCTCACGAGGATTTCATTTCCAACAACGTTCACCTGAGGAAGGAGGAAGCCTCCGAAAGCTTGTGAATTTAAAATAAAATTGCTGGACTATAACTTGGTGTTGTAAAATTGTTTACAATTGTCAACCCCAGTCCATCACCGGCATCTCCACATCATATCTAAAGTGTGGCACACCAGTTATTTGTGTCAGAGGAAGCAATACACCAAAAGGAGTTTAACAAAAGCGGATGTGCATTATGGTTAATATTTCCAAGCTAGCTTTTTGAAAGCAACTTTACTCACCTACAGAATATGGTGTAACAGTAATAAAACCCAAACTAAACTTCCACTATTATTTCAACCAACACAAAGAAGTCTTTTAAGTTTCAATTTTCCGGCTAATTTCAGAAATCTGTAATGAGCAGCCAGTCATATGCTGGGTACTTGGTTGGATTTAGAAATGAGGCCAACAGTGAGTAAGTTACTACAATAAAATGTAAACAACATTTTGAATGAAACCCGATCAGGATAAAACAAATCGCTAGAATTCAAGACGGTGATGGTTTCCATTTTTAATAGTTTTCAATAATGATCTAAAAATTATTTCCAGAAAAGGAATGCTGATACTTTAACACTAAAGAAAAAGAAGAAAGAACAGAAAAGACTCATTTCATGTTTCACAGTTGAAAGGAGCAGTGTGCCAGCCAGTCAGTGGATCAGTCAACTTGGAGTGAATCACAGATTCACACCTGGTTAGAAAAGCTGCATTTGTTCATAATTTGATAAATCCTTATTTTCTAAAATGTTCCAAGTGCCATGGTAAAGAAAAAAGATCAAAGCAACACACTTTTGTGTGTGTGATATCTGTGTTAAAGACTGCAGCTATAAAACTAGATTCTACCCTTTTCTGGTTGTTGGGGAGGATTGATAAGGTCAGTTGGGGTGGGGCCAAACTGCCTGGTGCTTTCCTTTGTCTATGGAGATAGGAACATAGGAACAGGAGTAGGCCATTCAGCCCCTCGTGCCTGCTCCGCCATTTGATAAGATCATGGCTGATCTGTGATCTAACTCCATATACCTGCCTTTGGCCCATATCCCTTAATACCTTTGGTTGCCAAAAAGCTATCTATCTCAGATTTAAATTCAGCAATTGAGCTAGTATCAATTGCCGTTTGCGGAAGAGAGTTCCAAACTTCTACCACCCTTTGTATGTAGAAATGTTTTCTAATCTCGCTCCTGAAAGGTCTGGCTCTAATTTTTAGACTGTGCCCCCTACTCCTAAAATCCCCAACCAGCGGAAATAGTTTCTCTCTATCCACCCTATCTGTTCCCCTTAATATCTATAAACTTCGATCAGATCACCCCTTAACCTTCGAAACTCTAGAGAATACAACCCCAATTTGTGTAATCTCGCCTCGTAACTTAACCCTTGAAGTCCGGATATCATTCTAGTAAACCTACGCTGCACTCCCTCCAAGGCCAATATGTCCTTCCGAAGGTGTGGTGCCCAGAACTGCTCACAGTACTCCAGGTGCGGTCTAACCAGGGTTTTGTATAGCTGCAGCATAACTTCTGCCCCCTTGTACTCCAGTCCTCGAGATATAAAGGCCAACATTCCATTTGCCTTCTAGATTATTTTCTGCACCTGTTCATGACACTTCAATGATCTATGTACCTGAACCCCTAAGTCCCTTTGGACATCCACTGTTTTTAACTTTTTACCATTTAGAAAGTACCCTGTTCTATCCTTTTTTGATCCAAAGTGGATGACCTCACATTTGTCTACATTGAATTCCATTTGCCACAATTTTGCCCATTCACCTAATCTATCAATATCGCTCTGTAATTTTATGTTTTCATCTACACTGCTTACAATGCCACCAATCTTTGTGTCATCGGCAAACTTAGATATGAGACTTTCTATGCCTTCATCTAAGTCGTTAATAAATATTGTGAATAATTGAGGCCCCAAGACAGATCCCTGCGGGACTCCACTAGTCACATCCTGCCAATGTGAGTACCTTCCCATTATCCCTACTCTCTGTCGCCTTTCGCTCAGCCAACTTCCTAACCAAGTCCGTACTTTTCCCTGGATTCCATGGGCTTCTATCTTAGCTAACAGTCTCTTATGTCGGATCTTATCAAATGCCTTCTGGAAGTCCATATAAATAAAATCCATTGACATTCCCCTGTCCACTACTTTAGTCACCTCTTCAAAAAATTCAATCAGGTTTGTCAGGCACGACCTACCTTTCACAAATCCATGCTGGCTCTCTCTGATTAACTGAAAATTCTCGAGGTGTTCAGTCACCCTATCCTTAATTATAGACTCCAGCATTTTCCCCACAACAGATGTTAGGCTAACTGGTCTATAATTCCCCAGTTTCCCTCTCTCTCCTTTCTTAAAAAGCGGAGTGATATGTGCAATTTTCCAATCTAGAGGGACAGTTCCTGAATCTAGAGAACTTTGAAGATTATAGTTAGGGCATCCGCAATGTGCTCACCTACTTCCTTTAAAACCCTGGGATGGAAACCATCTGGTCCTGGGGATTTGTCACTCTTTAGTGCTATTATTTTCTTCATTACTGTTGCTTTACTTATGTTAATTTTATCGAGTCCCTGTCCCCGATTCAATATAAGTTTTCTTGGGATTTCCGGCATGCTATCCTCTTTTTCGACTGTAAATACTGATCTAGTAGAACATTTGGTCAGAGTACCATATATCTCAAAGTTATTGTGCCCACATGTTTACTATAGGGTTTGAGTATGTTGTGCCACAATAGCAGAATGAATCTCCTTGTTGCAAGTGGTGGGAACCTTGTTAGCCCACAAGAAGCTGGAGGTCAAGAAAACACAGTTGAGTCTAGAAGAGTCTGAGGGCCTCAGAGGGTGGTTTTGGGTGGTCAGACCACGATGCATGTCGTATTGTTCCTCTGTGGCAGCAACCCCTCCAGCAAACATTAATCAGGGATGGCCAGAATTTGTAGTAAATTTGATGTATGATTTAAGTAATTGAATCTGGAAATGTTCAAATTGATTTAACAAGAACCTAAAGCACAGAACACCTGTGATTGAGTTTGTTGTGGATCTTAATATACACTTGTGAAAAGAAGGAGACTCTTTAACACATAGCTCACGCAGACGGCAACTGCAGCTTTCAAGAAATTCAGAAATATCATTGTTTATGTGACATTCTTTTGTCTGCTGTTTTAACAGAGGTGTTAAACCATTCATTTTAAATGGATTACCAGCTGGATTAATGGATTAAAACAATGGACAAAGAAATGTCATACATTAAGTGGCTGGAATCTAATATTGTAAACAATAATGTATGGGCTATGGTTATTAATGAATGCCTACAAATTAAATCTTTGATTTAAAAGGAGAATTCATTCACAGTAAAAAATATTTATGTATATAACTAATCCATAAAATGCCCTTCACAGACTAAAATTAAGCTAAATGTTTCATTATCTTGGTCATATTTCTAACAGTGTATTTGAGTGGGTGAGGTTTTTTTCATAAGACAATATTTTTTTTAAATTGTATATTTAGAAAAAAAATCTCAGAGGCATAAATATATATAAAAGTATATTACTGTTGAAGGAGAAGTAAAAAAACTAGTTTTTTTTGGGGAGAGGGTGGTTCCCAGTCTATGAAAAGACACATGTTCCCTTTCTTCGTAACCTATTTAGCTTCAGTTTAGAGTGTACTCCTGGTAATTCAGTCATTTTTAGCATTAAAAATTTGAATTATTCAATAATTTAAATTAAGCAATGTAAATAACACAGCAAAGTGGGCATTCGGTGCTCAAAAAGTTTGAATTATTAGATAATTCAAATTAAGATGAGTAGTATCGATCCAGATGCATCTGCGACAGGTAGATTGGTGAGGACGAGGTCAAGTAGGTTTTTCCCTTGTGTTGGTTCTCTCACCACCTGTTGCAGGCCCAGTCTGGCAGCTATATCCATCAAGGCTCAGCCAGCTCGGTCAGTAGTGGTGCTACCGAGCCACTCTTGGTGATGGACATTGAAATCCCCCACCCTGTGTACATTCTGTGCCCTTGCTACCCTCAGTGCTTCCTCCAAGTGATGCTCAACATGGAGGAGGACTGATTCATCAGCTGACGGAAGGCGGTAGGTGGTAATCAGCAGGAGTTTTCCTTGCCCATATTTAACCTGATGCCATGAGATTTCATGGGGTCCGAAGTCAATGTTGAGGACTCCCAGAGCCACTCCCCCTGACTGTATATCACTGTACCACCACCTCTGGTCGGTCTGTCCTGCCGGTGGGACAGGACATACCCAGGGATGGTGATGGAAGAGTCTGGGACATTGGCTGAAAGGTATGATTCTGTGAGTATGGCTATGTCAGGCTGTTGCTTGACTAGTCTGTGGGACAGCTCTTGCAATTTTGGCACAAGTCCCCAGATGTTAGTGAGAAGGATTTTGCAGGGTCGTCTGGGCTTGGTTTGCCTTTGCCTTTATCGTGTCCGGTGCCTAGTGGTCCGATGCCGGGTGGTCTGTCCGGTTTTATTCTTATTATGACTTTTTGTAGTGGGATTGTACAACTGAGTGGCTCGCAAGGCCATTTCAGAGGGCAGTTAAGAATCAACCACATTGCTGTCGGGTAAGGACAGCAGGTTTCCTTCCCTAAAGGAGACTGGTGAACCAGATGGGTTTTTATGACAATCTGGTAGTTTTATAGTCATCATTACTGATACTAGCTTTTTTTAAATTCCAGATTTTTAAAAAAAATTAATTAACTGAATTTAAATTCCCCAGCTGCCATGGCAGGATTTGAACTCATGACTACAGATTATTAGTCCAGGCCTCTGAACTACTAGTCCAGTAACATAACCGTTATGCTACCCTACACTAAATCTGTCCATAACAGTCTTGGTAGGAGTGACCACCGCACAGTCCTTGTGGAGACAAAGTTCTATCTTCACACTGAGGATACCGTCCACCATGTTGTGTGGCACTACCACTGTGCTAAATGGGATAGATTCAGAACAGATCTAGCAGCTCAAAACTGGACATCCATGAGGCGCTGTGGACCATCAGCAGCAGCAGAATTGTATTCCACCTACAATCTGTAACCTCATGGCCTGGCATATCCCTCACTCTACCATTACCAACAAGCCAGGGGATCAACTCTGGTTCAATGAGGAGTGTAAAAGAGCATGCCAGGAGCTGCACCAGGCGTACCTAAAAATGAGGTGCCAACCTGCTGAAGCTACAACATACAACTACATGCATGCTTAACAGTGGAAGCAACATGCTATAGACAGAGCTAAGCAATCCTACAACCAACGGATCAGATCAAAGCTCTGCAGACCTGCCACATCCAGTCATGAATGGTAGTGGACAATTAAACAACTAACCGAAGGAGGAAGCTCCATGAACATCCCCATCCTCAAGGATGGCGGAGCTTAGCACGTGAGTGCAGAAAACAAGGCTGAAGCGTTTTCAACCATCTTCAGCCAGAAGTGTCAAGTGGATGATCCATGTCGGCCTCCTCCCGAGATCCCCACCATCACAGAAGCCAGTCTTCAGCCAATTTGATTCATTCCACGTGATATCAAGAAATTGCTGAGTGCACTGGATACAGCAAAGGCTATGGGCCTCGACAACATCCTGGCTGTAGTGCTGAGGACTTGTGCTCCAGAACTAGCCATGTCTCTAGCAAAGCTGTTCTAGTACAGCTACAGCACTGGCATCTGCCCGACAATGTGGAAAATTGCCCAGGTATGTCCTGTCCACAAAAAGCAGGACAAATCCAATCCGGCCAATTACTACCCGATCAGTTTACTCTCAATCATCAGCAAAGTGATGGAAGGTGTCGTCGACAGTGCTATGAAGCAGCACTTACTCACCAATAAACTGCTCACCAATGCTCAGTTTGGGTTCTGCCAGGATCACTTGGCTTCAGACCTCATTACAGCCTTGGTCCAAACATGGACAAAAGAGCTGAATTCCAGAGGTGAGGTCAGAGTGACTGCCCTTGACATCAAGGCAGCATTTGACCAAGTGTGGCACCAAGGAGCCCTAGTAAAATTGAAGTCAATTGAAATCAGGGGGAAAACTCTCCAGTGACTGAAGTCATACCTAGCACAAAGGAAGATGGTAGTGGTTGTTGAAGGCCAATTACCTGTCCAAGGCTGAAGCGTTGTCCAAAGGGACTTAGGGGTTCAGGTACACAGATCACTGAAATGTCTTGAGCAGCTGCAGAAAATAATCAATAAGGCAAATGGAATGCTAGCCTTTATATCTAGATGACTGGAGTACAAGGGGGCAGAAGTTATGCTGCAGCTATACAAAACCCTAGTTAGACCGCACCTGGAGTACTGTGAGCAGTTCTGGGCACCGCACCTTCAGAAGGACATATTGGCCTTGGAGGGAGTGCAGCGTAGGTTTACTAGAATGATACCCGGACTTCAAGGGTTAAGTTACAAGGAGAGATTACACAAATTGGGGTTGTATTCTCTCGAGTTTCGAAGGTTAAGGGGTGATCTGATCGAAGTTTATAAGATATTAAGGGGAACAGATAGGGTGGATAGAGAGGAACTATTTCTGTTGGTTGGGGATTTTAGGAGTAGGAGGCACACTCTAAAAAGTAGAGCCAGACCTTTCAGGAGTGAGATTAGAAAACATTTCTACACACAAAGGGTTGTAGAAGTTTGGAACTCCCTTCCGCAAACGGCAATTGATACTAGCTCAATTGCTAAATTTAAATCTGAGATAGATAGCTTTTTGGCAACCAAAGGTATTAAGGGATATGAGCCAAAGGCAGGTGTATGGAGTTAGATCACAGATCAGCCATCATCTTATCAAATGGCGGAGCAGGCATGAGGGGCTGAATGGCCTACTCCTGTTCCTACGTTCCTATCTCAGCCCCAGGACATCGCTACAGGAGTTCCACAGGGCAGTGTCCTAAGCCCAACCACCTTCAGTTGCTTCATCAATGACCTTCCCTCCATCATAAGGTCAGAAGTGGGGATGTTTGCTGATGATTGCACAGTGTTCAGTTGCATTCGCACCGCTCAGATAATGAAGCAGTCTGTGCCTACATGCAGCAAGGCCTGGACAACATCCAGGCCTGGGCTGATAAATGGCAAATAACATTTGCGCCAGACAATGACCATCTCCAACAAGAGAGAGTCTAACCATCTCCCCTTGACATTCAACGGCATTACCATCGCCAAATACTCCACCATCAACATCCCGGGGATCACGATTGACCAGAAACTAAACTGGACCAGCCATATAAATACTGTGGCTACAAGAGGTCAGAGACTGGGTGGTCTGTGGTGAATGACTCACCTCCTGACTCCCCAAAGCCTTTCCACCATCTACAAGGCACAAGTCAGGAATGTGATGGAATACTCTCCACTTGCCTGGATGAGTGCAGCTCCAACATCACTCAAGAAGCTCGACACCATCCAGGACAAAGCAGTTCACTTGATTGGCACCCCATCCACCACCCTAAACATTCACTCCCTTCACCACCGCGCACCATGGCTGCAGTGTGTACCATCTACGAGATGCACTGCCGCAACTCGCCAAGGCTTCTTTGACAGTACCTCCAAAATCCGCGCCTTCTGCCACCTTGAAGGACAAGGGCAGCAGGTGCATGGGAACACCTCTACCTGCACGTTTCCCTCTAAGTCACACATCATCCTGACTTAGAAATATATCGCTGTTCCTTCATCGTTGGTAGGTCAAATTCCTGGAACTCCCTACCTAACAGTACTGTAGAAGAACCTTCACCACATGGGGTGCAGCAATTGAAGAAGGCAGCTCACTACCACCTTCTCAAGGGCAATTAGGGATGGGCAATAAATGCTGACCTCGTCAGCGATGCCAACATCCCATGAATGAATAAAAAAAAGTAAAAAATTAACTCTCTTCTGTGTTTTAACTGGAATACTTACTTCTAGTTGCTTTAAAGCACTGAACTGACTGCACAAGTTTAAAGAGAAGGCAATATATTACCATCCTATACATTTGGGAAAAAAAGCGGTTTTATCTACATACAGGACTTATGGGTGAATTGGAATTTTCTCAGTTTTCATTCTCCACAGCTTGATTACCAAAATTCTTCATTACTTACACCAGGTTAAAAAAAAAGCTGGAAATAAAAAGTTGGTATCAGTTAAAGTGACTATGAAGCTGGATCCTCATAAAATCCAAATGATTCACTAATGTTCTTTATGGAAGGAAACCTACTGACTTTACCCAGTCTGGCCTATAAGTGACTCCAGCCCCATGCCAATGTGGTTGACTCTTAACTACCCTCTGGTGGCCTAGCAAGCCACTCAGTTGTATCAAACTGCTACAAGGAATACCATGTGGATTGCAGTGGTTAAAGAATCAATAGAATCATAGAATCATAGAAGGTTACAGCACGGAAGGAGGCCATTCGGCCCATCGAGCAATCCAGCTAGTCCCAATGCCCTGCCTTATCCCCATAGACCTGCACATTTTTTCTTTTCAAGTACTTATCCAGTTCCCTGTTGAAGGACATGATTGAATCTGCCTCTACCACTCCCTCGGGCAGTGCATTTCAGATCCTAACCACTCACTGTGTAAAAAAGTTTTTCCTCATATCACTTTTGGTTCTTTTGCCAGTCACCTTAAACCTATGTCCTCTGGTTCTTGACCCTTCCGCCAGAGGGAACAGTTTCTCTCTATCTACTCTGTCTAGACCCTTCATAATTTTGAATACCTCTATCAAATCTCCTTGCAAACGTCTCTGTTCCAAGGAGAACAACCCCAGCTTGTCCAGTCTATCCACGTAACTAAAGTCCCTCATCCTTGGAATCATTCTAGTAAATCTCTTCTGCACCCTCTCTAGGATCTTCACATCCTTCCTAAAGTGTGGTGCCCAGAACTGGACACAATATGAGCACAAGAAGATGCCCACCATCACCTTCTCAAGGTAACTAGGGATGGTCAATAAATGCTGGCCTTGCCAGCGACACCCCCATTCCGAGAATGAATAAAAAAAAGTTAAGTTTCTCAAAATTACAAATGTTTATTGATTAACCTTTCTTGTAATGACCATAACCAGAATTGCAAAGGCTAAAATTGTCCATTTAAAAACCAAGTAGACCTGCCATTTTGTTAGCATGTAAAAAGCAATGATAAAGAAAGTTATTAACCTCTTTTTGCACAAAGAGGGAAATGAAGCCCCTTGTAAGACAATCTTGAATCTGGTAAAGATATTAGCAATTTAAGGACGGGAAAGAATCAACATGAAATTTGACAGAAATTTTGGGGTGCAATATAGCTAGAAAGAGAAGCTATTTTTGCTCAGCATAAGGAACAAAATCGATTTTAATATGTCACATAAATCAAATTCTTCCCTCCGCAGCTGCTCCCCACATCCACCACTGTAATTACCATATCTTGTGATTCAGGTACTTTTCAATAAGTTGTTTCTTTATTCCTGTACAAAAAACAAAAGGAGATTACACATCTAGCTCAACCATATATACATGCCAGGTTAATTTTAGCACCATTTATACATTACCACTGTTATTAACTGTGTATGATAGAATATTTATTGCAGTCTAATTAATCGTTTAAGAATATCAAAAAAGTTGACAAAATTGATCCATATAAATTATTCACTGTAGTCAAGGGTTGAAATAGAAGGACCAAATATCATGAAAGTTAAAAACGATGAAGTCAGGTGGGACTTTTTGTCATACTTAACTTGTGGAATAAGTTAGTAGGAGAGGCCAGTAAAAATGCCTTCAAGAGGCAATTAGATTAGCTTCTAAAGACAGGATTGAAGGATATGGTAAGAAGGTAGAGACTGAGAGTGAAAACTATGAAAAAGGAATAGGTCAGTTAAGCTTCATGATCTTTTCCTATTACTTAAATTCTTATGTTGCATTGTTTATTGGCTACTGGACAGCAACATTAGCCGGTGGTAGCTATAAAAATTAATTTCACATGTGTGCAAATGAGACTATGCAGCACTCAAAATTAATCAACTTTTTCCCCCACCACACACATTATTGCTTCTCCCTTCTATTCAGTAACCCACAAATATACACTACATACACATGTATTTGCACATTCATGATTGCAATGCACTGCAATGTCTCACAAACAATTTCTACACTTATTGAATGTTGTAGTGATTGGCTGCCCATATTTTGCATTAAAAGTCCCAGAGGTAGCGAAAATGCCAGTTTCTGAGCATATTTGAGCATTTTTATAAATTGCTTGCCACAACATGTCACTTTCTATAGTTACAATATAAAGACATAAAAGGGTAAACTTTACAAATGTATATTCCTCACGTGAAGACTCACCCACTCGGAGCTTGCTTTGTGTAATTAATTTTAATTATAATTAATTTAATGGCATGCATTCATAAAATGTACTCTGGATTGTACACTTTACAAAAGAACACTTAAACCAATTTATTATTCATCAATAAATACAAAGCTTGTAGCATTCAAAATTATGCTTCCAACTGTGTAGTGAGATGCTATATTTCAATTGAAAACTTTTAATTCCAAACACATAAAATGGATCTCATCATGGCATGGGCATGATGAGATCCATTTTATGTGTTATATTCTTTGTTAGTGAATTTTTCTGCTTATCTGCAAAGGGTGGGAGGGTTGCACAAGAGGCCAGTGTCGGAGAAGAGTTCTGGGAGGGCGATAGGGCTGAAGCAGGTTAGAGAAATAAGGCGGGGGGGCAAAGCCTGTTCCTCCCATTACAGTGGCCGTCGCCATTTTTCTGGGGAACAGGTGGCCGCAAGCGCACAGCTAATTTAGGTATTTAAATCGGGGTCCTATGACGTCAATAAAACTGACCTTGGAATGTCACTAACATGTTCCAGCAGAGATCACAAAAAACAATTAGGATTCCTGACCAATTTTTTCCTCTTCCTTTGGCCAGGACTGCTGAAGCCAAATTGCAACAGCCCCACAACTTCATTGGCTACAATTGGATAACTCAGCACAAGCTAGGAATTGAACCTAAGCCCTTCTCAGCTACCTTTATAAAGTGTAGAGGACAGAAACCAAATGGCTATCTTTGAAAGAATGGATTTCTTTTTTTTTATTCGATTTACTAAGATGTAAAAAATATTCAGTAGCTTAAATTTAAATGAATGCTCAGCCCATAACACAGTAACCCAGCCAAGTTTTGTAGGTAACAACTATCTACGTAAGTTAGAAAAGAAATGTATGCAGTGAGAATGAGTGTTATGAAAACCTATTTCTTTTTCCAACTGATGGTTACCTTTTTGCCGTTCTCTAATTCCCTTGGGAGGGTATGATTCTTGATATGTGGTTATGTCAGATATTTTTGACAAGTAATCAGTGGTGAGAAGACCTTTATGTCCATTCTTGAATGCTATAGCATGCGACATGGTTTTTTCTTCATGTTGATCTAAAGGAGCTACAATTCGCTAGAATAAGAATTGAAGAAAAAGTCAAAGGATATTAAATTGCACCACCTGCCATTACTCACGGTGTTCAGATTTTTTAAGTTAAACCACAAGAGTATTAGTCAAAATCTTTATACAGTTTGTTAATGGTCAGCATTTGTCACTTAGAACAAGCTAAATTTGAGATTACAAAATAAAACCTACAATGCAAAACATTTCTGATGCCTACACAGTTTGTGACAGAATCAAGATTTTAAAAAAATCTCATTCCTCCTCATGTTTCTAGTGAACATTCTTCGTAGACCCAGATAGTAAGTGTTACTAGACCAATTGATTGTAGAAAGCAACACAGAGAGCCCAATCCGATCCTCACCTGACATCCACATACACTCACTTTTCAGAAAGAGTCACTAGATCACGATCAGATGTGGGATGCCTTGTTGACCTTCTTACTCCTTTTCTAGCACATGGCACCAAGACCAATTTCAGTATTCTAGATGGCCTGCCAACTTTCAACTAACTCAGCACAGACTGAAATCATTAACTCACCACAGACCAGGGAACCTTCTCATCCTTCCTCCTCTCCTGAAGTACTTTACAAGTATAACAGTAAAAAGGCAATTTTTAAGTGAGGTGCGACTCCTGAGAGTTGATGGTTGTAAATTTGTAAATGATGATCAATAAAGTATTTAATAAATACTTTGCATCAGTCTTTACTAAAGAGAAGGATATTTATAGAGTTTCCCATTGAATTGATGGATAATTCTCAGTTGTTGTGGGTGCATTGATGGGAGAAGAGCCCAATCATGGGCGCATATATACAGCTGCACATATCACAGTGAAAGCCAGGATAGATGTGTTGCTGTGCGTGACAGGTGATTGACAGCCAGATCTCGCAACCTTGCAGCCGCAAATTCATTCAATCCGACCCGGCGGACATGCTGACATTGCAGTCAGTCGGTGGGCTGTGTCTTCCATGGCGTTGGGGTGAATATTGCAAGATCTTGAGGTGACTTTCAGTGTGTCTTTATAGTGTTTCATCTGCCCACCTCGGATGCGATATTCAGGCTGCAGCTTACCGTAGCAGATGACTTTGGGAATTCTATGAACAGACATGCAAATTACATGCCCAGACCAATGCAACTGGACCTTTTAGATCATGGCCTCAATTCCAGTTGTATTGCAGCACTTGAGGAAATCACTGTTAGGAACCCTGTCCTGCCACTTGATGCCAGCAAGAGGTTGTGGTCGCTACCCATAAAACAACTATTTTCAACTCCCACCTGCCCCCAACCCACCCGTTCTTGGGGTTTAAAATCACCCCCAACGCATCTAGGCCTGACGGGCTACATCCTAGGATCCTGAGGGATATGAGGGAGGAAATTGCCCAGGCTCTGTAGGGAGCAATTTTAACCTAAGTCGCCGGGCAGGAAACCCATGGGATTGGGTGGAAGGCCGGTTTTACACCTTGCCCAATATTAGTCTCCATTGACTTCAATGGTGAGTAAAATCGGATGGGGTGTAAAATTAGTATTGTACCTGAATTCGTCTGTTTCCTGACTGGCAGGTTAAGTTAAAATTGCCCTCATAATATATATTTCAGGGCTCTATTGAGCATGAATGTGTGCCGGAGGACTGGAAAGTGACCAATGTAATACCCATTTTTAAAAAGGGAAACAGAGCTTATCCAGGTAATTACAGACTAGTTAGCTTAACAACTGTGGTAAGGAAAATTTTACATGTATCTAGATAAAGAGAAAATAATTAGAAGTGGCCAGCGCACATTTCAAAGGGGACAATCGTGCTTGGCAAACCCCATAGAATTATTTGAGGAGGTAACAGATACAGTAGATGGAGAAATACAGTGAGTATAGGACTTTAGGAAATGCTTTCATAAGGTACCACATGGGAGATTACTAGAGAACATTAAGGGCGATGGAATAAGAACATAAGAACATAAGAAATAGGAGCAGGAGTAGGCCAATCGGCCCCTCGAGCCTGCTCCGCCATTCAATAAGATCATGGCTGAACTGATCCTAACCTCAAATCTAAATTCATGTCCAATTTCCTGCCCGCTCCTCGTAACCCCTAATTCCCTTTACTTCTAGGAAACTGTCTATTTCTGTTTTAAATTTATTTAATGATGTAGCTTCCACAGCTTCCTGGGGCAGCAAATTCCACAGACCTACTACCCTCTGGGTGAAGAAGTTTCTCCTCATCTCAGTTTTGAAAGAGCAGCCCCTTATTCTAAGATTATGCCCCCTAGTTCTAGTTTCACCCATCCTTGGGAACATCCTTACCGCATCCACCCGATCAAGCCCCTTCACAATCTTATATGTTTCAATAAGATCGCCTCTCATTCTTCTGAACTCCAATGAGTAGAGTCCCAATCTACTCAACCTCTCCTCATATGTCCACCCCCTCATCTCCGGGATTAACCGAGTGAACCTTCTTTGTACTGCCTCGAGAGCAAGTATGTCTTTTCTTAAGTATGGAGACCAAAACTGTATGCAGTATTCCAGGTGCGGTCTCACCAATACCTTATATAACTGCAGCAATACCTCCCTGTTTTTATATTCTATCCCCCTAGCAATAAAAGCCAACATTCCGTTGGCCTTCTTGATCACCTGCTGCACCTGCAAACTAACTTTTTGATCTTCTTGCACTAGGACCCCCAGATCCCTTTGTACTGCAGTACTTTCCAGTTTCTCGCCATCAAGATAATAACTTGCTCTCTGACTTTTCCTGCCAAAGTGCATAACCTCACATTTTCCAATATTGTATTGCATCTGCCAAATCTCTGCCCACTCACCCAGCCTGTCTATATCCCCTTGTAGGTTTTTTATGTCCTCCTCACTCTCTACTTTCCCTCCCATCTTTGTATCATCTGCAAACTTTGATATGTTACACTCGGTCCCCTCCTCCAAATCGTTAATATAGATTGTAAAGAGTTGGGGACCCAGCACCGACCCCTGCGGAACACCACTGGCTACAGGTTGCCAGTCCGAGAATGTACCATTTATCCCAACTCTCTGCTTCCTGTTAGATAACCAATCCTCCACTCATGCCAGAATATTACCCCCAATCCAGTGATTCTTTATCTTGAGCAATAATCTTTTATGTGGCACCTTGTCGAATGCCTTCTGGAAGTCCAAATACACTACGTCCACTGGTTCCCCTTTATCCACCCTGTACGTTATATCCTCAAAGAACTCAAGCAAATTTGTCAGACATGACTTCCCCTTTGTAAAGCCATGCTGACTTTGTCCTATTAAATTATGTTTATCCAAATGTTCTGCTACTGTCTCCTTAATAATAGATTCCAAAGTTTTACCCACCACAGATGTTAAGCTAACTGGTCTATAATTTCCAGCCTTCTGCCTACTACCCTTTTTAAATAAGGGTGTTACATTGGCAGTTTTCCAATCTGCCGGGACCTTTGCCATCTCCATGTTTCCCACCATTAATTTCCCGGTCTCATCCTCTAAAGGACCTACGTTTGCCTTAGCCACCCTTTTTCTTTTTATATAACTGTAGAAACTCTTGCTATCTGTTTTTATATTTTTTGCTAATTTATTTTCATAATCTATCTTCCCTTTCTTAATCAATCCTTTTGTTACTTTTTGCTGTCTTTTGAAGACTTCCCAATCTTCTATCCTCCCACTAAGTTTGGCTACCTTATATGTCCTTGTTTTTAGTCGGATACTATCCTTAATTTCTTTACTTAGCCACAGATGGCTGTCATTTCTTTTACACCCTTTTTTCCTCAGTGGAATATATTTGTTTTGAAAGTTGTAAAATAACTCCTTAAATGAACACCACTGCTCATGTACCGTCTTACCCTTTAATCTATTTTCCCAGTCCACTTTAATCAATTCCGCTCTCATACCATCATAGTCTCCTTTATTCAAGCTCAGTACGCTTGTTTGAGAACCAACCTTCTCACCCTCTAATTGGATATGGAATGTAACCATGTTATGGTCACTCATTCCAAGGGGATCCTTAACTAGGACATTATTAATTAATCCTGGCTCATTACTTAATTAATCCTGGCTCATTTCGGCAAAGGATAAAAAAAAACTGGATTAAAAATTGGTTAGAAGGGAGAAAACAGATTAAGAGTTAAAGGCAGTTTTTCAGAAAGGTTGGAAGTGGTTCGTAATGTGCCTCAGGGTGCAATTCTGGGGCCACTTTGGTTCTCTGTGTATATCAATGATTTGGATATAGCTTTAGAAAGAGTGGTGTCACAATTTGCAGATAATACCAAAATAGGTAGTGTAGTTAATTCTTTGGAAGACCAAAGGAAGCTGCAAAGGGACATTGATAAGATGGAAATTGGACTAAAAAGTGGCAGATGGAATTCAATGTCAATAATAAGTGTGAGGTGATACATTTTAGAAAGAAGAAACAGCAGTAATTACACTCTGAATGGAAGTAGGCTTGGTACTATGGAAGACCAGAGTGGTGTCACAATTTAGAATCATAGAATCATAGAATTGTTATAGCACGGAAGGAGACTATTCGGCCCGTCGAGCCCATGCCGGCTCTCTGCAAGAACAATCCAGCTAGTTGCACTCCCCTGCCCTTTCCCCGTAGCCCTGCAAATTTTTTCCCTTTAAGTATTTATCCAATTCCCTTTTGAAAGCCACAACTGAATCTGCCTCCACCACCCCTTCAGGCAGCGCATTCCAGATCATAACACCTCGCTGCGTAAAAAAGTTTTTCCCCATGTCGCCTTTGGTTCCTTTGCCAATCATCTTAAATTTGCGTCCTCTGGTTCTCGACCCTTCCGCCAATGGGAACAGTTTTCTCTCTACCTACTTTGTCTCGACCCCTCATGATTTTGAACAGCTCTAACAAATCTCCTCTCAACCTTCTCTGCTCTAAGGAGGACAACGCCAGCTTCTCCAGTCTATTCACGTAACTGAAGTCCCTCATCCCTGGAACCATTCTAGTAAATCTTTTCTGCAGCCTCTCTAAGGCCTTCACATCCTTCCTAAAGTGCGGTGCCCAGAATTGGACACAATACTCCAGTTGTGGTTGAACCAGTGTTTTACAAAGGTTCATCATAACCTCCTTGCTTTTGTACTCTATGCCTCTATTTATAAAACTAGGATCCCATATGCTTTTTTAACCACTTTCTCAACCTGCTCTGCCACCTTCAGTGACCTGTGCACATATAACCCCAGGTCTCTCTGTTCTCGCATCCCCTTTCGAATTGTACCCTTTAGTTTATATTGCCTCTCCTCATTCTTCCTACCAAAATGTATCACTTCACACTTTTCTGCGTTAAATTTCATCTGCCACGTGTCCGCCCATTCCACCAGCCGTCTATGTCCTCCTGATGTCTATCACTATCCACCTCACTGTTCTCTACCCTTCCAAGTTTTGTGTCATCTGCAAATTTTGAAATTGTGCCCAGTACACCAAAGTCCAAGTCATTAATATATATCAAGAAAAGCAATGGTTCTAGTACCGACGCCTGGGGAACACCACTGTATACCTCCCTTCATTCCGAAAAACATCTGTTTACCACTGCTGTCTGTTTCCTGTCACTTAACTAATTTCGTATCCATGCTGTCACTGCCCCTTTTATTCCATGGGCTTCAACTTTGCTGACAAGCCTATTATGTAGCACTTTATCGAACGCCTTTTGGATGTCCTTATACTCCACATCAACTGCATTGCCCTCATCAACCCTCTCTGTTACCTCATCAAAAAACTTAATCAAGTTAGTTAAACACGATTTGCCTTTAACAAATCCGTCCTTAATTAATCCCCACTTGTCCAAGGGACTGTTAGTTTTGTCCCGGATTATCGTTTCTAAAAGTTTCCCCACCACCGAGGTTAAACTGATTGGCCTGTAGTTGCTGGGTTTATCCTTACACCCTTTTTTGAACAAGGGAGTAACATTTGCAATTCTCCAGTCCTCTGGCACCACCCCCAGATCTGTGGATAATTGGAAGATTATGGCCAGTACCTCCACAATTTCCACCCTTACTTCCGTCAGCAACCTAGGATGCATCCCATCCGGACCGGGTGACTTATCTACTTTAAATACAGCTAACCTTTCTAGTACCACCTCTTTTTCAATTTTTAACCCACCCTATATCTGAACTACCTCCTCTTTTACTGTGACTTTGGCAGCACCTTCTTCCTTCCTGCAAAGTACTCATTTAGTACCTCAGCCTTGCCCTCTGCCTCCATGAGTAGGTTATCCTTTTGGTCCCTAATCGGCCCCACCCCTCCTCTTACTACCCGTTTACTATTTATATGCCCTTAGATTAGACTTTTGGTTTCCCTTTTATGTTAGTTGTCAGTCTATTCTGATATTGTCGCTTTGCCCGTCTTATTTCCTTTTTCATTTCCCCTCTGAACCTTCTATATTCAGCCTGGTTCTCAATCTGACATTTGTCATATTCCCCCTTTTTCTGTTTCATCTTACTCTCTATCTCTTTCGACATCCAGGGAGCTCTTGCTTTGATTACCGTACCTTTTCCCCTCACGGGAATGTACCTAGACTGTACCCGAACCATCTCCTCTTTAAAGGCTGCCCATTGTTCAATTACAGTTTTGCCTGCCAATCTTTGATTCCAATTTACCCAGGCCAGATCCGTTCTCACCCACTGGAATTGGCCCTCCTCCAATTAAGTATTTTTACTCTAGATTGCTCCTTGTCCTTTTCCATAGCTAATCTAAACCTAAAGATACTTTGATCACTGTAATTTGCAGATAATACCAACATAGGTAGTGTAGTTAATTCTTTAGAAGACCAAAGGAAGCTGCAAAGGGATATTGATAAGATGGAAAATGGACTAAAAAGTGGTAGATGGAATTCAATGTCAATAATAAGTGTGAGGTGATACATTTTAGTAAGAAAAAACAGCAGTAATTTTATTCTAAATGGAAGTGGGCGTGGTGCTATGGAAGACCAGAGGGATTTGGGAATACATGTTCACAGGACATTAAAGGCAGCACTTCAGGTTGATAAGGCTGTAAAAAAAAACCTAATGAACTTCTAGACTTTATCACAAGGTAAAATATAAAAGCCAAGAGGTAACGATAAGCTATTATAAAACTTTAAGCAACCTGAATTATTCTACTGCGTTCAGTATAGGGCTCACACTTTAGGAAACTATTGAGGTTTTAGGAAGGGTATAATGCAGATTCACTAGGATACTGCCTGGAATGAGGAAAATGTGGTATCTTTTCTTAGAAGAACGCATTTTAAGAGCAATATGATAGAAACATTTAACATTATGAAAAGATGGGAAAGGGTAGATAGAAGCAGACTGTTTCCAGTATTTGAGGGGTCAAGAATGAGGGGCAATGGATACAAGATTAAATGTAAGAGATTTAGAACAGAGGCAGAAGAAACTTCTTTACACAGAGAGTTGTGAAGCTGTGGAATTCAATTCCAGCATTGGTAGTTGAGACAGAAACAGTCAACATTTAAGTTTAGATTGGATAGGTGGATGAAGGAAAGGGGATTGTAGGGATATGGAAACAGGATTATAACTATTTTCTCATGTGGAGGTTAAACGCTGACATGGACTGGTTGGGTCAAATGGCTTGTTTTTGTATTGTAACCTATGTATTTATATATAAAAGGAAGAACAAAAGTGAAGATAATTGAGAAAATAGAAGAGTCAAAAAAATTTGAATGTATACTGCAAGTGTACATTTTATTATGCGATATTGGTTTAAAATAATTGGTTTCCAAAGTTACATTGACATATACACTGCCAATTGCAGTGGAAAAGCAGCGGATACCCTGAATATTCAAACTATGTGGTTATTTACTGACAGGGCAATAGTAGATACATTAGGAGTAATTTTCTGATTTTGTGCGCTCGATGATCAGAAAATTGTGATCAGTGTGCACCCAAATTTCCAATATACATTCACAGCGGACAAGGCTCCCTGCTGAGAGCACAAGGGTGGAAATTACCCCATAATGCCATTCTTTGTAATCAGAAATTGGGTTCAAGGCTGTGTCTACCCTAATTTGGTTGAATTCGGAAGACAATCTTGGCATAGTCCACAGCCAGCAGGAAAAAGAGAGCAGTGAGGACCCACAGGCATGTTATCCTGTTTTGTCGCTTGAGCATCTTTGAAGTACACCATATTTAAGACTGGTTGGACTAGAAATTCGGGAGCATCCATTTTTGGGCACTCGGGGCAAAGCGTAAGTACCCTGCAGCAGAATGGTGAGGTCCGAGGCTCCTGAGATATTGGGCCTCGAGTCTCATTGTCACAGAGCCTACGTGGCGTAACGGCCTGCCGGCGATGACTGGAGGAAGTGCAGAGAAAAATCGGCCCACTGCTAGCAGGGGTCGGGGCCAGGGAGATCAGGGGTCAGTGGGGGAGGATTGTTTTTTTTTTAAATTCGTTCATGGGATGTGGGCGTCGCTGGCGAGGACGGCATTTATTGCCCATCCCTAATTGCCCTTGAGAAGGTGGTGGTGAGCCGCCTTCTTGAACCGCTGCAGTCCGTGTGGTGACGGTTCTCCCACAGTGCGGTTAGGAAGGGAGTTCCAGGATTTTGACCCAGCGACGATGAAGGAACGGCGATATATTTCCAAGTCGGGATGGTGTGTGACTTGGAGGGGAACGTGCAGGTGGTGTTGTTCCCATGTGCCTGCTGCTCTTGTCCTTCTAGGTGGTAGAGGTCGCGGGTTTGGGAGGTGCTGTCGAAGAAGCCTTGGCGAGTTGCTGCAGTGCATCCTGTGGATGGTACACACTGCAGCCACTGTGCGCCGGTGGTGAAGGGAGCGAATGTTTAGGGTGGTGGATGGGGTGCCAATCAAGCGGGCTGCTTTATCATGGATGGTGTCGAGCTTCTTGAGTGTTGTTGAAGCTGCACTCATCCAAGCAAGTGGAGAGTATTCCATCACACTCCTGACTTGTGCCTTGTAGATGGTGGAAAGGCTTTGGGGAGTCAGGAGGTGAGTCACTTGCTGCAGAATACCCAGCCTCTGACCTGATCTCGTAGCCACAGTATTTATATGGCTGGTCCAGTTAAGATTCTGGTCAATGGTGACCCCCAGGATGTTGATGGTGGGGGATTTGGCGATGGTAAGGCCGTTGAATGTTAAGGGGAGGTGGTTAGACTCTCTCTTGTTGGAGATGGTCATTGCCTGGCACTTATCTGGCGCGAATGTTACTTGCCACTTATGAGCCCAAGCCTGGATGTTATCCAGGTCTTGCTGCATGCGGGCTCAGGCTGCTTCATTATTTGAGGGGTTGCGAATGGAACTGAACACTGTGCAATCATCAGCGAACATCCCCATTTCTGAACTTATGGTGGAGGGAAGGTCATTGATGAAGCAGCTGAAGATGGTTGGGCCTAGGACATTGCCCTGAGGAACTCCTGCAGCAATGTCCTGGGGCTGAGATGATTGGCCTCCAACAACCACTACCATCTTCCTTTGCGCTAGGTATGACTCCAGCCACTGGAGAGTTCTCCCCGATTCCCATTGACTTCAATTTTACTAGGGCTCCTTGGTGCCACACTCGGTCAAATGCTGCCTTGATGTCAAGGGCAGTCACTCTCACCTCACCTCTGGAATTCAGCTCTTTTGTCCATGTTTGGGCCAAGGCTGTAACGAGGTCTGGAGCCGAGTGGTTCTGGCGGAACCCAAACTGAGCATCGGTGAGCAGGTTATTGGTGAGTAAGTGCCGCTTGATAGTGCTGTCAACGACACCTTCCATCACTTTGCTGATGATTGAGAGTAGACTGATGGGGCGGTAGTTGGCCGGATTGGATTTGTCCTGCTTTTTGTGGACAGGACATACCTGGGCAATTTTCCACATTGTCGGACAAATGCCAGTGTTGTAGATGTACTGGAACAGCTTGGCTAGAGGCGCAACTAGTTCTGGAGCACAAGTCTTCAGCACTACAGCTGGGATGTTGTTGGGGCCCATAGCCTTTGCTGTATCCAGTGCACTCAGCCGTTTCTTGATATCACGTGGAGTGAATCGAATTGGCTGAAGACTGGCTTCTGTGATGGTGGGGATATCGGGAGGAGGCTGAGATGGATCATCCACTCGGCACTTCTGGCTGAACACGGTTGCAAACGCTTCAGCCTTGTCTTTTGCACTCACGTGCTGGACTCCGCCATCATTGAGGATGGGGATGTTTGCAGGGCCTCCTCCTCCCGTTAGTTGTTTAATTGTCCACCACCATTCACGACTGGATGTGGCAGGACTGCAGAGCTTTGATCTGATCCGTTGGTTGTGGAATCGCTTGGCTCTGTCTATAGCATGTTGCAGGTGGGGAGTGGTGGTGATGGTGGTGGGGGTGGCGGGGGGGTGGTCAGGAACGGCAATTGGATCCTTTAATGTGGGGTCGGATTGAGCACTTCAGCTCCTCCCGTCTCCACATTCAGGTAAGTTATTTACCTTCTTGATTGACAGACATTCAGTAGGGCTAGTTTCCCTGAGTGCAGCCCGCGATGGCCTCAAGCGGGCGTTAGGCCCCTTATTTGCATATGCAAAGGTACTAACTCCAGGTTTGGGTA
The DNA here is from genome assembly GCF_035084215.1 of Heptranchias perlo. Taxonomy (NCBI): domain Eukaryota; kingdom Metazoa; phylum Chordata; class Chondrichthyes; order Hexanchiformes; family Hexanchidae; genus Heptranchias; species Heptranchias perlo. The sequence goes on along the minus strand of NC_090325.1, from coordinate 52,886,342 downwards.
AAGGACATCTCTTGTTTGCCTTCACCCAATATGCCGGTCGGCGCACTTCTGCTGCAAGTGTGTGTACGCTTCCTGCCAGCCATTTTGGGGCCTCAGTGGGACGCGTAGCGCCTGAAATATGGGCACTGCATGGCTCAATTTCTAGGCCATTGTCATTAACTTCAGATCAGTACCATGCACAGACATTACTTCCATTAATAACTCGAAATAAATGTTCTGCTCTTGGTTTTATAAAGTGATTCAAACCAGGCAGCTGAAATACAAGAATGTAGCAAGGATAACAATACCTAAATATAGCATTGTTTGAGATGTCTTGAACTCTGTTGAATAAATTTGCTGGTATCAGGGTGAATTATATATAATTCCACCCACATGATAATGAGTGATGTACAAAATCTCTCAACATGCAGAAATAGATGTTCCTTAAATTATTCAGTATAAGGCAAAACATCCATACAGTTTCATTAAAATAAAATGATCCCGTCTACCAATGAGGCTAAGTAAATAAAACAGTAAATGATGATAATAGTGGTTAATTATGTAAAATTTGAAGTTATTATAGTCATTAATGCATATCATGGTCAGAAAAGTAAAAGCCCATGGGATCCAAGGGAAAGTGGCAAGTTGGATCCAAAATTGGCTCAGTGGCAGGAAGCAAAGGATAATGGTCGACGGGTGTTTTTCTAACTGGAAGGCTGTTTCCAGTGGGGTTCCGCAGGGCTCAGTACTAGGTCCCTTGCTTTTTGTGGTATATAGTAACGATTTAGACATAAATGTAGGGGGTCATGATTAAGAAATTTGCTGATGATACAAAAATTGGCCCTATAGTTGATAGTGAGGAAGAAAGCTGTAAACTGCAGGAAGATATCAATGGACTGGTCAGGTGGGCAGAAAAGTGGCAAATGGAATTCAATCCAAAGAAGTGTGAGGTAATGCATTTGGGGAGGGCAAACAAGTCAAGGGAATACACAATAAATGGTAGGATACTGAGAAGTGTAGAGGAACAAAGGGGCCTTGGAGTGCCTGTCCACAGGTCCCTGAAGGTAGCAGGACAGGTAGACAAGGTGGTTAAGAAGACATATGGGATACGTTCCTTTATTAGCTGAGGCATAGAATATAAGAGCAGGGAGGTTATGCTAGAACTGTATAAAACACAAGTTAGGCCACAGCTAGAGTACTGCGTACAGTTCTGGTCACCACATTACAGGAAAGATGTGATTGCACTAGAAAGGGTACAGAGGAGATTTACGAGGATGTTGTCAGGACTGGAGAATTTTAGCTATGAGGAAAGATTGGATAGGTTGGGGTTGTTTTCTTTGGAACAGAGGAGGCTGAGTGGAGATTTAATTGAGGTGTATAAAATTATGAGGGGCCTAGATAGAGTGGATAGGAAGGACCTATTTCCCTTAGCAGATAGGTTAATAATCAGGGGCACAGATTTAAAGTAATTGGTAGAAGGATTAGAGCGGAGTTGAGGAGAATGTTTTTCACCCAGAGGGTGATGGGGGTCTGGAACTCACTGCCTGAAAGGGTGGTACAGGCAGAAACCCTCATCGCATTTAAAAAATACTTGGATATGCACTTGAAGTGCCGTAACCTACAAGGCTACGGACCAAGAGCTGGAAAGTGGGATTAATCTGGAAACCTCTTTTTCGGCCAGCACAGACGCGATGGGCCAAATGGCCTCCTTCTGTGCCACAAATTTCTACGATTCTATGATTCATTATTGAAAGGCTACTGTTCTACTTTTTTTTGACAATTTCACTTGATTGCCACAAAAATGTGTCCAATTATGGTGATTAGCATAGCATAATAAAACAAAAGTGCTGATTTGAGGACATTTAAATCTATGTTTCCTTATTATATCCCAAAAAACAACACTGCAATTATGTGTAATTGTAATTACCTGAACTACTAAGAAGAATTGGGTACAAAGGGAGTTGTTTCTTTACAATAATCTTCCATTTGATTTGCGATGAAATGTTCATCAACTGCCACAGATGTGCAAAACAAGGAGTCCCGGCTGTTGATTCAGGATATTCAAACTCTTACGAACAAAATCACTTTGGAAATCTGAAGTTGATTAAGGAAATATATTGCTCTTACAGTCCCATCATCTTGAGCTTATCAGTTACTTTTTCTCGTTGTAAACTGATCATGTTAGTGCTGGGCAATGGAACACTTTCCTACTTCAAGCACCTAAGGACTAATTTTCTGACTTTGCATTGCTAGGGGAGCCTTCCTCACACACATTGGAAATTAACAATTGGAAAATTGTGGGCCGCAATCACTTGAATTATCAATAGCTGTGAGGCAGCCTGCCAGCAGCATAAAGTCAGAAATTTATCGCCAGCATTAAGCAATCCCAGATAAGGTACAGCACAGTCAACTACAGAGTAAAGTTGCCATGACTCTGTTAGGCCAATATGACTTAGCTCCTACTGCAGAAAAACATCTCATAGCTACTGCTAGTGATGAAAAGGATGTCAGTGATGGACCAGTACTGTACTTAATGCATTTGTTTCACAGTTGAGTGCTTGTGGTTTGTGGCTGAGAAATGAGCAGGCCTAGAATCTTGTCAATATGCAGAAATAGAGGCTACTTAAATCATTCAGTACAAAGCAAAATATCTGCACGTTATTTCAAGAAAGCAAATTGCTGCCATTCACAAGTTAAGGTAAGTAAGTAAAGGAATAAATGATGATAATAGTGGCTCATTAGACAGAATTTCACTTGATTGCCACAGAAATGTTTCCAAATCTCATGAGACATTCTTGTGGCCTCTTTGATTAGGAATGCCAATTAAAAGAACTTGCATTTATACAGGGCCTTGTTACATCCTCAGGACATCCCAAAGCTCTTTACAGCCAACGGATTACCCTTGAACTGCAGTCACTATTGTTATGCAGGTAAGCATAGCAACAATTTGCACATAATACGATCCCAAAAGCAGCAAATGAATGAATGACCAGATATACTTTTGTTGGTGGTGACTGATGGAGGAATTCTGGCCAGGGCACTGGGAGAATTCCATGCTCTTCTTTGAATAGCACCGTGGGATCTTTTACATCCACCTATCCTGGCAGACCTGTTCTGCCTTATCAGTATCTCTCAAACTTGTCAGCTGGTCACACAGTAGTGCCATCAACTAATTTTAATAATATTATTACAAGACCATCCTCCCCCACATGATTTATGAATAATGTGAACAATGGGAAACCCAGAACACACACACTCAGAACCCCTTGTGTGATCTGTCATCTTGTGCTTTTGGAGCCAGGACCTCAGCCTCCAAAAATAAAAAGTGGGTACACACAGACCCTCGATTATATGTTGCCAAACGTTGCCTCTAAAAATAAAATGTGAATATACTCAGTATATCCCAGTTTACTCTTCATTACACACCTGGATTTCAGAAGAACAAAAGAAAGAGGTTTTCACTTATCATAGAAAGATTACAGCACAGAAGGAGGCCATTCGGCCCATTGAGTCTGCGCCAGGTCTACGCAAGAGCAATCCAGCTAGTCCCACGCCCCTGCTCAATCCCCGTAGCCCTGCAAATTTTTTCCTTTCAAGTACTTATCCAATTCCCTATTGAAGGCCATGATTGAATCTGCCTCCACCACCCACTCGGGCAGTGCATTCCAGATCCTAACCAGTCCGTGTAAAAAAGTTTTTCCTCATATCACCTTTGGTTCTTTTGCCAATCACCTTAAATCTATGTCCTCTGGTTCTTGACCCTTCCGCCAAAGGGAACAGTTTCTCTCTATCTACTCTGTCTAGACACTTCATGATTTTGAATACCTCTATCAAATCTCCTCGCAACCTTCTCTGTTCCAAGGAGAACAACCCCAGCTTCTCCAGTCTATCCACATAACTAAAGTCCCTAATCCCTGGATTCATTCTAGTAAATCTCTTCTGCACCCTCTCTAAGGCCTTCACAGTTTTCCTAAAGTGCGGTGCCCAGAACTGGACACAATACTCCAACTATGGCCGAACCAGTGTTTATAAAGGTTCATCATGACTTCCATACTTTTGTACTCTATGCCTCTATTTATAAAGCACAGGATCCAGTATGCTTTTTTAACCACTTTCTCAACCTGCCCTGCCACCTCCAATGAGTTCTGCACATATACCCCCAGATCTCTCTGTTGCTGTATCCCTTTTAGAGTTGTGCCCTCTAATTTCTATTGTCTCTCCTCGTTCTTCCTACCGAAATGTAACACCTCGCATTTTTCTGGGTTAAATTTCATCTGCTATGTCTCCGCCCATGCCACCAGCCTGTCTATATCCTCTTGAAGTCTATCACTATCCTCCTCGCTGTTTACTACCCTTCCAAGTTTTGTGTCATCTGCAAATTTTGAAATTGTGCCCTGTACACCCAAATCCAAGTCATTAATATATATCAAGAAAAGCAATGGTCCCAAAACTGACCCCTGGGGAACACCACTGTACACCTCCCTCCAATCCAATAAACAACCGTTCACCACTACTCTCTGTTTCCTGACCCTTAGGCAATTCTGTATCCATGTTGCTACTGCCCCCTTTATTCCATGGGCCACAATCTTGATGATAGGCCTACCGTGCGGCACTTTATCAAACGCCTTTTAAAAGTCCATATACACCAAATCAACTGCAGTGCCCTCATCTACCCTCTCTGTTACCTCATCAAAAAACTCTATCAGGTTAGTTAAACATGATTTGCTTTTAACAAATCCATGCTGGCTTTCCCTAATCAATCCACACCTGTCCAAGTGACTGTTAAATCTGTCCCGGATTATCGTTTCTAAAACTTTCCCCACCACTGAGGTTAAACTGACTGGCCTATAGTTGCTGGGTTTATCTTTACACCCTTTTTTGAACAAAGGTGTAACATTTCCAATTCTCCAGTCCTCTGGCACCACCCCCGTATCTACGGATGTTTGGAAGATTGTGGCCAGTACCTCCACAATTTCCACCCTTACTTTCTTCAGCGACCTAGGATGCATCCCATCCAGACCAGGTGACTTATCTACTTTAAGTACATCTAGCCTTTCAAGTACCTATTCTTTATCAATATTTAGCCTATCCAGTACCTCAACTGTATCTTTCTTTACTGGTACTCTGGCAGCATCTTCTTCCTTCGTAAAGACAGATGCAAAGTACTCATTTAGTACCTCGGCCATCCCTTCTGCTTCCATGAGTAGATCTCCTTTATGGTCCCTAATTGGCCCCCACCCCTCTTCTTACGACCTGTTTACTGTTTACATGCCTGTAGAAGACTTTTGGATTCCCTTTTATGTTGGCCGCTAGTCTATTCTCATACTGTCTCTTTGCCCCACTTATTTCCTTTTTCACATCCCCTCTGAACTTTCTATATTCTGCCTGGTTCTCACTTGTGTTATCAACCTCACATCTGTCATACGCCCCTTTTTTACGTTTGATCTTACACACTATCTCTTTTGTCATCCAGGGAGCTCTGGCTTTAGTTGCCCTACCTTTCTGCCTCGTGGGAATGTAACTAGACTGTACCCAAACCATCTCCTGCTTAAAGGCCGCCCACTGTTCAATTACAATTTTGCCTGCCAATCTTTGGGGATTCCAATTTACCCGGGCCTGATCTATTCTCATCCCATTGAAATTGGCCCTCCTCCAATTAAGTATTTTTACTTTAGAGTAGTCCGTGTCCTTTTCCATAGCTATTCTAAACTTTATGATACTATGATCGCTGCTCCTTAAATGCTCCCCCACTAACACTTGCTCCACTTGGCCCACCTCATTCTCGAGAACCAAGTCCAGAAATGCCTCCTTCCACGTTGGGCCGGAAATGTACTGGTTAAGAAAGTTATCCTGAACACATTTCGAAAATTCCACCCCCTCTTTGCCCCTTATATTATTATTGTTATCCCAGTCTATATTAGGATAGTTGAAGTCCCCAGTTATCACTACTCTATAGCTTTTGCATCTCTCTGTAATTTCCCTGCAAATTTGCTCCTCTATATCCTTCCCACTAGTTGGTGGCCTATAGAATACACCCAGTAGTGTAACGGTATCTCTTTTATTTCTTAACTCTAACCAAATAGATTCTGTCCTTGACCCCTCCAGAACATCCTCTCTCTCCAGTATTGCAATATTCTCCTTAATCAATACTGCCACCACCCCCCTCTCCTTTCTTTCCTTCCCTATCTTTCCTGAACACCTTGTAACTAGGAATATTTAGTATTCAATCATACCCTTTCTTGAGCCAGGTCGCTGTTATCGCCAAGATATCATATTCCCATGCGGCTATTTGCAGCTGCAGCTCACCAATCTTGTTTACCACGCTTTGTGTGTTTACACATGCACTGTAAAGCAGTCTTAGACTTTCTTGTACTCTCTCTTAGTCTGATCCCACCTAATACTGTACTATTACTTGCTCTAGTGCTAGCCTTCTCCCTCAATCCTTTGTGCCCCTTGTTTCTCCTTTCCATTGCTACATCCTGGTGCCCATCCCCCTGCCAAATTAGTTTAAACTCCCCACAGCACTAGCGAACCTCCCTAGCGAAGACATTGGTCCCAGTTCCGTTGAGGTGCAACCCGTCCAGCCAGTACAGGTCCCACCTTCCCCAGAGCTGGTCCTAATGTTCCAGGAATCTAAAGCCCTCCCTCCAGCACCATCTCTCCAGCCACGTATTCATCTGCTCTATCCTCCTATTTCTACACTCACTAGCTCGTGGCACCATCTCCACGGGATTTCATCTCCACAGTCCTCGTGGAAATGAAATCCCGTCTTCGCACTGAGGACACCATCCAACGTGTTGTGTGGCACTACCACCGTGCGAAATGGGATAGATTCAGAACAGATCTAGCAGCTCAAAACTGGGCATCCATGAGGCGCTGTGGGCCATCAGCAGCAGCAGAATTGTATTCCAGCACAATCTGTAACCTCATGGCCCGGCATATTCCTCACTCTACCATTACCAACAAGCCAGGGGATCAACCCTGGTTCAATGAGGAGTGTAGAAGAGCATGCCAGGAGCAGCACCAGGCGTACCTAAAAATGAGGTGCCAACCTGGTGAAGCTACAACTCAGGACTACATGCATGCTAAACAGCGGAAGCAACATGCTATAGACAGAGCTAAGCGATTCCACAACCAACGGATCAGATCAAAGCTCTGCAGTCCTGCCACATCCAGTCGTGAATGGTGGTGGACAATTAAACAACTAACGGGAGGAGGAGGCTCTGCAAACATCCCCATTCTCAATGATGGCGGAGTCCAGCACGTGAGTGCAAAAGACAAGGCTGAAGCGTTTGCAACCATCTTCAGCCAGAAGTGCCGAGTGGATGATCCATCTCAGCCTCCTCCCGATATCCCCACCATCACGGAAGCCAGTCTTCGGCCAATTCGATTCACTCCACGTGATATCAAGAAACGGCTGAGTGCACTGGATACAGCAAAGGCTATGGGCCCCGACAACATCCCAGCTGTAGTGCTGAAGACTTGTGCTCCAGAACTAGTTGCGCCTCTAGCCAAGCTGTTCCAGTACTGCTACAACACTGGCATCCACCCGACAATGTGGAAAATTGCCCAGGTATGTCCTGTCCACAAAAAGCAGGACAAATCCAATCCGGCCAATTACCGCCCCATCGGTCTACTCTCAATCATCAGCAAAGTGATGGAAGGTGTCGTCGACAGTGCTATCAAGCGGCACTTACTCACCAATAACCTGCTCACCGATGCTCAGTTTGGGTTCCGCCAGGACCACTCGGCTCCAGACCTCATTACAGCCTTGGCCCAAACATGGACAAAAGAGCTGAATTCCAGAGGTGAGGTGAGAGTGACTGCCCTTGACATCAAGGCAGCATTTGACCGAGTGTGGCACCAAGGAGCCCTAGCAAAATTGAAGTCAATGGGAATCAGGGGGAAAACTCTCCAGTGGCTGGAGTCATACCGAGCACAAAGGAAGATGGTAGTGGTTGTTGGAGGCCAATCATCTCAGCCCCAAGGCATTGCTGCAGGAGTTCCTCAGGGCAGTGTCCTAGGCCCAACCATCTTCAGCTGCTTCATCAATGAACTTCCCTCCATCATAAGGTCAGAAATGGGGATGTTCGCTGATGACTGCACAGTGTTCAGTTCCATTCGCAACCCCTCAGATAATGAAGCAGTCCGAGCCTGCATGCAGCAAGACCTGGACAACATCCAGGCTTGGGCTGATAAGTGGCAAGTAACATTCGCGCCAGATAAGTGCCAGGCAATGACCATCTCCAACAAGAGAGAGTCTAACCACCTCCCCTTGACATTCAACGACATTACCATCGCCGAATCCCCCACCATCAACATCCTGGGGGTCACCATTGACCAGAAACTTAACTGGACCAGCCATATAAATACTGTGGCTACAAGAGCAGGTCAGAGGCTGGGTATTCTGCGGCGAGTGACTCACCTCCTGACTCCCCAAAGCCTTTCCACCATCTACAAGGCACAAGTCAGGAGTGTGATGGAATACTCTCCACTTGCCTGGATGAGTGCAGCTCCAACAACACTCAAGAAGCTCGACACCATCCAAGATAAAGCAGCCCGCTTGATTGGCACCCCATCCACCACCCTAAACATTCACTCCCTTCACCACCGGCGCACTGTGGCTGCAGTGTGCACCATCCACAGGATGCACTGCAGCAACTCGCCAAGGCTTCTTCGACAGCACCTCCCAAACCCACGACCTCTACCACCTAGAAGGACAAGGGCAGCAAACGCATGGGAAAAACACCACCTGCACGTTCCCCTCCAAGTCACACACCATCCCGACTTGGAAATATATCGCCGTTCCTTCATTGTCGCTGGGTCAAAATCCTGGAACTCCCTTCCTAACAGCACTGTGGGAGAACCGCCACCACACGGACTGCAGCGGTTCAAGAAGGCGGCTCACCACCACCTTCTCGAGGGCAATTAGGGATGGGCAATAAATGCCGGCCTTGCCAGCGACGCCCACATCCCGTGAACGAATAAAAAAAAACAGGAGTAATCCGGAGATTACTACCTTTGAGGTCCTGCAGGACCTCATCCCTCTTTCTACCTATGTCGTTGGTACTGATATGGACCACGACCTCTGGCTGTTCACCCTCCCCCCCGCCCCCAGAATGTTCTGCAGCCGCTCAGTGACATCCTTGACCCTGCGCCAGGGAGGCAACATACGATCCTGGAAACACGTCTGCGGCCGCAGAAACGCCTGTATGCTCCCCTAACTATAGAGTCCCCTATCACGATTGCTCTCCTGACCTTTCTCCTCCCCCTCCCCCTCCCCGTACAGCTGAGCCATCCATGGTGCTGTAGACTTGGCTCTGGCTGCACTCCCCAGAGGAACCCTCTCCCTCACCAGTATTCAGAACTGAATACTGGTTAGAGAGCGTGATTCACTCAGGGGACTCCTGCACTACCTGCCTGGTCCTCCTTCTCTGTTTGGCGGTCACCCAGTCCCTCTCTGCCTGTACTCTCTTCAGCTGTGGGGTGACCACCTCCTGAAACGTGCTCTCCACGTAGCTCTCAACCTCGTGGATACACTGTAGTGGCACCAGCTGCTGCTCAAGCTCCGAAATCCGGAGCTCGAGCTCCTCCAGCTGACGACACTTCCTGCACCTGTGGTCGTCCAGGACACGGGAAGCATCCTGGAGTTCCCACATGGCACAGGCTGTGCATTCGACGGGATGTTAGCTGCCCTGACATGCTTTGATTTATTGGATTGTTTACTAAACTTAACAAAAATAAATTAAGCCTTAAAGAAAAACACTCAACAGAAAAAAGAAACGCTCGCCAGCTAGCAGCCAATCAGCTCCTTCCCCTGTTTATTTATAGTTTTATTAGTCCAGTTAATAAACTAATTTAAGTTATTAAATTTAATAAACTAACAGCAGTTTTACGCTCCCAGCTTTTGTAGCACTTCACGGCCCCAGGACACCCCAAATTTTTCACAACCAATGGGCTACTTTTTAATTGTAGTCACTGTTGTTTTCTAGGAGAAAATTTGGTCAAGATTCCCTCACCTCATTGCTGCCAATAACCCCTGCTTGAAATAAAGACATGTGGCTATGGGATGGGGGACAGAACTGGGCTCACATGAGTATCCCACAGTGAAATAACATCAATTTACATTTCTATAGTGCCCCTAACAATGCTCGTTGTCAAGGCTCACACAAATAATGGCCACTTGGGCAAGATACTGGCGGGCAAGTGGCACCTGTGGCAACCTAGCAGGGATCAATACCTTCAAGAGATGAGGAGCGGAAACTGGGAGAGAAAATGAGATGGGGGTAAAAAATGAGGCAAGTAGTATTGCATTGCTGTCTTCAAAGCATAGTGATTTTGGGAGTTGCACATCAATTCCTCGCTTAAGGATCAGTACCTGTTCCTGCCAGTTCCCGATCAGACACTTGTTTTTAATGCGGTCTTCAATGTTCTGCTGCGCTGTATCGTCCCCTGATCCCGCCGCATCCTGCACGGCGCCGTCCTCCCTCCATCCGTATTCACTTATCCCATTCTCCGGCTGTCCTCCCGCACCCTGCCTTTCACTGAACTTCGGACATCCGTACTTGTCCTCTTCCCCTCGTTTCCCTGCATCGTATCTGGGACCGCTGTCGCCGCTCTCTCCCCCGCTGTGCCCACCGGCTTCAAAAGGAGGCAACCTGGTGACAGAAGACTCGTCGCACACCACTCCCTCCATCTGCAGAGAGCGGGAGCTCGCCGCCCGCCCCGCCCCGCCGCTTTTTACAAATATGGGACAACAAACCGTTGCTAGGAAACCAACCCGGCGCCTGCGCGCTGGGGAGCAAACCATAGCAACCTGTAAACACACGGGTAACCTGCGGGTGGGCGGACCCAGCGTCCAATTTTGACTGGTGCCCGGCGCCCGGGGCGCGGCCTGGCGGAACATCACTCGAACCTCGCCCGAAACGAAATTACAGTGAGCGCTGCTGCACGTGCTGTGGACAAATTACATTAATGTTCAGCCTTGGGACTTGGACCTCTGTTGCATGCACTGAGATTCCTTTAGAATTTCTGTCCCAGCCTCATTGTCGGGGTGTAATCAGGGCAAGTAACCTTTGCCAAAGCAAAAAAAAAATAAATAAATGTGGCTGCTGGAAATCTGAAATAAAAACAAAAATATGCTGGAAACACTCAGGTCAGGTCACGTTGCATCTGTGGAGAGAGAAAAACATGTAACTTTTGCCTTGGTAACAAAATGGGACGGAAGCTGCCGGTTTTTCGACCCGAAATCATTGCCCGGGGTAACTTAGACCCAGAATTAGAGAACACACCAGTTGCCAGGATCAGTTGTGATGAGCGGAAGTGAGGAATCAGTGAGTCTGAAGAGTGTGAAGAGTTTCAGTAGCGATTTTTACACTGGAAAAAACGGCTTGCAGTGATTTTTTTGGGCATTCTGCCTACATAGACCAGAACTTCCTTCTGAATACATGTTGTGGAGATGCCGGTGATGGACTGGGGTTGACAATTGTAAACAATTTTACAACACCAAGTTATAGTCCAACAATTTTTATTTGAAATCGACAAGCTTTCTGAGGCTTCCTCCTTCCTCAGGCCCATTTACCTGAGGAAGGAGGAAGCCTCCGAAAGCTTGTAGATTTCAAATAAAAATTGTTGGACTGTAACTTGGTGTTGTAAAATTGTTTACAATTCTGAATACATGCGATAGTGGGAAGTCACAAGGAGGCTTTAATCTCCCATTCTCTACCTAGAGTAGAGTTGCCAACCCTCCAGGATTGCCCTGGAGTCTCCAGGAATTAAAGATTAATCTCCTGGACACTGCTGCAAGCAACCCTGGGAGAAAAATTACAGGGGCATTAAAAAAATTGTGTGATTTTCTCATTTTCTATGAACACTTTTGTTTATTGGTTATTAAAACATTGGATATGGGGAGAAAAGGCTGTTTGACTGGGCAGGTCAATTGGAGGTGAGAAGCCATGTGATGAAATCTCCAGGAATACATCCAACCAGAGTTGTCAAACCTAACCCAGATTGAGAGCTTCTCATGAGTAGATATGACATACCCTATGGAATACCCTTGTATGATATTATCATGGAGGAAGAGGAGAAGGAACAGCATAAAATGGAGCAAAGGAGAGTCAGGTAGCATGTAAAGAGGATTGGTCCAACCAGATATTAATCCCCCCCCCCACAATAGAATATGCAGGCAGCATTGATCACATGAGGAGATGTGTATAACAAGTGTGTGCTTCACCAAAGCGGCAATATGGAACCTTTGCTATTTACTGCAAGAGAACCGACAGCCACCATGATATGCCCACATTACTGTCTCTGTGGCTATGAAGGTGATGACCACACTCAACTTTTATGGCACAGGTTCATTTCACACCATGGGGTAACTTTGTAATATTAGCCAGTGTGCAGTATAGCATACAATCATCAGGTGACTGATGCACTTTACAGGCAAGCTGAGGAATTCATCAACTTTGACATCCCAGAAAGGCAGCAGTGTTGTAGGGCCATCTAGTCTTACACAGTTGCTGACTATCACTAACTCACACAAGTCCAGTTCATCCATCACTCCTATAGTATTGCAGGTGCGACAGTATAGTTAAGGGGATAGACACTGTTCTCCGCAGCCAGGAGCATGAGTCCCGAAGGCTATGTTGCCTACCCAGTGCCAGGGTTAAGGACATCTCCCCCGGGCTGGAGAAGAACTTGAAGTGGGAGGAGGAGGATCCAGTTGTCATGGTCCACGTATGTACCAATGACATAGGTAGCACTAAGAAAAAGGTTCTGCTGAGAGAGTTTGAGCAGCTAGGGACTAAATTAAAAAGCAGAACCACACAGCTAATAATCGCTGGATTATTACCTGAGCCACAAGCAAACTGGCATAGGGTAAATAAGATCAGAGAGATGAATGTGTGGCTCAAAGATTGGTGTGGGAGAAGTGGGTTTTGATTCGTGGGGCACTAGCACCAGTACTGGGGAGAGAGAGAGCTGTTCCGTTGGGACGGACTACACCTGAACCATGCTGGGACCAGAGTTCTAGCGAATCGAATAACTAGGGAGGTAAATAGGGCTTTAAACTAAATAAGGGGTGGGGGGGAGGGTCCCGGTGGAGAGAAATCTAGAATGCTAAAGAGAAAAGACAAGGAAGTAGTGCAGGAAAGTGATTGGGGTAAGGATAATCAGATTGTGTCAGGAAGGGACAGAGCGTACAAACAAAAGAGTGTACTAATAAATAGGGTCCCGGTAAGAAAAAATGGTAATAAGACAAATAGGGCCTTAGTATAAAAAAATGTTAAGATGTCTAAAAATGTTAAAAAGACACATCTAAAGGCACTGTATGTGAATGCACAAAGCATTTGTAATAAGGTAGACAAATTAATAGTGCAAATGGATGTAAACGGATATGATATAATAGCAATTACAGAGAAATGGCTGCAGGGTGACCAAGGCTAGGAGCTGAATATCCAAGGGTATTCGATATTTAGGAAGAAGAGGAAAAAAGGAAAAGGCGATGGGGTGGCGTTGTTAGTAAAGGATGAAATCAGAGCAATAGTGAGAAAGGATATTGGCTCAGAAAATAAAGATGTAGAATCAGTCTGGGTGGAGTTAGGAAGCACCAAGGGGCAGGAAACACTGGTGGGAGTAGTCTATAGGCCTCCAAACAGTAGTGGTAATGTAGGGGATGGGATCAAACAGGAAATTAGAGAAGCATGTAACAAGGGTACTACAGTAAAGATGGGTGACTTTAATCTACATATAGACTGGCCAAACCAAATTAGCAATAATACTGTGGAGGACGAATTCCTGGAGTATGTACAAGATGGTTTTTTAGACCAGTACATTGAGGAGCCAACCAGGGAACAGGCTATTCTAGATTAAGTATTGTGCAATGAGAAGGGGTTAATTAATAATCTTGTTGTGCGGGGTCCTTAAGGGAAGAGTGACCATAACATGATAGAATTCTTCATTAAGATGGAAAGTGAAATAGTTCAATCCGAAACTAGTGTCCTAAATCTAAACAAAGGAAAATACAAAGATAAGAGGAGTAAGTTGGCTATGATAGATTGGGAAGATTCATTAAAAGGCATGACAGTGGATAGGCAATGGCTAACATTTAAGTAACGAATGCGTGAATTGCAACAATTATACATTCCTTTCTGGTGCAAAAACACAAAAGGAAAAGCAGCCCAACCATGGCTAACAAAAGAAAATAAGGATAGTATTAGATCTAAAGAGGAGTAATATCAAGTTGCCAGAAAAAGTAGTAAGCCCGAGGATTGGGAGCAGTTTAGAATTCAGCAAAAAAGGACCACGAGATTGATTAAAAGGGGAAAAATAGAGTATGAGAGTAAACTTGCAAGTAACATAAAAGTGACTGTAAAAGCTTCTACAAGTATGTAAAAAGTAAAACATTAGTGAAGACAAATGTAGGTCCCTTACAATCAAGAACGGGAGAATTTATGATGGGGAACAGGGAAATGGCAGAGCAATTAAACAAATACTTTGGTTCTGTCTTCACAGAAGAGGACACAAATAACTTCCCAGAAATGCTAGGGAACCAAGGGACTAGTGAGAAGGAGGAATTAAAGGAAATTAGTAGTAGTGAAAAAATAGTGCTGGAGAAATTAATAGGACTGAAAGCCGATAAATCCCCAGGACCTTATAATCTACATCCCAGAGTACTAAAAAAGGTAGCCGTGGAAATAGTGGATGCATTAGTTGTCATCTTCCAAAATTCTATAGATTATGGAACAGTTCCTGCAGATTGGAGGGTGGCAAATGTAACCCCACTATTTAAAAAAGGAGGGAGAGCGAAAACAGGGAACTACAGATCATTTAGCCTAACATCAATGGTAGGGAAAATGCTGGAGTCTATTATAAAGGATGTGATAACAGGACACTTATAAATATCAACAGGATTAGACAAAGTCAACATGGATATATGAAAGAGAAATCATCTTTGACAAACCTAGTGGAGTTTTTTGATGATGTAACTGGTAGAATAGATAAGGGAGAACCAGTGGATATGGTTTATTTGGATTTTCAGAAGGCCTTTGATAAAGTCCCACATAAGAGGTTAGTGTGCAAAATTAAAGCACATGGGATTGGTGGTAATATACTGGCATGGATTCAAAATTGGTTAACAGACAGGAAACAGAGAGTAGGAATAAATGGGTCTTTTTCTGGGTGGCAGGCAGTGACTAGTGGGGTACCGCAGGGATCAGTGCTTGGGCCCCAGCTATTCACAATATATATCAATGGTTTGGATGAGGGAACCAAATGTAATCGTTCCAAGTTTGCTGACAACACAAAACTAGGTGGGATGGTGAATTGTGAGAAGGATGCAAAGAGGCTTCAAGGCGATTTAGACAAGTTGAGTGAGTGGGCAAATACATGGCAGATGCAATATAATGTGGATAAATGCGAAGTCATCCACTTCAGAAGAAAAAACAGAAAGGCAGTGTATTATTTAAATGGTGAATGATTGGGAAATGTTGATGTACAAAGGGACCTGGGTGTCCTTGTACACCAGTCACTGGAAGCCAACATGCAGGTGCAGCAAGCAGTTAGGAAGGCAAATGGTATGTTGGCCTTCATTGCAAGAGGATTTGAGTATGGGAGCAAGGATGTCTCACTGCAGTTATACAGAGTCTTGGTGAGACCACACCTGGAGTATTATGTGCAGTTTTGGTCTCCTTACCTAAGAAAGGATATACTTGCCATTGAGGGAGTCCAGCGAAGGTTCACCAGACTGATTTCTGGGATGGTAGGACTGTCATATAAGGAGAGATTGGGTCGACTCGGCCTGTATTCACTCGAGTTTAGAAGAATGAGAGGGGATCTCATTGAAACATATAAAATTCTGACAGGGCTAGACAGACTGGATGCAGGGAGGATGTTTCCCCTGGCTGGGGGGTCCAGAACGAGGGGTCACAGTCTCAGGATACGGGGTAGGACATTTAGGACTGAAATGAGGAGAAATTTCTTCACTCAGAGGGTGGTGAACCTGTGGAATTCTCTACAACAGAAAGCTGTGGAGGCCAAGTCACTGAATATATTTAAGAAGGAGCTAGATAGATTTCTAGACACAACAGGCCGCAAGGGGTATGGAGAGAGAGCGGGAATATGGTATTGAGATATAGGATCAGCCATGATCATATTGAATGATGGATCAGGCTTGAAGGGCCGAATGGCCTACTCCTGCTCCTATTTTCTATGTTTCTACGTTTCCTATGCTCGCTGACCAACATTGGCTCCCGGTCCACCAACGTCTCGATATTAAAATTCTCATCCTTTTGTTCAAATCCCTCCATGGCTTTGCCCCTACCCATATCTGCGAACTCCTGCAATTATACAATCTTCCAAGAACTCTGCATTCCTCCCACTCTGGCCTCTTGTGCATCCCCCACTTCCTTCTCCCTACCATTGGTGGTCATGCCTCCAGCCATCTAGGCCCTAAGCTCTGGAATTTCCTCCCTAAACCTCTTCACCCCTCCACCTCTCTTTCTTTAAGACACTCCTTGAAACCTACCTCTTTCACCAAGTCTTAGTCACCTGCCCTAATATCTCCTCCTTTGGTTTGGTGTCAATTTTTGTCTGATTATGCTTCTGTGTAACACCTTGGGATGTTTTACTACATTAAAGATGCTATATAACTGCAAGTTGTTGTTGTGTAGTAATTTACAGGAATGCTACAGTGACAGTGTAGGTGCTCAGTTTCTAACCTGGCACTAGCACTATTACCTCAACCTTGCCATCATCCATGGCAAGAACAAAATGCTCCCCCTTAAGTCCCATGGCCTTTTCCTTATCGAGTGTGAGATGTTTCAATTTAGGGGTGCCTCCTTTTGTGGATTGCCTTTCACAGGCATTGTTCACCATTTTCTCTTGCAACAGGACTGAGCAAATTAGGTGAAAGTTTGCAATTGAGGAGTGTGTGCCAAGTGGCATCAGAGAGCTGAAGTAAGAGGTGTGACCATATCACCCTGTTAAAGCAGAGGAGTTTTAGGGATGTTCATGCAAGTAATTGCTGTGAGGGAAAATGGCAGCCATACAGTAAGATCCTGAGTTAGTGCACCCCTCAACCAGTATGAATTGTGAAGAGTTACTTGTACAACTGTTAACTTTACAGGGTAAAGAGTGGAGAAAAGGGAGAGTGGCTGGTGTATTACCTTTTCAGGTAATTTTATGCAGCACTGATCTGCAGTCCTAGGGGTGAGAGCATTCCTTTGGGAAGGAATTATACATTTAAACTTTATTATGTATTAGCTCCTTAGCTTAAGCTTAACCAACCGTTGCATCAATGAATTATATAAAGTCAAAACTGTAAAGGGAGAGTGATAGTAACTTTGAGTTGGAGATTATAATATAGAAGTAATTATATAAAGGGAAAAATACATTGTAGATATGCACTACACACAGTGTGCTCTTTCACACAGGAAAAACTCTAGGTTTTTGGTAACACTTAAGGTAATTGTCAAAATAACCAGAGGTGAGATGAGGAGACATTTTTTATGCAGCGAGTTGTAATGATCTGGAATGCACTGCCTGAAAGGGTGGTGGAAGCAGATTCAATAATAACTTTCAAAACAGAATAGGAACATAGGAACATAAGAACAGGAGTAGGCCATTCAGCCCCTCGTGCCTGCTCCAGCATTTGATAAGATCATGGCTGATCTGTGATCTAACTCCATATCCCATTAATACCTTTGGCCCATATCCCTTAATACCTTTGATTGCCAAAAAGCTATCTATCTCAGATTTAAATTTAGCAATTGAGCTAGTATCAATTTCCGTTTGCGGAAGAGAGTTCCAAACTTCTACAACCCTTTGTGTGTAGAAATGTTTTCTAATCTCTCTCCTGAAAGGTCTGGCTCTAATTGGATAAATACTTGAAGGGGAAAAAATTGCAGGGCTATGGGGAAGGGGCAGGGGAATGGGAATAATTGAACAGCTTTTTCAAAGAGCCGGCACAGGCACGATGGGTCGAATGCCCTCCTTCTTTGCTGAATCATTCTATGAATCTATGATTCTAGGTTGGAAATTACTTTGAGTGCTATTTTAATGGACTGGTTTACATACTTATGTAAAATTCCTAAAAAATGTTAGTCTTTCACAATTACAAATTACAAAGGTCCAGATATAAAAATGTAGAAAGGAGAAAAGGCCTTCCCACCCATTCATTTTACTTTGTCATCCCAGATAAAATAGCCAGTGTATTGTGCACATGAGAAAGAACCTTGTTTTTCATTTATTCTCAGGATGTGGGTATCTATTGCAAGGCCAGCATTTATTGCCCATCCATAGTTACCCTGAGAAGGTGGTGGTGGGCCTTCTTAGAACTGAGAGGCTTGCTAGGCCACTTCAGAGGGTAGTTAAGAGGCAACCATGTTGATGTGGAATTGGAGTCACATATAGGCCAGGCCGCATAAGGATGGCAGGTTTCCTTCCCCAAACAAAAGTTTTTTTTAACAACAATCCAACAGCTTCATGATCACATTTACTGACACCAGATTTTTATTTTAAACTGAATTCAAATTATCTAAATGCTATGGTGGGATTTGAACTCTCATTCTCTGGATTACTAGTCCAGTAACATAACCGCTATACTACTGTACCCATATTCTCCTATTCAATTACAACTCGCATAATTAGGGTTCAGTCTTTCCTTTGTGGTTCAGGATTTAATGCACAAAATTTGATTTTTGAAAGAGTATTACGTTTATTTTAACAGAATGTACTGCTCATTTATGTTAATGTGAGCTCGATATAATTTATGTAGAATTACATAGATCATGTCATTAATTAACTAAATTGATGGTGCAAAGTTCTGTGTAATTCAATTATGCTTTCTTGTGCCACAGATGCCAAATGCGATAGATATGGATTAAAAGCAAATAAGAAGAGTAACTTAAGTAAATGCATTATATTTTAAGGAGAGTGTAAAATTAACATGTTCCTCTCACCCGATCACATAAATAAATGAAATAATCTGAGAATAAAAGATAAGAAAACTCTTTATGTGATGCATCGGCCATAATTCCAGCAAAGTAAAAATGCAAGGAGGTGGAAAAGCATGTAGATAAGCATATTTGGAACTTTGCTTTACGTTATTCTTGTAAACAAGATCTTCTTTAGAATTGTAGAAAACCATTATTTAAGCTTACAAAATGCTGTTTACAATATTAGTGGGAGAATATTTAATGCACTATTATGACATTCTAATGTTCTTCTATTTTGATGTCATGCGAACTAATGTCACTAATATTGGCACCTGCATTGCTGTAACAGCTTAAGATCTTCAAAATATAATCATAAAAATCTAGGTGCCAAAAATCCATGTAGGCACATCCCAGAGTAAGTGCTGGCATTTTCTCACCTAGGACCTCTAATGCTGACCATGAAAAACTTTGACAGACTTTGCATGGTCAGGGGGAGGTTGCCTGTTTCGTATAAAATTGTGAGTGCCTGCACCAATCGGAGTGCATCTAGGACACTTGTAATATTAGAGGGCCAGAAAAATCCTGTGGCAGAGGACCCAACTGTGGGGGATGGGGGTCCTTACCTGCTCTCTCCCTTCATCCTTATACAAAAGGGGCAGTTTAAAATATTTTCTAAAAATTGAAATCTTTCTTCAGTGATTCAGACCACAATCCTGGTATGGACTATGGACCCCCAGGTAGGTCTCAGTTCTGCTGTTCAGTCAATAGGAGCACCTGGTCTCACCAGGCATACCTCTCCTGACTCTTGTCAAGTCCTTCTCATAATGCAGTACATAGGAATAGCCGAAAGGATTCCAACCCCCTACCCCACTTGGTTAGCTGCAACTTGTACTATTGCAGCAATTGCCTGGACTCCAGAAAAGTGTGTCGTTTGTAAAATGAAAGCTTAAGCAACAAGGTAACAACGTGGAGAAACAAAAAAGTCTGCAAGATGTTCAATGCAGAAGCTGAGAAATCACAACTTCTTCCAGCTCAATATCAGGAGCATTTAAGTCATTCTTTAGCCCCTGCCACAAATGCTGCTCCCTTGCAATTCACTCCATCACCCTCCTCAACCTCTTTCAGGGTGAAACAGACCATTCAATATCTTGACATCCTGTTCAACCTTGACTGAGCTTTAAACCCCACATCCTCTCCATCACGAAGACTGTCAGGATTTCCACCTTCGCAACACTGCCCACCTTCACTGCTCCCTCAGATCCTCTGCCAGTGAAACCCTTACGCATGCCTTTGTCGGTTGCAGACTTGATTATTTCTATGCTTTCACAAGGTCACAAAATAACTACAGATGGGGAAGTCCATTCAACCCATCTTAACTCATCCACCCAGAAAGACCCTACAATCTCTCCACTTCAGCAGCTATTCGATCAATAGGAGCACCTATTCACAGATTACTGGCTACTTGAAGTAGTAAATGTAATTTGCTATTAGATTTGTCAGCAGCTAAAATTATATATAAATGATACAATTTAAATAATTTCAATGGTGTATATTATAATGAAATATTTTGTGGTCCTGACATTATTCTAGCAAATTGGCATAAAAACCCTGTAATCTAGGTGGGCATGGATGGAAATTGGGGCAGCATCTACTTATGCATAATAATGGTTGGTGTATTATGACAAAAGTCAAGAGGGAAATATGACATATGACATACTTCTTTCCACTTGCATAAGGTCTCAAGGGGTGTCTGCTCGCCCCCGGCATCCAGTGCAGCTAAGGAGGTTGGGGGAGGAGGTGCATTTAAACTTGAAAAGGCAGATTTCCCTACTGCATTGGATCACAGAGCAACTGGCCTATTCAAAAGTGAGGCACTTTTTAAAAAATTGATCCTGCAGCATTTTAGCCAGCCTGCATAGGCTGCCACAAAGTGACTTTCCACCCCCCTACCTGAGGTAGATATGCCATATTGGGCCATAAATGGCACAGTGCCCACCTGAAATATGTAAATGTGTCTGACCCTGGAAAGTGGTGTGTGGTCAGGTGATGCAAATAACAGGCAGGCAGAGGTCCCGCTTGGCCTGAGGATCATTTGCTATTATAATAGACAGAAAACTTAGGGCTTGTATCTTTTATCAAAGGTTATTGTTAATCCATATCTGGCTGAAATATAGGGGGTGTGGACAATGTGGAACTTTATCTCCCCTCAAAGCATTAATGGAAAATTGGGGATATGCTGTCTGAGATTTTCCAAAATGCCCTGGCTGGGGAACAAGGATCCTTACTGCCAGCACATAGTCAGAAAATGTAGGCTGTGTTCTTTAAAACAAGTTAAATTGGCACTAATCCCAAGCTCCATGTCAAATGCAATAGAACATTTCTATAATTCATTTTAGCATGCAGTCTGTTGTTCTAAAGTTATTCAGGCGTTGCATCCTTCCAAATGTAGGAGACCCAAAATATTCTTAAAACACACAGAAAGTGCAGTTCTATGTGCAAAGACGCACATATAAGCATAAGTCTACTGTTCTGCACATGCATGCAATGGATTGGATTGTACCGCTTTTAAACAGATTTAAATATGTGCATTGTGTGCGTGTCCTAGCTTTTGGTGTTAGTGCTAATGCAAGAAAAGCAGAGCAGTAGAGCAAACACATCACATTGCCTTTCCTTTTGTTTTTGAGCAAAATCTGTAAGGATGTAGGGTGACGACACATCCTATTCTAACTGAAAATCAAAGTCTGAAGCAGAGAATTTACTCTTAAATGTCAGCTTGGTTCTGTTGGCAGCTCTCTCATCTCTGAGTCAGAGGGTTATGGGTTTAAGCCCTGCTCCAGGACCTGAGAGCATAATCTAGGCTGGCACTTCAGTGCAACCATCAGGGAGTGCTGAATAGTCCTTTGGATTAGACAATAAACTGCTTGTTCACGTAGATGTTACAGATCCTAGTGGTGCCCTGGCCAGCACTGTTCCTTCAACCAACAACAGCAAAAATAAATTATCTGGTCATTCATCCCATTGTTGTTTGTGGGACCTTACTGTGTGCGAAATGGTTGCTACATTTGTCTACATTGCAACTATGACTACACTACAAAGTATTCATTATACCTGAAGCGCTTTGGGACATCCTGAGAGATGTGATAAGGCATTATGTAAATGCGAGTTCTATCCATTTTCTAGATTGGACACATATTTGCATACAGTTAAGACCTGAATGACTTGACTGATGTGTAATTGAGTATTTCTCTCCCACAGTGTGGAAACTTTGCATTTATTTGAGCTTGAAAGCATAAATTTATGCAAATCTAACTTTAGGTCCAGCTTCGTTGCATAAGCAGAAAATGTTATTTACACAGGGAAATAGTATATCCTTTTCCAGAACAAGGGAAAATGTGCTCTCTATGTGCCATGAGCCAGATATTCTGGGGTTGATTTTAATTCTCTCTGCCTGCTGGGAACAGGGCTTGTAGTACACTGAAAATCATAAGATGCATGTCAGCCCTGACCCCCTCTCCTCCATTTTCCTGGGGGCCTCTGCGTGGGCAGGCCAAGTGCCCACCTGTTTCAGGCAGGAGCCTAATTCTAATATGCCAACCGGGGTCCTGTGATGTACATAGGACCCCGATGCAATTTTGAGATATCAATGTGCCCATTGGTACCGGGTGCTGAGCGGCATAAACAGTGGTCCTTAAAGGCCCCACTGAAGGCTGGTCCAAAACCAGGTATGTTTCTGTTTCTTTTTAAAGAATTTGTGGGGATGGAAGGAATGTCCTCTGCCGGTCCTCACCCCCCACTCCCCACCACCGCGATTACCTCCCCATGCAGATAAAACTTTGAGCTCAGCTCTGCCCATACCAATCGGCAAGCTGCCTTCAGGGCTAATTCAGCAGTCAGAACTTGCTGATAACAGTATATAGGGCAAAGAGGGGGAGAAATTCCTGAAATATGTGCAAAAGAACTTTCTTGATCAGTATGTTTCCAGCTCAAAGAAGCAGTGCTGCATGTGGTTCTGGGGAATGAAGTGGAGCAAGTGAATCATGTTTCAGTGAGGGAGAATTTGGGAAACAGTGATCACAATATCATTAGGTTTAGAGTAGTTATGGAAAAGGACAAGGAAAAATCAAATGTGAAAATACTCAACTGGAGGAGGGCTAATTTAATTGAGTTGAAAAGGGATTTGGCCCAGGTGGATTAGAATCAAAGATTGACTGGTAAAACAGTAAATGAGCAATGGGAGGCCTTCAAAGAGGAGATCGTTCTGGAACAGACTAGACACATTCCCACGAGGGGAAAAGGAAGGGCATCCAAAGCTAGAGCTCCCTGGATGACTAAAGATATAGAGATTAAAATGAAACAGAAAAAAGAGGCTTATGACATATGTTAGGTTCATAATTCAGTGAAGAACCAAGCTAAATACAAAAAGTACAGAGGAGAACTGAATAAGGAATTAAGAGGAGTGAAGAGAGTGTATGAGAATAGATTAGCAGGAAACATAAAAGGGAACCCAAAAATCTATTATAAACATATAAGTAGTAAAAGAGTAGTCAAAGGAAGGGTGGGGCCGATTAGGGATGATTTGGAAGCAGAGGGCATGACTGAGGTACCAAATGATTACTTTGCATCTGTCTTCACAAAGGAAGAGGATGCTGCCAATGTCACAGTAAAGGAGGAAGTAGTAGAGAAATTGGATAGGATAAAAATAGATAAAGAGGAGGTACTTAAAAGGTTGGTACTTAAAAAATAGAAAAGTCACCCAGTCCGGATGAGATGCATCCTAGGTTGCTGAGGGAAGTGAGGGTGGAAATTGCAGAGGTACTGGCCATAATCTTCCAATCCTCCTTAGATAAGGTGATGGTGCCTGAGGACTGGAGAATTGCAAATGTTACACCCCTGTTCAAAAAGGGGGAGAGGGATAAACATGGAAAGTTCAGGCCAGTCAGCCTAATGTCAGTGGTGGGGAAACTTTTGGAGACAATAATCCGGTACAAAATTAATTGAGTTAATATGAGTTAATAAATTTGTTAAAAGCAAATCATGTTTGACTAACTTGATTGAGTTCTATGATGAAGTAACGGAGAGGGTTGATGAGGGTAGTGCGGTTGATGTGTATATGGACTTTCAAAATGCATTTGATAAAGTACCACATAATAGACCTGTTAGCAAAATTAAAGCCCATGGGATTAAAGGGACAATGGGTGCGTGGATACAAAATTAGCTAAGGGATAGAAAACAGAGAGTAGTGGTGAACTCCCTTCACCACCGGCGCACTGTGGCTGCAGTGTGCACCATCCACAGGATGCACTGCAGCAACTCGCCAAGGCTTCTTCGACAGCACCTCCCAAACCCGCGACCTCTACCACCTAGAAGGACAAGGGCAGCAGGCGCATGGGAACAACACCACCTGCACGTTCCCCTCCAAGTCACACACCATCCCGACTTGGAAATATATTGCCGTTCCTTCATTGTCGCTGGGTCAAAATCCTGGAACTCCCTTCCTAACAGCACTGTGGGAGAACCGTCACCACACGGACTGCAGCGGTTCAAGAAGGCGGCTCACCACCACCTTCTCAAGGGCAATTAGGGATGGGCAATAAATGCCGGCCTTGCCAGCGACGACCACATCCCGTGAACGAATAAAAAAAAAACGGTTGTTTTTCAGACTGGAGGGAAGTATACAGTGGTATCCCCAAGGGGTTCGTATTGGGACCATTACTTTTTTGATGTATATTAATGATCTGGACTTGGGTATACATGGGCATAATTTCAAAGTTTGCAGATGACATAAAACTAGGAAATGTAGTAAACAGTGAGGAGGATAGTAACATACTCTAGGAGGACATAGATTGGTAAAATGGTCAGACATATGGCAGATAAAATTTAATGCAGAGAAGTGTGAAGTGAATCATTTTGCTAGGAAGAATGAGAAAAGGCAATATAAACTAAATGATACAATTTTAAAGGGGGCACAGGAACAGAGAGACCTGGGGGTGTATGTACACAAGTATTTGATAGTGGCAGGACAAGTTGAGAAGGCTGTTATAAAGACTTCCTGGATCGTTGGCTTTATAAATAGAGGCATAGAGTACAAAAGCAATGAAGTTATGCTAAATCTTTATAAAACACTGGTTAGGCCCCAGCTGGAGAAATGTGGCCAATTTTGGGCACCACATTTTAGGAAGGATGTTAAGGCCTTAGAGAGGGCACAGAGGAGATTTACTAGAATGGTACCAAGGATGAAAGACTTCAGTTACATGGAGAGACTAGAGAAACTGGGGTTGTTCTCCTTGGAGCAGAGAAGGTTAAGGAGAGATTTGATAGAAGTGTTCAAAATCATGAAAGGTTTTGATGGAGTAAATAAGGAGAAACTTTTTCCAGTAGCAGAAGGGTTAGTAACCAAAGGACACAGATTTAAGGTAATTGGCAAAAGAACCGGAGGTGACATGAGGGCAAAAACATTTACGCAGCGAGTTGTTATGATCTGGAATGCACTGCCTGAAAAGGTGGTGGAAGCAGATTCAATAATAACTTTCAAAAGGTAATTGGATAAATACTTGAAGGGGAGAAATTACAGGGCTATGGAGAAAGAGCAGGGGATTGGGAATAATTAGATAGCTCTTTCAAAGCGCTGGCAGAGGCATGATGGGCTGAATTGTCTCCTTCTGTGCTGTATCATTCTATGATGCTATGAAATACAAGCTGCAACTTACATCTGAAACTGTTGCCACACTGAAATCTTAAAGGTGATTCACAAAGGGGCATTAGGCTTCCTACTTGCATATTCAAAAGGCCTATCAGCCATTTCCGGTGCGGGCCCAGGACCCAGGAAGCAGAGAGTTGGGATAAATGGTTCATTCTCGGACTGGCAACCAGTAGCCAGTGGTGTTCCGCAGGGGTCAGTGCTGGGTCCCCAACTCTTTACAATCTATATTAACGATTTGGAGGAGGGGACCGAGTGTAACGTATCAAAGTTTGCAGATGATACAAAGATGGGATGGAAAGTAGAGAGTGAGGAGGACATAAAAAACCTACAAGGGGATATAGACAGGCTGGGTGAATGGGCGGAGATTTGGCAGATGCAATACAATATTGGAAAATGTGAGGTTATGCACTTTGGCAGGAAAAATCAGAGAGCAAGTTATTATCTTAATGGCGAGAAACTGGAAAGTACTGCAGTACAAAGGGATCTGGGGGTCCTATTGCAAGAAAATCAAAAAGTTAGTATGCAGGTGCAGCAGGTGATCAAGAAGGCCAACGGAATGTTGGTGTTTATTGCTAGGGGGATAGAATATAAAAACAGGGAAGTATTGCTGCAGTTATATAAGGTATTGGTGAGACCACACCTGGAATACTGCATACAGTTTTGGTCTCCATTCTTAAGAAAAGACATACTTGCTCTCGAGGCAGTACAAAGAAGGTTCACTCGGTTAATCCCAGGGATGAGGGGGCGGACATATGAGGAGAGGTTGAGTAGATTGGGACTCTACTCATTGGAGTTCAGAAGAATGAGAGGCGATCTTATTGAAACATATAAGATTGTGAAGGGGCTTGATCGGGTGGATGTGGTAAGGATGTTCCCAAGGATGGGTGAAACTAGAACGAGGGGGAATAATCTTAGAATAAGGGGCTGCTCTTTCAAAACTGAGATGAGGGGAAACTTCTTCACTCAGAGGGTAGTAGGTCTGTGGAATTTGCTGCCCCAGGAAGCTGTGGAAGCTACATCATTAAATCAATTTAAAACAGAAATCGACAGTTTCCTAGAAGTAAAGGGAATTAGGGGTTATGGGTAGGAAATTGGACATGAATTTAGATTTGAGGTTAGGATCAGATCAGCCATGATCTTATTGAATGGCGGAGCAGGCTCGAGGGGCCGATTGACCTACTCCTGCTCCTATTTCTTATGTTCTTATGTTCTTATGCCTTTACCAATATGGTGGGCGGTGCATGCCACCTACCATATTGGATGCTTTGATGCCCGTTTTATGTCTGTAAAACAGGCATGGCATCAACCAATTTCTAGGCCAATATGTTTTAGTTACGTTGATTGAAGGATACATATTGGCCAGAACAATGGGGAGGTCACTTGCTCTTCTTCAGAGGGCTGAAAGGACCATGGTTTAAAGTCTCTTTTGAAAGACAGCACCTCAAAGATTGCTGCAGCACTCCCTAAGTACTGTACTGTGGTGTCAGCCTAGATCATGTGCTCAAGTTTCTAGAGTGGGGCTTGACGCCACAACCGAGGAACTTTTTTTTTAATATTCGTTCACGGGATGTGGGCGTCGCTGGCAAGGCCGGCATTTATTGCCCATCCCTAATTGCCCTCGAGAAGGTGGTGGTGAGCCACCTTCTTGAACCGCTGCAGTCCGTGTGGTGACGGTTCTCCCACAGTGCTGTTAGGAAGGGAGTTCCAGGATTTTGACCCAGCGACAATGAAGGAACGGCAATATATTTCCAAGTCGGGATGGTGTGTGACTTGGAGGGGAACGTGCAGGTGGTGTTGTTCCCATGCGCCTGCAGCTCTTGACCTTCTAGGTGGTAGAGGTCGCGGGTTTGGGAGGTGCTGTCGAAGAAGCCTTGGCGAGTTGCTGCAGTGCATCCTGTGGATGGTGCACACTGCAGCCACAGTGCGCCGGTGGTGAAGGGAGTGAATGTTTAGGGTGGTGGATGGGGTGCCAATCAAGCGGACTGCAGGAGACAGTGTTACAGAAGATGCTTTCAACTGCTTTCTTGGTGTCAAGTGGACAGCAGGGTCCCTTAAAAGAGCAGGGCAGACTCTGAGCTGAATTTCTCTTTGGTTTGTGCCTAGCCCACCAGCCTTTGTGGCTGCACTGGTGTTTGTGCAACAACATCCTCTTGGTTGGTGTCCGTGTCTTGCTGCAGCCTTGATTTTAGGTTGGCCTCCTCCTCCTCTTAATGGTTAGCCCTTTTTTATAGCAAAGTTGCGGAGCATGCAGCAGACATCGATGATTTTGGAAACTCTGAAGGAACTGTTCTGAACGGCACCCCTTGACCTGTCAAGACACAATCTAAAGCTGACTCCACCCTCCAGGATGCTGAGCCTCAGCTCGGTGAAGGCTAGGGTTGTACTTAATTTTAGAATTTTACACCCTTCTGTCATTGCTACAAATCCACCTCTGAACAGTTCTGGAATTTATACACAACTGGGGTCCTGTGCCTAAGTTTTTATATTTGGGAAATTGGATATGCACCTACAGGGAGGGAAACCGTGCAGTCCATGGCAGACAAATGGAAACACTTTTTTATGCGGATTACTTAGCTTGGAGAGTCTTCAACGTGATGTTGAGTTTCTGCATGTGTCAACCAGCTGAGAAAAAAACATATTTACATTTATTGGTGACTATAAAATGGAAAATCTATACAGGATACACAATTTGGGGTGAAGTTTATTAAAAATAAATTGTTGATTGAAGTATACACACTCAAAGCAGGACTGGTTTATTTTTCATAGCGCTGTTGATTCCTTGTATTCTATTTATACAATGCATTAAGTGTACTGTGTAAAATATTTTAAGAGGTCAAATTCTAAAATTAAGTCTTGTTGCCCATTTGAGACAAAACTGCTGTTTAAGATTAAGCAATGTTACTGCAGTGTTTGCCGATGATGTCAGGCTTGCATTATTCAAGCAGTGAGACAGGCAAGCCATGAATCATTGGCCATAAACTGCTGCTGGAGCGATTCACAGTCTTGTCTTAAATCTGGCATTATTGAATCTCTCCTTTTACAAACCTCTTGCTAGATTTTTTCCCAGAAGAAACTGCCTTATAATCAATAAAGTCCTCAAGCTTAGATAAGATGAACTCTCAATGAGAATAATTACTTTTCCACCTCCATCAGTGAATAAGTTTTGATTACATTAATTTTGGACGTGGCACAGATATGCTATTGCAGTTTCAGAGACAATTTCTGCTATAGCATACTAATTAAGTGTCAGCCGTGGCTCAGTGGTAGCACTCTGACCTCTGAGTTAGAAGGTTGTGGGTTTAAGTCCCATTTCAGAGACGTGAGTACAAAATCTACACAGTACTGAGGGAATGCTGCATTGTTGGAGGTGCCATCCTTCGGCTGAGACGTTAAACCGAGGCCCTGTCTACAGTCAGGTGGATGTAAAAGATCCCATGGCACTTTGAAGATGAGCAGCAGAGTTCTCCCTGGTGTCCTGGCCAATATTTATCCCTCAACTAATATCACTAAAAAAACATTACCTGGTCAGTATCACATTGCTGTTTGTGGGACCTTGCTGTGTGAAAATTGGCTGCTGCGTTTCCTACATTACAATAGTGACTATACTTCAAAAGTACTTCATTGGCTGCAAAGCGCTTTGGGACATCCTGAGGTTGTGAAAGGCGCTATATAAATGGAAAACTTTCTTTCTTTCCTATTATTTGCTTACAGTTTCTTGGGCAGGAGTTGAGCTTTAACAAGTTAACTTTTGCAACTTTGTTTTCACTCTCTAAAAATATACTTGTACTGTTCTTTTGACAGATGCTTACCAATCACATAACAGCTCATTTGTCAATCAACACTTGTGAAATTAATGTTTATTTTTCTGACCAGCATAATCCCCACCGTGCTGATTCAGTGCTCAAAAGTTCTTTTACGTTTTCCAAAGCTTCATTATAAAGAAATAAAAAAGAGGGTTACTTTATAAGGCTGTAAAATATTTCAAAATTAGGTATTTTGTCTAACCAGAACAATATGCAGAGTTAAAAATTTGCATCTAAAAGACAAATATTCAGTGGTGTTGTAAGAAAATCAATATTATTAGGCCATGTTAAAACTGAAGGTTGCCAAATACCCCACAGGTAGTCAATCAAGGCTCATATAATCTTTCATAAACAGAAACTTGAGAATACTTCCCATGTACCAAAGGCTTAGTTGAGGTTATGCATGCTCATTCATTCAGTTAGACTGCTAAATCTGTTGTAATGATTTTTAAGATCTCATTACCCAAAGTGACATTGGGCTCGACTTTCGGACGTCCGAGACGGCGGGTTCATGGCGGGGGTGCCCCGAAAATCGGGGATTTCCGGGGCGGGTCCGGAGCCCGGCTCCAACCCGCCCACTTCTGGGTTCACCAGTGACGCACTTAGATGCGCACGCAGCCCCCGCATGCTGGACTGCCGGCGGGATCCCACTTAAGGCGATTAATTAGATAGTTCAGGTTGTGTGCAGACCTGATTTGTAGGATATTTTAGGAGGGGTGGGACATGTAGTCATGGACATCTGCAGCCTCCTTCATGCCGAGCTGCTCCCGGCTGGCCCGAGCACCATCTTCTTACCTGTCAATGTCAAAGTAACCACTGCCCTCAACAACTTCTCCTCCGCATCCTTCCAGGGTGCCACCGGGGACATCGCCGACACCTCTCAGTCGTCTGCACAAAAGAGCCCTGCAAATACACCTACACCCACTCTGCAGTGACACAATGGGTGGCATCAGGTGTGGGTCTTCATGGTGATCCTCAGGAAAGGGCATTATTGCACAAACCAGACAGGATTTGCAAAGACGTGGCAGTAGTGGTGACAATGTAATATGTAATGTGAGTTGATCAGAAATCAAATATAAGTAAAAACCATGACAAACCCTCAAACACCCTTGTGCAGCCCCTTCATGCTCACGACACGTTTGTCTTACGCTTCCTACTACACATATGTGATGCATGCCCTGTGGCTGCAGCAGAGGTAGTGGCAGGTTGGGTGAGGCTGGCCGTGAAAGAGATGCATGAGAGGGTGAGTATGAGACAGAGCCATGAGATTGTATGAGGATTGGGTTGAGTGGTAGTGGTGGGATGAGTACTGGTGAGGTGAGTAAGTGCAGGTAAGATGAAGATGAGCTTTGAGTGGGTGTGAGGAGTGATGTGATAGATTAGTGTTGGCAGTGCAGAAGGAGATGTGGGGTGGGGGCGGTGATGTGGCAGACGGAGTGTAGGGGAATGAGTAAGAGTGCTCACTTCGGCTGACCTGGTTAGGTCATTGAAGCGCCTCCTACACTGTATGCGGGTACGTGATATGTTGGTGGTGCTGGTGACCTCCTCTACCACCTCGAGCCAGGCCTTCGTGGTGGCAGCGGCAGGCCACTTCCTCCCGTCCGCCGGGGAGAAGATCTCTGTCCTCCTCCACCTCACCCCATCCAGTAGGACCTGGAGTGAGGCATCATTAAACCTGGAAGCAGCCTTCCCCCGGGCTGCTCGATGCTGTAATTTTGGGTCCTTTTTGCAGCATCAGTCAGTAGAGGACTGCCCCTTTAAATAGGGCTCCTCCAGCTGACAGCCTATGATGCGGCTGCGCAGTTCGCCCGCTACGCAGCTTTCCAGCACGAAACCCGGAAGCTAAGGTAAGTGCCTTCAATTAGGCTGCGATCGCGTGCAGAGCACCCCGAATTCATTGGGCGGGATACGCACGCGCCCAATCGACACCCCACTGCCAACCCGCCTCCCTCCTTGAATCGAGCCCATTATCTCCTATGTGTCCATTTCTTCCAGTATATATAAAAAGAATGAATCCTTTTGGACCATAATCTGCTATCTTTCATGTTCTATTTAGCTTGGAATCCTATTTTATTCTCCATATATAGAACTGCAATTGTGACTTTTCTTTACTTCTGTCAGGCCCAAGTGTCTGTGATAATCATTAATTTTGAACACAAAAATCTTGCTAGATTTTTTGATAGAGAAGTTAACAGTGCATTTCTGTGCCAAACTAAATATCCCAATTATCTGTTTATCACTCATAAGCAAAGTCTTTTTGAAGCAGCAGTAATGATAGCAAATCAGACTGCACAGGGCCACAGTAGATAAAAACAGTAATTGCTAGAAATTGATGAAATCATGATGATGTACTGAACAAAAACAATGACCATGTCTAAAACAAAACCCTTTTAAGTGCTCATTATGTCATGTCTGGGGCAGTTTTATGACTATTAAAATGCACTTTAAAATGGAGAATAATGGATACTGAGGAATGATTATAAGACATTCATTTAATCAAGAAGTTCAGATGATGTCATAAACCTGTCAGATGTTACAACGTTGAAATCATCTCCAATCGCCTTCCACTTATTATTTATAGTATGTTCTGGTTGTTCAGTTTAACTTTGTTAGTCTTTCCATTTCTGTCTCTGACCCTCTGCTGGGTAAGGTAAGGAATCTGTGCATATATTTCATGTTAGCTGTTGTCATTTTTTGAAAGCATGTTGTGGTTCTTGATTTATTTGATAAGCATATTTGTCTTCTTATCAGTAATGGTGATTATACAAGGATTGACAGTAACTGAGCTAAACTTAATTTTAGTGTAAGTTCCTGTAGTGATAAGACAACTGAAAGCAGTAAAATACCATACTAACAGGAAGGATGTTAAAGGTTCTTGTGATATCGAAGACTACTGCGTCGCTGAGCTGAAAGTAAATACAAGTATAATGTTTACATACAGTAGTTAGTATCACTTATTCCACCAGGGCATTGATCAGTTTATATGCCTAAATGTTGAAGGAATCTGAATTGATTAAGTGGCTATATGTTAAAATGTAATGGGGGTTAAATTGGGCCGCGTAGCGCCCGTTGTGTAGGTGCTACGCGGATTCCTAAGCCCCAAAAATAGCGTACGCGATGCGCGCGCATACTTCCGATGTGATGTGTGCAGGATGCCATCTTGGTGGCTGTGCGCACGCACCTAAATAAAAACGCCGGCAGCATGTAGAGTAGGGAGATTATGACGTAGATCAGTGTGCAATGCTGATTTGAAGCAGCCATGCCATTTTCGAACTGCCCCCTCCATCCAACGCACTGTCCTAACCTCCCACAGCTGAACTGGACTTATAGGGCATGAAGGACCCCCCACCAGCGCTATATAAAGGGATCATGCAGGCGTTACAGGTTAGTTGCTAGATTAGTTATTCTGGCTGCTGGTACAATTGTAGGTGTTTGTGGAAGTTGTCACCCTGAGAACATAAGAACATAAGAAATAGGAGCGGGAATTGACCAGACGGCCCCTTGAGCCTGCTCTGCCATTCAATAAGATCATGGCTGATCTTCAACCTCAACTCCATTTTCCCACCTGATCCCCATATCCCTTGATTCCACTAAAGTCCAAAAATCTATCTATCTCAGCCTTGAATATACTCAATGACTCAGCATCGACAGCCCTTTGGGATAGAGAATTCCAAAGATTCACAACCCTCTGAGTGGAGAAATTCCTCCTCATCACAGTCTTAAATGGCTGACCCCTTATCCTGAGTCTATGCCCCCCAGTTCTAGACTCTCCAACCTGAGGAAACAACCTCTCAGCATCCACCCTGTCAAGCCCCCTCAGAATCTTATATGTTTCAGTGAGATCACCACTCATTCTTCTAAACTCCAGAGAATATAAGCCCATTCTACTCAATCTCTCATCATCCCAGGAATCAATCTACTGAACCTTCGTTGCCCCGCCTCTAAGGCAAGTATATCCTTCCTTAGATAAAGAGACTAAAACTGTGCACGGTACTCCAGGTGTCTTCTCACCAAAGCCCTGTACAATTGTAGTAAGACTTCCTTACTCTTGTATTCCAACCCCCTTGCAATAAAGGCCAACATGCCATTAGCCATTCTAATTGCTTGCTGTACCTGCATGCTAACTTCCTGTGTTTCTTGTATGAGGACATCCAAATCTCCCTCAACACCAACATTTAACAGTTTCTCACCATTTAAAAATATTCTGTTTTTCTATTCTTCCTACCAAAGTGAATAACCTCACATTTCCCCACATTGTACTCCATCTGCCGCCTTCTTGCCCACTCACTTAACCTGTCTATATCCCTTTGCAGACTCTCTATGTTATCCTCACAGCTCACTCTCCCACCTAGCTTTGTGTCGTCAGCAAACTTGGATACATTACACTCAGTCCCTTCATCTAAGTCATTAATGTAGATTATAAATAGCTGAGGCCCAAGCATTAATCCTTGCGGCACCCCACTAGTTACAGCCTGCCAACCTGAAAATGACCTGTTTATTCCTACTCTCCGTTTTCTGTCCTTTAACCAATCTTCTATCCATGCTAATATATTACCCCGAACCTTATGAACCCATATCTTGCGTAACAACCTTTTATGTGGCATCTTATTGAATGCCTTTTGGAAATCCAAATATACTACATCCACTGGTGCCCCTTTATCTACCCTGCTAGTTACATCCTCAAAACACTCTAATAAATTTGTTAAACACGATTTCACTTTCATAAAATCATGTCGACTCTGCCTAATCATATTATGATTTTCTAAGTGCCCTGTTACCACTTCCTTAATAATGGATGCCAGCATTTTCTCGATGACTAATGTTTTTTTTTATTCATTCATGGGATTTGGGCGTCGCTGGCGAGGCCAGCATTTATTGCCAATCCCTAATTGCCCTTGAGAAGGTGGTGGTGAGCCGCCTTCTTGAACCGCTGCAGTCCGTGTAGTGAAGGTCAGGCTAACTGTCTTGTAGTTTCCTGTTTGCTCTCTCCCTCATTTTTTGAATAGCGGTGTTACATTTACTACCTTCCAATCCGTTGTGACCGTTGTGGAATCTAGGGAATTTTGGAAGATCACAACCAATGCATCCACTATCTGTGCAGCCACCTCTTTTAGAACCCTAGGATGTAGGACATCAGGTCCAGGGGATTTGTCAAGAGAGGACAGCAGGTTCGTCTCCCATGGCGCCATTGTCGCTCTCCTGGGGCAGTGCCTCAGCATTCCTGGCGATCTGCTGGAGATCAAATTGTTGGAGTGCTGTGACGCCCTGGAAGCCTCGTTTCACAATGGTACGCAGAGCCACGATAGCACCAGTCTGAGCTTCCAAAGTAGCAGTCTGAGGTCCAAATAAAGCATGCGACCTTGGATGGCAGCTGTTTCTGCTGCAATGGAAGCTGTTTCTGCTGCAATGGAAGCCGTGACATCTGTCATCAGACACTGCTTGATGATGGGTTCCACAGGCGTGCTGATAGAGGTGACCACCCGTTCCATGTGGGAAAGGATGGGCTCCAAGCTCTGCGCAAAGCCCTGTGCTAAGTTGGAGCTGGACTCCTCCATGCCCCTTAACATTGTGTGCAGGCTTTCTGGCAGGCATTCCAGTGCAACAAGCATTTGGTCGTGTACGCCTATCAGCCGTCACCTGTAGCCTGGCCTATTGAAGTCATCATCTGACTCCTCTGCAGCAGAACTAACGTGCGATCTCACCCTCCAGTGAGCTAGCACTTGCAGTAACCGTTCCCTTGCCCCGGCTCCTGCGCACTCGTGCCCGGTGTGTCTCACCACGTGCAGATCCCTCCTCAATCCTAGCCTCTAAAGTACGCGCAGTATCAGTCTCTGAGCTGGTGTCTGCGAATGTGAGATCGAGTGACGGTGTGTCTGCATCATCACTGTCATCTTCCTCTGATGGTGTTGGTTCCAGGCCTTGGCTATCTGAAATGACAAAGGGACACGGGTTGAGTTGTGGTGAGAGGAGAGGAGAAAGTAAAACGTCAGTGCTGACACCATCTGCAGCACGTGAGTCAGAAAAGATTGTGGGCTGAGGGAGCAAGAAGCAAGAAGGAGGATTAGGTATGTAGAGAGCCTCATCATCGATACCTCCAGCACTGCCAGTGGCCACAGCAGCAGCGACAGACTGCCCAATGATGGCCAGCACTGTCTCCTCCATGGGGGTGAGAACATGTAGGCGTGTCTGTCCTCCCCCAGGTCTTTCCTGCTGCCTGTTGTTATGCGCCACCTTCTCCTGCAAGAAAGAGGGAAGTGTGTCAGTGAATGTCCTGCAAGATGTTTGGGTGATATGGCTGTCATGGTTGAATAGCTGCCCCTGTGTTTGACCTGTGAGTTGTGGGTGTGCGGCTTGCAAGAGTGGTAATGTGTGAAGCTGAGATGCAGAATCTGTTTCGTAGAGTTGCGTACTGATTGAAAGAGTTTCTTGGTAGGTGGGTGACGGGAGTGTAGTGGAGCAGTGGATGAGGCTAATGGTGCAGTTGGTAGCATATGCCACATGACAGTTGAACGCACTCACCTTGACCACTCGTGTCAAATCATTGAACTTCTTCATGCACTACATCCATGTAATTAGAGTTATGCCCCTGGCATTGACCTCATGCACCAGAGCCTCCCACTGTATCTTGAGGATATGTCTGGAGGGCCTCCTGCATCCCCCCCACCCCCTCCCATGGATATAGGATGGTCCTCTGTCTGTCCATCTCTTCCACCAAGACCTCTAGTGCACTGTCTGAGAACCTTGGTGCATGTTCTCACACAGGCACAGCCATTCCTCAATATCTTCCAGCCCAGGGATCACTTCATACCACTTCCTACAGCTACAGAGCACCTCACCTTTAAGAGGTGCAGGCTGCCTTTAAGTAGTACTAGACACTCCTAATATCGGGGCTCCCTGCTGGTGCATGCAGCCGTTCACAGCGCAGGTAGCGCTGACTACACGCAGCAATCATTAGATTAGCGGGCAGCCCCCGGGGATGAGGGGGCGGACATATGAGGAGAGGTTGAGTAGATTGGGACTCTACTCATTGGAGTTCAGAAGAATGAGAGGCGATCTTATTGAAACATATAAGATTGTGAAGGGGCTTGATCGGGTGGATGCGGTAAGGATGTTCCCAAGGATGGGTGAAACTAGAACTAGGGGGCATAATCTTAGAATAAGGGGCTGCTCTTTCAAAACTGAGATGAGGAGAAACTTCTTCACTCAGAGGGTTGTGGGTCTGTGGAATTTGCTGCCCCAGGAAGCTGTGGAGACTACATCATTAAATAAATTTAAAACAGAAATCGACAGTTTCCTAGAAGTAAAGGGAATTAGGGGTTACGGGGAGCGGGCAGGAAATTGGACATGAATTTAGATTTGAGGTTAGGATCAGATCAGCCATGATCTTATTGAATGGCGGAGCAGGCTCGAGGGGCCGATTGGCCTACTCCTGCTTCTATTTCTTATGTTATGTTCTTAAATGTTATGTGCTGCCTACATCTCAACGACCAGACATGGGTTAATCGCGCACCATGATCCACGCGCCAATTTAACCCCCACAACAGGTTAGAAGATCCTGTCATATTTGTAAAACCTCAGAGTAATAATTTTCTCTTTTTTTGAAGGTTTCAGCTCCTTGTTGGAAAATTTGAGCTTTTTGTTTTGCTTTGGTGTTACAAGGTTTGCTGTTCTTTGCTGTCACGGTTTGTTGCT
Source organism: Heptranchias perlo (assembly GCF_035084215.1). Lineage (NCBI taxonomy): Eukaryota > Metazoa > Chordata > Chondrichthyes > Hexanchiformes > Hexanchidae > Heptranchias > Heptranchias perlo. The sequence goes on along the minus strand of NC_090325.1, from coordinate 52,849,236 downwards.
CACAGTAAATCAAATTGTATACTGTTTTGTAATGCTGGTATTATTATAGCATGTAAGGGGAAATTCTGCACTCACACACTTGAAACTGGAAGAAGCACAAGCAGGGAGTGAAATCTATGATTTTCCATCCATTAATTTTAATGGGCAGAGAATCACAACTATATATAGCCATAGTTTCCCATAGTGTCCCTTCTCATAGCGCCCCCCCTCCCCCATCCTTCGCTGGGAGCGAGAATCAGCCCTGTAATGTGCAATGTATTATTTGGCTATGAAGATAGAGGTGTTTTTAAGCTCATTTGATTCTCAAAGGGCACAGAGTCTAATTTCTATAAGTAAACACAGAATAATATCACTCAGGGTTTAATTTTATTTGGATAAGAAAATTTACAAATTGCAATGTGCTTTTCAGTTTCAGGCTGCAGTTCAAAATAACCCAGCATTTTAAGATTACTTTCTATCTGTAACTAACAAAATGTGATGTTTGGATTATGAAATCTGAAGTATAATTGACTGTATTTAATATATTACTCGCAGATCTCATGTGATGTTCTATTTGTGCCTGGATAGTTATCTCTGACTATATATCGACCTTTGGTACCTCTAACCCATCTATCCACAGTATTCTTTTGGGACTTTTCTAATAACCCTGAATCCCATTTGTTGACAGGAACTAGACAGATTCATGTCAACAAATGAGATTCAGGGTTAGTAGAAATGCACCAAAAGAATAATGTGGATAGTTGGGCTAGAATCTCTTCTCCTGCCTGAAACCGTTATTAAGTTTCTAGATGTGCCCAAAGGTGACTTCTTGCACTGACCCTATTGAAGTATGCAGGAACATGGGGAGATCACCTGATGTAAATAATGGTGGCAGGTGCCCATGCCACTAGGTCCCCATCTTACAAGTTCACACAGGCAGTTCCTATTTTAAATGTAGATATAGGAATTTATAAAAGTTGATGGGAAGTACATGAAGATGTAACATATTTTATGTATAAATTCACACTTTGTTTTTCATTTGTTCTCAGGATGTGGACAACACTGGCAAGGCCACATTTATTGCCCTAGTTGTCCTAAGAAGTTGGTGGAGACTTACTCAGAGGGCAATAAAAGTCAAGCATATATTCTGGGACTGGAGTCACGTGTAGGTCAGACTGAGTAGAGCTTGCGGGACATTAGAGAACTAGTGTTTATAGATTTAAATGGCAGCTTTTCATTGTAATTTTTCCACTAATTACCAGATTTATTGAGTTCAAATTCACAACTTGCCACAGTGAGAGTTAAACTCACAAACAGTGGCTTACTAATCCAGTATCATAATCACAAGGCAACTGTATCCTCACTTTTGTTTGGGGTAGTTTTTCCTCCCCATTTTAAAAACATTTACAACCTAATTTAGGAGCTTTTAAATACAATAGTGCACAATATCTTTAAAATAATTTCCAACTCCAAATTCATACATCCCAAGATCTCAAACTCATGCTTGCACATCATAATATTACAACAGAAACACTTTATCAAATTTAGGAACAATTCCTTTGCAATTTCTATCTATTGGGTAACTTAACAAAATTATAAATTGGTTCAATTTGTTAATTTGCATGAAAATACAGCCAGATTTATCTTACCATATCTATGTTGTAAAAAAAAACTAAGGTTTAACCTTTGGCTCAATGGAGTGACTTTTTTTTTACTGTTGATTTATGCTTTTGTAATGAAAAAGGGAAGGCTGGCATAATATCTTGGATCCCTGTGATCAAAATGTGACATTTGCTCTTTTGTACGAAGAGATTGGCACCAAAACGAACCACTGTGTCTCCGAATGTGGAAAAATCCATTATTGAAAATAGTGGATCTCCTGTGGCAGTACTCATGGACAAAAATTTAAATAAACAATTTTTGGAACAATTTACAGCACAGTATATTTTGTGCATGAGAAGACAGAAAATTGTAACTCAGCCACAATGCATAAGTAAATAAATCTGTACCCCTTACACGCTCCAGTAACTGAAATAAATACATCTGTTATTAGCAGCCCTACTTTTAACTTGTACTTCATTACCTGCTTATACGAACACTGAAGGCTTCAGTTGGTGCTACTAGGGCATCATGGGATATGGAACAAAGATGAATAAATGGAGTTGAGATACAGATCAGCCATGATCTAATTGAATAGTGGAACAGGCTCAAGGGGGCTAAATTACCTACTCCAGTTCCTATGTTCCTATAGCCCCGATTTGAACCTAACCCACCCAACGAGAATGAGGCAGGTTTGAGGTGAAGTCAATGGAGCACAAAAATGGGCATCCAACCCAAACCCACCCCGTTCCTGTCGGACAGGTTAGGTTAACATCGGGGCTTATGTTCCTGAGTACTGCAGTGACTGTGAAGGACAATACCATCAGGGTGTTAATCATAGAATGATAGAAATTTACTGCACAGAAGGAGGCCATTTGACCCATCGTGTTTGTGCCGGCCGAAAAAGAGCCATCCAGCCTAATCCCACTTTACAGAACTTGGTCCGTTACGGCACTTCAAGTGCATATGCAAGTACTTTTTAAATGCGATGAAGGTTTCTGCCACCACCACCTTTTCAAGCAGTAAGTTCCAGATTCCTACCACCCTCTTGGTGAAAAAAATTCTCCTCAGCCCCTCTCTAATCCTCCTACCAATTACTTTAAATCTATGCCCCCGGTTATTGACCTCTCTGCTAAGGGAAATCGGTCCTTCCTGTCCACTCTATCTAGGCCCCTCATAATTTTATACAGTTCAATTAAATCTCCCCTCAGCCTCCTCTGTTCCAAAGAAAATAACCCCAGCCTATCCAATTTATCATCATGGCTAAAATTCTCCAGTCCTGGCAACATTCTCGTGAATCTCCTCTGTACCCTCTCTACAATCACATCTTACCTATAATGTGGTGACCAGAACTGTACCCTGTACTCAAGCTGTGGCCAAACCAATGTTTTATACAGTTCTAGCATAGCCTCCCTGCTCTTATATTCTATGCCTTGGCTAATAAAGGAAAGTATCCCATATGTCTTCTTAACCACCTTATCTATCTGTCCTGTTACCTTCAGGGATCTGTGGCCATGAAATCCAAGCTCCCTCTGTTCTTTTATACCTCTCAGTATCCTCCCATTGATTGTGTATTCCCTCGCCCTGATGGCCCTCCCCAAATGCATTACCTCACACTTCTCTGGATTGAATTCCATTTGCCACTTTTTTGCCCACCTGACCAGTCCATTGATATCTTCCTTCAGTCTACAGCTTTCCTCCTCACTAGTAACCACATGGCTAATTTTTGTATCATCTTCAAACTTCTTAATCATGCCCCCAACATTTAAGTCTAAATCATTAATATATAGCACAAAAAGCAAGGGACCGAGTACTGAGCCCTGCGGAACCCAACTGGAAACAGCCTTCCAGTCACAAAAACACCTGTCGACCACTACCCTTTGCTTCCTGCCACAGAACCAATTTTGGTTCCAACTTGTTACTTTCCCTTGGATCCCATGGGCTTTTATGTTTTTGACCAGTCTGCCATGAGGGACCTTGTCAAAATCCTTGCTAAAATCCATGTAGACTACATCAAACACACTACCCTCATCGACCTTCCTTGTTACCTCCTCAAAAAATTCAATCAAGTTAGTCAGACACGACCTACCCTTAACTAATCCATGCTGGCTGTTCTTGATTAATCTGTTCCTTTCTAAATGATGATTCATACTGTCCCTCAGAATTGTTTCCAATAATTTGCCCACCACCAAGGTTAGTCTGACTGGCTGTAATTACTCAGTCTATCCCTTTCTTCCTTTTTAGACAACAGTACAATGTTAGCAGTCCTCCAATCCTCCGGCATCAATAAATGTAGTACCGGGGTTAAGGTTAATCAAATGATCCTGGCCTTGACTTTGGCCAACAAGTTGTATCATGCCACTCCAATTTTTCAGACGTGAAACAGGTGCCCAACGGTTCAGTATGGCGAGCAGCACGTGCACACCCATCCTGCTGTCCAAATGCATCCCCCACCATATTGGATTGGGCAATCCCGTAGGTGTCCATGGCATGCGCCATAAGTATTCAAAACTTCATTATCATACTAAAATAAGGGTCCTACGCTGGTTGTATGCATGGGTTGTCTGTTAGGTCTGCCTTTGGGGCTGGAGGAGGAGGGGGAGTTGCAAAGAAGACTGGAGCGAGCAGGAGCGGTTTGGAGAAGAGTGTGGAGGAAGGCACTGCACAGGAGGCCCTACTCGCAGCAGGTCTTGAGGGAACTCTTTTCCTATGTCAACCTGACCGAGGAGAAATGTGTGAGGTTCCTGCAATTCAACAAGGAGGCTGTAATGGAGCTCTGTCACCTGCTGCAGCCACAATTTTAGCCCCAAACCAGGGCATGGAGAGCTCCGCCTCAAGCCCTTCTATCGACTTCTGCTTTGTCCAAGTCTGTGCCCTCCGAAGTGTCTAGTAGTGGGCAACCGCCAGTGTAGATTCCCTCAATCACTGCTCTCTCCGTGGCCGATATTACTCGCTGCACCGGGCCGAACGGGGTGGTGCGACTGCCTGTTCGGCGAGTTCGGCGAGATTTCGAAATGAACCTCATGCCCGCACAAGAGGCGCCGGACGCTGGTCGACCAACCTGCAGCAGGTGACATCAACGACATCTCTCAATTGGCTGTTCACTGCTGGATCAGGGAGGTGACCGAGGCCATCGAATTTCTTTTTTATTATTCGTTCATGGGATGTGGGCGTTGCTGGCGAGGCCAGCATTTATTGCCCTTCCCTAATTGCCCTTGAGAAGGTGGTGGTGAGCCGCCTTCTTGAACCGCTGCAGTCCGTGTGGTGAAGGTTCTCCCACAGTGCTGTTAGGAAGGGAGTTCCAGGATTTTGACCCAGCGACGATGAAGGAACGGCGATATATTTCCAAGTCGGGATGGTGTGTGACTTGGAGGGGAACGTGCAGGTATTGTTGTTCCCATGTGCCTGCTGCTCTTGTCCTTCTAGGTGGTGGAGGTCACGGGTTTGGGAGGTGCTGTCGAAGAAGCCTTGGCGAGTTGCTGCAGTGCATCCTGTGGATGGTACACACTGCAGCCACCGTGCGCCGGTGGTGAAGGGAGTGAATGTTTAGGGTGGTGGATGGGGTGCCAATCATGCGGGTTGCTTTGTCCTGGATGGTTTCAAGCTTCTTGAGTGTTGTTGGAGCTGCATTCATCCAAGCAAGTGGAGAGTATTCCATCACACTCCTGAATTGTGCCTTATAGATGGTGGAAAGGCTTTGGGGAGTCAGGAGGTGAGTCACTTGCCACAGAATACCCAGCCTCTGACCTGCTCTTGTAGCCACAGTATTTATGTGGCTGGTCCAGTTAAGTTTCTGGTCAATGGTGATCCCCAGGATGTTGATAGTGGGGGATTTGGTGATGGTAATGCCATTGAATGTCAAGGGGAGGTGGTTAGACTCTCTCCTGTTGGAGATGGACATTGCCTGGCACTTGTCTGGCGCGAATGTTACTTGTGACTTATCAACCCAAGCCTGGATGTTGTCCAGGTCTTGCTGCATGCGGGCACGGACTGCTTCATTATCTGAGGGGTTGCGAATGGAACTGAACACTGTGCAATCATCAGCGAACATCCCCATTTCTGACCTTATGATGGAGGGAAGGTCATTGATGAAGCAGCTGAAGATGGTTGGGCCTAGGACACTGCCCTGAGGAACTCCTGCAGCAATGCCCTGGGTCTGAGATGATTGGCCTCCAACATCCACTACCATCTTCCTTTGTGCTAGGTATGACTCCAGCCACTGGAGAGTTTTCCCCCTGATTCCCATTGACTTCAATTTTACTCGGGCTCCTTGGTGCCACACTCGGTCAAATGCTGCCTTGATGTCAAGGGCAGTCACTCTCACCTCACTCTGGAATTCATCTTTTTTGTCCATGTTTGGACCAAGGCTGTAATGAGGTCTGGAGCCGAGTGGTCCTGGCGGATCCCAAACTGGGAGAAACACCTACATCTTTTTCCTGATGAACCAAGTGAAGCAGGACGAGAAAGCAATATGTATTGCAGACATCCTCAGGGTCCAAAAGACCATAGATGCACTCATATTGCCCAACTTGCTCCTCAAAACCAGCCTGACATCTTCCTCAACAGAAAGAAATATCACTCCCTCAATGTGCAGCTCGTTTGTGACCACACGTAGTCTATAATGCAGGTTTGTACACGGTTTCCTGGCAGAAGACATGATACCTTCATCCTGCTCAGTCTTCTGCCCTACCTCTATTCCTACCAAACCGTCAGGTCATAGGGCTGGCTACTTGGTGAAAACAGATATCCCTCCACACATGGCTCACGACTCCTGTCAGGAATCTAAGCACAGACACAAAGCTGGCCTACAATGAGAGCCATGCCGCCACCAGAAATCTAATTGAGCAGACCATTGGCGTTGACCTATTGCACTCCAGCCGCACGGGTGTTGCCCTCACTTGACTACAGATATTAACACTAACACCAATGCCATAAAAAAAGTTTACTGCAAGAACTCATTTCATTGTAGGATTACAGTCAATATTCTGAATCACCTGTGTACAAACCCCTAGTGCTTGTCTTGTGTGCTCATTTTCCTATCCTAGCGCTCCTATGTTTTCCCAGTGGCTAAAGCTTGGGAGGTAGAAGGCCACTGAACTTCCATTGAGGGTAGTTCAGATGGCAATGGGGGCCGACCTCAAGCAGCTCTGGACCTTCAGGGCATGGCTGCAGACTGCAGCATCTCAGCCTGGGCAGGGGCAATCTGGCCCAGCTGTTTGTGTGGCATTGTTTTCTAGAGCAAGCTATATTATCCACTTCCCCATGGACAATTAGTGATAGCATGACAGGACACTTTAGTGTTGCAGAGTGGCAGGATTCCCCAATGGATTCCTTGAGGTTTTGCTCCTCCAGTACATCTATGATGAGGCCTCTTTGAAAATGCAAAGCTATGCAGCAGACAGCACACATCAACTCCAGTAGATCCTAGCCAAACTATATTGCAGAGCACCCCGAGGCCAATCCAAGCACCTAAAGCATGCCTTCAACATTCCAATTGTGTGCTATCCAGTATTTCTGGTAGATGAAGGGACCTAGTTAAAAGCATTGTTCAGTTTGTGTCCTGGTTAGTGCTGATTGTGCCATTGTTTCCAAGGTCATCTTAATTTGAATATTGTGGTGACCTCCAGGAATTAGAAATGCCTCTCACTGGGAGCTTGCCCTTTAGGGTAGGAAATAATGTACTGCTGCAGGCTTTAAACACCTGCAGCAGCTTAAAGCATCAGCTGTCATCAGAAGGTTTTCTGCTACAAACCATGAGGTTCGTTAGTTGAATAATGTCAGATAGGTCTGCCTCATGGCACAAAGCCCCACCCCCCACCCCCTTCGTTCCCCCTCCTGCTCCATAGATACAGATGTGGAAGTGCTCCAAAGGATGGCAGTGACAGGATCATGGCACTGAAAGGTGGAAGGAGGTGGTGAGTAAAATGAATGACAATTCCACTATTCGGCACATGGCCAATCCATGATACAATCAGCACTATTACAGTTGGGTGAGAAGTCTACCCGCCACACTTCTGGTATTGGTCACCCCATCAAGGAAAATCCAGGCTACAGTGTGGCAATCCAGTAAGGAAACCTTCTTGGCCATTTTGCCTTTAACAACAACCACTGCACTCTAAATATGAATGTTGTTAAAGACCAAGATTTAAATTCTTAATTGACAGTCCAATATTTGAATGTAATTTTGGCTTCAGTGTCAGCTTAGCTCAATTATAACATCCCCATTTACAAGTCAGAAAGTTGTGGGTTCAAGCTGCAATCTAGGATTTAAGCACATAATCTAGTGTAGTACCGATGGAGTGCTACATTGTTGGATGCGTTAAGATTATGTTAAACCAAGGCTCTTTCTGCTTGCTCAGGTTGATATAGAAAATCTCATGATATTTTTGAAGCAGGGAGTTATTTTCTTTCTTGTGCAATATAAATCTCACTTAAATATGTCCACTTAAATTACAATGATACATTTGTAGCAACTTACATGTGGTAGATAAAGTTTAATATTTTCCCTATTTTTTCTCTAATTTTCTCCTCCCTCTCATGAAAGCACAGATCAATGCTGGACTGTGTTCCAAAGCCAGTACTCACCAAGTATTGATTCTTCATGTGTGCATCTACACAGTGTGCGTTGGCAGGCTATTCTATGTAGGGCATAATAGCTGAGATCAGTCCTATCCTCGCTCAACCTGGTAGCCACACATGCATATTTTCCCAGCATGGATAGCAGTCAGAAGCAGGAATGTTGGCTAATCTTTCCCTCTTAACTTAGGAGTACTTAGCTACTGCCCTGGCTGAGATCAGTACAGACCAGGGATCGACCACAGGACCTTCTGATTTGTGACACTTTTTACCACACCAGGTAGTGCATTTACTTACTAAGCCATCAAGTGCACGAACGTAAAGTTTTAAAGACAATTATGAAAAACATGTTGCTTTTCCAAGCGATTGCCATTAAAAATGATGTGCTACAAGAATGTTTGCAGTTCTGGGAATTATTTTGAGTACTATACAAAATATTTAATGTAATCCAAAAGTCTTGTTGATTTATTCTCTAATTATAGACATTGTGGTTAAGGTTTTCAAAGTATTCATTTCCAGTGAATTTAGTGCTAATTTTATTTTGAATTCCTCAATTTTGGTTTTTAATGTGTGCAATTCATCACTCCAAAAAGCTTATTTATGTAGCTGTAATAACACCCAATGTGCAAGTTTGGAGACTGACTGTTGTCTTTATTTGAAGAGGACTGCTGGTTTGTGCTTAAGGCCTGATGTTATGTGGCGAGAACTGTCTGAAACTGAGGTACTTTTGGTATCACTTTCAGGCAGGAGGAGAACTTGGCATTTATGTTGGCATGACTTGAGCTGTCAGCTGGTTAGCACATTTGAAAGCACTTTCAGGACAATGAGATTCTTTTCATCACTAACTGGCCTAAACACTTTAAACTGACATTTTCTCTGGCTTGGCTTTTATAAGTCATACAAAAATTAATTGCCTGTCCATTGTAACTATCTTCTTTCACATTAAATTAATTAAATGTAATAACAGTCCAGGGCAGAATTTCTTATGTTTTGAATGTTATATAAACTGACATGATGTCAAAGAGGGAATGTGCTTTGTGACAAGCTGAATAAAAGGAAAATTATTTAATTTATTAGAAGGAAAGAAAGAGAAAACTTGGCTGAAAAAGTGTCATTTGACACATTACATATTGTATACAAATTGCACTTGTTAAAGTTACATTACATAATTAATTTCTTCAGCTCTGTGCTAATCGTTATGAGATGAGGAACTAAACGCATTTCAAAATGCACGTTGTGCTTCCTGACTGTGGAAAACAATGTTAAGTTATTTTGTCTTCAGTAGTTATTTTATAAATTTTTCATGGATAGAACAATATATGTCAATGTTATTTCTTAGCTGCTTGAAACCACTGATTTAATTGTTTTACGTTTTCTTAGAAATTCTTCATTTGCAATCAATATTTGTAATAACTATTAATGATCCAATGTGCACTATAGGGTGTCACAGATTTTCAAATTTTATGCTTGATATTCTCTTAGCTTCATTGTCACCAGTCACTCCTGTGCACAGACCTGGCATCCCTATAATAGAGTGCACCATTACTGCCCAATATCTAGTTAAATGATAACATGGTCTAACATATTGTGTATAGTGGCTGCTGTAATTGCGCACATGCTGCCACATGCATTCTTTTTTCTTTATGGAATCTGGACTGAAAAGCACACTAATGAGGTGAGGCATGATTGTAAACCAATAAACTGGTTGATTCTACATAACATAAACAGATGAACAGAAAACCGCTTTGACAGTGAGATTCCTACCATTCCTCATTCCAGTTAGAATGTGTGTGTGTTGGAAGGGTGCATTATTGCCATTTCCATTTACTAAATCAGAGTTAACAGTATTAATATAGTAAATGGATAGATTATGGAAAATAGTCTGAATGTTGGTTAAATATTAAGCTGACAAACAAGCGTAAGATTAATTATCTGATCAAATCCTGACATGGCAACATTCAACAAAACAGTATCGTCAGTTCTAAATGAATGGATATCTGTAAAACTTTGAACTAGTGTTAGAGGATGGTTTTCATATATGGTTAAATGTTCTATTTATTCCTCAAAATAAATAAGATTCTTGAAACGTTGAGGTCAAGCATTCATAGTTTTGTTAAGCATACAGTAACAGCAAAAGTACTTAGGCATACACTTAAAATATAATACAACCACATCTGATGTTTGGTGACTCAAACACCTTTAAGTTCTGAGTTCAGTATTCAGGTTGATCGAACCCTTAGAATCGAAATACACATTACAGTTGCCACTTTTATATTTTTCTCTTACCCACACTACATGACAATTCACACATTTCTACATTACATATTTACATCAGACAGTAAGAATAATTCCATTTATAAGGGGAAACTAATTGGACATGTACTTTATCAATAACTTCAGTTACTAAGCTAATTCCCTTATTAAAAGCTCTTTTTCCATTGGGTTAACGAGATCAATATAACTCTCTGTTTCGTTATCTTATTAAAAATTTCTCTCTTGTTACATTTAATTGCTATTCCACCAAGTGAAACTTTAAATTATAAATCTGTCTTCGATTCTGTACCATTCAGGATGGGCCCCCATTCAAAATGGAACCCCCATTCTATGGATATCTTAATTAAAAGTTAATATTTTCCGCAGATGTTTTCCTTTTTGCAGGACTAACTGTTGGTGATTACAGTCTGCCTGAAAATTGGAAACCAGCATGCAGTGAACCGGCTCCAATTAACTTCTTTCATTAAGCAGCTGGTTACTTCATATTAAATCATGTAAGGATCAATCTCAGTTCAAAAGTTCAGTGATTCTAAAGTTCTTATAATTGTTAAATAGTTGTCCACTTGTAGCTCTTTTAAGATATCACAATTTAAGAATTATACTTCCCTATTTAACACACAGAGGCTAAAAGCTAACATTATAACAATATAAAGACAAATCAACAGCAGTATTACATTGACACACTTCAAGTCAGTCTGATTAACCCTTCCCTTACACTTATGAAGAATTCAACAGTTGATGAAGAGCCTTCCCAACTGAAGTAGCACAGGACGGATTCAGGTGGCACAGCTTCAATGGCTGATGTTGGTTCCCCTTTCGCCAGAGAAATCAAATAATCTCTTGTGCCCCATCTCTGACCTCTTTTGAGATGGTTATAACCTCACGATGGATGAAGTGGACTTGGATGAAGATAACTTATCTGTGGACCTTTGAAAGGCAAAAGTTCTGAATTAACAGGCTTGTTAAAAACAAATGGCAGCAAGGATGGAAAGTTGGTTGACAGTCAGGATTCAAAGAGTTAAGATGAATTGGTGTTGCTCAGACTGGAGAAGGGTTGGAAGCAGTGTATCTCAGAAGTCAGTACTGGGCAGGACCTGGTTCTGCTAGGATTCCACCCTGTTTTTTCCATGCAGCTAATTTCCTGTTGGGTAGACCTCCTGAGAACTCTCCCACATATTGGGGTGTTTCAAGAAAGAGTTCCTAAGGTAACCTGGTAATTCCTCCCTTTACATTTTAAAGGGCCTCAGTGGAACTCAGATCAGCTGAGAGCTGGCAAGTTGCTTTGACACCCCAAACCTCACCTGGACTAAGATAATCGATCCTGGAGGGGATCTATTACATTATGTCTTCAGGCAAAATGACTCCTATTAGAACTAAAGACTTCAGAAGTTGATTTATTTTTGGACCAGAAAGGCTTAGGCCACTTCAGCTAGAGGGTCTGTGGGCCAGATCGGGGTGAGTGCCACTGAAACACCCATGCAGGCACTGATGGCCCACCCCAACCATGCAAATAACCCCATCCTCACAATTTGGGATGGAGCCTACGGTCTGCTGCAAGGGCAGACAGAGGTTCCAATCTGCCTCTCTTCTGCTGGTGGAGTGGCCTCTGTGGGATTTTGGGCCCTGTAAGATTAACAAAGCGAAGATTGAAATCATATCAGAGAGGCTTCAGTAAATGGAAGATTAGGGTAATTAAGGTTTGTATGCTGCAGTTGTCAAATAGAGGAAAATATATAATGATTGCAACAATTAGTAAAATAAGCATATTTTTGTATGGCTAAATGTGTTTTACATTATTACAAACTACTTTAGTGCTTTCTCTTTACTATGTACTCATTACAACCAACAAATATTTTGTAGAATATAAGTGATAAATCTTGTATGCATAATTTAATAGAAATATATTTGCTTAAGAATAACCATATAAACAGAAACAAATTGACTTACCTGAATTTACTATAAAACATACATGTATGGTCTTAAGTCATTTGAAATAAATATTTATTTTTCTTGAATGTCTGTTAGGGTAATGCAAATTTTTGTAGCGGATAAATTTGTTACTATTGCCTACAGCCTCCCCGAAGTATACTATTCATGATGTTTATGGAAAGGAAAGTGGAAAAAAATTTACATTAAAAAAAAATTCATTTAGTGCATTTATATAACTTGAATAGTCTGTGATGATTAAAAGACAACTATGTCCTATTGATAGACATGTTTCTCTTCATTTTTTTTTCTTATTCTTTTCTGTTCCACTTAGGTTTCTTATGAATATTTGTGACAATTGTTCTGAGACTTCTTTTTTTCCCCATCACCAGCATTAGTGCAACTAATGGGTTTCCCACTGGGACTCCCCCTTTCTGATCTTCATAGAGGAAAAGAGGAGGACCTAAGAAGGGATTCCAACCAGGTCAGACTGCATCAATGGTGATTTGTGCCCACTCACTGGTCCACTCACATCTGAATCTGCAGACAAAACTGAACATATCTCACTTTCATAGATAGTCATCGCATACGAGCGCTCTTATTCCCAAGGCAGATAGTATCATAGTATGATACAGCACAGAAAGAGGCCATTCGGCCCATTGTACCTGTGCCGGCTCTTTGGTAGATCTGTCCAATTTGTTCCACTCCCCTGCTCTTTCTCTATAGCCCTGTAATTTTTTTCCCTTCAAGTATTTATCCAATTCCCTTTTGAAAGTTATTATTGAATCTGCTTCCACCACCCATTCAGGCACTGCATTCCAGATCATAGAATCATAGAATGGTTACAGCACAGAAGGAGGCCATTCAGGCCATCAAATATTTATCCAATTCCTTTTTAACAGCCATGATTGGATTTGCATCTACCATCCTTTCAGGCAATGCATTCCAGATCATAACTATTCGCTGCGTAAAAAAGTTTTTCCTCACGTTGCCTTTGGTTCTTTTGCCAATCACCTTAAATCTGTGTCCTCTGGTACTCGACCCTTCCACCAATAGGAACAGTTTCTCTTTATTTACTTTATCTAAACCCGTCATGATTTTAAACACTTCTGTCAAATCTCCTCTCAACGTTCTCTACTCTAAGGAGAACAAACCCAGCTTCTGCAGTCTCTCCACATAACTAAAGTCCCTCATCCCTGGTATCATTCTAGTAAATCCCTTCTGCACCTCTCTAAGGACTTGACATCCTTCCTAAAGTGTGGTGCCCAGAATTGAACACAAACTCCAGCTGTTTTATAAAGGTTTAGCATAACTTCCATGCTATTGTACTCTATGCCTCTATTAATAAAGCCCAGGATCCCATACACTTTTTTAACAGCCTTCTCAACCTATCCTGCCACCTTCAAAGATTTGTGTACATACACTTCCAAGTCTCTCTGTTCCTGCAACCCCTTTAAAATTGTACCATTTAGTTTATATTGCCTCTCCTCATTCTTCCTATCAAAATGTATCACTTCATACTTATCTGTGTTAAATTTAATCTGCCATGTGTCTGCCCATTTCACCAGTCTGTCTATGTCCTCCTGAAGTCTGTTACTATCCTTCACTAGCCTAGAGGAGTATAGAAAGTGCAGGGGTGAAATTAAAAAGGAAATTAGGAAAGCAAAGAGAGGGCATGAAAAAATATTGGGAAGTAAAATTAAGGAAAACCCAAAAATGTTTTATAAATACATAAAGAGCAAGAGGATAACTAAGGAAAAAGTAGGGCCTATTAGAGACCAAAAAGATAACCTATGTGTGGAGGCAGAAGATGTTGGTATGGTTCTTAATGAACACTTTGCGTCTGAATACTTTGTGTCTGTCTTCACAAAAGCGGGGGATGAAGCAGAGATTGTCGTTAAGGAGGAGGAGTGTGAAATATTGGATGGGATAAACATAGTGAGAGAGGAAGTATTAAGAGGTTTAGCATCTTTGAAAGTAGATAAATCGCCAGGCCCGGATGAAATGTATCCCAGGCTGCTAAGAGAAGCAAGGGAGGAAATAACGGAGGTTCTGACCATCATTTTCCAATCCGCCCTGGACACAGGTGTGGTGCTGGAGGATTGGAGGACTGCTAACGTTGTAATGTTGTTTAAAAAGGGAGAAAGAGATAGACCGAGTAATTATAGGCCAGTCAGTCTGACCTCGATGGTGGGCAAACTATTGGAATCGATTCTAATGGACAGCATAAATCGTCATTTAGAAAGGCATGGGTTAATCAAGGACAGTCAGCATGGATTTATTGAGGGACGGTCGTGTCTGACTAACTTGATTGAATATTTTTAAGCAGGTAACAAGGAGGGTCATGAGGGTAACTCATTTGATGTAGTGTACATAGATTTTAGCAATGCTTTTGACAAGGTCCCACATGGCAGACTGGTCAAAAAAGTAAAAGCCCATGGGATCCAAGGGAAAGTGACAAGTTGAATCCAAAATTGACTCAGTGGCAGGAAGCAAAGGGTAATAGACGACGGGTGTTTTTGCGACTGGAAGGCTGTTTCCAGTGGGGTTCCGCAAGGCTCAGTACTAGGTCCCTTGCTTTTTGTGGTATATATTAATGATTTGGACTTGAATGTGGGGGGGCTTGATCAAGAAGTTTGCAGATGATACAAAAATTGGCCGTGTGGTTGATAGTGAGGAGGAAAGCTGTAGACTGCAGGACGATATCAATGGACTGGTCAGATGGGCAGAAAAGTGGCAAATGGAATTCAATCCAGAGAAGTGAGAGGCAATGCATTTGGGGAGGGCAAACAAGGCAAGGGAGTACACAATAAATGGGAGGATACTGAGAGATGTAGAGGAACAAAGGGACCTTGGAGTGCATGTCCACAGATCCCTGATAATAGCAGGACAGGTAGATAAGGTGGTTAAAAAGGCATATGGGATACTTTCCTTTATTAGCCGAGGCATAGACTAAAAGAGCAGGGAGGTTATGCTAGAAATGTATAAAACACTGGTTAGGCCAGAGCTTGAGTACAGGGTACAATCTGGTCACCACATTATAGGTAAGATGTGATTGTACTAGAGCGGTTTCAGAGGAGATTTACGAGGATGTTGCCAGGGCTGGAGAATTTTAGCTATGAGAAAAGATTGGATAGGCTGGGGTTGTTTTCTTTGGAACAAAGGAGGTTTTGGGGTGATTAAATTGAGGTCTATAAAATTATGACAGGACTAAATAGAGTGGGCAGGGAGGACTTATTTCCCTTAGCAGAGTGGTCAGTGACCAGGGGGCATAGATTTAAAGTAATTGGTAGAAGGATTTGAGGGGAGGTGAGGACAATTTTTTTCACCCAGAGGGTGGTGGGGGTCTGGAACTCACTGCCTGAAAGGGTGATAGAGGCAGAAATCCTCATTACATTTAAAAAATACTTGGATGAGCAGTTGAAGTGTCGTAACCTATAGGACTACGGACCAAGTGCTGGAAAGTGGGATTAAGCTGGATAGCTCTTTTTCGGCCAGCATGGACACGATGGACTGAATGGCCTCATTCTGTGCCATAAGTTTCTATAATTCTATGATTGACTTTGTTTACTACATTCCCGAGTTTCGTGTCATCTTCACGCTTTGAAATTATACCCTCTATACCCAAGTCCAAGTCATTAATGTATAATCAAAAAAAGCAGTGGTCCTAATACTGACCCCTGGGGAATACCACTGTATACTTCCCTGCAGTCTGAAAAACAACCGTTCCTCACTACTCTCTGCTTTCTGTCCCTTAGCCAATTTTTGTATCCGCGCTGCCGCTGTCCCTTTAATTTCATGGGTTTTAATTTTGCTAACAAGTCTATTATGTGGTACATTATCAGATGCCTTTTGAAAGTCCATATACACATCAACTGCTCTACCCTTATCAACTCTCTCTGTTACTTCATCAAAGAACTCAATCAAGTTAGTTAAACACGATTTTCCTTTAACGTGATGACTTTTAACAATAGCCCATGCTTTTCCAAGTGCCAATTAATTTTGTCCCACATTGTTGTCTCTAAAAGTTTCCCCACCACTGACGTTAGGCTGACTGGCCTGTAGTGGCTGGGTTTATCCCTCTCCCCTTTTTCGAACAAATGCGTTCAATTTTCAAGGTGAAAAACGCTTGGGTTGGGGACGGGGGGGTGGGGGGGCGGCATTGAAAATTGCCACCATTTCAGACCAGCCTCCAACCCGCCCATTTCCGGGCGGGAAGAGGGGCAGGTGACCAACCCGTTCTCAGGAGGCGGGTCGGACCTTAAAACCTTTCAAGGAGGCTTCGTGCCTCCATTTTTCTGGACTTTCCTATTTCAACCCCAGGGGGCCGGCATTCCTGGGCCTTCTGTTTTACGCCTCGTGAAAGGAGGCGAGAAGGCTCGAGACTAACAGGTAGTTGCCTATAAAGGCACAGCTTGTGGGCCCGGAGGAACAGGAGTGTTTTCCCCAGGCCCAACAAGCCTACCTGCACCGACCCCCCCAACCATCGTGGACACCCAACCCCCGATCCCGGACCGCCGATCCCCAAACATGATCCTCCCCCCGACCCCGATTCTCCCCCCACTTCGCCCTATGACCTCCGACCCTGATCCTCCCCCCCACTCTGATCCTCCGACCCCCGATCCTGATCCTCCCCCTCAACAATCATGAACCCCCGTGAAGACCCCTGATCCCGATACCCCCCTCCCATGACTGACCCCTGATCCCTCCCCCCATGACTCACGACCCCTGTGCCAACCCATGCCCATCCATGCCAACCTATGCCCAACCATGCCTCCTGTGCCCACCCATGCCCCCGTGGCCATCCATGCCCCCCCCACAATCCATACAAACAAGGACTTACCTACAGACTTATCTGAACACGTCCTCTCCCTGGCTGATCTCCTGTCCAACTGAGACCAGCGTGTCACTCAGGCAGTCAGACAGGAAACCGACAAAAAAAATAAAAGACGCCCTTACGTCAAAATCATAAGGACATCGGGGAAACCTGTACTAATGGGTTTCCCATCCTCAATTTGACCCCCCTACCCCCTTCCCGGCTCAGTTTTAAAATTGAGCCCCAAGTGACAGATGGTGACAGCATACTTGATGGCTCAGATACGTGAAGGCCTAACTATCTGTAATGCTGGATGGTTCTTCGAAGTACCACAATCACAGTTTGTCATGCTTTCAATGGTATTGCATGAAAGAAGTCACACCAGGGTAATCAACAGCATTGCCTGCTTGACTGTACCAAACAAGATGCCACCAACTATATCTACAGGCATTGGTCCACCTAACTTGCAACAACTATAAGGAACTGTCTTCACATGTGTGAGTCAGCAGGGAGGCAGTTGCAGAACTTTTCCATCTGAGGCTAGGACACTTCCATGCAGCTTCCAGGCAGGATAAGGCTGGCACAGCTAATCACAGTACTGGTCATCTATGGCCTCCAGCCTGCATCCATCTCTTTCTAGGTATGCTACGATGGTAAACTATTGAACTTACGCCTAAACAATAGACTTCCTTTAATTATTTGCTTGTCATTTTTTGTCTCTCCCATCAGCCAATGGATTGAAATTTCTTTTTAAGCCTGTTAGAATTTCTGTCTTCCTATTTCCTTTAATTGTTTGCTCCCTGAAGATGGACTAACCCCAGGAAATTGAGCATCATTAGCACATTAATATTCTGGTGAGATCTGCACTAGTTCTTTACCATTTAGAACTGACTTACAACAGTACATGAAAATCAGCCCCCAAATCTCCAATGAACTCATATTTGCCTTTATGTGTGCCATGAGTAAGGTAGCATGCTTCAGGATAACAGTTGTCACTTAACTATGGTATATTGCACTGAAGCCCCTTTGGGATGTCCACCATGTTTTCCTACTCAGAAAAGTGGTAAATATACATCATTATGTTTGGGTTAAAACTACTTGCAGATTTATTTAAAAGCAGTAAGGCACAGCAAGATACAGATGGTACAAATACTTAGAAAAACAATAAAGATGGGATCAATCCACAAAAGGTAAACATATTTCTTACAAAGTCTGACCAACTGCAAGACTTTTGGATAAAACAGTTTTCATAAATGTCCTGATACAAATTTTGTACATGGTAATATGAATTTCCTGCCCACTGCATGGATGTCCTCTGTCCATTAGACTGTTCTGAAAGTAAAAGCATGAGAAAAATCATCAGCATTTATCCCAGTCCAAAAGCCTCTGAAAAAAGAGCTGTCAATCAATTAAGTTCTAATCATAACATAAAATGCAGAACATTCCCCCTATTTGACACAAGGATGAAAGTACCAATTCAATTCAATTCAACTCAATTCATTGTATACTTATGACTCACATTTTTTACCAATGTGTAATACCTTGCATTTATCAGTGTTAAATTTAATCTGCCACGTGACTGTAGAACTTATATCTTTCTGTAAACCTTTTCCTGCATTCTGTATTACTGCTCACCCAATTTTTGTATCACCAGCAAATTTGACCAGCTTACAGTTAGTTTTGAAATCTGGGTCATTAAGGTAGATCAGAAACAATAGAAGACTGAGCAATAACCTTTTTTACAACTTCATTCAACACTCATGTCCACCAATCGTGAGGACTTTTTGCTTCCTATTTTTTAACCAGTTTCTTAATCCTGTCACATGATTTACCTTGGATTCATCTGGGGTTAAGTTTAGCTAGAAGTCTTTTCATCTGAAAGTTTTTCAAAACTTTCTAAGTATCTAAATTAATCATATCAAAGGAAAGGTCATAACCTACTTTATCTGTACCATCACCAAAGAAATCAAGGAGGTTTTTCAGCCATAAGCATACCCTTCTCAATCCATGCTGGCTGTTTGACATTACTTATTGTTATATAAGTACTGTATTGGTTGAATTAATGTTGTTTATTCTTTCTTTTCTTACTTTATTAACTTATTTTTTAAATTCATTCTCAAGTCGTTGGTGTGGCTGGCAGCGTCAGCATTTATTGCTCACCCCTAGTTTGCCTGAGATGGTAATGGTGGACCTTCCTTTGGTCTTCTTCGTGATCCCCTCTTACTGATTTATCTTCAACTCGACAATGGACTTCTTTAGAACTCAATTACAGTATTCCACCATGTCCATCTCCAAACTCTGATACTTCCTGCACTTTGCCCTAGTGCTTACTTAGCCTATTCAGGCATTAACCTTGCAACAGTGCTTACAAATCAATCTTGTTCTTATAACATTCTGCTCATACTGCCTGGCTAACTCTAAATGCTCATATGTTATCTACCTATTCTACAGGAGTTGATCACACCTACCATTGCGGTGGGATCTATAGAGTAACTTTAATCTCACTGGTCAATGCATCTGTTGCTTGACTGACACTTCATTTCTCAGTAATTGCATTGTTTTATTAAGCTCTTTTATTGGTACAGAACAACCAGAATTTCATGTAAATGTCAGTTTTGCTCAGTTGGTAGCACTTTTGCCTCTGAGGCATAAGCTAGTGTGTACAAGCCTCACGACAGATTTGAGCATATTAACCAGACTGACACTCCAGCACATATGAAGGAGTGCTAAATCGATGGAGGTGCCATCGTTCTGATGATATATTAAAATAAGGCCCTGTTTGCTTGCTCAGGTGAATGTAAAAGATCGATCGGCACTATTCAAAGAAGAACAAGGTGCTGGCCAACATTCCTCTCTCAACGAACACCATTAAGAAAAAGATGATCTGGTCATTCATCAATCTGCTGTTTGTGGAACCTTGCCACAAGTTAGCTGCCATATTTGCTTTCATAACAACTGTGACTGCACTTCAAAATTAATCTATTGATTGTTAAGCACTTTGGAATGCCTAGAGGACATAAAATGTATTGTATAAGTTTAAGTGTTTTTCTTTACTCTTTGCTGTTTCCCAATTATTTATTTTGGATGAATAGCACAAAAAGACATTCCCTGTAATTATTGTCTATTGTAGACATAGATGATAAAGCCAGACAACAATATTGCCACATTCATCAATTTCTGCTCTGTATGACAATGGATCGCTAGTGAGCCCTTACTATTGGAACTTTCATAAATTAACCTCAAGCGCATTTCCCCCCAACAGATTTTGCAAAGTTTGCTTCTGTTTATCTGTAGGACAACTGACCAGAGTTGAATGGTGGCAATGTGAGGATGGATGGGTATTCTGGAGTTTTGCCTGATTATATTTGGAGATAAGGTGAATTTATGGGGAAGTTTTCCTTAAGAGATTGGTGGGTGGGTGGTCACCACCAATCTCTTAAGAAAACTTCCACATTTTTTAAAAGATTTAATAAAATACTTACCTGAATATAGAGCTGAGAGATGCAGGCTCCTCCCGGCTCCACATTAAAACCACAGGCTTCTGTCGGCCACTACGTATCCCCTTCCCAATTGCCTCCATCCTTTTACCAATCACTGCCCCCCCTCCCAATTGCTTCCATCCCTCTTCCGGTTGCCCCCTCCCACTCAATTGCTTCCCCCCTCTCCCAGTACCCTAAGGGCCACTGCTGGCGAAAGTCTAATCCTCTTCGCTAGCGAGCTGTATGGGGATACCCAGTAGGGTTATACAACTCGCCGGCTTCATGTAAATAAGGCCCAATTTCTGGTGGGTGTCGGGCCTACCCATTCCGGAACTAAGATTTCTTGGTCAGTATATCTAATTTGGGTCCATATTTCTAATTCTGGTTGAATCCCAATTTTCTAGTGATTGTGTGTAAGAGGGCAATCTTACTGACATTTGTTAAAGATAGTTGTAAAATCACGTCAATGCAGACCAATAAAAGGATCATTGTCCTTTAAAAAGTATCTTACCATATTAGATTGCCAAAAAAACTGCTATATTGAAAAAAACACTTGAGTTGCTGAAAGAGATGGCGATGGTTGCCCATTACTAAAATACTGTAGTCTGGTGTATCAGATAACATTCCTGAGGGCACCTGCTGTGCTGCAGACAGTTAATGTCTCTTGTTTTACATCTTGTTTTATATTACTACTGAAGACAGGCTTAAGAGTCTTATTTATGGGCCAGCATAATGTCTGCTGAAGGAGACACTACATAACCTAATAGTGGTCATTACATCTGGACTGCAGCTGTTTATTAGTATTCTAAACATTCCCTATAACAAATACTTATGCCATAAAGATCAAATGCCTGCAACAATATATTTAAATGCCATCATTGCAGAGTGTTGTGGCAACTGTATCCATGTATTTCACAAGGCAAAGGTTAATGAGCTTCGATGATGTGGTGCCTGCCGACTATCCAGACTGTTTTTGTCGTTAATTTATTAATGTTTTACCAGTTCTATATTTCAGCTGTTTATTGCTATGCAATAAATGAGAACATAAGAACATAAGAAATTGGAGCAGGAGTAGGCCATATGGCCCCTCAAGCCTGCTCCCCCATTCAATAAGAAATATTGAATTACTCAACAAAATATATTTTGTTCGTGTGGGCAATATAATCAAAATTGCTTCAATGTAGAAATCTCTCTGATCAATAGGAGTAGTATTATAGTAATTGAGTTCCGAATATTTTGTTAAATGGGTCATCTGGATAGCATGATGAACCTGAAAAACCGATGCCATTTTGTGTATCCATACTGTAAAACAGAAAACTCTCCTCAACCAGATTCCCAGTCAGTTCTGAGTTAACTGAACTGAAATTAAGAAACAAAGATATCTTCTCTTTGTACTCAAAGTATTCAGTTTTATTAAAAGCTTTAGGGGGGAATTTTAACTCCCCCCCTCCTCCCCCAGCCCAGCGGGAATTGGCTATCTTAAAGTCAGATAGCTGAGGAACCCACCTGTGTGAGGTAAGAACCTCGTGAATTTATGCTAATCAGTGTCCTAGTGCCTAGATCGAACCCCAAAGCCATTTCTATTGGCCAGTGAGTGGAGGGTCTGCCGTGGACGCTGTGCTCAGTAGAAGCTGTTGGACTAGAAGCAAAGGCCATCCAAGATAAGCAAATAACTTATTTTTGTGGGGCCAGGAGAAGCAGCAGTACTCTCCCAGACACTACAGAAATAGTTTGGGCAACTGTTACCCTAGACTCCACCTCCCCTTCTGCATTTGCGAAACTCTCCTGTACAACTTTGCTTCCAGCCGTGCGACTTCTGGGCCTCTGTTATTGTGCCGACTCGAACTTGGCAACCTGCCTCTGGATGCCCGTTTGGGGAGCACAGCTCACTGGCTCCATTTAACTGAGGCCCAGCTGTTAAAATTGGACCGGGCCTCCCTCTGCATATCCTAGAAAATCAATCCACATGTTGTGCGGTCTGACCACCCGGGAGTTAAAATTCCCCCTTTCTAATTGAAAATTATCCAGCCAGATAAACTATCTTGGCCAGGTTACTCATTTCAATCTTTGCAAATCAATATATTCATCCATACTCTGCATCTTAATCTTTTGTGCTTTTGACATTCAACCAACATAATGTTTAATGCAATTGAGAAAATAGAATTTTAGAAATATTAAAGTAATGTTCTTGAATGTGAAAGCACATCACAATATTTGCTTTGAACACATATATTAAAATAGCAATGTTAATTCTGATAAGTAAGTGCTTTTTTGGGTTATTTGTTAGAAAGATCTGACTGAGTGCTATTTTAAGTACTGCACAGTGAAGACAACAAATGTATGAGACAACTGTATGAGAAATCTAATTGCATCTGTTCGTTTTTGGATTGTCCAAATAATATGCAGGTAGCTCTATTATGCATAAATTTGATAAATATTTTTTGGTCGACCCCATTGCCTATAACTGGGTTCGACTGTGGCACTATATTTCAATATAGTGGCCCGTCTTTAGGTTTGCTGCTAGGAACATAGGAACAAAGGGATTGCTAGACGAAAAAGACCATAGGATAGAATCATGGAATCATAGAAAGATTACAGCAGGGAAAGAGGCCTTTCGGCCCATCGAGTCCGCGCTGGTTCTATGCAAGAGCAATCCAGGGAGTCCTACTCCCCTGCCCTATCCCCGTAACCCTGCAATTTTTTTCCTTTCAAGTACTTATGGGGTTCCCTTTTGAAGGCCATGATTGAATCTGCCTCCACCACTCCCTCGGGCAATGCATTCCAGATCATAACCATTCGCTGTGTAAAAATGTTTTTCCTCATGTCACCTTTGGTTCTTTTGCCAATCACCTTTAGCTACATCATTAAATAAATTTAAAACAGAAATCGACAGTTTCCTAGAAGTAAAGGGAATTAGGGGTTACAGGGAGTGGGCAGGAAATTGGACATGAATTTAGATTTGAGGTTAGGATCAGATCAGCCATGATCTTATTGAATGGCGGAGCAGGCTCGAGGGGCCGATTGGCCTACTCCTGCTCCTATTTCTTATGTTCTTATGTTCTTAAATCTATGCCCTCTGGTTCTTGACCCTTCTGCCAATGGGAAGTTTCTCTCTATCTACTCTGTCTAGACCCTTCATGATTTTGAATACCTCTATCAAATCTCCACGAAACCTTCTCTGTTCCAAGGAGAACAACCCCAGCTTCTCCAGTCTATCCACGTAACTAAAGTCCCTCATCCCTGGAATCATTCTAGTAAATCTCTTCTGCACCCTCTCTCAGGCCTTCACATCTTTCCTAAAGTGCGGTGCCCAGAACGGGACACAAAATTCCAGCTATGGCCAAACCAGTGTTTTATAAAGGTTCATCATGAGTTCTTTACTTTTGTACTCTATGCCTCTATTTATAAAGCCCAGGATTGCGTATGCTTTTTTCATCGCTTTCTCAATCTGCCCTGCCACTTTCAACAATTTGTGTACATATGACCCCAGATCTCTCTGCTCCTTTATCCTTTTTAGAATTGTGCCCTTTAGTTTATATTGCCTCTCCTCATTTTTCCTACCGAATTGCATCACAAAGCATTTTTCTGCGTTAATTTTCATTTGCCATGTGTCCGCCCATGCCACCAGCCTGTCTATATCCTCTTGAAGTGTATCACTATCCTCCTCACTGTTCACTACCCTTCCAAGTTTTGTGTCATCTGCAAATTTTGAAATTATGCCCTGTACACCCAAGTCCAAGTCTCAGCACCGACCCCTGGGGAACACCACTGTACACCTCCCTCCAATCCGAAAAACAACCGTTCACCAATACTCTCTGTTTCCTGTCACTTAGCCAATTCTGTATCCATGTTGCTACAGCTCCCTTTATTCCATGGACCACAACCTTGATGACAAGCCTACCATGTGGCACATTATCAAACATCTTTTGAAAGTCCATATACACCACATCAACTGCATTGCCCTCATCTACCCTCTCTGTTACCTCATCAAAAAACTCTATCAGGTTAGTTAACCATGATTTGCCTTTAACAAATCCATGCTGTCTTTTCCTAATCAATCCACACTTGTCCAAGTGACTGTTAATTCTGTCCCGGATTATCATTTCCAAAAGCTTCCCCACCAACGAGGTTAAACTGACTGGCCTGTAGTTGCTGGGTTTATCCTTACACCCTTTTTTGAACAAGGGTGTAACATTTGCAATTCTCCAGTCCCCCGGCACCACCCTCGTATCTTAGGATGTTTGGAAGATTATGGCCAATACCTCCGCAATTTCCACCCTTACTTCCCTCAGCAACCTAGGATGCATCCCATCCGGGACTGGGTGACTTATCTACTTTAAGTACAGCTAGCCTTTCTAGTACTTATTCTTTATCAATTTTTCACACATCCACTATTTCAACTATATCTTCCTTTACCGAGACTGTGGCAGCATCTCCTTCCTTGCTAAGGCAGATGCAAAGTATTCATTTAGTACCTTGGCCATGCCCTCTGCCTCCATGAGTAGATTTCCTTTATGGTCCCTAATCGGTCCCACCTCCTCTTACTACCCATTTATTGTTTACATGCCTATGGAAAACTTTTGGATTTGCTTTTATGTTGGCCACCAGTCTATTCTCATACTCTCTCTTTGCCCCTCTTATTTCCTTTTTCACTTCCCCTCTGAACTTTCTATATTCTGCCTAGTTCTCACTTGTGTTATCAACCTGACCTCTGTCATACACCCCTTTTTTCTGCTTCATCTTACTCTCTATCCCTTTAGTCATCCAGGGTACTCTGCTTTAGTTGCCCTACTTTTCTCCCTGGTGGGAGATCAAGGTCCATCTCGTTCGCCTTCTACCATCTTGGTAGTTGAATGATACAACAATAATGGAGCTGTTGACTAATCACAGCAATCAATCTCTATCAATTCGTCTACAACAAACCCAGACATGAGGTGAAGAAATCCCCAGTGGTGGAGAACTTTGGGAACTGTAGGTCTAAAGTCACCTGTACTAAAATTGGATAGCCATGTTGTGAAGGATAGAATACTAAATCCTGGTCTTTAGGTGCTTTCAAGCCATTATTCACAGAGATTCCCCTTACACATACCATACCCTAGCTAAGTTCGCCTATAAAAAAGATACAAGCGAGACCCCAATTGATACCCACTACCTAAATACAATTGACACTAATTGATATAAATCATACAATTAACAACCTGTTCCTCCCAAGCATGCTGCTCTTACTAAATGTCAAATCTCAAATTACTCATGCACTGTATCCCAAAATATTATTTTCTGAAAGAAATCTATCTAATTTGCTTTTGAATGAATCAACACTTTCTGCTTCCATCGTCTCCCTAGGGAACCTGTTCCATAGATTTACCATTCACTCACTGAAATAATGGGATCGATTTTGGCTGGGGGTGCGTTCGGGCTGGGCGGGGCTCAGGATGAGAGGGAAACCCCCTCAGGGATCTCAATGTGAGGCCCGGGCCATTTTAAATTCTGGATCTCATTTAAATAATCGGAGGGTGTGACGTCAGGGAGCAAAAACCGGTGCTGGGTAGCCAAGGGAACAGTACCCGGCATAAAATTAGCACTGGGCAGGAGTTTCGGAAGCTGATGCTGGTGCTGGGAGGGAGAGGCAAATCCAGGACAGAGGATGCCCAAGGACTCCTAGCAGGGTCCGGGGAGGAACTCCTGCTCCTCCTAGCCCACAAGGATTCCACAGATAAGTAATTTTTCTAAACTTGCCTTGGCCTCTTCTGGGCCTCTGTGGTTCTGCTGTCAGGGTTCGGCCTCCCGAATCTGGAAGTTAAAATGCCAATGCAGCACCGATGATGTCATCGATGCAAACTCAGCCTCCACCTGCCAGAAGCAGGTGGCCCTTCCGTGTCTGAAATCAGTTAAGTAACGATGGTGGGAGGCAGGAACTTGTTGGGATTGCAGCGCAACACCCCCCAACCGCCCTGCCTGCACCTTTCCCGCTATGTGGTGTTGTGTTAAAATCTACCCCCTTGAATTTACCCCCATCAAGTGTCCTCTGGTTGTACTATTCTGGACAAAATGAAACAGCTTGTCATGGTTGACATTATCTAGTCCCTTTAGAATTCAAAAAACAACAATCATATCACTTCTGAACCTCTTTTTCAATGAGAACATACTCATTTTATGTAATCGCTCGTCATAATCCAATCCTTCCATCCCCTCAATCATTCTGGTTGCTCTCTTCTGTATCCTCTCATTAGCTTCTTCTACTTGTGGCGACCAGAACTGGAAATAGTATTTAAGGTGCAGTCACACCAATAAAGTGGCAGGATTACCTCACTATAGACGGGTATGGTAGCATAGTGGTTCTGTCACTGGACTAGTAATCCAGAGGCCTGGACTAATAATCCAGAGAACGTGAGTCCAAATATCGCCATGGCAGTTTGTGAATTTGAATTCAATTTTAATAAAACAAAATAAAAAGCTGATATCAGTAAAAGTGACCATGAAGCTGTTGGATTGCCATCAAAACCCAATTAGCTTACTAATGTCCTTTACGGTAGGAAACCTGCTAACCTTACCTGGTCTGGTCTATATGTGACTTCAGTCCCACACCAACGTGGTTGACTCTTAACTGCCCTCTGAAGTGATCTAGCAACCCACTCAGTACTAGGAATGGGTAGTAAATGCCAGGTCTGCCAGTAACACCCACATCCTGAGAATGAATTAAAAAGAACAATAAACCCTGTGACATTCCTTCTGACTAGTGGGTATATCTGGGCTGGTGATCAAGTAAACAAGGTGCCATGATGGAGTTGGTGAGGCTGCTGCAAGAGTTGTCAAGCTGGAGGTGTCAGCCTGCTTTTGGGACCAGGCATCTTCTAACTGAGCATCACCTGGGAGGGTTACAAAATGATTACTTTTAAGATGTGGAGATGCCGGTGATGGACTGGGGTTGACAATTGTAAACAATTTTACAACACCAAGTTATAGTCCAGCAATTTTATTTTAAATTCACAAGCTTTCGGAGACTTCCTCCTTCGTCAGGTGAACGATGTGAACGACGTCACTGGCCAACGTCCCAAACCAAAGCTTTTTATTTATACCATCACCTTTGTGTTGCTAAGCCCCTTTTCAATCCATTTGTAGAGTTAAAAAGAAATAAAAACTGCAAATACCAAAACTCTGATATAAAAAAGACAAAGGGGAGAATTTGGTCCTCATGGCGCCTGTTTCCCGGACGGCTATGTCCCACAGCTCAAGAGTGCCTGAAATGCATCCACCGCTATATTGGCGGCTGCTTAAATCTTTGCATATGTTAATGAGGGGCCTATTGCTTGTTTAAGGACCCCTTCCAGAAATTGGGCAGCGCTGAGCGGAACAGACGTCGGGTTCAGGTTATCTAACATTTGCTGCAGCCTAACTAGCTGCAAACGGGTAATTTTAATTTTAATTTTTCATAATAATAGTGCTCCTCCCGGCTCTCCAGTATTCCTGAGGTCCGCTGCTGATCCGCATTAGCCCAAGCTCCGGTTCTCCTCCCCCTCCCCTTACCTGAGGGCTGCTGCCCACTCGGCACTACCACAAATTAGTCCTGCGGCAAACAGCAAGCTGCCTCCAGAGGTGCGGCAGCCCACTGCAATCATTAAAATGAGGCCCGATTTTAAGCAAGCCTTGGGCCTCCAGCTTTTGGCCACTCCATTTACACCACCTATTTCAGGCCCAGAAATGGACCTGGACCAATTTCTAGCCCAAAATGTTGGAAATACAAAGTAGGTCTGTCAACCTTCGAAACCGTAACCCAGCAAGTGTTTGCATTTTCAGAAGAACAGGAGAATAAAGGGGATTGGCTTGTTTCAGTTCTTGGCTTTTTGCTGACCCTAGAAATCCACATATTCTTATTGGCAAATAAGATGGGAGACATTTAATGCTTATTTCTGGTTCCAGACTAATGGGCCAATTTTGTTATGCAACCTCACACTGTACATTACTTCTACGTCAACTGCAGCCGATGAGTTGGTAGCAGCCTATTACTTGGCTTCCCCTCATTCTGCTTGTAGGTCTATAATAGTAGCCAAGTATCACTGTTTCTGAATTTACCTCCCAACACCTAGCCCTACCCCTCTCTTGACACTTTCTCACAGCCGCACAGTTAAGATTGGAATTCAATATCGTGGGCGATCATAGGTGGGAATCTATGTCCCACCATTTCTTGGTACCACATATTGGAGTTTTAGTACGCAACAATACAGAACAAATACTTTCTTACATAGAATTATATAGAATTTACAGCACCGAAATAGGCCATTCGGCCCAACTGGTCTATGCCAGTGTTTATGTTCCACATGGGCCTCCTCCCACCTACTTCATCTCACCTTATTTGCATATCCTTCGATTCCTTTCTCCCTCATACACTTATCTAGCTTCTCCTTAAATGCATCTATACTATTCACCTCAACCACTCCATGTGGTAATGAGTTCCACATTCTAACCACTCTCTGGGTAAAGAAGTATCTGTCTAATATTTGTAGAAGTAGAATCTCAACCCATAAATAGGCAGTGGAAGACTAAGTAACTGGTCTTTTACAAGTGCCTTGTAATGATTATATAGTATTTTGTAATAATTTGCATTGGCCCAAATAGTCCAATACATTCTGAATTACACTTGCATTGAAATCATTCCTACAGGTGACACTTCTACATTTAAGCATTTTTTGTCAATTCCAATAAGGATTAAATATTATCACAAAAATGTTGAAGACACTTGCATTAAAAAAGATGCAGCATAATCAGATCAGCTTGTTTTAAAGAAAATGCACTGCCCACAACACATAAAAAATAATCAATAAGAAAATAAATACAAAGATATCATCATATGCAAATTCAGTCCTCAGTGGAAAATAGTGCCTTTGCCTTTTATTTATGTTAAAAAGCCCAACATATTCCCTTCATTGTTCACTCTTAGCTGATCAGTACAGTTAAACAGCAGGCAACTTCTGCATTTTTTAAATCAAGTACATTCGATAACCTTTGCAAAATTCAGCTAACCACCATTTCAATACACATATGTCTCCTATTTGTGCAGTTTTCCTTTCAATGGTGTGATTTACAATGCAAGTAATTGGCCAGGAAAAATATTAAATTAAGCTGTGCAAGAATTGGATTATAATGCATCACAGAGGTACTTTGGTGGGGACCAATTAGTACCAGACTTACCTCATTAGCGGTGTCTGTTGTAAGTGTTAAACTTGTCCAAGACAATGACCAGACCTATAGAGACTCCCTAAGGCAAAATCAATCACAAATGTGAGCTTTAACAAGTTCCAGACCACTTCGATATGGACACTGTTACAGTGCTCTCCAATAATATGTCCGATATGTGAGCCAGAGGTATAAGCCACATACAATGATACAATAATAATTTTCTGTCAGCTAAATTATGCTCACAGTGTTCTCGAGTGACCCCCAGCGACACTCAAAAAATAAGTGCATTGTGCTAGATTTAATATGGTCCAACCCACAGGTGATAGTCCAGCATTTTTTTATGATTTAAATCTAGCTATTGTGCATTGATAGCTAAGGATGTGAGTTAATATGCATTTAGTCTATTTTTTTTATTTCAAAATATACTTTATTTCATAAAATTTAAGGATACGCACAATTCAATGTAAATACACAATTACAATTCAAAATAATGCAATACGGATTGTACAGACTCCGATCCCATCGTTACAATTCAAAACACAGTACATATCTTCTAATACATTCTATACAATACAAAGTGGGATGGCCTTACTCTGTAATATTTCCCCATAGAGCCTTTGCGTTGGCCGCACCTCTCTTCAGTGCGTCCCGCAGCACGTACTCCTGGACCTTGGAGTGTGCCAGTCGGCAGCACACGGTTGTGGACAGCTCGTTCAGCTGGAAGACCAGCAGGTTTTGGGTGGACCAAAGGGCCTCCTTCACCAAGTTGATGGTCTTCCAGCTGCAGATGATATCTGTCTTGGTGTGTGTCCCGGGGAACAGCCCGTAGAGCACAGTGTCCTGTGTTACCAAGCTGTTGGGGATGAACCAGGACAGATACCAACACATCTCTCTCCACACCCTCTGCGCGAAGGGGCAGTCCATCAGGAGGTGGATGACGTCTCCTCCCTGCCGCAGCCTCGGGGGCAGCTTGCGGTGGCGCTGAGAGTCCGTGCCTGTTGGAAAGACCGCACCAGGAGGGCCCTTCTCACCACCATCCAGGCTACATCCTGGTGCATGTTGGTCAGTTCCAGTGATGAGACATTCTGCCAATGGCATCGACCGTTTGGTCGCGGAAAAGCCGGATCGGATCCACCTTCTCCTTTCCCTGCAGGACCCCCAGAACGTACCATGTCAACCACTGTCTGATGATCAAATGGTCAAAGGGGTTCCTCCTCAGGAACTTCTGCACCTGGGACAGGTGGTAGGGTACGGTCCAGCTGGATGGGACATCCTGTGTCTGCTCAGCCAGTGTGACCAGACCCAGTCTTCTCAGTGTGGTGGACAGGTAGAAAATCAGCATATAGTGACACTTGGTGTTTGCGTACTGGGGCTCCACACACATCCTGAGGCAGTTACATACAAAGATGGCCATCAGGATGAGGGCGACATTGGGGACGCCCTTTCCCCCTTTGTCTGGGGCCTTGTACATGGTGTCCCTGTGGATGCGTTCTACCTTGGACCTCCAGACAAAGTGCAGGATAACTTGGGTGATTGTGACGGCAGAGCGGTGGGGAATGGGCCAGACCTTGGCCACATAGAGCAACACTGCGAGAACCTCACACCTTATCACCAGGTTCTTGCTGGCTATGTGGAGGGAGCGCCCCCTCCCCCAACATACAAGCTTCTGTTTGGCCTTGGCGACCCGCTTCTCCCAATTCTTGGTACAGGCCTGGGGCTCCCCGCACCAGATCCCCAGCACCTTCAGGTAGTCGGACCTAACAGTGAAGGGGACAAAGGATCACCTGCCAAAGAACATGGCCTTGCTCTTACTACAGTTCACTCTGGCCCCCAATGCCAGCTCAAACTGGTCGCAGATGCCTATTAATGTGTGGACCGACTGCTGGTCGGAGCAGAAGGCGGTGACGTCGTCCATGCACAGGGAGGCCTTAACCTGACAGCCTCCACTGCCTGGGATCGTCACCCCCCCACCATACCTGTGTCCTTCCTGATGGACGCAGCAAACAGCCCGATACAACACACGAACAAGACTGCAGAGAGAGGACAGCCCTGCCTGACTCCAGATCTGATCGGAAAGCTATCCGACTCCCACGCGTTGATTAGGACTGCACTACAGATGTCCGCTTAGAACATTCGGATCCAATCCCTCCCCAAACCCCATTTTGGAGAGCATGTCCATCATGCATGTGTGGGGTATTCTGTCGAAGGCCTTCTCCTGCTCCAGGCTGATAAGGCAGGTGTTCACCACCAACCCCCCCCCCGTCCTGCACATAGCCGATCGTATCCCTGAGCTGCGCAAAGCTATCAGTGATCTTCCTACCGGGTACAGTACAGGTTTGATCAGGGTGGATCACCAGCTCCAGAGCAGACTTGAGCCTGTTAGTGCTGACCTTAGACAGAATCTTGTGATCGACATTTAGCAAGAAAATGGCTCGCCAATTTCTGATTTCTTCCCTCTCCCTCTTCTGCTTGTAGATGAGGGTGACGATGCCTTTCCTCGAGGACTTTGACACACTGCCTTCCAGAAACATACTCCCTTACATTTCCAGCAGGTCTGGGCCTATCCAATCCCACAGAGCCGAGTACAACTCAACATTTAGTCTATGTTACAGAGCAAAGTCAAAGTGGTACCAGATATTATGATGATTTAGCCTCTGGCCTAATGAGTTGCCTCTGTTAGTCCTGCACATTACCCTTGTTCCCTACTTTTCATATTTTAAAATGGGAAGCTTTGTATTGAGTTACCTATTATACATATTAGAGGGTCCTTCTATATTGGGGACAGTAGTCATCTTTTCTTTTTAATAAGTAATTTTTCACCTTTCATTTCTGAGTTTTTTCTTCTTTCAGGTACCTGCTGTCCTAGAATACACAATCTGCTGCAATGCCTTTGCTTCTACTACTTCTAATATGGCTGTCTGGGGATCTGTGGAAGTTTTGGGGGTTAAATATGATAACCCCTGAAAACAGGCATAGGGATCGTAGTCCGCAATCAACCCGTGCCCGTTCATTGCGTTGCACGCAGCACGTTAAATTGGTGCTGCCTGCTAATTTCCATGATTCCTGTGTGCAACCAGCACTGCTGTTCATTGGCTGCACACGTCAGCAAGGGGCCCGATATTGAGAAAGTGGTGGGCTGATACTTAAAGGGGTAACTCATTGAAATAGTTGAGGTACTTAATTTTTTGTGTGTTACAAAAATAAAACAGCTTTAACCTTGCCTGTTCGGATTTCCCATCGTTTCCAATTCACGTAAGGTGAAAGCAGGCGGGAAGGTTCGGATCCATGAGGTGAGCGTCTTTATTGCATTGCTTGTGGGTCCAGAGGAGCAGGAGTGTTTCATGCAGGAGCTCACCTGGCACGACCGCCCAGGACCCCCCCCTCCCGATGCTGGACCACCCTGCTGATGCTGAACCCCCGATCTTATCCAACGCCCACGATGTCGTCCACGTCCCCCCCACCCCTCCAATTTCTTCCAGGGCCCATGATCTCTCTCTCCCTCCCGCCCCTCTCTCTGATTCACGGCTCCTTTCCCTGGCTGCCGGGCGTGCGGGAAACCCGGAAGCAAAAATACTTACCATCAGTTGAGTTGTGATCACAGATTGCGACGCATCTATTTGGCTTCCGGGTTCCCCACGCAAATATCTAAAGACGAGCGGGGTTCCAAGCTCCCAGCTAAAATCATGCCCCCTGTATCCACAGTGGGGCAGGAGGCCCTTGAGGCATATGCTTAGAAGGCAGTGGGAGGTCTAACTGTGGAGGTCAGTGCTGGGAGTATAGCTCTAAGTACATGGATGAAGTGCAGGAAGAAGTTTAATGATCTGACACGCGTTGTCAAGATGAGTGAGTTCAATCTTCAAATGGCATATCGTACCAACTGTACCACTAGCCTCATCCACTGCTCAATTCACTACACCCCCCATCACCCACCTACCAACAATCTCTATCAATCAGTACTCAACCTTTTAAATCATATGATTTACCTAACCCTCACACACTTAGCACTGTTGCAAGCCTAACACCCACAACTCACAGGTCTCACACACACAGGCAGCTATTTATCCATGACAGCCACATCACCCAAAAATATTGCAGGACACTCACTGACACACTTCCTTCTTTCTTGCAGGAGAAGGTGGCGCATAACAGAAGGCAGCAAGAAACAACTGAAGGAGGACAATCGCAACTGCACGTTTTAGCCCCCATGGAGGAGACAGTGCTGGCTATCATGGGAAGGGGTATCGCCGAAGCCGTGGCCACTGGCAGCGCTGGAGGGACCAATGATGAGGGTCTCTGCAGTCCTAATCCTCCTTCTCGCTTCCCACTCCTCCCTCATCCCATAATCTCTTCTGAGTCACAAGCTGCAGATGGTGTCAGCACGCACTTCTTACTTTCCCCTCTCCCCTCACCACAACCCAACCCTTGTCCCTTTTTAATTTCAGATACCCCAAAACTGGAACATTCCCAGTCAGAGGAGGAAGAGGAAGATGACAGTGATGATGAAGAGATACCTTCACTCGGTCTTACTCTCGCAGCCACTAACTCAGAGACTGACACTGCGCGTACCTTAGAGGATAGGATAGAGGAGGGATCTGCGCATGGTGAGACACCGTATACAAGTGCGCAGGAGCCGAAGTGGAGGGAATGGATACAACAGATGCCAGCTCGTCGGAGGGCGAGATCACACGCTAGTTCTGCTGCAGAGGAGTCAGATGAGAACTTCGATGGGCCAGGCTACAGAAGAAGGCTGATGAGTGTACACAACCAAATGCTTAGTGCACTGGAAAGCCTGCCAGAAAGCCTGCTCACAATGTCAAGGAGCATGGAGGAGTCCAACTCCAACTTGGCACAGGGCTTTGTGAAGAGCTGGAGCCCATCCTTTCCAACATGGAACGGGTGGTCACCTCCATCAGTGCACCTGTGAAGCCCACCATGATGCAGCGTCTGATGACCGATGTCGCGGCTTCCATTGCAGCACAAACAGCTTCTATTGCAGCTAAACCAGCTTCCATCAAATGTCTGACTGCTGCATTGCAGTTTCAGACTGCTGCCTTGCAAGCTCAAACTGCTGCCACCGTGGCTCTGGATACCACTGTTGAAAGGGTCTTCCAGCAATCTGTTCTCCAACAGATCACCAGGATTGCTGAGGCGCCTCCCATCCCCCCCGGGAGAGTGGCTGTGACTCCATGGAAGAGGAATTTGCTGTCCTCTCTCAGGATGACAGCATTCCTGCTCCCACCCCTGCCACTCCACCAGTGCCCTTGCTGTTGCCTGTCAGGCAGCCAGCCCAGACTGCTGCAGCCCAGGCTGAGATGGTGCAATCGGAAGCCAGGGTCTCCAGACCCAGAGCTGCTCGAGATTGTCCTCCAAGGCCATCTGCAGTCTCCTCAATTGAAGTTCAGCAGCCTTCCACCACCCTGCAGCCATTGGGAATGCACCTTTTAGGAGCACTAGGAAAGGTAAAGGCACACGAATGACAGGCACTGAGGGAATGCACAAGGGTGATTAGTTTCATTTTGTATTCATTATTTAATGAGTCAATTGATAAATTTGGATTTGAATTTGCATTTGGTAGTGGTTTTTATTTCTGCAATGAACTGAGGGAGGAACAATTGTCAGAAAGAGGACAATTTGATGATCAGTGAGAGAGGAAAGGTAAGGAGTGTGGGACTGTTGGTGAATGGGGAGGTGTCGTTGAAGTTACTGGTATCACTCATGAATAATCTGATCACTTAGATCCCTGGCAGACAGGGCCTGTCTGCGTTGTAGCCTCCCTTCCTCTTTCCCTTCCTCCATTTCCTCTTGCAATTCCTCCTCCTCCACTTCCTCCTCCTCCTCTTTCTCGTGTTCCTGCTCCTCAGCTTCTCGCCTGATTGGGAGTATCAAGGGCTGTTCCCTCATAATGGCCAGGTTGTGCTACATGCAGCATACTACCACAAGTCTCGATAACCGCTTGGCTGAGTACTGCAGGGCTCCTCCAGAGCGATCCAGGCAGCGGAGCGTTGCTTGAGGATGCCTATGGTGAGCTCTATAACGTTCCTTGTGGCAGCATGGCTCTCATTGTAGGCCTGCTGTGCACATGTGCGGGGTCTCTGACCAGAGTCATGAGCCATGTCATGAGCCTTGACGTCCAGTAGCCAGCCTTTGACTTGCCATGCTGGTTCAAATACAGGTGGAACAGAGGACTGCCGTCAGAATGAAAGAATCATGATTGCTGCCAGTATAATGGGCATTCACCTGCATGATGCGCTGCCTGTGGTTGCATACCACCTGCACATTGAAGGAGAAAAATCCCTTTCTGTTGATGAATATGGCCAAGTTCAGATGAGGAGCACGCAAGGCAATGTGTGTGCAGTCAATGGCATCCTACACCATGGGGTAGCTTGCAATCCATGCAAAACCTCGTAATCGCTCCTCCTGCTTGTCTCTGGCAAGAGGGAATGAGATGCACGTGTTTCTCATTGTATAGAGAGCCTCAGTGACCTCCCTTATACAACAGTGCACTGCAAACTGTGAGGCATTTCATATAATTGCAGCAGCAGCTTGAAAGGAGCCAGTGGCATTAAAATTAAGAGCCACGGTCACCTTGACAGCTACAGGCAATGCTGTTCTTGCCCTGCTTTGAGGCTGCAGCAGTTGACAAATTTCAGTCGCGACTTCTTTTGTGAACCAAAGACGTCTCATGCACTGGTCGTCGCTGAAGTTGAGGTAAGGGAATTGCTCCCTGAAGACCCTCCACGGATATGCCTTCCTTCCGAGTTCCCTGCTCCCCCTCCTCCTCCTCCCTCTTCTAGCAGCTTGTACTGCTGTGCATGGCCCCTCTTCATTCCCCCAGTAACATTCAATTCCCAGAGGAAGCCCTACCAGGTCACTAATGTCTGGAAGCAACTTCTTTCAGCAAAATATTTTAAATGCCACTAAAAGTACTGCAAGACCAGCCAGACTATTCCCTGTAGAGTACTAAAACTTTAGTCAAGTATAGCAAACCTCCAAAAACGCGTACAATTGCACCAGCAGCTGGAAGAAATAATCCAGCAACTAACCTGTAAGTACTTCATGATCCCTTGAAATAGGGCTGGTGGGGTGTCCTTCATGCCATTAAACGTCATGTTAAGCTGTTCAACATGGCGTTGGCTGGAGTGTGGAGTTCCAAAATGGCAGTGGTGACTTCAAATCAGCATTGCACGCTGATTTGCATCATGATCTCACTGATCTGCATGCTGCCAGCAGTCGTTAGGCGCGTGCTGCAAATCTCTTTACCAATTTGGCATCCTGCATTGGACCAATTTGGACTCCATTTTGAAACCTTAGGTGGATGCTTAAAAAACGGGTGCTAAATGGCCCAATTATTGTGTTTTGATGTGTTATTCAGCTTTCTCTCCATCTTTGAATGAAGATTCTTGCTTCCATTTCACTCCATTTGGCTTTCAGATAGTCTGAGGAATTGCAAATTCAATCCCATTTCTTACTGCTGCATGGCACAGCACATGGATACACTTCCTGCAGGACTTTGGCCTGTACTCCGCATAGAGAGTCATTATTGTAGTTTCTTTTACCTTACCATAAGCAAAGATCATTGGTATTAATGTTCAAATAGAAATATAGATAAACCTTTGCTAACTATCTACTCCTCTTCCTGATCTAAACTAGTTACTCTGCTAGAAAATCAATCTGCACTAATGACAGAATTAATAAACAGCTCAATTGGGCACTGCACGCTGTGTGCTAATAACTAATCTCGTATTGGAAGGAGTGAACCATTACAAATCTGTCTCCCGATGATTGATATATATTTACCACTGAAGAATGTAATACAGCAACTTAATACTTTACTTCTGCAAACTAGAAGTTCCCGTTTGTTTGTAGACTTGTTGAACATTAAACCTAAACAGAGCATTACCATTCTGTGGGGGACATTGAGGAGTGAATGACTATGTTAACAGTTTAGAACAGACAACCCTGCTATTTTCATCAGCAATGGCAGTAGCCAACTTGGTGTCAGAGACATCAGTTCAATAATAGTTTTATAAAAAATCAACATAGTCCTTATGTAAAAGATTTCACATGAAGTTCATACTCATTAAACTTTTCAAAAATAACATTGTCAAATAGGTTTGACAGGCTCATAATCTGCTGCCGGATTGAATACTGCCAAGTGGGTGGATTGTTTACACTGGGAGTTGCTGACTTCTAACCCTAAAATTCCAGATTAATATGCCACTTTAAATTCAGACTAACATCCCTAGGAACAGAAAATAATTCACAATAGGTACCAATAAACTCATATGTATATTATACCATGAATAAAAATCACCATTCAGTCATTACATTCTGATAGTTTATAGCCCATAAACGGTGATTTTTAACGGATCAAACAGTCTTCTGTTATTGAATAGTTTTTCTCTCATTAGGAAGGAACTCAGACTGAACAAAACCAAACACTTTCCCCCCACCAAACACATAAAGAGATAATTAAAACTGATTAAAATTCACTCAAAATCCTGCTTAAATTGCAGAACACTGTATTAGCTATATATTATCTGAGACTGCTTGTCAGTTAAGTAATGCGTGACACTGTAAAACTGAGAGTTTTATATCACCACTGAAATATTAATAGGGATTCTGCAGAATTTTGAGACTATTTATGGTAGAAATAGAATTGTATTATTCCAAAAGAACTTATGTTCTCGAACTGCACATATATAATCTTAGAAATTAATGATTTGTTGCACAATATTTTTGGAATACAGTTATCCAATCATTGTTATATGGCTGAAATAGTGTTCAAGACTATCATAAAGATAATAACACAAACATATGAACAAACTAAAAAAAATCTAAATTTCTGTTTTCATTTGTGCACAGTTGAAAAATTCTTGCCTTGGACGCTTTTAAAATTAGCTGCATCAAACTATGGGGATCGTTTTTGACACATTTATTAGGAAGTTATCATATTACCACATCTTGTAAAGAGGTAAACAGCAGTATATGCAGAGAATTGTTGGTGCATGGAATTCTTTGCCACAGCAAGTAGTTGAGACAGAGAATATTACAACTTTTAATGGGAAGGGTGGATAAGCATTCAAAGCAGAGAAAGTTAAAGGGCTATGAGAAGAGAACAGGGCAGTAGGATCAGTTTTGGATTGCTCTATCAAATGACCAACACAGACATGACAGGCTGAATGGCCTCCTTCTGTATTGTAAATTATATGGCTCTATATCTTGTAGAATGATATGTCACCCATTGTGTCAGTACAGGTATCAGATGGATGATTGCTGCTATGATTGAGTTTGCTGTTCTGGGTGAATTAAGTGACAAAATGTGTTGTATCCAGTCAATGTTAGGTACCAGTTGTGAAAACTTTGAATCCTTTTCATATAACAAAAGTGCTGAGAAGCATTCATGTTCTCCATTGCTTTAAAAACAAGTTATCTTTCAACTTAGATAGGTGGTAGCACAAAGTTGAATGGTACCATCAGCATCTAATGATAAAGCCCAGTGCCTGCTGTTATGGTATGCATTGCTTTCTTCCCGGTGCACAGAAACAGATCATGACACTGGTATCCATTTTTTTTGTATAGTGCCAACCCTCATATCAGAATGTAGAGACATCACAATGAGCTAAAATTCTCTACGTGTCAGGTTGGCTCAGTGGCACTACTCTTGTCTCTGAGACAGAAGGTCATGGATTCTAAACCCACTGGGATTTGTGCACATAATCTAGGCTGACACCCCAGTGCAGTTCTGAGGGAATTATGCATTATCGGAGGTGTTGTCTTTCAGGTGACATATTAAAATATGGTCCAAGGACCTGTTCAGGTGGATGTAAAAAGTCCTATTACGCTACTTGAAGAGCAGGTGGTTCTCTTCATGTCCTGGCCAACGTTTATCTCTCAACCAACAGCACCAAAACAGGTTAACTGGTCATTTATTTCATTTGTTGTTTGGAGGACCTTGCTGTATGCACATTGGCTGCTGTATTTGTCTATGTAATAACAGTGACAACACTTCAAAACTCATTCATTGGCATTTTAGAATACCCTGAAGAGGTAAAAGGCACTATATAATTGCAAGTTCTTTCTTTTTAAACAATTAGCTCCATCCCAAAAATCCCTGGTAGAAAGAGGCCAGGTTACCTTCCCTCAGATAGCTGTTGATGGTGCTGTCTAAGTAACACCCAGGAAGGTCGTCCAGGATGGCTTGCCTGCCAATTCAGCTTATCATGATGAGAGTGAGAACTCATCATCATTAAAAATGTGGGCTTGAAAACACATTGTGGATCAGGATCGACTGTAACAGCAAGCCACTTTGTTACATGATTTAAAATAGATTTTTTAAAAAACGATTAGCCATCAAAATTAAATTATTTTGAGTATGAAGATTAAAATTGTACTAGGTGTGATTGAAGTATTGAGCTCAGAAAATATCAACATGATGACAGGTATAAAGATAGCTGTGATCATATGTTATTATAAAGATGCATACACGTACGCAATGCTGGAGATGCATTACATTATGAAAGTAATTTCAAAGTAGCTACTTTGAAATTACTTGCATGAAGAATGAGATAAGAGATCATTTTGTGGAATAATGGTAAATTGCTTCCAAAAATATCTCTGGTTACACAAAGAAGGTCACCAATGTGCACAACATGTACCCCCATGATGTTCAATCTAATTGGATTACTCCCACAAACAGTGCAATTTTAAGACAGAAATTTCCACAGTTGTCTGTATCATTAGTCAAGCAAAACACTGTCCTGCATAGGTCACAAGCAGTGCAGCTTCACAATGCTTTTTTGCAGTGTACCATGACAAAATCCATCTGGCTTCAACGTGAGTGACGTTCATTGCGACCAAGGGCATCTGTGCAATTTGTTCAGGGTCAGTAAGCATCTGCAAAGTTGGGAAAGCATTACACAAATAAATAAATTTTGGCGTATCTGTGAGGCAGTCATACTGACTGGTAGTGATGAGGATTGAGCTACTTTGAAATTACTTGCATTTGGTTCAATAGGCATCATTTGCCACTTCTTAAAAGGGTGATGTGCATGTACAGATGGCACTCTGTGGATGTTTGCCACCATTTTCTAGTTTCACTATTAATTTCCTACTGAGATGGAGGACGGTTCCTGATGATTGAACAGGTGTTATCAGTCATTGGTGACATAGCAACTAAAGCTTTTTTTAATACCTGATGGTTTAGAGTGTAACAAGGTGAATTTCTAGGCTGAGGCAGCTACAGTAGATATTTACTCTTAGTACAGAGCAATCTAGAGCATAGAATGAAGCCATTAGCTGTACATATATCTTTATATGTAGCAAGAACCGTTCTGGGGAGTGACAGAAGCGATGGGTGTGCTGGCAGTGCTATTGTGGAAAATAAAGAGTTTGCTTGAAATACAACCTACAATTTCTTCACATCTATTAAAGGAAACAGAGAGGCAAAACATAATGGGAGAGCCAGGTTGGCAGCTTGGCAGCCAGGTAGAACTTTGTGTCTGATTCCATGATGGTTTACATAAAAAACATTAAATGAGAAAAATATACTTAGTCATAAAACCTGTTCTTTCCACACACCATGTACACTTAATATTGTTTTGAGCTCTAGCCAGCCCATTTAATTTCTTGCTGCAGTGTCAGCCTAGATTATGTACTTAAATCCTGAGAGGGACCTTGAATCCACAACTGTCCGACACAGAGGCAAGAGTGCTACCAATTAAGCTAAGCCAACACTTAAACCAGGAATGCTATTGAAGCAGAGGGTATAAATGGGTTCAAGAGACAAGTGCATGTGTTTTGAGGAGAGAAAAGAGACTGAGGAATGTGGTGAGAAGGCATATAGGAACATAGGAACAGGAGTAGGCCATTCAGCCCCTCGTGCCTGCTCCGCCATTTGATAAGATCATGGCGGATCTGTGATCTAACTCCATATACCTGCCTTTGGCCCATATCCCTTAATACCTTTGGTTGCCAAAAAGCTATTTATCTCAGATTTAAATTTAGCAATTGAGCTAGCATCAATTGCCGTTTGCGGAGGAGAGTTCCAAACTTCTACCACTCTTTGTGTGTAGAAATGTTTTCTAATCTCACTCCTGAAAGGTCTGGCTCTAATTTTTAGACTGTGCCCCCTACTCCTAAAATCCCCAACCAGCGGAAATAGTTTCTCTCTATCCACCCTATCCGTCCCCCTTAATATCATATAAACTTCGATCAGGTCATCCCTTAACCTTCGAAACTCCAGAGAATACAACCCCAATTTGTGTAATCTCTCCTCGTAACTTAATCCTTGAATTCGGGTATCATTCTAGTAAACCTACGCTACACTCCCTCCAAGGCCAATATGTCCTTCCGAAGGTGCGGTGCCCAGAACTGCTCACAGTACTCCAGGTGCGGTCTAACCAGGGTTTTGTATAGCTGCAGCATAACTTCTGCCCCCTTGTACTTTAGTCCTCCAGATATAAAGGCCAACATTCCATTTGCCTTCTTGATTATTTTCTGCACCTGTTCATGACACTTCAATGATCTATGTACCTGAACCCCTAAGTCCCTTTGGACATCCACTGTTTTTAACTTTTTACCATTTAGAAAGTACCCTGTTCTATCCTTTTTTGATCCAAAGTGGATGACCTCACATTTGTCTACATTGAATTCCATTTGCCACAGTTTTGCCCATTCACCTAATCTATCAATATCGCTCTGTAATTTTATGTTTTCATCTGCACTGCTTACAATGCCACCAATCTTTGTATCATCGGCAAACTTAGATATGAGACTTTCTATGCCTTCATCTAAGTCGTTAATAAATATTGTAAATAATTGAGGCCCCTGTGGTACTCCACTAGTCACATCCTGCTAATGTGAGTACCTACCCATTATCCCTACTCTCTGTCGCTTTTCGCTCAGCCAACTTCCTAACCAAGTCCGTAATTTTCCCTCGATTCCATGGGCTTCTATCTTAGCTAACAGTCTCTTATGTGGGACCTTATCAAATGCCTTCTGGAAGTCCATATAAATAACATCCATTGACATTCCCCTGTCCACTACTTTAATCACCTCTTCAAAAAATTCAATCAGGTTTGTCAGGCACGACCTACCTTTCACAAATCCATGCTGGCTCTCTTTGATTAACTGAAAATTCTCAAGGTGTTCAGTCACCCTATCCTTAATTATAGACTCCAGCATTTTCCCCACAACAGATGTTAGGCTAATTGGTCTATAATTCCCTGGTTTCCCTCTCTCTCCTTTCTTAAAAAGCGGAGTGACATGTGCAATTTTCCAATCTAGTGGGACAGTTCCTGAATCTAGAGAACTTTGAAGGTGAGGGTGTTCTATGATAGAAGTTCAGGAAATGCTTTGCAAGATTTCTCCCTGATCTTCCACTACATCCTCCCACACACAAAGGTAATCAACAAAACTCCAGAAAATGTATCTAAATTTACATCTTATTTTATTCATCTCTAACCAGTTGCTGTCTATGGCATAGAATGAGCTTTAATACCAAAGGCATGAATTTCAATGGTGGAAGGATGAGCTTCGATGCTAATAGGTGATCCTCAGACCAAATAGCCTTTTCTCATTTCTGCTTTTCATAAATTCTGATGTTCTTAGTATTTTAATATTCCCAGCTGCTCCGGAACCATTATGCTCCACAAAGTATTTCATCATCTCTAACTAAACTTATATCCTCATAACTTTTAATTACTTTCCTAACTAAATCCGGCACTTTTTTCCAAAATTATGGCTTTCCTCCTGTCTTCTCTTAAAGACACCGGCCCTGGAATTCCACAGAGATTCTATCGGTCTTGCCCATTCTAACTCTAGCAGGAGACAGACAAAACCCTCAGGAAATGGCATAAATGGTCTTTTTTAGGTGTTGTTAACGAATGTGGTAGGCTGAGCGAAAGGCAACAGAGAGTATGTATATTTTTC
The DNA here is from genome assembly GCF_035084215.1 of Heptranchias perlo. Taxonomy (NCBI): domain Eukaryota; kingdom Metazoa; phylum Chordata; class Chondrichthyes; order Hexanchiformes; family Hexanchidae; genus Heptranchias; species Heptranchias perlo. Next base: position 52,805,481 of record NC_090325.1, on the reverse strand, counting down.
TCGGGCTTTGAGTAATACCCAATTTGCATCTGTACAATAGGAAGTTAATTGTTAGGCAAGGACATGTCTTGACTTGTCTTTAGTTAGGTGGCTGTTCAACCCCATCAGTCTTCACTGTTTCTCTTTCCCTCATTCATGTCTCAACAGGTGTTATACCTTTTTCCTGGTGGCTCTGCCAGTCTCCTACTGGAGTTATGGTGGGATTTCAAGACCATTAACTAATGCTGGAGTACAATTCCACTTGTGCTGGCAAGCTTCCAATATCTTGCTCATGTGGCCATTCAATATGTGTGAATCTAGCTAATGAGTAGTGACAGTGATCAATTTGACCGTGGCAAAGCATCACAGTCGGTTCTGATCCTGCTCTCACCTAGCACCCATCTATGCACATATTCCAGCAGTGGTCACTAGAAGTGTGAACCCGGGTTCAAGGGCACTGAAGCTACTTGAAGCACCTTAACTGTTGTCCCAGTTGAGATCAGCTGACAGGATAAAGGGTTTAATTACACAGCATTAACTGCTTTTGTTGGGAGTTTGTTCTGCATATCCAATACTCTGCTAGAGAAAAAAAATCCACTATCTAGTTTCATTTGAGGCATGTTAGTTGAATATTCATGTCCTCCAGTTCTTTCCTCATGCTCCAGGATGATTCAGAACTCTACTAATTTTATGAGACCATAAAGTAGCAGGTTCAAAAGGACAGATTTTTCGAATTGGCGTTCCCAGCACTGATCTGTGTGTGTCAGGAGCACAAATCAGGAATTTGAGCACAGAGGTCAGCAAACCCTGCAGGATTTCCGTCCGTTACTTTTATGAATCATGGTTATGCTTTTGAGTGACTTAAAAGTTTGAATTATGAATTACAAATCTGTAAATTTGTAAAAATCTACCCTAAAACTCACTCCTCTCCTCAATAAAAAGTGTATCTTCAGTAACTCAGGAGTAAAGCAAACTTATTATATCTTACCATTGCCGTGGGAGGAGTCATAGAACTACAGAAAGCTCAGGCACAGAAACAGATCCTCCAATCTGCTCCATCCTTGAGACATGTTTCCAGACCTCAGAAGCGCTGACTGTGAAAAGATCCAAAAAAATGAGTCACTTACTAAATCTTTTTCCTTCTATATGAAGAACATCCACCTAGTGGTTCTCTTAGAAGACATGTCCAAATTAAAGAAGGTCTGTGTGGGGGATGACCAATGCCAATCACCTCCTACTACTCTGCAGCAAAGTATGTCAGGAGCCCAATCTAACATTTTATTTTTGTATTTTTGTACACAAAAGGGAGGAACCAAATTCAAAATGTTAAATATTTATTCATTAAAAGAATAATCTGATCTCTTGATCATTGGAGCCTCAAGTGCGAAATAATTTCCAATGATTCAATGACATTACTGTATTTGACAAATCGCAACAGATTCTATTTTTAATGAATAAACGTCTTAAATTGCTACTTCAGTATTTTACCTTTGTTGCCTTGCCTTACACCAATACACACAAACAAAATAAAGTGCTTATGTGTCAAGTGGCTATAATTCTAACTTAGTTTGTTGGTTATAATTTGAGATAAAGGAAAGATAGGTTGTGTATGTGTTATTCCATTGCTGAAATAAATGGCAAAATATGCATTACGCTGTAACAGTTTATATTTTTTTTAAGTCTCTCAAAAGCATAACAGAAAAATGTTTTTGCATTTGCCATATTGTAAAACAAGTATGTACTATTAAATGTCATTACATTGAAAACTTGTTATTTCAAACTGATTGGGAACCAGCAAGACAATTTTTTTTTCAATTTCAGTTCCTCTATTGAATATGAAACAAGTTCAGCTGGGCCAAGCAAGAAGGTTTCCAACAGCAGATCCGTAATAACAGAGTGTCAGGGCTATGCAGTTAAATAGATCAGTTTGAATAGTCCTTTCAAAAGTTGCTGTCCCCAGTAACACACCGAAGAGTGTGGATGACCAAAGACCTAGGAGTACAGAAACATAAGCCTGGAATTTCTGCGGGTGGAGAAATGACCGTTTATGCCATTTCTTCTGTGTTTCCATCAATCTCCCATCAAAGTTACGACAAGAGATTGGGAGAACCCTGTGGAAATTCAGAGCCATCACTTCCTGAAAGTGCAAGTGCAGGTAAATAAAGCCATAAAAAGGGCAATAGCATTTTGCTTGTTTATAAATTGGGGCACAGAGTACAAGAGTAAAGAGGTAATGCTAAATTTTTACAAAGCATTGGATAGGCACAGTTAGAGTACTGAGTGCAGTTTTGGGCATCCCATTATAGAAAGGACATTAAAGTCACAGAAAGCGTACAACATAGAGGCACCAGAGTGATGACTATAGTTATGAGGATAAACTTCAGATATTGGGACTATTTCCACTGCAGACTAAGAAGAGAAATATAGAGGTCTTTAAAATTATGAAATGTTTGCTAGGTTAATGGGAAAGGGGAGTCAGTGACAAGGGGTCATCAATTTAAAGTTGTCAGTCAGGAGAGGGGTTAGAAGAAATGTATTTGCACAGAGAGCCATTGGAGTATGGAGTGCTTTGCCACAGGGAGTGGTTGAGACAGAGACCATAACATCTTTTAAAGGCAAAGTGGATAAATATTTGCAGCAGCAAAAGATAGAGTTATCGGGAGACTGAACAGGGCAACGGAATTAGTTTTAGATTGCTGTAGCAAAGAGCTAGCACAGACACGATGGGCCAAATGGCCTACTGCTGTAAACTTCTATGGTTCTCTGGTTCTTATTTTACTATCACGTATTGAGATTTTGAACAAGCTTTTACTTCAGATCCACAGTTCTGTAAAATTCCCTGATTTTTTTCAAATGTGTAGTCACCCATACTCACATTTATTAAGTAAATATTTATTTCCTAAGCATGTTCAATACTTGCTATTGCTTTGGAAATGTATAAATAATTTATGTAATACACTTCATATACATGAAATAAAATTAGAGGTCTATTTTCTTAGAAGATTTACTTGTAACTATGTATGTCTCTGAAGTGAATGGCACATTTATTTATCAGGGTAATTACATAAATGGCTTCATTGTACTCTGTGAAGTCATGGTGTGCCTTATATTCTGGGACATGTGTCAAGTCCAGTTATAATAACTGGAGCTGGCGTAATGTTACTATCATCTGTTTTATGGGTCTCAGTGGCTATAGTGCAACCACATCAGAGTACAATTTGGCTACTTAACACTAGGGGTTTTGCACTGAATTTACTCAGATTTAGCCATAAATTCAGCTTAAAGATCTTAGTATAACAAGGGTAATGTGCTGAGAAATGTCCACAAGAACACAAATTGTACATAGCCTGTTAGATAGAGCAGGCTTGATGAGACACCACAGCTTTTCTCATTTTCATAATTTCTTACATTCTTATATTACAAGATTTGAAGATCACAAATTATATGTGTTATGCAGATCAAGATTTAATTATATAAATAGATATTAACAATTATTTTTAAAATTAAAAGTTATTGTTTGTATTATGTATAAATCTATATAATTCAAAGGCTTGTATCTAGCATGTGTCTATCACTTTAAAAGCATTACACCTCAAAAGTGTCACTCTTAGGGCATGACGCAACTTAGGGCAAAAAATTGTGACTGGGTTCAAGCAACCACATACATTACCAATCAAATATTCACTTGATTAACTGTAAATGAATCAAAAAAATGATAAAAAGTACCAATAAGGAAGCAGTAATCTGCAGAAAATGGACAGTGAAAACACTCAATTTGTTTTCATAGCCATCATTAACAAAGCAGCAAGGACCACAAAACTGACCAGTCAAATTGCTGAGAACATTTCTGCCACAATTTTCATCTATCACCATTCTTCCTCACTCAGATCAGCGCATACAGCTAGAAATAACAATTATTGTATAACAACCACATAAAAAGTAAAATACGTTTTAAAAAAATAATTGATCGTACCCATAAAATTGGTTAGAAATATTTATGGAACGGATAATATTGCAAAACTAAGCATGCTGTTTTATACAGCTTTAAAAGCAGCAGAGGCCATCACTGAATACCCTGAATAAATATTGTTAAAAAAATACTATTGGGGTTAATTTCTGCAGGGATTCCGCTGTAACTTCGGCAGAAGAGCCATGGAAACCCTGGAGAAATAGCGTTAACACCATTTTTATGGGGTTTCCACGACACATCCGCCAAAGTTACGATGGACAAGTGGGAGAACCTCTCAGTAAATTCACCCCCTACAAATGTAATAAAATTCTTCAATATATTAAGTAGTACCCATGAATAAAGTATGCGTAGTGATAAGGTTAATTGGAATGGAGCTGAAATAAATTTGTCCACATGCACTTCCGCACATTGTTGGATAAATTGGTGCTTAAAGGAAACATGATACTACACAAATTCAACTTTTAACACATGCATCATGGCTGTCAGAGAAATATTAGCTCACAATGTGTCCAAACAAATTGGGGTTATATTCTCTAGAGTTTAGAAGGTTAAGGGGTGATCTGATCGAAGTTTATATGATATTAAGGGGAACAGATAGGGTGGATAGAGAGAAACTATTTCCGCTGGTTGGGGATTCTAGGAGTAGGGGGCACAGTCTAAAAATTAGAGCCAGACCTTTCAGGAGTGAGATTAGAAAACGTTTCTACACACAAAGGGTGGTCGAAGTTTGGAACTCTCTTCCGCAAACGACAATTGATACTAGCTCAATTGCTAAATTTAAATCTGAGATAGATAGCTTTTTGGCAACCAAAGGTATTAAGGGATATGGGCCAAAGGCGGGTATATGGAGCTAGATCACAGATCAGCCATGATCTTATCAAATGGCGGAGCAGGCATGAGGGGCTGAATGGCCTACTCCTGTTCCTTTGTTCCTATGTTCCTAACACACAAAAACTAAATAAAGGTCCACATATTCCAGGTTTAAGAAAACTAGCGTGGCTTTATGCAGTTATGGTATGCTTCACTTCATAAACTCTCCAGCGAAAATTCACAAATTCACAACGTTCTTTTCAAGCTTTGACATAATATTGCTCTTTTCTGTGCTATTTAAGGTTGTGTGATTTCACTTAGAGAAATTATCAGTCAACTCTTCAGAAACCTCAGATTGTTTCATGTTAGTCTTTTCTTCTTCCCAGTATAATTTTTCTTATTAGTGCTAAACCCATGTGTAAGGATCAAGGACATACAGCAGATCAACAGCAAAGTTGAAAAGAGTAGGAGAGAAGAAAAGGAAGATTAACAAGTTGGCTAGTGTTGGAACTATGTTTTAATTAATGCTACCAAGGGTTGTTAATCCTTCTTAATAATAACTTCCACAATGATTCGGGCCCGAGTGTGACCGAACATGCAAGCTTTATTGTAGACGCAAGAACAACGTTCTAATGCAGTTATACCAAACAACAAATATTTATATAACAGTGTTCTAATACAGTTATATCAAATAAACAAGTATTGTACAACCTGCTCTATCCCTAGGAGTGGTCCAGCTGATCAGACCTGGTTTGTAGGATGTGTGGCCGTCCCGAGAAGCTTCTAACTTTTAGTAGCCCCAGTTCTTACATCTTTCTGAAGCATATTTGCTTCTATTAGCTTAATATCATTAGCCCCATGATGTCATCTGCCCGGGACATCTTCCCCCCAGGGTGCCCATTGTTCCAAACATCTTTCGGTTATCAATTCTATGGTGTTAACTGTTGTCAGACACCTTTTCTATGGGGTCAACTGTTGTCAATTCTATCTAGCTTAAGGGGGAGGGACAGGCCCTTATCTTTCAGTGTAGGCAGGCCACAGTGTTTTTGCTCCACAATCTTAATTTGGATTGTTCGGATGCAGACATTTACTATGTCTCATCCTGTGTATGCCAATCACGAAGGTTACCTAATTATCTGAACAAAGCTCCTGCAATTAACATGGCAGGATTAGTCTGTGTCATTATCCTGAGCCTTTGATTATGCCTTGGGACTTCCATTATCTGTTTCTGACAATTGGTCTTCAATGCGTCTGTTTCACGCTTCTACTGTCTATGTAATCTTCTCTGCTTCTGCAATATCAATGTTATCATTTCCTGGCTCCCTTTGTCTTACAGACACAGGGTCTGTGCTTCCCACAGCATCGCTTTTTAGCCAAGCGCCTGAAGCTTTGTATGATGAGATACATGATTATGATTTAGTATAGAAATTGTATTTCTTACAGCTAGCATTTGAATTTTAAATACCTGTGGATTATAAGATGAAGGAAAAAACAGAGCAAGTTCCACAGTTTAAAGGTCCTGGAAAAGTAGTTAAATAAAGAGAAAAAAATTAATTTCAACACAATAAGGATGCAAGGACAAAGAGAGCATGTAAAGAGTAATATTTGGAGCTTAGGAGCTTTGCTCATGCTTTAGTCTTTTGTTGGAATTACAAACAATCTTAAAGTACACCTTTCCCCAGTATTCCAGTATTTCTTATCTTGAGCCTTTACCAGCTATTACAGAAACATAGTCAAAGAATTGCTGATATTTGGACATTTATTTTGCAACAAATTCAACAATTTTCTTCAAAAATTTGACCTTCTGATGTTGATATTTGTTGTTGTGTATTTTTATTGCTAGTGAAGAGCCAATGTGATAAGTAGAGTTCCAGAGTTCAGATACACTAATTACTTCCACAAAGAGGCAACTAATAAGTTTGAGTCTGTTCAATAATGCAATGCATTTTGACAGATTATATATCCAACTAGCACATTTTTTTTAAAAATTTCAATGTATTTTAATATTTCCTTGACCACAGACAATGTAGCAATGATCTAATTAAATGGCGGAACAGGCTCGAGGGGCTGAACGGCCTCCTCCTATGTTCCTATGACAATGTAAGAACTGGGGGAAAGGGGATTTACTCGACACTGATATTTTGTAAATTGTGCACCATTAGTGTTTTACTTTTGCCAGTAACAATTTCTGTGGAGCTAACACCTGGTTTTAGATGGAACTGGTGCAGGCCCTGTCTCCATCCAAAATAAACTGAGGTTCATTGACGTTTCTCCAAACACTAAACATCTGGACTGCAGATATTTCAAAGTTATATTCCACGAAAATACTCTACAGTTTTTATTGTATCATTCCATGTTAAAGACATTACACAAGATAAAATTGTGTTACTGATGCTACTTTAAATTTATTTTGAGCCACTTTTATGCTTCTTGCCATCCTTCAAATCATGCTTTATGGCTGCTTCCTCAGCAGATGCAGGCTAAAATTTGGTTAATTGAGTCAGGATCTTAAAGCAAAACCTCAATTCCAAGTCAAATTTGCAAAAACAATCAATCTGAGTTGAGTAGTTGGACACATTGAAAAGAAAACATTACAATTCGGCAGAATTTAAATAATTCAGATTCAGTTGCCCTGTTCTTTTAAGAAAAATACTGATACATGTGTTGAGGCATTTGTCAGTTGTTTTTGTCCATTCTGTATATGCAAGAGCCATTTTAGCAGCGTTGTGCTCAAAAGATTTGCTAATCTTAATTTTTCTCTGTTGGTTTGTGGATTTGTGGTAGCACTGATAAAGGACTGGTAGCTTAAAACAAATGCACCCACAACTTTCTGACTTAGAGGCGGGAGTGCTAGCTGACACCTTAAAGCACTGTCAACTTACCTCCTAGAGTTTTTCAAAGTGGCTACTGACATGGCGCACAATAAATTTCATTCTGGAAATCCTTGAATGACTCATTGGCTCAGTCTAAACTCGATACTGCCCGATAACGGACGCGAACTGATCAACACACTAAACTCACAGGAGAGGACCGAGGACCATCCTCGGGCTTCATTGGAATAAATTAATCGAGCAGGTACATCCAGTGGGGGGAGGAGGCAAACGGGTGGGGGATTAGCAGCGGACTGCAGTACTAATCTGGAGGCATGATGTGGAGATGCCGGTGATGGACTGGGGTGGACAAATGTAAGGAATCTTACAACACCAGGTTATAGTCCAACAGTTTTATTTGAAAATCACAAGCTTTCAGAGCTTACCTCCTTCGTCAGGATCCCCTTCACTCACTCACCTGACGAAGGAGATAAGCTCCGAAAGCTTGTGATTTTCAAATAAAACTGTTGGACTATAACCTGGTGTTGTAAGTTTCCTTAAATCTGGAGGCAGGAGGATCTAAACCGACACTTAAACCAGGAATGCTATTGAAGCAGAGGGTGTAAATGGGTTCAATAGACAGGTACATGTATTTCTGGAGAGAGAAGGGGTTGAGGAATATGATAAGAAGGCAGGTAGGTGAGGGCGTTCTATGAAAACAGGACAGTTGTTGAGCCTTATGGCTTTTCCCCCTACTAACAATTCTTACATTTTTTTAATATTTGTATTGTGCTGGTTTCTCTTACATCCTCAGGGTGATCAATCTATTTACCCAGTGCTCCAAGAGAGAAATATTCATGCATTGTGTTTTTTTCTTATTCCTTTCTTCAGCACTATGTGGAAATCCTTGATGGACTCACTGGATCCGGTCCTTTTCAGCTTTCTGCTGGATTTCAATGAACATCAATGCTCAGAGAACTTGTGCAAAAGAATTCTCATCAGTTCATTATTTTTTGGTTATCCACATGTCTGACACATACAGAGACCCATCACCATGCTAAAGACTCTTCAAACCAAACTATTGAAAGTGCATTTCCTGGCAGGAACTTGGGGAGCAGGAATCAGAAAAGCATGAGTCATGGAACTTGCTGCTTAATGAAGTTCTGTGTCAGTGACAACACTTTGGATGGAGAGTCAGATGAAGAATCTTGTGCTCGCTTGATGAGGCAGCCCATGAATTCTCTGTTTTCCTGCCCCTTTCCCAGGAGAAGTAGAATCCACTTCCAGTCTTAAAAAGAGGTAGAAAATCATAAACAATTGTACAATGACACAAGTAATAAACAAGGGAATAATCTAACAGTGATACAATTCAATTATCTATTTACAATAGAAAATTTTTATCCCTCCCCTTGAGTAGAGGATTGATGAGGGTGGTGCAGTGGATGTTGTCTACATGGATTTTAGTAAGGCATTTGACAAGGTCCCACATGGCAGACTGGTCAGAAAGGTAAAAGCCCAACGGATACAAGGAAACGTGGCGAATTGGATCCAAAATTGGCTCAGTAACAGGAAACAAAGGGTAAAAGTCGGTAGATGTCTTTGCGAATGGAAATCCGTTGCCAGTCGTATGCCACAGGGCTCAGTGTTGGGTCCCTTGCTGTTTGTGGTATATATTAATGATTTAGACTTGAATGTAGGGGGCATGATTGGCAAATTTGCAGAAGACACAAAAATTGGCTGTGTAGTTGATAGTGAAGAGGATAGCTATAGACGCCAAGAAGATACTAATGGGTTGGTGGAGTGGGCAGAAAAGTGACAAATGGAGTTCAACCCAGAGAAGTGTGAGGTAATGCACTTAGGGAGGGCAAACAGTAAAAGGGAATACGCAGTAAACGGGAATATATTGAGAGGGGTAGAGGAAGTGAGAGACCTTGGAGTGCATGTGCACAGGTCCCTGAAGGTGGCAGTACAGGTAGATAGGGTTGTGAAGAAGGTATACGGAATGCTCTCCGTTATTAGCCGAGGTACAGAATACAAAAGCAGGGATGTAATGATGGAACTGTATAAAACGCTGGTAAGGCCACAGCTGGAGTATTGTGTGCAGTTCTGGTCACCACATTACAGGAAGGATGTAATTGCTCTGGAGAGAGTGCAGAGAAGATTTAAAAGAATGTTGCCAGGGCTTGAAAATTGCAGCTATGAGGAGAGATTGGATAGGCTGGGGTTGTTTTCCTTGGAACAGAGGAGCCTGAGGGAAGACTTGATTGAGGTGTACAAAATTATGAGGGGCCCAGATAGATTAGACAGGAAGTACCTGTTTCCCCCAGCGGAGAGTTCAAGAACTAGAGGACATAGATTTAAGCTGATTGGCGGAAGGATTAGAGGGGACATGAGGAAAAACTATTTTACCCAGAGGGTGGTGGGTGTATGGAATTCGCTGCCCGAATTGGTGGTAGAGGCAGGGACCCTCAACTCTTTTAAAAAGTACCTGGACCTGCACCTAAAGTGCTGTAAGCTGCAGGGCTTCGGACCGGTTTTGGAAGGTGGCATTAGAATGGGCACCTGGTTGTTCTTCGAGCCGGAGCAGACACGATGGGCCGAATGGCCCCCTTCTGTGCTGTATCTTTTCTATGGTTCTATGGTTCTAGATAAAATGCTAAAAGATTGCCACGTGGAATTTCTGCAGGGATTCTTCCGATTTTCCACCATAATTTCAGTCGAAACCCCAAAGAAATAGTGTGAATGGCCATTTACACAGTTTCTTCAGGGTTTCCACCAATCTTCTGCCAGGGTTATGGCATGATTGGGAGAACCCCCGCAGAAATTCCATGCCTACAATTCTAAGAACTAAGCTAATCTTTTATAACTGACTTTTGAGCACTCATAGTGTGATGTGCCATAGTTACAAAGGTTTGCGCCCGCTGGTGACCTGGAGAGGTAAGTACATAAGAGGTAAGTTCATTCACATACTCACAGAAATAGTCATTGTCTTAAGCCCTATGTAAAATTATAGTAATTAGCAATAGTGCATGAAAATAAAGAGTGGTGCAAGCCAGCAAGGAATATCATATATGCCACCTAGGAGGAGATAGTACTGACACGAGTAGGACTAGCTGGATTGCCCTTGCATAGAGCCGGCACGGACTCGATGGGCCGAATGGCTTCCTTCCGTGCTGTAACCTTTCTATGATCCTATGATTCTATGACACTGAGAGGCAACTCTTTCACTCCTAGGACTGCAGAGCAGTGCCAAAAGAGGAAGATGGGGACCGCGCCACACAGGCGTCACTGGCGCGTGATTCTGCCCACGTTTCTCTGCTCCAAACTTATCAACGTTCACACGTGCGACATTTGTTTCTTCACTCCGAGACACTGAGATTCTTTCACCTGGGATCAATTAGTATTGTGAGGATATTCACCTGGGATCAATTAGTATTGTGAGGTGATTCAAAGACTGTGATGGAGCTAGAGGACTGGGATGTAGGGGAGGTATTGCCGATGGCGTCAGAGTTATAGGACTCAGAACTCATGGGTACTCACTGGAGAAGAAAGATCTTCGAGGGACAATGTACCTGGGGTCAATCTCCTAGGACACATGGAAACTGACAGGTGTTGCATTTGAATCTACAGGTCTCCTTTGCGGCAACACCTCAGAAGCTTTGTCTTTGTTGTAGGTGCCAATGTAGTGAATGGCAGCATCATTGGAGTCTGCAGCAGGTCTCCAGCTAAGAAGCAACCAGAGACCAATTAGTGCCTCCACTTCCATGAAAGGCAATAGGAGAGAGAATAGAAAGCAGCCTGCATGGTGGCTCCCAGACCATAGCGTCCGTGGTGCATGCTGCTGATTCTCAGCTTTCTGATATCTGACATTAGATCAGCCGTCTCGTTGATCCAGAGCCCGGTGGAATGGCAATGGCTGGAGTCCAACTGCTCAGGACATCAGCACATGCCAGGCTTTCGGCCTTCTACCTCAAAGCATCACACCAGTGGAATGTGGGAGGCGATTCCAGGTTGCCCAGGAGCAAACTCCAGAGATGAAGCCAACAGCGGCTCCCTGCCAGGAGCAAGGTGCCATGAGAGGAGGGCTACTTCAGGCCCATTACTCTTTTGTATAGTATGAGCAGCCAACCAGCTCCCATGATCCTGGCCCTCAGGTTGCACCTAGAAGAAGCACTACAATAGGTGAAAGAAAGGCATGTGTAGGCACTTGGGGGAGGCACAGTATTGAATAAATTGGCTTATGTACACTTTCAATTATTGTATTAAAATAGCATTTGCACTGACATGGTGCTTTGTTATTTATGGAAATTAGCATCATTCAGGAAAGGATGCATTTACTTGGTGCTGACTTGCGTACTCAAGTAATGATTATTGGCATGTTCATGGATGGGCAAAGGGGGTTGATGTGTTGTCATGTTGTAGGATGGGTAATAGATTGAGAGAATATCCCTTTATTGGAGAAGGAAGTCAAGTGGTGTTGTCCAAAGTAGACTGTGTTACACAGAAGAGAAGAGTTTGGAGATGAGAGGTGTTCTGATGCCCCTTACAGCACGCCTCTGAGTGCAGGTCATCATGATGGTCTGCTACATGTACTTCTGGCTCCAATGGAAACAGCCCCCCCTTGCTAGCAATATCAAAGTCCAGACACACGATCTGGGGCAAACAACAGCCCCTCCTGACCTGTACAGACAGCAAAAGCGTGCCTTTAAGACCTTTAAGTGATGAATTCACCAGCTCAGGTCAGTGACCTGAAGAATGCATGGCCATACTGCACCCTGGCTGATATTACAGTGATTGCCCATGGTTGCCTGAAATAAGTCTGTACCATGAAGAGAGTGTGATGGTGACCTTCAAAGCCACTGAGAGAGCAGTGCAGGCAGATGAAGACGGCTGCAGGTTGCCATGCAGTAGGTCTCTTTGTTGCCAGTTGTCTCTTTGATGAAGTGTGTTCTTCTTATACTCATCTTCTCAGTAAGGCCCTCACATGACCTTTTTTGCCTGTATGTTCTATGGTGGGGATAGGGATAATATCTGGTTGAGATAAGAAATAGCAAGGGAAAGAAATCACTGGTGGGAGTAATATATAGGCCCAATAACACTGTAAGGCAAAATATTAATCAGGAAATAAGGGGGGCTTGTAAAAAAGGTAATGCAATAATCATGGGCGATTTTAACTTTCACATAGATTGGACAAATCAAATTGGCAAAAATAGCCCCGAGGAGGAGTTCATAGAATGTAATAGGACTGTTTCTTAGACCAATACATTGGGGAACCAACGAGGGAACAGGCCATTTTGGATCTGGTAATGGGTAACAAAACAGGACTGATTAATTATCTCAAAGTAAAGGATCCCTTGGGAAGCAGTGATCATAACATGACAGAATTTCACATCCAGTTTGAGAGCGAGGATCTTGGGTCTGAAACTATTGTATTTAACTTAAATAAGGGCAATTATAAAGGAATGAGGGCGGAATTGGCTAAAGTGGACTGGGTAAATAGATTAGATGGTATGATAGTGGATAAGCAGTGGCAAACATTTAAAAAGATATTTTATGAATCACAACAATAATATATCCCTGTTAGGAGGAAAGTCTCCACAAAAAGGGTGAAACAACCATGGCTAACTAAGGAAGTAAAGGATGGTATCAGGTTAAAAGAAAAAGCATACAACATGGCAAAGATTACTGGTAAGCCCGAAGATTGGGAAAACTTTAAAAACCAGCAAAGGATGACTAAAAGAATAATAAAGAGGGAGAAAATAAATTATGAGAGTAAATTCGCAAGAAATATAAAAACTGACAGTAAAAGCTTCTACAAGTATATAAAATGGAAGAGGGTAGCTAAAGTAAACATTGGTCCCTTAGAGGATGATACTGGGGAAATAATAATGGAAAACAAGGAAATGGCAGAGGAATTGAACGGATATTTTGTATCTGTCTTCACAGTAGAAGACACTAATAATATACCAATAATAGTAGAAAATCAAGGGGCACAGGGGACGGAGGAACTAAAAACAATCACTATCACTAGAGAAAAAGTAATAGGTTAACTAATGGGTCTAAAGGCTGACAAGTCCCCTGGACCTGATGGCTTGCATCTGAGGGTCTTAAAGGAAGTGGCTACAGAGAGAGTGAATGCATTGGTTGTAATCTTCCAGAATTCACTCGATTCTGGAAAGGTCCCAGCGGATTGGAAAACCGCAAACATAGCACCCCTATTCAAGAAGGGAGTGAGACAGAAAGCAGGTAACTATAGACCAGTTAGCCTAACATCTGTCATTGGGAAAATGCTAGAATCAATTATTAAGGAAGTAGTAGCAGGACATTTAGAGACTCATAATACAATCAAGGAGAATCAACATGGTTTTATGAAGGGGAAATCATGTCTGACAAATTTATTAGAGTTCTTTGAGGAAGTAACGGGCAGGGTGGATAAAGGGGAACCAATGGATGCAGTATATTTGGATTTCCAAAAGGCATTCGATAAGGTGCCACATAAAAGATTACTGCACAAGATAAGAGCTCATGATGTTGGGGTAATATACTGGCATGGATAGAGGATTGGCTAACTAACAGAAAACAAAGAGTCGGGATAAAAGGGTCATTTTCAAAATGGCAATCTGTAACTAGTGGGGTACCGCAGGGCTCAGTGCTGGGGCCTTAACTATTTACAATATATATCAATGACTTGGATGAAGGAACAGAGTGTCTTGTGGCCAAATTTGCAAATGATACAAAGATAAGTGGAAAAGCAAGTTGCAATGAGGACACAAAATGTCTGCAAAGGGATATTGACAGGTTAAGCGAATGGGCAAAAATTTGGCAGATGGAATATAATGTGGGAAAATGTGAAGTCATCCACTTTGGGAGGAAAAATAAAAAAGCAAAATATTATTTGAATGGAGAAATACTACAAAATGCTGCGGTACAGAGGGATCTGGGTGTCCTCATACATGAAACACAAAAAGTCAACATACAGGTGCATCAGGTAATCCGGAAGGCAAACGGAATATCGGCCTTTATTTCTAGGGGGATGGAGTATAAAAGCAGGGAAGTCATGCTACAACTATACAGGGTGCTGGTGAGACCACACCTGGAGTACTGCGTACAGTTCTGATGCCCTTATTTAAGGAAGGACATACTTGCATTGGAGGCAGTTCAGTGAAGGTTCACTAGGTTGATTCCAGGTATGGAAGGGTTGTCTTATGAGGAAAGATTGAACAGGTTGGGTCTATACTCATTGGAGTTTAGAAGAATGAGAGGAGATCTTATTGAAACATAGAAGATTCTGAGGGAACTCGATAGGGTAGATGCTGAGAGGATGTCACTCCTCATGGGGGAATCTAAAACTAGGGGGCATAGTCTCAGAATAAGGAGTCGCCCATTTAAGACGGAAATGAGGAGGAATTTCTTCTCCGAGAGGTTCGTGAATCTTTGGAATTCTTTACCCCAAAAAGCTGTGGAGGCTGAGTCATTGAATACATTCAAGGCTGAGTTAGCCAAATTTTTGACAAGCAAGGGAGTCAAAGGATATGGGGAAAAGGCGGCAAAGTGGAGTTGAGGTAAAAATCAGATCAGCCACGATCTCATTCAATGGTGGAGCAGGCTCGAGGGGCCGAATGGCCTACTCCTGCTCCTATCTCTTATGGTCTTATGGTCTTCTGGTGGGCTGCATCCTCCTTGAATGCTGCCTGACTCTCCTTTGCTCCATCCTGTGCTGCTACTCCTCCATGATGAAGGCATACAAGGGTATGCTCATAGAGAATGCCATACCTGCTCCTGAGAGGCCCTCAGGTGGGGAGGGTGGTGGGGTGGGGGTGGCTGAAATTCTGCCAGTAGTCTGACCCTGTCAGAAGCAGTGAGAAGCAAGTCCAGGTGTGTGTAGCCAGAATGTCAAACAAAAAAATCCCAACTGCAGAAATCACTATTCAAACTCTCCAGACTCTTCAGGTTCAGAAACTCCTCACTTCTGCCTGTATCAGCTGATCCTGGCAGTAGCTGTGCCTTATATGTCTCAGTCTCGGCTGCCCAGGTGCATTCGGTGTGTAAAAACAGGAAAGTTAGAGCTGCAGTGTTATTGGCCTTCATTATAATAGATGTCAGTTGGGATCGCGAGAAAGGCCAAAAAGCACAAAGGAACTCGGGGGAAGCATTTTACTGGTGCAAATTGGGCGGAAATAGCTTTAAACCAATTTTTCTGCCAGAGAAAATTTACTGTGTCATTTATGCAGTGAAAATGAGCCAAAAATGGTAAAGAAATTAATCCCTATATTATTTATCTATCTTTCAGGAATATCATCCTTGTCAGTTCTTTTCAAAGTGTCTCCTCCTGGCTGCTTTTCATCAGTCTTGGCTCAGTGGTAGGACTCTTGTCTCTAGGTCAGAAGGTTATGGTTTCAAGCCCCACTTTGAAGACATAACCACATAATCCAAGCTGACAATTCAATGCAGCATTGACAAAGAGAAAAACTAGCCCATAAAATAAATAGTGTAATTCAAGAACGATAACTTTTGGACCAATTATGGCATCTTTGAAATTTTCATTATCTTGTATTAGTGATGGCCAATAATTAATTATGTATTCTCAGTTAGAATAGAATCATAGAATCATAAGAAGAAGAATAATATAGCTAACAGAATTCAATCATTCACAATAGTTGCCGTGAAAGCAAAGTCCACTTAGGAATTGCCCATTATTTAATAATTGTAAACCTGTTGCCAAACAATTAAATTATCCATTCTCCTCAGCAAGCACCAAAGCTCTGATCCGTGATAGAGAAGATACTTGATTGGTATTTCCTCCTGATCCAGGCTTATTTTTAAACCACTTTCCAAGCTTTTCATCATTTCAGGCAGAAACTAACTGTTGAAAGCTGGGGTGGCTGAAAATTGCCCTGAGCTGGCACTGTTACCTATTTTGTCACATCAGAAATTGGGATCAGGGACAGAGATAGGCTGCTGAAACTTGTGTTGCAAAGCACAGTTACAAGCCCAAAGCAGAAGGCAGAACCAATCTGACCCTTGGCCAAGTTGGAATCAAAAAACAAGGAAAGATGTCATCATGACTTGGAGTTTACATTCAACAAGGACATGGCGAAGAAGAACAGGCAAATTATAACCATGCACTTCTAATTATAAGTGGTGTTTTGAGCTGGAAATAACTTGAATTCAGTTAAAGGATCACTTTCTGGATAAAACAACTTAATATAATGGTGTGGAATCTGAGCTTCTACTGCAGCAAGTTATATTGCTTCTGCTTCTGGGTTTTGTTTGCAATTACTCAGCTTTAAGGTCATTACTTATCTAGAAAGTGCTAAATATTTACTGCATAAACTGAAATTTGAAGTATAAACTATGCCATTGCTTCTTACTTTTGTATACAAATCTGCATTAATCCCTTTTTTGAAAACAGACCATTGGTGCTTTATTCAATCTTGTCATTTAAATTTCCCTGCTGTACATTTAGTTACATTTAAACTGATCAATGTGGCACATTGTAATGGATTTTAATTCAACATCTCTCCACGTGCCCTATAGAAAGTACTGACGTTGAATTTGTTGCAAATTACATGACAGGTTGCGCAACAAAGGATTTTAAAATATTCGCCCTGCGTGCACAGGCTGCAGGCAGGACTACATTTTTCAGATAGCAAGACCCTTCAGTGCCTCGCACGAGTGGCCAATACTGACGTTGTCCTCACACGACATCCACACTGATGAACTTTTCAACAGAGGTCACTGGATAACAACCAGGATTGAGACCCCTCACTGATTTCTTTCCCTCTCCCTTGACCAGCAGCACTGAGGTCAATTGTAGTACTTGTACTGCTACCCTGTTGAGCACAACTAACTCAGTACAGACTGGGAATCAAAGCTGGACCTTCCTTGCCTGTTACATTCTGTACCACATGGGCTGAGGGGTTTACCAAATATGCCACCAGGGAAGTCCGAGAAAGCCATTTTTAAAATAATATTAGACTTTGAATTATCATAATACATGGATAAAAAAGACAAACTAATCTGTTATGGTCATTTTTTTTCAAATAGGCAAACTGACACTAATAACTATCAATTTAGACACAACACATGTGCTGCTTAGGTTGGCAGGGATATAACTTCATAATAGCTGGACTATTTTGTTTATATTTCAGAATTGCTCTAATATGCCTCAACCACAATTACATTATGTCAGTATTCAGGCCTTTTTTTCCCTAAATGAATATAATTGCTATTATTATTACGTGATCATTTGACAAATTATTATTAAAATAAATTTTTCTGAGGTATTTTTGGAGTAATATCATAAACAATCTTCCAGAAGGTAAAATGGACAATTAACTGAGAAAAAATACTGGATTTTTAACATTGTTTTTCTGTAAAAAAAGTGCTGGGATATGGTTGCAAAATAGCCAGAGCCAAATGGACATTAGCCAAGAATGAAATCTGATTATTTTCAGCTGTCACCGTAGACAAGTTCACTTAAAGTCAAGTCAGTTATAAAAATCATACCAAAAGTGGTGGAGCTTTGCTGTTTGTTCTATCGGAGTACGATTGGACTTCCAAGCTGGAACTTTAATCTGTGGCTTAGCTGTCGTCTTCATTTAAAGAAAGCAAAGTATAACCTCAGAAGTTTAAATGCAATGGGGGTTATATTGAATAACCCCCAAAAACGGGCACTGGGATCGCGTACGCGCAATTAACCCGTGCCCATTGGTTGTGATGCAGGCAGCACATAACATTCATGCTGCCTGATGATTTCAATGATAGCTGCATGCAGCCTGCGCTACCTGCACTGTTGATTGGCTGCACACATGAGCAGGGGGCCCCGATATTGGGAACGGCTAGCACTACTTAAAGGCAGCCTGCACCTCTTAAAGGGGAGGTGCACTTTGGCTACAGGAAGTGATGTGAGAAGTGATTCCTGGGCCCTGATTGTTGGAAGAATGACTGTGTCTGCGACAGAGCATGCACCCAGGTTCTCTGCTGATGCACAAGAAGCCTTGGTCTGTAAGATTCTCAAAATTCACAGATCTCCCAAAACTCAGAGAAAAATCCTAAAGAAAAGGACTTTGGACTCTTTTCTAACCATTTCAGGGTGATGAAATATTGGGCCTAACAGAGGGTGATTCAAGGTCAAAAAACAAGATTTGGTATTTAAAAAAAAGGCATGTTTGGGCTTGTAAAGGCAAACAAAAGGCTGCAACAGGAGTTGGGATCAACCTCTGTAATAGACGGTTTGAGTATTGGAGTTATTCAAACTGCCTGGGGAACTGTGCGATGTCACTCAGCCCCTACCAGACATTTACATTCAGACAATAGACTCACGGAAGAGCAGTCCCCACCCAAATTACAGGACCCATCCAAAACATGCATAAAACAAATCCAATCAGCCCAATCCATAGATGTAAGGAATCTTACAACACTAGGTTATAGTCCAACAGTTTTATTTGAAAATCACAAGCTTTCGGAGGCTTTCTCCTTCGTCAGGTGAGTGTGGGATTCCATGAAGGTTACCGCATATATAGTCAGAGAACAATGCCTGGTGATTACAGATAATCTTTCCAACTGCCCGTTGTCAAGGCAATCAAAGTGTTCAGACAGAGAGACATTACATACAGGACTACTGAATATACAAACGGTCAGGACCCAAAGACAGAGAGAGAGAGAGAGCGAGAGAAACATCCGAAAGGAAGAGAAAGAGAGAGAATGACCAGTTGTATTAAAAACAGATAACTCTTTTTTCGCTGGTGGGGTTACGTGTAGCGTGACATGAACCCAAGATCCCGGTTGAGGCCGTCCTCATGGGTGCGGAACTTGGCTATCAATTTCTGCTCGACGATTTTGCGTTGTCGTGTGTCTCGAAGGGCGCTTTAGAGAACGCTTACCCGAAGATCGGTGGCTGAATGTCCTTGACTGCTGAAGTGTTCCCCGACTGGGAGGGAACCCTCCTGTCTGGCGATTGTTGCGCGGTGTCCGTTCATCCGTTGTCGCAGTGTCTGCATGGTCTCGCCAATGTACCATGCTCCGGGGCATCCTTTCCTGCAACATATGAGGTAGACAACGTTGGCCGAGTCACAGGAGTATGAACCATGTACCTGGTGGGTGGTGTCCTCTCGTGTGATGGTGGTATCTGTGTCGATGATCTGGCATGTCTTGCAGAGGTTGCCGTGGCAGGGTTGTGTGGTGTCCATAGAAACCTCAGGCCCAGTCAGGAAACTCGAAACCTGAGCACAATGACTACAATCAAGCAAGAGCTCAACAACTCATGAAACCATCCGAAAACCACTTCACACATTTCATAAACAAGTTACTCTTAACGAGCCAGCCAAAATCTTACAATAAACCGAGTCAGATTTGGCGAGCAGATAAGGAGGCTTCAATTAGTATAATTGAAGGCCCATTTTCTCAAGAAGTTCAGTTCAGCCAGGAGTTCGACAGCTCGGGAGACAACAGTTCAACAAGGCGAGGGGGCACCAGAAAGAAATTCAACAGAGAAGGTCAGCAGCTCTCGAAGCAGGCCGACACACAAGAAGAAACCAGAGCAACAGCCCCAGTGACCATTGGACACCTCGCGGCAGCAAGGTCCTTACGAAACAACCAATCGCATATTATCACCAACCAACCAGGTAATATTGAGCCACCGCGACCAAAGAAAACCAACTCAGGAGAAAACCGAAGATCCGCAAAGTTTCCACTCTACAATCTATTCCTGACTTACCCCTGGGTGAGTTTTCTACTCAAAAGACTCTAAATCCTATCACTTTACAAAGAAAAGTGGGTACTCACCAAGTAGATCCAATACGCACCCTACCGCATCAGCGGACTCGCGAAGACTGACCAGCTACACAGTTGAAGTCCTCTACCGCGTCTGGGGTACGGCAGACACCAACCAACACATACTGCGAACCCCGAAATCGTGAACCAGCTCAACTGTCAAGGATTCGTTTGGTGAGCATTATCTCTGGTCCTTTAGAGCCCAACTTAGCTAGTAAAGTGGGATTGGGAGGGGTGAGGTATCTTCCTACTGTAATTTCCCTCGTGCGTACCAAAGTGATCCCCATTTTATTAGTGTGTTAAGATTGTTGTGTTGTATTCCCTCTCTTGAATGAAGATCAAAGTTTCTTGCACCAAAACCAGTTGTCTGCTGCACTTTTGTCACAACCCCCAAATAAGTCCAAGGTCTAGAACCAAGGGAGTGGGAGCGATTTGAACCGCTCAGAAGTCAGAGATGAAGCTGACACACACCACCACCCCCTACAGATGCAAGAAGTGAACAGAAGAAGGAACATCCTATATCCACAGGGAGGAAAGAGGCCTTCCAGACATGTGCTCAAGAGGCAGTGGGAGGAATTAGCAGACGAGGTCAATGCCAGGAGCATAGCCCCAAGAACATGGATGCAGTGCAGGAAGAAGTTCAATGATTTGACACGAGTGGTCAACTTGAGTGAGTTCAACTTTCATGTGGCCTATCCTACCAACTGCACCATTAGCCCCTTCCACTGCTCCATGCACTACATCCCTCCACATCATCCACCTACCAACAAACCCATCTCAATCAGTACTCAACCCTTCAAATCAGATGCTGCATCTCACCCTCACATATTACCACACCCGCAACTCACAGGTCATACACACTGGCAGCTATTCAACTGTGACAGCCACATCACACAAACATCTTGCAGGACACTCACTGACACACTTCCCTCTTCCTTGCAGGAGAAGGTGGCACATAACAGGAGGCAGCCAGTGGCAGTGGCTCCATGGAACATGAACCTGCTGTCCCCTCTCAGGATGACAGCATTCCTGCTCCCACCCCTGCCACACCGCCAGTACCCTTGCTGTTGTCTGTCAGCCAACTAGCCCAATCCCTGCAGAGTATTGAAACTGGATCCAAGTACAG
Source organism: Heptranchias perlo (assembly GCF_035084215.1). Classification (NCBI taxonomy): domain Eukaryota; kingdom Metazoa; phylum Chordata; class Chondrichthyes; order Hexanchiformes; family Hexanchidae; genus Heptranchias; species Heptranchias perlo. Next base: position 52,784,012 of record NC_090325.1, on the reverse strand, counting down.
AAAACCTCCAAAAACACATACAAATGCATCAGCAGCCAGAAGAAATAATCGAGCAAATAACCTGTAACTCCTGCATGATCCCTTTAAATAGCGCTGGTGGGGGGGATCCTTGATGCCCTTTAAGTCATGTTCAGCTGTGTGAGGTTAAGACAATGTGTTGGATGGAGTGTGGAGTTCCAAAATAGCAGCAGTCCCTTTAAATCAGCATTGCATACGTGTCATAATTTCCCTACTCTACATACTGCTGGCGGTCGTTAGGTGTGCGCACGCAAACCCCTTTATCAAGATGGCGTCCTGCACATTTCATGTCGGAAACGTGGGCATGCATCTCGGATGCCATTTTTGGGGCTTAGGTGTCCACGCAGCGCCTACAAAACGGGGACTACACGGCCCAATTTTGCCCCCAATAGGCCTAGAGTTCTATCAATTATTATAAACCATGACTGCACCTGTTAGCTAGGTATGCCAGAACTGAGAGGGTACAACTATCAGGTAAGACACTACAGGCTGGGGCTCTTCTCTGGAAAAGAGAATCATAGAATCATAGAATGATACAGCACAAAATGAAGCCATTTGGCCCATCGTGCCTGTGCTGGCTCTTTGAAAGCGCTATCCAATTAGTGCCACTCCCCTGCTCTTTCCCCATTACCCTGCAAATTTTCTCCCTTCAAGTCTTTATCCAATTTCCTTTTGAAAGTTTTATTGAATCTGCTTCCACCACCCTTTCAGGTAGTACATTCCAGATCATAACAACATGCTGCATAAACATTTTTTTCCTCAAGTTGCCTCTGTTTTTTTTGCCCATCACCTTAAATCTGTGTCCTCTAGTTACCAATCCTTCTGCTACCAGAAACAGTTTCTCCTTATTTACTCTGTCAAAACCCTTCATGATTTTGAACACCCTTATCAAATCTTCCCTTAAGCTTCTCTGCTCTAAGAAGATCAATCCCAGTTTCTCTAGTCTCTCCACATAACTGGAGTCTCTCATCCCTGGTACCATTCTAGTAAATCTCCTCTGCACCTCTCTAAGGCCTTGACATCCTTCCTAAAGTGTGGTGCCCAGAATTGGCCACAATACTCCAGCCAGGGCCTAACTAGTGTTTTATAAAGGTTCAGCATAACTTCCTTGATTTTGTATTCTATGCCTCTATTTATAAAGCCAATGATCCTGGATGCCTTTTCAACTTATCCTGCCACTTTGAAAGACTTGTGTATGTATACCCCCAGGTCTCTCTGTTCCTGTACCCCTTTAAAATTGTACCGCTTAGTTTGTATTGCCTCTCCTCATTCTTCCCACCAAAATGAATCATTCACACTGCTCTGCATTAAATTTCATCCGCCATAAGTCTGCCCATTTCACCAGTCTGTTTATGTCCCCCTGGAGCCTGTTACTATCCTCCTCACTATTTACTACATTTCTGAGTTTCATGTCATCTGCAAACTTTGAAATTATGCCCTCTATACCCAAGCACAGGTCATTAATATATATCAAGAAGAGCAGTGATCCCAACACCGATCTGTGCGGACACTACTGTATACTTCCCTCCAGTCTGAAAAACAACCGCTCAACATTACTGTCTGCTTTCTGTCCCCTAGCCAATTTTGTATCCACGCAGCCACTGCCCCTTTAATCCCATGGGCTTCAATTTTGCTAACAAGTCTATTATGTGGTACTTTATGAAACGCCTTTTGAAAGGTCATATACACAACATCAACCATACTACCCTCATCGACCTTCTCCATTACTTGAAGAAGTCTGAGAGGTGACCTGATAGAGGTCTTTAGAATTATGAAGAGGTTCAATAGGGTAGACGTAGAGAAGATGTTTCCACTTGTGGGGGCAGACCAAAACTAGGGGCCATAAATATAAGATTGTCCAATAATAAATCCAATAAGAACTCGCTGCCACATGGAGTGGTTGAGACAAATAGCATTTTTGCATTTAAAAGGAAGCTAGATAAGTACATGAGGGAGAATGGAATAGAAGGATATGGAGGTAGGGTGAGATGAAGTAAGGTGAAAGGAGGCTTGTGTGGATGCTAAACACCGGCATAAATCTGTTGGGCCGAATGGCTTGTTGCTGTGCTGTAAGTTCTATGTAATTATATGCAAAAACAATAGAACCCCTACCCCCTCTGAAATAGTGCAGACAGACTAATAGCCAGTGTCATTAGAGGTACAGCGTTGGACAAAATAAAGGGAGAGAAATATTGTGAGCTCCACCAAAGCAATTTACCCCTACCCACCAATTGTTAACAGGATCAGTGTATCTGTTCACCAAAGCATTTTCTAATGTTGTTTGTGAAAATATTACTAGAAGCAGGCCTCATCAGGGCAAGAGTCCAGCAAACGATCACTTCATTTGAAGCCAAAGAAGCATACATTTTTTTACAAATTCAAAGTATGCGGACGGCTGCTGGTTAAATGTTCATTTTCTTCAAGTTCAGCAACAGTACAATGTATTTCCATTCTAATTTCCTGTTTTAAACTGATTGAGTGTGATTGAAAGTAATTCACCAGACCAGGATGAATGTTCTCAAACATACTGCAATGAAATTCTCTGCACCAAGATATAAATCATATGCTGCAAAATTCAATGTCTGTGTCTCACCAGCAATTTTGAGCAGTTGAACACATAGGACACGAATTTAACAATGAAAAATGGGTGGGTTGGGAGCTGGGCGGGGGGGACATTGAAAATCATACCCATTTCAGACCAGCCCTCAACCCACCTCCAACCCACCCATTTCCGGTTTTCAAGGGGCGTGATACCAACTCTGCTCCAAAGAGGCGGTTTGGTGACTGAAACCTTTCAAGGAGGCTGCGAGCCTCCATTTTTACAGATTTTGCTATTTCCATTCCCGGGGGGCCGGGATTCACGGGCCTTCTGCTTCACGCCGTGAGAAAGAGGCGAGAAGGCCCAAAACTTCAGTTAAGTGCCTTTCTGGCATGGTTTGTGGGTCCAGAGACGCAGGAGTGCATCCCCCAGGCCCGATAAGCCTACCTGCAGTGACCCTCCAACAATCACGGACCCCCCATTCCAATGATCGCAAACCCCCCTATAGAGATTGCCGGAGTAGAGTTAAGAGAGAAATCAGGAGGGCAAAAAGGGGACATGAGATTGCTTTGGCAGATAAGGCAAAGGAGAATCCAAAGAGCTTCTACAAATACATAAAGGGCAAAAGAGTAACTAGGGAGAGAGTAGGGCCTCTTAAGGATCAACAAGGTCATCTATGTGCGGAACCACAAGAGATGGGTGAGATCCTAAATGAATATTTCACATCGGTATTTACGGTTGAGAAAGGCATGGATGTTAGGGAACTTGGGGAAATAAATAGTGATGTCTTGAGGAGTGTACATATTACAGAGAGGGAGGTGCTGGAAGTCTTAACGCGCATCAAGGTAGATAAATCTCCGGGACCTGATGAAATGTATCCCAGGACGTTATGGGAGGTTAGGGAGGAAATTGCGGATCCCCTAGCAGAGATATTTGAATCATCGACAGCTACAGGTGAGGTGCCTGAAGATTGGAGGGTAGCAAATGTTGCGCCTTTGTTTAAGAAGGGCGGCAGGGAAAAGCCTGGGAACTACAGACCGGTGAGCCTGACATCTGTAGTGGGTAAGTTGTTAGAGGGTATTCTGAGAGACAGGATCTACAGGCATTTGGAGAGGCAGGGACTGATTAGGAACAGTCAGCATGGTTTTGTGAGTGGAAAATCATGTCTCACGAATTTGATTGAGTTTTTTGAAGGGGTAACCAAGAAGATAGATGAGGGCTGTGCAGTAGACATGGTCTACATGGACTTTAGCAAAGCCTTTGACAAGGTACCGCATGGCAGGTTGTTACATAAGGTTAAATCTCACGGGATCCAAGGTGAGGTAGCCAATTGGATACAAAATTGGATTGACGACAGAAGACAGAGGGTGGTTGTAGAGGGCTGTTTTTCAAACTGGAGGCCTGTGACCAGCGGTGTGCCTCAGGGATCGGTGCTGGGTCCGCTGTTATTTGTTATTTATATTAATGATTTGGATGAGAATTTAGGAGGCATGGTTAGTAAGTTTGCAGATGACACCAAGATTGGTGGCATTGTGGACAGTGAAGAAGGTTATCTAGGATTGCAACGGGATCTTGATAAATTGGGCCAGTGGGCTGATGAATGGCAGATGGAGTTTAATTTAGATAAACGTGAGGTGATGCATTTTGGTAGATTGAATCGGGCCAGGACCTACTCCGTTAATGGTAGGGCGTTGGGGAGAGTTATAGAACAAAGAGATCTAGGAGTACAGGTTCATAGCTCCTTGAAAGTGGAGTCACAGGTGGATAGGGTGGTGAAGAAGGCATTCAGCATGCATGGTTTCATTGGTCAGAACATTGAATACAGGAGTTGGGATGTCTTGCTGAAGTTGTACAGGACATTAGTAAGGCCACACTTGGAATACTGTGTACAGTTCTGGTCACCCTATTATAGAAAGGATATTATTAAACTAGAAAGAGTGCAGAAAAGATTTACTAGGATGCTACCGGGACTTGATGGTTTGACTTATAGGGAGAGGTTGGATAGACTGAGACTTTTTTCCCTGGAGAGTAGGAGGTTTAGGGGTGATCTTATAGAAGTCTATAAAATAATGAGGGGCATAGATAAGGTAGATAGTCAAAATCTTTTCCCAAAGGTAGGGGAGTCTATCACGAGGGGGCATAGATTTAAGGTGAGAGGGGAGAGATACAAAAGGGTCCAGAGGGGCAATTTTTTCACTCAAAGGGTGGTGAGTGTCTGGAACGAGCTGCCAGAGGCAGTAGTAGAGGCAGGTACAATTTTGTCTTTTAAAAAGCATTTGGACAGTTACATGGGTAAGATGGGTATAGAGGGATATGGGCCAAGTGCAGGCAATTGGGACTAGCTTAGTGGTATAAACTGGGCGACATGGACATGTTGGGCCGAAGGGCCTGTTTCCATGTTGTAAACTTGTATGATTCTATGATCGTGGGCCCCCACGATGACCCCTGACCCACCCCCCCCCACAACGATCACGGACCCCCGCAATGACCCCCAACCCCCATCCCAATGACCGTGGACCCCCACGATGACCCCTGATCCCGACAACCCCCCGTGACTGACCCCTAACCCCTCCCCCCATGACTGACTCCCCCGTGACCGTCATACCCATTGGTGCCCCATGCCCACCCATGCCCATCAGTGCCCCGATACCCACCTATGCCCCCTCCCCCCATCCATACAACCAAAGACTTACCTGAAGACTTAACTTCTCACGTCCTCTCCCTGGCTGCTCTCCCATCCGACTGAGACCAGCCTGTCAATCAGTCCGGCCAGTCGGACGGTAAAGTGACAAAAAAAAAAGAGGTCCTTACATCAAAATCGTACGGACGTCCCGGAAACCCGCACTTCCAGGTTTCCCATCCGCGATTTGTACCCTCCCCCACCTCCTTCCTGGGTCAAAATCATGCCCATATAACTTGCAGTCCCACTTCATGGAACGGGCAACCTATTCATTAGATTTGGCGGTAAATAGACAGTCTTCCTATATTTCTTGACGTTTCCATAGGAAACATCAACTTTATATTTAACATGTAAAAAAAGCACACAACAACATCTTGCATTTATATAACGCCTTTAAAACAAAAGAGCAAGGCACAATTCAAACAATTTCTTCTCAAAGTTCAAAATTATGAGGGGTTTTGATAGAGTAGATAAGGGAGAAACTGTTTCCATTGGCAGGAGGGTCATGAACCAGAGGACACAGATTTAAGATTAGTGTCAAAAGAACCAGGGGGGAGATGAGAAGTTTTATTTTACAGTGAGTTGTTTTGGTCTGGAATGCACTGTCTGAAAGGTGGTGGAAGCAGATTCAATAGTAACTTTCAAAAGGGAATTGGATAAATACTTGAAAAGGAAAAAATTTGCATGGCTATGGGAAAAGAACATGGGTGTGGGTATAATTGGATAGCTCTTTCGGAGAGCCTGCACGGGAATGATGGGCTGAATGGCCTCCTTCTGTACTGTATGATTCTATGAAGTAAATAAATAAGATCAAGATATGATAATGGAATCTCTATATACTGTGCTATACTGGGGAAACTGATAACAGGCTGATTGAAAGTTTCAGCCCATGGTCTTGTTCTACAATCAATCTGTCTATCCCAGCATTACTTCAATATTTTATTCCTCAGTTCCCACAAGGAAATTTGATACATTGGATCAAAGGATAATTAAGTACCTATTTTTGTACCTGTGTCCACATAAAGGGAAAATTGACCCTTCACCATGCAAATGCAAGTTCCAGGAAGTGTTAGGAGACAGCCTTCCATAGAATGCAAAGGCTTCAGCCGGGTAGGATTTTTGCCATTGCACTACTTATTTTTGGAAATGCTGAAATCTGCACTCAAATGTCCCTCTTGTATCTAGGCAACCAGAATTGGACACAGTATTCAACGTGCAGTCTGACCACAGCATCATACAGTTTGATCATTACCTCCTCTGACTTAAATCCTATTGTTTTTGGCTATGTAATTCAACATCTGTTCAGCTTTGTTGAATCCTGCTCTGTGTTGGTCAGACATGTTTAGCGCGACTTTACTAAGACTCGAGAAATCTTTTGAGCCCAGACTCAGCGCTGCGGAGGCAGCAGGCTCCCAAACCAAGAAGCTCTCGGGCTTCATCTCAATAACTGGGGCGAGCTGCTGACGTTGGCCGCACCTTCACAGACAGCTGACCTGACGAGGAGATATGATTTTGGGCTACCTACCTCACCTGCAGAGGGTTTTTTTTTATTCATCGGATGTGGGCGTCGCTGGCGAGGCCAGCATTTATTGCCCATCCCTAATTGCCCTTGAGAAGATGGTGGTGAGCCGCCTTCTTGAACCGCTGCAGTCCGTGTGGTGAAGGTTCTCACACAATGCTGTTAGGAAGGGAGTTCCAGGATTTTGACCCAGCGATGATGACGGAACAGCGATATATTTCCAAGTCGGAATGGTGTGTGATTTGGAGAGAAACGTGCAGGTGGTGTTGTTCCCATGTGCCTGCTGCCCTTGTCCTTCTAGGTGGTAGAGGTTGCGGGTTTGGGAGATGGTGTCGACGAAGCCTTGGCGAGTTGCTGCAGTGCATCCTGTGGATGGTACACACTGCAGCCACAGTGCGCCGGTGGTGAAGGGAGTGAATGTTTAAGGTGGTGGATGGGGTGCCAATCAAGCAGGCTGCTTTGTCCTGGATGGTGTGGAGTTTTTTGAGTGTTGTTGGAGCTGCACTCATCCAGGCAAGTGGAGAGTATTCCATCACATTTCTGACTTGTGCCTTGTAGATGTTGGAAAGGCTTTGGGGAGTCAGGAGGTGAGTCACTCGCCGCAGAATACACAGCCTCTGACCTGCTCTTGTAGCCACAGTATTTATGTGGCTGGTCCAGTTAAGTTTCTGGTCAATGGTGACCCCCAGGATGTTGATAGTGGGGGATTTGGTGATGGTAATGCCATTGAATGTCAAGGGGAGGTGGTTAGACTCTCTCCTGTTGGAGATGGTCATTGCCTGGCACTCGTCTGGCGCGAATGTTACTTGTGACTTATCAACCCAAGCCTGGATGTTGTCCAGGTTTTGCTGCATGCGGGCACGGACTGCTTCATTATCTGAGGGGTTGCGAATGGAACTGAACACTGTGCAATCATCGGCGAACATCCCCATTTCTGACCTTATGATGGAGGGAAGGTCATTGATGAAGCAGCTGAAGATGGTTGGGCCAAGGACACTGCCCTGAGGAACTCCTGCAGCAATGTCCTGGGGCTGAGATGATTGGCCTCCAACAACTACTATCATCTTCCTTTGTGCTAGGTATGACTGCAGCCACCGGAGAGTTTTCCCCCTGATTCCCATTGACTTCAATTTTACTAGGGCTCCTTGGTGCCACACTCGGTCAAATGATGTCAAGGGCAGTCACTCTTACCTCACCTCTGGAATTCAGCTCTTTTGTCCATGTTTGGACCAAGGCTGTAATGAGGTCTGGAGCCAAGTGGTCCTGGCGGAACCCAAACTGAGCATCAGTGAGCAGGTTATTGGTGAGTAAGTGCCGCTTGATAGCACTGTCGATGACACTTTCCATCACTTTGCTGATGATTGAGAGTAGGCTGATGGGGCGGTAATTGGCCAGATTGGATTGTCCTTTTTTTTGTGGACAGGACATACCTGGGCAATTTTCCACATTGTTGGGTAGATGCCAGTGTTGTAGCTGTACTGGAACAGTTTGGCTAGAGGCGCGGCTACTTCTGGAGCACAAGTCTTCAGCACTACAGCCAGGATGTTGTCGGGCCCATAGCCTTTGCTGTATCTAGTGCACTCAACCGTTTCTTGATATCACGTGGAGTGAATCGAATTGGCTGAAGACTCGCTTCTGTGATGATGGGGATATCAGGAGGAGGCCAAGATGGATCATCCACTCGGCACTTCTGGCTGAAGATGGTTGCAAACGCTTCAGCCTTGTCTTTTGCACTCACGTGCTGGACTCCGCCATCATTGAGGATGGGGATGTTTACAGAGCCTCCTCCTCCCATTAGTTGTTTAATTGTCCACCACCATTTCTGACCTTATGATGGAGGGAAGGTCATTGATGAAGCAGCTGAAGATTGTTGGGCCTAGGACACTGCCCTGAGGAACACCTGCAGCAATGTCGTGGGGCTGAGATGATTGGCCTCCAACAACCACTACCATCTTCCTTTGTGCTAGGTATGACTCCAGCCATAAGTACTGCTCTCAGGTAAGTTCCAGGAGGGGGATTGGAGTGGGTGAAGGGGTTAGGGGGTGGGGGGGTCATTGCCAGGACTATGGAGTCGGGGGAAGCTCTCCTATTCCTTCTGGCTCCACAGAAAGATTTCCTTTTATAAAATTTTTAATTGAAACTTAGTTTGGCACAGGGGGCCACTGATGAATCCTGAGTGGGGCTGGTGTCAGGAACACATTTTACACAGGGGTCATTCAACAGGTGTTAGACCCCTAATTAACATATTCAAGGGGGCTAACCCCTGTTTTAGGTGTCCGCCTGGGACGCCTAAAAAAATGAGCCCCTCGAATATAGCAGTAGGACCACACCTGCACAGATTGGGCACAGGCCATCCCTCTGCAAAAGTGATATACTTTGCGCCCATTTTATGCCCCAAAAAATGGGTGCAACACATCCACATTTCTACCGCTAGACCTCTTTCAGCTTCATCCTTAGCTATTTTTACACCATTCACGTCATCTGCATGACATCTGCATTAAGTGTCTGCAGCTCGAGGAACTTCGGTTCCGAGTTCAGGAACTGGAGTCTGAGCTGCGGACATTGCGAGACATCAGGGAGGGAGAAAGCTACCTGGACCTTTTGCTCCAGGAGCCAGCCACACCCCTTAGATTAAATACATTAGAATTGACAGGTGGTCAGGGACAGGAGGGTGTGACTGCGAGTGAGGCAGGTACGGGGATCCAGGAGGTAGTATTGCAGGAGCCTGCGCTTGTCCAATAGATTTGAGGTTCTTGCAACCCTTGTGGACAAGTGCGGGGACTGTGAGGGGGAAGAGCAAACTATCCACGGCACCGTGGTACAGGAAGCTGTTCAAGTGGGGGGAGTAAAAAGGAAGGTTGTTGCAGAAGGCGACAGTATAGTTAGGGGGATAGACACTGTTCTCTGCAGCCAGGAGCATGAGTCTCGAAGGCTGTGTTGCCTACCTGGTGCCAGGGTTAAGGACATCTCCTCCGGGCTGGAGAAGAACTTGGAGTGGGAGGGGGAGGATCCAGTTGTCATGGTCCACGTAGGTACCAACGACATAGTTGGACTGAGAAAAAGGTTCTGCTGAGAGAGTTTGAGCAGCTAGGGACTAAATTAAAAAGCAGAACCACAAAGATAATAATCTCTGGATTATTATCTGAGCCATGAGCAAATTGGCATAGGGTAAATAAGATGAGAGAGATGAATGCGTGGCTCAAAGATTGGTGTGGGAGAAGTGGGTTTCGATTCGTGAGGCACTGGCACCAGTACTGGGGAAAGAGAGAGCTGTTCCGTTGGGACGGACTACACCTGAACCATGCTGGGACCAGAGTTCTAGCGAATCGAATAACTAGGGAGGCAGACAGGGCTTTAAACTAAATAAGGTGGGGGAGGGTCTCGGTGGAAAGAAACCTAGAATGCTATAGAGAAAAGACATGGAAGCAGTGCAGGAAAGTGACTGGGGTAAGGATAACCAGATTTTGTCAGGAAGTCGACAGAGCGTACAAACACAAGAGTGCACTAACAAATAGGGTCCAGGTAAGAAAAATGGTAATAAGACAAATGGGGTCATAGTGCAAAAAAATGTTAAGATGTCTAAAAATGTTAAAAAGACAAATGTAAAGGCACTGAATCTGAATGCACGAAACATTGGTAATAAGTTAGACGAATTAACATTGCAAATAGATGTAAACAGATATGATATCATTGCGATTACAGAGACATGGCTGCAGGGTGACCAAGGCTGGGAGCTGAACATCCAAGGGTATTCAATATTTATGAAGAACAGGCAGAAAGGAAAAGGAGGTGAGGTGGCGTTGTTAGTAAAGGATGAAATCAGAGCATTAGTGAGAAAGGAGATTGGCTCAGAAAATCAAGATGTAGAATCAGTCTGGGTGGAGTTAAGAAGCACCAAGGGGCAGAAGACACTGGTGGGAGTTGTCTATAGGCCTTCAAACAGTAGTGGTAATGTAGGGGATGAGATCAAACAGGAAATTAGAGATGCATGTAACAAGGGTACTACAGTAACCATGGGTGACTTTAATCTACATATAGACCGGCCAAACCAAATTAGCAATAATACTGTGGAGGATGAATTCCTGGAGAGTGTATGAGATGGTTTTTTAGACCAGTACGTTGAGGAGCCAACCAGGGAACAGATTGGGTATTGTGCAATGAGAAGGAGTTAATTAATAATCTTGTTGTGCGGGGTCCTTTTGGGAAGAGTGACCATAACATGATAGAATTCTTCATTAAGGTGGAAAGTGAAGTAGTCCAATCTGAAACTAGGGTCCTAAATCTAAACAAAGGAAACTTCGAAGGTATGAGGAGTGAGTTGGCTATGATAGATTGGGAAGATTCATTAAAAGGCATGACGGTTGATAGGCAATGGCTAACATTTAAGGAACAAATGCATGAATTGCAACAATTATACATTCCTTTCTGGCCCAAAAACACAAAAGGAAAAGTGGCCCAACCATTGGTAACAAAAGAAATTAAGGATAGTATTAGATCCAAAGAGGAGTCATATAAAGTTGCCAGAAAAAGTAGCAAGCCTGAGGATTGGGAGCAGTTTAGAATTCAGCAAATAAGGACCAAGAGATTGATTAAAAGGGGGAAAAATAGAGTATGAGAGTAAACTTGTAAGGAACATAAAAGTGGACTGTAAAAGCTTCTACAAGTATGTAAAAAGAAAAAGATTAGTGAAGACAAATGTAGGTCCCTTACAGTCAGAAATGGGAGAATTTATAATGGGGAACAAGGAAATGGCAGAGCAATTAAACAAATACTTTGGTTCTGTCTTCACGGAAGAGGACAAAAATAACTTCCCAGAAATGCTAGGGAGCCAAGGGACTAGTGAGAAGGAGGCATTAAAGGAAATTAGTATTAGTAAAAAAATAGTGCTGGAGAAATTAATAGGACTGAAAGCCGATAAGTCCCCAGGACCTGAAAATCTGCATCCCAGAGTACTAAAAGAGGTAGCCATGGAAATAGTGGATGCATTGGTTGTCATCTTCCAAAATTCTATAGATTACAGAACAGTTCCTGCAGATTGGAGGGTGGCAAATGTAACCCCACTATTTAAAAAAGGAGGGAGAGAGAACACAGGGAACTACAGACCGGTTAGCCTAACATCAGTAGTAGGGAAAATGCTAGAGTCTATTATAAAGGATGTGATAACAGGACACTTAAAAAAATCAACGGGATTAGACAAAGTCAACATGGATTTATGAAAGGGAAATCATGTTTGACAAACCTACTGGAGTTTTTTGATGATGTAACTGGTAGAATAGATAAGGGAGAACCAGTGGATGTGGTTTATTTAGATTTTCAGAAGGCCTTTGATAAAGTCCCACATAAGAGGTTAGTGTGCAAAATTAAAGCACATGGGATTGGTGGTAATATACTGGCATGGATTGAAAATTGGTTAACAGACAGGAAACAGTAGGAATAAATGGGTCTTTTTCGGGGTGGCAGGCAGTGACTAGTGGGGTACTGCAGGGATCAGTGCTTGGGCCCCAGCTATTCACAATATATATCAATGATTTGGATGAGGGAACCAAATGTGATATTTCCAAGTTTTCTGACGACAGAAAACTAGGTGGGATCGTGAGTTGTGAGGAGGATGCAAAGAGGCTTCAAGGCGATTTAGACAAGTTGAGTGAGTGGGCAAATACATGGCAGATGCAGTATAATGTGGATAAATGTGAAGTTATCCACTTCGGAAGGAAAAACAGAAAGGCTGAGTATTATTGAAATGGTGATAGATTGGGAAATGTTGATGTACAAAGGGACCTGGGTGTCCTTGTACACCAGTCACTGAAAGCAAACATGCAGGTGCAGCAAGCAGTTAGGAAGGCAAATGGTATGTTGGCCTTCATTGCAAGAGGATTTGAGTACAGGAGCAAGGATGTCTTACTGCAGTTATACAGGGCCTTGGTGAGACCACACCTGGAGTATTGTGTGCAGTTTTGGTCTCCTTACCTAAGAAAGGATATACTTGCCATAGAGGGACTGCAGTGAAGGTTCACCAGACTGATTCCTGGGATGGCAGGATTGTCGTATGAGGAGAGATTGGGCCGTTTCGGCTTGTATTCACTCGAGTTTAGAAGAATGAGAGAGGATCTAATTGAAACATATAAAATTCTGACAGGGCTAGACAGACTGGACGGAGGGAGGATGCTTCCCCTGGCTGGGGGGTCTTGAACGAGGGGTCACAGTCTCAGGTTGTGGGGTAGGACATTTAGGACTGAGAGGAGGAGAAATTTCTTCACTCAGAGGGTGGTGAACCTGTGGAATTCTCTACCACAGAAGGCTGTGGAGGTCAAGTCACTGAATATATTTAAGAAGGAGCTGGATAGATTTCTATACACAAATGGCATGAAGGGGTATGGGGAGAGAGCGGGAATATGGTATTGAGATAGAGGATCAGCCATGATCATATTGAATGGCGGAGCAGGCTCGAAGGGCCGAATGGCCTACTCCTTCTCCTATTTTCTATGTTTCTATGTTATCTGACTTTCCTGCCTATGAGCAGCACTTTACACTTGTCTGCATTAAATTTCATCTGCCATTGTTCTGTTCACTTACATATTTTACCCATGCATTTCCTCCAGTTTAACATACTGCAACCATCTTTCCCAGCTCCCACTGCAAATTCCATACCCTTGCCATTGATTCGATTATCCTCCAGGGCCATTGTCTCAGACTGAATCAGATCATTCACAACCTCACATTCGATTTGCTGCTGAGCTGAGCTTTCGAGCCCATGAACCGCCTATTTCCACTACTACTATTTCCACTGTAATTTCACTCACTTCCGCCCTGCCTCAACCCATCTGACGCTGAAACCTTCATCTAAGCCTTTGTCACCTCCACAGTCGACTATTCCAATGTTCTCTGGTTGGCCTCCCATCCTAAATCCTCCATAAACTTAAGCTTATCTAAATCTCTGCTGCCCATATTCTATCCTACACTAAATCCCACTCACCCCTAAGACCTAAAATTTAAAATTCCCATCGTCATGTTTAAGTCCCTGCCTGGCCTTGCCTCTTCCAACCTCTATAACCAACCCCACCCCGAACTCTTCATACTTTTGACTCTGGCCTTTTGTGCATCCTCCTCTCTTTGCCCCACCATTATCTGTCATGCCTTCAGATATCTCGGCCACATGCCTTGAATTCCCTGCTCAAATGCCTCTGCCTCTCTATCTCCCTCTCCTCCTTTAAGACCCTTCTTAAAACTCACCTCTGACCAAACTTTTGAACACCCCTCCCAATATCTCCGTCCTTGTCTCAGCATCCATTTTCTGTCTGTTTATGTCTTTGTGAAGCGCCTTGGGACCTTGTTCTACATTAAAGGTGCTATATAAATGCAAGTTTTTTCTTGTTGTAAAAATCCAATTGATGCACTAATGTCCTTTAGGGAAGGGAACCTGTCACCCCTAGCTGTCTGGCCTCCACATGGCTCCACACTATGTGGTTGACTCTTAACAGGCTAGTAAGTTGTAAACACAGTTGCTAAAGACAAAATAATAGAAGCCTCACCACCACCTTCTCAGGGTAACTAGGGATGGAAAACAAAGATGGATCACCTACATTTAAATTAAAAGAATACTGTAAATTAATTAATTTAAAATGTAATTCAATTAGAATTAAAGGGGGGAATTTTAACCCCCCAGAATGGAGAGGAGAGGGGCGGTGGTGGGGGTGGGTAAAATTGTTAAAAATCTGAAACCCAACCCCCGACCCATCATGAACTCGCCTACTTCCAGTTTAACCAGGGAGGGTTGGGGGCCGGGCGAGCATCCTGCTCTCGAGAGGTGGGCCAGTAATTTACATATGTTAATGAGGCTGCTTGTAACGGCCGGGAAACCCGGCAGCTGAAGGGAGGCAAGAATGGCCGGATCCAGCAGATAGGTGCTTTTTATAGCACTGCTTGTGGGCCAGGAGGAGCAGGGGTGCTTCCCCCGACCCCCCAAGTTAACCTGCTGCGAACAGCCTGCCTCCCCGCAATCTCCAGACTGACTCCGCACCGCGATCTTCCCCCACGATCTCTCCTCCACAATCTCTTCCCCCTCACCGCAATCTCTCTCACCCTCCCTCCTCTCTGGTCCCCGGCTGTGACCTTGTGCTGTCGGCCTTCCCACCCGACAGCCAGCCAGCCTTTCAATCTGGCCGGTTGCTGGCGAGGAAACAGAGAAAAAAAATTAAAATGAGGTCCTGCCGTTAAATTCGGCAAAAAATCCACATTCCCCGCATTTCCGGGTTTCCCGGCTGTTACAAGATCCCCCCACTCCTTCCCCACCTCCCTGTAAATATCGGGGCCCAAGTGTCAGTGGTTTGTTGATTGAAAAGTAATTCACTGTAATAATTAATTTTCACATTGTAATAACAACTTAACATCAGAAACTGGAACATGTTTTTTTTTTATTCGTTCATGGGATGTGGGCAAGGCCAGCATTTATTGCCCATCCCTAATTGCTCTTGAGAAGGTGGTGGTGAACCGCCTCCTTAAACCTCTGCAGTCCGTGTGGCGAAGGTTCTCCCACAGTGCTGTTAGGAAGGGAGTTCCAGGATTTTGACCCAGTGACGATGAAGGAACGGCGATATACTTCCAAGTCGGGATGGTGTGTGATTTGGAGGGGGACGTGCAGCTGGTGTTGTTCCCATGTGCCTGCTGCCCTTGTCCTTCTAGGTGGTAGAGGTCGTGGGTTTGGGAGGTGCTGTTGAAGAATCCTTGGCTTCTGTTGTAAATCTAGAAAATGTTATACATGTTAATATGTTAGTGCATTGGTATAAAACTGCAATTTTAAAACATTAAATTGAATCACAAGATAAATTTTCATCAGTTATGTTTACATTTTAAACAAATTGTAAAATATTTATTTTTATTGGCACCATTGCTCAGTTATAAATACTGATTTACAACAATTTCAGAATTTATTTTAAACATAGGACTTGTTAAGATAGTAGTTGCAGAACAATCCTTGCTCAATGATGGATAAAGTCTTTAGAATACATTTCTACTTTAGCAACAAGCTGCTGCTACAGTCTGCCTCAGGAAGTTTGGATTGGAGTCTGTTTGTGGGATCAGGTAATAAGCCACAAGTACTTTTAATTGTTGGACTTAGTCACAATGAAAATGTAAGAGAGTGAGGGAGTTCAGAGATGCAGTAATGTCAGAGAACCATAGACTAGAAATTGCTATTGGTGAGCAATTCAGGGGATACATGAAGTGTACAGAAAAGAGCTTCTAATTACATGCTTGTACAATTTTCAGTTAGTGTACTAAAACGTGTGCACAGTGGGGCATCTGATCATACAAAGCCATCATCCTCATAATCAACTGTGAATTGCATTTAGGATGCATTTAAATTGCCAAAATATCACTGAGAGGCTACAGCAGATGATAACTTTTCAAAAGTCCTGTTCAATGGAGCGCATTGAAAGAAAGTGAGGTTTACAGAGTAGACCCTAGGAGGGTTAATTTTAACCCAAAGAACAGGTGAGTTGGGGGGTAGATGAAAAGTTAAAATAAAAGCTTTTAGAAATGCGACAGCAACACGCCCACTTCCGGGTTTAACCCAGGCAACGTTTGGATGCATGCCGCATCCGAAACCCAGAAGTCCTGTCACCTCCTAATGCCAGCAGGTGGATTGTTAAAGGGGCAATTTACCTCATTGAAATAGTTGAGGTACTTAATATTTTGTGGATTCTAATGTGACACTTCAAGGGATATGGGGATCGGGCGGGAAAGTGGAGTTGAGGTCGAAGATCAGCCATGATCTTACTGAATAGGGGAGCAGGCTCGAGGGGCCACATGGCTTACTCCGGCTCCTATTTATGTTCTTACGTCCTTATGAAACAAATTTAACCTCACCTGCACAGGTTTCCCATGGCTTCTCAATCTCTCCAATGAAACACAGGTGAGATTCATGCAGAATTGGTTTGGTCCTTTAAACCTGTGATTGACACATCTCAATAAAAGCTCAGGCATTACAGCTGGTCTCTCAGGCAAATGTTTGGCTGAGAGTTCTTCTAGTGTTGAGACTGAGAGTTCTTTGTTGAGACAGCTTTAGGAAGACTTTGGAGCCTCTCAAACTGACAAGATCAGAATGGGGGGAGGATGCAATGGATATATTCCAGAGGATGTCTGAGGAGGAGGAAAATGAACATCCAAGTCAGCCGTGTTATGCTATGTTGGGATCTGCTGGTGCACAAAACAGAGGCACACAACCAGGACCTGGAAAACAGCAGAGAGGGGAGCAACAGAGCAGCCGAGGTCGCAGGAGGCACTACCCACGTGAGAGGGTATACAGGCAGAGGCTGAGCCTCCTGGACCTCTCTGAGGAGCTGTGCCTATGCAGGCTCAGATTGGGTTGGCTGGTGGTTGCTGACATCTGCAGCCTCCATGAGGAAGAGCTGCTTCTCGCTGGACCTGGTGACCATGCATTGCCCGACGCAGTTAAAGTAACCACTGCCCTCAATTTCTTTGCCCCTGGATCCTTCCAAGGCGGAACTGGTGATATCTCCAGGGTCTCTCGATTGTCTGCACATAAGTATATCCGACAGGTGTCAGTTTGCCAGTGTGTCCAATTACGTGAACCAGACATCAACCAGAATGAGTGGGCAGTGGGTTTCGCCTCTCTGGTTGGCTTCCCATGGGCGCATGGCACAATTGATTGCACACACCTGGCAATCCGAGGACCACCTCATGAACCAGGAGTCTTCATCAACCAAAAGGACTATCACTCCATCAATGCACAGCTGGTGTGCGACCACAGGAAGAGATTTCTGCAGGTGTGCTCCAGATTCCCTGGTAGCTGTCATGATCAGTTCATTTTACGCGAATCCAACATTCCAAACCTCTTCCAGACAGGAGACTGCCTCAGGGCTGGCTCATCGGAGACAAGGATACCCCCAGCAAATGTGGCTCATGACACCTGTGAGGACCCCATCAAGAGGCGCAACAGTGATACAACCAGAGCCACACGACCATCAGGTGTGTCTTTGAGCAAGCCATAGGCATGTTGAAGATGTGTATCAGATGCCTGGATAGATCTGGAGGAGCCCTTCAGTACCCGCCAGCGAGGGTGTCCAGAATCATAGTGGTGTGTTGATATCTTCCATCTTGTTACATTCATGTTGAGCGTGTGAAGGCCCTGGAAGACAACAGAAAGTGATATGAATTATTCATCGGCAAAGTGACAATCTTGCCAATCACCATACTCGGGTCTATCAGACTTCAGTCATTGATGAAATAAAATTATCTTGTGTGTGAAAGATGTTTAAGTGCGGGTTCCCAGTCTCTCCATCTCTGATGGATAGGAATACAGCTGTCAAACTTATCTGCATGGCCTCCTCCTCTGCATTTGCGAGCTGGACTATCTGTGGTGGTCCACCTCCAGTCCTGGCCCTCTCCCTTGCGTTTGCGCTCTCTTTTCCTACAAGGGACGAAAGAACAAACCTGTGAGTGAAGGTGACGTATTCACCTGATGGATACAGTGCATTGGATGAGGCTGACTATCAGACAGGTGCATCACATTGCACAAGGATTGGGGTGAGTGGCAGTGGTGGGTGCATAAATGGGGAGGTGAGGCAGTGAATAGAAAGTGAAGGATGGTTAATGCTGAAACTTAAGTGGGTGTGAGGAATGATGTGATGAAGTAGGCTTGGCAAGACAGAGTGAGGGGGGGTGGGTGTTGCACAACACCGGATGTGGGTGAATCAGCAAAGGTACTCCTATTTCCTGACCTGGCTAGGTCATTAAAACCCTTCCAGCACTGCAACCAAGGCCTGGGCACTGTGCTGCTGTTGCTGACCTCTTCTTCCACCTCAAGCCTCACCTCCTTGATGGCAGAATCAGGTTTTTTCCTCTGATCACTTGGGTAGATGACCTCCCTCCTCATAGCACCCAGCAGTACCTCAAGCGACGCATCCGAGAACCTGGGTGCTGTCTTTTCTCTCTGTCCATCCATCGCTTCACTTCCTCCTTTCTCCTCCCAAATCCATTGTCGCATTGGCCCTTTAAATAGTCGAGTTCAGGTCGTGTCATTCGGATGTGCAGTACGCCCTCTGCGCAGTTTGGAGATGCAAAACCCGGATGTAAAACTAAGTTCCTTCAATTTAATTGCATTCGCAGATTCTGATACGCTCACTTTACTTCAGGGTTTCCCACACGATTATTACCCACCCGCTGAGTTCCCAGCCCCAGGTAAAAATAATGCCCTAGATGTCCTCCTCAAAAGAATTAAATAAAGTCAAAGCAATTGTATCAGTCTGATAACAACCCCCATCAGAAGAGTCTGATGCAGCATGCATGAAGGGAAGCGCAGGAAATGTTAATGCCATCTCCCACATCCGCCAGAGTTGGAAAGTGATTAGGAAAAAGATGTCAATCCTCAAGATGTCTGCTAAGTGGCCAATGTATAATTGTGGCCAGTAATGTCAGGAGTGCAGTCTAGCACTTGCTTATTGTTCATTTTCTGCCCATTGCATTATTGCTCTTTGGAGCAATTCAAGCACTAATGTATTCAATCTGAAGGATAGGCCAGTTAATCTTATTGGAACTGATAGATCGATACTTAAGACTGTTGCTGAAGAGACTGCAGTGAGAAAGCTGGAGTCTAAAGCTAGATTTTCTACCCATTCACTAAGAATAGGTACCAATCTAACGGTGAACTGCTGCAAATTTTTGTTGCATATACAAGATTTTCATGCACTCT
Organism: Heptranchias perlo; assembly: GCF_035084215.1. Lineage (NCBI taxonomy): Eukaryota > Metazoa > Chordata > Chondrichthyes > Hexanchiformes > Hexanchidae > Heptranchias > Heptranchias perlo. The sequence goes on along the minus strand of NC_090325.1, from coordinate 52,764,547 downwards.
GGAACTGCATTCAGTGCTCCAACAGCATTGGACTTAACAAGAGAAGGAAAGAGCCACCAGGTGTCATGGAAAGTGTATTGCCTCTCTGCTACACAGCAGATCTTCCGTAGTGAGTTAACTAAGGAGGCTAAGGTTTAGCAAGGAGGCGGTAACAGAGTTGTACTATCTCCTTCAGGCAAACCTCCAGACAACATGCACACAGCATGGTATGTCATCACAGTCCAAATGGACCTGAACATTTGAAGTTGAGTATTGTGGAATTAGATCATTTAAGTTATTGTAAACTGTACGTTTTTATATAAATCTGTAGGTAAGCCTTGGCACTTTTAAAAAAAAAATGAAACCATTCCCACTGCTGTGTCTGTTAAATATACCTCTTGTCTTGGCATGAAGGCCTGAATGTGATTTAACCCATACATGTATGTCTGAAATCAACTTTGAGGGGGGCTGATTTTCCTCTGAATTGCACCATGGGAAGGTCTATTTGCTGGCACAAAAGCAGAGGAAAAAGGGGTGGAGACCTATTATGCTGAGTCTCCACCTCCTTTGCACTTCATGTGTACTTCTGGGGGTTTCCCTAAGAGGAGACTGGAGTTCTTTCACCTAGAACAAGCTGAAACATTCAAATAAAATGCTATGTACCTGATCTTATTAATATACCTCACGCCTGACTTTCCTGGGTCGCCACCTGACAGAATGATAGGAGAGATCAGATTTTAAGATACAAGATGAGGCTGCCAGCAACCTCCAAATAGTTGCGTGCTGTACTTTCAGGATTAGCTCGAGGATCAGTAGGATGGGACAGCAGCCAAAAGGCCCCAAACCCACACTCATCAGTGCCACTGCTGACATCTCAGGTTTTTATCCACTTTTGGGTGCAAGCCAAGGGCTGCATTAGGAAACTGTCAAGGCCATGATAATAATCTTGACTCAAAATTAGAGTAAGTTTAGGTCCCTTCAGGTGGAAATAGGCTCAATAGTGAATCCACAACCTGTTTTACACAGCACCTCAAAAGATAAACGGACACTTTTTTACCTCATAAGTGATAGTTCTTATTGTGGAAAAATCATTTCCACTTTTTGGTGTAACAGGGCAGTGGCAGGTTGAAAATCGTGGTACAGCACTTACTGCCCCATTCCCACCGATGTGATTTTGGAGTGGACTGGGAACAAGGTGAGCAGTGCTCCTGCCCAAAACAGGCAGGAGTCTACATACAATGGAGGTGGGGTGGGGGGGGTCCCATGCCATATTTAGGACCCCGATGCAATTTTGGTCTTCCACTGGGCAGAGTTCGTGTTCCATGAGCTCTGTCCAGTGGTACTGGGTGTTGAGTGGCTGAACCAGTGCTCCTTAAAGCAATGCTTTCCAATTGAAATTGCTGACAAGCCACATGGGTTTGGCTCTGTGGAGCAGCCGCTGCTTTTCTCTTCTCCCCTCTTCTCCCAATTGGCAAGCTGCCTGTCAGCACTTGTTCACTGCCGATATTATTGTAATGCGGCCCAACTATGAAAATGATTCAGGCCTCACGCTGACCTCATCAGGCAAGTGTAGCTGATGTCCTGTTCACCGCCCACCTGATTTATGCGTGAATCAAAATTCCCTCGCACGAGGCCTATAATACCTAATTGATGGTGAAACCTCGCATGTCATCCACCCACCATTAACAATGCTATCTCCTGACAGAGGTAAAGAACAGAGAAACAAGACCTGTGACTAATTTGGAAAAACTCTGGAAAATTCCTCTGACTCCCTAAGGCAACTCAACAATCCACAGGAGATTGCAATTGCCCAGCAATTATCATAATCACAAGTAATTAGCAGCGTGCCCCCCGAAACTGGAAATGTCTTTTCACAGAAACATATAAGTTTCTCTTTAAAGGACTGTAGTGACTCTACACTCTCCACAAACCTCTGCAATTTGTCCCAGAAGGGCATGACTCAAAAGAAATACTTCTTGTCATTTAACACTTCACCTTAGGACTTTACCAAGATTGCCTACTTTCACTTCCATAAAATCGCCCATCTCTGCCCCGTCTCAGCTCATCTGCTGCTGAAATCCTCATCCGTGCCTTTGTTACCTCTAGGCGCGACTATTCCAATGGACTCCTGTCCAGCCTCCCATCTTCCACCCTCCATAAACTTGAGCTCATCCAAAACTCTGCTGCTCGTATCCTAACTCGCACCAAGTCCCATTCACCCATCACCCCTATGCTTGCTGACCTACATTGGCTCTCTGGTCTGGGAACGCCTCGATTTTAAAATTCTCATCCTTGTTTTCAAATCCCCCCCATGGCCTCGCCCCTCCCTATCTCGGTAACTCCTCCGGCCCTACAACCCTCCGAGATCTCTGCCCTCCTCCAATTTTTGCCTCTTGTGCATCCTCAATTTTAATCGCTCCACCATTGGCGGTCGTGCCTTCAGCTGCCTAGGCACTGAGCTCTGCAATTTTCTCCCTAAACCTCACCGCCTCTCTTGTCCTTTAAAGCACTTCTTAAATCCTACCTCTTTGACCAAGGTTTTGGTCACCTGTCCCAATATCTCCTTATGTGGCTCGGTGTCAAATTTTGTTTGATAATGCTCCTATAAAGCGCTTTGGAATGTTTTACTACGTTAAAAGTGCTATATAAATGCAAGTTGTTGTTTATAGCCATGACAATTCTCATCCATTTCAAATGACCTATCTAATTGGACTGTATGCAATAATTTAAAGAACTTCAATCATATGAGGTTGATCACTGAATCAGACCTTCAGGGTCACAAGGACAGAGGGCTTTTTTTTTACTGTGAGGTTCATCACTCTTTACAATAACAATTTATTGTTTTTAATACAAGAGTAGTCATTTTTTATTATGTCACTTCTGAATTCAATCATTCTTAACATACTGTTCCAACAATATTTTACTGAGAAATCCTCAGTGTCCCTGTTCAACTTTTACTTTTGTAACCAGTTTCAGTCACCCTTGCACAGAAAAACTCACCACCTATAATTTAAAATTAGCAAATTAAAGGGGTAAGTTTACAAATTCACGCTTGATGTGGAGGTTTGCCCATCGCAGAACACATCAGGAATTCAAGCACACACTCCCCATTAGCTTCCATCTGTTAAGTGAAGCGTCAGCATGACAGTGTGTTGATATCCTGTTGACCTAGGTTTAACATTGAGTACTGTGAGTTCATTGTCGGCAGAGTAATGGTGTTTTATTGAAGAAAAGTCAAATACCTGCTGGACTGTGTACTTATGCAGGTAAATTGATTTCATTCTTATAATTGTCCTGCACTCCATTGACACAGAGGAGTTTGTGGAACATGCTGAAGCTGAAACCATTGCAAAGTGACTTTCGTCCTCTTGAACAAAGCATCTTTGTTCAGTAAAAATGTTAAGACCCAAAGCTGGGAGCTTTACTCACTGGTCGTGCGGATTTGGAAAATCAGCCTTTAACTGTAATCTTACTTTTGATTGGTACTTTAAACTGGAAGGTAACAAGACCCTCAGTCATTATTATTGGTTAACATTCACTGACTTTAAATTCAACAAGGGTAAATTTCCACTTTGGCAGGGATGCAAAACGGGCAGTAGTGGATCGGCCGCCCATTATATACCCGCCAATTTTTTTTTGTCTCTATTGAAATTGAAATCAACAGAAAAGATAATCGGCGGGGTTATATAATAGGTGGCTGATCTGCTACCGCCTGTTTTGCGCTCCCACCGAAGATGAAGTTTACTCCCAACATATTTTGCTTTTTCACTACAAAGTCCAAGCTTCCCTTTCTGTCAAATATTTTTTTAGGATTCATTGTTTTAGCTCATTACTTGTCCCTGGGAATTATTTTGAGTTTTTCAAACTAACTGGTGGAGAAATTGGACCTCCCAGTTTTTGGGTAAGAAAAGACCATGACGGGGACAAATTTTGAGTCACACTCTCGATCTTCCCCGGAAGTGTGCCAGCTGCCAAATTGGAACCCAGCGCCTTCCAAATGTCCAAAGTGCCCGCCTGAAACAGACAATAGGCATCTTCAATATCCAAATTGGGGTCCTAATGCCTTGCTCGAAATTCAGCTGAGTGGAGCTTACCCAGCACATGCTCTGCCCAGTTGATCCTGGTCTCCAGCGGTCCTTAAAGAGACCACTGGAGGCTGACCACAAAATGGTACGTGAACTTTTTTCATCCTTTTGTTTTGGTGATGCCAGGAAGAGCAAGGGTGGTCCTCTTGGCTCCACAAAAATGATGAGGTCCGCTGCCGGCCCAGCCTCGCTTCCCACCCACCCTCCGGTTCACGTTTCCCCTCTCCCCCTAGGACCAACCTGCGAACTAGCTCGGCGTGGGAGCCAGCTGAATTTCCTAAGGCCCCGACCGGTTGCTGTCCGCAGCTCGACGGTTTTATGCAGGGGTCAGGCTGACATCTTTGCCCGCGTGTTGGCTTAACGATGCCCATTTTGCGCCAGTTCATGGCGCTACTCCAATTTCTCAGCCACTGTGTTCTGAGGACAAAGCTAGAAGTTTCTGTTTGTAATATTAGTATACGACCATTTTGTGCAGTTATCTGTCTCGTATTTTAACAGAGATGTTTATTTTACATGGATTGACACCTTCGTTAAAATAACAGACAAAGGAATGTTCAACACATGTGTGGAGCATTTATTGGAAGAAGTTATTTCTAGGCTTCTGTTTTCCAACTTTGTTTTTTCTTTGTAACTACTACACGCTAGAAACACACTGCACTTATCTGTCTGCCAATGTCAGAATCAAAGATAAATTGCAGGTCACCATGGACCCTGACTTTATCAACAGCCGTGAGTTGGAACCATGGTGCAGAATGGCTGGAAATCTGATTAACTGAAGAATTTTGGGAAACTGGGCCCACAGGCTGTGGTTTGTTTTGGTCCAATCAACAATATTATCTCTCATTCCTTCACAAACATGGACATGTTTACTTGGAATTGGATAAAGGGAAAAATAAACAGTGTATTGCAGCTGTAGATGTGTTTAGCACATGAACAGTACCTATGCTTCTGATTTTAAGGCTAAACCCAGTTATTTACCCACCTCCCCAAAAGTTAAATTCCAAATTAGGTTTTGAACACATTTAAAACCCAAAAATTTCAACATGAGCAGACAGCAGTTCTGGTGTAATGCATCCAGGCACTTTCCCTGTTTGGTGCAAAAAGCACGTCATCCCTTTGTGCTAATGGCCAGCATCAAAGTAGAGCAAACCTTCAGTCCTCTGCATCACAGTGCTGTTTTCCAGGTATGTGGTCCAATTATGTATGCCACAAAGTGCTGCTTGTTGAGCCATAGTGCATTTACTACTGTCCCTTCTTAGTCCTTGCATAACTTTAGAGCTCTTTCATTGCTGACCACGCATGCCCAAACATCAACAGGTCACACATTCAAGCAGTCGTCCGTGATCTTTGAATGTGGGGTTGGGAGGAGCACTCATTCCACATTGAGATAAATATTTTTTAAAAGCTTATCTTATTGGCTGTGGCCTGCAGGATCTCCTGTTAGGCTGAATGTAGGCCTGGTTTTCGCCAGATGTTTCAGGGCAAACCAATCTTGCAGTGGGGGCCTCAGACAGGCGTTAGGCCCTTTATTTGTTTATGCATTGGACCTAACACCTGTTTCAAACATGGGCATTGCACGCTAATATGGCAGGCAACGCACTTCTGGCTCGTAATGAACGTGCGCTTCCTGCCCGCCATTGGAGGTTTAGGAGGCCACTTAGCGCCCGATAAATGGTGCTGCGCAACCAAATTTCTAGGTCTTAGTGTCATTAATTAAAGATCGGGGCTTCACTGGGAGAAGTTAGGATTGTTCTCCTTAGAGCAGAGAAGGTTAAGGGGAGATTTAATTCAGAAGTTCAAAGTTATGTAGAGTTTTGACAGAGTAAATAGGTAGAAACTGTTGCAATTGGCAGGAGGGTCGGTAACCAGTGGACACAGATTTAAGATAATTGACAAAAGAACCAGAGGGGAGATAACCCTCATCCATGCCTTTGATACCTCTAGACTTAACTTTCCCAATGCTCTGCTGGCCGCGCCTCCCATCTTCCACCCTCCATAAACTTGAACTCATCCAAAACTCTTCTGCCCATATCCTAACTCGCACCAAGTCCCGTTCACCTATCACCCCTGTGCTCGATGACCTACATTGACTTCCAGTCCGGAGTGCCTCGATTTAAAAATTCTCATCCTTGTTTTCAAATCCCTCCATGACCTTGCCTCTCTCTATCTCTGTAATTTCCTCCAGCCCTACAACCCTCCGAGATTTCTACACTCCTCCAATTCTGGCCTCTCGTGTATCCCCGATTTTAATCGCTCCACCGTTGGCGGCAGTGCCTTCAGCTGCCTTGGCGCTAAGCTCTGGGAATTCCCTCCCTAAACCTCTCGCTCCTCCTTTAAGACGCTCCTTAAAACCTACTTCTTTGCCCAAGCTTTTGGCCATGTGTCCTACTATCTCCTTATGTGGCTCAGTGTCAGATTTTGTTTGATAGTGCTCCTGTGAAGGGCCTTGTGACATTTTACTACATTAAAGGTACTATATAAATGCAAATTGTTGTTGTTATGACATTTTTTACATGGCGAGTTGTTATGATCTGGAATGCACTGCCCGAAAGGGTGGTGGAAGCAGATTCAATAATAACTTTCAAAAGGGAATAGGATATATACTTGGAAAGGAAAAATTTGCAGGGCTATGGGGAAAGAGCAGGAGAGTTCTTTCAAAGAGCCGTCACAGGCATGATGGGCCAAATGGCCTCCTCCTGTACTGTATGATTCTATGTATATATTTTTGAAAGTCTCTGCAGTGTGGTCACTGTTTACGTGCTCCTTCAACTTACAACATCTGAAGTTTAATTCTACACTTCAATGGATATTAATAAAGGACGCAGGTGTCAAAAGGGCGGCTGATCTGATCCCGTCAGTTTCCCATTGGGTGAGTTAGGTTAAAATTACCCTCGAGTCTTCCAAATTTTTGAAAGCATCAAGAACATCATATGAGTAATCAATCTGTTCTTCATAGATGTCGTAGAACCAAAAGACCCATGAAGAGAGATTTTTTTCAGCTGTGTGGCCATTGCGGTGTGATAACAGCAGTGTAATACTAATTTTTCACTGGACTACTTCTGATTAATTCTTGCACCAAAATAACAACGCTTCACTTGTGCAGTCATTCCCTACAGAATAAAACGCTCAAATTTTGTTCAAAGCTAAGGAGAGAAATCAATGTAGTCAGGAGATATGAACGGGTCAACACAGAAATAAAAGTAGCATCAGGCAAGGTCAGAGTAGGTGTGCAACAATTGGTCTCGGTGCCCCTGGGCAGAAAGAGGAAAAATCTAGCACTCGTAGGTGCCACAGAATGGTAGGCTGTGGGTTCCAATTATAGATTGCCACAAAAGGTAAGCATTTCACTGGTGCTTATCTGTTGTAAATGCATTTGTGAACATCTATCCATTATTTTTCACAATCGTAAACACATTCTAAGAGAATGAGCTTATCATTTCGGTAGAAATACTGAACAAATAGATTTATGGGGCTCGATTTTAGGGTCGGGTTTCCGGCGGGTTCCCAGCGGGGTGGCCCCGAAAATCCCGATCTCCGGTCACGTGACCGGATCGCGACGAAATCCCGGCCACTTCCGGGTACCGCGCTGACGTGCGGGGCTGCGCGCGCAAGCCCCGCTGGTGGGAATCCCGCAGGCAATTAAAGCCAGCGGGGTTCCACTTGAGAGTACTTACCTTGCTCGTTGTGGTCAGTTAATGATTTTAGGTTCAAGGCAGTCAGTTTCCCACACTGGGGGAAACAGACTCCCTCCAACCAGGCGTGTTGCAGCCAGCAGCCTGTGGCAGGTGCCAAGGTGCGCTCCACGGGTGAGAGCCCTCACCCACGCAGGAGGCCACTGCGTCACATAGGGCAACCCCTGCCCTCCACCACCCCCCGCCAAGCCAGAGGACAGACCGACACGAAACCGCAGCCCCAGTCCGAGGAACCACACACCTACCCTGCACAACCCTTCAGACCAACACCTGCCAGTTGGGTGGTGTGTGGAGACCCTCGGAGGACGAAGAGCATGACCAGCACCAGCAGCCTCGCAGTCCACGCCGTCCGCCGCAGAGACGTGGATCCCCCCAACACGGTGTTGTTGCACGCCCACCTGCACAGCAGGAGGGAGGACTACCGCAGAGAGAGACGCGTCGCAGAGGGCACTACCCTCGCCACAGGGTCCACAGACCGAGGCGCAGCTCCCCGGACCTCTCCGAGCAGCAGTGCACAGGGAGGCGCAGATTCGCTCGACATGTAGTCGTGGAGATCTGCAGCCTCTTTCATGCCGAGCTGCTCCTGGCTGGCCCCAGCACCAACTGCATACCTGTCGCTGGCAAAGTCACCACTGCCCTCCACACCTTCTCCTCCGCATCCTTCCAGGGTGCAGCCGGCTACACCGCCGATGTCTCTCAGTCGTATGCACGGACGAGCCCTGCAAATACACCTGCACCTACTCTGCAGTAACACGATGGGTGGCATCAGTGGTGGGTCCTCATAGTGATACCCAGGAGCGGGCATTATTGGACACAACGGACTGGATTCGCTGAGACATGGCAATGGTGGTGTCAATATAATGTGTGCTGTTTGTTGCTCTGAAATTCAATATGGGTAACACCCATGACAAACCGTCAGACACCCTTGTGCACCCCCTTCATGCTGACGAGACGTTTGCCTTACGCTGCCTACTGCACATATGTGATGCATGCCCTGTGGCTGCAGCACAGGTGGTGGCAGGTTGAGTGAGGCTGGCCGTGAGGGAGATGCACGAGAGGGTGAGTATGGGATGGAGCCATGAGATTGTATGAGGATTGGGTTGCATGTTAGTGGCAGGATGAGTACTGGCGAAGTGAGTAGGTGGAGGTAAGATGAGGACGGGGTGTGAGTGGGTATGAAGGGTGATGTGACAGAGTAGTGTTGGCAGTGCCGAAGGAGATGTGGGGTGGGGGCAGTGTTGTGGCAGACGGAGTGTAGGGGAAAGACTTCGTGTTCTCACTGTGGCGGACCTACTGCGGTCATTGCAGCGCCTCCTGCACTGTATGCAGGTGGGCCATATGTTGGTGGCGCAGGTGACCCCCTCTGCCACCTCGAGCCAGGCCTTCTTGGTGGCAGAGGCAGGCCGCTTCCTCCCGCCCGCCGGGGGGAAGATCTGTGTCCTCCCCCTCCTCCTCACCCCATCTGATGATACCTGGGGTGAGGCATCATTAAACTGGGAGCAGCCTTCCCCCTGGGCTGCTCCATGCTGCAATTTGTTCCATTGGTTGCAGCATCTGTCAGTGGAGGACTGCCCCTTTAACTAGAGAGCCTCCAGCTGACAGATCGTACTGCGCATGCGCAGCCCGACCGACGCGCAGGCCAGCGCCGTGGACCCCGGAGGAGCAGGTAATTGATTCCTATTAGTGTGTTGCCTGCTACGATCGCGTGGGCAACCCACTAATTTCGCCGTTCGCATTTTCGACGCTCCCGGAGGACCACCCGCTGGGAACCCGCAGGCCTGCTAAATTCGAGCCCATGATGTCACTACACAAAGCAACCAAAAGAATTTTTATCCTACAGTGAGTGCCTGACTTGTACCGTGCCACCAAGGGAAAGGGATGGACAGAGAAATAAATGGGTGAGTGTAAGATTGCTACCGGTTTTCTAAATTTACTGGTTATTATCACACCAAATAGAGATTTATGCCTTTTAGCAAAAGGAAGAGTCTGAAGAGGATCAATTTTACACTGTCTTACAGGCACTAATTTAAAAGTAATTTTAGTGTTATTGAACTCTCGGCAGTTCGTAGAAATAAAAATATCATAAGGATCGTTTTTCTATTTATTGGATATTTTCTATTTATAAAAGCAGAGAAGATTAGTTGGCATCATTAACATTCTAATTGCAAAAATTCAATATCCAGGTGTCAAACTGGTTCAAGTTTAATAATTAGATGAAAATAGAATCATAGAAGTTTACAACATGGAAACAGGCCCTTCGGCCCAACATGTCCATGTCGCCCAGTTTATACCACTAAGCTAGTCCCAATTGCCTGCACTTGGCCCATATCCCTCTATACCCATCTTACCCATGTAACAGTCCAAATGCTTTTTAAAAGACAAAATTGTACCCGCCTCTACTATTGCCTCTGGCAGCTCGTTCCAGACACTCACCACCCTTTGAGTGAAAAAATTGCCCCTCTGGACCCTTTTGTATCTCTCCCCTCTCACCTTAAATCTATGTCCCCTCGTTATAGACTCCCCTACCTTTGGGAAAAGATTTTGACTATCTACCTTATCTATGCCCCTCATTATTTTATAGACTTCTATAAGATCACCCCTCAACCTCCTACTCTCCAGGGAAAAAAGTCTCAGTCTATCCAACCTCTCCCTATAAGTCAAACCATCAAGTCCCGGCAGCATCCTAGTAAATCTTTTCTGCACTCTTTCTAGTTTAATAATATCCTTTCTATAATAGGGTGACCAGAACTGTACACAGTATTCCAAGTGTGGCCTTACTAATGTCTTGTACAACTTCAACAAGACATCCCAACTCCTGTATTCAATGTTCTGACCAATGAAACCAAGCAAGCTGAATGCCTTCTTCACCACCCTATCCACCTGTGACTCCACTTTCAAGGAGCTATGAACCTGTACTCCTAGATCTCTTTGTTCTATAACTCTCCCCAACGCCCTACCATTAACGGAGTAGGTCCTGGCCCGATTCGATCTATCAAAATGCATCACCTCACGTTTATCTAAATTAAACACCATCTGCCATTCATCGGCCCACTGGCCCAATTTATCAAGATCCCGTTGCAATCCTAGATAACCTTCTTCACTGTCCACAATGCCACCAATCTTGGTGTCATCTGTAAACTTACTAACCATGCCTCCTAAATTCTCATCCAAATCATTAATATAAATAACAAATAACAGTGGACCCAGCACCGATCCCTGAGGCACACCACTGGTCACAGGCCTCCAGTTTGAAAAACAACCCTCTACAACCACCCTCTGTCTTCTGTCGTCAATCCAATTTTGTATCCAATTGGCTACCTCACCTTGGATCCCGTGAGATTTAACCTTATGTAACAACCTACCATGCGGTACCTTATCAAAGGCTTTGCTAAAGTCCATGTAGACCACGTCTACTGCACAGCCCTCATCTATCTTCTTGGTTACCCCTTCAAAAAACTCAATCAAATTCATGAGACATGATTTTCCTCTCACAAAACCATGCTGACTGTTCCTAATTAGTCCCTGCCTCTCCAAATGCCTGTAGATCCTGTCTCTCAGAATACCCTCTAACAACTTACCCACTACAGATGTCAGGCTCACCGGTCTGTAGTTCCCAGGCTTTTCCCTGCCGCCCTTCTTAAACAAAGGCACAACATTTGCTACCCTCCAATCTTCAGGCACCTCACCTGTAGCTGTCGATGATTCAAATATCTCTGCTAGGGGACCCGCAATTTCCTCCCTAACCTCCCATAACGTCCTGGGATACATTTCATCAGGTCCCGGAGATTTATCTACCTTGATGCGCGTTAAGACTTCCAGCACCTCCCTCAAGACATCATTATTTATTTCCCCAAGTTCCCTAACATCCATGCCTTTCTCAACCGTAAATACCGATGTGAAATATGCATTTAGGATCTCACCCATCTCTTGTGGTTCCACACATAAAGAGTGTTGGTTGGCTAAGTGTGTTGTGGTATTGAGGCCGTCAATGATATTGATATAACAAGTGGGCCAAGATGAAGGATGACCAATAATTTTGGTGCAATTTTAATAAAATTCACAATACAACAACAGAAGAGGGAATAAGTATGTTTGCAGCACACACAATAGGCCAGTAAATACCACAACCTGCCTTGCAAAAAGCCAGATGATATATTGAAGGACAAGTGATGATCCAACTTTGCAAGGACGGCTTCAAAATTGATTCTTCAATATATTGTCTGTTACTTTCTGCTTTTGAAATCACAGGTTTCTTTCTGAGGAAGCTCTGCTGTCTAAGCTAAAGTTGATAGCATGCATTCTTCATATATGCCTGTTTTCTCTTTTGTTGTGTTTACTGTACAAGACAAGGTGTAAGGTTGCAGGAGAATTGAGAAAACAATACTTTTGCTATTTCATATTCAGTGATCATACAATATTCAATACAGGGGATTTTCCTCTTTGGTTTTCCAGCATAATTCAGTCAGGTAGCGGGCAGGTAAGCTGAGGTCAATGGGGCGGGGGGGGGGTGGGGGGGTGGTCAAAGGGCAAATCCTCCAGTGCTGGAGTCATGGCTGACACAAAGGAAGGGATTGTGGCAGTCAGAGGCTTGTATTCACAGCCCCAGGACATCACTGCAGGAATTCCTCAGGGCAGTGTCCTAGGCCCAACCATCTCCAGCTGCTTCATCAATAACCTTCCCTCCATCATAAGGTCAGAAATGGGGATGTTCGCTGATGATTGCATAGTGTTCAGTTCCATTCGCAACCCCTCAGATAATGAAGCAGTCCGTGCCCGCATGTAGCTCGGCCTGGATGACATCCAGGCTTGGGCTGATAAATGGCAATTAACATTCACAATGGACAAGTGCCAGGCAATGACCATCTCCAACAAGAGAGAGTCTAACCACCTCCCCTTGACAATCAACAGCACTACCATCGCTAAATCCTCCACTATCAACATCCTGGGGGTCACCATTGACCAGAAACTTAACTGGACCAGCCATGTAAATACTGTGGCTACAAAGGCAGGTCAGAGGCTGGGTATTCTGCGGTGTGTGACTCACCTCCTGACTCTCCAAATCCTTTCCACCATTTACAAGTCACAAGTCAGGGGTTTGATGGAACACTCTCCACTTGCCTGGATAAGTGCAGCTCCAACAACACTCAAGAAGCTCGACACCATCCAGGACAAAGCAGTCCGCTTGATTGGCACCCCATCCACCACCCTAAACATTCACTCCCTTCTCCACCGGCGCACCGTGGCTGCAGTGTGTACCATCTACAGGATGCATTGCAGCAACTCGCCAAGGCTTCTTCAACAGCACCTCCCAAACCCACGACCTCTACCACCTAGAAGGACAAGGGCAGCAGGCACATGGGAACAACACCACCTGCACGTTCCCCTCCATGTCACACATCATCCCAACTTGGAAATATATCGCCGTTCCTTCATAGTCGCTGGGTCAAAACCCTGGAACTCCCTTCCTAACAGCACTGTGGGAGAACCGTCACCACACGGACTGCAGAGGTTCAAGAAGATGGCTCAGCACCACCTTCTCAAGGGCAATTAGGGATGGACTATAAATGCTGGCCTTGCCCACATCCCATGAACGAATAAAAAAAAACGTTCAGCTCCATGCACAACTCCTACGATAATGAAGCAGCCCATATCAGCTGACAGCTAGACCTGGATAACATCCAGACTTGGGCTGACAAGTGGCAGGTAACATTTGCCCCACATAACAACAACTTGCATTTATGTAGCGCCTCAAACGTGGCAAAACTTACCAAGGCACTTCACAGGAGTGTTATCAGACAAAAATTGAAACCAAAGAAAGAGACAGTAGGACAGGTGTCCAAAAGCTTGGTCAAAGAAGTAGGTTGGACAATCCTGGATGGCTTGCTGCCTGGTACACCCAAGGCTCTGTCCATTCTGACATCCATCTCTTCCAGGAGGACTTGCTAGTCTTTCTGTGACCAATTCACAGCCCTTTGTTGAGATGATCACCTGTGCTAATATCTCCTTATGTGGCTCGGTGTCAAATTTTGTTTGATAATGCTCCTGTGAAGCACCTTGGGATGTTTTACTACATTAAAGGTGCTATATAAATGCAAGTTGTTGTTGTTGCCCTGTCAGCGTTTCCTGTGGGCACAGCTGGCCTGTGACTGCTCATGGTTCTGGCAACAGGCACTTCAGTTAAGGGTGGGAGATGCCCTGAGTGGATGAAATGTAAAGGGGTTGAGAAAATAATCTCTGCTGCCTCTCCTTGCTGTCCCCAAGTGCTCCAATGGAAATTGCAGTCTTCACAGAGGCTGCACCACTTCTGTACTGAAGTATCCTGGGGCCTGAACTGCTCACTGTGCTTTTCAAATGTAATTATTCCAGAATTTACACCATTTCATATGCAAATTTAACTTGCTAAGGAAACTTGCATGCACCTCCCTCTGCTGGTGAATGGAATAGTTTTCTGGTGCATCAATGGGCCCGCAGACATTGAAGAAGCTCAGGGCCAGTATCACATTCGGTCGAGGGCTAATGGTGTTTCTCACTGATTCATTTCCTGTGATGTGTTTGGTGTTACAACAATGTGGCGCTGATAATGTAGTCCCAGCTTAGTGATTCTGAGCTCACTGCTCCTGAGGCACTGTTTGTGCCTGGTGCCTGTGTCCGAATGAGCTAAGCTTTCCCCATAATGCAAGGTTTGCTTATTTACATGATTCGATCATCCTCCGGACGAGTGCCTTGTGGGCTGCAGCCAGAATTTTGCGTACCAGGAACAATAAAGGGCTGCTAGCTGCTCATAGAGCTCTTCTAGAGTCCTCCCCCTACCCCCACCCCATTAAAGAATTAGACATTGGGAGCTTGCAAAAAGTTGGGGCACAATGTAAGGGTTGCCCTGCATTCAGCAGAGGGCTACCTAGAAGCAAGATTTCCCCCTCACATACCTCCCATGAAACTCTTGTAGAAATGGATGCTTAGCATCTGGTGATCCAGTCACATTACAGCGAAGCACCTACTTTATTTTGCAGCCTTAATAACCTTTGTGCACACTTTGTGCGCAGGTTGCCAGTGTAAAATGCACTGCTGACTACACTGGGGCCCATGAAGCACCTCAGGTGTGGAGTAGGCCTCAAGTCTCCATGGCCAAAAATATAGAGTTCCAGTACCCGAAGCATATCAGTGCAATGATTGGGTGCTAGACATCGCAATATCAGCCCACATTGCCTTTGGGCATGAACAAATCAACATCTGCCTTGCAAAAAAAAATTGGACCATTTACTAAAGGTAGCATAATGTAGTGCCACAGATAAGAACTCCATACGAATAGTAAGCCTTGTACTTTTACTTTTTGATGTTTAGATCCTAGGTTTAATAATTCAGAGTTTGCTTTGATTTTCTAGCTTTAAAATATGTGAAACTGGCATTTAACCATGCCCATTCTCACTGAATTCTTTCCATGTGTTTTTCATTACGGACAACCATGCAATACATTATGCTTTGTGTCAAGAATTTCTCTACTTGTTTGTATTGAAAAGAATAATGATAATTGGAAGTGACTAAGACCACATATTGAGTAGCTTTTTAATTATGCATTTCTAATTTTGCCTAAACAAAATGAAAACCATAAGTAATTAAGAAGTGAAATAAGTGGGCTTTTAGAAAACAATATTACCAGCTGCCTTAGAAAAATTTAAAAGGTTCAACTTACCCACTTCGCCACATTTAGAAACAAAATTCAAATAAGCAGACTTGAATGAAAAATTACTTAAAACACAATTTATTGGGAAGTACCCTTCATATAGAACATCATTAATAACATGCAAAACTTGAATCATCAAAAGAATACAAACCATAAGATTGCTAAAAGGCAAATGTATATAAAATATATTAAATAGGTGATTTCTAGACAGTTCCCAGCCAGCAGAAAAAATTGCAAAAAAAATCGAGAGCTACTTCAATGTTATTTGTAATTATTAATCACAGCTACTCAAATCAACTGTCGGAAATTTCAAACAATTTTTCAAAATTTCAACCTGACCCAAATCAATCGAAATAAGAAAACACGATTTAGCTGAAAAATGATGCTGTGGGACGATTACCTGTGCATCAGATGCAGCAAAATCTTAAATCCTGCTTTATATAACCCCATTTATATAGGAACATAAGAAATAGGAGCAGGAGTAGGCCATACGGCCCCTCAAGCCTGCTCTGCCATTCAATAAGATCATGGCTGATCTTCTACCTCAACTCCATTTCCTGCCCAATCCCCATATTTCTTGATTCCCTTCGTGTCCAAAAGTCTATCAATCTCAATCTTGAATATACTCAATGACTGAGCATTCACAGCACTCTGGGGTACAGAATTCCAAAGATTCACAACCCTCTGAGTGAAGAAATTTTTTCTCATCCCAGTCCTAAATGGCCGACCCCTTATCTTGAGACTATGGACCCTAGTTCCAGACTCTCTAGCCAGGGGAAACAGCCTCTCAGCACCTATCCTGTCAAGCCCTCTAAGAATTTTATACGTTTCAATGAGATCACCTCTCATTCTTCTAAACTCCAGAGAATATAGGCCCATTTTACTCAATCTCTCCTCATAGGACAACCCTGTCATCCCAGGAATCAATCTAGTGAACCTTCATCGCACCCCCTCTAAGGCAAGTATATCCTTCCTTCGGTAAGGAGACTAAAACTATACAGAGTACTCCAGATGTGGTCTCACCAGAGCCCTATATAATTGCAGCAAGACTTCTTTACTCTTATACTTCAACCCCCTTGAAATAAAGGCTAACATACCATTTGCATTCCTAATTGCTTGCTCTACCTGCATGTTAACTTTCTGTGATTCATGTACAAGGACACCCAAACCCATTTGACTACCAATCTTTCTTAGTCTCTCACGTTTTAAAAAAAAATTCTGCTTTTCTATTCTTCCCACCAAAATGGATAATTTCACATTTCCCCACACTATACTCCATCTGCCACCTTCTCGCCCACTCACTTAACTTGTCTATATCCTTTTGCAGCCTCTTTGCCTCCTCCTCACAGCTTACTTTCCCACCTAGCTTTGTATCATCAGCAAACTTGGGTACATTACACTCGGTCTCCTCATCTAAGTCATTGATATATGAGGCCCAAGCACTGATCCTTGCGGCACCCCACTTGTTAAAACCTGCCAACCCAAAAATGAACGATTCCTACACGATGGGCCAAATGGCCTCCTTCTGTGCTGTAAATTTTCTATGATTCTATGACTCTACACTCTGATTTCTGATCGTTAACCAATCCTCATTTTTTTGCGCAGCGAGTTGTAATGATCTGGAATGCACTGCCTGAAAGGGCAGTGGAAGTAGATTCAATAGTAACTTTCAAAAGGGAATTGGATAAATACTGGAAGGGAAAACATTTACAGGGCTATGAGGCTAATCTTGTGTAACAACCTCTTATGTGGCACCTTATTGAATGCCTTTTGAAAATCCAAATATACTACATCCACTGGATGGGTGCTAGTTACACCCTCAAAAAATATTACAATTTTACTCCACCTAGTGCATACAGTAAATCTTTCTTGCTATTTTTTCTAGTGGACCAGTATAGATGAAAGGACAAGGACAATAATACAGGCCACCACAAACATTCTAAAGAGTAGGAGAGAAGACAAGGCAAATCAGGAAGGACTGATTTGGTGACACTCTGTCAGGTATAGTGTAGCTCAATGGCAGCATTGCTGAGCCCAAAGTCAAGGATTCATGCCCCATCCCAGGACTTGGGAGCATACTCTAGGCTAACACTTCATAGTATCATAGTAGGCATAGCACAGGAGGAGGCTATTTGGTCCATTGTGCCTGTGCTCTGTGAAAGAGCTATCCAATTAATCCCATTCCCCTACTCTTTCCTCATAGCCCTGTAAATGTTTTCCCTTCAAGTATTTATCCAATTCCCTTTTGAAAGTTACTATTGAATCTACTTCCACCGCCCTTTCAGGCAGTGCATTCCAGATCGTTACAACTCGCTGCGCAAAAAAATGTTTCCTCATAGCAGGGATGCTGTGTGAAGAATGAGAATAAACAGAGGTCCTGTCGGCTGCCTTAGGTGGACATGAAAGATCCCATCGCATTATTTGAAAAACAGCAGAGGAGTTTTCTCATGTCCTGGTCAACATTTATCCCTTATCCAACAGCACCAAAACAGATTAACTGGTCATTTATCTCTTATGCTGCTGGTGGGGCCTTGCTCTGTGCAAATTGGCTGCGACATAACAACAATTCAAAAGTAATTCTTTGGCTGTAAACACTTCGGGAAGTCCTCAGGATGTAAAGACATGTATAAATGCAAGTTCTTTCTTTAAAAGTCCATAGATTGTAGGAGGAACAAAACACTGAAGTAGTTAAGACATTTCACTGTGTAAATCTAAAAAATGCTGCAGTTTTGATTCATGAAACAGATTTTTCTATCCTAGTTTTGGTCAGTATAATAGGGCCAGTTTTACAAATGCACGCTTCCAGTGGGGAGCCCTCAGCTGCTAGTGGCACATCTCAGGAAATTGCCGGTATGCTGCCCATGATCCTTCATCCATTAATTTTAATGGGTGGAAGATCATGGTTGGCATGCCCACAATTTCCATCTATGCATGTCCATCGAGCACAGCTTCTGGCAGGTAGCATGCATTCATTAAATTGGCTATTTTTGTGAATATATTAGGTCCTGTATATTTTTTTATTTGGTTACCAAGGCACCCTTCTTAATGAAGCACAATCACAATTGGAAAACAAATTAATCATAGCCACATTGAATAAACAACAACAACAGCTGGAGAAGCTGGGGTTGTTCTCCTTAGAGCAGAGAAAGTTGAGGAGATTTGATAGTGGTGTTCAAAATCATGAATAGTTTTGGTAGAGTAAATAAGGAGAAACTGTTCCCAGTGGCAAAATGGTCGATAGGCAGAGGACACAGATTTAAGGTGATCGGCAAAAGAACCAAAGGCGACATGAGGAAACATTTTTTTATGCAGCGAGTTGTTATGATCTGGAATGCACTGCTTGAAAGGGTGGTGGAAGCAGATTCAATAATAACTTTTAAAAGGGAATTGGATAAATACATGAAGGAAAAAAAATTATAGGGCTAAGGGGAAAAAGCAGGGGAGTTGGACTAATTGGATAGCTCTAACAAAGAGCTGGCAAAGGCATGATGGGCCGAATGGCCTCCTTCTGTGCTATATCCTACTATGATACTATGAACAAGCATTAACTCACCAATTAAACCAATTATTAAGAGGCAAACCACTTATTTTACACAATTTTTCTGTGTGCTGACATGTACAAATAAGCTAAATCTGAAGCTGATGTAAAGGTTAATGGGGTAGAAATTAGTCTAGGCCCACTTTCAGGTCCAGACTCAGTGCTGCGCCAGCGGCACATGCCCGAACAGAGAGGCCCAAGTCCGACCCGAAATTGGGCCCCATCTGAGTAATTGAAGTGAGCTGCGGGCAGTGGTTGCGCTTCCACAGGCAGCTCGCCTGAAGGGAGGTGTCAATCTGGGGCCACCTGCCTCTCCAACAGCAGCTCTCATGTAAGTCCCGGGAGGAGATTTGGAGCGGGCTACGGGGACTTCTGTGGTGTTGGGGGAGACTCTTGCTTCTCCTGGTTTCGTAGCAATGTGTTTTTTTTAAATTTCAAAAACTTACCTTTGGTTAACGGCCACAGGGCCACTGAAGAATCCTGAGCAGAGCAGGCCCGACGACTGCCCCGTGCATGAAGTGACCAGTTTGCCATAGGAGTCCTTTAACAGGCATTAGGCCCCTAATTTACGTACTCAAGGTGCCTAATGCCTGTTTTAGGCGTCCGCCTGCAAGCTATTAAGGGCCTACACCAGCTTAAAGGGAAGGTGCTCTTTTTGTTGGCAAAAGATATGAAGAGTCTAAAAGGGGTAGAGGAGCAGAGGGATTTAGGGGTACAGATACACAAGTCTTTAAAAATAGCGATGCAAGTTAATGAGACCATAAAAAAGCAAATCTACCACTAGGGTTAATTTCTAGAGGGATAGAATTGAAAAGCAGAGAAGTTATGCTAAACTTGTAAAGAACCTTGGTTATATCACACTTGGAGTACTGTGAACAGTTCTGGTCTCCACACTATAAAACGGATAAAGAGGCATTGGGGAAGGTGCAAAAAAGATTTACTAGATGAAGAAGAGTAGGAGGAGGCTTACGTGGAGCATAAACACCGGCATGGACCTGTTGGGCTGAATGGCCTGTTTCTGTGCAGTACATGCTTTGTAATTCTTTGTAAAGAATCAAAAAAAGTTTGAAGTCCTACAAAAGACAATTGCAGGTATAGACAATCCATACCAGAAGGGGTAGGAGAGTAGTATGGTGGGTAGTAAATGGCAAGAAGATCCAAAAGAAATAGATCCAAAAAATAATCAGCTATGTAAGCAGTAGATAGAATATTAAAGGACAGTATCCATTTTAGGGATATGTTGGACAGAGACATCATGGAGGATTAAAAATAGTTGATAACTTAAAATAATTCTTTAGTTATTTCATCAATTAGGGAGAAAAGTGTATAAAAATAATCAAGAAAGTTGTGTTTCCAATATATTCCCTGTTAATCTTTGTAGACACATAGGAGGTAATTTTGACTTTTGGCAATAGTGTAAAACGCATGAAATCGCCTCGGCCGCCCATTAAACACCTCTCCCGAGTTTCATTTCTGTTGAAGTCAATGGACACGGAAATCGGGAGAGGTTTTTTATGCGTGGCTGAGCCGTTATCTCCGATATTACACAATTATCCAAAGTCAACGTAACATCCAACTGCTGAAGTCAATAAGGTTGCTGCTGATTTCATCCAGAATTGTCAATAAAAGCTTGGAGCATCCTTCTGGTCTAACGTATAGTAATCAGTGGAATGCTATGTCCCTCCACTGTTACTCATGTTTCATTGAAACAGAGTTTAGTCCCTTGTGATGAGAGAGGAGGGGAATTAAAGGAGCACTAAAAAGTTGTTAAATCTTAAATGCTTATTCCTAAATTGTTGTGAGAATAATATCAATCCACATTGGGCACATATAGATTAAAACAGACATGTTTTCTTATCTAATAAAGCAACCTCTCATCTCAGAGTTTATCTCTTTTAATAGTTTCAATGTTGTTCCAATGAAAGACATTAGAGCATCCAATCTAGTACACGAAAACAAATTAACACGGTCGGTAAAATAGAGGAAAGAGGTAAATTGTTTTCAGATAGCTTTTATTGCTTTTTCAAGGTTAGCATTTAAAGAATTCAATTTATGTACACGGATGTCTTTCTGAAGAGCTGGAGTCAGTTCTGCATTTTATGAAAATAACATCGTATTTTGATCCCTTTCTACTATATTTAACCACTTCGTCTAGAATTCCAGAAACATTTTGGTTAAATATTTAGCATAACTGGATTTTTTTGGACATCAATTTCTCCATTCTTCATACAGAATATTATGCACTGAGCTCAGTGTGCCTTATATCCTGTATTTGTTCCAGCTAATCCTCTCTTTAGCTCTTTAATGTTTATAATTTTTATACATTCCTTCTTTTTCTCTTCTCTAGTATCTATTGTTTATCCTTCCTATATCTGTTTGTTTTATTCCAGTTGGAATCATATATGTCCACTTTTTAAACTTAGAACCCAATTAGATGAATGGGTTTGTGATCCACAAATGTTAAAAGTTAGGCTCCATCCAAAATTGCTCCGAGGCTCGCATGCTCTACGAGCTACAGATATTCGTACTGCTGAGTCTTACGAACAGTGGTGATCTGAGAGAGTGCAGAATAAGTTTTCCTATTACTGATTCAAAATCTATAGTAATTAGAATATCTCACCTTAAAAATGCTAACAATTAAAACTGATTTACCCACACATCTTTATGATAACAGGGTAAAATGCAAGGTGAACTGACATGCAAAATAAATTCTCCAAAATAAACCATTTCTAAAAACTTAATACAATTTTTTTTTAGAAATTTGGGTGAGTGATACTTTCCCCACCTCAGCAAGCGAAAAAGAGGCAGCCACACGGTCATAATTGGCTCTGAAAACTTACCGCTCTGTTACCTCTTGATGCCTACCCGCTGCCACCATAACCTTCTATTAGATGGCCACTCACCTGACTTAGGTGGGAGCCTCATTAATGCATGCAATGAGATAATGTATTTGTAATGTTGGTTGGCAGATAAATATTGGCCAGGACTCCCCTGCTCTTCTTCAAATGGTGCCATGGGATCTTTTACATCCATCTGAGAGGACAAACAGAGCCTCAGTTTAACTCTCATCTGAAAGACAGCACTCCCTCACTATTGCCCTGGATTGGCAGACTAGATTTTGTGCTTAAGTTTTTAGAGTGGGACTGTGAACCCACAACCTTCTGACTCAGAGATGAGAGTGCTTCCAACTGAGCCACAACCCTGTAATGTAAGTGCTTAACTTTCCTTTATGAGGCCAAGAGCAGCAAATGTGATCCTCTGGACCCCACAATGAAAGTCTGAGCCTCTGCTTTTCCCCTCCCACCACGTCCCTTACTCGCAAAACCCCGCCGACACCTCCCCCACCTGTGACTTACCTGAGTGCTGGCATGTGACCTCCAGGCTGACCGATCTTCACCTGCCGGCAGTTGGTCGGCTGCCTATTTCTGCCCATTTCGAGTGGGCAGCTGGCCAGGGTTGTACATGAGGCTTAAAGCCACATTCCTAATTACTGTTGGAAGAAAATCGGGCAGGTTTATCAGCCCAAGATATTTTCTTTACTGCACAGTTAGCTGCTACCTACCCTCATATAAAGCTGGTTCTTGGCCCTTAAGATTTACTTTTGCCTTCAGACTTTACTTTGCTGGTATTAACAATGACCATTCTTATTTTTTCACTTCATCTTGTGTGTTTATTTCTTGCTGCTTTTTCCTGATAATTAGCCATACATAATGTGAAGCTCACTATGTAGAAAAGACTTCTCCACCCTAATTATGACTGTGGATAAGCTGAAAGGTCATTTTTAATTACAGTAATTTTTGTGTTCACTGAAGCAAAACTGCTACAGTCAGATACAGTAGGTAACTGGGGTTTGTAGATGTAACAAGAACACAGTTCTGTTTTTCTTCAAAGCTTATTGAAATTTAAAAAAAAACAAAAACTGAAATGTCTTGTATATCTTAAAACTCTCAGTTGGAAGCCAGAGATTAGTCTGACATATCCTCGCTAAACGACAAATCTGCCTGAATACTATTGATGGCAGCTATACCAATAGGGTAAAGAGTCCTATTAGTGAATACTATTTTGATTTGGAATCTAGTTTTTTTTCCTCAATATACCTAAATCGTCGTACTTCTGCTTGTTTGGAATGTTAAACTTCGTTTGGAACTTGTTCCTATTTTTCAACGATTTGCATTTATAGAGTGCGGCACAGCAACTATACCCCATATACTCCATAGTGGATAATAAAACAATGGACATTGATCAGTAGTGGGAGAAGGATTGGGGCAGGTGATCAAAGGCATAGTTAAAGAGGTAGATTTTGAGGAGATTTTTGAAGATGGGGCGTAGGAAGCCAAAGGAGTTTAGTGAGAGAGTTCAGAATGTGAACATACTAAAACATATGAAAAGGGACAAAATAAAATGGAACACATTTAAGGCTGTTTTCCAGGATGAGCAAAAAAAAATGATATTTCTTTAAAAAAATACATTGCAAGATCCAAACCACAGTGATTTAATAAGGTTAGGAGGCACTTAAAAAAAAAACTTTAAAAGTACAATGAAACAAAATAGGTTTGGGATTCATACAAAGGGAAACTGAGAATAGCCGATGAAAGCATTAGAAGTAAGAGAGAAGTAGAAACAAATTGCAGCAGGCAGCAAGAGGGTCCCAAAATGTTTTACAATTATTAATAGTAGAAAGAAAATCAAAGAACCGATGGGTCCATTATTAACTTGGGTAAAACTATTATAGAAGATCAGGAAATGGCAACTGTATTGAAAGGATCATTCATGTCCATGTTCACAAAGGAGGACTGTAGACAAATTCCAGTCATAGTAAATGAGGCTATGTGATCTATAGCAACAACAACTTGCTTCTATAAAGCACCTTGAACATAAAGGGCTCTACTTTAGCACCCACCATCGGGTGCGTTCCTGGCGGGGGGGCTCCGAAAATCAGGGAATCCCGGAGTGGGTCGGGAGCCCGGCTCCAACCTGCCCACTTCCGGGTTCCCACAGACGTGCCGACGTGCGCACGCAGCCCCCACATGTGGGACTCCCGCAGGCAATTAAACCCAGCGGGGTGCCACTTGAGAGTATTTATCTAGCTATTTCAGGTCATTAACAGACCTGATTAAGGGAAAATGTCAGGAGGGGTGGGATTTTAGAAACAACTGGGACTGTTTCCCACACTGGGGGAAACACTCCCAGTTCAAATGGACGTGTTGCAGCTGTCAGCCTGTGGCAGCTGCAAAGGTTCATTTGACAGGTGGGGGGGGAGACCCTCACTCATTGCAGGAGGCCACTCTGTCACTTGGGACAAAGTTTGGCCTCCACCACCCTCCTCCTGACAATCAAATTCACCAACTTGCACACTTACCCCGGGGTCCAGAGACATGTACCTACCTTGCGGACCCCCTCAGATGTACATCTTCTGGATGGGGGCCGCCGTAGCTGCAGTCATGACCTCCTCGGAGGGCGAACAGCATCACCAGCCTTGCCGGCCAAGCCGTCCACCTCTGACACGTGGAGCTCCACAACACAGTGCTGTGACACATCGCAGGAGGGAGGGCAACCGCAGAGAGAGATGCATCGCAGGGGGCACTACCCTCACCACAGGGTCCACAGACCGAGGCTCAGCTTCCTGGACCTCTCTGAGCAGCAGTGCACACGGAGTCGTGGACATCTGCAGCCTCCTTCATGCCGAGCTGCTCCCGGCTAGCCCGAGCACCATCTTCTTACCTGTCATTGTCAAAGTCACCACTGCCCTCAACAACTTCTCCTCTGCATCCTTCCAGGGTGCCACTGGGGACATCGCCGACGTCTCTCAGTCGTCTGCACAAAAGAGCCCTGCAAATACACCTACACCCACTTTGCAGTGACACAATGGGTGGCATCAGGTGTGGGTCTTCATTGTGATCCTCAGGAAAGGGCATTATTGCACAAACCAGACAAGATTCGCAAAGATGTGGCAGTAGTGGTGCCAATATAATATGTGATGTGAGTTTATCAGAAATTAAATATAAGTAAAAACCCTCAAACACCCTTGTGCATCCCCTTCATGCTCACAACATGTTTGCCTTATGCTTCCTACTGCACATATGTGATGCATGCCCTGTGGCTGCTGCACAGGTAGTGGCAGGTTGAGTGAGGCTGACTGTGAAAGAGATGCATGAGAGGGTGAGTATGAGATAGAGCCATGAGATTGTATGAGGATTGGGTTGAGTGGTAGTGGTGGGATGAGTACTGGCGAGGTGAGTAAGTGCAGGTAAGATGAGGATGAGGTTTGAGTGGGTGTGAGGGGTGATGTGACAGAGTAGTGTTGGCAGTGCAGAAGGAGATGTGGGGTGGGGTGGTGATGTGGCAGACGGAGTGTAGGGGAATGAGTAAGTGTACTCACTTTGGCTGACCTACTGAGGTCATTGGAGCGCCTCCTGCATTGTATGCAGGTGGGCGATATGTTGGTGGTGCAGGTGACCTCCTCTGCCACCTCAAGCCAGGCCTTCCTGGTGGCAGAGGCAGGCTGCTTCCTCCTGCCCGCCGGGGGGAAGATCTCTGTCCTCCCCCTCCTCCTCACCCCATCTAATGATACCTGGAGTGAGGCATCATTAAACCTGGGAGCAGCCTTCCCCCTGGGCTGCTCCATGCTGTATTTTTTCCTATTTGTTTCAGCATCAGTCAGTGGAGGACTGCCCCTTTAAATAGAGCTCCTACAGCTGACAGACCTTACTGTGCATGCGCAGTCCACCCGCCGCGCAGATCAGCAGTGGGGAACCTAGAAGACCAGGTAAGTGGATCCAATTCGGCTGCAATCGCGTGCGGGGCAGACTGATTTCACCGGGCACATTACCCACTCGCCCAATAGCCCCCCCCCCCGCCGCGAACCCGCAGCCCTGGCAATATCGAGCCCAAAAAGTCCCAAGGTGATTAACAAGAAGATGAAAACAAATCGAAAGCGTTAACAGCAGAAGAGTTGGGAAGGTGACCATAGGCATGGTTGAAGAGGTAAGTTTTGAGAAAGCTTTCAAAATTGCGGTGGACAGGTAGGAGATTGGGTAGAGAGTTCAGGATGTGGGGTCCAGGTGGCTGAAAGCCCTGCCACCAATGCTAAATTGGAGAGAAGAGAGGTGCCCAGGAAGCCAGAGTTGGAAGAGTGTGAGAATCATTTCACTTAAATATAAAGGGCTGGGACTTGGGCCACTAGGGGTGCACCGTAAGTTTGGACCCACTAAAATAAGCCACATTAGGTGGTGTAGTGTGTTGGTTTCAAGAGGGGGATGTTGAGTCCCAGAAAGAAAGTATGATTGCCTTCTTTGTAAGAGGGTTGCAAAGCTTTAAAAAAATTGTGTCTTCATTAGAACTTCAGGATATAAGCCAGGGCTGAACTTCAGGTGGGCTCCACTTCTATCATTTGGTGGGTCGGTATACTGGTCATATTCGATTATTCAGACCTGCTAGATACAGAGAAACTTCTGGCCTGGGCACCACTGCCCCCCACCCGGCCATGTCAGTGCTCTTATTTGGGGTGAGTGGAGGCTGGAATGCCGGGAGCCCATGTTTTGGTGTCCCAGACAAATTTGCGCCCTTTCTACCACACTCCCACCACAGGTATGGCAGAATACGTGGAAGGGCCACAGATTATTGTAATTCAGTTAGTTTTAGCATAGTTATGGAAAAGGACTAAGAAAGATCAGGAGTTAAAGTTCTCAATTGGGGAAAGGCCAACAGAGACCTTATGGGTTGAATTGAGAAATAGGAAAGGAACTGAGACTATAGTGGGAGTTGTGTATAGGACCCCTTGCAGCAGCTCTGAAGTGCTAGATTCTATAAATGCAGAGATTAGACAAGCGTGTAAGAAAAGCATAGTGGTCTTAATGGGGGACTTTAACATTCACATAGATTGGGAAAAGCAGACTAGCAACTGTCAGAAAGGTAGTGAATTTCTTGTGTGTTTGGGAAAGTTTTCTACAGCAGTATGTCCTAGAGGCAACAAGGGGGCAAGCCATACCAGATTTAGTAATGAGTAATGAACCAGATTTAGTTAACGGCTTAACTGTGCGTGAACATCTATCCAATAGCAATGATAACATGATTGAGTTCAAAATAGTGTTTGAAAGGAAAAAAAGTGAATCAGCTGCTAAGATTCTAGACTTGGGTAAGGCCGACTTCAATGGGATGAGACAGAGAATGTCCACAGTAAACTGGGCAAATCTGTTAATGGGTAAAACGACTGATGATCAGTGGGAAATGTTTAAAGAAATATTTAATGTGATACAGAATCGGTTTATACCCCTGTGGGGCAAGAACTCTACTTGCCAAAAAAACAGCCATGGACAACTAAAGAGGTAAGGGACAGTATAAGACATAAGGAAAGGGCATACAAAAAGGCAAAACATGGCACAGATCCTGGTGAATGGGAAAGATACAAAGATCAACAAAGGGTCACAAAACAGATAGTAAGAGCTCCAAAAAGAGAGTATGAAAAGAAATTTAAAAGGAATATCAAAACCAATACGAAGAACTTTTATAGTTATATTAGGAAAAAGAGGGTGGTCAGGAGCAGTGTTGGCCCCTTAAAAACTGAAAGTGGGGATATTGTCATTGACAATGGGGAAATGGCGGACATGTTGAATAATTACTTTGCGTCAGTATTTACAGTAGAAAAAGAAGATAGCATGCCGGAAATCCCAAGAAAACTAATATTGAATCGGGGACAGGGACTCAATAAAATTAACATAAGTAAAGCAACAGTAATGAAGAAAATAATAGCACAAAAGTGTGACAAGTCCCCAAGACCAGACGGTTTCCATCCCAGGGTTTTAAAGGAAGTAGGTGAGCACATTGCAGATGCCCTAACTATAATCTTTCAAAGTTCTCTAGATTCAGGAACCGTCCCTCTAGATTGGAAAATTGCACACATCACTCCACTTTTTAAGAAAGGAGAGAGAGGGAAACCAGGGAATTATAGACCAGTTAGCCTAACATCTGTTGTGGGGAAAATGCTGGAGTCTATAATTAAGGATAGGGTGACTGAACACCTCAAATTTTCAGTTAATCAGAGAGAGCCAGCATGGATTTGTGAAAGGTAGGTCGTGCCTGACAAACCTGATTGAATTTTTTGAAGAGGTGACTAAAGTAGTGGTCAGGGGAATGTCAATGGATGTTATTTATATGGACTTTCAGAAGGCATTTGATAAAGTCCCACATAAGAGACTGTTAGCTAAGATAGAAGTCCATGGAATCGAGGGATAAGTACGGACTTGGTTCAGTAGTTGGCTGAGCAAAAGGCGACAGAGTAGGGATAATGGGAAGGTACTCACATTGACAGGATGTGACTAGTGGAGTCCCCCAGGGATCTGTCTTGAGGCCTCAATTATTCACAATATTTATTAACGACTTAGATGAAGGCATAGGAAGTCTCATATCTAAGTTTGCCGATAACACAAAGATTGGTGGCATTGTAAGCAGTGTAGATGAAAACATAAAATTACAAAGCGATATTGATAGATTAGGTGAATGGAATTCAATGTAGGCAAAGTGAGGTCATCCACTTTGGACCAAAAAAGGATAGAACAGGGTACTTTCTAAATGGTAAAAAGTTAAAAACAGTGGATGTCCAAAGGGACTTAGGGGTTCAGGTATA
This sequence comes from Heptranchias perlo, assembly GCF_035084215.1. Taxonomy (NCBI): domain Eukaryota; kingdom Metazoa; phylum Chordata; class Chondrichthyes; order Hexanchiformes; family Hexanchidae; genus Heptranchias; species Heptranchias perlo. The sequence continues at coordinate 52,735,950 of NC_090325.1, read as the reverse complement.
TAGATCATTGAAGTGTCATGAACAGGTGCAGAAAATAATCAATAAGGCAGATGGAATGCTGGCCTTTATATCTAGAGGACTAGAGTACAAAGGGGGCAGAAGTTATGCTGCAGCTATACAAAACCCTGGTTAGACCGCACCTGGAGTACTGTGAGTAGTTCTGGGCACCGTGCCTTCGGAAGGACATATTGGCCTTGGAGGGAGTGCAGCGTAGGTTTATTAGAATGATAACTGGACTTCAAGGGTTAAGTTACGAGGAGAGATTACACAAATTGGGGTTATATTCTCTATAGTTTAAAAGGTTAAGGGGTGATCTGATCGAAGTTTATAAGATATTAAGGGGAACAGATAGGGTGGATAGAGAGAAACTATTTCCACTGGTTGGGGATTCCAGGAGTAGGGGGCACAATCTAAAAATTAGAGCCAGACCTTTCAGGAGTGAGATTAGTAAACACTTCTACACACAAAGGGTGGTAGAAGTTTGGAACTCTCTTCCGCGAACGGCAATTGATACTAGCTCAATTGGTAATTTTAAATCTGAGATAGATAGCTTTTTGGCAACCAAAGGTATTAAGGGATATAGGCCAAAGGCAGGTATATGGAGTTAGAGCACAGATCAGCCATGATCTTATCAAATGGCGGAGCAGGCACGAGGGGCTGAATGGCCTACTCCTATGTTCCTAAGCTGAGAAGTGATTTATTAAAAATGGACTGGAAAGAGCTACTTGAAGGTAAAACAGTGTCAGAGCAGTGAGAGGTGTTCAAGGGGAGATTCAAGGGGATCAGAGTAAACATGTTCCCACAAAGAAAAAGGGTGGGACTGCCAATTCTAGAGCCCCCTTGGTGACAATGAGCATACAAGGTAGGATAAGGGGGTAGCATATTAGTATAATGTGGGAAAATGTGAACTTGTCCACTTTGGCAGGGGGAATAGAAAAGCAGTATGTTATTTAAATGGAGAGAGATTGCAGAACTCTGAGATACAAAGGGATCCGGGTGTCTTAGGGCATGAATCACAAAAAGTTAGTATGCAGGTATAGCAAGTGATTAGGAAGGCAAATGGAATGTTGTCATTTATTGCAAGGGGAATGGAATATAAAAGTAGAGATGTTTTGCTATAGTTGTACAGAGCATTGGTGAGATCACATCTAGAATACAGTGCAGTTTTGGTCTCCTTATTTAAGAAAGGACATGATTGCTTTAGAGGTGGTTCAGAGAAGGTTCACTCGACTGATTCCTGGGATGCAGGGGTTATTGTATGAGGAAAGGTTGGACAAATTGGGCCTGTATACACTGCAGTTTAGAAGAATGAGAGGTGATCTTATTGAAACATAAAAGATCCTGAGGGGACTTGAAGGGGTAGATGCTGAGAGGATGTTTCCCCTTGTGGGAGAAACTAGAACTAGGGGCCACGGTTTAAAAATAAGGGGTCTTCCATTTAAGGCAGAGATGAGGAGAAATGTTTTCTCTTAAAGGGTCGTCAGTCCGTGGAACTCCCTTCCCCAGAGAGCAGTGGAGGCAGGGTCATTGAATATTTTTAAGGCTGAGTTAGATAGATTCCTGATTGACAAGGGAGTCAAAGGTCATAGTAGGTAGACGGGAAAGTAGGGTTGAGGTCGCAATCAGATCAGCCATGATCTTATCAAATGGCAGAGTAGGCCTACTCCTGCCCCTGGTAGGAGTAGGCCATTCGGGACAACCTACCCCTGGTCTTAATTCGTATGTTCGTATGTTCACATGTATGTATGTTCGTGTAAGGCAGAAAAGGAAAGCTTATGTCAGACACCGAGAACCCAATACTGCAGAAAGCCTAGAGGAGTGTAAAAAGTGCAGGGGTGAAATTAAAAAGGAAATTGGGAAAGCAAAGAGAGGGCATGCAAAAATATTGGCAAGTAAAATCAAGGAAGACCCAAAAATGTTTTATAAATACATTAAGAGCAAAAGGATAACTAAGGAAAGAGTAGGGCCTATTGGAGACCAAAAAGGTAATCTATGTGTGGAGGCGAAAGTTGTTGGTTTGGTTCTTAACGAATACCTTGCGTCTGTCTTCACAAAAGGGAGGGATGATGCAGACATTGTAGTTGAGGAGGAGTGTGAAGTATTGGATGTGATGAACATAGTAAACAATTTTACAATACCAAGTTATAGTCCAGCAATTTTATTTTAACTTCACAAGCTTTCGGAGGCTTCCTCCTTCCTCAGGTAAATGTTCCACATTTACCTGAGGAAGGAGGAAGCCTCCGAAAGCTTGTGAAGTTAAAATAAAATTGCTGGACTATAACTTGGTGTTGTAAAATTGTTTACAATTGTCAACCCCAGTCCATCACCGGCAACTCCACATCATGATGAACATAGTGAGAGAGGAAGTATTAAGGGGACTAGCATCTTTGAAAATAGATAAATCACCAGGCCCGAATGACATGTATCCCAGGCTGTTAAAAGAAGCAAGGGGGGAAATAGCGGAGGCTCTGACCATCGTTTCCAATCCTCCCTGGATACAGGTGTGATACCGAAGGATTGGAGGACTGTTAACGTTGTACCATTGTATAAAGGGAGCTAGGGATAGATTGAGTAATTACAGGCCAGTCAGTGGGCAAATTATTGGAATCAACTCTGAGGGACAGCATAAACCGTCATTTAGAAAGACACGGAGTAATCAAGGACAGTCAGCATGGATTTGTTCGTGTCTGACTAACTTGATTGAATATTTTGAGGAGGTAACAAGGAGGGTCGATGAGGATAGCGCATTTGATATAGTCTACATGGATTTTAGCTAGGCTTTTGACAGGTCCCTCATGGCAGACTGGTCAATAAAGTACAAGCCCATGGGATCAAAGGGAAAGTGGCAAGTTGGATCCAAAATTGGTTCAGTTGCAGGAAGCAAAGGGTAATGGTCGATGGGAGTTTTTGTGACTGGAAGAATGTTTCTAGTGGGGTTCCACAGGGCTCAGTACAAGGTCCCTAGCTTTTTGTGGCATTTATTAATGATTTGGACTTAAATGTAGGGAGCATGATTAAGAAGTTTGCAGATGATACAAAAATTGGCCATGTGGTTGATAGTGAGGAGGAAAGCTGTAGACTGCAGGAAGATATCAATGGACTGGTCAGGTGGGCAGAAAAGTGGCAAATGGAATTCAATCCGGAGAAATGTGAGGTGATGCATTTGGGGTGGAAAAACAAGGCAAGGAAGTACACAATAAATGGAAGGATACTGAGAGGTGTAGAGGAAGTGAGGGACCTTGGAATGCATGTCCACAGATCCCTGAAGGTAGCGAGACAGGTAGACAAGGCAGTTTTAGAAGGCACATGGAATACTTTCCTTTATTAGCTGAGGCATAGAATATAAGAACAGGGAGGTTATGCTCGAACTGTATAAAACACTAGTTAGGCCACAGCTTGAGTCCTGCATACAGTTCTGGTCACCACATTACAGGAAACATTGCACTAGAGAGGGTACAGAGGAGATTTACGGGGATGTTGCCAGGACTGGAGAATTTTAGCTATGAGGAAAGATTGGATAGGCTGGGGTTGTTTTCTTTGGAACAGAGAAGGTGGAATGGTGATATAATTGAGGTGTACAAAATTATGACGGGTCTAGATAAAGTGGATAAGAAAGACTTATTTCCCTTACAGAGAGGTCAATAACCAGGGGGGGCATAGATTTAAAATGATTGGATGAAGGACATGACAAGCCCAACAAGAGGGGATGCAATTCTAGATTTAGTCCTGGGAAATGAAGATGGGCAAGTGGGTGAAGTGACAGTGGGTGACCATATTGGGGATAGTGACCACAATTCAGTTGTTTTAGCATTATTATGGAAAAGGACAGAGTGTAATCAGGAGTAAACATTTTAAATTGGGGGAAGGCAAATTTTACAGAACTAAGAGGTGATTTGGCAGAAGTGGACTGGACACAACTACTTGAGGAGAAATCAGTGGCAAGCCAGTGGGAGGCACTAAAAAGTGAAATTCTACAGGTACAATGCAGACACGTCCCCTCAAAGAGAAAGGGTGGCACTGCCAAATTTAGAGCCCCCTGGTTGTCTAGAAGTATATGGGGCAAGACAAAGCAGAAAAAGAAAGCTTATGACTGTCACAGAAAACTAAATACTGCAGAACTAAAAGCCGAGAGGAGTATAGAAAGTACAGGGATGACGTAAAAAAGGAAATAAGGAAAGCAAAGAGAGGGCATGAAAAAATATTAGCTAGTAAGATTAAAGAAAACCCAAAGATAATTTATCAGTACATTAAGAACAAGAGGATAGCTAAGGAAAAGGTGGGACCTATCAGGGTTGATAAGGGTAACTTGTGTGTAGAAGCAAAGGATGTGGGTAGGGTTTTAAATGAATATTTTGTCTCCGTATTCACAAAGGAAAGGGATGATCTGGATGTAGTAGTTAAAGAGGAGAGGTATGAAATTTTGGAGGAGGTAAACATTACGAGAGAGGAAGTACTAGAGGGACTGGAATCCTTGAAAGTTGATAAGTCACCAGGGAAGGATGAATTGTTTCCTAGGCTATTAAAGGAAGCCAGGGAGGAAATAGCGGATGCTCTGAGGATCATTTTCCAATCCTCACTAGATACAGGGGAGGTACCGGAGGACTGGAAGACTGCAAACGTAGTGCCATTGTTTAAAAAAGGTATCAGGGAAAGGCTGAACAATTATAGGCCGGTCAGTCTTACCTCAGTGGTGGGCAAACTATTAGAATCAATACTGAGAGATAGGATAAACTGTCACTTGGAAAGGCATGGTTTAATCAGGGATAGTCAGCATGGATTTGTTCAGGGAAGGTCATGCCTTACAAATCTGATTAAATTCTTTGAGGAAGTGACAAGGAGGATTGATGAGGGTAATGCAGCGGATGTTGTCTACATGGATTTTAGTAAGGCAGTTGACAAGGTCCCACATGGCAGACTGATCAGAAAGGTAAAAGCTCTTGGGATACAGGGAAATGTGGTAGATTGGATCCAGAATTGTCTCAGTAACAGGAAACAAAGGGTAAAAGTTGATGGGTGTCTTTGGGAATGGAAATTCATTTCCAGTGGTGTGCCACAGGGCTCAGTGTTGGGTCCCTTGCTGTTTGTGGTATATATTAATGATTTGGACTTGAATGTAGGGGGAACGATTGGCAAATTTGCAGACGACACAAAAATTGGCCGTGTAGTTGATAGTGAAGAGGATAGCTGTAGACTCCAAGAAGATATCAGTGGGTTGGTGGAATGGGTGGATAAGTGGTAAATGGAGTTCAACCCGGAGAAGAGTGAGGTAATGCACTTAGGAAGGGCAAACAGTAAAAGGAAATACGCAGTAAACGGGAATATATTGAGAGGGGTAGAGGAAGTGAGAGACATTGGAGTGCATGTTCACAGGTCCCTGAAGGTAGCAGTACAGGCAGATAAGGTTGTGAAGAAGGCATACCGAATGCTCTCCGTTACTAGCTGAGGTATAGAATACAAAAGCAGGGATGTAATGATGGAACTGTATAAAATGTTGGTAAGGCCACAGCTGGAGTATTGTGCGCAGTTCTGGTCACCACCTTATAGGAAGGACGTAATTGCTCTGGAAAGAGTGCAGAGAAGATTTACAAGAATGTTGCCAGGACTTGAAAATTGCAGCTACGAGGAGAGATTGGATAGGCTGGGGTTGTTTTCCTTGGAGCAGAGGAGGCTGAGGGGAGACTTGATTGAGGTGTACAAAATTATGAGGGACCCAGATAGAGTGGACAGGAAGTACCCATTTCCCCTAGCGGAGAGTTCAAGAACTAGAGGACATAGATTTAAGCTGATTGGCGGAAGGATTAGAGGGTGGTGGGAGTATGGAATTCGCTGCCCAAATTGGTGGTAGAGGCAGGGACCCTCAACTGGACCTGGACCTGCACATAAAATGCTGTAAGCTGCAGGGCTATGGACCGGGTGCTGGAAGGTGGGATTAGAATGGGCACCTGGTTGTTCTTCGAGCCGGCACAGACACGATGGGCCAAATGGCCCCCTTCTGTGCTGTATCTTTTCTATGGTTCTATGATTAGAGGGGAGCTGAGGAAGATTTTTTCACCCAGAGGGTGTTGGTGGTCTGGAACTCACTGCCTGAAAGGGTGGTAGAGGCAGGGACCATCAACTCATTTAAAAAGTTCCTGGATGTGCACCTGAAGTGCCGTAACCGACATGGCTATGGACCAAGTGCTGGAAAGTGGGATTAGGCTGGGTGGCTCACTTACGGCCAGGGCGGACACAATGGGCCGAATGGCCTCCATCTGTGCCATAAATTTTCTATGATTCTGTGACTCTATGATCAGTCCCAAAGGAACTGGTAATGTTCCACAGGAAACTGTCCTGGCACCTCTGCTGTTTGTGCGTAATAGGGAACAGGACGTCTGTAGTTGTAATTTTAAATTTACTGCTGACAGGAAGCTATGTGGGCAAATGATGAGTAAGACAGAAAGACTACCTCTTTAACTCTGCGTTTGAAATTTTACCTACAAGGGACAGCATTCCAATTGATGTCGACATAATGAGAGACTTGAAAAACTAGTGGGGGGTTAAATTGGTTAACCCCCGAAAATGGGCGCTGGGATCACGGTGTGCGATTAACCCGCACCAGTTAGTTGAGGTGCAGGCAGCACGTAACATTCATACTGCCTGATGATCCACATAATTGCTGCGTGCAGCCAGCTACCTGCACTGTTGATTGGCTACATGCACCAGCAGGTTGCCTCGATATTGGGAGTGGCTAGCACAACTTAAAGGCAGCCTGCACCTCTTAAAGGGGAGGTGCACTGTGGCTGCCAGGAGCATCGCACCACGCGATGGATGCAGTGCAGGAAGAAGTTCAATGATTTGATATGAGTGGTCAAGATGAGTGAGTTCAACTGTCACGTTGCATCTCCTACCAACTGCTCCACTAGCCTCATCCACTGCTCCATGCACTACACCCCTCATCGCCCACCTACCAACACACTCTTTCCATCATTTCGCAGCTCTTCAAATCAGATGCTGCATCTCACCCTCACACAGTACCACTCTTGCAAGCTGCACACCCACAACTCACAGGTCACACACACTGGCAACTATTCAACCATGACAGCCACATCACCCAAACATCTTACAGGACACTCAATGACACACTTCCCTCTTTCTTGCAGGATAAGATGGTGCACAACACTAGGCAGCAGGAAAGACCTGGGGGAGGACAGGCACACCTACATGTCCTCACCCCCATGGAGGAGACAGTGCTGGTGATAAATGGGCGGGCCGTCACTGCGACTGCGGCCAATGGCAGTGCTGGAGGAATCGATGATGAGGCTCTCTGCATACCTAATCCTCCTTCTTGCTTCCCATTTCTCCCACAGCTCACAATCTTTTCTGACTCACGTGCTGCCGATGGTGTGAGCATGCACATCTTACTTTCTCCTCTCCCCTCACCACAACTCAACCAATGTCCCTTTGTCATTTCAGATACCCAAGAACTGGAACCGGCAGTCAGAAGAGGCAGAGAATGATGACAGTGATGATGCAGACACACCGTCACTCGATCTTACACTCGCAGCCACCAGCTCAGATACTGACAGTGCGCATACTTTAGAGGCTAGGATAGAGGTGTGCTCGATGATGTTCCATGTGGCAGCATGGCTCTTGTTGTAGGCCTGTTGTGCACGTGTGCGTGCGTTCCTGACCGGAGTCATGAGCCACTTCATGAGGGGATAACCCTTGTCGCCCAGTAGCCAGCCTTTGACTTGCTGTGGTGATTGAAATATAGATGGCACATTGGACTGCCGCAGAATGAAGGAGTCATGACTGCTGCCAGGATAACGGGTATTGACCTGCATGATATGCTGCGTGTGGTCGTACACCAGCTGCACATTGAGGGAGTGAGGGAGTGGAATCCTTTTCTATTCATGAATATGGCCAAGTTCAGATATGGAGCACACATGGCAACGTGCAGTCATTGACACCCTGCACCATGGGGAAGCCTGCAATGCGAGCAAACCCTCGTGTGCTCGCTCCTGCTGCTTGTCTCTGTCAAGAGGGAACGTGATGAATCTGTTTGAGTGCGTACAGAGCCTCAGTGACCTCCCTTATACAGCAGTACACTGCAAACGGCGAGATGTTGCTTATATTACCAGCAGCAGCCTGAAAGGAGCCAGAGCCGTAAAAATTAAGCGCCACTGTTACTTTGACAGCCACAGGCAATGATGTCCTTGCCCTGCTCTGAGGCTGCAGTTGTGACTGCAGCAGTTGACAAATCTCAGTCATGACCACTTTCATGAACTGCAGCTGTCGGATGCACTGGTCATCACTGAAGTTGAGGTAGGAGAATTGGTCCCTGAAGACCTTCATTGGATACGGCCTCCTGCTGAGCGCCCTGTGCCTCCTCCTCCTCCTCCCTCTTCTGGCAGCTTGTCCTGCTCTGCGTGACCTCTCTTCATGCTCCCAGTCATGTTCCATTCCCAGAGGAAGCCCTAGCAGGCTACGTATGTCTGGCAGCAACGTTGTTCAGCACACTATTTTAAATGCTCTGTATATTATTGCAACTTTCTACATGTACAAGAAATTTCCACAAACACCCACAATTGTACCAGCAGCCACGATAACTAATCCAGTAACTAACCTGTAACTCCTGCATGATCCCTTTAAATAGTGCTGGTGGGGGTGGGGGGGGGGGTCCTTCATGTCCTTTAACTCCTGTTCAGCTGTGTGAGGTTAGGACAGTGCGTAAGCTGGAGTGGGGAGTTTGAAAATGCTGCTGGTTGCTTCAAATCAGCGTTGCACACTGATTTACATCATAATCTCCCTACTCTACATGCTGCCAGCATTAGTTAGGTGCGTGTGCGCTGCCACCTTTACCAAGACGTCCTGTGCACGTCACGCCGGAAGTGTGCACGTGCACCTTGGACGCCATTTTAAGGGCTTAGGTGTCCGCATAGCGCCTACAGAACGGGCGCTACACGGCCCAATCTAGCCCCCGTACTGTCTTCAGTGGAGAAGAGAAAGTTAAGAGGGATGTACTAAAAGCATTCAAAATCTTGAAGGGGTTTATGACAATAAGTAGTCCATAGGAATAGGAGTAGGCCATTCAGCCCCTGAGCCTGTTCCGCCATTCAGTTAGATCATGGCTGATCTGTACCTCAACTCCATTTACCTGCCTTTGCTCCATATCTCTTGATATCTTGATAGGTAAGGACCTAACAAAAATCTAGTGATCTCAATCTTTAAAGTTTCAATTGACCCAGCATCCACAATCTTTTAGGGAAAGAGTTTCAGATTCCTACTACCCTTTGTGTGAAGAAATGCTTCCTGATTTCACTCCTAAATGGCCTGGCTCTAATTTTAAGATTATGCCCCCTTGTCCTGGATTACCCTGCCAGAGGAAATAGTTTCTCTGTATCTACTCTATCGATTCTTTAACAATGTTAAACACCTCAATTGGATCACCCCTCAATGTTTGGCACTCAAGGGAATACAAGTCAAGTTTATGCAGCCTATCCTCAAAACTTAACCCTTTAACCCTGGTTTCATCCTGGTGAACCTGCACTGTACCCCTTCCAATGCCAATAATCCTTCCTGAGGTGTGATGCCCAGAACTGAATGCCATACTCCAGGTGGGGTCCACCCAAGGCTCTATACAACTAAAGCATAACTTCCTCCCTTTTGTATTTCAACCTTTCTGAGATAAAGGCCAATATTCCAATAGCTTTTTTGATTACTTTTTGTACCTGTCCACTAACTTTTAAAGATGTATGTACATGGACATCCAAATCTCTTTGCTCCTCCACAGTTTCTAGCTTCTCACCATTTAGAAAAATACAAGTGAAATATTTTTTTCCCACTGGTTGATGAATTTTAACAAGGGGACATCAATTTAGGTCTCATATTAGAAGCATAAAGGAGATTAGAAGAAATGTTTTCACACAAAGCATTATTATGATATGGAATGCAAAAGTGGCTATTGAAACTGAGTTAACAATTACATTTAGATGGGAATTAGAAGAAGAAAAATATTAAAGGAGGACAGATAAAGAGCAGGAAAACTGGCTTATTGTAGAAAGCACTTGCATTTATATCGCACTTTTTGCTACTTCAGGACATCCCAAGCTGTTTCACAGCCAATTAAATACTTTTGAATTATAGTCACTGTTGTAAAATAGGGAAATCCAGCAGCCAATATACACACAGCAAGATCCCACAAACCACAAGGAGATAAATGACCAAATAATCTGTTTTAGTGATGTTGGCCAGGACACCTCTGCTGCTTGTCTTCAAATAGGACCATGGGATCTTTTATGTCCATCAGACATCTCAATCTGAAAGGCAGTACCACTGACATTGTAGCATTCCCTCAGTACTGCACTGAAGTGTCAACCTAGATTATGTGCACATGTCTCTGCATTGGGGCTCCGAGGCAAGGGTGCTACCATTGAGCCAAGGCTGATGCACTTGTGGAAAAGCTAGTGCTGGGTTAGGCACAATGAAACAAATGACCATCTCCTGCACTAAACTTTTTATGATACTTTTCTAACAGAATGTAACATTATGTCTTAACATTATTGATATTATTTAGGAAAAATATTAATATTATTTGATGAGCATATTTAATATTATCATGATAAGAAGATTTAAAAAAACTAGAGTGAGATAAGACCGTTTGACCCATGAATCCATCGAAGGTTCATAGAATCATTCAGCACAGAAGGAGGTCATTTGGCCCATTGTGTCTGTGTCTACTCTTTGAACGAGCAATTAGTCCCATTGGTCCCCTGCTCTTTCCCCATTGCCCTACAAATTTTTCAGCAAGGATCCAGGCCCAGGTAAATGTTTATTTTGTACATTTTTAAAGGTTCCTTGTGAGCTCGGAGGAACAGGAGTGCTCCTTTTTTTTTATTCGTTCATGGGATGTGGGCGTCGTTGGCGAGGCCAGCATTTATTGCCCATCCCTAATTGCCCTTGAGAAGGTGGTGGTGAGCCGCCTTCTTGAACCGCTGCAGTCCTCCTGGTCCCACAAGGATACTTTGGGCCTTCCCTCCCCCAGGCTTCTCCAACTTCCTGCGATCGCAGATATACCCTCCTACCACACTCCCTCACTCCAATCTACACTTTCTTTGCCTGGCACCATTTCTTATGGGTCTTCTGGTGATGCACTTTTTTCTACATGAGCATCCTTTGGGAAGTTCCACTCTGACTAGAGGAAGAGGAAGAAGACGAGCAGCAGAACAGGAGAAAGGAGCAAATAAAGCTACAGCTGTAGGGAAACCGGATAGAAGAAAGCACATTTACATGAATCCATACCCTCCCAACAGAGTGTATACAACCTACATACAGGACAACATACTTTCACTTCTCTGAGGAGCAGTGCATAAGGAGGATGTGCTTCTCTAGGGAAGCTGTCACAGAATTGTGTCGTCTCCAGCAACAAAATCTACAACCAACTGTCACAACTGGCACAGCGTTCCCTATTGCAGGAAAGGTCACTGCAGCCCTGAACGTCTTTGCCTCTGGCGCCTTCCTGTCTGCAACAGGGATATCAGTAACATCAGTCAGTCTGCAGTCCGTGCTTGCAATAAGCAGTTGACTGATGCCATGTTTACTTTCCCCACAGACAACTGGAAACAGAAGAATCGGGCTCTGGCGTTTGCATATGTTTTCATCCCCAAAATCCACGGCCTCCTTGACTGCACCCACATTGCTCTGCAGACTCCTTCGGACAAGCCCACTGCTTTAATTGCAAGGGCATGCATTCCATTCATGTGCAATTGGTGCATGATCATCAGCAGTGAATTTTGCAGGTCCATGTCCGCTTTCCTGGCAGCTGTCATGGTGCATTTTATGTCCATCAGACATTTCAATCTGGAAGGCAGTACCACTGACAGTGTAGCATTCCTTCAGTACAGCACTGAAGTATCAACTTAGATTATGTGCACAAGTCTCTGCTTTGGGGCTCCGAGGCAAGGGTGCTACCATTGAACCATCCCCCCTCTCACTCTTTGTCCCTGCACAACATGGGCTATCTCCTACACAGTTGTCTCGTGACTCCTCTCATGAACCCAGGCTCTGCAGCCGAATTGCACAACAGTTATATCCACAGCTTAACTGGAGGTCTCATTAAGCAGATCATTGAAGTCTGGATAGATCTGATGGCTTCTTCCAATACAGCCGAGAAAGAGTGCCCCATATCATCGTGATTTGCTTGTACACTGCATAACTTTGCTCTGAAATAGGGACAATACATGGAGATATTGGACAAGGACTTCCAGCACGATGAGTGAGATGAAACTGATGACATAGAGGATGGCAAAGAAGTGTGAGGGCTTTAACAACTTCCTGCAGCCAGACCAATTTGGCAGCAGCTCACTGAAGAGTGCGTCAGCTGAGCAATCCCTTCTCTCCTGCATTAACAATCACAAAGATTTCAAAAATATTTATTATTTTAGTGGCATACGCAGATACCGACACACTAATTATCGCACATGTGCGAGGCCACAGTAACTGTCTTAAGTGACTAGTTGTTCTCCCAGTTGTTCTACACCAAGGGAGTTGGAAGATTGTTGTGGTTCAGATGAGGGCTCTTTGGTCAGTGATCTCTGGGAGCTCAGAGATGAGTCCACCCAACTGCAGACTGCAGCAACTCAGCAGCTACTGAGCAGTCTGACCTAGCTGGCCAAACACCCTCTCCTTCTGTAAGCATCCCTGTCACCTTGCTTGACTGAGCAATGCGGTATCCAGGGTTGCCTGGGAATAAACAAATTGTGGCTACTCCAAGGGTATTACACATTGACATGCATAATGAGATCGCTAGCATCACTCACCATCTGGACATTCAGGGAATAACAATCCTTCCTTCTCGTGAAGTGGATGGGGTTTTCCAATCGGGCCTTTATAGCCGCATGGGTGCATCACTTGTTGGAAACCAGCCACTTGGAAGATGTTAATGGCTTTGTCTCTGCCTCTTTATTGGGCCCACGTGGAACTGATTGAACTCATATGCATGCCTGACCAATGCATCCATAACCTGTCTAATGCAGTGATGAACTGTTGACTAACTGAAGTAAGTAATATCACCAGAAGCCACTTGGAAGCATCCAGACGCATAAAAGTTAAGTGTTATTGTTAATTTTGAGGCCACAGACAAGGCAGTACCCCTGGTGGAAAGAGGCTGCATGTCATGTTCCAACAGCTGGCATACTTCTATCACAGTGTCATGGGGAAAACACAGCCTTTTCGGACACTGCCTATATGAAAAATCCAGTAAATCCTCCATGGTCATAGACCCTATGGCGCAGATACCCACGGGTCGGCTGTTGCGAGCGTGCATGGTGTCATACTTTCCAGGCTTACATTCTTTCCTCCTCCACATTCTCATCATCCAACTCCTCAAAGTATAGGAACAATGAAATCAGCAGCGGGAAATCCATTATTGTACCATTTAGAGGCCCTTTTCAATTCTCAGCAAGTTTCACAAAGCACCTTTAATTACTCAGAAAATGCAGCTTCAAAGTAGTGGAAGTGATTCCTAGCTATATCAGTGACCCTGATTTTAACTCCCCCGCCTGGCGGAAACCGGGTGGGGGGGGTGGCAGTTAAAATGAGGGCAGCGACTTATCCCCTCTGATCCTGCTGCCTTCCTGCCATATCCTGTTGTTAAACTGCTCTTTTGAGCAGGCAAGCAGGACACGTATAGGAAAGCAATGGGGTCCTCTTTAAATATGCAGATTGGGTTCCGATTATGTCATCAGGACCCGATCTGCAGTTTTAGTTGGTGGCCTGAGTGGGCAGCATTGATGGCTTTCCCATCAGGCTAACTCTGTTGGGGTGTAGTTCCTGGGCCAAAAGAGGCCCAGCAAGGTAAGCTATTACATCTTATTTCATGTTTCCTTGTGGCCCAGAAGGAACAGGAGTTACTGCCCGCTTCAGAGCTCGCAAGCACCTTCACGTTAAAATTGGGCCCAGTGTTGTGGAATTACACTCCTGTGTGACCTTTCACCTTCCCGATCTCTTCCTGTGGTGCACCATACTGGCTCAGCACTGCTATCTTTACAGTGGCGGTGAACTTCAGGGATGGTAATTAGGCAGAATATGCAGGGAAATCTTGGGGGGTGTACTTGGCCACGTCCCCCTGCTTCATTTAAATGTGGTGCCAGGCAGATCAGAGTCAGAAGAGGGAAATCGTGGCAGTCATTTTTAGGAGCAAAGTTTAGGCAAAGGCTGCTTCGCCCCTTTTCACTTGGAAAGGAAAATCTAGACCTTTGTGTCATGCATACTTTATCCATTCAACTAGTGTATGGTACTGTTCAATAGTCTTACCTTGGCAGCTTTCTTACAGTGTGTTGTTTTCTTATTCATTTGCTTCCAGATCCTGCAAGTATTGGAGACAGCACTGACTCTATGCACCACCTGCTCTCCTCCTTTTCTTTGTATTCTATGCCTCTAGACATTAAAATAAAGATTCTGTTTTTTTTTATGGCCTTGTCTACTTGTGCTGGAACCTTTGATGACCTGTGTATCTGCACACCAAAGTCCTTCTGCTCCTCTATTCCATTTAAAATTTTACCATTTAAGGTGTATTTCCTTTCCCTATTCATATTTCCAAAATGTATTACTTCTACATCGAACTACATCATCTACCATCTATCTGCTGATCCTGCTGGCCAGTCACGTCATCCTGTAGTCTTTCACAATCCTCAGTACAATTTGCCATACTCTCCAATTTGATGTCATCAACAAATTTTGGTATTGTTCTCTCAAAATCTAAGTCCAGATCCTTAATGTATATAGTAAATAACTGCAGTTCCCAATACAGACCCCTTTTGAATGCTATTCATTCATCACATCCTTCCAGTCTACAAAACTTAATTTTGCCCCTGCCTTTCATTTTCTGCCCTCCATCCATGTGGTCATATTTCCCTCAATTCTTTTTGTCATTATTCTTGACATAAGTCTCTTATGTAATGCAGTATCAAATGCTTTTTGAAAATCCATATTAAAAACCTACTACATTTCAAAGAGATACTGGTCAAAATTAAAGGAATGTAACACTTAAAAGGTAAGTGGCCACATATTTGGAGCTTTTTAAGGGTTCATAGGAGGTATCAGAGGGAAGAAATGAGGCTAGGCTAGAAGGACAGACAAGCATTGTAGAGGCATAATACAGAATCTGTGGGCAAATGGAAAGTGGTGCTGCCACCAACCCCTTGTTTGATGGCTGATGAAGTAGACATTCTGATGTGTGAGAGGGCTTGCTGTGTTTGGCACTTTTTTTGAAGAATGATGTAACACTTGCCAACCTCAGTCCTTTGGCACAATTTTCCTTTCCACAGAATTTTGGAAAATTATGGACATCGCCTCCATTATTTCTTCCCTAGCTTTCCTCAGGATCCTCAATAATCTGAATAATATAATGATTTCTCTTCCTGGTGCTGACTACCAGTAGAGATCAATGTGACATTCTGAAGCTGTAACATGTCTTGATGTTGCCCTGGTATCCCATGTGTATACCAATATTCTATTTAGCACTATTCAATGTTTTGGCACTGTATCTTCCTATCTGATCATAACCAGAACATTTCTAGCAATGGCTTCTCTTTCATCCCCACACCTTTACCTCCAGAGTCCCCTGAGGATCAAACCTTGGTCCCCCTCCTTTTCCTCATCTACATGAGATCTGGCCTCTTTGTATCCATCTTTCCCTTCTCCCCATCATGTGGCTGTGTCTTCAGCCACCTTGGTCCCACGTTACCCAATACGTTCCATAAACCCCTCTGCTTTTCCACCTCCATCTCCTCCTTTAAGATCCCCTTTTAAAATCCACCTGTTTGACCAAACTTTGGTCAGCCCTCCTAGTATCTCTTTCTTTGGCTTGTCGTCCATTTTTTGATTACGTCTCTGTGAAACGTCTTGGGACGATTTCTATGTTAAAGGAGAGGTGCACCACCCCTTCTCAGGGTCACTAGTTGTTGTGTATATTTGGCACCAATTGCATTAACAACAGTCATCCTTTGACACCACCCAAGAGCCTCATAAACAGGTAGAAGTGATTGCTATCAAGGTATATATGTCTAAGAAAAAGTTGCCAATTAGATTCAGGTTAGCAACAAGCCCAGAGTAGACTCAAGTCTGTGTAAGTTAGATGAGCTGAAAGTATTCCTTTTCCTTTACAGGATAAGGAGGTACATTTTGCCAAAGTCTTAAAGTTTTCCTATGTTATCTTTATCCAAACTGTGCCCAGCTTCAAAGATTGAAACACCTGCAGGTAGTTTATTAAAAAAAACATCTGGGGTTCCCTGGAACATGCCAGCATGAAAGGGCGTAGTGTATTTTAGCAGTTAGACTATGCCAAAGTCCTCTCATTGCGACTGCTTGTCAACATTGGATCATCGGATAGACTGTTATTACAAAAAAATTAGGACCTCTACCCAATGCAGTCATCCCTCATGTCGGTGATAATCATGAATAAAAATCAGTATTAACGATTTATAATTAGCATTCTATGAATCCAGCGAAAAATCAGATAGCTAATTAGCATTGAAAAATTCAGGAAATTTCATAAATTATTTGCTCTTGGGACGACTGCAAGGATGGGCATGGGTGGACATAGGTGGACACGGGAGTTGCGAGTCATGGGGGATGGGATCAGGGGTCATTAATGGGGGGGGGTCAGGATCGCGGGTCATCGTGGGGGTCCGCGATCATTGAGGGGTGGGTTAGAGGGTCGGGGCCAGCGGTGGGGGATGGGGGAATCAGGATCGGATGATCGGGGTTGGAGGATCAGGGGTCAGAGGGGGAGGATCGGGGTCAGGGGGGTCGGAGGTCCGCGATCGGGGTGGGGGAGGCCACGATCGGGGGGAGGGGGTCGGTGCAGGTTGGCTTACATAAGAAATAGGAGCAGGAGTAAGCAAATCGGCCCCTCGAGCCTGCTCCGCCATTCAATAAGATCATGGCTGATCTGGCTTGTTGGACCTGGGGAAAGCACTCCTGCTCCTCTGGGCCCACAAGCTGTGCCTTTCTAGGCACGTACCTGTTAGTCTCGGGCTTTCACGAGGCATAAAATAGAAGCCCGGGAATCCCGGCCCCCCGGGGTTGAAATGGGAAATTAGTTAAAAATAGAGGCCTGATGCCTCCTTGAAAGGTTTTAAGGCCCGATCCACCTCCTGGGAGCGGGTTGGCCGCCTGCCCCTCTTTCTGCTCCGTGGAAACCAAAAATGGATGGGTTGGAGGCGGGTTAGGGGCAGGTCTGAAATGGTGGCAATTTTCAATGCCCCCCCCCCGCCCCCAACCCCCAACCCACCTGCTTTTTACTTTGAAAATCGAGTCCTATATGTGTGCTTATGCCTTTCCCACAGCTCAACCATTATTGAGGACCCAGCAACATCCATTGCTAACCCTATAGGATTTCTGTGGTCAAGGGGTGGTTCTCTAATCAGGCTGCCAATAATGGACATCAGTACCACTAGGACCACATTGGGTGCGCTTGGGGAGCTATAGTTTTGCTTTATTGAGGGCGTAGGTGGTTACTCGAGTTACACTTACTATATTTACTTATATATAATAGTAGTCTTTTGAGCAGAATAATATGTTTTACTGCACAATCACATAGGATTTTCGGAAAGGATATTTGTCTTACATTCTGCCAAATTTACTGTATATTTTGACGAAATGTCTTGATTTGCACAACAGTGTTATAAATCTAAACTGGCATAAATTACTTCTACATGTAACGAATGCTCCAGTGTGTCTTGAAACGATTCCACACCACATTTATTTGTTTCCATAATGTTGTCAATCACCTGGCAGTCTCAAAAATACGAGAATCAACAAAGGGAAATTGCACTAATACCCATTATTACCAAACAAGGTTCACTGAACAGATGAAGTCTGTAAATGCACCACTTGCCCAAGTAGAAATAAATTGCTCCTTTAGATCTGTCATTAATTTAAAAGCTGGGATAACCCATTTGAAAATCTCTGCTGGAGTTCTAATTATAGACCTGAACAATGGCAATCAGCTTCACCAGTGGATTCGACATACATTTTCCAAGGTATAGAAGCATGCCACTAAAAGAACCATTGATTATGTATATATTATAATCAAACTTCAGGCAAAGGGATGCAATATGGGAAACTTCCATTGCTAACCCTATAGGATTTCTGTGGTCCAGGGGAGGTTCTCTAATCAGGCTGTCAATAATGAACATCAGTACCAATAAAGCACATTGAGTGCACTTGGGGAGCACTTAGGGTCCATCACAAATATTGCCTACTTCCACCTCCATAACATCGCCAATGTCCACCCCTGTCTCAGCTCATCAACCCACTTGCTGAAACTCTCATCTCTGCTTTTGTCACCCCCAGACTCGACTATTCCAATGCTCTCTTGACCGGCCTCCCATCTTCCACCGTCTATAAAATTCAGTCCATCCAAAACTCTGCTGCCCATATCCTATTCCACATCATGTTCCACTCATTCATCACTCCTTTCCTTGCTGACATACATTGGCTCCTGGTCCCCCATTGTCTCCAATTTAAAATTCTCATTCCATGTGTCTAAATCCCTTCATAGCTCACCCCCTCCCTATCTCTGCAACCTTTTCTAGCCCTACACCTCCTGAACTCTCTGCTCCTCTGACTCTGGCTTCTTGTGCATCCCCGTCACCTTTACCCCACCATTGGTGGCTGTGCTTTCAACCACCTAGGTCCTGCAATGAAATTCCTTTCCTAAACTCCTTCATCCCACACCCCTCTCTCCTTTCAACCTTCCTTAAAACCCACATTCTCATTCCTGTGTTCAAATCTCTCATGGCTTTTCCCCTCCCTATCTCTATAATCTTCTCCAGCCCTAGAACCCTCCAGGAACACTGCTTTGCTCCATCTCAGGCCTCTTGTGCATCCCGAAATTTCTTCACCCTGCCTTTGGCAGCAGTGCCATCAGCCATCAAGGCCCTAAGCTCTGTATTCCTTCCCTAAACCTCTCTGCCTCCTTCTCCTTTAAGATCCTCCTTAAAACCCACTTCTTTGACAAAGCTTTTAGTTACCTATCTTCTTCTTTGGCTCGGTGTCGGTTTTTGTCTTCTGTGAAGCACCTTGGGACATTTTTCTTGATTAAAGGCGCTATATAAATGCAAGTTGTTGTTGTTGTTTGTTGTTGTATTCCACAGCATAATTTTATATTGTACTATACACACCCAGCATGCTCCCTGTGCATTAACCAATCTGTGGAAAGAATGTATGATAATTTTATAAATGGGTTGGCTTTCCAAAATCTTGTAAAGTCAGCTTTCTCTGCTACTCATGCACCATGTGCGCAATGCATTGCAATCCCACTGGCACTGAAAAGAACCACATAATCAGCCGTAGTAGGTCACTTTCACATTGGTTGTCACTATTAAGTCTATTTCACTTGAACTGGTTGCTGGAACATGGCTATGATTTGCAATCACTTTCATTGCTTCCTATTGTTTAGCAAAAAATTGCAAGGTACTGACACATCATCAGACAACCATTTTGAGTAATAATAGCAGCAGACTGCACTTATACAACATCTTGAATGTCAGCAAATATCCAAAGCTACTTCACAAGTGGGGAGAAGTGGATCCAATGCTGGAATTGGGGAAATGTTAGGGGAAGTAACTGAAGGTATGGATTTGTGTTTTGAAGAGGCTTTTGAAGATGGAGAGAGGTATTGAAAGACAGAGGGTTTGGGAAGAAAATTCCAGATGGAAGGGATGTGGTGGCTGAAGACTGAGCTATGAAGGGTGGAGTGGAAGGAGCCAGGTGGGATAGGAGGACCAAAAGGCAGTAACCATTGAAGGTGGATCTTAAAACTCATTTTTAATAGCAAAACTATGTCAATAATATTTGAATAAATATGCTAGACTTTGTTTGAGTTAATAGTAAGTCCTGTGTTTGTTTTATATTAATCCTGGTATCCCTTTAAGAATAGTAATTCCATTTTTTGTAACTTATTTGATATTGTGAAATGCTAATTACCTCTTGATTTTAAAACTTTTTTTAAAATTCGTTCACGGGATGTGGGCGTCGCTGGCGAGGCCA
Organism: Heptranchias perlo; assembly: GCF_035084215.1. NCBI lineage: Eukaryota > Metazoa > Chordata > Chondrichthyes > Hexanchiformes > Hexanchidae > Heptranchias > Heptranchias perlo. Next base: position 52,715,916 of record NC_090325.1, on the reverse strand, counting down.
GCATTTATTGCCCATCCCTAATTGCCCTCGAGAAGGTGGTGGTGAGCCGCCTTCTTGAACCGCTGCAGTCCGTGTGGTGACGGTTCTCCCACAGTGCTGTTAGGAAGGGAGTTCCAGGATTTTGACCCAGCGACAATGAAGGAACGGCGATATATTTCCAAGTCGGGATGGTGTGTGACTTGGAGGGGAATGTGCAGGTGGTGTTGTTCCCATGCGCCTGCTGCTCTTGTCCTTCTAGGTGGTAGAGGTCGCGGGTTTGGGAGGTGCAACTCCAAAAACGATTATTGTTTTTTTAGTGCATCTCAGCACATCACACCTGTATATTTTCATATATTCAAACTTCAAAGGTCCTATAACAGGTGGGCAACTCTGCCCTGCCAGTTTCCCACCCAAGTGATGAATGTGAAAATTACCCCCAAGACTCCAATAATGCAAAATTCAACACCAGATACTGCACAAGCTCTACAATTGCATAATATGCCTTCCCAGCAATATTTCATGCGAAAAGACCTCAATGCTGAAAATGTTCTAACACCAGAAGGAATTGGGTAAGAAGCAGGTTTAAACTGCAATTTCCCAACTCAGTTTGCATAGACCTCACTTGTGTTACTGCCGAGGGTCCCCCACTCTCCTATGATCGTGTTCCCCAGACCTACCTTTCTGCCAGCGGATTGGCTTCTGAGCCACCCAATACAACATTGGCCCAGAACTGGCAAACTGAAGCAGGGCATTTGTTTGGTGCCCACAGCTTGCCAATGGCATGGTACTGAGGCCCAGCTCTCAGTTAACATTTGAATGGCAAAGTCAAACTAAAAAAAATCAAAGCGGTGCTCTCGCACTGCTCTTGAGACCAGACGAAATATATAATGGAGGGCGTATAAATGAGCCTGTCTCTTATGTATAGATGCACTTTTGAAATGGACACTACCTTTCCATTGTTCAGTCACAGTTTTGGATGCATGTGCTTTAGTCACAGAGAAGCTATTCCCTGTTACAAATCAATTAAATAGCAATTAACCTTTCTGGCTGTAGGACATGCAGTATTAACTGAAACCTTTCCCTCCCCAATCTGTCCTTAGTGAAACCTAATCTAACCAATGTTGACTTAACACTAATTATGTCAGAACCAGAAATTAAAATAGCCACTGTAAATTTCTGTTAGGTAATTGGATCCTATATGATCTCACAGCTGAAGAAATAAAGGAAATATTAGCTTCCCAAAGAATTTGACGATTTTTCTTAATTTCAACTTTAATTACTCCAGATACAGCAATGAGGTAATATTCATATTTTGTGGATTGATTTCAGGCATAGTTGCAGAATAACTTTTTTTCTTATTTGTTCATGGGATGTGGACATCACTGGCAAGGCCAGCATTTATTGCCCATCCCTAATTGCCCTTGAGAAGATGGTGGTGAGCCGCTTTCTTGAACTGCTGCTGTCCATGTGGTGACGGTTCTCCCACAGTGCTGTTAGGAAAGGAGTTCCAGGATTTTGACCAAGCGACGATGAAGGAACTGCGATATATTTCCAAGTCGGGATGGTGTGTGACTTGGAGGGGAACGTGTTGTTGTTCCCATGTGCCTGCTGCCCTTATCCTTCTAGGTGGTGGGGGCCGCGGGTTTGGGAGGTGTTGTCAAAGAAGCCTTGGCGAGTTGCTGCAGTGCATCCTGTGGATGGTACACACTGCAGCCACGATGCACCGGTGGTGGAGGGAGTGAATGTTTAGGGTGGTGGATGGGGTGTCATTTAAGTAGACTGCTTTGTGCTGGATGGTGTCAAGCTTGTTAAGCGTTGTTGGAGCTGCACTCATTCAGGCAAGTGAAGAGTATTCCATCACACTCCTGACTTGCGCCTTGTAAATGGTGGAAAGGCTTTGGGGAGTCAGGAGGTGAGTCATTCACCGCAGAATACCCAGCCTCTGACCTGCTGTTGTAGCTACATTATTTATGTAGCTGGTCCAGTTAAGTTTCTGGTCAATGGTTACCCCCCGGATGTTGATGGTGGGGGATTTGGCGATGGTAGTGCCGTTAATTGTCAAGAGGAGGTGGTTAGACTCTCTTTTGTTGGAGATGGTCATTGCCTGGCACTTGTCTGGCGCGAATGTTACTTGCCACTTATCAGCCCAAGCCTGGATGTTGTTCAGGTCTTGCTGCATGCAGACACGGGCTGCTTCATTATCTGAGGTGTTGCGAATGGAACTGAACACTGTGCAACACTGACTTGTACTTTTATAGCAACCCTGAAGTAGAAGAAGATTCAGATGGCATTACGAAGTGGTACCAAATAGAAGGTAGAAAGGGTTATGGGGAAAAGGAAAGGTGGATCAAGAGAATGGTCAAGGAGATAGGTATTAAGGAGACTTTTGGAAGAGGAGAGAGAGTTAGCAGCATAAAGTGGTTTTGGCAGAGTTCAAAAAAGCAAAGGTGTGGTGACTAAAAGAATGTCCACCAAAGGTGGAGAGGCAGCAGCAAGGAATGAACAGTAATCCAGTGCCAAAAGAGTAAAGGCTGCAGGCTGAGACATACATCTGGAAGAAATTGCTCAGGTAGGGTGCTTAGGTGACAGTGGAGTGATTTAATGATGAGGCAAAGGATCTTTAGGTTAACCTGCTGGAGAACAGGGAACCAAGAGTCATCGAAAGTTACGGCAAAGAAGGAGGCCATTCGGTTCATCATGTCCGTGACGGTTGATTAAAAAACTATCTAGTTTAATCCCACTTTCCTGCACTTAGTCCATAGCCCTGTAGGTCACAGCTCTTCAAGTGCACATCTAAGTACTTTTTAAATGAGTTGAGGGTTTCTGCCTCTACCACCCTTTCAGGTAGTGAGTTCCAGACCCCCACCACCCTCTGGGTGAAAATATTTCTCCTCACCTCCCCTCAAATCCTTCTACCAGTTACTTTAAATCTATGCCCCCTGATCACTGACCCCTCTGCTAAGCGAAATAGGTCCTCCCTATCCACTCACACTAGTCCTGCCGTAATTTTATATACCTGAATTAAATCTCCCCTCAGCCTCCTTTTTTCCAAAGAAAACAACCCCAGCCTATCCAATCTTTTCTCATAGCTAAAATTCTGCAACCCTGGCAACATCCTCGTAAATCTCCTCTGTACCCTCTCTAGTGCAATCACATCTTTCCTGTAATGTGGTGAACAGAACTCAAGCTGTGGCCTAACCAATGTTTTATACAGTTCTAGCATAATCTCCCTGCTCTTCTATTCTGTGCCTCGGCTAATAAAGGAAAGTATACCTTATCTACCTGTCCTGCTACCTTCTGGGATCTGTGGACATGCATTCCAAGGTTCCTTTATTCCTCTACACCTCTCAGTATCCTCCCATTTATTGTGTATTCCCTTGCCTTGTTTGCCCTCCCCAAATACATTACCTCACACTTCTCTGGATTTAATTCCATTTGCAACTTTTCTCCCCACCTGATCAGTCCATTGTTATCTTCCTGCAGTCTACAGCTTTCCTCCTCACTATCGACCACACGGCCAAATTTTGTATCATCTACAAACTTCTTAATCAAGCCCCCCACATTTAAGTCTAAATCATTAATATATACCACAAAAAGCAAGGGACCTAGTACTGAGCCTTGCGGGACCCCACTGGAAACAGCCTTCCAGTCGCAAAAACACCCGTCAACTATTACCCTTTGCTTCCTGCCACTGAGCCAATTTTAGATCCAACGAGCCACTTTCCCTTGGATCCCATAGGCTTTTACTTTGTTGACCAGTCTGCAAAGCATTTGACAAGGTACCGCATGGTAGGTTGTTATATAAGGTTAAATCTCATGGGATCCAAGGTGAGGTAGCCAATTGGATACAAAATTGGCTTGACGACAGAAGACAGAGGGTGGTTGTAGAGGGTTGTTTTTCAAACTGGATGCCTGTGTCCAGCGGTGTGCCTCAGGGATCGGTGCTGGGTCCGCTGTTATTTGTTATTTATATTAATGATTTGGATGAGAATTTAGGAGGCATGGTTAGTAAGTTTGCAGATGACACCAAGATTGGTGGCATTGTGGACAGTGAAGAAGGTTATCTAGGATTGCAACGGGATCTTGATAAATTGGGCCAGTGGGCCGATGAATGGCAGATGGAGTTTAATTTAGATAAATGTGAGGTGATGCATTTTGGTAGATCGAATCGGGCCAGGACCTACTCCGTTAATGGTAGGGCGTTGGGGAGAGTTATAGAACAAAGAAATCTGGGAGTACAGATTCATAGCTCCTTGAAAGTGGAGTCACAGGTGGATAGGGTGGTGAAGAAGGCATTCAGCATGCTTGGTTTCATTGGTCAGAACATTGAATGCAGGAGTTGGGATGTCTTGTTGAAGTTGTACAGGGCATTGGTGAGGCCACACTTGGAGTACTGTGTACAGTTCTGGTCACCCTATTATAGAGAGGATATTATTAAACTAGAAAGAGTGCAGAAAAGATTTACTAGGATGCTACCGGGACTTGATGGTTTGACTTACAGGGAGAGGTTAGACAGACTGGGACTTTTTTCCCTGGAGAGCAGGAGGTTAAGGGGTGATCTTATCGAAGTCTATAAAATAATGAGGGGCATAGATAAGGTCGATAGTCAAAATCTTTTCCCAAAGGTAGGGGAGTCTATAACGAGGGGGCATAGATTTAAGGTGAGAGGGGAGAGATACAAAAGGGTCCAGAGGGGCAATTTTTTCACTCAAAGGGTGGTGAGTGTCTGGAACGAGCTGCCAGAGGCAGTAGTAGAGGCGGGTACAATTTTGTCTTTTAAAAAGCATTTGGACAGTTACATGGGTAAGATGGGTATGGAGGGATATGGGCCAAGTGCAGGCAATTGGGACTAGCTTAGTGGTATAAACTGGGCGACATGGACATGTTGGGCCGAAGGGCCTGTTTCCATGTTGTAACTTCTATGATTCTATGATTCTATGATTCTATGTGGAACCTTGTCAAAAGCCTTGCTAAAATCCATGTACACTACATCAAATGCGTTACCCCCATCGACCCTCCATGTTACCAGTTCAAAAAATTCAATCAAGTTGGTCAGACACGATCTTCCCTTAACAAATCCATGCTGACTGTTCTTGATTAATCTGTGCCTTTCTAAGTGACGATTTATGCTGTCCCTCAGAATCGATTCCAATAATTTGCCCACCACCGATGTTAGACTGATTGGCCTATAATTATGCGGTCTGTCTATTTCTCCCTTTTTAAACAATGGTACAATGTTAACAGTCCTCCAATCCACCGGCACCACGCCTGTAGCCAGGAAGGATTGGAAAATGATGGTCAGAGCTTCCGCTATTTCCTCCCTTGCTTCTCTTAGCAGCCTGGGATACATTTCATCCAGGCCTGGCGATTTATCTACTTTCAAAGATGCTAATCACCTTAATACTTCCTCTCTCACTATGTTTATCCCATCCAATATTTCACATTCCTCCTCATTAACTATAATCTCTGCATCGTCCCCCTCTTTTGTGAACATGATGTGGAGATGCCGGTGATGGACTGGGATGGACAAATGTAAGGAATCTTACAACACCAGGTTATAGTCCAACAAATTTATTTTAAAATCACAAGCTTTCGGAGATTATCTCCTTCGTCAGATGATTTTGTGAAGACAGACGCAAAGTATTCATTAAGAACCATACCCACATCTTCCGTCTCCACACATAGGTTATCTTTTTGGTCTCTAATAGGCGCTAATCTTTCCTTAGTTATCCTCTTGCTCTTTATGTATTTGTAAAACATTTTTGTGTTTTCCTTAATTTTAACTTTCCAGTATTTTTTCATGCCCTCTCTTTGCTTTCCTGATTTCCTTTTTAATTTCACCCCTGCACTTTCTATACTCCTCTAGGCTTTCTGCAGTATTGAGCTCTTGGTGTCTGACATAAGCTTCCCTTTTTTTGCCTTATTTTACCCCGTATGCTCCTTGTCATCCAGGAGGCTCTAGATTTGGCAGTCCCACCCTTTTTCTTTGTGGGAACATGTATACTCTGAGCCCCTTGAATCTCCCCCTTGAATGCCTCCCACTGCTCTGAAACTGATTTACCGTCAAGTAGCTCTTTCCAGTCCACTTTTGCTAAATCACTTCTCAGCTTAGTAAAATTGGCCTTTCCCCAATTTAGAACTTTTACTCTTGTTCTATCTTTGTCCTTTTCCAAGAGAGCTTGGCAAGGATGGGGTGAGTCGTGTGAAGATTTTGTACAGAAGAGGATTCAGGCCATGGAGTTCTGGATTAATTGGTGTTTCTGAAAAATGGAAGCCAGTGAGAAGAACATAAGGGAAATCGATTATGGAGGTAATGAAGCCATAAATTAGGGTTTTGGTAGCAGAGGGAGAGACGAGGGGCATGGAAAATGTTCCAGAGATGGAAAAATGCAGTCTTGACAACCAACTGTGGAAAAGAAATGACAGCTCACAGTCAAGCAAAATGCCAAGGTCTCTATCCCCCTGGCCCAGACTAGACAACTGATGAGGTCAATGCAGCTGGGAACAGAGACAAGCAGAAACTGGAGAGAGCTGAAGAGGATGGCTCTAATTTTTCTGATGTTAAGCTGAAAGAAATGTTGGCTCACTATAGACCTGTCGGGCAGGCAGTCAGCTAATAAGGCAACATCCTTGGAGTCAATGGTGGTGGAGAGGTAGATTCCAGTGTCATGGCCATACATATGAAAGTTGACTCTGTACTTGCTGATGATGTTGCCAAGGGGTAACATGTAGATGATAAATAAGAAGAGACTAAATATGGAGCTGTAGGGTACACAAGTGAAAGTGAAGGTATAGGAGGAGAAAACTGCTTAGGAAGGTGCAGGGCAGCACTTACTTCAACAGCACCTCACATCTCCACAATCTCGATGACCGGGCAGGAAAAGAGTAGCCATGTCATAGAAATGTCGTCATCTCCAAGTTCCCTTCCAAGTCACAAGCTAATCTGACTTGAACATATATCGTTGTTCCATCATCATCATTAGGAAGATGTAGTGGCAGCGTTTTAACAGATAGGCTTCAAAACAGGAGAACATGGTGCCATTAAGTTGGATATTGGAGAAGCGAAACAGGAGAGTTGAGTGGAGAGGTTGAGGAGGCTGAAGAGGAGCAGTGAGCCACGATTGTAGTCACACACCATGTTGGTAACGTTCATGAACAATTATAACTATTACACTACCGTATCCATTATTATGATTGTTTTTAGCTTCCAGGATAATCCTAGAGTACTAGGATGATTTGGAGGGAGCAGTGCTACTGTATGAAATGCTTAAGGCAGGGGATAGCCAGGTCAGTTGAGCTCACGAATGTTGCCTATGAACTGGCGTCTGCAGAAGTTACTGGTGTACTGGGAAAAGAGTAAGGATTTTTTTTTTTTTATTCGTTCACGGGATGTGGGCGTCGCTGGCAAGGCCGGCATTTATTGCCCATCCCTAATTGCCCTCGAGAAGGTGGTGGTGAGCCGCCTTCTTGAACCGCTGCAGTCCGTGTGGTGACGGTTCTCCCACAGTGCTGTTAGGAAGGGAGTTCCAGGATTTTGACCCAGCGACAATGAAGGAACGGCGATATATTTCCAAGTCGGGATGGTGTGTGACTTGAAGGGGAACGTGCAGGTGGTGTTGTTCCCATGCACCTGCTGCCCTTGTCCTTCTAGGTGGTAGAGGTCGCGGGTTTGGGAGGTGCTGTCGAAGAAGCCTTGGCGAGTTGCTGCAGTGCATCCTGTGGATGGTGCACACTGCAGCCACAGTGCGCCGGTGGTGAAGGGAGTGAATGTTTAGGGTGGTGGATGGGGTGCCAATCAAGCGGGCTGCTTTATCTTGGATGGTGTCGAGCTTCTTGAGTGTTGTTGGAGCTGCACTCATCCAGGCAAGTGGAGAGTATTCCATCACACTCCTGACTTGTGCCTTGTAGATGGTGGAAAGGCTTTGGGGAGTCAGGAGGTGAGTCACTCGCCGCAGAATACCCAGCCTCTGACCTGCTCTTGTAGCCACAGTATTTATATGGCTGGTCCAGTTAAGTTTCTGGTCAATGGTGACCCCCAGGATGTTGATGGTGGGGGATTCGGCGATGGTAATGCCGTTGAATGTCAAGGGGAGGTGGTTAGACTCTCTCTTGTTGGAGATGGTCATTGCCTGGCACTTATCTGGCGCGAATGTTACTTGCCACTTATCAGCCCATGCCTGGATGTTGTCCAGGTCTTGCTGCATGCAGGCTCGGACTGCTTCATTATCTGAGGGGTTGCGAATGGAATTGAACACTGTGCAGTCATCAGCGAACATCCCCATTTCTGACCTTATGATGGAGGGAAGGTCATTGATGAAGCAGCTGAAGATGGTTGGGCCTAGGACACTGCCCTGAGGAACTCCTGCAGCAATGCCCTGGGGCTGAGATGATTGGCCTCCAACAACCACTACCATCTTCCTTTGTGCTCGGTATGACTCCAGCCACTGGAGAGTTTTCCCCCTGATTCCCATTGACTTCAATTTTACTAGGGCTCCTTGGTGCCACACTCGGTCAAATGCTGCCTTGATGTCAAGGGTAGTCACTCTCACCTCACCTCTGGAATTCAGCTCTTTTGTCCATGTTTGGACCAAGGCTGTAATGAGGTCTGGAGCCGAGTGGTCCTGGCGGAACCCAAACTGAGCATCGGTGAGCAGGTTATTGGTGAGTAAGTGCCGCTTGATAGCACTGTCGACGACACCTTCCATCACTTTGCTGATGATTGAGAGTAGACTGATGGGGCGGTAATTGGCCGGATTGGATTTGTCCTTTTTGTGGACAGGACATACCTGGGCAATTTTCCACATTGTCGGGTGGATGCCAGTGTTGTAGCTGTACTGGAACAGCTTGGCTAGAGGCGCAGCCATTTCTGGAGCACAAGCCTTCAGCACTACAGCTGGGATGTTGTCAGGGCCCATAGCCTTTGCTGTATCCAGGATGGGAGACCATCAGACGTCTCATGAGATTAGGGCTTGAATGATGCGGACAAAACAGTTATAAAGTAAATTAACAGGAACAATGATCTCAGAGTGGGTGGTAGATCAGAGGAAGCGGTGTCTAGAGCTGGAATGGACACTGGTTCACTGGCACCAGAGTTAGGGGTAGATTTTCCAGTGACTGAGAGAATGGTGTGGTTTGAAACAGATCGAGGGATATGAATGAGGATGTGATTGGAGATGGCATTGTCAAGGATTGAGATCTGCAAATGAGCAAATTGGCAAAGTTGAGGTAGTAGTTGTGTCTGTGGGTAAGGGAATTGATCCGGAGGGTGAGGCCGTGGGAGGAGAGGATGGTGGAGAAATTGAGAGAGATGAGGCGTGAGTTCCAAGGAAGAGTCATTCAGTGCAAAGACTGAGAAGGAGTAGAAGGCAGGCGAGATCAGAGAGAAAAACATAGGGGTATGGGGCATAATAAATGATGAAGCTCTTGGAGAGTGGTAGTGGTATTAGATGGTAAGGCACTTTAACAAGGGGGTAGAAAAATGTGAAAATAGGTTGAGGTGGGCCCTGGAGATGATTGTAATACTCTAAGTGTAGTTTTGAATGTGGAGACGTAATGAATGGTATCGCTATGCAGGCTAGACACAACAAAAAATGGAAGAGTCACCATCAGTGAACCATGCCTCAATCAGGTCCAAGATGTCAATGCATTCCTCTAGGTCATTGTTTCGGGAGCAGTGATTAACCATTAATAAACTTGGATGTAGAAAATAAAAGTGCTGTGGTCACATTCTTAATCTGATTTCAAATCTGCACAATTAATTCATATCTTTCAGAATTTTAAAAGAACAATGTTCCATAATTGGTATAGTTGACACTGAATATTTAATTCTATCACCATTTTACTAATTAAAAATATTAGCTTAGAAATTACTGTTTGCAATATTACTATACAAATGCTTAATGCATTCATTTGGCATGGCTTTGCTATTTTAATGATGTAAACTTGTTTATTTTAAATGGCCATCTCTAGACTATATAGTTAAGAATATTAATTTGAAATAGAATGTCAATACCTCTACCCTGTCCAGACCTCCTCTTTATATTGAATGGATTTAGGAGACTTCAAATAGGAGTAACTATTGATAATTAGAAAGTTAGGAGTATGAAAAGAAGTCACATGAAACGTTTTCATCAAAAGCTTGTGGATGAGTTTTCAGGATCAAAGATCAGGATGGGAACCTGAGCGGAGAGTCAGAAGGGAGTAAAGTTGAGAGCAGCAAGAGAGGGGAAGACCCAGGGGAAATTTACAATACAAATAGTACAAACAGTTGTTCAAGAACAAGTGAAAGGGAAAAGTGTAGAGCAGCAGGAAGTAAGTGTATTTTAGACACTACAGATAAAGTGAAAAATAGAAGGTGTAAAGCAATTAACCCAGCATCAAAGCTGAAGGTCAGACTAGGGTGTGTGGCCCAACTAAGAGTTCTATATGCAAATGCACGGAGTATAAGGAATAAATTAAATGAACTACAGGTTCAAATTCAAATTGGAGGGTATGACATGATAGCTATTACTGAGACTTGGCTGCAGGATGGTCAGGATTGGGAATTAAATACACCGGGTTATAAGGTCTACAGGAGAGACAGGGAAAATGGAAGAGGGGGAGGAGTAGCCTTAATGATTAGAGATGAAATCACTTCAATGATAAAGGAGGATATAATGAGAGGTAAGCAGCCAACAGAGACCTTATGGGTTGAATTGAGAAATAGGAAAGGATCTAAGACTATAGTGGGAATTGTGTATAGGACCCCTGGCAGCAGCTCTGAAGTGCTAGATTGTATAAATGCAGATATTAGACAAGCGTGTAAGAAAAACATAGTGGTCTTAATGGGGGACTTTAACATTCACATAGATTGGGAAAAGCAGACTAGCAACTGTCAGAAAGGTAGTGAATTTCTTGAGTGTGTCCGGGATAGTTTTCTACAGCAGTATGTCCTAGTGGCAACAAGGGGGAAAGCCATACTAGATTTAGTAATGAGTAATGAACCAGATTTAGTTAACGGCTTAATTGTACGCGAACATCTATCCAATAGCGATTATAACATGATCGAGTTCAATGTAGTGTTTGAAAGGGAAAAAAGTGAGTCAGCTGCTAAGATTCTAGACTTGGGTAAGGCCGACTTCAATGGGATGAGACAGAGACTGTCCACAGTAAACTGGGCAAATCTATTAATGGGCAAAGCGACTGATGAACAGTGGGAAATGTTTAAAGAAACATTTAACGTGATACAGAATCAGTTTGTACCCCGAGGGGCAAGAACTCTACTTGCCAAAAAAAACAGCCATGGACAACTAAAGAGGTAAGGGATGGTATAAGACATAAGGAAAGGGCATACAAAAAGGCAAAAAATGGCACAGATCCTGGTGAATGGGAAAGATACAAAGATCAACAAAGGGTCACAAAACAGATAGTAAGAGCTCCAAAAAGAGAGTATGAAAAGAAACTTGCAAGGGATACCAAAACCAATACGAAGAACTTTTATAGTTACATTAGGAAAACGAGGGTGGTCAGGACCAGTGTTGGCCCCTTAAAAACTGAAAGTGGGGATATTGTCATTGACAATGGGGAAATGGCAGTTACTTTGCGTCAGTATTTACAGTAGAAAAAGAGGATAGCATGCTGGATATCCCAAGAAAATTAATATTGAATCGGGGACAGGGACTCCATAAAATTAACATAAGTAAAGCAACAGTAATGAAGAAAATAATAGCACTAAAGAGTGACAAATCCCCAGGACCAGATGGTTTCCATCCCAGGGTTTTAAAGGAAGTAGGTGAGCACATAACAGATGCCCTAACTATAATCTTTCAAAGTTCTCTAGATTCAGGAACTGTCCCTCTGGATTGGAAAATTGCACGTCACTCTGCTTTTTAAGAAAGCAGAGAGAGGGAAACCAGGGAATTATAGACCAGTTAGCCTAACATCTGTTTTGGGGAATGTGCTGGAGTCTATAATTAAGGATAGGGTGACTGAACACCTCGAGAATTTTCAGTTAATCAGAGAGAGCCAGCATGGATTTGTGAAAGGTAGATCGTGCCTGATAAACCTGATTGAATTTTTTGAAGAGGTGACTAAAGTAGTGGACAGGGGAATGTCAATGGACGTTATTTATAAGGCATTTGATAAGGTCCCACATAAGGGACTGTTAGCTAAGATAGAAGCCCATGGAATCGAGGGAAAAGTACGGACTTGGTTAGGAAGTTGGCTGAGGGAAAGGCGACAGAGAGTAGGGATAATGGGTAGGTACTCACATTGGCAGGATGTGACTAGTGGAGTCCCGCAGGGATCTGTCTTGGGGCCTCAATTATTCACAATATTTATTAACGACTTAGTTGAAGGCATAGGAAGTCTCATATCTAAGTTTGCCGATGACACAAAGATTGGTGGCATTGTAAGCAGTGTAGATGAAAACATAAAATTACAAAGCGATATTGATAGATTAGGTGAATAGGCAAAACTGTGACAAATGAAATTCAATGTAGACAAATGTGAGATCATCCACTTTGGATCAAAAAAGGGAGAACAGGGTACTTTCTAAATGGTAAAATGTTAAAAACAGTGGATGTCCAAAGGGACTTAGGGGTTCAGGTACATAGATCATTGAAGTGTCATGAACAGGTGCAGAAAATAATCAATAAGGCTAATGGAATGCTGGCCTTTATATCTGGAGGACTAGAGTACAAACCCTGGTTAGACCGCACCTGGAGTACTGTGAGCAGTTCTGGGCACCGCACCTTCGGAAGGACATATTGGCCTTGGAGGGAGTGCAGCGTAGGTTTACTAGAATGATACCCGGATTTCAAGAGTTAAGTTACAAGGAGAGATTAAACAAATTGGGGTTGTATTCTCTGGAGTTTCGAAGGTTAAGGGGTGATCTGATCGAAGTTTATAAGATATTAAGGGGAACAGATAGGGTGGATAGAGAGAAACTATTTGGCAACCAAAGGTATTAAGGGATATGGCCAAAGGCGGGTATTTGGAGTTAGATCACAGATCAGCCATGATCTTATCAAATGGCGGAGCAGTCACGAGGGGCTGAATGGCCTACTCCTGTTCCTATGTTCCTTGGATCAGCCATTGAAGCCAGCAGCATGAATGGGTTCAAGTGACAATTAAATGTGTTTCTACAGAGAGAAGAATTTCAGTGATATAATGAGAACATTGGAACAGGAGTAGACCATTCTGCCCCTCGAGCCTGTTCCGCCATTCAATCATGGCTGATCTGCATCTTGACTCCATTTACTCGCCTTGGTTCCGTAACCCTTAATACCCTTGCCTAACAAAACCAAGGTAGGTAAGACGGGTTAAGATTTATCAAAAATAATGGGATTATTGGGACTAATGGTTATTACTTATTCCTAAAAGTCCATGGAGTAAATTTTTGATCCACTTTCCCACCAGCAGCCTGACCCAGTTTCAATTGCAACTTGTAGTAAAATAACAGACCGAATAAGCTCATGTACTTTTTAATCGTACTGCCCTCAACGTCATTTGGTGTGACACTTTGGTTAGGATGAACATGAGTGATTTGTTTTTTAAAAACAAAAGTGTCCTCCAGATGGATGAAAGTAAAATAGGATAAATTTTCCACTTGTGCACTGGCATTGAGCCTCACTCCTGGAAATCACGCGTGCGTAGCCCATTATTTTCTGTCAATTAAAAACAATGAATGGAAATTTGTGGGCTGTGAGTGATTTCTCGATATGCACTCAACTAATAAATAAAACACTGAACCCCTTTTAAACTCCACCTTTAGCAGCATGATTATTTTCTGTCACTTATTTCTTACAGATAAATACCCAGACCACAGTGGCTTAAGTTGAAAGCCTCATTAGTAGTATCCTGATAAGATTAATTGGAATCAGGAGTATGCCTGGAATGAGGTTCCTCATTAATTATAGTGACAGTGGTGGGAGCTGCACTTTGTATATGTGATGTGTTCATGTGTTCTGTGTTATAATGTGTACTGTGAGTACAGGCAAACATTTGAATTTGGTTTTAAGTTCATCAAAGAGATGTCATGAAACTGCTGTGCCAAAAGAATATCAAAAAGCTAACACTCTTAAACCAAATATTTAAACAATTATTGCCTTTACATAAAATTAACTGAATCAAACTTAAGATCTATGCTTAAGTAAAACTTACCCTTCATAATAAATGATTGTTAACCCATTCACTTGCACAAATTTGTAAGTATGCTGGAACAAATTGCACTCTAGGAAAAGCATACTTATATTTTGTGTTTTCAAAAAATGTTTTCAAGGTATTTATTTGTTGTCTCCTTCGTTTTTTATCCCTTCTCCCTGCACCGCACAGTCCTTTAGAGGGTAGCAAGTGTCTTTTAAAGCTGCTCTACAATCAGCCACCAGGAGTGACTTTGCCACTTTTTTTCCCCAACGTCTCAGAAAAGTTTGACCTCCCATCATGGAGTGCCACAGTGTGGGGAACACTTGGTCTACCACTGGTTAAGACAGTGCTGTGGAGCTCCAACCCATTGCACCACATTCCCACAATATAGGTTTAAATGTCATAACTACAAGGCATTGTGAAAAACACACGCCACACCAATATGAGTCACAGAAAATCATGTGGGCTACTGATAAAAAGAAACTTATATGGCCACTATCCAACCCCTTTCTCCTCCCCCTCAAAAAGTTCCTGCTGGCTACAAAAATATCTAGCACGCTCTGTCTCCATGTATTGATTGTGGAAAACAGAATTCTGACATGTTTGAACTGCTGTCTTTCTTTAATCTCTTAGATTGAACCATTATCAATTTCAATTTTTCAAACACAATGTGCATGATGAATGTAGAGAGGAGTGGATATTATCACAGATTGTCATTGCAGCTACTTTAGTCATTCAGCACATCACAATTACACCATCTGAGGCTTTAAAGAAATTTAGTGGCCTTTCTCAACGAGGGATGGCAAATTACATTAGGAGACAACAACTGACAGAGAGAAGTAACAAATATATCTTTTGAATTCAAGTTTTTTTTTATAAAGGAAACAAAGGACAATACCATATTAAAATATACCAGACATTCCACCAAAAAAAATAAACAACACAATGATGTTTACAAAGTTTTAATCATTTTCTTGCACACTGAACAAAATCTGAAGTAGGAATGGCTGGCTAAACATGAAAGTGCATTGGTGCCATCCAGTTACACAATAAATGAATGGCTATATTTTAAAGTAACCACAAGATCACAAGATAGATAAAGATAATGAAGACAGTTTGGCCCATCTTAGCTCAGTAACACCCTATGTTCCTACCATCATGACCATAAGACCATAAGAGATAGGAGCAGGAGTAGGCCATTTGGCCCCTCAAGCCTGCTCCGCCATTTAATAAAATCATGATCTGATTTTTACCTCAACTCCACTTTCCCGCCCTTTCCCCATATCCTTTGACTCCCTTGCTGATCAAAAATTTGTCTGACTCAGCTTTCAATGACTCAGCCTCCACAGCTTTTTGTGATAAAGAATTCCAAAGATTCATGACCCTCTGGGAGAAGAAATTCCTCCTCATTTCCATCCTAAACGGGCGACCCCTTATTCTGAGACTATGCCCCCTAGTTTTAGAATCCCCCATGAGGGGTAACATCCTCTCAGCATCTACCCTATCGAGTCCCCTCAGAATCTTGTATGTTTCAATAAGATCTCCTCTCATTCTTCTAAACTCCAATGAGTATAGACCCAACCTGTTCAATCTTTCCTCATAAGACAACCCTTCCATACCCAGAATCAACCTAGTGAACCTTCTCTGAACTGCCTCCAATGCAAGTATGTCCTTCCTTAAATAAGGGCACCAGAACTGTATGCAGTACTCCAGGTGCGGTCTCACCAGCACCCTGTACAGTTGTAGCATGACTTCCCTGCTTTTATTCTTCATCCCCCAAGGAATAAAGGCCAATATTCCGTTTGCCTTCCGGGTTACCTGCTGCACTTGTATGTTGACTTTTTGCGTTTCATGTACGAGGACAACCAGGTCTCTCTGTACCGCAGCACTTTATAGTATTTCTCCATTCAAATAATATTTTGCTTTTTTATTTTTCCTCCCAAAGTGGATGACTTCACATTTTCCCACATTATATTCCATCTATCAAATTTTTGCCCATTCGCTTAACCTGTCAATATCCTTCAGCAGACATTTTGTGTCCTCATCGTAACTTGCTTTTCCACCTATCTTTGTATCAGCAGCAAATTTGGCCACAAGACACTCTGTTCCTTCATCCAAGTCATTGATATATATTGTAAATAGTTGAGGTCCCAGCACTGAGCCCTGCGGTACCCCACTAGTTACAGATTGCCATTTTGAAAATGACTCTTTTATCCCGAATCTTTGTTTTCTGTTAGTTAGCCAATCCTCTATCCATGCCAGTATATTACCCCAACACCATGAGCTCTTATCTTGTGCAGTAATCTTTTATGTGGCACCTTATCGAATGCCTTTTGGAAATCCAAATATACTGCATCCATTGGTTCTTAAATGAGTAGCTCCTCTTTTTTTGTTCATTCATGGGATGTTGGTAGCACTGGCAAGGCCAGCATTTATTGCCCATCCCTAACTGCCATGAGGAGGTGGTAGTGAGCTGCCTTCTTGACAACTGAGTGGCTTGCTAGGCTGTTTCCGAGGGCAGTTAAAATCAACCACATTGCTGTGGGTCTGGAGTCTCATATAGGCCAGACCAGGTAAGGACGACAAGTTTCCTTCCCTAAAGGACACTAGTGAACTAGATGGGTTTTTATGACAATCAAGTAGTTTCATGGTCACCATTACTGATACTAGCTTTTTATTCCAGATTTTATTTTAACCTTAAACATAGAGCTACGCTATTTAGGAGTGAATTCAGGAAGCACTTTTTCACACAGTGTAGTGGCACTCTGGAACTCTCTCCCCAAAAAGGCAATGGATGCTGAGTCAATTGAAATTTTCAAGACTGAGATCAATAGATTTTTGTTCGATAAGGGTATCAAGGGATATGGAGCAAAGGCTTGTAAATGGAGTTGAGGTACAGATCAGCCATGATCTAATTGAATGGTGGAACAGACTTGAGGGGTTAAATGGCCTACTCCTATTCCTATGAACCCCTTAACTACAAATCACTGCTGCAAGAATTTCAATGACTACAAAAAGGGTAACCTAGGCATCAACACACATTTCACCCTCTAATATTAATACCTGCACAACTGACCCTTCATACTGCATGCTGGTTAAGGCAGCACTAACTTGGAATCTTGCAGTATGTGTCGCCATCTCCCCTAACAGCAATTATTTGCATGCAGAACGTTAAAACCCTTTCCTCCACTTTAACAGAGTGATACTACCAGATCTCTTACATCATTGCCACCTGGGAGACACAGCTCAATACCTAACCTTCACCTAATGAACTTGTTGGAGAAACTTGCATACAATGCCTGTGAAGGGCAGGAACTCGCCACTATAAGGTGTAGGCCATGGAGTTGCTGGCGAGGCACTCTGTTCTAGGCATAGATGATGGCAAGATCACTGGCATATCGCAGGTGCCAGATTAGTGGATGCATACCTGCACATTTGCCATGGCATCCCTGTGAAGCGGCACATAGCTTCACACTTCCATACCCTTCCCTTAATCCCAAGAGGGTTATGTTCAAAAACAAGCTGCCACACCAGGATCCCCCCCAACTCCCTCCCGTAAATGGACCCCCCCCGCCCCCCACTGCCTATATTTTTCCGAGCTCGGAGGCCATTTGGGCTGCCTGATATTGCGGTGGTTGGAGCCAGCGGGTGGCTCTGGGGACCTTATTTTCTGCCCGCAACTTGTTAGTTGTACATTAATGAGGATCGGCTCTCAAAATGTACTGGGCCGCCCATCAGGACTCTGGGGCTCCCCCTGCAGGCAATTCGAACACCGCTCGGGAATAAAATCTAACCCTCAGGTGGGAAGGCCATTGGCTCCCCCCAGCTTCCTTCCCAGGAGTTAAAGTCCACCCCTAAGTCTTTTAGTTAAAAGTCTATTTTTGGGGGTTTTGCAGCTGCCCTCCTCAATAATTATTCTTTGAGATTTTTTCATTGAAATATATCTTGCTACAGAACAAAGACATTATGGTAAATGACATGAAATTGTTTAAAGAACCAGCTGTACTTGGCAATTCCAATGTTGTATTTACTCAAACTCTTCATAAACAGATGTGATGATAACCTACATCAATGTTGCTGTTTAATTAGCATCCATTGCCATTAAGTATTTCTTTAGAATTACTGATCATTATCATATCTTGAAGTATTGCACCAGTACCCCCTCCCAAATCATTAGTGTTTTATTTTGGGCAGAAAATTAAATGCAGAAATTCTATAATGGAGCCTTTCACTATCTCAAGAGTTCAAAAAGACACATGGCAAATCTTTGGATGGTGGAACATCAAATTTTGGTTTAATTTATTGCAGTAATGCAATCTCATTCACATAATGAAGCTTAAAACCTGATGGGGTCACCCTGATCATGAAGCCAGTGAGGGAATTGCCTTCTTAGGAGTGGGGAAAACATACAACCCGTTGGTATCTTTTTTTGTTATCAGGTTAACAAAAGTGCAACATTGACAAGTAAGCCTGAAGTCATCTCACAATCCTCTCAGGCATTGGCTGGGGTCATATTTGTGGTTAATTGGTGCATCTTCTCAGTACCGGTAAGTGAGAATACCTCAGTGATAAACTGGTGTTTTATCAGGGAAGAGATAACCTAGGCATGCCTTGTTTTCTTAGATTAGTCGATAAGGAAGGAACTTGGACATGATGTAAAACTACACATTACAATTAAAAATTAATAAATGTAACTCTGAATAACTGATCTCTTGTTCTATCTCTTTCAATTCAATTTCAAGGGTGGGGGCCCCAATTTTAACTCCGGTTGAGTTTCAGGCAGGTGGGTGGTAAGGTGAGTTGGAAACTCACCAGCTGCTGCAGAAATCAAGCCTGGGCTATTTTAACTCCCAGCCCTCATTGACATGCTGCCGGTCCAATTCCTGTATGTTCTGGACGGGAAGTGGGTGGCAGCCCATGGGCCAGCCTCTGAAAAATCTGCCCGCTGGCACTCACATAAGTAGGGGGAATGAGGTTCTGGGAGGGACTCACAGAATGAGAGGAAGAGAAGTTACCTGCCACAAGCATCTCAAGGGTCCCCATATGAGCAACAGTAGCCTTCCACCAGCTCTGCTGAAGATACTGAGGGAGCACCTTGTAGAAGTAGTAGGGTTAGTAAATCATCTTTTAAGAAAAGCAGTACAGGTTGATTACTTGGGTGCTAAAAGAATTCATTACAATATTGAGTTTGGAATTAAAATCAGCACCTTTATTACATTTGCAACTTCGGTCTATAGTTTCTTCTCATTACAGCTTGCTAATCTGCATTGTCAGAAAATCATTGACATAGAGGTTGGCTGAATGGTTTCAATGTTCTTCAGTGGAGAATCAAGGGAGTGGCGAAGAACTGTTAATGCTGAGGGAAATAGGTCCTTCCTATCCACTCTCTTCTAGGCCCCTCAATTAAATCACCCCTCAGCCTCCTCTGTTCCAAAGAGAATAACCCCAGCCTATCCAATCTTTCCTCATAACTAAAATTCTCCAATCCTGGCAACATCCTCGTAAATCTCCTCTGCACCCTCTCTAGTGCAATTACATCCTTCCTGTAATGTGGTGACCAGAACTGTGCACAGTATTTAAGCTGTGGCCTAACCAGTGTTTTATACAGTTCCAGCATAACCACCCTGCTCTTATATTTTATGCCTCGGCTAATAAAGGAAAGTATTCCATATGCCTTCCTAACCACCTTATCTACCTGTCCTGCTACCTTCAGAGATCTGTGGACATGCACTCCAAGGCCCCTCACTTCTTCTACACCTTTCAGTATCCTCCTATTTGTTGTGTACTCCCTTGCCTTGTTTGCCCTCCCCAAATGCATTATCTCCCACTTCTCCAGATTGAATTCCATTTGCCACTTTTCTGCCCACCTGACCAGTCCATTGATATCTTCCTGCAGTCTACAGCTTTCCTCCTCACTATCAACCACATGGCCAATTTTTGTACCATCTGCAAACTTCTTAATCATTCCCCCTACATTTAAGTCCAAATCATTCATATATATCACAAAAAGCAAGGGACCTAGTACTGAGCCCTGCAGAACCCCACTGGAAACAGCCTTCCAGTCACAAAAATACCCATCATCTATTACCCTTTGCTTCCTGCCACTGAACCAATTTTGGATTCAACTTGCCACTCTCCCTTGGATCCCATGGGATTTTACTTTTTTGACCAGTCTGCCATGTGGGACCTTGTCAAAAGCCTTGCTAAAATCCATGCGGACTACATCAAATACACTACCCTCATCGATACTCCTTGTTATCTCCTTAAAAACTTCAATCAAGTTAGTGAGACACAACCTTCCCTTAGCAAATCCATGTTGACTGTCCTTGATTACTCCATGCCTTTCTAAGTGACGATTTATCCTGTCCCTCAGAATTGATTCCAATACTTTGCCCACCACCAAGGATAGACTTACTGGCCTGTAATTACTCGGTCTATCCATCGCTCCCTTTTTAAACCATGGTACAATGTTTGCAGTCCTCCAATCCTCCGGCACCATGTCTGTAGCCAGGGAGGATTGGAAAATGATGGTCAGAGCCTTCGCTATTTCCTCGCTTGCTTCTTTTAACAGCCTGGGATATATTTCATCCGGCCTTGGCGATTTATCTACTTTCAAATATGCTGATCCCCTTAATACTTCCTCTCTCACTAAGTTTATCCCATCCAATATTTCACACGCCTTCTCCTTAACTATAATCTCTGCATCGTCCCTCTCTTTTGTGAAGATGTGGAGATGCCGGTGATGGACTGGGGTTGACAATTGTAAACAATTTTACAACACCAAGTTATAGTCCAGCAATTTTATTTTAAATTCACAAGCTTTCGGAGACTTCCTCCTTCCTCAGGTAAATGTTCAGGAGCTCCTTGAAGCCTACGCATTTATACATATAGAACAATACATGGTGTTTACAGAATGCCCCTGCAACTGCCCGTTGCCAAGGCAATCACCGTGTTCAGACAGAGAGGTGTCACCTGCAGAACCCCCGAATACACATTCAACAAAAAAACAAACAGGAAAAAAAACAGAGAGAGGCAGAAACATCCGGAAGGCAGGGAAAGCCAGCAAATGACCCATTATATTAAAAACAGATAACATTTGTTCGCTGGTGGGGTAACGTGTAGCGTGACATGAACCCAAGATCCCGGTTGAGGCCGTCCTCATGGGTGCGGAACTTGGCTATCAATTTCTGCTCGACGATTTTGCGTTGTCGTGTGTCTCGAAGGCCGCCTTGGAGTACGCTTACCCGAAGGTCGGTGGATGAATGTCCATGACTGCTGAAGTGTTCCCCGACTGGGAGGGAACCCTCCTGTTTGGCGATTGTTGCGCGGTGTCCGTTCATCCGTTGTCGCAGCGTCTGCATGGTCTCGCCAATGTACCATGCTCTGGGGCATCCTTTCCTGCAACGTATGAGGTAGACAACGTTGGCCGAGTCACAGGAGTATGAACCTGTGACTCGGTACATGGTCTCGCCAATGTACCATGCTCTGGGGCATCCTTTCCTGCAACGTATGAGGTAGACAACGTTGGCCGAGTCACAGGAGTATGAACCTGTGACTCGGTACATGGTCTCGCCAATGTACCATGCTCTGGGGCATCCTTTCCTGCAACGTATGAGGTAGACAACGTTGGCCGAGTCACAGTTCATACTCCTGTGACTCGGCCAACGTTGTCTACCTCATACGTTGCAGGAAAGGATGCCCCAGAGCATGGTACATTGGCGAGACCATGCAGACGCTGCGACAACGGATGAACGGACACCGCGCAACAATCGCCAAACAGGAGGGTTCCCTCCCAGTCGGGGAACACTTCAGCAGTCATGGACATTCATCCACCGACCTTCGGGTAAGCGTACTCCAAGGCGGCCTTCGAGACACACGACAACGCAAAATCGTCGAGCAGAAATTGATAGCCAAGTTCCGCACCCATGAGGACGGCCTCAACCGGGATCTTGGGTTCATGTCACGCTACACGTTACCCCACCAGCGAACAAATGTTACCTGTTTTTAATATAATGGGTCATTTGCTGGCTTTCTCTGCCTTCCGGATGTTTCTGCCTCTCTCTGTTTTTTTTCCTGTTTGTTTTTTTGTTGAATGTGTATTCGGGGGTTCTGCAGGTGACACCTCTCTGTCTGAACACGGTGATTGCCTTGGCAACGGGCAGTTGCAGGGGCATTCTGTAAACACCATGTATTGTTCTATATGTATAAATGCGTAGGCTTCGAGGAGCTCCTGAACATTTACCTGAGGAAGGAGGAAGTCTCCGAAAGCTTGTGAATTTAAAATAAAATTGCTGGACTATAACTTGGTGTTGTAAAATTGTTTACTCTTTTGTGAAGATAGACGCAAAGTATTCATTAAGAAACATAAGAGTCTAAATGGGGTAGAGGAGCAGAGGGATCTAGGGATACAGATACACAAATCACTAAAAGTAGTGATGCAGGTTAATAAGGCCATAAATAAAGCAAACCAAGCACTGGGGTTCATTTCTAGAGGGATAGAATTAAAAAGCAGAGGAGTTATCTTTAACTTGGATAGAACCTTGGTTAGACCACACTTAGAGTACTGTGAACGGTTCTGGCCTCCATATTATAAAAAGCATTTAGAGGCACTGGAGAAGGTGGAAAAAAGATTTACCAGGATGATATCAGAACTGAGAGGTTATACCCATCAGGAAAAATTGAACATGCTGGTGCTCTCTTCTCTAGAAAAGAGAAGACTGAGGGGCGACCTGTTAGAGCGCTTTAAGATTATGAAAGAATTTTATAGTGTAGATGTAGAGAGGATGTTTCCACTTGCGGGGTAGACCAGAACTAAGGGCCATGAATGTAAGATAGTCACTAATAAATCCAATAGGGAATTCAGGAGAAACAGCTTCTCTATGTCTACCCTATCAAACCGTTTCATAATCTTAAAGGTCACCCCTCAGTCTTCTCTTTTCTAGAGAAAAGAGCCCCAGCCTGTTCAATCTTTCCTGATAAGTATAACCCCTCAGTTCTGGTATCATCCTGGTAAATCTTTTTTCCACCTTCTCCAGTGCCTCTAAATGCTTTTTATAATATGGAGGCCAGAACTGTTCACAGTACTCCAAGCGTGGTCTAATCAAGGTCCTATACAAGTTTAACATACTTTTCAATAACTGCTTTACAATTCTGTCCCTCTAGAAATGAACCCCAATGCTTTGTTTGCTTTTTTTATGGCCTTATTAACCTGCATGCTACTTTTAGTAGAGTAATAAAAGAGTATTTCTTTATTTTGTCTCCATTTTCCCTTCATGAGGTTTCCCCTACTATCCGCAGCCAAGAGAAAGGTGAGGTGACATCTTCCTCCCAATTTGTTATCTCTACCTGCCCTGCAGTGAAGTACTTGGCCGCCCTTTGGCACCTCCCCATGATATCACCATTGAGAACTGGAACTTGCGACATCAGAAACATCCATGGGAATCTGCTTGTAAATAATTAATGAAGCAGCTTGCTGGAGCGCCAACATACTCAAATGCAATTTTTTTTAAAAGTGCATTTTTAATTACACTTCAGATGAATCAGCTCACATTGTAATCTCATGTAAAGTACATTTAAAAATTATTTTATTAGGTGCTTATTAATTAAAAGGTAGAAAGAGTTGAATGTTAAAATATCAATGTTAATTTTCCTCAAGATTAAGATTTTAATCATCGCTTTTCCAACAAATATGCTGTATGCAATTATCAGTGTTCTTTCCTTTATAAAGGTTTGTGCTATGTTCTCCTATTCTGTGAATTGAAGTGCCGTATTGCAGCACATGATATCCTTCAGTTAATAATTAAACAAGGTCAGTCCAGTATACACCAGCGTAGGAGTATATCAGAGATATTGAAATCCACTGTTGCTAACTCTGACTCACCAGCTGACTGTCAGTATGGTGACAATGTGAAAACCATTACAAGTACATTTCAATTCTCTTGCAAAGCATAATGTTAACAAGGCCAACCAAAAAATACGTAACTTTTGGTTTATCATTGATTGTTATTAAAAATCCATGATGTGGAGATGCCGGTGATGGACTGAAGAAGGAGGAAGCCTCCGAAAGCTTGTAGATTTCAAATAAAATCGTTGGACTATAACTTGGTGTTGTAAAATTGTTTACAATTAAAAATCCAGAACACTAAATCGTATTACTAAAAATATATTTATATGGTAACTTTTCCAGCGTGTGCGGCTTCTGTGTAATGCGCCATCAAATATTCAGCTCAGAAGTTTTAATACTGTGAATAAGAGAGGGAGAATGGGGACATAGAGATAATGGGGATGTAGAAATAATAGGGCTCCCTAAAATATGGCCCAAACTGGGCCACATCATTATAGTTTGATGCATTCTTCACAACCTGACAATGCAAAGAGGATTAGAGTTGGAGGGGCATAGTAACAGGAAGAGGCATCGTCAGACGAGGAAGAATTGGATGAAGGTAAGGGAGAACCACAAAAAGGAGAGCCAACAGAACGCACCGCAGCTAGACGTGCCAGGAAATAGTTGATAGACCAATGCTTTTGGTGACCTCCTCAATCCCTTTACCAGAAAAGTCAGAAAAAAGCCTCTCAACATTAACCGAAAGCTTGTGATTTTCAAATAAAACTGTTGGACTATAACCTGGTGTTGCAAGATTCCTTACCTTTTTTGAACAGGAGCGTAACATTTGCAATCTTCCAGTTCTCCAGTGCCGTCCCTATAGCTAAGGAGGATTGGAAGATTGTGGCCAGAGCCTCCACAATTTCCATCCTTACTTCTATCAGTAACCTAGGATGGATCCCATCTGGTCCGGGTAACTTTTCTTACTTTGAGTACTGTCAATCTTTAACTACTTCCTCCTTATCTATTTTTATCTTATCCAATGTCACTACTACCTCCTCTTTTATTGCTACAATGGCAGCATCCTTTTCTCCAGTGAAGATGGATATGAAGTATTCATTTGGTGCCACAGCCATGCCCTCTGCCTCCTCAAGATGATCTCCTTTTTTGTCCTAATCGGTCCCACGCTTTCTGTATTTTGTTGCAGTCCTCCTCGGTATCAACTATGCCCCCCAATTTGGTGTCATCCACAAATTTTGAAATTTTCCTTGCAATTCCTTAGTCTAAACCGATTATGTTTTTCTCATTCGTTCATGGGAAGTGGGCATCACTGACAAGGCCAGCATTTATTGCCCATCCCTAATTGCCCTTGAGAAGGTGGTAGTGAGCCGTCGCCTTGAACCGCTTCAGTCCGTGTGGTGAAGGTTCTCCCACAGTGCTGTTAGGTAGGAAGTTCTAGGATTTTGACCCAGCGACGATGAAGGAACGGCGATATATTTCCAAGTCGGGATGGTGTGTGACTTGGAGGGGAACGTGCAGGTGGTGTTGTTCCCATGTGCCTGCTGCTCTTGTCCTTCTAGATGGTAGAGGTCGCGGGTTTGGGAGGTGCTGTCGAAGAAGCCTTGGCGAGTTGCTGCAGTGCATCCTGTGGATGGTACACACTGCAGCCACTGTGCGCCGGTGGTGAAGGGAGTGAATGTTTAGGGTGGTGGATGGGGTGCCAATCAAGCGGGCTGCTTTGTCCTGGATGGTGTCGAGCTTCTTGAGTGTTGTTGGGGCTGCACTCATCCTGGCAAGTGGAGATTATTCCATCATACTCCTAACTTGTGCCTTGTAGATTGTGGAAAGGCTTTGGGGAGTCAGGAGGTGAAAATGGTGAATAACAGTGGTCCCGGCACTGATCCTTGTCGAACACCATTTCCCACTCTTTGCCAGTCTGAGTAACTACCTGTAACCCCTAGGACGTAATTTTAGCCCAGAGCCGGGAAGGGGGCGGGGGTGTCGAATTGCAGACAGGAATCCCAAATGTATGGGTAAGTGTTCAGTTAAGTCTTTGATTGGATGGATGGGGGTGGGGCATCAACGGGGGAGCATGGAGGCATCGGCAGGCATGGGGCCTTCAGGGGGGAGCTAGTCATCGAGGGAGTCAGTCATCGGGGGGGTGGAGTTAGTCATCGGGGGTCAGCCATCAGGGCGAGATCGGGTTCATTGGGAGGGGGATCGGGGACTAGTCATCGGGGGGGAGGGGGGTCAGTCACCAAGGAGGTGTGTCGAGATCAGGGGTCGCGATCATTGTGGGGGGGCTCGTGGTTGTTTGGGGGGGGGTCGGCGATTATTGGTGTGGGTCGGCGATTATTGAGGGGGGGGGTCGCTGTAGGTAGGCTTGTTGGGCCTGGGGGAAGCACTCCTGCTCCTCCTGGCCCACAAGCTGTGCTACAAAGGCACTTACCTGCCGTTTCGGGCCTTCTCGCCTCCTCTAACGCGGTGTCAAGTAGAAGGCCCAGGAATTCTGGCCCCCAGAGGCTAAAATCACAAAACCTGAAAAAATGGCGGCCCACAGCCTCCATGGAAGGTTTTAGTGACCAACCTGCCTCCTGAGAGCGGATTGGTTGTCCGCCCCTTGTCCCGCCCCCGTGAAAACCCAAAATGGGCGGGTTTGAAATTGTTGCAATTTTTAATGCCCCACCGCCCCCAATCCACCTGTTTTTGCAGGTTAAAATTATGCCCCTTCACTCTGTTTTCTGTTAAGAGGCTAGCCATGCCTACTTGACCCCAATTAAATGCAGCAGAGTGGAATCCAGGTCAGCTTGAAAGATGATTGGCGATTTTTTTTTTTCCTTCTTGTGGTGCCTTTATATTCTGGAAGACTGCCTTTTTTTTCCAAGTTTTCCCTGATTTGTTCTTTCTATTCTGTGACCTCTTCCCCTCCACCACAAGTGCAAACCTGCCCTAGTGAGTATTGGAGCCACTTAATGGGGCAACATGTCTATAGATTATGAACATACACCATACAATGGTGACTAATGGAATTTGGTGCTTTATTAAGAACAGAGAGACCTGGGGGTACACATACACAAATCTTTGAAGGTGGCAGGACAATTTGAGAAGGCTGTTAAAAAAAACATATGAAATCCTGGGCTTTATTAATATTGGCATGGAAGCAAGGAAGTTATGCTAAACATTTATAAAACACTGGTTAGGCCTCAACTGGAGTATTGTGTTCAATTCTAGGCACCACAATTTAGGAAGGATGTTAAGGCCTTAGAGAGGGTACAGAAGAGATTTACTAGAATGGTGCCAGGGATGAGGGACTTCAATTATGTGGACAGATTGGAGAAGCTGGGGTTGTTCTCCTTGGAACAGAGAAGGTTAAGGGGAGATTTGATGATAGTGTTCAAATTCTTGAACGGTTTCGATAGAGTAAACAAGGAGAAACTATTTCCAATGGCAGACAGGTTGGTAACCAGAGGATACAGATTTAAGGTGATTGGCAAAAGAGCCAGAGGCGACATGAAGAAACATTTTTTTACGCAGCAAATTGTAATGATCTGGAATGCACTGCCTGAACGGGTGGTGGAAGCAGTTTCAATCGTAACTTTCAAAAGGGAATTGAACAAATACTTGAAGGGAAAAAAAATTTACTGGGCTATGGGGAAAGAACAGAGGAATGAGACTAATTGGATATTTCTGTCAAAGAGCCAGCATAGGCACAATGGCCAAATGGCCTCCTCCTGTGCTGCATCTACTATAACACTATGAATATATTGGCATTTCTGAGGTGGTTGGCATTACCGCCCATATTCCATCTTTTTCCATCCCTAAACAAGTGGTAATTCAGAGAAAAATCCAGTCCCAAATATCTTCTTGTGCTGATCTAACCCCAGAACACTAAAAAATACACAAATCCAATGACTGGAAACATTCCTTGACTGGTTTGTGTGCATTTTACGCAGACCCAGACTCCACATTGTCCGCAGTTGAGTTTGAAAATCAGCTTGGTATCAGCCCCAGATAAACTTTGCACACTCCATGGAGCCAATTCCATCAGTCATGGCTCTCATTTCGTAATGTTGCTTTAAAAATTACATTTTTTTAAAAAGAAGGCGGTGTTCCAGATTATAAAGGTACTCCACAAAGAAAAAATATAAATGAGACAGGATTGATTTCTCATTCCCTGTTTAGGGGTTGCATGGCATTCATTAACTGTGGCTACAATTTAGGGTTAAATAAACAGAGCCTTTTTTTGTTATTCAGCCATGTATCACAGAGGGCTCCGGGATAAAATCAAAGAATACCACAATAGATGGATGAAAGGGGAGTTGTATCTCCCCCACTCTAGCTGAGTGAGCCAGGAAAATTGTTTGTGAAAAATATTTCTGTTATTTCAAAAAGTGACGGTGCAGATTTATAATGTGAAACAGAATCATCACAGCTAATATTGTGTGAAATTGGCAAATTTATCCTTCATTCATTCATTATGAGACAAAAAAAGCAATTAAATTGAAAAAATAATATTAATCCTGAAAGAACGATTTAACAATCTATTGACTATATTTAAAATTACGAAATAACGTCAAAGGCATTTCTGCTTAATAAATCTTAAAGGTCCATTGGTTTCTTAATGCATCAGAAATAGGCTTGGATTTACCTTTTGTTGGCAGGTAGCAGTGGGACAGGCCTTCTGTTTGCCACTTTGACCCCACTGTAACCCTGACCCATTTTCCTGGGTCAAAGCTCATTAGGTACACAGGATGGGCTCCTTAACGGAATCTCTACCACCAAGCATGGGCCCACTGCTGTAAATCTGGAAAAATCTGGCATTGCTGCAGCAGGACCACTACTGTAGCACATGAAGAGGAGGAGGCAAGTTAAGGGAGGGGTGGGGGCGGGGGTGCAGAAGATCACCAGAAATCGTGATGTCAATATTTTAGACCTCAGACTCAACTCAAGTATTTGGGGCCAATAAAGAAGGAGTGGAGGCCACTACAAGGCCCTCTCCCTCCATCCTGCTACTTAGGAGGTTTACAGCCATTACCCCAGGGACAACCACTACCCTTGACTTGACGATCTCTGCAGATGGCAGAGACAGAAGAGGTAATGAGGAAATCCAGCGGTTTACCAGGCCCTGCCTCCCTACTGGCATTTACAAGTGGTGGGCAGGGAAGAGGCAGCAGACAACCTTCCCAACAGCGTGGTGAGGGTGGGAAACAGAGGTCAGGATGGGATCACAGCAGTAGGCCTCACTGCTCTATATTCTCTCATTTCCCGCAGCTATTGTACTTGATTTCAGCTGGGAAAGTGGAGGAAAATCCATCCCATGTTTACTATTTGCAGTTTTATCCCCAGGAAATGAGTACAAAATTTCCAGCGAAGCAGAGTGGACACCTAATTTTCACCTCCTGATCTACTCCAGCTGGTGTAAAAAGACTTCCAGTAGTACAAAATCAAACTCACAGGATCCTAGCAGGCTTCAATAGCAGAGTGAGAATCATTATAGGCCCCAGCATGTCATAAGGAAGATACACGTAGCCAGGTGAAAATGTGATTGGAGTAGTTGAAGGAAGAAGTACTTTTTTTTTTACCTTCTACTTTGAACATTTTCCATATAAAACAGCAGATTGTAACATGTCACTGAATGCACCATAAGAACATAAGAAATAGGAGCAGGAGTAGGCCAATCGGCCCCTCGAGCCTGCTCCGCCATTCAATAAGATCATGGCTGATCTGATCCTAACCTCAAATCTAAATTCATGTCCAATTTCCTGCCCGCTCCCCGTAACCCCTAATTCCCTTTACTTCGAGGAAACTGTCTATTTCTGTTTTAAATTTATTTAATGATGTAGCTTCCACAGCTTCCTGGGGCAACAAATTCCACAGACCTACTACCCTCTGAGTGAAAAAGTTTCTCCTCATCTCAGTTTTGAAAGAGCAGCACCTTATCCTAAGATTATGCCCCCTAGTTCTAGTTTCACCCATCCTTGGGAACATCCATACCGCATCCACCCGATCAAGCCCCTTCACAATCTTGTATGTTTCAATAAGATCGCCTCTCATTCTTCTGAACTCCAATGAGTAGAGTCCCAATCTACTCAACCTCTCCTCATATGTCCGCCCCCTCATCCCCGGAATTAACCGAGTGAACCTTCTTTGTACTGCCTCGAGAGCAAGTATGTCTTTTCTTAAGTATGGAGACCAAAACTGTATGCAGTATTCCAGGTGCGGTCTCACCAATACCTTATATAACTGCAGCAATACCTCCCTGTTTTTATATTCTATCCCCCTAGCAATAAACGCCAACATTCCGTTGGCCTTCTTGATCACCTGCTGCACCTGCAAACTAACTTTTTGATTTTCTTGCACTAGGACCCCCAGATCCCTTTGTACTGCAGTACTTTCCAGTTTCTCGCCATTAAGATAATAACTTGCTCTCTGATTTTTCCTGCCAAAGTTCATAACCTCACATTTTCCAATATTGTATTGCATCTGCCAAATCTACGCCCACTCACCCAGCCTGTCTATATCCCCTTGTAGGTTTTTTATGTCCTCCTCACTCTCTACTTTCCCTCCCATCTTTGTATCATCTGCAAACTTTGATATGTTACACTCGGTCCCCTCCTCCAAATCGTTAATATAGATTGTAAAGAGTTGGGGACCCAGCACCGACCCCTGCGGAACACCACTGGCTACTGGTTGCCAGTCCGAGAATGAACCATTTATCCCAACTCTCTGCTTCCTGTTAGATAACCAATCCTCCACCCATGCCAGAATATTACCCCCAATCCAGTGATTCTTTATCTTGAGCAATAATCTTTTATGTGGCACCTTGTCGAATGCCTTCTGGAAGTCTAAATACACTACGTCCACTGGTTCCCCTTTATCCACCCTGTACGTTATGTCCTCAAATCAAATGAAGTATACGACATCTAAGGATGATTTCCCTCTGATTAGAAGTCAGGGAATGCCTATTCTTTTAGCGCAATGAGATCCGCAAATTTTGAAATTTTACTTCCAGTTTCCAAATAGTGAACAACAGTGGTCCCAGCACCAATCATTGTGGAACACCACTTCCCACCTTTTGCCAGTCTGAGTAATTACCTTTAACCCCTAATCTCTGTTTTCTGTTTAGAGGTTAGCCATGCCTACTTGACCCCAATTAAATGCAGCAGAGTGGAATCCAGGTCAGCTTGAAAGATGGCTGGCGATTTTTATTTTCCTTTTCGTGGTGCCTTTATATTCTGGAAGACTGCCTTCTGTTTTTTCCACGTTTTCCCTGATTTGTTCTTTCTATTCTGTGACCCCTTCCCTTCCACTACCAGTGCAAACCTGTCCTACCGAGTAAAGGAGCCACTTAATGGGGCAACGTGTCTATAGATTATGAACATACACCATACAATGGTGACTAATGGAATTTGGTGCTTTATCAGAGAGACCTGGGGGTGCACATACACAAATCTTTGAAGGTGGCAGGACAAGTTGAGAAGGCTGTTAAAAAAGCATATGGAATCCTGGGCTTTATTAATAGAGGCATAAAGTAGAAAAGCAAGGAAGTTATGCTAAATCGTTGTAAAACACTAGTTAGGCCTCAGCTGGAGTATTGTTCAATTCTAGGCACCACACTCTAGGAAGCATGTCAAGGCCTTAGAGAGGGTACAGAAGAGATTTATTAGAATGGTGCCAGGGATGAGGGACTTCAGTTAGGTGGAGAGACTGGAGAAGCTGGGGTTGTTCTCCTTAGGTCAAGAAGGTTAAGGGGAGATTTGATAGAGGTGTTCAAAATCTTGAACGGTTTTGACAGAGTAAATAAGGAGAAACTATTTCCATTGGCAGATGGGTCAGTAACCAGAAGACACAGATTTAAGGTGATTGGCAAAAGTGCCAGAAGCAACATGAGGAAACATTTTTTACGCAGCGAGTTGTAATGGTCTGGAATGCATGGCCTGAAAGGGTGGTGGAAGCAGATTCAGTAATAACATTCAAAAGGGAATTGGATAAATACTTGAAGGGAAAAAAATTACAGGGCTATTGGGAAAGAGCAGGGGAATGGGACTAATTTGATAACTCTGTCAAACAGTGGGCACAGGCATGATAGGCCGAATGACCTCCTCCTGTGCTGTACCTACTATAACACTATGAATATATTGGCATTTCTGAGGTGATTGGCATTACAGCCTATATTCCATCTTTCTCCACCCCAATTCAAAGAAAAATCCAGCCCCAAATATCTTCTCATGTGCTGATCTAACCCCAGAACACTATAAAATACACAAATCCAATGACTGGAAACATTCCTTGATTGGTCAGTGTACATTTTACAGGTAGCAGTGGGACTAGCCTTCTGTTTGCCACAAGAGTAAAGAAGTCTTGCTAAATTGTACAGGGCTTTGGTGAGACCATACCTGGTGTACTGTGCACGGTTTTGGTCTCCTTATCTCAGGAAGGATATACTTGCCTTAGAGGCAGTCCATCGAAGGTTCACTAGATTGATTCCTGGGATGAGATGGTTGTCCTATGAGGAGAGATTGAGTAAAATGGGTCTATATTCTCTGTTTAGAAGAATGAGAGGTGATCTCATTGAAACATATAAGATTCTGAGGGGGCTTGACAGGATAGATGCTGAGAGGTTGTTTCCCCTAGTTGGAGAGTCTGGAACTAGAGGACATTTATTTTTATTCGTTCATGGGATGTGGGCGTCGCTGGCGAGGCCGGCATTTATTGCCCATCCCTAATTGCCCTTGAGAAGGTGGTGGTGAAGAGGAGGAGGCAAGTTAAGGGGGGCGGGGCGCGGGGGGCAGAAGATTGCCAGAAATCGAGATGTCAATTTTTTTTAGACCTCAGAGTCAGCCGAGGTGTTTAGGGCCTATATAGAGGGAGTGAAGGCCACTACAAGGCCCTCTCCCACCATCCTGATACTTAGGGGGTTTACAGTCATTACCCCAGGGATTACCATTACCGTTGTCCTGACGATCCTTGCAGTTGGCAGAGGCAGAAGAGGTAATGAGGAAATCCAGCGGTTTACTAGTCCCTGCTTCCCTACTGGCATTTACAAGTGGTGGGCAGGGAAGAGGTAGCAGCCAACCTTCCCAACAGTGTGGTGAAGGTGGGAAACAGAGGTCAGGGCGGGAACACAGCAGTAGGCCTCACTGTCCTATTTTCTCTCGTTTCCTGAGGCTATCTTGCTCAATTTCAACTGGGAAAGTGAAGGAAAATCCATCCCATGTTTACTATTTGCAGTTTTATCCCCAGGAATTGAGTACAAAATTTTCAGCAAAACAGAGTGGACACCTAATTTTCACCTTCTGATCTACTCCAGCTGGTGTAAAAAGACTTCCAGCAGTATAAAATCAAACTCACAGGATCCTAGCAGGCTTCAATAGCAGAATGAGAATCATTATGGGCCCCAGCATGTCATAAGGCAGAAAGACGCAGCCAGGTGAAAATTTGGTTGGAGTAGTTGAAGGGAGAAGTACTTTTTTTTACCTTGTACTTTTAAACATTTTCCGTATAAAACAGTAGATTGTAACATGTCACTGAATGCACCAAATCAAGTATATGAAATCTAAGGCTGATTTCCCTCTGATTAGAAGTCGGGGAATGCCTATTCCTGTAATGCAGTAGCACAGAAAAAAACAGTAGTGCTATGTCTCTGCTCTTTACATTGCCCTGGCATTTCTGGGGATTTTTCCAAGGTAGTGAGACAGAGCGCCTGTCATGCCTGCCCTCGTTGACCTACATTTGTTGTTCATCCCCAAATCCATTTTTTAATTAAAATCCTTGTTGTTGTATTTCAATTATTCCATGACCTCACCCCACACTAGGTGTTTCACAGAGGAGTAACAAAAAAACTCCAAAGAAGGAACTATTAGGAGTGGTGACCAAAAGTTTGGTCAAAGAAATAGGGTTTAAGCATGCGAGGGCAGTGGGGATGGAGAAGTGTTTAGGGAATAAATTCTAGAGAATGGGGCTTAGGCAGCTGAAGGCACGGTCCCCAATGATGGGGCGAAGAGAGGGTGATGCACAAGAAGCTGGAGTTAGAGAAATGGAGAGTTGGAAGAGCTTGTTGTAGGAAATTATAGAGATAGTGTGAGTTGAGGCCATCAAAAGATTTAAGCACAAAGGTTAGAATTTTAAACTGGGGGACCAGGAGCCAATATTGGTCAGCAAGGACAGTGTTGATGGGCAAATGGGACAGTGTGCGACAGGATTCGGTACCAGAATTTTAGACAAGCTGACGAGGGTGATGGATGGAATGTCATCCAGGAGAGCATTGGAATACTCCAGTCTGGAGGTGACAGAGGCATGGATGAAGATTTCAGCAGCAGATAGGCTGAGATATGGGCGGAGGTGGGCAAAGCTATAGAAATGGAAGTAGACGGTCTTCGTGATGGTCAGCTCGTGATCAAATAGGATGCTGAGGTTGCAAAAGATCTGGTTGAACCCGAGACAATGGCAGGGGAGTGGTGGTGGAATTGGTGGTGTGGGCCAAGGCAATGGCTTTAGTCTTCCCAATATTTATCTCCTCCAGATCTATAGTGCACCACATCGATCTCTCCATTTCTCTGATTCCAGCCTTTTGTACATCCAGCCCACAATTCGTGGCAGAGCCTTTAGTCACCTGGGTCCTCCCATAATTTCCTCCATTACGCCATTCTTTTCTCCACCTTTTAAAAACCTTCTCAAAACCTATTTCTTTGACTTAGCTTCCAGTGATTCCTCCTCATCTCTCCATTTTTCTTATGCCTATCTGTGAAATGCCTTGGGATACTTTTTACATTAAAAGTATTTTGGGTGAATTTCAACAACAACATCATCAACTTGCATTTTTATAGCACCTTTATCGTCGTAAAACATCCCAAGGTGCTTCTCAGGAGCGTTATCGGAAAGAATATGACGCTGAGTCACATAAAGAGATATTAGGACAGGTGACCAAAAGCTTGGTCAAAGAGGTAGGTTTTAAGGCGCAACTTAGGAGGAGAGGTAGAAAGGAGGAGAGGTTTAGGGAGGGAATTCCAGAACTTAGGGCCTAAGCAGCTGAAGGTACGTCCTCCAAGGGAGCGATGGAAATCGGGGATGCGCAAGAGGTCATAATTTGAGGAGTGCAGAGAGGAGGTTTCAGAGGGTTGTGGCACTGGAGGAGGTTCCAAAGATAGGTAGGGGTGAGGCCACGGAGGGATTTGAACACAAGGATGAGAATTTTAAAATCAAGATGTTGCCAGACGGGAAGCCAATATAGGTCAGCGAGCACAGGGGTGATGAATGATGGAGCTTGGTGCGAGTTAGGATACGGGCAGCAGAGTTTTGGATGAGCTGGAGTTTACGGAGGGTGGAAAGTCGGAAGCCGACCAGGAGAGCATTGGAATAGTTGAGTCTGGAGGTAATAAAGGAATGGATGAGGATTTCAGCAGCTGAATCAGGGGTGGAGACGGGTGATGTTACGGAGGTCGAAGTAGGCGGCCTTGGTGATGGAAAGAATATGGGGTCGGAAGCTCAGCTCAGGGTCAAATAGAACGCCGAGGATGCGGACAGTCTGGTTCAGCCTCAGACAGTCTGGTTCGGCCTCAGACAGTGGCCACGGAAGGAGATAGAGTTCTGCAGGACATTTCTCGTTCCCCCATTGTAACTTCAGTGGTAGAGCCATGGAAAACCCAGGAAATGGCATAAACCGCATTTACACATTTATATATTTTTTCAGGGTTTTACGTGAATTTTCCACTATAGTTACAGTGAACGAGTGGGCAAAATCAATGGCAAGAAAAAGCAGCTGATCCGCTACCGCTTTTTAGCACCCCCACTGAAGTTGAATTTTGCCCCCATTCAGTCTAAGAATAAGTCAAAGGAGTTGTAGGCCCTTGAGAAAAAAATTGATGTGCAAATTTAACTTCATAACTATTATGAGGAATTGAGTTGATGAAACAAAACAGTGTTTAACATTTCCTTAAATTCTCCTATGAAATTGTAAGCACTTAAAGTGGCCAATTAACCAACATGTTTTAGAGTTCTGGTTTAGAGCTTGAAGAATTTTGATATCTTTCACAATCCAACTGCAATATCAATGTGAATCAATCAATGATTAATGTAAGTAGTTCCTCCAGAATCCAGCAAACCATTAAAAACCTGAATGTGGCTATCATCCAGGGAACACATTAATGACACAAGATTATGTAAAATAAGTATTGTGATATAGAAACTGAAATCCTAAAGATGCTCAGTCTGGGCATTCATTATCGGTGAATGGAAGAATCAATAAAGCTGTCACAAATAAAACTTTATTGAAATCAACTAGATGATCTGTTGGCTAGTAAAATGGAAGATTAGGCAATCAATACAAAAAGGGCGCAGCCAAAACTAACTAATACAGACACAGAACCGCAATGTACTAAAATGTCACATTCGGTTCCATTGCACCCCCAATAGGAGCACAATACCTAATATCCCGGGGGAGAATTTCCACATGGTTCTCCCGATCTTCAGCCATAACTTTGACAGACGATCAGCAGAATCCCTGGAGAACCAGCGTGAACAGTCGTTTTTTGATATTTACGTTGTTTCTCCGGGGGAGGTCTATCGTCCTTCCCCCAAAGTTATGGTAGTAGACCGGGAGAATTCCAATGGAAATTCCAGGCATGTATTTTTTTTACATCTGTAGTTTATTGAATCACATCAGGAAGTCACTGTCCAAAGATTGCAGCATCCACTATAAAAGGAGCAAATGCACCCCTTATTAATAGAACCCCACGACAAGAAAAAAACAGCAAGTTATGGATGACACTTAGCAATGATGCAGAGATTGAAATGCAGCTCTAATAACATGAGCTGATCTTTCAAGCCCATAAATATTTTGAATTTTTTTCAGTGCAGAAATTTGAACTTCCTTCGTTAAACAGAAGCTTATACACGTTCCATTTCAGCTGAGTTGCAATTTTTGTCTTCTGGGGTGGATTCACTGTAAACTGATCTACACATCATGATGCTGCTTGTGGTCAGAAGGCTGATCAGACAGCTCAAGAACTGAGAGTGTATCGACAAAAGCTATGGAAATCTACTTATTAAAGACATGTTCACAAAATGCAGATTCACAAAAAGAATTTTTATGTTGTCATGATAGTGTCAGCTTGGTTCAACATCCTCTCCTCTGACTTTAAAAGTCATGGGGTCAAAGCTAGACTCCAAAACTTGAGCATGTAATCTAGGCAGACTTTAGTGCGGTACTGAGGCAATGCTGCATTGTCAGTGGTGTTGTCTTTCACATGAAATGTTAGCCTTGGCTGCCCATCCGGGTGGATGAATTAGATTCCATAGCACCATTTGAGTTCTTTCAGTGTCTTGATCAACATTTATCCATCAACTAAAACAGAATCAACTGGTGAAATTTGCTTTTTATGGGACTTTGCTGCTCACAAATTGGCTGACCATTTGCCTACATAACAACAGTAATAATACATCAAGAGTAATTCATTGTCTGTATGCACTTTAGGACATCCTGAGGATATAAAAGGCATTCCATAAAAGCAAATTTTCTCTTTCATCCATTTTCATTCTGATCACCAGCCCTATAAAGATGTATTTCTTTAATAGCTAGTGACATTGGGGTAGATTTTCAACTTGCCTTCCAGATTTAAAACAGGCATTGCGGATTTGCTACCTAGTCTAGAAACTGCCCAATTTTCATTTGCGTTGAAATGAATGAAAATAAAATTTGGCCAGTTGCTAAAATGGGTGGCTGATCCACAACGTCAGCTGACAATCTACCTCATTATGTCAAAAGCTTGACCAGGAATCCTGCTGAGGAGCTTCGAAGTTTAATTAGATTGCTTTAGGTTCACCAGACTGATACCAGGACTTAAAGGATATGAGTTATGAGGACAGGTTGCATAAACTTGGTTTGTTTTCTCTTGAGTATAGAAGATTGAGGGGTGATCCAATCAAGGTGTTTAAAATGATAAAAGTATTCGATAGACTAGATAAAGAGAAACTATTTCCTCTGGTGGGGGAATCCAGAACATGAGGGCATACCTTGACGGTCACAGGTAGTGCTGTCTGTGCCCTGGTTCGAGGCTCGAGTTGTGGTTGCAGCAAGTGATAGCCTCTTTGGAGAAGCGAAGGCTCCTGACACATTGCTTCTCAATGAAGTTAATGTGTTAGAAGTGCTCCCTGAGGCCCCAGATATGGCCTCCTGCACAAGGCCCTCCTCTTCCAGCTGCTCCTGCTCTCTCCTGTCTTCCTTGCTGCTCCTTGTTGTCCTCCAGTCTCAAAGGCAGACCTACTAGACCACCCATGACTGCAGTAAAACTGTTTTGAAGGCAGACAAAAGCTGACCAGCACCAGCGCAAAGTCAGAAATCAGTTGCAGAACGCAAGAAATAAGCAAAAACAAATGCCCAGAAGTTAACCAGCGGTCTAAAAAGATAAATCAGCAACTAACCTATATGTTGACAATGCTATTTTTCATTCAAGCCCTTTAAATAGCACTGCTAAAGGGTCCTTACTGCCTGTTAGCACCACAAGTTGCTGGGTGCATTTATCAAGAGGCAAGTGGGGCGCTGGGGCAGCAGAATTTCACAAAAGGGTCCTACAACAATATTTAAATATTTTAATGAGGCTTTTTAATACTTCCACCGCATGCCCTGGGCGCCTACAGAG
This sequence comes from Heptranchias perlo, assembly GCF_035084215.1. Taxonomy (NCBI): domain Eukaryota; kingdom Metazoa; phylum Chordata; class Chondrichthyes; order Hexanchiformes; family Hexanchidae; genus Heptranchias; species Heptranchias perlo. The sequence continues at coordinate 52,677,354 of NC_090325.1, read as the reverse complement.
GATCCCCATTCAATAAGGCGGGCGGCACACTTCTAGCCTGCCATATTGGACCCTTAGGTGCTCGTTTTACGCCTGTAAAATGGGCGTGGTGGCAATCAAATTTCTAGGACATATAGTTAGCTCTGAACACTCTTCTTACATAACAGCTGTTTAAATATAAATCCACTATTCCTCAGATCTTTATACACAGAGTTGGTTAAAGTTCTGAAAAAAACAACTTTTTTTATTAAGCTGAGTGCACACTTGGATGAAAAATAGCATTATTAACACCCAATGAGCTAGACTACAAGTTTATAGTTACACAGATTGCATAAGCTGCAGTTTAGGCACTTTGTTTCTTCTGGGAATAGTCAGATGGCTAAATGCCAGCAGATGTTTGTTAAAATGTCAGCGATACTGACAACCAATTTCTGGTTCTCAAGGGTATCTGTCACAGGATGTTGCACCTGCTCGATTCTGTGATTTTACATACCAATAAAAATCAAATGGCTTTAAGGAGAGTCGTAAAGGAGGAAAGGGAGGTGGAGGGGTTAGGGAGGGAATTCCAGAGTGTGGGACCTAGGCAGCTAAAGGCACAGATCCAACGATTGTGCATCCCCTCCAACACCCACCATTGATGGCCATGACTTCAACCGTCTAAACCCCTCACCCTCGCCACCTCTCACGTCTCCTCCTTCAAACCCCTCCTAACAAAGCAAGCTCATAGCATGATAGACATGAGCACAGAAATTCCAAGGTGCTTGCTTCACTACCAGAAATGTAGCAAAACAGGATTCCCAGTCTGATGCTGCAGTGGATCCCATCCCAAATTACAGGGATGGAGTCATTTACACAGTCGGAGTGCACGGCCTGCAGCTGTAGAAGCACAACAGAGGTGCCTGCTGTGCCAGTGATAGGTGGAGCAGCACCCTGCCCCTCCAACAGGAGGACTCTGAGGCCCAAGAAGGACCGAGGATAAAAAAGGTACATGATCTTTTTTCAATGCTCCAAATTTCATTTGCCCCGTGGGAATTTTCTTTCAGGCAGCCTTGGAGCCTTCCTAACGCCCAGTAAAACTCCCGATTGGTTGGTGAATCGGGTGGATTTCCCAGGCTGGCCTGGGAGTACCCCACACACAGCTGCCAGAAAGTGAAGGGGGGGGGGGTTGGTGAGTGGACAGACAGATGTCTCGCTCGCCTCCCATCGGCAGTTCTGATGGAGGGCAAATGGGACAGAGATCCAGCGGATCTGGGCTCCAATCCAAATTCCTGCAGCCCACTACGGACAATCCACCCGAGTTGTATCCACCCCCACCCCAGGAATTTCAGGCTCATAAACTTTGAGCAGCAAAGTCGGTAAATGGAAATAAAAAGCTCAAGCATAGGGATTGGATATATTTTTAAATAATAACAGCTGACTTGGGTACTTTGCCGCACAATCGTGTGATTCAGATGACTTTGCAAGCTGCGAGAACAGCATCAAAGCTTTTGATTGTGTTACAGTTTTTACTTAGATTGGATAACATTGGGGCTTATGAGCTCAACTATGTTTGTTATAAAATTTAAATCTTCCATCCACCTTCTAGATCAGTACAATTTGCGGCCATCACTGATTCATTTTATATAAAATAGAGTTATACAGCACGGATAGAGGCCCTTCGGCCCATCGTTGAAATGTTGAAATATTTCTTTGATGCAGACTGTGTACCAGAATAGCATTAAGGTCAGTTGCTATTATCAGTCAGGTAACCATGGCAAACATGAACATTTAGGTGATAGGCTGATTGAAAATCATCTATCTACAGTGAAAAAATATCTAAACTCCAAAATTAATACATGTTAGCTATGAGTAAGAACCCCAGGAATTTCAATTATGTTCAAAAGGAATAGTGGGTCTTTTTTACTTGCGTTTTGCAGAAGGGGCACTTTGAGAAATTCACTGCAAGATAAGCAAGAGGGAAGTGAAATTGTACAGGTCAAACATATTTTAAACAACAGCTCCCACTCAAGGTTCCAGTCAGCCTGATTACACTGGTCTGAGGGGTCACCGATCAAAACCATGTAAAAAGCCATTAGTAATCAGCAATCTTGCTGCTGAAATATGACTCACGCTATTTTATCAAAACCCAAGGTTGAACTACACAAAAGACATTCAAACTGATCTTTTGTGATACTGTGGAAGTCTGAAAGTGAATTATATTCAAAATGGAGCTCCCTGGAGTTTCATGGCAGACAGTAGACGGAAGTTTAGAAGATCACTAACTCTCCGGCTACAACAATGTAGATGGATTTTTAATGTCATCTTTGCTGATTCAGGAACTTGGATAATTTGGTCCAGTCTGATATGGTGTTTGGCTATTCTACGGAGATCTGATACATTCACACAGTGGGGGGTCATTTTAACTTTTGGCGATAGTGCAAAACAGACAATATCGGATCGGCCGCCTGTTATTAACCTCTTCCGATTTCCCTTTCCATTGAAAAAGGCATTATAAGACTATTTATTCTGCCGCAGTGCATATATAGTGCGAAAGATGGGAATAATTAAATTTAATATTGATTAGCTCACAATTAAATTTGATGCCAACTTTAGTTGATTAAAATTTTCATGCTAAATTCGCTCATATTAAGCGTCATTGGGAGCAAATTTCATGTGCCTACCACCTCATTCACACTGAAAAACAGGGTGGTAGGCAGATGACATTTTTTATTAAACCTACTGGCCACTGGCTGGCCAAGATCTGTCTGACTCAATTTTCAAAATGGATGGCTAAAGTATCAAAATCAGGATCTACAGCGGTTATAGGACCCCAATGCTGCGCATACTCCACCCAGTGGCACCAAATGTAGAACCTTGATATAAAGAAATTGCGTTTATATAGCACCTTCCATGACCCCAGGATATTGCAAAGTGATTTAAAACCAATGAAGTACTTTTGAAGTGTGGTCACTGTTGTAATGCAGGAAACACCACAGCCAATTTGCGCACAGCAAGCTCCCACAAACAGCAATGAAACAAATGACGAGGTCATCTGTTGTAACACTGAATGAATGTCCTCCTGACCCCAAAACAGTCTTCCGAACGGCTGCCGGCCACTCAGTATCCTCCCCCACCACCACCCCCCTCCACTTTGGGATTTTCACCCCTGCTGATTTTCCAACACTACAATCGGGTAGATGCCTGTCAGCGCTTGTTAAGAACTTGCAGCTCACCAAACAAATTCAAATGAGGCCCCAATATGAAAATGGTTTGTGCCTCTCACTGGTGTCAATGGAATGGAGGTGTGATTGCTCTACCCACCACCCGCCCATGTGGAAATCCAGCGTACTGAGTTATAAAAAGCAAGAAAGAGACACAAAGAAAGTAATGAGGTACAAAAAGGAATATGAAAAAAAAACTTGGGAGGGATATCAAAGCTAACAACAAAAATGTGTACAAATATATTAAGTGAAAGAGAATCCTATGTTCTATGTTCCTAAAGGGGAATGTGGGCCCATTAAAGACAGATGCAGGCAAGACAATATTATACAATAACGAAATGGCAGACTTGTTAAATGAGTACTTTGTATCCATTTTCACAGTGGAGGAAGAGGACAACATACCAGCAGCATAAAGGAACCTAAAAGTAAGTCAAGGATTGGAACTTAGTTGATTTAATATAAGCAATAAAATTGTAATGGAAAAAATAATGGGACTTAAGATAGGCAAATATCTGGGACCTGATGGTTTCCACCCCAGGGAATTAAAACAAATAGGTAAGGAAATTGCAGATTGGTTAGTCATAGTTTTCCAAAGCTCTCTAGATTCAGTAATTGTGCCTATGGTTTAGAAAATTGCAAATGTCACTCCATTATTTAAGAAGTGGGGGAGGGAGGGTCGGAGAAACAAGGTAACTACAGACCTGTTAGTTTAATATCAGTTGCGGGGAAGTTACTGGAATCTATCATCAGGGACAGAATGACTGAGCACATGGACAAGTATGAGCTGATCAAAGATAGCATGGATTTGTAAAGCGTAGATCATGTCTTAGAAATCTAGTTGAATTTTTTGAGGAGGTCACTCTCATGGTGGATAGGGCAGTGTCTATGGATGTTGTCTATATGGACTTTCAGAATGAATTTGATAAGGTTCTGCACAACAGATTATTGTCAAAGATTAAAATGCATGAAATAACATGGATTGGTAATTGGTTGGGAGGAAGGAGACAGAGAGTAGGGATAAAGATTTTGTCCTCTGATTGGCAGGATGTGACAAGTGGTTTTTCCCAGGGATCTGTACTGGAGCCTCAGCATTTCACCACATATATCAATGACTTGGATGAAGGAATAATAGGGGTTAAATTGGATAAGGCCCGAATCCGGGCGAGGGCATCGCAGTTCGCGATTAGCCCGCGGTCGGAGTGATTCATGCTGCCTGGTCATTTACCTGATTGAAGCGCAGCATGGAAGCCTAGCTGTGATGTTCTTTCCAGCTTCAGCAATTCTCACCAGCAGGGGGGCCCAAATCTCACGTGAGTAGCTCGCACCTCTTAAAGGCAGCCTGCACCATATATATAAGTGCAAAATATAAGATACGGGTCCGCATGGAGTCTGAATGGAGATCAGATATCGCACATGTAAAACACAGACGCAGGTCCCGTCCCTATGTTTACAAACTGATGAGTTATGTTAAAACATTGAATAAACATTGTGCACTACTAAATCCCACATCCTCCAATCTGCACGCCACACTCCACCAATCTGCCGATTTGAGTTTGTACCAGGCCTGAGAGAGAATGTGCACCAAGTTTCTCTGCTGATGCACTAGAGGCCTTGGTGCAAGACATGGACAGAAGGAGGGGCATCCTATATCTGCAGGGGGTCAAGACGCCCTCCAGAAATATGCTCAAGAGGCAGTGGAAGGCAGTAGGGGATGAAGTCAATGCCAGGCGCATAGCACCACGAGCATGGATGCAGTGCGGGAAGAAGTTCAATGCTTTGACAGGAATGGTCAAGGTAAGTGAGGTCAACTGTCAAGTGGCATCTCCTACCAACTTCACCACTAGCCACATCCACTGCTCCACGCACTACACCCCCCATCACCCACATACCAACAAACTCTTTCAATCAATACTCAACTCTTCCAATCAGATGCGTCTTCTCAGCCTCACACATTACCACTGTTTCAAGCCACACCACAACTCACAGGTCACACACACTGGCAGCTATTCAACCATGACAGGCACATCAACCAAACATCCTGCAGGACACTCACCGACACACGTACCGCTTTCTTGCAGGAGAAGGTAGCGCATAACAGGAGGCAGCAAGTGACGGTGGCATTTAGCACCTCGAGCCTATTCCGATATTCAATGAGATCATGGTTGATCTGTGACCTAACCCCATATACCCGCCTTAGCCCCTTATCCCTTAATACCCTTGGTTAACAGAAATCTATCAATCTCAGATTTTAAATTAAAATTGAGCTAGCACCAACTGCCGTTTGCAGAAGAGCATTCCAAATTTCTCCCACCCTTTGCGTGTCGAAGCTTTTCCTAACTTCATTCCTAACTTCATTCCTGCAAGGCCTGGCTCTAAATGTTAGGCTATGTCCCCTCGTCCTAGTATTCAAGTATAGGAGACCTCCAAAAATAGGTACAAATGCATCAGCAGCCAGAAGCAATAATCCAGCAACTAACCTGTAAATCCTGTGTGGTTCCTTTAAATAGTGCTGGTGGGGGTCCTCCAGGCACTCTAAGACATGTTCAGATGGTTGTGGTTAAGACGGTGTGTTGGCTGCAGCGTTAAGTGCCAAAATGTTGTTTATCCCTTTAAATCAGCGTTGCACACTGATCTAATGCATATTCTCCTCACTTTACATGCAGCTGGCGTTCGTTATTTGCACCTGTGTGAACCTCTTTACCAACATGGCATCCGGCGCACGTCACGCTAGAAGCATGAATGCGCATTCCGAACGCCTATACAACAGGCGCTACACGGCCGAATTTCTAGCCCACAGAGTAGTATATCCAAGTCTGCAGATGACACTAAGTTAGGAGGCATAGTAAGTTGTGTAAGCAGGAGCAGCAAGTTAAAAAGGGACATAGACAGACTGATTGAGTGGGCAAGACTGTGGCAAACGTTCAATGTGGGTAAGTCTGAGGTCATCCACTGGACTTAAGAAAGACAAATTGGAATATTTTCTTAATGGTGAGAGACTAGGAACTGTGATGAGCAAAATGACTTAGCTGTCTACTCACACAAATCAGTAAAAGCTGATGCACAGGTACAAAAAGCAATCAAAAAGTCTATTGGAATGTTTGCCTTTATCTCAAAGGGTTTGGAATAAAAAGGTGAGGAAGTGATGCTTCGGTTGTACAGAGTCTTAGTTAGACCCCATCTGGAATACTGCATTCAGTTTTGGACACCTAACCTCAGGAAACATATGTGGGCCTTGGAAGGGTGAAGCACAGATTCACCAGAATTATACTGGAGCTTAAAGAATGAAATTAAGAGGACAGGATGCATAAACTTGGCTTGCTTTGAGTATAGAAGGTTCAGAGGTGATTTAATTAAGGTGTTTAAAATATTAAAGGGATTCAATAGGGTAGATATAGAGGAGTTATTTCCTCTGGTGGGGAATCCAGAACAAGGGGAGATAATCTTAAAATTAGAGCGAGGTCAGCTAGGAGTGAAATCAGGCAGCATTTTTCACACAAAGTGTAGTAGAAATCTGGAAAACTCTCCTCCAAAAGGCTGTGAATGGTGAGTCAATTGAAATTTTCAAGATTGAGATTGGTAAATTTTTATTAGGTAAAGTTATCATAGGATATGGAGAAAAGGTGGATAAGTGGAGTTGAGTTCAGGCTTGATGAACTGAATGGTCTACTCTTATTCCTATGATGTCCTATAGTGCAGGGGAGGGCGAGAGCGCAGGGGAAACCCAGCGAGGCCAGGGACGTGGAATTCCTGCCGAATTTAACGCCAAGATCTCATTATAATGTTTTGCTTCTGCTTCCCGCCTAGCAGCCGGACAAATTGATAGGCTGGCCGGCTGCCAGGCGGGAAAACCAGTGGCAGGAGGCTGCAGCCGTTGACTCTTGGGGTCGGTCCCCAGCAATTGCGATCGTGCGACAGGCTGCAGATCGGGGGTTGGGGGGGAGGTCGGCCGCGATCGCGGTGCAGGCTGTAGATCGGGGTTGAGAGGGTGGAGGTTGCCGATCGCAGGGGCTAGAGAGAGGCCACGATCAGCAGAAGGGAGGCTGCAGGCCCCGGGGAGCACAAAACACTTAGCTTCTGGAGCCTGCAGCTCACACCTCCCTTTCGTTGCTGGGTTTCCCACGCCCTGGAAAACCCGGCCAGCAGCAGTTAAATTTAAATCAGGCTTCCAATTGCACTCTGGGAGCCTAATTTAAATATGATAATGAAGTGCCCCGCCTCTCCAAGATGGGACACTCGCACACCTCACTATGACAACGGGTGCGGACGTGGCGGGTTGGGGACGCATTCCCTGTTCTTTAGAGTTTAACAACACGCCCCCGACCTCTGCTTGCGAGTTCTGTTTGTGGGGGTGGGGGGGGGGGGTTAATATCGAGGTCAGTATGTCCAGCCAAGAGTGAAGGGAGAAAACCTGCACTCAGCTCTCAGCCAACTTTGTTCTATAACTATTGGCAGATATAGATGGAGAGTGTATTAGGTGACTTCCTTCTGGTTTTCTTTCCCCTTCTCACTGGGAATGTATTCTGGCCACACCTTGATATCTTCATACAATGGCACAATTTTGATGTGGAGTGTACATCGGGCGAATGGGGGCAGAGCAATCCCAATCACCACCCAATGTAGCTCGCCAGAAGCCCAAACTATTCTCATGCTTGGACCTCATTTAAATGAAAGCGGCAAGCTACCAGCACTAAACGAGTGCTGATAGACCACATCCTAATTGGAGGGTGGGGAGGAGGGCAGGAAACCTGGTGGCCCACAAGCCGAGCCGGCAGAAGACCATTTAAGAGGAGGACCAGGCCAATTGGATAGTGGAGACCAAGGTAGGGCAACGATTGGGAGGACTTTTCTGGGGACGCAGGAAGTGCTCCAATCTGTCTCCCAAGGCTTCAAGGCCAACCGTCTCTGCATCCATGGGGTACACACTTTGGGCCTTTATGGTGGGGGGAGGGGCAGCTACAGATGTGTAAGGAGCTGCCACACACTCAAGGGTACTGCAGTGCTGATAAGGTTCCTTATGGTGCAGTTTAGGATGGCAGTGGACTCTACTATTACCCCTGCTACATGCTGGGAGACCATTCTCAGTGCCTCCACATATGCGTGATGCTCATAAAAGAAACGAAAGATTTGCATTTATATAGCGCTGAGCCATAGATGATACAGTGAAACATCCGTTTCAAAGAGGACCCCAGAGATCAAAGTCCTCAGGCTTACCAGCTAAGGGCTGACATCTCCTGAGCCTTGTGAATGCTGGGACAATTGAAATTTTGAAGACTGAGATCGGTAGTTTTGTGTTGGGTAAGGGTAGCAAGAGATATTGAGCAAAAGCAGATATATGGAGGTGAGGTGACATATGTTCTATTCAGCGACATCAGGTTCCTCTTCCCTTCCTTGCTCCTTTGGCTTCCTTATGCTCGTTGGTCTCAAAAAACCCCACATGAAACATTTTTTCACCATTTTTGTGACCTCCAACAATATCTTTAATGGATTCTGGTTTGGCTGCTTACCACTCGGGTTAAGTGGGCGGGGCTTGCGCAGCGCGGACGATGTGTGTTTTAGTTCGAGAATGGGCATCAGGGTCCTATCAATGTCATTGAATGCTGATTAACATATAGTAATGAAGCTCCAGTCTGTGTCCAGCGGGAGCGCTGGTCGCCTATTGCAAGGCCTACTCGGTAATGGTGGCGGGCGGCCATCAGGTGGAAAGATGGTGGAGAGTTACTTTTAGTGATTTTGGACTCACTACCACCCTGTTCGTGCCAAAAAATGGAGCGGTAGAGAGAAACCAAAATCGGCCCCCACTGCCCAGTAAAACTGCAGATGGAACCTGGTATCCTATACTCAGTGACACAGTATGTTTTAGTGTCTTTGTGCAGTGCTATTGTACCACACCTATAGGTTAAATTGTAAGTAAACTGAAAGAAAGAAAGGACTTGCATTTATTTGGTGCCTTTCACATCCTTAGGACATCCCGAAGTGCTTTACAGCCAATGAAATACTTTTGATGTCTAGTCACTGATGTAATGTAGGGAAATGCAGCAGCCAATTTGCACACAGCAAGGCCCCACAAACAGAATGTGATTAAATGACCGGATAATCTGTTTTTGTGGTGTTGGTTGAGTGATAATATTGGCCCAGGACACCAGGAGAACTTTCATGCATTGAGAATTGGGAGAACAGAAACAAAGGCAAATATGAGGTGATGTAAACAACAAAATAGAAGGCCGACAGAGCCCAGCTCTATAACTTACACAATCACCATCTTGCAATAAGCAAACTTGAGACCTGAATGACGTATTTTCCTATTAGTCATTGTGAATATTAAACACTCCCCAACACAGAGGAAACAAAAGAGAAATGGATTACATTCAATTTTTTCCCTTAAAGGATAGTGATGAATGCTTGAGAAAAGAATGTTTTTCCTAGTAACAAAAATCTAAAACTATTTATGTATCACTTGTAATCGAGAAAATGATGGATTAACTGAGGCCATGTTCAAAGGAGAATAAACATTTCCCATTGATCTAATCATCTGGTAATGATCACAAATCTGTTGTGTTAGTATTTAGTTTTGAAATATACATGAGGCCCTTAGGGCCTTCAATATTTATTATGTATAATTTATATTTTCTGTTGCTTAAGTGTCAGCCTTGGCTCAGTGGTAGCACTCTCACCTTTGAATCAGAAGATTGTGGGTTCAAGCTCCACTCCAGTGACTTGAAACATAATCTGAGCTGACACCTCAGTACTGTACTAAGGAAGTGCTTCATTATCGAAGGTGCTGTCATTTGGATGAGATGTTAAACCAAGGCCCTTTCAGGGGGACATAAAAGATCCCATGGCACTTTTTGAAGAATAGCAGGGAAGTTCTCCCAGTGTCCTGGACAACATTTATCCCTCAACCAACATCACTAAAATAGATTGGGCCATAATTTGCTGACAAAATAACGGTGAGGCTAATGGCGCTCACCTCACCATTGAAATACATTGAACGACATGATTCCTGTATTTGCGCAGTAGATATGAACTAAACTCGCCACAGAAAGTTAAGTCTTATCCATTTCAGTCTAAGCACCTTTTTAACAATGTGATAAGTGTTAATTACTGCCAGTCAACATCTCTGGCACTGAAAAGTAACTATTACAAGTGTGGAGTCTCATTCCTTCAGGTTTTAATTGTTGAAGATTTTAAAAATGTCAAATATTAAATTAATTGTTTTTGTTTACTTTTCCCTTCTGTCTCTTTTTTTTCTCTCTGTCATAACCCAATCTTTCTTGCCCTCTCTTTATTTCTCTTTCTGTGCCTGATTTGACATCGAATTCACCCACTCTAATTTACACTTTCTTCTCAGTCCTTGTGCTGTTACAAAATCCTTCAATCTGATTGGTTAAGGAGATACACAGCTGCTTGTCCTGTTCACTCGGGTCCCACATGCCCTGTTTCCCTCGCTGTGATGTTATCACCTCGCACTTTCAGCAATTTGCCATGCAAAAATTTTAAAAACCTAAATGTGCAAGGGCAAGTCTAACTAATGACAGATCCTCAGCCACTGCAAATTATGGCCTATTATCTGGTCATTTATCTCATTGCTGTTTGTAGGACCTCACTGTGTGCAAATCAGATATAAGTGATTGTAACTTTCATTTTTTAATAACAAAATACCAAGTACTTTCTGCCTTTCCGTTGAATGAGTTTGGATATGATTAAACGTAACTGTTGAATTTTGCACTGAAATTCGGTTGAGGTTCCAACTTCAGCGGGAAACTAATGGAACCCCAAGGCTACATTATTGGGGGGAAAATTTGTTTGCCCAAAAATGGGCATTCAGGGGAGCGGGGGATGATCCCTGCATCTGAATGATAACGAACCAGTGAGCTATGGACATCTAATGGCCATCCCCAGGTAGCTAGCCGGAGAAGAGGTATCAAAGATCAGGCCGCTGCATCATTGGCAGCGGCCTTCAGATAAGTCCTTAAAGGGGACTGGGAGAAGGGGCGATCAGGAGATGAGAGCGATTGGGAGAGGGTCGATCAGAAGAGGGGGAGGATCAGGAGAGGAGGTGATCCGGGGACGGGGTGATCACGAGAGGAATGGTTGGAATGGGGAAGGGTAGCAGTTGCATGGCCAGTTTCTATCTTCATGATGCTTTCCTTTCTCCTGATGACAGGTCATGTTCATTTTCCAGCCAGCCCCCTCAGATGTCTGCTCATGTTGGTGTCATGATACAGAACCAGGGTGCTCTAAAACAAGGACCACTTTGGTCCCAAGATATCACAATGCAGTCAAGCAGCACTGGCATCAATGGCCCTCAGGCATCACCTTAGTGCAGAACCACGGTAGGTTTAGAAACAGCACAGAGATGTACCATTGGTCGTAATAGTGGTAATAAGAAGCACTTGTTGTGAATATATATATATAGGGGTGAAATTCGTCTCTGAATTGAAAACTTGCTGTAAGCCAGTTGTGCGTTTGCATTAGGACATTTTATAGCATGTATAATTTTGTGTGCTTCAGTTACCCAGACTGATAATCAACACAGATTGTATCATGACAAAATATGTTTGTTTAATGAAGCAACAGGGTATGAACCAAAGTAAAGAAATGACTGTCGTGCTCTTAAAACTTAAAACTTAAAACTAATGTATGATTGAAAGCTGGAATCCTAGTCAGTTGGTGGAAAGTCTGACTCAAAGGCCCACCTGTCACTCAAATCTGTCTCACAGTTAAATAAGCTGACAGTTCTTGACTGGCTTCCAGATGGAGCATCACATGGAAGTGAAGTGTTCATTCTCAGAGGAAAGGTAAATCTGACAATATCTAACACACTACACTGAATTTGTGCCTTCTTCTGGCTGATAATGCACCAACACAAATAGCAGCACTTTTGTGGGAAAGTAAGTAGGGTCACTCTTTATATTCAAAATTCTTAAAACGTTGGACACCAAAATTTTGATGGATATTTTAACGTAAGGATATACAGAAAGCATGGAATGCTCTTTTTGATAGATAAAGCCTGCTCCTCTCATAGGCAAAACCTAATATTGATTTTGCCCATTTATTTAGCCTCTTGAGGGAAAGTACAACATTTTCCCTGGTCTTTCGAGATAGCTAAGCAATTTGCTGCATTATCTATCTTCACTTCGAGTGCCATTATTCAAGCCAGACCAATGTCTTTTCAAAAATAATTTGGCAACACAGAAAGTATTGTGATTCACAGAAGGTTTGTTCACCTCTGGCCACTATTTTCCACGACTGGGGAATCCCAGCACATCTTCCTGGAGCGCCTGTTACAAGGATGCACCTTTGAGACAGCTGATTACCTGGGGTCAGAGTCATTTTTTAAGAAGGTGCAGAGGTGAGCCTGCCATGTGGTAGCAAGGCTTGCAGCCTCTTTGCTGGACAAAGAAATGTAAGCATAAGATTCAAATGTGAACCAAAAAGTGCCATAGTCTGTACAATCAATTGCCCTGCGATAGAATGCATTTATAATGATAAATGACCCTTTCATTTTTAAATCCTCCTCTGCTGCCTATAACAATGCTGGAGACCAGGGTCACACAAGCATCCCATGTGCCCAGCTTCACTGAGGCACAAACGACTTATTCCTTTCAGCTGTATGTGATTAAACTATGTCTGACCATATTTGGAAGGACTTTACAGACCTAACGCCACTTCTGGTGGAAAATACCTAAAGTAGCAGCTTCTGAAGAAATTCCCACCACATTCTGCACAAGTGATGCAAGGGAGCTGGTGTAATTTGGAGGGCAAGTCTGCCTTTGTGTGTATATTTATCCCAATTACCTTCAGTCCTATTCTTAACCTGATGTTTATCCAGCTCCTTTTTGAAGGAATAGCCTTAACTGTTATTGTTGGAAATCTGTTCCACATATTCACTATTATGTGAAAAGAAAATCTTCTAATCTTTAGTTTCATTTAAGGCTTGTTGATTTTTTTTCCTTGCGTATTCCCGTACATGGATTTACAATCCATGTTAAATAACTTACTTACATTTACATTATCAATGACTTTATGCACTTTAAAGACCTGGATCATATCTCTCTCAATCTTCTTTCCTCCAATGAAAACAAGTTCTCCTCTATGAGGGTCGGGATAAATTGAACATGTTCTGCCTGGAAAATTTAATTTTTTTCTTGTGTTGTAGATTAACACCATGGATTTATATATAGTTTCAATGTTTATTCAGCTTCTGTAATCTCATAGTTTTCATTTGTTAACATTTCAATTTCTCAGGTCAACTTCCCAATCTACCTACATGTCTTTACACCTGATCAGCCTGCTCTTGTTTGAAACCCCTCTCCCTCCCCCATGCTTGGTGCCATCAGCAAAATTTCACAATTTTGTCTGTTTCTCCACTTCCAAATCATTGATACACAATGCTAGGAACAAAGGACTTGCTGGACAAGAAAATACCAAGCTCTATCTAGTTTACCTTCTACCATCCTGGTAGTCACATGACACAACGATTATAGAGTTGTTGACTAATCATAGCAATTAGTCTACAAAAGACCCAGACATGACGCGAGGGAAACCCCAATGGTGGAGAGCTTTGGGAACCATAGTTCCAAAGTCACCTGTTCCTCCCAAGCATGCTGCACTTATCACATGTCATGTTTCAAAGGTAAAGGTCCCAGCACTGATCCTTCGGGCACCCCATTAGTCACTTCCTATCAGTCCAATTAAGCTCCTTGCATGAGCACCCACCATCTCTTTTTATGCAGCCAGTTGACAACAGCTGGCCACCGATTCCATGCTTTTCTACCTTATCGACCAACCACCTGTGTGGCACTATTTCAAAAGTTTAGATAAACAGCAGACCATTATTAACTGCCGGCCGCTTGTTACTCACCTGAAAAATACACGGTCAGCTGTTGAAAATTAAGGGGCACCTTGGCCACCTTATTGATGCCCAAGGCCCGGCTGATGCAAGGGTCCGTAAATGTCTCCGGCAGAAGGCTGCTTAAATATGGTAATAAGTTGTCAGACTGGCAATTGCAAATTTCAGGTATAAATGAGTGAAGCGTGCGCCACACACACTCTGCCCATTTGTACTATGTGTTGAACGGTTTCACCAACACTCCCTAAGGGACTGCCCGAGGCTGCTCATTAGAACAGCCTAAGACTTTTTAATTTTTAATTTTTGTGCCTGCTCCACCCCTGCCTCAGGCCCAATCTGTCCCCTAGCATTTGACACCCACAGCTTGCCAGCTGATTTAAATGAGATTCAAATGGTTTGGTTCTCCTGACGCTGAATTTGGGTAAATTAATTGAGTCCATAAATAATGTAAAATTAATCTATTTAATTAATTTCCGAGCAAACATATATCATGGGCGCATAAAACTATATTTGCTCTTTCTTGGAAAACAACATACCAAAGGAATCACAGGATATGTGTTGAACTGGCATAGTTTTGATTCTTGTAATAGTTTAGTACTAGTTCTATATGTACTAGGAACACACTGGAATTTTGGCAGTCCCTATTTGGCTGGCAGAACTTGTGGGAAAGCAAGCAGCCATCAGGGAGCTATGTGCTCTTGATTGGCTGTCCCAGATGTCAATCAAGGACTCCAACATACATCAGTCGATAGGAGATGCCAATGGCTCAAACTTCCCAGAGCATGGATGTGACAAATAAGGAGTGTGGATCACCATCCCTGTCATGAGTAAATCTATATATTTAGATATGGGCGTATAGGAAATTAGCAGTCACTTTGAATTTTGGCTAGTACTACACTCAGTATTCAACTTTAGGACACAAGCCACTACAGATGATATCCATGGCTTTCATATTCAATTGCATAGACAGGACATTCTTCCCAAGCAATTTAGAATAGAAGTCTTTCAATTGAAAACTATAAGGCACAACAGCTGTTTTCATTTTGCTACTGGCCAATTAAGTCTCATGGAGTTTTACAACTAGGAGACAAATGAATTTATACCGGGGCACAATTTTCAAATTTGCAGATGACACAAAACTTGGAAATGTTTTGAACAGTGATGAAGATAGTAGTAGACTTCAAGAGGATATAGACAACCTGGTGGAATGGGCGGATACATGGCAGATGCAATTCAAAGCAGAAAAATGCGAAGTGATACATTTCGGTAGGAAGAATGAGGAGAGGCAATATAAACTAAAGGGCACAATTCTGAAAGGGGTACAGGAATAGATAGATCTGGGGGTATATGTATACAAATTGTTGAAAGTGGCAGGGCAGGTTGAGTAAGCGGTTAAAAAAGCATACGGGATCCTGGGCTTTATAAATAGAGGCATAGAGTACAAAAGCAAGGAAGTCATAATGAACCTTTATAAAACACTGGTTCAACCACAACTGGAGTATTGTGTCCAGTTCTGGGCACCGCACTTCAGGAAAGATGTGAAGGCCTTAGAGAGGGTGCAGAAGAGATTTACTAGAATGATTCCAGGGATAAGGGACTTTAGTTATGAGGTATTTAAAGTCATGAAGTGTTTAGACAGAATAGATAGAGAGAAACTGTTCCCATTGGCGGAAGGGTCAAAAACCAGAGGACATAGATTTAAGATGATTGGCAAAAGAACCAAAGGTGACATGAGGAAAAAATGTTTTAACGAAGCAAATGGTTAGGATCTGGAATGCACTGCCTGAGAGAGTTGTAGAGGCAGATTCAATCATGGCTTTCAAAAGGGAACTGGATAAGTACTTGAAAGGAAAAAATTTGCAGGGCTATGGGGAAAGGGCAGAGGAGTGGGACTAGCTGGGTTGCTCTTGAATAGAGCTGGCACGGACTCGATGGGCTGAATGGCCTCCTTCCGTGCTGTAAACCTTCTATGATCTATTCTATGAAATACCTAAGTGGAATCTCCAGACACTCCAAGGGACAGTTTTACGTCTGCAGACATTGTCTGTGTCTCTAATTTTCTGCTTTTTGCACTCCCACTGCAGAATAGTGCATGCCAGGAGCACATATTGGAATATTGGACAAAGAGGATAGTGCACAGTCTACCTCATTTTTCCACCCATTAAAATTAATAGCCAGAAAATTGGGCTATACTCCACACCCAATATTTTGATATGCACTCCTGGTGTGTGCTGCTCTGTGCCTAGAACACAAAAGTGGAAAATTACCCATTAAGTTTCTGTATGATTGGCAGCCTTATTTGATTTTGGACGATGCAGTCTGTGTTCCTTTTTTTTGGTCGACATTCAAAGGATACCTGGACATGTCTCAGACAATGCGCTTCCAGTTGACTTCTGAGGCCATTGAGATAGGAGGCTGGATACTCCCAGGGTCCAATGAAATGCCAGGTATAAGTTCTATTATAGACACAGATCCAGGTTTAGTCTCAGTACAGTTAGCAAAGTGAGGTGTCTGCCGTGACTCAATGATAGCATTCTCGCCTCTGAGTCAGAAGGTTGTCGGTTCAAGTCCCACTCTAGAGACTTGAGCACAAGATCTAGGCTGACACTCCAGGGCAGTACTGAGGGAGTGCTGCACTGTTGGAGGTGCCGTCTTTTGAATGAGACATTAAACCGAGGCCCTATCTGCCCTCTCAGGTGGATGTAAAATATCCCATGGCACTATTTTGAAGAAGAGCCGGGGGGTTCTCCCCAGTATCCTGACCAATATTTACACCTCAACGAACATCACTAAAACAGATTATCACATTGCTGCTTCTGGGGACCTTGCAGTGCTCAAAATGGCTGCCGTATTCCCTACATTACAACAGTGGCTACACTTCAAAAGTACTTCATTGGCTGTAAACCTGAGGTTGTGAAAGGTGCTGTATAAATGCAAGTTCCTCTTCTTTTATTATTTTGCATTTGAAGAAGGAGTATGAGTTAAGCTTCAGTAAAAATATTTCTATCTGCTGTAATGTTTTTGCTACTGCTTATCTGTTATTTTTAACAACTTATTCTGTAGTTCGTAGGCTAAACCACTGTACGTTGGAATGTTTATTCTAAGGCTTACTGAAATCTAAGAGATCACGTCAGAGCTTGTGATTCTATCCAGTAAGCTAAATACAGTGACAACAGTTTCTGTGCGATCCACGGAACTACATACCAAATATTGGGCATATACAGAACAACGTGGTCATGGCGAGTGAGGGCTTATTTAGAAGAGTGGTCTTTGGCACTGAGCACGAGGAAATATCTGAGTAAAAACCGAAAAATATAGCAGAGCTTTCTGGAGTTTTGCTTGTTCCTTGCGCTAGAGTGCTTCACGTGGTTAATCAAACTGAAGCAGCTGGGTGCCGAGGTAATGGTGAGTAAACCCATTATCCTTAACAGCCAAACTAGAACAAGAGAAGACAGATGAGCTGAAATAGTTCTATGCGTTCTTTGTAACAAGAGCAGTTGGGTTAAATTCTTCTTTTCACTAACCTATTTATAAATCATGCACAGAGGAACCCCCAGAGCCCATCAGTGCAGCCACGGTCAACATTAGGAACAGGAGTAGGCTACTCAGCCCCTCAGGCCTGCTCTGCCATTCAATGACCATGGCTGATCTGCACATCAGCTCCATTTTCCCACCTTTACATTGAGTTATGTTAACTACGAGCTGAAAAGGGTTTAGCACCAAGATTTCTGGGTACGAAACCCGGAAGGTAAGTGGGCGGGTTGCAATCTAATGAGCCCAATCAATTGCATTTCCGGGTTTCAGCCAGGCTGGCTGGCTGTCGGGCAGGAATGCCTACTGCAGCAGGCTGCAGCCAGGGATCGCAGGGAGGGAGGGATTGTGGGCTGGGGAGAAGATCAGAGGCCGAGGAAGAGATCGTGGGGGGTGGGGGGGGGGGCGAGAAGAGATCGGGGGGCTGGGAAGAAGATCGGGGAGCTGAGGACGATATCAGGGGGGGGCGGGAAGAAATCGGGGAGCGAAGGAAGAGATCAGGGGGCCGAGGAAGAGATCGAGGGGCGGGGAAGAAGATCGCAGGTCACTGGAGATCAGGTGAAGAGTCCGAGGTAGGTGGGTCAGCCAGCGTTAAGTGGGGACAGGACTTCTTGGTGTCTGCTCTCCACATGCATACAAACCTGCCTGATTTAAACCCAGAAGTAGGCATGTTGGAGCCAAGATGCAGTCCCGCTCTGAAAACGGAGGATTTTTACTCCCCATCTGCCCCAACCCATCTGTTCTTGGGGCTTAAAATTTACCCCATTGAGTCTACAGCACAGAATCAGGCCATTCAGCCCAACTGTTCTATGCCAGCATTTATGCTCCATATCCCTTGACACCCATATCTAACAAAAATCCATCGATCTTAATAAACTCACAAGTAAGTGGGGAAAAAAAGGTTGAAGTAAAATGTAGGGAGATCAGCTTATTAAGGGGATTGTGGAATTAAAGGGGTTGTGGTACATGCTTGGATGGCCCCACAATCCAGAAAAGCAGGTACAGAGATTAGGCAGCTGGAACTGAGAGGAAACTTGTGAAAAGTGAGACAGACAGTGGATGCTGCACAGGTGAGGAAGATTGCTGGTGATACCTGCACTCCCTTTGGTTCCAACCTTCAGCTGAATTGTATTGTTCCAATCATTATACATGTGGTGGTTTAAAAAAAGCCACTTTATTTGGAATTTCGGCTTCTTGCGTACACGACTGCAAAGAGTGTAAGGGGCATGTCAGCAGATTCCAGGAATTAGCCCTTACTTATGATACACAAAATCATAGAATCATAGAATCATAGAAGTTTACAACATGGAAACAGGCCCTTCGGCCCAACATGTCCATGTCGCCCAGTTTATACCACTAAGCTAGTCCCAATTGCCTGCACTTGGCCCATATCCCTCTATACCCATCTTACCCATGTAACTGTCCAAATGCTTTTTAAAAGACAAAATTGTACCCGCCTCTACTACTGCCTCTGGCAGCTCGTTCCAGACATTCACCACCCTTTGAGTGAAAAAATTGCCCCTCTGGACCCTTTTGTATCTCTCCCCCTCACCTTAAATCTATGTCCCCTCGTTATAGACTCCCCTACCTTTGGGAAAAGATTTTGACTATCTACCTTATCTATGCCCCTCATTATTTTATAGACTTCTATAAGATCACCCCTCAACCTCCTACTCTCCAGGGAAAAAAGTCCCAGTCTATCCAACCTCTCCCTATAAGTCAAACCATCAAGTCCCGGCAGCATCCTAGTAAATCTTTTCTGCACTCTTTCTACTTTAATAATATCCTTTCTATAATAGGGTGACCAGAACTGTACACAGTATTCTAAGTGTGGCCTAACTAATGTCTTGTACAACTTCAACAAGACATCCCAACTCCTGTATTCAATGTTCTGACCAATGAAACCAAGCAAGCTGAATTCTTCACCACCCTATCCACCTGTGACTCCACTTTCAAGGAGCTATGAACCTGTACTCCTAGATCTCTTTGTTCTATAACTCTCCCCAACACCCTACCATTAACGGAGTAGGTCCTGGCCCGATTTGATCTCCCAAAATGCATCACCTCACATTTATCTAAATTAAACTCCATCTGCCATTCATCGGCCCACTGGCCCAATTTATCAAGATCCCGTTGCAATCCTAGATAACCTTCTTCACTGTCCACGATGCCACCAATCTTGGTGTCATCTGCAAACTTACTAACCATGCCTCCTAAATTCTCATCCAAATCATTAATATAAATAACAAATAACAGCGAACCCAGCACCGATCCCTGAGGCACACCGCTGGTCACAGGCCTCCAATTTGAAAAACAACCCTCTACACCCACCCTTTGTCTTCTGTCGTCAAGCCAATGTTGTATCCAATTGGCTACCTCACCTTGGATCCCGTGAGATTTAACCTTATGTAACAACCTACCATGCGGTACCTTGTCAAAGGCTTTGCTAAAGTCCATGTAGACCATGTCTACTGCACAGCCCTCATCTATCTTCTTGGTTACCCCTTCAAAAAACTCAATCAAATTCGTGAGACATGATTTTCCTCTCACAAAACCATGCTGACTGTTCCTAATCAGTCTGCCTCTCCAAATGCCTGTAGATCCTGTCTCTCAGAATACCCTCTAACAACTTACCCACTACAGATGTCAGGCTCACCGGTCTGTAGTTCCCAGGCTTTTCCCTGCCGCCCTTCTTAAACAAAGGTACAACATTTGCTACCCTCCAATCTTCAGGCACCTCACCTGTAGCGGTGGATGATTCAAATATCTCTGCTAGGGGACCCGCAATTTCCTCCCTAACCTCCCATAAGGTCCTGGGATACATTTCATCAGGACCCGGAGATTTATCCACCTTGATGCGCGTTAAGACTTCCAGCACCTCCCTCTCTGTAATATGTACACTCCTCAAGACATCACTATTTATTTCCCCAAGTTCCCTAACATCCATGCCTTTCTCAACCGTAAATACCGATGCGAAATATTCATTTAGGATCTCACCCATCTCTTGTGGTTCCGCACATAGATGACCTTGTTGATCCTTCAGAGGCCCTACTTTCTCCCTAGTTACTCTTTTGCCCTTTATGTATTTGTAGAAGCTCTTTGGATTCACCTTTGCCTTATCTGCCAAAGCAATCTCATGTCCCCTTTTTGCCCTCCTGATTTCTCTCTTAACTCTACTCCGGCAATCTCTATACTCTTCAAGGGATCCACTTGATCCCAGCTGTCTATGCATGTCATATGCCTCCTTCTTCTTTTTGACTAGGGCCTCAATCTCCCGAGTCATCCAAGGTTCCCTACTTCTACCAGCCTTGCCCTTCACTTTATAAGGAATGTGCTTTCCCTGAACCCTGGTTAACACACTTTTGAAAGCCTCCCACTTACCAGACGTCCCTTTGCCTGCCAACAGACTCTCCCAATCAACTTCTGAAAGTTCCTGTCTAATACCATCAAAATTGGCCTTGCCCCAATTTAGAATTTTAACTTTTGGGCCAGACCTATCCTTCTCCATAGCTATCTTAAAACTAATGGAATTATGATCACTGGTCCCAAAGTGATCCCTCACTAACACTTGTGTCACCTGCCCTTCCTTATTTCCCAAGAGGAGGTCAAGTTTTGCCCCCTCTCTAGTCGGGCCATCCACATACTGAATGAGAAATTCCTCCTGAATACACTCAACAAATTTCTCTCCATCCAAGCCCCTAATGCTATGGCTGTCCCAGTCAATGTTGGGAAAGTTAAAGTCCCCTACTATTACCACCCTATTTTTCTTGCAGCTGTCTGTAATCTCCTTACATATTTGCTCCTCAATTTCCCGTTGACTATTTGGGGGTCTGTAGTACAATCCTATCAACGTGATCTCTCCCTTCTTATTTTTCAGTTCTACCCATATCGACTCCGTGGGCGAACCCTCGGATATATCCCCACTCACTACTGCCGTGATGTTCTCCCTAATCAAGAACGCAACTCCCCCTCCTCTCTTACCTCCTGCTCTATCTTTCCTATAGCATCTGTACCCTGGAACATTGAGATGCCAGTCCTGCCCCTCCCTTAGCCATGTTTCAGTAATAGCTATAACATCCCAGTCCCATGTACCCATCCATGCCCTGAGTTCATCTGCCTTGCCCATCAGACTTCTTGCATTGAAATAAATGCAGTTTAATCTAGACTTCCCTTGGTCTTTGCCGTGCTTTCTCAGACCATTTGTCCGGTCATGTTTTGTACACTCTCCCTTACTGCCTTTTGTTTCTGTCACCACTTTACTTCCCACTGACTTCCTGCATCGATTCCCATCCCCCTGCCACTTTAGTTTAAACCCTCCCCAACAGCACTAGCAAACACTCCCCCTCGGACATTGGTTCCAGTCCTGCCCAGATGCAGACCGTCCAATTTGTACTGGTCCCACCTCCCCCAGAACCGGTTCCAATGTCCCAGGAATTTGAATCCCTCCTTCTTGCACCATCTCTCAAGCCACGTATTCATCCTAGCTATCCTGTCATTCCTACTCTGACTAGCCCGTGGCACTGGTAGCAATCCTGAGATTACTACCTTTGAGGTCCTACTTTTTAGTTTAACTCCTAACTCCCTAAATTCAGCTTGTAGGACCTCATCCCGTTTTTTGTCTATATCATTGGTACCTATATGCACCACGACAACTGGCTGTTCACCCTCCCCCTCCAGAATGTTCTGCAGCCACTCCGAGACATCCCTGACCCTTGCACCAGGGAGGCAACATACCATCCTGGAGTCTCGGTTGCGTCCGCAGAAACGCCTGTCTATTCCCCTTACAATCGAGTCCCCTATCACTATAGCTCTGCCACTCTTTTTCCTGCCCTCCTGTGCAGCAGAGCCAGCCACGGTGCCATGAACCTGGCCGCTGCCACCTTCCCCTGGTGAGCCATCTCCCACAACAGTATCCAAAACAGTATACCTGTTTGAGAGGGGGATGGCCACAGGGGACCCCTGCACTAACTGCCTGCACCTCTTACTCTTCCTGGTGGTCACCCATTCACTTCCTGCCTGTACTGCCTTTACCTGCGGTGTGACCAACTCGCTAAACGTGCTATCCACGAGTTTCTCTGCATCGCGGATGCTCCACAGTGAGTCCACCCGCAGCTCCAGCTCCGAGATACGATCGGTCAGTAGCTGCAGGTGGACACACTTCCTGCACACATGGTCGGCAGGGACACTGGTAGTGTCCATTACTTCCCACATCTTGCAGGAGGGGCATATCACGGGTGCGAGGTCTGCTGCCATGATTTGCCTTAGCTTAGTTACCCCTTTTAAATTACGTTGAAATTTGAAAATGTTAACTATACCAGGGACCTAGGTTCACTGAAAAAAAACTACCTGCTATAAAAGCTGCTTAGTTTCCCAGCTCTTAGTTTAAACCAATGCCCTAATTTAGAGAAGAAAAAAAAACAGTAATACTCACCAACCAATCACTTACCTGCTGTCCTGTGACGTCACTCCTTGGTTTTCTGTTGTTGTTTTTGATCCGTTCAGGTCCGCCGCCGCTCTGGTCTCGGGCCTCGGTCCGCCGCTCTTTTATCCCCGCTCTCGGTCTCTCTCCTCTGCTCCCGATCAGGTCCGCCGCCGCTCTGGTCTCGGGCCTCGGTCCGCCGCTCTTTTATCCCCGCTCTCGGTCTCTCTCCTCTGCTCCCGATCAGGTCCGCCGCCGCTCTGGTCTCGGGCCTCGGTCCGCCGCTCTTTTATCCCCGCTCTCGGTCTCTCTCCTCTGCTCCCGATCAGGTCCGCCGCCGCTCTGGTCTCGGGCCTCGGTCCGCCGCTCTTTTATCCCCGCTCTCGGTCTCTCTCCTCTGCTCCCGATCAGGTCCGCCGCCGCTCTGGTCTCGGGCCTCGGTCCGCCGCTCTTTTATCCCCGCTCTCGGTCTCTCTCCTCTGCTCCCGATCAGGTCCGCCGCCGCTCTTTTATCCCCGCTCTCGGTCTCTCTCCTCTGCTCCCGCTCAGGTCCGCCGCCGCTCTGGTCTCGGGCCTCGGTCCGCCGCTCTTTTATCCCCGCTCTCGGTCTCTCTCCTCTGCTCCCGCTCAGGTCCGCCGCCGCTCTGGTCTCGGGCCTCGGTCCGCCGCTCTTTTATCCCCGCTCTCGGTCTCTCTCCTCTGCTCCCGTTCAGGTCCGCCGCCGCTCTGGTCTCGGGCCTCGGTCCGCCGCTCTTTTATCCCCGCTCTCGGTCTCTCTCCTCTGCTCCCGATCAGGTCCGCCACCGCTCTGGTCTCGGGCCTCGGTCCGCCGCTCTTTTATCCCCGCTCTCGGTCTCTCTCCTCTGCTCCCGCTCAGGTCCGCCGCCGCTCTGGTCTCGGGCCTCGGTCCGCCGCTCTTTTATCCCCGCTCTCGGTCTCTCTCCTCTGCTCCCGCTCAGGTCCGCCGCCGCTCTGGTCTCGGGCCTCGGTCCGCCGCTCTTTTATCCCCGCTCTCGGTCTCTCTCCTCTGCTCCCGCTCAGGTCCGCCGCCGCTCTGGGTATGAAAGAGTGTTAGTATCCTCATATCATTGCTTGATCTTAACACATAGGAGAATGTGTTGAAATGCCAGTAAAAGTATAAAAAAGGCTAGGCCAAACACGTATTACTTTTAATAATTTTTTTGTGAAGCAACACAGTTACACTTCCAATATTTTGCAATTTTTAATTATTATGATGACGCAACCATAATAAACACTGAAAACAGCTCACCGTCTGCCGTATTTATTTTTTTGGGGTGGTCCAACGTAGCACGAAGTTTGTATTGTTGAATATTCCATGCTGTCTGTGTCGCTATTTAACGGGGAAAGAAGGAGTAGGGACATACTTTTTATTCAAAATCTGCATCCTCAGCTGGTTGCATGGTTTCCCAGTGTCCCATACAACATTCAAGCCACTCTGAAGTCACGGTCCTGCTGTTTCCTGTTCAGCCACTCCAGGGTGCACAGGAACACTGCCTGTCCATGACACCACTGAAATGACCTAGCAATGATCACAGAAACTCCATGTGCCTCATAAAACTGAACTTTTACAAAAACATCAAAGAATATTTTTTGCTTGTTACTTTTCTAAACAAAATAGGGAAGTATTTTGAACAAGAAGTGTTCTTCGTAAACTTTCCAAGGCAATCAAGAAAAGTGGAGCATGGGCATAATTTGATCTTTGTGTGTGGAGTGGTGCAGTACCACTGCCACTAACAGCTATGCTAGTTTTAGACTATTGGTAATGGTAGATATGGACCATGGCTGGTTTCTGTTTTTCTTCTGTCTCTGAGCTCCTACTGTTGGGATCATTAGTAGAAGTATGATTTTTGGATGATGGCTGTATTTCCACTAGCTAAATCAGATTTAAAACAGTTACTACATTGGAGAACATCACACTCCAGATGGCCTGCAATGTAGCTCACTGTGGGCATATGGCATGGATAGCTTTTTATAATAGTATGATTTCCCATAGGAACTGAATCCAGATAACTCTGATTTATGCTCAAGCTGTCTCCAA
This sequence comes from Heptranchias perlo, assembly GCF_035084215.1. Classification (NCBI taxonomy): domain Eukaryota; kingdom Metazoa; phylum Chordata; class Chondrichthyes; order Hexanchiformes; family Hexanchidae; genus Heptranchias; species Heptranchias perlo. The sequence goes on along the minus strand of NC_090325.1, from coordinate 52,652,314 downwards.
TGGAATGTGATATCGTGACAAACTACAATCAATTTCCCAGGTTGAATACCCGGAAATAAATATTATATCTGACTCCAGCACCAACCTTTGTTCATGTGGCTCCAGGCAAAGGTGGCAATCAGAATATGTGTCTGATTCATATTCAGGCTGCCACAATTGGTTATTCAGTTTCATGAATATCTCAGTCTTAATGAAACACATTTTTATTGCAAACCATGGGTATAGGCATAGGGTTAGTTTCTCAGGACAGTATACATGCCATTATATCGATCATAATTCTGTATTTTGCATCTAATATCAATATCTGATTGCTATAATCAGAAATAAAAACATGGTGCATTAAATAAATAAAGAGCTTGTATTTCTATAGCACCTTTCAAGTCCTCAGGATGTCCCAAAGCGGTTCACAGCCAATGAAGTACTTTTGAAGTGTATCTAGTATTGTGAAGTAAGGAAGTGCAGCAGCAAATTTGCATACAGCAGGGTCCCACAAACACCAATGAGATAAATGATCAGATCATCTGTTTTTGGTGGTGTTGGTTGTGTGATAAATATTGGCCGGGACATCTCCCCCACTCTTCTTCAAATAGTGCCATAAGATCTTCTACGTCCACCTGACAGGGGACCCAGGGCTTTAGTTTAACATTTCATACAAAAGGCAGCACCTCCAACAGTGCAGCACTCTCTCAGTGCTGCACTAAAGGGTTCGCCTAGTTTATGTGCTCAAGTCTCTAGTGGGGCTTAAACCTACCACCTTCTGATTTAGAGGAGGCAGTGCTACCACTGAGCCAAGGCTAACATTTGTTAAAAAATAACTTGTTAAACAAGAAATAACAGCTGATTCTACTCAACACAGAGTGTTCTACCTACCAGCATAGAAGCAATTATTGTCACAGCTGTGGAACTGCTTAGCTCTCCGGATCGTCCCTTTCTCTCTCAGCCCAAGAAGTCTTTAAATTCAAGCTTAGCAGTTTACCTTGTCCTCTCTGCAATTGTTTTCAACTGTATTGTCTTGCACTATGGGCCTTAGCCCTTCACTTCAATTTTTAAAAAGTAGCAAAATCTAAAACTAGCTGAACATGTTTTGATTTATTTTTTCACTTCAATCTGATTGTCCATAAGATGGAGGATGCTGGATAACTGACAATGTATCACAAGGCAGTAATCCAATTGAGGGGTTCAGACGATGTGGGAATACTTACTGTACATCACTTGCTGAATTCTGTCACGGACACTCTCGTTTATGTTTTCCTCCCCAACACCATATGATGAATCCACACAAGGTCAGCCTCTGTGTGGGCCATGAGAAAAGGATTATATCAAAAATATCAAAATAATTATTTCAAATATATATCTACACATTCAAGAACACAAAAATATCAGGTACGATAGTTCTTGAATGTGTAGATATATATTTGAAATAATTATTTTGATATTTTTGTGTTCTTGGCAAAAAATTTGATTAACAGATCCATTTCTTATTGTATGGACTCTCCTCCTCATTTACATGTGCTACAGATTGTACTAATGCACTGTATCTAAGTGGTGGATGCTATCTGTCACTTGGAACAACTGCTAGTACAGCCAAGGCTCACTCTTAGCAATCTGTTTTGGTCATGTGTCAAATTACAAATGTTGGTAAGTATCACTGATTAACCCACATTATCCTCCCACATTACGTAACATCTTACTGTTCCTCCACGACATATTGTATAAACACTCAACAGATTTTTCACTTTTTATAATAGGAGGAGATAATGTAGATAGTTGCAGTGCTTCAGGATATTTTACAGGAATTAGTATTAACACAAACTAAATCATTTATAAATACAGTGTCACTCATATTATATAGAATGGGCTTGATTTTCCAGTGTCAGTTGGAGTGGTGTGAGCTTTCGTGCAATAAGAACAGCTGACCCCATTGAATCTTCTACAGTCAGCCTGATTATCTAAGCATCTGGCATGGATTGGGAGCTCACTGAAAGGAAAGGGTGGGAAACCTGGCATTGTCATCAGGCTTAAAGGGTTGGAGGCCAACAAAAAAGGATGCAGTTAAAAAATGTGGGATAAAAAAAAATGTTCTTCAGCCTTTCCAAAGGCTGTAAGGAATTAAAATTTGCATCCTAACCTTTTCAAAGACTATTATGTTAGGGGGGGAAAGAAGTGACTGGAAAAAAGATAGTGGGCGATTGATGAAATGAAAATCAGGTGAGTTCTGTAAAGGGTAGTCGATCTACCCCACCAGATTGGCACCCTGGCAGCACACAGGTGGTGAAGATAAAAATCTACCCTAATGTGTCCAAGACAGTTTGAGATGTAATACCATGTAGTTGACTCCAAGCTATGTTATTTTAAAAGTCACAAGTAACATTTTAACTGTACATCAGTGGTAACATTTTATTATTAGCTCTGCCTGTCCCATGGCCTTACCCTGATTTATAACTGAGAAGCACTGAAAATACAAGTTTATACGACAGACCACACAGCGTACAGGTGTGGTGAATCTTGTCCATTAGGTATTTTGTCCCTGAAATTCTATAATTCCATCGGGAGACCGGCAAAACCCCAAGGAAATGGTGTAAACCACAGTTTTAGCCACTAACACCGATTCTCTGGGCGTTCCACCAGAGTTACAATGAGATACCTGAAGGACTTCTACTGTATTTCAGGGCCACTGTTCCCCTCACAAATCCTTGCCATGTTAAAAAAAAGCTTATTAATTCACAGTCTAAGGTGCAAAACAATGTTGTAAGCATCTTTCAAGTGATTCCAATAAATTCATGATAATATATAAACTATATATTCACTGCTACTCTATCTATCTATGCACATCATATTAAAAAATCTTACATCTGCATGTATTTCATGTCTGCAGGACCTTACTTCCTGTTGGCATGTCTTTGTCACATTTTTCAGTCAACTTTTTCCATTATAAATTCCTATATTGACATGTATAATGGAAAAGCCTTATGTCAACTTATCACCCTGTGAACCAAATCTCTAAACTGTTTCTCTCAGCTCAGATGGCTTTTTAATTGCTTTTTTCCTCTCAAGTAATTTATTTTACAGTTCTAAATGTAATAATTTTTTGCTTTTGATTTTATTTCTTACAGTTATATTTCTTCTCTCTGGTTTTTACAGAAGGATTTAGTTCCCAATCCGCTATCCCACTACCCCACTGTGCCAGTCCACACTGTTCCTTTTTCAGACCTCCTGACCACTAGTCAACCGTGAGCCCATTCCTGGTCACCATTATTCCCTGGCTTGGCCACTTGGCTGTTCTTGTAAACTCTGTTCCTCATCCTTGCCTATCAGCTGATTCCACAGCTTTGCAGCCCATTCTAAGTTGTCAGTGCTCCCGAACCCCACCAATCGACTGGTCCGCAGCCTGATCTGGGGATGTTCTCATTGCCACTGTGCTTTACACCCACCTTCATGCAAGACCATGGCTGACTCGGAGGCCATTCTCGCTGCACTGCTCTTCAACCTACTTGTAGGTCACTGCACAGCCTGCTCCTGGCCCTCTGGCAGGTCAGCACTGCTTCCTCCCTGCTTTTGCGGCTCGTTCTGTAATAGTTTTTAGTGTTATTAAATTTAAATAGTCACCCCTTCACCCAATTAAAGTATTTTTCTTAAGATATTTCTCTCTTCCCCCCTCTATGTCTCCACTCCCTATCCCCTCACCCATTCACCCCCTTCTCCTCCTCCACTTCCCTTCTCCTCCATTGCCCTCCCCTGTGCCTGGACTATGTTATTAGCCTTTGGTTTACTGAGTTCATAGAATCATAGAAAGGTTACAGCACAGGAGGAGGCCATTCGGCCCATTGAGTCCGTGACGGATCTCGGAAAGAGCAATCCAGCTAGTCCCACTCCCCCGCCCTATCCACATAGCCCTGCAATTTTTTTCCTTTCAAGTACTTATCCAATTCCCTTTTGAAGGCCTTGATTGAATCTGCCTCCACCACCCCCACGGGCAGTGCTAACCACTTGCTGTGTGAAAAAATTTTCTTCATGTCACCTTTGGTTCTTTTGCCAATCACCTTAAATCGATGTCGTCTGGTTCTTGACCCTTCTGCCAATGGGAACAGTTTCTCTCTCTCTACTCTGTCTAGACCCTTCATGATTTTAAATACCTCTATCAAATCTCCTCTCAACTCTCTCTGTTCCTAGGAGAACAACCCCAGCTTCTCCAATCTATCTACGTAACTAAAGTCCCTCATCCCTGGAATCATTCTAGTAAATCTCTTCTGCACCCTCTTTAAGGCCTACACACCTTTCCTGAGGTGTGATGCCTAGAACGGGAAACAATACTCCAGTTGTGGTTGAACCAGTGTTTTATAAAGGTGCATCCTTGCTCTTGCACTCTATGCCTCTATTTATAAAGCCCAGGATCCCGTATGCTTTTTTAACTCCTATCTCAACCTGCCCTACCAACTTCAACAATTTGTGTACATATACCCACAGATGTCTCTGTTCCTGTATCCCTTTTAGAGTTATGCCTATCCTCGTTCTTCCTATGGAAATGTATCACCTCGCATTTTTCTGCATTAAGTTTAATCTGCCACGTGTCCACCCATGCTACCAGCCTGTCTATATCCTCTTGAAGTCTATCACTATCCTCCTCACTGTTCACTAGGCTTCCAAGTTTGTGTCATCTGCAAATTTGGAAACTGTGCTCTGTACACCCAAGTCCAAGACATGAATATATATCAAGAAAAGCAGTGGTCCTAGTACTGACCCCTGGGGAACACCACTGTATACCTCCCTCCAGTCCGAAAAACAGCCGTTCATCACTACTCTCTGTTTCCTGTTACTTAGTCAATTCTGTATCCATGCTGCTACTGCCCCTTTTATTCCATGGGCTTCAATCTTGATGACAAGCCTATTGTGCAGCACTTTATCAAACGGCTTTTGAAAGTCCATGTACACCACATCAACTGCATTGCCCTCATCAACCCTCTCTGTTACCTCATCAAAAAACTCTATCAAGTTAGTTAAACACGATTTGCCTATAACAAATCAATGCTGGCTTTACCTAATCAATCCACACTTGTCCAAGTGACTGCTAATTCTGTCCTGGATTATCATTTCTAAAAGCTTCCCCACCACCGAGGTTAAACTGACTGGCCTATAATTGCTGGGTTTATCCTTACACCCTTTTTTGAACAAGGATGTGACATTTGCAATTCTCCAGTCCTCTGGCACCACTCCTGTATCTAAGGATGTTTGGAAGATTACGGCCAGTACCTCCGAAATTTCCACCCTTATTTCCCTCAGCAACCTCGGGTGCATCCCATCTGGACCGGGTGACTTATCTACTTTAAGTGCAGCTAACCATTCTAGTACCTCCTTTATCAATTTTTAGCCCATCCAGTATCTCAACTATATCTTCCTTTACTGAGACTCTGGGAGCATCTTCTTCCTTGGTAAAGACAGATGCAAAGTACTCATTTAGTACCTCGACCATGCCCTCTACCTCCATGAGTAGATTTCCTTTTTGGTCCCTAATCGGCCTCACTCATCCTCTTGCTACCCGTTTACTGTTTACATGCCTATGGAAGACTTTTGGATTCCCTTTTATGTTGGCCACCAGTCTATTCTCGTACTCTCTCTTTGTCCCTCTTATTTCCCTTTTCACTTCCCCTCTGAACTTTCTGTATTCAGCTTGACTTTCACTTGTGTTATCAACCTGACATCTGTCATACGCACCTTTTTTCAGCTTCATCTTACTCTCTATCTCTTTTGTCATCCAGGGAGCTCTGGCTTTAGTTGTCCTACCTTTCTCCCTCATGGGAATGTAACTAGACTGTACCCAAACCATCTTCTCCTTAAAGGCAGCCAATTGTTTAATTACAGTTTTGCTTGCCAATCTTTGATTCCAATTTACCCAGGCCAGATCTGTTCTTATCCCACTGAAATTGGGATTGAGTATTTTTACTTTAGAGTGGCCCGTGTCCTTTTCCATAGCTATTCTAAATCTTATGATACTATGATCGCTGTTCCCTAAATGTTCCCCCACTGACACTTGTCTCACTTGTCTCACTTGGCCCACCTCATTCCCCAGGTCAAAATCCTGGAACTCCCTACCTAACAGCAGTGTGGGAGAACCTTCACCACACGGACTGAAGCGTTTCAAGAAGGCGGCTCATCACCACCTTCTCAAGGGCAATTAGGGATGGGCAATAAATTCTGGCCTTGCCAGCAATGCCCAAATCCCATGAAGGAATAAAGAAAAAGGAACCATATCCATCAATGCCTCCTTCATCGTTGGGCTGGAAACATACTGGTCAAGAAGTTTCTCCTGAACACACTTCAAAAATTCCTCCTCCTCTTTGCCTCTTATTATTACTATCCCAGTCTATATTAGGGTAGTTGAAGTCCCCCATTATCACTACTCTACGGCTTTTGCATCTCTCTGTAATTTCCCTGCAAATTTGCTCCTCTATATCCTTCCCACTAGTTAGTGGCCTGTAGAATAAACCCAGTAGTGTAATGGCACCTCTATTGTTTCTTAACTCTAACCAAATATATTCCTTGACCCCCTCCAGGACGTCCTTTCTCTCCAGCACTGCAATATTCTCCTTAATCAATACTGACACCACCCCCACCGCCCCCCCACTCCTTTCTTTCCTTGCCTATCTTTCCTGAACACCTTGTATACAGGAATATTTGGTACCCAATCCTGCCCTTTTTTGAGTCAGGTCTCTGTTATCGCCACAACATCATATTCCCATGTGATTATTTGCGCCTGCAGCTCTCCAACCTTATTTAACATGCTTTGTGCATTTAACACATGCACTGTAAACCAATCTTAGACTTTCTTGTACTCTCTCTTAGTCTGATCCCATGTAATACCATACTATTTCTTACTCTAGTGCTATCTGTCTCTCCCAATCCTTTGTGCACCTTGTTTCTCCTTTCCAATGCTACATCCTGGTGCCCATCCCTTGCTTATCCTGGGAGGATTTGTGAGTTCCTTTGATTTTTCCAAATCACATTAAAATAAACTGGAAATTGAATTGTCATTTTGTTCCATTTAAAATATTAACAGCTGTTCCTTTTCTTCTATGAGCTACTCGATTTTTCTCTCACAGACAAATAATACCTGTGATCAACAGCACCTGTGGTTTCTTTTGTTCACATTTTGAAAACCAAACAAGAATTACTTATCGAGAATGGATATCTTTTTCTCAGTGGAAAAACAAAATAATGTTTCAGTTTGTTTATCCAATTGATTTAAACCTCACTGTGAAGATTGGCTTGAATTACTAAGTTTCTCCTGAACGATTAGTGTCCAGGTCAATCACTACCAGATCCTCCCCTCTTCATTTTGGCTCCAAACTCACTTAAAAAATGGTATCTTCTGAGAGCGACAGCATACCATTTTTGAACTGTAAAGTTTTTTTTAATATAAAAACATGGAAACCATTTAAACAATGACATTTTATGTACTTTTGGGGTAATTTTTTGTTTCTTTATGGAAATTTATGTTTATTAAAGACAGTACAAGCTATGAGCACTAAATGCTTTAAGGCAGGAACCTAAAGGCTGATTGACAATGGGAGAAGCAGTTGGGGGACACTTGATGGCTCAAAACAAAGTCTGGGGAAGGGGTTGACTGGGCTTCCCTGCTCCTTAGGCTGTCAATCCCTGCTCATCCCTCACTGCTGGACTTTGCCCTCCAATTATTGCAGACCACATTCTTTCTGTGTCCCAGGAACTTGCTCCCCAGGACTTCCCCTTGCTCCCAGATCCCTTGACCCCTAATCTCAGCACTTACAAGTCCATAGACCAGTGCTCCATTTGCTCACACGACCCCTCTCCCAGTGATCCCATATCCAAGAATCTGCTCTAATGCCCAGAATTTTGGGGCTCAGATATCTAACTTCCAACTTGTACCTTGCATACCAACTGCTGTGTAATCCTCAAGCAATAAAATGAAATGTGTAGTAAAGAGATTTCTAGAAAATAAAGACCACTTATTTATGAATGTAAGAATAATCAAGGGCACTAATTTAAATTGATGGAAAATTAGGTGGGCCCCATTATGGATGCACAATCCTCCCTGCCAAATTTCCCTCTCAGTGCTATGCCCAGGTGTTAATTTATACCCAAAACACAAAAGAAGAAAATCTGCTCCATTATGTGTTACATGGTCTAACACTCCTACTGTTATAAAACAATGTATCCTCTTTCCTACATTACAACAGTGTCTACACTTCAAAAGTACTTCATTGGCTGTGAAGCACGTTGGGTCGTCATGCAAGTCTTTCTTTCTTTGTCTCGATTCACTGGAGATCTGCTACTAATATATTTCCAAGTATGTGCTGGTGCTGGTAAAGGCTCCCCACAGCTGACTTGTACACAGAAAAGTATCCTCTAAAAGTCTTGCATATGCACGCACTTCCTGTGTGACACTTACATCCTGTAACATTTTCCTTCAACCCCGCCCCTCTGCTTCCACTCTCACCCATCATGGGCACCTGTATCTCCTCAACCCCCTCCCCCCAATTCTTTCCTGCTCCCATACTTCTGCCCAAAACACCTATGCTTCCTGCCCCTGGCTGTGCCTTACCATTCCCACCTCTCCATCATAGGCTCAGCAATCCTCACACTCACTATTGCCAACCCAGCCCAGACAAGATTCGTTTCATCATGCTTTTCTCAGAGGCAGCTTCAACCTCCTTTCCATCGTTTCCACCTTCCCAGTATTCCCCCTTCCAGTACTTCCACACCCACCCTTCCCATAGGCTTCCACAGCCCATCACCACCAAACTTCAAGACCATCCTTCTGCCATGACTATATCCAACCATCCCCTCCAAGTGCTGCCATACCTTGCAGCAGCCTCCCAACAGTTCCTAAGAATGCAGCCTTTACCGCTACCCTGCAACCAACCTCCTACCTACCTGCATCCTCAATATCTTTTCTCTGATAGCTTAGTAAAAGGTGAGAGATAGCATTAACCAGCTATTTAAACAGAAATATAGGCCCTGAATTGCTGCGGAAGCTGTGTCGATCATCTGCTGTTGTTTTGACAGATCAGTGGAACCCTCCTGGGAAAAATGCCGTAAAGACCTCTGGGGTTCTGCGAATCTTCCACTGAAGTCGTAGCAGGTGATCGGAACAAACCCCATGGAATTTCAGCTTCATAACAACAATCGAACCCATTGATTTCCACTTTCCACACAAATATGCACATAATCATGGAATTTGACCAAAAAACTCCCAGAATATTGGGTAATAAAAACATTATTCAACGGATTCATCGTAATTCAGTTGCCCTAATAGGATATTGGGATAATATATTGCATATCCTCTGATAAGAAACTCCATGGGAACTCTGCTTGTAGTATATTAAATGGTTGCACATAGTACACACTTTCTGTAAGTGTAACACTTACTTCACATATATTTTTCTTGTCATGCTTTTTCATCACACTGTTTTTGTCACACTTATCTGTCACACCTGTCTGTCAGTCACACTTAATCTTGCTAGGGAAGACTTTCCTCTGCTTTTTTTTTAGATTTTTGGACTCTAGGGAAATCAAGGGATATGGGGATCGGGTGGGAAAGTGGAGTTGAGGTCGAAGATCAGCCATGATCTTATCAATTGTAAACAATTTTACAACACCAAGTTATAGTCCAACGATTTTTATTTGGGACTATAACTTGGTGTTGTAAAGTTGTTTACAATTGTCAACCCCAGTCCATCACCGGCATCTCCACATCATGATCTTATCAAATAGCGGAGCAGGCTCGAGGGGCCGTATGGCCTACTCCTGCTTCTATTTCTTACGCTCTTATGTCCTTTGCTCCCTTGCCTTTCTCTGAGATTCCCAAGATTTCCCCGAAAAGGGTGGAATGTTTGCACATGGTGTAAGTGCAAGATGAGACAGGAGGGACCTAACAGCACCTCCCACCTTACTTTTCTGCCTCACACCTACTTTAACTGAAAGTTTTACACACAGAAAATAATATATAGTCCTAGCTTCTGGCTGTAGCAAAATTATATTTTAATGTTGATTTGTGACCGGCTACTGCTTTATCATTTTATTTAGTTTCCTTTTTATCATCAGTTTTGTGCAGAATACAGATGTGAAATTCCACCAACCATACAAATGTCCAGAGACAGCAGTGTAAATGAACAGACTGCTGAGACTGGGGGTAAACTTCACTGTGGCAATGCCTGCATAAGAACAAATACATTTCAGTCTCTGATACCACTGCAAATAGAGGTTCCATGCCACCACTGTGGTTATGGTATTTTCATTCCCTTCTCCCTGGAGGATCGAGTATATAAGAGCTCCAGAATTATTCAAAATGTGCTGTAAAGACCACAAAACAACAAATTTTGATTTGACTCAATTCAGTATCTAACAAAATGGACATATTTCAAACAAATGCACAAAAAACCTGGAGCAGCAGGAACCAAACTCAATAACCAACAACCAAAACGTGGATACAAGCTTGCTGACTTCAAAATTCTGCATAAAATTTCATAAGTTTAACATATCCATGAACCAATAAATAACTATGTTTAGATAGGATGGTTGTATGTGGTACTAAAAGTACATTTCTTTCACAGAATTTACAAAACAGTAAAATAAATAATTTAATTGCTCATTTTTTGTATATGTGCTACATTATTATCTGTGCTTTTCCAGCTTAAGATATTGTATGAGACAAAAAAAGCTGAAAGCCTTTGTGCTTTTGTTTCTGAAAATAATTCTTCTTTGTTTATTCAGTTATTATTGCTGAGAATAGCTTTATGCATATTCCACTTCAACTATTGGTTCTTGCATCAAATAGCACCTTTCACACCTTCTAAACATCCCAAAGCACTTCACAGTCAAAGAAATACTTTTGGACTATGGTCACAGTTTTAATGTAGGTGAATACAGCAGCCAATTTATGCACAGCAAACTGCCACAAACAGCAACGAGATAGATGACTAGACAATCTGTTTTAGAGATGTTGGCCAAGACACCAGGGGAATGCCCCTGCTCTTCTTCAAGTAGTGCTATGGGAATTTGAATATCTACCTGAATAGGCAGGGCCTCGGTTTAACATCTCAGTTGAAAGAGAGCACCTCTGACAGTGAAACACTCCTTAGTACTGCACTGAAGTGCCAACCCAGATTACATGCTCAAATATCTAGAGTTGGACTCAAACCTACGATACCTTTTGGCGCAAAGGCAAGAACATTACCAATGAGCTAAGGCTGACACTGGAAGGGTCATTTGAACCCCCAAGAACAGGTGGGTTGGGGGCAGGTGGGAGGTAAAAATTTCAGCTTTTTCCAGCGCGACTGCAACCCGGCTCCAACGCACCCACTTCCGGATTTAACGTGGGCACGTTTGGATGTGCACACGTAGCCGAAACACGGAGGTCACATCCCGAATTAATGCAGGAGGTCGGATCGTTAACGGGGCAATTTACCTACCTGAAATACTTGAGGTAGGTATTTTTTGGATTGATTCTGAACCAGAAACACATTTAACCTCACCTGCATAGGATTCCCATGGCTTCTGAATCTTGCCAGTGAAACGGAGGCGAGATTCATGCAGAAGTTGATTTGGCCCTTTAAACCTGTGATTGACACATCTCAATAAAAGCTCAGGCATTGCAGCTGGTCTCTCAGTTCTCTCAGACAAACGTTTGTCTGAGAGTTCTTCTCGTGTTGAGACTGAGAGTTCTTTGTTGAGACTGAGAGTTCTTGTGTTGAGACAGCTTTAGGAAAACTTTGGAGCCTCTCAAACTGAAAAGATCAGGAAGGAGGTGCAATGGATGTATTCCAGAGGACATCTGAGAAGGAGGAAAATGACCATTCACGGCAGCTGCGTCATGCTGTGTTAGAATCTGCTGGTGCACAAAACAAAGGCATGCAACAAAGATCTGGAGAACAGCAGAGACGGGACAAGGTCGCAGGAGGCACTACTCACATAAGAGGGTATACAGACAGAAGCTGAGCCAACTGGACCTATCTGAGGATTAGTGCCTACGCAGACTCAGATTGAATTGGCAGGTGGTCGCAGACATCTGCAGCCCCCTTGAAGAAGAACTGCTCCTCACTGGACCTGGTGGCCACGCATTGCCCGTCGCAGTAAAAGTAACCACTGCCCTCAATTTCATCACCTTTGGGCCCTTCCAAGGTACCACCGGTGACATCTCCAGGGTCTCTCAATCGTCTGCACATAAGCATATAAGGCAGGTGATGGATGGGTTGTTTGCCAGGGCATCCGGTTACATGAACTTCCCCCACGACAACATCAGCCAGAATGAGAGAGCAGTGGGTTTCGCCTTTCTGGATGGTTTGCCATGGGCGCAATCGATTGTACCCACATAGCAATTCGAGGACCACCACATGAGCCAGGAGTCTTCATAAGCAGGAAGGACTATCACTCCATCAATGCACAGCTGGTCTGTGACCACAAGAAGTGATTTCTGCAGGTGTGCACCAGATTCCCTGGCAGCTGTCATGAAGCTCCATGGCAGCCATTCTCTCCGTTGCAGACATTCTCGCACTTACCTGTGAAAACAATCCACTAACATTGGAGCTAGACTCCTCCATCCTCTCTGTTATTGTGGAGAGAGGGCATGGCACATTTCCCAGTACCTCGCAAAGGTGTAGCTGTACCTCAATCATTCTCATTCTCAACGATGGCACCCGAGGTCCAGCATCTGTGTCCAGCTGAGCAGAGCTTGGAGAGGAGTGCACCCTCCAACACAGACTGTCCACAGCTGCCCCTGCCACCTGTGTCTGCTCATGCTCACTGGCGAGGCTGGTGAGTTGTGAATCACCAGGTAACAACCCAACTAACTGGCTAACAGGACCCACCAAAGTGCGAGTATCTGCGCTGGTACATGGCTATGTGTCCTGTGATGGTGCACCCTCAGAAGCAATGAAGTCCTCTAAGGAATCGATGGGGGAGTTTTAACCCACAAGGACGGGTGGGTAAAACTGTAAAAATGTCAAACCTGGCCCCAACTTGCCTCCAACACGCCCACTTCCGGTTTTAACAGAGGCGGAATGAGGGACAGGCGACCAATCCGTTCTCAGGAGGGGGTCGGTCACTGAAATCTTTTAAGGAGGCTGCATGCCTCCTTTTTGACAGCATTTTTATCTTTGACTCATGGGGCCGGGATTCTGGGGCCTTCTGATTCTCGTCACATAAGAGGAGGCGAGAAGGGCCAGATCATCAGGTATGTGCCTTTATTGCACAGCTTAGCTGCTATGATGCAAACCCCTCTAGATCGATCCACGGCTCCCCCTCTCACGATGTCTCCAACCTCCCCCGATGACCAGCCCCAACTCCTCCCCTTCCAACCCCCACCCCCCCCCCCCCCCCCCCGATGTCCAGCCCCAACCTGGGTGCTGCCTTTGCTCTCCTGGAATCCATTCATTTCTCGTCCAAAATCCATTTTGCATTGACCCTTTAAATAGTGGACTTCAGATCATGTCATCCGGGTGCACAGTACACCCACTGTGCAGTTAGGAGACACGAAGCCTGGATGTAAAATTAATTGTCTTCAATTGAGTTGCGATCTCAGGTTCCGATGTGTTCACTTCACTTCCGGGCATCCCACAGAAAAATCTACCCACCTGCTCTCTTCCCGGTTCCAAGTAAAAATCATGCCCTAGGATATAAATTAATCTATGGCTCCGATTGTAACTCCAGGTGGATTTTGGGTGGGTTATTAGCGAGGTAAGTTGGAAATTCACCCACTGCTCTAGAAATGGGGCCCAGGCTATTTCAATTCCTGGACCTTTTTTAAATCCTGCTGGTTGACTTCTTGCCTGGAACGGTGGATTGGTGGAAAATCCCACAGCCTGTAGGCCTCCCACCAACACCAGGGAGGTGGTAGGATCATCAACTGGGGATGTCTCACAGAGGTCCCACGTTCGGGAAGCGGGGGGTGGGTGGGACTCTGTGGCAGGGGAGGCCTAAATCTTCCAAGTGGGACTCAGAGGAGCACTGCTGGCCCCACAAGGAAAGTAAATAAACTTATGTGTTTGGGCCTTTTCTTACTCCGGCTTCTCTTCCCCGCTGTCTTCACCTGTGCAGAAAGCCACATCGGCTGTTGGGGTAATATGGATAGAGGATTGGCTAACTAACAGAAAACAAAGAGTCGGGATAAAAGGGTCATTTTCAAAATGTCAATCTGTAACTAGTGGGGTGCCGCAGGGCTCAGTGCTGGGCCTCAACTATTTACAATATATATCAATGACTCGGATGAAGGAACAGAGTGTCTTGTGGTCAAATTTGCTGATGAAACAAAGATAGGTGGAAAAGCAAGTTGCGATGAGGACACAAAGTGTCTGCAAAGGGATATTGACAGGTTAAGCAAATGGACAAAAATTTGGCGGATGGAATATAATGTGGGAAAACGTGAAGTCATCCACTTTGGGAAGAAAAATAAAAAAGCAAAATATTATTTGAATGGAGAAATACTACAAAATGCTGCGGTACAGAGAGACCTGGGTGTCCTCGTACATGAAACACAAAAAGTCAACATACAGGTGCAGCAGGTAATCCGGAAGGCAAACAGAATATTGGCCTTTATTCCTAGGGGGATGGAGTATAAAAGCAGGGAAGTCATACTACAACTGTACAGGGTGCTGGTGAGACCACGCCTGGAGTACTGCGTACAGTTCTGGTGCCCTTATTTAAGGAAGGACATACTTGCATTGGAGGCAGTTCAGAGAAGGTTCATTAGGTTGATTCCAGGTATGGAAGGGTAGTCTTATGAGGAAAGATTGAACAGGTTGGGTCTATACTCATTGGAGTTTAGAAGAACAAGAGGAGATCTTATTGAAACATAGAAGATTCTGAGGGGACTCGATAGGGTAGATGCTGAGAGGATGTTACCCCTCATGGGGGAATCTAAAACTAGGGGGCATAATCTCAGAATAAGGGGTCGCCCGTTTAAGAGGGAAATGAGGAGGAATTTCTTCTCCCAGAGGGTCGTGAATCTTTGGAATTCTTTACCCCAAAATGCTGTGGAGGCTGAGTCACTGAATACATTCAAGGCTGAGTTAGACAAATTTTTGATCAGCAAGGGAGTCAAAGGATATGGGGAAAGGGTGGGAAAGTGGAGTTCAGGTAAAAATCAGATCAGCCATGATCTCGTTAAATGGCAGAGCAGGCCCGAGGGGCCGAATGGCCTACTCCTGCTCCTATCTCTTATGGTCTTATGGTCTATGGTCTATGGCTTCCTGCTCATCCAGAAAAATCAGTTAAAATCAAGTTAAAATTGCAGTTGTGTCCCAATGACATCACTGGAACCCGACATGCATAAGTAAAGAAAGACCCCATCAGCTTTGGGTGACTATCCTTGCTGCCTGCTCAATAGTTCTTAGCGGCTTTGTGGCGGGCCCGCCTACCAGCAGAATCCAGGCAGGTAGGGTTAAAATTGCTCCCTGGGTCAAAAACATAAGTATTTGAAGTACTGAAATTGTTCATTTCCAGCAATTAGAGTTTGATGTTAGTTGTGTCTCATTCCCAGTATATCAGCAGAGCGGCAGCTGTATGTATGAAGCCATTAAATTTCAAAATAGATGCAGAAATAATTCAGACTGCAACACACGGATAGATTTTGCAACCCATAGAGAACAGAAGAGGTCTGAAGTCTGATGAAGCATCCTTAAGTGGTTTTAATATTTTTGATTAAATTAACCCAAACATAATTATAGTTCAACTAATAGTTACTTAATTTAAGTAGCTATGTTACAACAGTATGTTCAGTAGCCACTGTGTTGATTGTGTGTGGTGTAGACTGAAGCACATAACAGTTCACTTGAATCCTGTATTCAGACCAATTGATCACAGGAAGAGTTTACAAATAAAGGATGCATTGTGTTCAAAACTTGTGTGGTTTCCCGGCATCCCCACTGGTTCACATTTGGATTTCTGGGAAGAGCTGCGTAAACCAGAAATGTCGTAAGCTGTGGTCGAAGCGCGTGTGCCACTGTCAATAATGCACAGCTTGAGTTGTCATCGTCATGTGCAACATGCACATGTGGACTGGGTGCTATGACAGCTGTGGAAAATCTAACAAGGCTAGCCTGATGCTTTTTCCAGATCCTCTTTGGAATGTTAATGGCCTCTCCTGGGGCAAAAAAACCAATATCGTTGGCTGACAGACCTTTGACATAAATGTTGGGCTTGCCAGATCTGGCAGAGCTGAGGGGATCCATTCCATTACGTTCTGGACTCGAGGACAAAAATTGTAACAAAGATAACTGCTAATATTCCATCCAAATGTAAGGAGAAACAATGAAATGTGATTGATTATTTTATATATGGTATCCCTTTTACTGATAATTTCAAAGAAATGGAACAGACTCATATGACTTCTTGTAAAATGCTATTTATTGGGAAACTCTGTAAAAGATGGCAGAATGTAGAACCATTGTTATATCTTTGATGTGTAAGTAGTTAGTGACTTTACTGATAAAATACAGTTGTTTCCTGTGGATTATAGTTCAGGCCTTGAGATTACTAGTCCAGCAACATAACCACTACATTACCATGCCCCTAACCTTTCATTCTCAGTGCAAACAAACACTCAGCTCTTGTTTGTTGCTTTCACTGTAGTCACTAACAGCATTCTGTTCTCACATGGTAGCAATTGCAGAATAAGAAACTTTTGCCATGACTCCTTCCTCACACACAAGCCACTCATCTCCCCATCCTGCTTGATTCTTACTTCTTCTCCCACTCAGCAAATAGGAAAAGGACTTGCATTTATATAGTGCCTTTCACAACCTCAGGACGTCCCAAAGCGCCAATGAAGTACTTTTGAAGTTTAGTCACTGTTGTAATGTAAGGAAAGGCGGCAGCCAATTTCCGCACAGCAAGGTCCCACAAGTAGAAGGCATGGGGAAGATGTACACAATATTGTTACTGCAATGGGCACATTTCTAAGTTAAGAGGTCTTGTGCAAGAGCTTCATGAATTTCTCTTTCGGCCAGATTCTACTCTGCAGCCTTGCTCCTGCGCTTCTTGCTGTACTTGGGTGCCATCCTGCTTTGGGGCCCAAGTTGATGCCTCTCTGCAAGGCAGTTAGGTAGCATGCAGCACACTATCATGATCCTTGTGTCCTTAGCCAGGCTGTATTGGTGGCTGTAGGTGTTTGAAGCACTGCTTAAAATAACAGTGGTGCACTTAATGATTACTCCAGTGAATGCATGCACCTTATTATATCTATGCTCAGCCTGTGTCCTGGGATACGGCACAGATGTTGAGTCTGGTCTCTTCGAATTGATTTCCAGATAGAGCTCAGTGTCTAGCAATTTTAGCAACCCTGGGCGCCCATTTTATATGGTCAGGTAAAGGAAACAGCCTTAAACAGGGAAACTGATGGAAAATCGCATGAATATCATCATCACGTTGTTATGCACCTATTTAATGGAGTTTCTTGTAGCCATCAAAACTCCATTCACATATTGAACTGAACTCAAAATGGGCAGAGATCTAGCATTACTGATCTCTGCCTAATTTAATAATGGGTATGCCCAGTTTAGACCCACAGATCAGGCAAAACAATTGGAAAATCTACCCTAGTATGTACAATTGCACTGTCATGGACTCTACACAACACAACTTATTTAATTTCCTGAAAAAGGACCATAATGACAGACAAAATTTTCCAATAGATAACAGTTTGTGAAATCCTAGTAACACATAATGCAATATAAGATATTGATAAAGTAACTACATAGAATGTAATGCTTTTACATATCATTGATTGATTGGAGCCAGACTCTCTCGAGTTTGTTTGATGGCTGTTTTGTTTCACTCTGTTGTATTTATCTACAGAAGAGCAAAGCAGAATCAACCTCTCTGATCTGTTTTTAACAAGTTGTACTAGCATGCACGCATCATGCAAACTATCTGTGTCAATAACTTTCATTCATATGGTACCTGTAACATAGAAAAAATATACCAAGTGCTTCACAGAGGCAAAATTAGAAAAACATGGATGCCAAGTCAAAGAATGAGATACGAGGAGGTGTGACCAAAAGCTAAGTCAAAAAGGTGAATTTTAAGGACGGTCTTAAAGGAGGAGAGGCGGAGGGATTTAGAAAGGGACATAGATGGCTGAAGGCATGGCTGCCAATGGCGGGGCAAAGAGAGGAGAGATGTCCAAAAGGCCAGAGTCAGAGGAATGTGAATGAGTCAGTATGATGTGGGGACTCACTATTTTGGGTCTGTGTTTGCAGACAAAAATCAGCACAGACCAATCCCACTCCCCCACCCCCGCAACTGACACTATTTATCATTTCTCAACCTTTACCAACTTTCTCTTGTCAACTGACGTCCAACCTCACCATCTGCCACAGCCTCACTTGTTTGTCTGTTTATAATGTTTAACACTTCCTGTTTATACGGACTCCTGGAGGGTAATTCTAAGCCGCCAGGATGGCAGGGGGAGGCAGGGAGGGGGGTGGTCAGGTGGAACAGGAGAGCTTCCCCCCGGCCCACCAAACTAACCTGTTAACCGCCTCGCGATTGGCCCCATCCCCAGTGATTGGACCCCCGCAATCGGCCCCACCCCACGTGATTGGCACCCCCCTCCCGCCACGCGATCGATCGGACACCTGCCTCACTTCTTTGGCCACCGACCTACCTCTCCAGCCGTTGACTTACCTCTCAGGACCCCGACCGATAGCTCCGCCCCCACCACCCCATTTCCCCCCCCCCCCCCCATCTCTACGACCTCCGTCTCCAGCCCCCAACCTACCTCTCCGGCCTTGACCGATTTCTCCGGGCTCCACCCCCTCCGCCAATGTACCCCCCCAACCCGATATTCCTGGGGGCCCCTCCCAATGTCTCCCCTGACCAATCTCCCCCTTAAATTAAGCAGGACCTCTAGGAAACCTGTATTTCCGAGTTTCCCAGCCGTTACACTCACTGCCGCTCCCTCCCCGCCTCCCCGTGAATATCGGGGCTATGAGATCTGGGGTTAATGCTCCTCTGGTTGCATTTCTCTGGCGATAGTTTTTGAGGCAAAGAATGTAAAGCTAAAGGCGTGTAAGTGACTTGCACACTTGCCCCATTTTCAGCGCCAACATCCCAGGTGCGTTGTCCCTTTATATGAAGTGTCCTTGAAGACTAGCAGAAGCTGTTGTGATAGGCAATGAGATTTGACACTGTGATTTTGAATAAAGATGCTGCTTGACTGTTTCTAGAAATTGCCTTTGCATAAGTGAGTTTCCCTGACACTCAGATGCTGACAAAGAGTATGGGAGACAAGGAGTTGATTGAAGGCTCTATCAGCAGTACAGGAAGTAGATTGGTAACCATGGCTTGAAATGAACCCCAGGGAAGCACTGGGGTTCATTTCTAGAGGGATAGAATTGAAAAGCAGGGATGTTGTGTTAAACATGTATAGAACCTTGGTTGGACCACATTTGAAGTATTGTGCACAGTTCTGGTCTCCATATTATAAAAAGGCTATAGAGGCACTGGAGAAGGTGCAAAAAAGATTTACGAGGACGATATCAGAAATGAGGGATTATACCCAGCAGGAAAGATTGAACAGGCTGGGGCTCTTTTCTCTTGAAAGGAGAAGACTGAGGGATGACCTGATAGAGGTCTTTAAGATAATGAAAGTGTTTGATAGGGTAGACGTAGAGAAGATGTTTCTACTTGCGGGGGAGAACAGAACTAGGGGCCATAAATATAAATCAAAAAGCAAATAGTGTGGATGCTGGAAATCTGAAATAAAAGCAGAAAATGCTGGAAATACTCAGCAAGTCAGGCAGCATCTGTGGAGAAAGGAACAGGGTTAACATTTCAGGTCAAAGAACTTTCGTCAGAACTGGAAGATGTTAAAAGAGTTAAAGTTTTTAAGCAAGTACAGAGCCAGGGAAATGGGGGGGAAAGGAGGGGAGGGGAGGAAAGAACAAAAGGGAAGGTCTGTGATAGGGTGGAGGGCACTAGTGATTAAATGACAAAAGGGATGATAGTGCAAGGCATGGAGGGTGGTAACAGGACAAGTTAAGAAACAAAATGTCAGTCTAAAAGAGCTGTAAATGGCAACAGCAGAAACATAACTAGCAGCTGCAATCCAAAAAAAAGAAACAAAATGGGAGCAGTGATTATGGTCTGAAGTTATGAAATCAATGTTCAGTCCGGAAGGTTGTAAAATGCCATAAATATAAGATAGTCACTAATAAATCCAATCGGGAATTCAGGAGAAACTTCTTTATCCAGAGAGTGTAAGAATGTGGAACGCGCTACCACAAGGAGTAGTTGAGGCAAATAGCATTGTTGCATTTAAAGGGAAGCTAGATAAGCACATGAGGGGGAAAGGAATAGAAGGGTATGCTGATAGGGTTAGATGAAGAAGGGTGGGAGGAGGCTCCTGTGGAGCATAAACATGGACCTGTAGGGCCAATTGGCTTGTTTCAGTGCTGTACATTCTATGTAATTCTATATAAGAACGGTGGGCTCAGATCAGCCATGATCTTATTGAATGGCGGAGCAGGCTCGAGGGGCCGATTGGCCTACTCCTGCTCCTATTTCTTATGTTCTTATGTTCTTATAAGAGGGATGAAGAAGTAAAAGTAGAAGGAGCGGGAGTGCTCCCAAAGAATCTTTGGGCCTCCGCGGATCCCACAATCGCCTGGGAACCACCCCTTCCCCTATTTTGCCAGGGATCATTCTTGCATGTCCCAGCATGTGGCTGTGTTTGCCCAACTCCTGCCTGCTGGCTGATGTAGTTGATGCAGGGTTCAGGCGGGAGTTGAGCCTGGTCTATTTAAATGAGGCCCAGGAGTTAAAATAGCTCAGGTATCTCGTCAGTGAGACAGAGCGAGCGTGACACTCACTCCGCCAGCTCCACACTCACCACTCGCCCTAGTAAAAATTAGGGCTTTAGATCCAATCCATATGGAAAGGTAATTTGAGTTAGATAGTTTAGGGAGGACCAGGGCACATAGAATCATAGAAGTTTACAACATGGAAACAGGCCCTTCGGCCCAACATGTCCATGTCGCCCAGTTTATACCACTAAGCTAGTCCCAGTTGCCCGCACTTGGCCCATATCCCTCTATACCCATCTTACCCATGTAACTGTCCAAATGCTTTTTAAAAGACAAAATTGTACCCACCTCTACTACTGCCTCTGGCAGCTCATTCCAGACACTCACCACCCTTTGAGTGAAAAAATTGCCCCTCTGGACCCTTTTGTATCTCTCCCCTCTCACCTTAAATCTATGCCCCCTCGTTATAGACTCCCCTACCTTTGGGAAAAGATTTTGACTATCTACCTTATCTATGCCCCTCATTATTTTATAGACTTCTATAAGATCACCCCTAAACCTCCTACTCTCCAGGGAAAAAAGTCTCAGTCTATCCAACCTCTCCCTATAAGTCAAACCATCAAGTCCCGGCAGCATCCTAGTAAATCTTTTCTGCACTCTTTCTAGTTTAATAATATCCTTTCTATAATAGGGTGACCAGAACTGTACACAGTATTCCAAGTGTGGCCTTACTAATGTCTTACATGTTACGTAAGCCTAGAACTAGGTTAGATGTCAGGAGTTATTTGTTACCACAGAGAATTGAGTGCGGATTCACTGCAAATATTCAAAAGGGAGCTGGATGAGTTGCTGACTGTAGCTGACATCACTATATATAGAAGGTAGGAGGGGTACTGGAGAAGAGCTTCCTGGAACTGGAATCATCAGGGAGCAGAGAGGAAATTCCCAGATTTTATTTTCCACTTAAATTGGCAGAGGGTTTTTCTCTGTTTTTGGCTCACCCAGGAGATTTCATGGCTGGTTGGTGGAGGGGTGTGACAGACGGGGGTCATGGCATGCATAATATGGCACAAGCTTGATGGTGCAGCTGATCATATCCTGTCTTTCCCTTTCATATGTTCATATATAAGTTTTGTTATGGTATCATTAAGTTTCTTTAAGTTTTTTAAAGTATATTTAAGAATTTAAAACTTATTTTAAGTATTTTGAGGGCTTTCTGATCTTATTTAAGTTTTAAGGTTACAGTCTGGGCCTCGGCAACCAGTAGGGTTTCACTTGGGTCTCCACTCTGTTCCTTTACTTTGAAGAGAACGAAATGGAGGATCAGGAGGACCACCATGGATATGCCTATCCAAACAGGCATCATGAGCTGCCTCTATCTCCTGCCTACTCGTACCTATGCTTCCCGGCCTGCAGATCTAGGTGGGCCATTTTACCGTCACCCTTCAAAATGCTTGAAAAGGCTGTGCTTCTCTCACAAAGCACTAAATGAATTGTGCCAGCTGCCAACAGATGTGGACACAGCTCAAAAAATGTGAACCGACTGCCAAATGGGTCCTTCCAGCGCAGTCCCCTTTTGGCAACAAACCCAACCCAGTTGCTTGTTGACATTGAACCCTCCTCCACAACTTCCAAGGCTCCCATTTGGAGATCAGTCTGCTACCCCTTTACTCAGACATCCCCCCACCTTGCCCCAAATCATTCTGCACACATCCCATCAGTGACAAAAACATCTCTGACAACAAATCTGACAACCTTCATACCGCTAAAGGCAGCCATGGCTCCCCTTGGTCCCTACTCTTGTGTGCCTTTTCAATTTCAGCCTCCTACTTCTGCTACAGTGGCAGGAGGCTCTGAGGTGGCTGACTGCTTTGCAGCAAAAGCCTTGGGGGGATTGAATTCATACTTCCTTATCTTTGGTTATGGGCCATTTCCCCTTTAAGAGGAAAGTAGAAAGTGAAGGCATTCAGTGTACCATTATAAGGAATGCAACCCAGAGTTACAAGGCATTCCTTAATGTGGCTCACTGCCAAACTCACCTCCTTTCATGGGTTCGAATCAAACCATCCTTCCCTCAGGGCCTAAAAGGTGGGCTCTCTTTTGCTGGATTATTGCTGGTAACACCTCAACTGAAGTGTCTTTACATTTGTAGGTGTCATCCTCAGACTTGCATTGAGCTGCATTGTTACAGACACAAACTAGCTGCCTTGATTCTGCTACAGCTGCCAAAGCAGCACTGGAACACAACTATACTGTACTAGATTTCTTCCTCCCCCTACAGGCAGACTGCCTATAGAAGGTGCTAATAGCACCTGGAGCCTCCTATGAATATGTACTGAATATGCAATGGGGAAAATTGGTTTGGTTCTTGACGTATAACACTGGCAGGTTTAAAATAGTGCTAATACAATTCTGGTGGTAAAGCAGCCGATGAGGAATATTCAGCCCATATCATTCAAACTTTTCCAAACCAATGACTCGTTGGTCATCTACATTAATGACTTAGATGAAGGGACCGAGTGTAGTGTATTCAAGATTGATGACGATACAAAGCTAGGTGGGAAAGTGAGCTGTGAGGAGGACACAAAGGGCTCAATTTTCCTGGGTAAATGCGGGTGCGTTGGGGGCGGGGGGTTCTGAAAATCGCCAAAATCCCGTTCGGGTTCAGAGCCCGGCTCCAACCCGCCAACGTCCGCATTTCCCACGGACGGACCTGTGTGCAATTAAAGCCAGCGGGATGATAGTTAAAGAGCCAAAAGTACCTCATTGAAGTACTTAATCCACTTTACCTGTGACAGAGTAAGTACTTCGAACGATTTTTAACTTACCTGGGCAGCGTGCCCACCGCTTCTGATTCACACCTTGTGAAACCAGGTGTGAAAGGCCGGATCAGGGAAGAAGAAACATAGAAACATAGCAACATGGAAAATAGGAGCAGGGGTAGGCCATTCGGCCCTTCGAGCTAGCTCCGCCATTCAATATGATCATGGCTGATCCTCTATCTCAATACCATATTCCCACTCTCGAAATAAATTACATAAAAAACCATTGCATGAAGTTAAAACACAAAATCAATCTACCTTTCCACCCTGCTCCGATGTCCGATGTCTCCTTCTCCGATCTCACCCTCTTCACCCCACTGAACTCCCCTTCTTCACCCCAATCTCGCCCCGATCTCCCCTTCTTCACCCCCGAATGCCCCCCCGACCTCCCCTTCTGCAACCCCCTCTCCCCCTTATCTCCCCCTCTTCACCCTCCATCTCCCCCCCGATCTACCCCTCTTCATCCTCCATCTCCCCCCCCCCCCGATCTTCCCCTCTCCCCGCCCCCCCAATCTTCAACACTCTCCCCCCCCCCTCCTCCCCACCCCCGATCTTCCATTCCAGCGGTGGATGAAGTCTCGCACTCTCTCCTTCTCGCCACCCAATCTGGCCAATTACCGCCCCACCAGTCTACTCTCAATCATCAGCAAAGTGATGGAAGGTGTCGTCGACAGTGCTATCAAGCAGCACATACTCACCAATAACCTGCTCACCGATGCTCAGTTTGGGTTCCGCCAGAACCACTCGGCTCCAGACCTCATTACAGCCTTGGTCCAAACATAGACAAAAGAGCTGAATTCCAGAGGTGAGGTGAGAGCGACTGCCCTTGACATCAAGGCAGCATTTGACCGAGTGTGGCACCAAGGAGCCCTAGTAAAATTGAAGTCGATGGGAATCAGGGGGAAAACTCTCCAGTGGCTGGAGTCATACCTAGCATGAAGGAAAATGGTAGTGGTTGTTGGAGGCCAATCATCTCAGCCCCAGGACATTGCTGCAGGAGTTCCTCAGGGCAGTGTCCTAGTCCCAACCATCTTCAGCTGCTTCATCAATGACCTTCCCTCCATCATAAGGGCAGAAATGGGGATGTGCGCTGATGATTGCACAGTGTTCAGTTCCATTCGCAACCCCTCAGATATTGAAGTCCGTGCCCGAATGCAGCAAGACCTGGACAACATCCAGGCTTAGGCTGACAAGTGGCAAGTAACATTCGCTCCAGACAAGTGCCAGGCAATAATCATCTCCAACAAGAGAGAGTCTAACCACCTCCCCTTGACATTACCATCTCCGAATCCCCCACCACCAACATCCTGGGGGTCACCATTGACCAGAAACTTAACTGGACCAGCCATATAAATACTGTGGCTACAAGTGCAGGTCAGAGGCTGGGTATTCTGCAGCGAGTGGCTCACCTCCTGACTCCCCAAAGCCTTTCCACCATCTACAAGGCACAAGTCAGGAATGTGATGGAATACTCTCCACTTGCCTGGATGAGTGCAGCTCCAACAACACTCAAGAAACTCGACACCATCCAAGATAAAGCAGCCCGCTTGATTGGCACCCCATCCACCATCCTAAACATTCGCTCCCTTCACCACCGGCGCACGGTGGCTGCAGTGTGTACCATCCACAGGATGCACTGCAGCAACTCGCCAAGGCTTCTTCGACAGCACCTCCCAAACCCGCGACCTCTACCACCTAGAAGGACAAAGGCAGCAGGCACATGGGAACAACACCACCTGCACGTTCCCCTCCAAGTCACACACCATCCCGACTTGGAAATATATCGCCGTTCCTTCATCGTCACTGGGTCAAAATCCTGGAACTCCCTTCCTAACAGCACTGTGGGAGAACCATCATCACACGGACTGCAGCGGTTCAAGAAGGCGGCTCACCACCACCTTCTCAAGGGCAATTAGGGATGGGCAATAAATGCCAGCCTCGCCAGCAACGCCCACATCCCGTGAACGAATAAAAAAAACCCCTCATGTTGCAGCTCCTGCCGGGCTCGTAATCCGGAAAGCACGTTAATCACCATCAATTCCGATGCGATCACGTCAGAAACGGTAAGGTTTGTTTATTTGAGTTTGCCACGCACACCTTCACCCTGACCCCCGCTCCCAACCCACCACCATTTCAAAATCGAGCCCAAAGAGTCTGCAAAGTGATATAGAGAGGTTAAGTAAGTGGGCAAGAAGGTGGCAGATGGAGTACAATGTGGGGAAATGTGAGGTTATTCACTTTGGTAGGAAGAATAGAAAAACAGAATATTTTTTAAATGGTGAGAAACTATTAAATGTTGGTATTCAGAGAGACTTGGTTGTCCTCGTACAAGAAACACAAAAAGTTAGCATGCAGATACAATAAACAATTTGGAAAGCAAATGGAATGTTGGCCTTTATTGCAGGGGATTGGAGTACAAGAGTAAGGATGTCTTGCTACAATTGTACAGGGCTTTGGTGAGACCTCACCTGGGGTACTGTACAGTTCTGGTCTCCTTATCTAAGGAAGGATATTCTTGCCTTAGAGGCGGTGCAGCGAAGGTTCACTAGATTGATTCCTGGGATGAGAGGGTTGTCCTATGAGGCGAGGTTGAGTAGAATGGGCCTATACTCTGAAGTTTAGAAGAATGAGAGATGATCTCATTTAAACATATAAGATTCTGAGGGGGCTTGACAGGGTAGATGCTGAGAGATTGTTTCCCATGGCTGGAGAGTCTAGAACTAGGGGACATAGCTGCAGGATAAGGGGTTGGCCATTTAAGACTGAGATGAGGAGGAATTTCTTCACTCAGAGGGTTGTGAATCTTTAGAATTCTCTATCCCAGAGGTTCTGTCAATGCTGAGTCATTGAATATGTTCAAGGCTGAGAATGATTGATTTTTTGACTCTTGGGGAATCAAGGGATATGGGGGTCGGGCAGGAAAGTGGAGTTGAGGTTGAAGATCAGCCATGATCTGATTGAATGGCGGAGCAGGCTCAAGGGGTCAAGTGGCCTACTCCTGCTCCTATTTCTTATGTTCTTATGTTCTCAGTTCCTTTTCAATCTTAGCATAGTCTATCTTGGTTACCTCTCTGCCTATAGCAGTTCTGACATCTTTTGACTGCTTAATGAGGCATGATGCACTCTTGTAAATTTTACTACATCCTTTTAAAGCTTTTCCAGTTTCTAAGTAGATTACCTACCATTATAGCTTTGCATTGAAAGGTACATTTTGTACAGTGCTCCCGGTGCTTAGCATTACAATTTTACCTTTTTAAATGACTTTTCAGCTGATTCAATCACACAGCACAGGATAAAGTGAAGCATAAAGAGCATAGGGTCTCAATGTTTTAGTTTAGAGTAGTTAGACTAAATAGTTGAGAACATTTGGTGCTGTCGGAAACCTGTTTCCAGGCTTCAAATATTCCGTTTTGATTAACTGCATCTCCTCTTAAAACATTCTGAGTGATTTATTTACCAGTTCTGACACCAAAGGCTAGAAATTCCATCTGGGGGATGCAATTCTGGCATAGGGGTGCCAAATTTTCAGCAAAATTTGGATCCACTGGGTTTCTCTACTTATGTTCTGTCACAAAATATGCTGCAAGGGTCATGGGCAATTCTTAAGCCCAGCTCTGTTGCATCAAAGAGTGATTTTACGGTGTGTCTCACATTGTTCTCCAATTACTCCAGCAATTCATAGAATCATAGAAAGGTACAGCACAGAAGGAGGCCATTCGGCCCATCGTGCCTGTGCCGGCTCTTTGAAAGAGCTATCCAATTAGCCCCACTCCCTTGCTGTTTCCCCATAGCCCTGTAAATGTTTTCCCTTCATGTATTTAACCAATCTCTTTGGAAAGTTACTATTGAATCTACTTCCACTCCCCTTTCAGGCAGTGCATTCCAGATCACAACAATTCGCTGCATAATTTTTTTTTTCCTCATGTCGCCTCTGGTTCTTTTGCCAATCATCTTAAATCTACTGATCCTTCTGCCACTGGAAACAGTTTCTCCTTATTTACTCTATCAAAACCGTGCATGATTTTGAACACTCTATCAAAGCTCCTCTTAACTTTCTCTGCTCTAAGGAGAACAACCCCAGCTTCTCCAGACTCTTCAATAACTGAAGTCCCTCATCCCTGGCACCATTCTAGTAAATTTCTTTTGCATCCTCTCTAAGGCCTTGACATCCTTGCTAAAGTGTGGTGCCCAGAATTGAACATACTACTCCAGCAGAGGCCTAACCAGTATTTTATAAAGGTTTAGCATAACTTCCTTGCTTTTGTATTCTATGCCTCTATTAATAAAGCCCAGGATCCCATATGCTTTTTTAACAGCCTTCTCAACTTGTCCTGCTACCTTCAAAGACTTGTGTATGTGCACCCCCAGGTCTCTCTGTTCCTGCACCCCCTTTAAAATTGTACCATTTAGTTTATATTGCCTCTCCTCATTCTTCCTATGAAAATGTATCACTTCACACTTCTCTGCATTAATTTTCATCTGCCATGTGTCTGCCACATTTCTGACCAGAACGTCCCTGATAGGCCCAATATTTCTTCTGTCTCGGTGACCTGCAAAAAAAATGCTTATTAAAGATTGTTAAATCCTTGTTAATGGGTAATCAAAACAGCTCTGTGCAGTTTTGTTCAGGGTGGGATAAATACAAAGATTGAGTTAATTATTACTTAGCCCTACCTGTGAATTATAATTATAAGGTCGGGGAAGGTGACATGGGTGGATTTAAGAGGGTTGGGGGGGGAATGTAACCAAACTCCCTCTAGCAGCCTCAACCTAACCTGATTCCCACTGGCCTATCACTCAGATGAGCTGAGCGAGATCGGAGGCAGATAAAGGAGGGCCTGAGAGCGGGAGAGCTGAGCTAAGGGATATCGGAGGCAGATAAAGGAGGGCCTGAGAGCGGGAGAGCTGAGCTAAGGAGATCGGAGGGGGATAAAGGAGGGCCCGAGAGCGGGAGAGCTGAGCTAAGGAGATCGGAGGGGGATAAAGGAGGGCCCGAGAGCGGGAGAGCTGAGCTAAGGGAGATCGGAGGGGGATAAAGGAGGGCCCGAGAGCGGGAGAGCTGAGCTAAGGAGATCGGAGGGGGATAAAGGAGGGCCCGAGAGCGGGAGAGCTGAGCTAAGGAGATCGGAGGGGGATAAAGGAGGGCCCGAGAGCGGGAGAGCTGAGCTAAGGGAGATCGAAGGGGATAAAAGAGGGCCCGAGAGTGGGAGAGCTGAGCTAAGGGAGATCGGAGGGGGATAAAGGAGGGCCCGAGAGCGGGAGAGCTGAGCTAAGGGAGATCGGAGGGGGATAAAGGAGGGCCCGAGAGCGGGAGAGCTGAGCTAAGCGAGATCGAAGGGGATAAAGGAGGGCCCGAGAGTGGGAGAGCTGAGCTAAGGGAGATCGGAGGGGGATAAAGGAGGGCCCGAGAGCGGGAGAGCTGAGCTCAGGGAGATCGGAGGGGGATAAAGGAGGGCCCGAGAGCGGGAGAGCTGAGCTAAGGGAGATTGGAGGGGATAAAGGAGGGCCCGAGAGCGGGAGAGCTGAGCTAAGGGAGATCGGAGGGGGATAAAGGAGGGCCCGAGAGCGGGAGAGCTGAGCTAAGGGAGATCGGAGGGGATAAAGGAGGGCCCGAGAGCGGGAGAGCTGAGCTAAGGAGATCGGAGGGGGATAAAGGAGGGCCCGAGAGCGGGAGAGCTGAGCTAAGGGAGATCGAAGGGGATAAAGGAGGGCCCGAGAGTGGGAGAGCTGAGCTAAGGGAGATCGGAGGGGGATAAAGGAGGGCCCGAGAGCGGGAGAGCTGAGCTAAGGGAGATCGGAGGCGGATAAAGGAGGGCCCGAGAGCGGGAGAGCTGAGCTAAGGGAGATCGGAGGGGGATAAAGGAGGGCCCGAGAGTGGGAGAGCTGAGCTAAGGGAGATCGGAGGGGGATAAAGGAGGGCCTGAGAGCGGGAGAGCTGAGCTAAGGGAGATCGGAGGGGGATAAAGGAGGGCCCGAGAGCGGGAGAGCTGAGCTAAGGGAGATCGGAGGGGGATAAAGGAGGGCCCGAGAGCGGGAGAGCTGAGCTAAGGGAGATCGGAGGGGGATAAAGGAGGGCCCGAGAGCGGGAGAGCTGAGCTAAGGAGATCGGAGGGGGATAAAGGAGGGCCCGAGAGCGGGAGAGCTGAGCTATGGGAGATCGGAGGGGATAAAGGAGGGGCCGAGAGCGGGAGAGCTGAGCTAAGGGAGATCGGAGGCGGATAAAGGAGGGCCCGAGAGTGGGAGAGCTGAGCTAAGGGAGATCGGAGGGGGATAAAGGAGGGCCCGAGAGCGGGAGAGCTGAGCTAAGGGAGATCGGAGGGGGATAAAGGAGGGCCTGAGAGCGGGAGAGCTGAGCCAAGGGAGATCGGAGGGGATAAAGGAGGGCCCGAGAGCGGGAGAGATGAGCTAAGGGAGATCGGAGGGGGATAAAGGAGGGCCCGAGAGCGGGAGAGCTGAGCTAAGGGAGATCGGAGGGGGATAAAGGAGGGCCCGAGAGCGGGAGAGCTGAGCCAAGGGAGATCGGAGGGGGATAAAGGAGGGCCCGAGAGCGGGAGAGCTGAGCTAAGGGAGATCGGAGGGGGATAAAGGAGGGCCCGAGAGCGGGAGAGCTGAGCTATGGGAGATCGGAGGGGATAAAGGAGGGCCCGAGAGCGGGAGAGCTGAGCTAAGGGAGATCGGAGGGGGATAAAGGAAGGCCCGAGAGCGGGAGAGCTGAGCTAAGGGAGATCGGAGGTGGATAAAGGAGGGCCCGAGAGCGGGAGAGCTGAGCTAAGGGAGATCGGAGGGGGATAAAGGAGGGCCCGAGAGCGGGAGAGCTGAGCTATGGGAGATCGGAGGGGGGATAAAGGAGGGCCCGAGAGCGGGAGAGCTGAGCTATGGGAGATCGGAGGGGATAAAGGAGGGCCCGAGAGCGGGAGAGCTGAGCTAAGGGAGATCGGAGGGGGATAAAGGAGGGCCCGAGAGCGGGAGAGCTGAGCTAAGAGAGATCGGAGGGGGATAAAGGAGGGCCCGAGAGCGGGAGAGCTGAGCTAAGGGAGATCGGAGGGGATAAAGGAGGGCCCGAGAGCGGGAGAGCTGAGCTAAGGGAGATCGGAGGTGGATAAAGGAGGGCCTGAGAGCGGGAGAGCTGAGCTAAGAGAGATCGGAGGGGGATAAAGGAGGGCCCGAGAGGGGGAGAGCTGAGCTGAGCGAGATCGGAGGAGGATAAAGGAGGGCCCGAGAGCGGGAGAGCTGAGCTGAGGGAGATCGGAGGGGGATAAAGGAGGGCCCGAGAGCGGGAGAGCTGAGCTAAGGGAGATCGGAGGGGGATAAAGGAGGGCCCGAGAGCGGGAGATCTGAGCTAAGGGATATCGGAGGCGGATAAAGGAGGGCCCGAGAGCGGGAGAGCTGAGCTATGGGAGATCGGAGGGGGATAAAGGAGGGCCCGAGAGCGGGAGAGCTGAGCCAAGGGAGATCGGAGGGGATAAAGGAGGGCCTGAGAGCGGGAGAGCTGAGGTAAGGGAGATCGGAGGGGGATAAAGGAGGGCCCGAGAGCGGGAGAGCTGAGCTAAGGGAGATCGGAGGGGGATAAAGGAGGGCCCGAGAGCGGGAGAGCTGAGCTAAGGGAGATCGGAGGGGGATAAAGGAGGGCCCGAGAGCGGGAGAGCTGAGCCAAGGGAGATCGGAGGGGATAAAGGAGGGCCCGAGAGCGGGAGAGCTGAGCCAAGGGAGATCGGAGGGGATAAAGGAGGGCCTGAGAGCGGGAGAGCTGAGGTAAGGGAGATCGGAGGGGGATAAAGGAGGGCCCGAGAGCGGGAGAGCTGAGCTAAGGGAGATCGGAGAGAGGGGGTAAAGGAGGGCCCGAGAGCGGGAGAGCTGAGCTAAGGGAGATCGGAGGGGGATAAAGGAGGGCCCGAGAGCGGGAGAGCTGAGCTAAGGGAGATCGGAGGGGGATAAAGGAGGGCCCGAGAGCGGGAGAGCTGAGCTAAGGGAGATCGAAGGGGGATAAAGGAGGGCCCGAGAGCGGGAGAGCTGAGCCAAGGGAGATCGGAGGGGGATAAAGGAGGGCCCGAGAGCGGGAGAGCTGAGCTAAGGGAGATCGGAGGGGGATAAAGGAGGGCCCGAGAGAGGGAGAGCTGAGCTAAGGGAGATCGGAGGGGGATAAAGGAGGGCCTGAGAGCGGGAGAGCTGAGCTAAGGGAGATCGGAGGGGATAAAGGAGGGCCCGAGAGCGGGAGAGCTGAGCTATGGGAGATCGGAGGGGATAAAGGAGGGCCCGAGAGCGGGAGAGCTGAGCTAAGGGAGATCGGAGGGGATAAAGGAGGGCCCGAGAGCGGGAGAGCTGAGCTAAGGGAGATCGGAGGGGGATAAAGGAGGGCCCGAGAGCGGGAGAGCTGAGCTAAGGGAGATCGGAGGGGATAAAGGAGGGCCCGAGAGCGGGAGAGCTGAGCTAAGGGAGATCGGAGGGGGATAAAGGAGGGCCCGAGAGTGGGAGAGCTGAGCTGAGGGAGATCGGAGTGAGGGGGATAAAGGAGGGCCCGAGAGCGGGAGAGCTGAGCTAAGGGAGATCGGAGGGGGATAAAGGAGGGCCCGAGAGCGGGAGAGCTGAGCTAAGGGAGATCGAAGGGGATAAAGGAGGGCCCGAGAGCGGGAGAGCTGAGCTAAGGGAGATCGGAGGCGGATAAAGGAGGGCCCGAGAGAGGGAGAGCTGAGCTAAGCGAGATCGGAGGGGATAAAGGAGGGCCCGAGAGCGGGAGAGCTGAGCTAAGGGAGATCGGAGGGGGATAAAGGAGGGCCCGAGAGCGGGAGAGCTGAGCTAAGGGAGATCGGAGGGGGATAAAGGAGGGCCCGAGAGCGGGAGAGCTGAGCTAAGGAGATCGGAGGGGATAAAGGAGGGCCCGAGAGCGGGAGAGCTGAGCTAAGGGAGATCGGAGGGGGATAAAGGAGGGCCCGAGAGCGGGAGAGCTGAGCTAAGGGAGATCGGAGGGGGATAAAGGACGGCCCGAGAGCGGGAGAGCTGAGCTAAGGGAGATCGAAGGGGATAAAGGAGGGCCCGAGAGCGGGAGAGCTGAGCTAAGGGAGATCGGAGGGGGATAAAGGAGGGCCCGAGAGCGGGAGAGCTGAGCTAAGGGAGATCGGAGGGGGATAAAGGAGGGCCCGAGAGCGGGAGAGCTGAGCTAAGCGAGATCGGAGGGGGATAAAGGAGGGCCCGAGAGCGGGAGAGCTGAGCTAAGGGAGATCGGAGGGGGATAAAGGAGGGCCCGAGAGCGGGAGAGCTGAGCTAAGGGAGATCGGAGGGGGATAAAGGAGGGCCCGAGAGCGGGAGAGCTGAGCTAAGGGAGATCGGAGGGGGATAAAGGAGGGCCCGAGAGCGGGAGAGCTGAGCTAAGGGAGATCGGAGGGGGATAAACTAAGACAAGCAGCGGAGTTCCAGAGGTGACGTCACCAGTGAAAAAGTGATGCGTCGCAGGGGAGACAGCCGATTGGTAAGTAGGTTCAGGTGAGTATTTCTACTATTCTGCAGTGCAGAAACTAAAATAAAAAGAAAGGGAAGGTCTGCGGGTCTTATAGCAAGTAACGTTTTTTTAGTGAATCAAGGTCCCTAGTATAGTTAATATTCTCTATGTTAAGAGCAATTTAAAGGAATAAACTCCTTAAGGGAGTAACTAACGAGCTTAATCTAAGGCCAGTCATGGCAGCAGAGCTCGCACCCGTGATATGCTCCTCCTGCACTATGTGTGAAGTCATGGACACTACCGGTGTCACTGGCGATCATGTGTGCAGGAAGTGTGTCCAGCTGCGGCTACTGGCTAACCGCATTTCGGAGCTGGAGCTGTGGGTAGATTGACTGTGGAGCATCTGCGATGCTGAGACTATTGTGGATAGCACGTTCAGTGAGGTGGTCACACCGCATGTAAAGATTACGCAGGCAGAAAGGAAATTGGTGACCGCCAGGCAGAGCAAAAAGACTAGGCAGGTAGAGCAGGAGTCCCCTGGGGCCATCTCCCTCTCAAACAGATATACCGCTTTGGATACTGTTGGGGGAGATGGCTTATCAGGGGAAAGCAGCAAAAGCCAAGTTCGTGGCACCACAGATGGCTCTGCTGCACAGGAGGGGAGGAATAAGAGTGGCAGGGCTATATTGATAGAGGATTCAATTGTAATGGGAACAGATAGGCGTTTCTGTGGCCGCAAACGTGACTCCAGGATGGTATGTTGCCTCCCTGGTGCTAGGGTCAAGGATGTCACGGAGCGGCTGCAGAACATTCTGGAGGGGGAGGGTGAACAGCCAGTAGTCGTGGTCCATATCAGTACCAACGACATAGGTAAAAAAAGGGATGAGGTCCTGCAAGGTGAATTTAAGGAGTTAGGAGATAAATTAAAAAGCAGGACCTCAAAGGTAATGATCTCAGGATTACCACCAGTGCCACGTGCTAGTGAGTATAGGAACAGGATGACTGCGTGGCTGCAGGGATGGTGTAGGATGGAGGGATTTAGATTCCTGGGACATTGGGACCGGTTCTGGGGAAGGTGGGACCCGTACAAGCAGGACGGGTTACACCCGAGCAGGACCGGGACCAATGTCCTCGCGGGGATGTTTGCTAGTGCTGTTGGGGAACGTTTAAACGAGAATGGCAGGGGGATGGGAACCTGAGCAGGGAGACAGGGAGGGGGAAACAAGGATAGAAACAAAAGACAGAAAGGGAAAAAGCAATAGTGGAAGGCAGAGAAAAACAAGGGCAAAAAACAAATAAGGCCATGGTGCAAAATAAAACTAAGATGACTAGCAATCTTAAAAAGACAAGTCTAAAGGCATTGGGCCCGATTTTACCAGGGGTGCGGGTTCTCGGCGGATGGGCAAGCGGGCGCGTTACTCCGGTGAAATTAGTGGATTTCCCACGCGATCGTAGCAGGCAAACCACTAATTGGATCCACTTACCTGCTCCTCCGGGTTCCCCGCTGCTGATCTGCGCGTCGGGCGGGCTGCACATGCGCAGTAAGATCTGTCAGCTGGAGGCGCTCTATTTAAAGGGGCAGTCCTCCACTGACAGATGCTGCAACAAACAGAAAAAATCACAGCATGGAGCAGCCCAGGGGGAAGGCTGCTCCCAGTTTAATGATGCCTCACCCCAGGTATCAATACATGGGGTGAGGGGGAGGACAGAGATCTTCCACCTGGCGGGCGGGAGGAAGTGGCCCGCCTCCGCCACCAGGAAGGCCTGGCTCAAGGTGGCAGAGGGGGCCACCCGTGCCACCAACATATCGCCCACCTGCACACAGTGCAGGAGGCGGCCCAATGACCTCAGTAGGTCAGCCAAAGTGAGTACACGTAGTCCTTCCCCTACACTCCGTCTGCCACATCACAGCCCCCACCCCACATCTCCTTCGGCACTGCCAACACTACTCTGTCACATCACCCCTCATACCCACTCAAACCCCATCCTCATCTTACCTGCACCTACTCACCTCGCCAGTACTCATCCCGCCACTACCACTCAACCCTATCCTCATACAATCTCATGGCTCTATCCCATACTCACCCTCTCGTGCATCTCTCTCACGGCCAGCCTCACTCAACCTGCCACCACCTGTGCTGCAGCCACAGGGCATGCATCACATATGTGCAGTAGGCAGCGTAAGGTAAACG
This sequence comes from Heptranchias perlo, assembly GCF_035084215.1. NCBI lineage: Eukaryota > Metazoa > Chordata > Chondrichthyes > Hexanchiformes > Hexanchidae > Heptranchias > Heptranchias perlo. Next base: position 52,617,093 of record NC_090325.1, on the reverse strand, counting down.
TGTCGTGAGCATGAAGGGGATGCACAAGGGTGTTTGAGGGTTTGTCATGATTGTTACTTATATTGAATTTCAGAACAACTCACATCACACATTATATTGGCACCACTACTGCCATGTCTTCGCGAATCCTGTCCGGTTTGTGCAATAATGCCCGCTCTTGGGTATCACTATGAGGACCCACCACTGATGCCACCCAGTGTGTCACTGCAGAGTGGGTGTAGGTGTATTTGCAGGGCTCTTCTGCGCAGACGACTGAGAGACATCGGCGATGTCCCCGGTTGCACCCTGGAAGGGTGCGGAGGAGAAGTTCGGGAGGGCAGTGGTGACTTTGACAGCGACAGATAGGAAGATGCTGCACGGGCCAGCCAGGAGCATCTCGGCATGAAAGAGGCTGCAGATGTCCACGGTTACATGTCGAGTGACTCTGAGCCTCCATGTGCACTGCTGCTCAGAGAGGTCCAGGAGGCTGAGCCTCGGTCTGTGGAACCTGTGGCGAGGGTAGTGCCCTCTGCGACACATCTCTCTCTGCGGTAGCCCTCCCTCCTGCTGTACAGGTGGATGTGTCACAGCACTGTGTTGTGGAGCTCCACGTGTCAGAGGTGGACGGCGTGGATGGCAAGGCTGGTGAGGCTGGTGATGCTGTTCGCCCTCCGAGGAGGTCATGACTGCAGCTACGGCGGCCCCCATCTGGCAAATGTACATCTGAGGGGGTCCGCAAGGTAGGTACATGTCTCCGGACCCCGGGGTAAGTGTGCAGGTTGGTGACTTTGACCGTCAGGAGGAGGGTGGTGGAGGCCAAACTTTGTCCCAAGTGACAGAGTGGCCTCCTGCAATGGGTGAGGGTCTCCCCCCCCCCCCCCATCTGTCAAATGGACCTTTGCAGCTGCCACAGGCTGACAGCTGCAACACGTCCATTCGAGCTGGGAGTGTTTCCCCCAGTGTGGGAAACAGTCCCATGTTGTTCCAAAATCACACATAGTCCCTTAATCAGGTCAGTTAATGACCTGAAATACCTAACTAAATATTGTCAAGTGGCATCCCGCTGGCTTTAATTGCCTGCGGGATTCCCACCAGCGGGGGCTGCGCGCGCACGCCGGCACGTCAGCGGGGAACCCGGAAGTGGGCGGGATCGAGGCGGGATCCGGTCCCGCTCCTGGATTTCCCCATTTTCGGGGCCCCCCTGCCGAGAACGCACCCGATAGCGGGTGGTAAAATCGAGCCCATTGTATCTTAATGCGCGGAGCATTCGCAATAAGGTAGATGAATTAACAGTGCAGATCGATATTAACGGTTATGATATGGTTGCGATTGCGGAGACATGGCTGCAGGGTGATCAAGGATGGGAACTGAACATCCAGGGGTATTCAATATTTAGGAAAGACAGGCAAAAAGGGAAAGGAGGTGGGGTAGCGTTGTTAGTAAAGGAGGAAATCAATGCGATAGTGAGGAAGGATATTGGCTCGGAAAATCACAATGTGGAATCTGTATGGGTGGAGTTAAGAAAAGCCAAGGGGCAGAAAACGTTGCTGGGGGTTGTCTATAGGCCCCCAAGCAGTAGTGGAGATGTAGGGGAGGGCATTAAACAGGAAATTAGAGATGCATGCATGAAGGGTACAACTATAATCATGGGTGACTTTAATATACATATAGATTGGTCAAACCAAATTAGCAATAATACTGTGGGGGAGGAATTCCTGGAGTGTGTACGTGACGGTTTTCGAGATCAATACGTTGAGGAACCAACTAGAGAACAGGCAATTCTAGACTGCATATTGTGCAATGAGAAAGAATTAATTAACAATCTTGTTGTGCGGCGTCCCTTAGGGAAGAGTGACCATAACATGATAGAATTCCTCATTAAAATGGAGAGCGAAGTAGTTGAATCTGAAACTAGAGTCCTGAATCTAAATAAAGGAAATTACGAAAGTATGAGGTGTGAGTTGGCTATGATAGATTGGGGAACTTTACTAAAAGGGATGACGGTGGATAGGCAATGGCTAATATTTAAAGAACATGTGCAGGAATTACAACAATTATTTGTTCCTGTCTGGAGCAAAAATAAAACAGGAAAGGTGGCTCAACCGTGGCTTACAAAAGAAATTAGGGATAGTATTAGATCCAAAGAGGAGACATATAAAATTGCCAGAAAAAGCGGCAAGCCTGAGGATTGGGAGCAGTTTAGAATTCAGCAAAGGAGGGCAAAGAGATTGAATAAGAGGGGAAAAATAGAGTATGAGAGTAAACTAGCAGGGAACATAAAAACTGACTGTAAATGCTTCTATAAATATGTCCAGAGAAAAAGATTAGTGAAGACAAATGTAAGACCCTTACAGTCAGAAATGGAGGAAATTATAATGGGGAACAAGGAAACGGCAGAACAATTAAACACATACTTTGGTTCTGTCTTCACAAAGGAGGACACAAATAACCTGCCAGAAATGTTAGGGAACCAAGGGTCTAGTGAGAGGGAGGAACTGAAGGAAATCAGTATTAGTAAAAAAATAGTGCTAGGGAAATTAATGGGGCTAAAGGCTGACAAATCCCCAGGGCCTGATAATCTACATCCCAGAGTACTAAAGGAAGTGGCCCTGGCAATATTGGATGCATTGGTCATCATCTTCCAAAATTCTATAGACTCTGGAAAAAGTTCCTACAGATTGGAGGATTGCAAATGTAACCCCATTATTTAAAAAAGGAGGGAGAGAAAAAACAGGGAATTACAGACCAGTTAGCCTAACATGAGTAGTGGGGAAAATGCTAGAGTGTGATAACAGAACACTTGGAAGGCATTAACGCGATTGGACAAAGTCAGCATGGGTTTATGAAAGGGAAATCATGCTTAACAAATCTACTGGAGTTTTTTGAGGAGGTAACTAGTAGAATAGATAGGGGAGAACCAGTGGATGTGGTGTATTTGGATTTTCAGAAGGCTTTTGATAAGGTCCCACACAAGAGGTTAGTGTGCAAAATTAAAGCACATGGGATTGGGGGTAATACACTGGCATGGATAGAGAATTGGTTAACAGACAGGAAACAGAGAGTAGGAATAAACAGGTCTTTTTCCAGGTGGCAGGCAGTGACTGGTGGAGTACCACAGGGATCAGTGCTTGGGCCCCAGCTATTCGCAATATATATCAATTATTTGAATGAGGGAACTAAATGTAACATTTCCAAGTTTTCAGATGACACAAAGATGGGGTGGAATGTGAGCTGTGAGGAGGATGCAAAGAGACTCCAATGTGATTTAGACAAGTTGGGTGAATGGGCAAGAACATGGCAGATGCAGTATAACATGGATAAATGTGAGGTTATCCACTTTGGTTGTAAAAACAGAAGGCAGATTATTATCTGAATGGTGATAGATTGGGAAAAGGGGAGGTGCAACGAGACCTGGGTGTCCCTGTGCACCAGTCACTGAAAGTGAGCATTCAGGTGCAGCAAGCAGTTAGGAAGGCAAATGGTATGTTGGCCTTCATTGCAAGAGGATTTGAGTACAGGAGCAGGGATGTCTTATTGCAGTTATACAGGGCCTTGGTGAGACCACAACTGGAGTATTGTGTGCAGTTTTGGTCTCCTTATCTGAGGAAGGATGTCCTTGCCATGGAGAGAGTGCAACAAAGGTTTACCAGCCTGATTCCTGGGATGGCAGGACTGACGTATGAGGAGAGATTGGGTCGACTAGGCCTATATTCACTAGAGTTTAGAAGAATGAGAGGTGATCTCATCGAAACATATAAAATTCTAACAGGACTAGACAGACTAGATGCAGGGAGGATGTTCCCGATGGCTGGGGAGTCCAGAACCAGGGGTCACAGTCTCAGGATATGGGGTATGCCATTTAGAACCGAGATGAGGAGAAATTTCTTCACTCAGAGGGTGGTGAACCTGTGGAATTCTCTGCCACAGAAGGCAGTGAAGGCCAAGTCATTAGGTGTATTCAAGAAGGAGATAGATATATTTCTTAATGCTAAAGGGATCAAGGGATATGGGGAAAAAGCGGGAACAGGGTACTGAGTTAGACGATCAGCCATGATCATTTTGAATGGCAGAGCAGGCCCGAAGGGCCGAATGGCCTACTCTTGCTCCTATTTTCTATGTTTCTATGAATGAATTTACATTGACTCTACAGCAAAGAAACATGCCATGCGGCCCAACTGGTCTATGCTGGCATTTATGCTCCACACGAGCTTCCTCCCACTCTAGCTCAGTTACCCCTAACACAATACCCTTCTATGCCTTTCTCCTTCGCATGCTTATCTAGCTCCCCCTTAAATGCATCTGTGCTATTTGCCTTAACTACTCCTTGTGGTAGCATGTCCCACATTCTTACCACTCTTTGGGTCAAGAGGTTTCCCTTGAATTCCCTGTGTGATTTATTAGTGACTATCTTCTATTGATGACCCCTAGTTTTGGACTCCCCCACAAGTGGAAAAATTTGCTCTACGTCTACCCTATCAAATCCTTTCATTATCTTAAAGACCTCTATCAGGTCACCCCACAGCCTTCTCTTTTCTAAAGAAAAGAGCCCAGTCTGTTTAGTCTTTCCTGATAAGTGTATCCTCTCATTTCTGGTATCATCCTTGTGAATCTTTTTTGCACCTTCTCCAATGCCTCTACATCCTTTTTATAATATGGAGACCAGAACTGTGCACAGTACTTCAAGTGTGGTCTAACCAAGGTTCTATACAAGTTTAACATAACTTCTCTGCTTTTCAATTCTATCCCTCTAGAAATGAAACCCAGTGCTTAGTTTGCCTTTTTTCTGCCCTTATTAACCTACGTTGCTACTTTTCGTGATTTGTGTATCTGTAACCCCAGATCCCTTTGCTCCTCTACCCAATTTGGACTCTTATTATCCAAGCAATATGTGGCCTCCTTATTCTTCCTACCAAAATGCACCACCTCAAACTTATCTATATTGAAATTCATTTGCCAATTAGATATCCATTCTGCAAGTTTATTTATGTCTTGTTGCATTTTACCACATTCTTCCTTTGTATTTGTGTTGTCCACACATTTTGAAATTGTACTTCCAAATCCCAAGTCCAAATCATTGATGTAAATTGTGAACATCAGTGGTCCCAGCACCGATCCCTGTGGAACACCACTTCCCACCTTTTGCCAGTCTGAGTAGCAACCCTTAACCCCTACTCTCTGTTTTCTACTTTGTGGGCAGGTTGCTATCCATTCTGCTACCTGTCCCGACTCCACATGCTCTGACCTTAGTCATGAGTCTACAATCGAAGGCCTTTTGAAAATCCAAATATATTACATCTACTACATTACCCTAGTCTATTTCTGTTACTTCTTCACTTCAAAGAATTCAATAAGGTCGGTCAAGCATGACCTTCCCTTTTGAAATCCATGCTGACTACGTTTTGTTTTCTAGATGTTTTTCTATCACATCTTTGAGTAAAGATTCCATTATCTTTCCTACCACCGACATTAAGCTAATTGGTCTATAGTTCCCTGAACTTATTTTGTCTCCCTTTTTAAATATAGGAATAACATTAGCTGTCCACCAGTCCTCTGGCACTATTCCCTTTTCTAATTAATTTTTATATATATATATATATATATATATGTAATAGTGCCTCTTCCCTAACTTCTTTTATTCTGCACGGATGCAATCCATCCAGACCAAGGGTCTATGTTTGATTAGTTTATCAATTTTCTCCCCCCTTTCTATCTTAAATACTTTTATACATTTTTGATCACCCCATCTAATGTCATACCCACAATGTTAGTCTCCCTGGTAAATATTGAGGCAAAGTAACTGTCCAATATTTCTGCCATTTCACTGTCATTACCTGTGAGGTTATTTTGTGAATCCTTTAGTGATTTTACTTTTGTTACTTGTGTGTCTGTAGAATACTTTACTATTTCTTTTTATATTTCTTGATAATTTAATTTCATAGTTCCTCTTTGCTTTCCTAATTTTTTTTGATATCTTTCCTAACCTCTTCATATTCCCTTTTGTCATCCTTTCCTTTATTCTCTGTGTACTTAGTGTATGTCTTTTTTGTTTCCGTTTTAACCTTATCTCTTTATTGATCCATGGTGTTTCATTATTGTCTAGTTTATTCTTGTTTTTTAGAGGAATATATTTCTCTGAACTCTATTGATCACCATTTTAAATATTTCCCACTGCTGTTCTATCTCTTTGGCTGTCAAAAATGTTTTCCAGTTTATCTTCCCTAATTCCATTCTCATCCCCTGAAAATTAGCTTTTTTCCAATCTATTACTTTAGTCTTTGTCTTACTTATGTCTTTCTCAATCATTATTTTAAACCTTATTATGTTATGATCGCTATTGTCTAGATGTTCCCCGACGCTTACTTCTCTTGAACCTGAAACAGTAACTCTGTTTCTTTCTCCACAGATGCTGCCTGACTTGCTGAGTATTTCCAGCATTGTCTGTTTTTATTTCAGATTTCCAGCATCCGCACTATTTTGCTTTTGACTTATTGCTTACTTCTCTTATCTGCTCCGGTTCATTTCCCATTAATAGATCGAGCAGTGATTTGCCATTAATAGATCTCTCTTGTTGAGCTTCTCACATTCTGGGTAAGAAAGAAGTCATGTAAACACTGTAAAAACTTTGTTCCCCTTTCCCCTTTCCCTACCTCTTCTTGCCGGTTTATTTTGGGGTAGTTGAAATCTCCCAGGATTATTACTCAATGTTTTTTACTCATTTCATAGATTTGCCTAAATATTTCTTCCTCCACTTCCCTTCCACTATTAGATGGTCTGTAGAATATGCCTATTAACCTGATCGATCCCTTCTTATTCTTTGTCTCAATCCATATGGATTCTGTTTCTATCTTAATAGGAACATAAGAAATAGGAGCAGGAGTAGGCCATACTGCCCGTCGAACCTGCTCCGCCATCCAGTAAGATCATGACTGATTTTCTACCTCAACTCCACTTTCCCGCCCTATCCCCATATCCCTTGATTTCCTTAGTGTCCAAAAATCTATCAATCTCAGTTTTTAATATACTCAATGATTAAGCATCGACAGCCCTCTGGGGTAGAGAATTCGAAAGACTCACAACCCTTTGAGTGAAAACATTTCTCCTCATCTCGGTCCTAAATGGCTGATCCCTTATCTTGAGACTGTGATCCCTAGTTCTAGACTCTCCAGCCAGGGAAACAACCTCTCATCTACCCTGTCAAGCCCTCTAAGAATTTTATACATTACGTAATGTTAATATTACTTATGTCACTTTTTACAACTGACAACCACGAGTTCATTCATACAAAATACATACATCTTCCCAACAGAAAGTAGATTTGTCAAAATCTACTTTCACTCCAATATCGAAGAAGTACCTTTTTTACAAGATCTAGCTATGATAATGTTTAATTTATTTAGTGTCATTTGATAATATTTTAAAGGCATGCAGTTATATTTCAAATCTCCTTGCAGAAAAGTAATCTGAATTTTCCCCAACTATTAATTATTAAACCTGTTTGCTTTACAGTTCACATTATAAACTATTCTACTTCATTTATTTTGAGGTGATATATTATAGTATCACCTCATGAATTTCCACAGTCCATTTGCTTTACAGAAGCACCAGTGCTTTCTATGGAACCGAAAATGGGCCCAGACTGGGTTCTGAGTGGAGAGGCCTGAAGCCCGAGGCCCGAGGCCAGACTGAAATTGGGTTTCGAGCCTCATCTACATATTCAAAGTGAGTTGTCGGTGCTGATCGCGCCTCCACTGGCAGCTTGCCCCAAAAAATGATTATCGGGCTGTCAGCAGCGGCCCTCAGATAAGTTCCAGGAGTGGGATTGGATCAGGCAACTGGGAACCAATCATCAGGACCGTGGAATCGGGAGGGGGGAGGGTGGGGTTGAGGATGCCAGTCCTGTTTCTCCTGGCTCCACAGAAAAACGTTCTTAAAAAATAATTCATGTAGCACTTACCTTTTGTTGGCGAGGGCCGCTGAAGAATGATGAGCGGGGTAGGCCCGATGCTTGCCCCACTCATTGGTCACTACTAATTTCTGAAGGGGGTCCTTTAATAGGTGTTGGGCCATAAATTTATATATTGAAGAGGCCTAATGCCTGTTTCAGATATCCGCCTGGAATTTGGAAGGCCATCCCATTGCTAAATTGGTAAACTTTGCACCCATTTTATGCTCGAAAAATGTATACCATTTTCTACCACATATAAATTATTGTGTTTTTTTACTTATTATGACCATATGACCTAAATTGGTGCTGCCTGAATTCAAAATGAGAGTCCATGATTTGATTTAAATATTAAATACATATGTTATAAATAAAATAGCAGTTACATCAATTAGAAATGTCACTTAATGGAATGACAGCATGGCACCTCTCAATGTGATTTTCCTTTTAAGCGTCTTTTACAAAAGCCTCAAAGTGGACGTTCCAATTTTCTCTCTCTTCTTCAGCAGGCTAAAACAGCCTGTAGGGGCTGTAGAGTCGGACCTGACCCAATCACTCCAGACATTGGAAACACTGTTTGAACACCCTAGAAGGAGCGGGAGCTGAGCGAGAGCGGAGCGGGGATATAAAGTGCAGCGGCAGCGGAGACCGGAGACTAGAAGGAGCGGGATAAAGTGCAGCTGCAGCGGAGGCCGGAGACTAGAAGGAGCAGGAGCTGAGCGAGAGCAGAGCGGGGATATAAAGTGCAGCGGCAGCGGAGGCCGGAGACTAGAAGGAGCAGGAGCTGAGCGAGAGCAGAGCGGGGATATAAAGTGCAGCGGCAGCGGAGACCGGAGACTAGAAGGAGCAGGAGCTGAGCGAGAGCAGAGCGGGGATATAAAGTGCAGCGGCAGCAGAGACCGGAGACTAGAAGGAGCAGGAGCTGAGCGAGAGCAGAGCGGGGATATAAAGTGCAGCGGCAGCGGAGACCGGAGACTAGAAGGAGCAGGAGCTGAGCGAGAGCAGAGCGGGGATATAAAGTGCAGCGGCAGCGGAGACCGGAGACTAGAAGGAGCAGGAGCTGAGCGAGAGCAGAGCGGGGATATAAAGTGCAGCGGCAGCGGAGACCGGAGACTAGAAGGAGCAGGAGCTGAGCGAGAGCAGAGCGGGGATATAAAGTGCAGCGGCAGCGGAGACCGGAGACTAGAAGGAGCAGGAGCTGAGCGAGAGCAGAGCGGGGATATAAAGTGCAGCGGCAGCGGAGGCCGGAGACTAGAAGGAGCAGGAGCTGAGCGAGAGCAGAGCGGGGATATAAAGTGCAGCGGCAGCGGAGACCGGAGACTAGAAGGAGCAGGAGCTGAGCGAGAGCGGAGCGGGGATATAAAGTGCAGCGGCAGCAGAGACCGGAGACTAGAAGGAGCGGGAGCTGAGACCAACTCAAACACAGCAGAAATTTGAAAGAGTGACGTCAGGATCAGCGCAGAGAGAAAGGAGCGGCAGAACCCGATGGATCTAAGTTAAGTATCGAGGATAAGTCTTGAGGTAAGGATCTAAGATAAAGAACAAGAATAATTAAACTGGGTTTAAAAAGCGTGAGTTTTCCAGACGTGTCCGTTCGGCTGTGTAAACAATTCCCGGACCCGGTGATGTTACAGGACAGGAGTTTGGTGATTGGTTGGTGAGTCATACATTTCTTTGCTCTCTAAGCTAGGGGAGTGGTTTAAAGTAGGAACTAGGAACCTATAACTTGCTAATACTTTATTAAATTAATAATCTAAACTAGATAAATTAATTAGCTTAAAAAAAGAACTAAAAATAAACCAAGTGAATTAATTTCTTAAAAACGTTGATTTATTAAGTAAATAAAACAAGGTTAGATGGAAATGGGAATGCAGGTGGTGTGCCATAATTGCAGCATGTGGGAGTTTGTGCAGAGCAGTGTGATCCCAGGCAACCACATCTGCAGTAAGTGTTTGGAACTCGAGGAACTTCGGCTCAGAATTGTTGAGCTGGAGTCCGAGGTTGAAAACAGCGATGCATCAGGGAGGGGGAGAGTTACCTGGACACCTTGACCCAGGAGGCAGTCACACCCCTTAGGTTAGGTAGTGGTTTAGATTTGGTTAGTGGTCAGGGACAGGAGGATGTGACTGCGAGTCAGGCAGGTAAGGGGACCCCACATTCAGTGGTGGAGGAGCCTCAGCCTTTGCCCTTATCCAATAGGTACAAGGTTCTTGCTACCTGTGTGGATGAGAGCAAAGACTGCAGGGTGGATGGGCAAATTGACCACGGCACCCGTGATACAGGAGGCCATTCAAGTGGGGGGAGTGAAAAGGAACGCAGGGAGATAGATACTGTTCTCTGCAGCCGCGACCGGGAGTTCCGAAGACTCCGTTGCCTGCCCAGTGCCAGGACATCTCCTCATGACTGGAGAAGAACTTGGAGCAGGAGGGGAAGGATCCAGTTGTTGTGGTCCATGAAGGAATCAACAAAATAGGTAGAACTAGGAATGAGGTCCTGCTGAGGGAGTTTGAAGAGCTAGGGTCCAAATTAAAAAGCAGAACATCAAAGGTAATAATCTCTGGATTACTACCTGAGCCACGCGCAAATTGGCATAGGGACAAACAGATTAGATGGTAAAATGCGTGGCTGAAAGAGTGGTGTGGGAGGAAGGGGTTTAAATTCATGGGGCACTGGCACCAGTACTGGGGAAAGAGGGAGCTGTTCCATTGGGACGGGCTCCACTTAAACTGGGCTGGGACCAGTGTCCTGGCGAATCAAATAACTATGGCGGTAGATAGGGCTTTAAACTAATAAGGGGGGTGAAGGATTCAGGAAAGGATAAATTTATATGTCTAAAGAGAAAAGTCAAGGCTGTAGAGCAGAGTAGCGATTATTACCACGTTCTATTATTAGGGACGTGGTAACAGGTCACTTAGAAAATCATAATATGATTAGGCAGAGTCAACATGGTTTTATGAAAGGGAAATCGTGTTTGACAAATCCATTAGAGTTTTTTGAGGGTATAACTAACAACCAGTGGATGTAGTATATTTGGACTTTCAAAAGGCATTCGATAAGGTGCCACATAAGATTAAGGCTCATGGGGTTGGGGATAATATAGTAGTATGGATTGACGATTGGTTGACGGACAGAAAACAGAGAGTAGGAATAAACGGGTCATTTTCACGATGGCCGACTGTAACTAGTGGGTGCCGCAAGGATCAGTGATTGGGCCTCAGCTATTCAACGTAAGAACATAAGAAATAGAAGCAGGAGTAGGCCATACAGGCCCTCGAGCCTGCTCCACCATTCAATAAGATCATGGCTGATCTTCGACCTCAACTCCAGTTTCCTGCCCGTTCCCCATATCCCTTGATTCCCTTAGAGTCCGAAAATCTATTGATGTTAGTGTTGAATATACTCAACAACTGAGCATCTACAGTCCTCTGTTGTAGATAATTCTAAATATTCACAACCCTCTGAGTGAAGAAATGCCTCCTCATCTCAGTCCTAAATGTCCGACCCCTTATCCTGAGACGATGGCGGGGGGGGAATGGATAAGGCCTATTATTGGGTGCGGGTAGTGTAATCCGCTATTAACCCGTGCCCAATGGCCCCTACACAGGCAGGACGAAAATTTTGAATAGCACTGGTGGGGGGCCCTTCAGGCACTCTAAGACATGTTCAGATGGTCGTGGTTAAGACTGTGCATTGAGTGGAGTGTTAAGTCCCAAAATGATGTCTATCACTTTAAATCAGCAGGTCACGTTGGAAACATGTCTACGCAGCCAAGACGCAAATTTGGCACTTTGGGAGGCTGCATAGTGCCGAAACAACAGGCGCTACATGGCCCAATTTCTTGTCCTTTGTCTCCTAGTTCTAGACTCTCCAGCCAGGGGAAACATCCTCTCAGGATTTACCCTGTCAAGCCCTCTTGAAATCTTATATGTTTCAATGAGGTCACCTCTCATTCATCTAAGCTCCAGAGACCATAGGCACAATCTACTCAATCTTTCCCCATAGGACAACCCTCTCATCCCATTTACAATCTATATCAATGACTTGGATGAGGGGACCGAGTGTAATATATTCAAGTTTGCTGACAATACAAAGATAGGTGGGAAAATAAGTTGTAAGGAGGACACAAAGAGGCTACAAAGGGATATAGGCAGGTTAGATGATTGGGAAAGAAGGTGGCAGATGGAGTACAATGTGGGGAAATCTCCTCAGATAATGAAGCAGTCCGTGCCCGCATGCAGCAAGACTTGGACAAAACCCAGGCTTGGGCTGATAAGTGGCAAGTAATATTCGCGCCAGACAAGTGCCAGGCATTGACCATCTCCAACAAGAGAAAGTCTAACCACCTCCCCTTGACATTCAACGGCATTACCATCGCCGAATCCCCCACCATCAACATCCTGGGGGCCACCATTGACCAGAAACTTAACTGGACCAGCCACATAAATACTGTGGCTACAAGAGCAGGTCAGAGGCTGGGTATTCTACGGCGAGTGACTCACCTCCTGACTCCCCAAAGCCTTTCCACCATCTACAAGGCACAAGTCAGGAGTGTGATGGAATACTCTCCACTTGCCTGGATGAGTGCAGCTCCAACATTCAAGAAGCTCAACACCATCCAGGACAAAGCAGCCCGCTTGATTGGCACCCCATCCACCACCCTAAACATTCACTCCCTTCACCACCGGCGCACTGTGGCTGCAGTGTGTACCATCTACAGGATGCACCGCAGCAACTCACCAAGGCTTCTCCAACAGCACCTCCCAAATCCACGACCTCTACCACATAGAAGGACAAGGGCAGCAGGCACATGGGAACAACACCACCTGCACGTTCCCCTCCAAGTCACACACCATCCCGACTTGGAAATATATCGCCGTTCATTCATTGTCACTGGGTCAAAATCCTAGAACTCCCTACCTAACAGCACTGTGGGAGAACCTTCACCACACGGACTGTAACGGTTCAAGAAGGCGGCTCACCACCACCTTCTCAAGGGCAATTAGGGATGGGCAATAAATGCTGGCCTTGTCAGCGATGCCCACATCCCATGGACGAATAAAAAAAATAAGAGTAGGGAAGTCTTGCTGTAATTATATAGGGCTTTGGTGAGACCACACCTGGAGTACTGTGTACAGTTTTGGTCTCATTACCTAAGGAAGGATATACTTGCCTTAGAGTGGGTGCAACGAAGGTTCACCAGATTGATTCCTGGGATGAGAGAGTTGTCCTATGAGGAGCGATTTAGTAGAATGGGCCTATAATCTCTGGAGTTTAGAAGAATGAGAGGTGATCTCATTGAAACATATAAGATTCTAAGACGGCTTGACAGGGTAAATCCTGAGACGATGTTTTCCTTGGCTGAAGAGTCTAGAACTAGGGATTATAGTCTCAAAATAAGGGGTCAGCCATTTAAGATTGAGATAAGGAAAATTTTCTTCACTCAGAGGGTTGTGAATCTTTGGAATTCTCTACCCCAGTGGACTGTGGATGCTGAGTCATTTAGTGTATTCAAATTTGAGATTGTTAGATTTTTGAACACTAAGGGAATCAAGGTATATGGGGATAGGGCGGGAAAGTGGGGTTGAGGTAAAAGATCAGCCATGATCTTATTGAAAGGCGGAGCAGTCTCGAGGGGCCGTATGGCCTACTCCTCCTCCTATTTCTTATGTTCTTATTAAGCAAGCCTTTGGGTTAGTGGTTGCATTCCCACCTCTAAATGTGCAGGGTTCGAACCCCATTCCAGACAGCCCAACCATGGCTTCAGTTCTGACTTTTAGCGTGACATCCAGCAGGATACTTGTATGAAGATATGAAAATAACAAGAACAACATTCTGATGGTATGTTCTAACAGGAATTTGGTCGGTGGCATAAGCCTTCATGTGAATGTTTCAAATTGGTGTCATTAGCCAGGGCAGAAATGTGTATCGCTCGTCCCTCTAGCAGCCAACTGTCCATTCACTTGCTCCTTCAAAGAGTTGTGGCTCCTTTGACCATCATAAAATGAAAGCATCATGGCTGCTGTTGAAGTATCTTGATGTTAACTGCATTATTCAGTTGTAGTGGTCCAAGATCATTTGAAGGTTTATGGAATGAAATCCCTTTCCATTCATCTATGTTGTTGTTGTTTAGTACCCTGATGACAACATTGGTGCCATCAATTGTGCCGTGTACTCTTGAGATCCCAGTCACCAGGAATATTGGGCCCTCTCCAATTGCCCTCCTTTCAGTTTGGGACAGTGACAAAATATTGCTCCTGGCAAACAAGGCAGCACCTACTCACTACTGAGTTAAATGTCTCTTGTAATGGCTTGAAATTAGTTAACAGCATAAAAATTCAATGCGTTTGTAACTTTAACCACATCCAGGAATGCTGGATGTTGTCTGATCTGATATATGACACATTCTAATGATTGCCTCCCTGTTCACCAGTAGACAGTGAAGGCAGGTCTTTTCTGATATGCCCAAGTAGTTGTTCCTGGGTCATATGATATAATTCTTCCTGAAAGTAGGTGCCAGGCACCCACCATGTCAATGCACCAGCCTCTCCTCCCTCCTTAGCAATTCCTCTTCCTCCAAATCCAACACTGCCATTGGCAGGCCCAGAGAAATGCTCACATCCAGCACTGCTTGCAGTTGCAGAGATAAATTGGTGGCAGCAGGAATGCTGCTGTGGGAGATATACAACAAAGGAGTGCTGAATTGAAGGAAACTAGCAGCAAGCAGCTACCAATAGATTGTCCTATGGAGAATCTTGTCACAGATTTTAGGTTTTCGAACACCACAGTGGCCAGTGCAGATTTTGGACCTTGGACTACAGGGGTGTAGTGTGTTCCCTTGTGTCAGGTTCCTCTTTATCAGGTACTTTCCTTTTTGGATATGCTGAAGGCCCCATGAGTGACTTGACGGAGCTGGATTTTGTAAACTCATCAATGGAGACATGGGGCTCGATTTTAGCACCCGCTATCGGGTGCGTTCCTGGCGGGGGGGCCCCGAAAATCGCGAAATCCAGGAGCGGGACCAGATCCCGCCTCAATCCCGCCCACTTCCGGGTTCCCCGCTGATGCGCCGGCGTGCGCGCGCAGCCCCCGCTGGTGGGAATCCCGCAGGCAATTAAAGCCAGCGGGATGCCAGTTGACAATATTTAGTTAGGTCTTTCGGGTCATTAACTGACCTGATTAAGGGACTATGTGGGATTTTGGAACAACATGGGACTGTTTCCACACTGGGGGAAACACTCCCAGCTCGAATGGACGTGTTGCAGCTGTCAGCCTGTGGCAGCTGCAAAGGTCCATTTGACAGGTGGGGTGGGGAGAGACCCTCACCCATTGCAGGAGGCCACTCTGTCACTTGGGACAAAGTTTGGCCTCCACCACCCTCCTCCTGATGGTCAAAGTCACCAACCTGCACACTTACCCCGGGGTCCGGAGACATGTACCTACCTTGCGGACCCCCTCAGATGTACATGTACTATTCTACTAGTTACCTCCTCAAAAAACTCCAGTAGATTTGTTAAGCATGATTTCCCTTTCATAAACCCATGCTGACTTTGTCCAATCGCGTTAATGCCCTCCAAGTGTTCTGTTATCACACTCTAGCATTTTCCCTACTACTCATGTTAGGCTAACTGGTCTGTAATTCCCTGTTTTTTCTCTCCCTCCTTTTTTAAATAATGGGGTTACATTTGCAATCCTCCAATCTGTAGGAACTTTTTCCAGAGTCTATAGAATTTTGGAAGATGATGACCAATGCATCCAATATTTCCAGGGCCACTTCCTTTAGTACTCTGGGATGTAGATTATCAGGCCCTGGGGATTTGTTAGCCTTAAGCCCCATTAATTTCCCTAGCACTATTTTTTTACTAATACTGATTTCCTTCAGTTCCTCCCTCTCACTAGACCCTTGGTTCCCTAACATTTCTGGCAGGTTATTTGTGTCCTCCTTTGTGAAGACAGAACCAAAGTATGTGTTTAATTGTTCTGCCATTTCCTTGTTCCCCATTATAATTTCCTCCATTTCTGACTGTAAGGGTCTTACATTTGTCTTCACTAATCTTTTTCTCTGGACATATTTATAGAAGCATTTACAGTCAGTTTTTATGTTCCCTGCTAGTTTACTCTCATACTCTATTTTTCCCCTCTTATTCAATCTCTTTGCCCTCCTTTGCTGAATTCTAAACTGCTCCCAATCCTCAGGCTTGCCGCTTTTTCTGGCAATTTTATATGTCTCCTCTTTGGATCTAATACTATCCCTAATTTCTTTTGTAAGCCACGGTTGAGCCACCTTTCCTGTTTTATTTTTGCTCCAGACAGGAACAAATAATTGTTGTAATTCCTGCACATGTTCTTTAAATATTAGCCATTGCCTATCCACCGTCATCCCTTTTAGTAAAGTTCCCCAATCTATCATAGCCAACTCGCACCTCATACTTTCGTAATTTCCTTTATTTAAATTCAGGACTCTAATTTCAGATTCAACTACTTCGCTCTCCATTTTAATGAGGAATTCTATCATGTTATGGTCACTCTTCCCTAAGGGACGCCGCACAACAAGATTGTTAATTAATTCTTTCTCATTGCACAATATGCAGTCTAGAATCGCCTGTTCTCTAGTTGGTTCCTCAACGTATTGATCTCGAAAACCATCACTACACTCTCCAGGAATTCCTCCCCCACAGTATTATGGCTAATTTGGTTTGACCAATCTATATGTATATTAAAGTCACCCATGATTATAGTTGTACCCTTCATGCATGCGTCTCTAATTTCCTGTTTAATGCCCTCCCCTACATCTCCACTACTGCTTGGGGGCCTATAGACAACCCCCAGCAACGTTTTCTGCCCCTTGGCTTTTCTTAACTCCACCCATACAGATTCCACATTGTGATTTTCCGAGCCAATATCCTTCCTCACTATCGCATTGATTTCCTCCTTTACTAACAATGCTACCCCACCTCCTTTCCCTTTTTGCCTGTCTTTCCTAAATATTGAATACCCCTGGATGTTCAGTTCCCATCCTTGATCACCCTGCAGCCATGTCTCCGCAATCGCAACCATATCATAACCGTTAATATCGATCTGCACTGTTAATTCATCTACCTTATTGCGAATGCTCCGGCATTAAGATACAATGGGCTCGATTTTACCACCCGCTATCGGGTGCGTTCTCGGCAGGGGGGCCCCGAAAATGGGGAAATCCAGGAGCGGGACCGGATCCCGCCTCGATCCCGCTCACTTCCGGGTTCCCCGCTGATGCGCCGGCATGCGCGCGCAGCCCCCGCTGGTGGGAATCCCGCAGGCAATTAAAGCCAGCGGGATGCCACTTGACAATATTTAGCTTGGTATTTCAGGTCATTAACTGACCTGATTAAGGGACTGTGTGTGATTTTGGAACAACATGGGACTGTTTCCCACACTCGGAGGGCGAACAGCATCACCAGCCTCACCAGCCTTGCCATCCACGCCGTCCACCTCTGACACGTGGAGCTCCACAACAGAGTGCTGTGACACATCCACCTGTACAGCAGGAGGGAGGGCTACCGCAGAGAGAGATGCGTCGCAGAGGGCACTACCCTCGCCACAGGTTCCACAGACCGAGGCTCAGCCTCCTGGACCTCTCTGAGCAGCAGTGCACACGGAGGCTCAGAGTCACTCGACATGTAACCGTGGACATCTGCAGCCTCTTTCATGCCGAGATGCTCCTGGCTGGCCCGTGCACCACGTTCCTACCTGTTGCTGTCAAAGTCACCACTGCCCTCCCGAACCTCTCCCCCGCAGCCTTCCAGGGTGCAACCGGGGACATCGCCGATGTCTCTCAGTCGTCTGCGCAGAAGAGCCCTGCAAATACACCTACACCCACTCTGCAGTGACACAATGGGTGGCATCAGTGGTGGGTCCTCATAGTGATACCCAGGAGCGGGCATTATTGCACAAACCGGACAGGATTCGCGAAGACATGGCAGTAGTGGTGCCAATATAATGTGTGATGTGAGTTGTTCTGCAATTCAATATAGGTAACAACCATGACAAACCCTCAAACACCCTTGTGCATCCCCTTCATGCTCACGGAACATTTGCCTTACGCTGCCTACTACACATATGTGATGCATGCCCTGTGGCTGCAGCACAGGTGGTGGCAGGTTGAGTGAGGCTGGCTGTGAGAGAGATGCACGAGAGGGTGAGTATGGGATCGAGCCATGAGATTGTATGAGGAATGTGTTGCGTGGTAGTGGCGGGTGAGTACTGGCGAGGTGAGTAGGTGCAGGTAAGATGAGGATGGGGTTTGAGTGGGTATGAGGGGTGATGTGACAGAGTAGTGTTGGCAGTGCCGAAGGAGATGTGGGGTGGGGGCAGTGATGTGGCAGACGGAGTGTAGGGGAAAGACTACGTGTTCTCACTGTGGCTGACCTACTGAAGTCATTGGATCGCCTCCTGCACTGTGTGCAGGTGGGCGATATGTTGGTGGCGCAGGTGACCCCCTCTGCCACCTCAAGCCAGGCCTTCCTGGTGGCAGAGGCGGGCCGCTTCCTCCCGCCCGCCGGGTGGAAGATCTCTGTCCTCCCCCTCCTCCTCTGCATCATTAAACTGGGAGCAGCCTTCCCCCTGGGCTGCTCCATGCAGTCATCTTTGCTATTGGTTGCAGCATCTGTCAATAGAGCGCCTCCAGCTGACAGATCTTACTGCGCATGTGCAGCCCGCCCGACGCGCAGATCAGCAGTGGGGAACCCGGAGGAGCAGGTAAGTGAATCCAATTAGTGGTTTGCCTGCTACGATCGGGCGGGAAACCCACTAATTTCACCGGGCGCGTTACCCACGCGCCCGCTAGCCCATCTGCCGAGAACCCGCAGGCCTGCTAAAATCGGGCCCATGGATACTTTCCATTATTGGACTTTGGGCTATGCATGTGTGGGTGTACTGTTCCTCCATCATGCTTAGGTAGCTGACTTTTTTTAAACTGATAATATGCAGAACAGCAATGTAAACAATAATTGACATACCTAAAATGTGATATATTTAGGTTGTAAACCCGAGGTACATGCGAACTTCCATCAATCCAGAAACTACGAATTTTAACTAGAATATCGCAAATTTACTTACAATACTCATATTTAGTTTTTATCATTAATAAGTGAAACATTACGTGATCCAATAAATTGACTAGGTAGGATCTGTTACATGATTACTATAACCAATTTATCATATACAATGAGAATATTTATTTATCATAACTTAAAACGTGTAATCTTGTTCTTATTTTCATATTTGATAAAAAGAAAAAAGAAAGACTAGCATTTATATAGTGCCTTTCATGACTTCAGGATGTTCCAAAGTGCTTTATAGCCAATGAAGTACTTTTGAAGTGTAGTCACTGTTGTAATGTAGGAAACGTGGCAGCCAATATGCACACAGCAAGGTCCTACAACAGTAATGTGATAATAACCAGATAATCTGTTTTAGTGATGTTTGTTGATGTTTAATAGAAAAGTATGTTTGGAGTACCCAAAGGGTTAATTATTTTAAAATGTACTTTACTTACTGCACTTTGATGGGGATAGTTACCCTTAAATACAATAATAAATATGTGTGCAAACCTCAAAATCATACATCAAAAATTGATAAATCTCCTTTTGCCCACATATGACTGGACCACCATCTGTATATTGTAACATTATAATGTTTGCCCTCAAATTTCTTGTTAGTCACATCTATTGCTTTGCCTTTTGACACAAAAATAGAAACTTTATGAATAATATAAATAAAACATAATTTGTGAAAGCTTCTCATTTTCATACTTGCTGTCTCTTGGGAGAACAATGTGGCGCCATTGCTCAGTAACAAGGAGACTGCAAGTGTCATAATCTACGTTATCTATAGATCTGGGTCTGCATCATTATCGAGAAATGGTGTCAAATGTGCAGAGATTCTCCCTAAAATCTGTTTAGCTTTGAGGTATTATTACCTCCAACCTGTGCCATGCCAAGCAGTAACAATGAAGTGCATAGATTATAAAGATTTTCAGATTCTCAGCTGCTCTTCTTAGAGCATTGTGTTGTTTCCAGCTCATTGCCCATTTCATTCTTTTCCCCTAAAAGGCAATAAAATATGTAATGCCCAAATTACAGAAAATGATCTCTGAACTACTTGAAAACCTATCTTGAGTTGAGTATTATGTGGTGAACACATTTTAATAACAAAGTTTTACATGTTTGTTATTTTTTTGCACCATCTTTGAAACAGTTTGCTTTCTGCTCAGGCTGTTGTGCCTTGTGGGGTATTCAATTGAACAGGATCGAATTGAAAACAATGTAGGATTTTACTGACTCTTACAGCATCTCATGGAATACTGTCGTACCATTTTGAAACTGTTTTCTTTTAGATAAGGGTAAATTTATTTATTTTTTGATTAATGATTAATAGTTGAATTGCAGTGTATTTTTTTTACATTTGTCATAATGAATATTATAGGAGAAATTCACTGGGCAAGTGTTCTTGTCCTTATTAGATCATGATCAATCAGCATGGTCCCAGCTACAGAGCAAAACATAAGTCTCTGCTATGCCAAAATAACCAGAAATAAAGCAGAAAAATATCACAGGTCAGTAAAGAATAACTTCTTAACATTTTGGAGAGCAGGGCAAATGATAAGCATATTATATTTGGCAACATTATGCAGACTGCTGTGACAAACTGCATTAGGCTAATTAGTTTTGGCTATTTACTACAGCACTGACATCTGGGATTGCTAACAAGGCCAGTCTCACATTAGGAAAACATACTTGAGTTTTAAACACTGTAGAAAATTGCATATCTAAACTACTTGAGATGTGCACTTTATTTGGTTTTAGTTCTAAATTCATAAATTACCTGATTGTATATATGTACACCATTGAGATGGGACTGCCAAACATGATTCAAAAAATGAGTTAGTTCATATTTCTGACTTGTTCTATATATTGGTTGATCATGACAAAGAATTTTGAATGCATGTGTAAGATGTTAGTCCTTCATTTAATCTGGTAAACAAATTGCGAACCAAAGGTAAGAGTGTGTATATTTCAGCCTTTTTAAGATATTGCCTTGACATTGTAAAATGTCTCATTCTCATACGAAACAAATGATGTCACAGTAACTATCTTAAAACCACTGTGACTGTTACACCAGGTAATGTGTTACATTGGATCTTAAATGTATATTATGTTGAGATAGTAAATTCTTATTGACCCTGAAACTATCCCATGGGATTCGAATGTACAAAGGCTTATTGCATTTATCTGCCACAAAATGATTCAGTCTCCTGTTTATGAGAGTTCTGAAAAGATAGGTTTCTGGTCATACCATAAGAAGGATTTTAGGAGCGCATGTGAGCTTGACACATCTTGTTTCAGAAAATTGGATAGATCATGGAGATATTTTAATTTTCAGACTTGAAATCATGTGTAAACAAGAAAGAGTTACATAGAATTACACAGAAACTGGCCATTCTGCCCAACAGGTCCGTGCCAGTGTTTATGCTCCACAGGAGCCTCCTCCCACCTTTCTTCATCTTACCCCATCAACATATCCTTCTATTCCTTTTTCACTCATATGTTTATCCAGCATCCCCTTAAATGCATCTATGCTAGCATAGATAGGTACGGTAGCATAGTGGTTATGTTACTGGGCTAGTAATCCAGAGGCCTGGACTAAAATCCAGAGTCATGTGTTCAAATCCTGCCACGGCAGCTGGCGAATTTAAATTCAATTAATTAATTAAAAAATTCAATTAATTAAATAAAAATCTGGAATTAAAATACTAGTATCAGTAATGATGGCCATGAAACGACCGGATTGTCGTAAAAACCCATCTGGTTCACTAATGTCCTTTAGGGAAGGAAGCCTGCCGCCCTTACCCGGTCTGGCCTACATGTGACTCCAGACCCACAGCAATGTGGTTGATTCTTAATTGCCCTCTGAAATGGCCTAGCAAGCCACTCAGTTGTAAAATCTCGCTACGAAAAGTCATAATAAGAATAAAACCGGACGGACCACCCGGCATCGGACCACGAGGCACCGGACACGACAACGGCAAAACACCAAGCCCAGTCGACCCTGCAAGGTCCTCCTTACTAACATCTGGGGACTTGTGCCAAAATTGGGAGAGCTGTCCCACAGACGAGTCAAGCAACAGCCTGACATAGCCATACTCACAGAATCATATCTTTCAGCCAACGTCCCAGACTCTTCCATCACCATCCCTGGGTATGTCCTGTCCCACCGGCAGGACAGACCCACCAGAGGTGGCAGTACAGTGATATACAGTCAAGAGGGAGTGGCCCTGGGAGTCCTCAGCATCAACTCCGGACCCCATGAAATCTCATGGCATCAGGTCAAACATGGGCAAGGTAACCTCCTGCTGATTACCACCTACCGTCCTCCCTCAGCTGATGAATCAGTCCTCCTCCATGTTGAACACCACTTGGAGGAAGCACTGAGGGTAGCAAGGGCACAAAATGTACTCTGGGTGGGGGACTTCAATGTCCATCACCAAGGAGTGGCTCAGTAGCACCACTACTGACCGAGCTGGCCGAGTCCTGAAGGACATAGCTGCCAGACTGGGCCTGCGGCAGGTGGTGAGCGAACCAACACGAGGGAAAAACTTACTTGACCTCGTCCTCACCAATCTACCTGTCGCAAATGCATTTGTCCATGACAGTATTGGTAGGAGTGACCACCGCACAGTCCTCGTGGAGATGAAATCCCGTCTTCGCACTGAGGACACCATCCAACGTGTTGTGTGGCACTACCACCGTGCTAAATGGGTTAGATTCAGAACAGATCTAGCAGCTCAAAACTGGGCATCCATGAGGCGCTGTGGGCCATCAGCAGCAGCAGAATTGTATTCCAGCACAATCTGTAACCTCATGGCCCGGCATATTCCTCACTCTACCATTACCAACAAGCCAGGGGATCAACCCTGGTTCAATGAGGAGTGTAGAAGAGCATGCCAGGAGCAGCACCAGGCGTACCTAAAAATGAGGTGCCAACCTGGTGAAGCTACAACTCAGGACTACATGCATGCTAAACAGCGGAAGCAACATGCTATAGACCGAGCTAAGCGATTCCACAACCAACGGATCAGATCAAAGCTCTGCAGTCCTGCCACATCCAGTCGTGAATGGTGGTGGACAATTAAACAACTAACGGGAGGAGGAGGCTCTGCAAACATCGCCATTCTCAATGATGGCGGAGTCCAGCACGTGAGTGCAAAAGACAAGGCTGAAGCGTTTGCAACCATCTTCAGCCAGAAGTGCCGAGTGGATAATCCATCTCAGCCTCCTCCCGATATCCCCACCATCACGGAAGCCAGTCTTCGGCCAATTCGATTCACTCCACGTGATATCAAGAAACGGCTGAGTGCACTGGATACAGCAAAGGCTATGGGCCCCGACAACATCCCAGCTGTAGTGCTGAAGACTTGTGCTCCAGAACTAGCTGCGCCTCTAGCCAAGC
Organism: Heptranchias perlo; assembly: GCF_035084215.1. NCBI lineage: Eukaryota > Metazoa > Chordata > Chondrichthyes > Hexanchiformes > Hexanchidae > Heptranchias > Heptranchias perlo. The sequence goes on along the minus strand of NC_090325.1, from coordinate 52,593,686 downwards.
TGTTCCAGTACAGCTACAACACTGGCATCCACCCGACAATGTGGAAAATTGCCCAGGTATGTCCTGTCCACAAAAAGCAGGACAAATCCAATCCGGCCAATTAACACCCCATCAGTCTACTCTCAATCATCAGCAAAGTGATGGAAGGTGTCGTCGACAGTGCTATCAAGCGGCACTTACTCACCAATAACCAGCTCACCGATGCTCAGTTTGGGTTCCGCTAGGACCACTCGGCTCCAGACCTCATTACAGCCTTGGTCCAAACATGGACAAAAGAGCTGAATTCCAGAGGTGAGGTGAGAGTGACTGCCCTTGACATCAAGGCAGCATTTGACCGAGTGTGGCACCAAGGAGCCCTAGTAAAATTGAAGTCAATGGGAATCAGGGGGAAAACTCTCCAGTGGCTGGAGTCATACCTAGCACAAAGGAAGATGGTAGTGGTTGTTGGAGGCCAAGCATCTCAGCCCCAGGGCATTGCTGCAGGAGTTCCTCAGGGCAGTGTCCGAGGCCCAACCATCTTCAGCTGCTTCATCAATGACCTTCCCTCCATCATAAGGTCAGAAATGGGGATGTTCGCTGATGACTGCACAGTGTTCAGTTCCATTCGCAACCCCTCAGATAATGAAGCAGTCCGAGCCCGCATGCAGCAAGACCTGGACAACATCCAGGCTTGGGCTGATAAGTGGCAAGTAACATTCGCGCCAGACAACTGCCAGGCAATGACCATCTCCAACAAGAGAGAGTCTAACCACCTCCCCTTGACATTCAACGGCATTACCATCACCGAATCCCCCACCATCAACATCCTGGGGGTCACCATTGACCAGAAACTTAACTGGACCAGCCATATAAATACTGTGGCTACGAGAGCAGGTCAGAGGCTGGGTATTCTGCGACGAGTGACTCACCTCCTGACTCCCCAAAGCCTTTCCACCATCTACAAGGCACAAGTCAGGAGTGTGATGGAATACTCTCCACTTGCCTGGATGAGTGCAGCTCCAACAACACTCAAGAAGCTCGACACCATCCAAGATAAAGCAGCCCGCTTGATTGGCACCCCATCCACCACCCTAAACATTCACTCCCTTCACCACCGGCGCACTGTGGCTGCAGTGTGCACCATCCACAGGATGCACTGCAGCAACTCGCCAAGGCTTCTTCGACAGCACCTCCCAAACCCGCGACCTCTACCACCTAGAAGGACAAGGGCAGCAGGCGCATGGGAACAACACCACCTGCACGTTCCCCTCCAAGTCACACACCATCCCGACTTGGAAATATATCGCCGTTCCTTCATCGTCGCTGGGTCAAAATCCTGGAACTCCCTTCCTAACAGCACTGTGGGAGAACCATCACCACATGGATTGCAGCGGTTCAAGAAGGCGGCTCACCACCACCTTCTCAAGGGCAATTAGGGATGGGCAATAAATGCCGGCCTTGCCAGCGACGCCCACATCCCGTGAACGAATAAAAAAAAAAGTCACCTCAACTACTCCTTATGGTAGCGAGTTCCACATTCTAACCACTCTCTCGGTAAAGAAGTTTCTCCTGAATTCCCTATTGGATTTATTAGTAACTATCTTATATTTATGGTCCTATATATCCTAGTTCTGGTCTCTCCTCCAAGTTGTAACATCTTCTCACTGTCTACCCTTTCAAACCCTTTCATAATCTTAAAGACCTCTATCAGGTCACCCCTCAGTCTTCTCTTTTCTAGAGAAAAGAGCCCTAGCCTGTTCAATCTTTCCTGATAGGTATAACCCCTCAGTTCTGGTATCATCCTAGTAAATCTTTTTTGCACCATCTTAAGTGCCTCTATATCCTTTTAATAATATGGAGACCAGAACTGTTCACTGTACTACAGGTGTGGTCTAACCAAGATTCCATACAAGTTTAATATAACTTCCCTGCTTTTCAATTCTATCCCTCTAGAAATGAACACAGTTTGCTTTTTTTATGGCCTTATTAACCTGCATCACTACTTTTAGTGATTTGTGTATCTATACCACCAGTTCCCTCTGCTCCCCGACCCCATTTAGACTCTTATTATCCAAAGAGCATGGTAGCCTCTTTATTCTTCCTACCAAAATGTAACACCTCACACTTACATGTACTGAAATTAATTTGCCAATTACATGCCCATTCTGCAAGTTTATTAATGTCTTCCTGTATTTTGTTGCCATCCTCCTCAGTATTAACTATATCCCTCAATTTGGTGTCATCCGCAAATTTTGAAATTGCAGTTCCGATTCCCGAGTCCAAATCGTTTATGTAAATGGCGAACAACAGTGGTCCCAGCACTGATCCTTGTGAAACATCGCTTTCCACCTTTTTCTGTTTTGTAGCCAGCTTGCTATCCATTCTGCTATTTGTTCCCTGCCTCCACATGCTCTGACCATTATCATGAGTCTACCATGCGGTACCTTATCGAAGGCCTTTTGAAAATACAAATATTTTATGTCTACTACATTACCCTTGCCTACCCTTTCTGTTACTTCTTCAAAGAATTCAATAAGGTTGGTCAAACATGATCTTCCTTTTAGAAATCTATGCTGACTATTCTTTATTACATTTTCAGTTTCTAGATGTTTTTTTATTCCATCTTTGAATAAAGATTCCATGACCTTTCCTACCACCGACATTAAGCTAATTGGTCTATAGTTCCCTGGACTTGTTCTATCTCCCCTTTTAAATATAGAAATCACATTAGCTGTCTGCCAGTCCTCCGACACTATACCCTTTTCTAATGAATTTTTACATATATGTAATAGTGCCTCTGCTATCTCCTCTCTAACTTCTTTTAATACGCGCGGATGCAATCTCTCCGGACCAGGGGTTTTATCCTCTCTATGTTTGATTAGTTTATCAATTATCTTCCCTCCTTTCTATCTTAAATGTATTTACATCGTTTTTGATTTCTTCTTCTAATGTCATGCCCACCATGTTAGCCTCCCTGTTAAATACTGTGGCAAAGTAATTATTTAATATTTCTGCCATTTCGCTGTCATTACCTGTGAGTTTATCGTGTGTATCCCTTAGTGGCCCTATCCCTATCCTGATTTTTCTTTTGTTATTTATGTATCTGTAGAATACTTCACTATTTCTTTTTAAATTCCTTGATAATTTAATTTTGTATTTCTCTTTGTCTTCCTAATTGTTTTTTTTACTTCTTTCCTAACCTTTTGCGTGTTCTCTTTTGTCATCCTCTCCTTTCTTGCCAATGTACTTAGTGTATGCCTTTTTCTTTAGTTTCAATTCTGCCCTTATTTCTTTATTCATCCATGTTGTCTTTTTTAACTCGATATCAGCTGACGCATAAAAGAAATACTCCAGTGTAAAAGTCAGATATGACCGTTACAGTATGCCAAGAAATATTAGCAAGCTAATGTTTGTCAACTTCACTGCACTAAAAATTTTGTTTCTCATGAAAGACACAATTGCCAACAAACGAGGGTAAGAAATTTTGCATGGAATGCAGGGCAGATTGTTGGATTAAAATCAAAGCAACTGAATGAGATTATATTGTGATTATATTAATTTTTCAAAATTGAATTGGGAGGAGGAGAATGGGGTAATGTGCAGACTTAGTAGGATTGCTATATTTATAGTTCCGAACAAATTCATATATTAAAAGGCGGGCTGAGGAAAATAAGACATAAACGAAGCAAATCATGCGATGCACTGTATTAGAGAAAATTTCTCAACTTCAGAGCCCACAATGATGGATTGAAAGTATCTGCTCTTTGATCACTGCATGTATGGGTCTTAAGTGTAATGAGTTTGGGTAGTTAGCAGTCTCAACCTGAATCCCAGTGGAGCTGAGACCATTTAACAAACCAGCCCATAATATGTTAGTAAGCAAGATTGAAATTCAGTTTTTCATCAGTTTCTAGTTTAAAGTCTGCTCCATTTCCACTTAGACAGAATTAGTATTCGTCCATCACTAATTTGACATACAAAGATTGGACATTTGCAATAATGTCAAAGATGTTCACATTGTGGAGAAATCAATAGGGAGGAAAATTGGAAGAGGTCAATAACGGGCGGCCGATCCGATATTGCCCGTTTTGCACTATCGTCAAAAGTTAAAATTACCCCATTAGGTACTTAACTAAACTTCTAATCTTTAAGAATTAGTAGACTACTTGATGTCAAAAATGGAGTGGAAACCAAAAAAACTTTATTGGTCATTGGAAGATGGAATTGTGATTGCATAAGATGGAGTTAGAAATTGTTATGCGTAGCACTTGTTTTTCAGGCAATACATGGGCACAAAGTATACCAATTTAGCAGTGAGATGGCCCATGCCAATCTATGTAGATGAGGCCCGAGGCCCAATTTGGAGCCGGCCTCAGACCTCTCCATTCAGGTGTGCCATGCGCACAGCGTCAAGGCTGGGCCCAAAAACAGGCCCAGACTAATTTCTACCCCAAGGAGAGGGAAGCACACCGAGTGTAACATATCAAAGTTTGCAGATGATACAAAGATGGGAGGGAAAGTAAAGAGTGAGAAGGACATAAAAAACCTACAAGGGGATATAGACAGGCTGGGTGAGTGGGCGGAGATTTGGCAGATGCAATACAATATTGGAAAATGTGAGGTTATGCACTTTGGCAGGAAAAATCAGAGAGCAAGTTATTATCTTAATGGCGAGAAACTGGAAAGTACTGCAGTACAAAGGGATCTGGGGGTCCTAGTGCAAGAAAATCAAAAAGTTAGTATGCAGGTGCAGCAGGTGATCAAGAAGGCCAACGGAATGTTGGCGTTTATTGCTAGGGGGATAGAATATAAAAACAGGGAGGTATTGCTGCAGTTATATAAGGTATTGGTGAGACCGCACCTGGAATACTGCATACAGTTTTGGTCTCCATACTTAAGAAAAGACATACTTGCTCTCGAGGCAGTACAAAGAAGGTTCACTCGGTTAATCCCGGGGATGAGGGGGCGGACATATGAGGAGAGGTTGAGTAGATTGGGACTCTACTCATTGGAGTTCAGAAGAATGAGAGGCGATCTTATTGAAACATATAAGATTGTGAAGGGGCTTGATTGGGTGGATGCGGTAAGGATGTTCCCAAGGATGGGTGAAACTTGAACTAGGGGGCATAATCTTAGAATAAGGGGCTGCTCTTTCAAAACTAAGATGAGGAGAAACTTCTTCACTCAGAGGGCAGTAGGTCTGTGGAATTTGCTGCCCCAGGAAGCTGTGGAAGCTACATCATTGAATAAATTTAAAACAGAAATAGACAGTTTCCTAGAAGTAAAGGGAATTAGGGGTTACGGGGAGCGGGCAGGAAATTGGACATGAATTTAGATTTGAGGTTAGGATCAGATCAGCCATGATCTTATTGAATGGCGGAGCAGGCTCGAGGGGCTGATTGGCCTACTCCTGCTCCTATTTCTTATGTTCTTATGTTCTTATGTCTGGTCCAGAGTGAAGGAGGTGACAATTATCAAAAGCCGATCAAGTATTTTGTACAGTTGAAAACTTCCATTGTAGTATAACAATTAATTTTTTTGAGATTGTTGTTTATATTTACAGTAATAGGAAAGGGTGATTTAGATTTGAATGTGATACTTATATTGTACTTTAGTTCATTGTAGAAGAAACAGTGGCAAATCAGCAGTCCAAGTGTGAGAAAGGTGGCCTGATATACACTTACAAGAAAACTATCCTAATCTTTATACATTGCAGAAAATGCGCTCATACACACTAGTTAATAGGGGTCCCGCACTGGATTAGTTGGTAAATGCATTGGATGATGTGGGAATGTGCCATACAGACCTGGAAGATTCCAGGTTTAATCGTTTTTTGATACTGAGATTGCTAAGCCTGAGTGGAGCAGAGAAAGGGCTTTAATGGCCCTTAAAATAGTGAATGAAAAAATCAGCTAGAGTTTACACTCACATTGAAACATACAAGATTCTGAGAGGGCTTGACAGGGTAGATGCTGAGAAGTTGCTTCCTCTGGCTGGAGAATCTAGAACTAGGAGGCATAGTCTCAGGATAAGGGATTGGCAATTTAAGACTGAGATGAGAAGGAATTTCCTAACTTGGGATTGTGAATCTTTGGAATTCTGTACCCTAGAGGGCCGTGGATGCTGAGTCATTGAATATGTTCAAGGCTGAGATAGATAGATTTTTGGACTCTAGGGGAATCAAGGGATATGGGGATTGGGCAGGAAAGTGGAGTTGAGGTCGAAGATCAGCCATGATCTGATTGAATGGTGGAGCAGGCTCGAGGGGCCGTATGGCCTACTCCTGCTCCTATTTCTTATGTTCTTATGTTCTTGGGGGAAGAATTCCCATCAAAGAATGTGAGTTTAAATATGAGAAATTCCTAGCGTTAAGCACTAGCTCACAGTTAAAATGCATTTAGCACTGCTCCAAAACTTCCTCCATTGAAAAATGGGATCTCCATAAAGATAATGCCAAAGTGCAAAAAACAAGAGTTACACTTGTTAAAGCCTTGGTAATGGCCAATTAGGAGACAGCGTGTAGAATTCCCCTGTGAATCAGAAATAGCCACGGGACTTATTAGCATCAGGCCAGGCTTGCTATTACCTGAGGAAAGAATAGGGAAGCCATTACAAAATCTCACTACAGCAGCGGCTGTTCCTTAAGAGTAAATCCTCCAAATGTTCATTGCTGGAAGGTCTTACCGTATTCCTCAATGTGGTAGAATTGTGTTATGGCACCAAAATTATAAAAAATACCTTCTCAAGGGCAATTAGGGCTGGGCAATAAAAGCTGGCCTTGCCACTGACACCTACATCCCATGGATGAATAAAAAAAAGAAATTCTATAACATTTTCCAATTTTATTTCTCTTGTTTCTTACAAATCCTACAATTTTGTGTACATATTTTCATAATATACACCTAGGCCTTCCACTGTAGGGGGCAGGGGAGGATGCAGGGTTCAGTGGAGTGGATACATGTCAAGCAGGTTTGCAAAGATAAACATTGCCAAATGGACATGGGTTGCAGCCTCCACTAACATACACAGGAACATCCAGCAGCTAATCCAAATGAAAATCAATGTACTGAGTTTGATAAACAGCAAATTAACTGAAGAAATTGATATGTTACAGGCAGCAGTACTTCCATTATTTCGTCTTGGGTTTCCTCATATTCATTCTTATGGGCAAGACTGTGATCCTACTGTCAGGGTAAGTAGATTGGAGGAAACATGGAAAGATCTGCTGAGAGATTGCAATATATTGTTAGGGAATAGCAAGTTGCATTAAAGAACATTTGGGACAATTTTTCTATATGTGATTATGAACAGTTACTTTTAGGAAACCTGCTGCTGAAGTGAGACCTTGCAATGGCTTCCCTATGTATGAATTGTTACTGATCAAAGTGAATGACTGTTTAGCCATAAACACAGTACAATAATAGCTTTGTGTAGAGTACATACCAATTATACAGTGCAGTCTGTTCCAATACCTCTTAGCTTAATGCTTCAGGTGATCGTTATCTTGTTACTAGTGTAGGTATCTCCTGCCATGTATTCCAAATATGGAATATATATGGGTTTTGCATTTTAAGCAGATGAATTAGCAAACTTTTTGTACCATTTAAGTTGCTGATTAGTTATTTCATGAATGCTAAATAGTCTTGTGGCAGGTGCTGCATGATTGTAAGTTTTGCATTTTCTAAAGGATATATTCACAAAGTCAAAATTCCCCCACATTAAACAGTATGCACCTGCCATTCTGATGATGGTTCACTATTCTCAGATCAAATACTTGCAATTTGCATATTTTCAAGGAAATCCTCCCCTGATGACTGATCAGGGACTGTGCTGGAAAATGCTCATGTGTGGAGGTCAGGTAAGGACAGGATCAGGATTGGCTGTAATGCCTTCCATGGTCAAATAGCTTACCAACACTCACTCTCCAAATCTTCACTTGGGTGAGGTGCTGCCACTGCCCATGAATCAGGAGAGCAGCAAAGTAAATTGGAAAAGGGGGGAAAAATAATTTGTGAATCATTTTACCTTGTAAAAATCTATGCAATTAATGGTCTAGATTTTCTGCTCGATGTACATTGGGCCTCAGTGTAACTCGGGCGGATGGAGGCAGAAATGTTAGGGGGTGTACAATGCATCCTCCCAAATATGAGTGGGCATATTGTAATGCAATGTAAATGACAGAAAGACATCATCCGACATACTTTCCGTGTGCCACAGCAACGCTTGATACAAGGGACACTTACTTGCCCCTGGCACTCAGCATTCCTAAGGCCAGTGGAGGGGCCATTTAAAGTTTAAAGGGCTAAAAAGCCTGTGCAATTGATTGCAGAGTCAATTTCCCTAACCCTTCAGGCAGAATCTCTGGGGGAGATCAGGGAGCCCACCTAAAAACTGCAAATGATCCTGATTATGGAAAAGCGGCTGGGGTCAGAGCACATGCAAGTGGGAAGAACTCCCATCCCACTGAAAATGTGCCAGGATTTCATTATAGCAGAAAATCCAGAGCAACATGTGTACACATCTGTAGTATAGATTGTATTAAAATGCAAGAAATCTTTGCCTGACCAAATATGTACAAACACGAGCTACTCTGAACATTGCAGTTCTTCTTAATGGATTTTTAAAATTTTTTCTCATTAGGGGGATTTTTTTTGTGAATTTTTATACTCATCAAGTTAAAGGGTTGTTAGTGCTGAGGAGTGAAACACTTACCATTGTGGGCACCCATTGTCAGCAGCAAGAACTCCCAGTCAGTATAGCGTAGTTTAACGCAAAGTAAAGCTAGTATTCTAACCCGACAACGTCCCCCAGAAAAGCCCCTCTAAACGCACAAAAGTAATGTTTGTCCATTTCCCACACCAGCTGTCTGGGCCTCTCTGACTGAGATTGACCATTCATTTCAATTCATGCCGAATTAGGGATTTTTATTTTTGCTGTGGGGCCATGTCCACCGGGACCTGGAATGAGATTGCCCAAACTCATTTCACGGAGGACCTTCAGAATTAGCAGACAGAGGGGACTTTCATTCCATTAGCCTGGGCTGGATTTGAACCAAGGGCTTGGAGATCAAAGGCCAGTGTTTAACCTATTGCATTACCATTTCTTATTAAGGACTTTGCTTTTTATTGTAATAATAATAATCACATAGTATGAAGTAAATAGAGCTACTTTTCTGAACTAACAGTATTATGCAAAATATTAAACAGAAGCAATCTTATAACACATTTGATATAAAGCAAGTTTGAATGCTATTCATATTATGATATGCTGGAGAATCTTTTATACATATAAATAATAAATGTCATCATCGTAAGATCAATTTTAAGACAAAAATTGATATTAAAAATTTCACTTATTGAATAAATACATTGGTTCAGAAAAAATATATCTTAATGTAAAGAAAAAAAAATTTGCATTTATATTGCACCTTATCATCTCTGAGTCCCAAAGTGTATAAACTTGCAATGAATTTATTTGAAGTGCAATCATTGTTATCGAGGCAAACAGAGCAATCATTTTGCACAAAGCAACCCTCACAAACAGCAATGAGATAAATGGTTAGTTAATATGCAAATGTTGTTTGAGGGGAGAATATTGGGCAGGGGACCAGGTGAAAGCTCTTGTTCATCTTTGAATATTGCTATGGGATCTTTAAATTCAACTGAACCAATATGCAGATGAGGCTTCATCTGAACCGCACCTCTGACAACACGGCATGCACTCTACTACACTGAAGTGTCAGCCCGCATTACATGTTCATTTTTCTTTGTGCATTAATGATTTGCTGGTTCTTAATATAACCTTACATTATTTTAAATGTTTTGAATAATTTTAGCAACCCTCCAGAACTCCTTCCCTCAATGCCTCCGCTCTGTTACGTTCCTCTCTCCTTTTAAAAGCCTTCTTAAGACTCTTCGCTTCGAACCTGCATTAATGTCCCCAACCTTTCTCCTCTCTCTCAATCTTGCTCGACATTCACTCTCTTTTTGTCACCACCTTGTAAAGCTCTCTGAGGCATCTTTTGGTATGTGAGGAGCAGTATAGAAATGTAAGTTGTTACAGTAGTTGTTACTTGGTTTAATCTGCAATGTCTCCATGATACCTCTGCCTACATGTATTCAAGGGGGAAGTTTTAACTCCCTCCACTTGGTGGAAATTGGGCAGCTAACATGGAACAGGAGACTTAACTGCTGGCCTCCCCCCTCAAACTCTTTCAATCACTACTCACCTCTTCCAATCAGATGCTTCCTCTCACCCTTGCACATTGCCACTGTTGCAAGCTGCACACCCGCAACTCACAGGCCACACACACTGGCAGCTATTCAACCATGACAGGCACATCACCCAGACATACGTCCCGCTTTCTTGCAGGAGAAGGTGGCACATATCAGAAGGCAGCAAGTGGCAGTGGCATTTAGCCCCTCGAGCCTGTTCTGCCATTCAATGAGATCATGGTGGACCTGTGACCTAACTCCATGTACCCGCCTTAGCCCCATGTCACTTAATATCCTTGGTTCACAGAAATCTATCAATCTCAGATTTAGAATTCACAATTGAGCTAGCATCAACTGCCATCTGCAGAAGAGCCAAACTTCTCCCAACCCTTAACCCGTTGTTTGTAGAAGCATTTCCTAACTTCACTGCTGCATGGCCTGGCTGTAAATGTTAGGCTATGTCCCCTAGCCCTAGTATTGAAGTCTAGAAGACCTCCAAAAACAGTTACAAATGTCTCAGCAGCCAGAAGCAATAATCCAGCCACTAACCTGTAAATCCTGCAAGGTCCCTTTAAATAGCGCTGATGAGGGTCCTCCAGGCACTCTAAGACACTTTCAGATGGTCAGGGTTAAGACCGCGCTCAACTCAACGCACAAAGTCCTAAAATGGTGTCTATCACTTTAAATCAGCGTTGCACACTGATGGTATCCATTTTCTCCTTACTTTACGTGCTTCCGGTGTTCGGTATTTGCGTGTGCGCTAACTCCTATACCAAGATGACATCTGGCGCATGTCACACTGGAAAAGTGCGTGCGCAGCCAAGACACATCTTGGATGTTGGAGAGGCCGCATAGCGCCGAAACAATGAGCGTTACACGGCCCAATTTAGCGCCTAAGGTGTTCAGGAAAGATAGGGAAGGGAAGAAAGGAGGGGGAGTGGCAGTATTGATTGAGGAGAATATTGCCGTGCTGGAGAGAGAGGATGTCCTGGAGGAGTCAAGGACAGAGTCTATTTTGTTAGGGTTAAGAAACAATAGAGATGCCATTACACTACTGGGTGTATTCTATAGGCCACCAACTAGTGGGAAGCAGATAGAGGAGTAAACCTTCAGGGAAATTACATAGAGGTGCAAAATCCATAGAGTTGTGATAACGGAGGACTTCAACTCCCCTAATATAGACTGGGATAGTAATAATATAATGGGCAAAGAGGCGGAGGAATTTTTGAAGTGTGTTCAGGAGAATTTTCTTGACCAGTATGTTTCCGGCCCAACGAGGAAGGAGGCATTGATGCACTTGGTCCTGGGGAATGAGACGGGCTAAGTGGAGCAAGTGTCAGCGGGGGAACATTTAGGGAACAGCGATCATAGTATCATAAGATTTAGAATAGCTATGGAAAAGGACACGGACCACTCTAAAATAAAAATACTCAATTGGAGGAGGCCAATTTCAGTGCGATGAGAACAGATCTGGCCCGGGTAAATTGGAATCAAAGATTGGCAGTCAAAGCTGTAATTAAACAATGGGTTGCCTTTAAGGAGGAGATGGTTCAGGTACATTCTAGGTACATTCCCACGTGGGAGAAAGGTAGGGCAACTAAAGCCAGAGCTCCTTGGATGACAAAAGAGATAGAGAGTTAGATGAAGCAGAAAAAAGGGGTGTATGACAGATGTCAGGTTGATAACGCAAGTGAGAACCAAGCTGAATATAGAAAGCTCAGAGGGGAAGTGAAAAAGGAAATAAGAGGGGCAAAGACAGAGTATGAGAATAGACTAGCGGCCAACATAAAAGGGAATCCAAAAGTCTTCTATAGGCATGTAAACAGTAAACGGGTAGTAAGAGGAGGGGTGGGGACAAAAAGGAGATCTACTCATGGAGGCAGAGGGCATGGTCGAGGTACTAAATGAGTACTTTGCATCTGTCTTTACCAAGGAAGAAGATGCTGCCAGAATCTCAGTAAAGTATTTGAGATACTGGATGGGCTAAAAATTGATAAAGAGGAGGTACTAGAAAGGCTACTTGTATTTAAAGTAGATAAGTCACCTGTTCCAGATGGGATACATCCTAGGTTGCTGACCGAAGTAAGGGTGGAAATTGCAGAGGTACTGGCCATAATCTTCCAAACATCCTTAGATACAGGGTTGGTGCCAGAGGACTGAAAAAGATTTACTGGAATGATTCCAGGATGAGGGACTTTAGTTACATGGATAGACTGGAGAAGTTGAGGTTGTTATCCTTGGAACAGAGAAGATTGCGAGGAGATTTGATAGAGGTATTCAAAATCATGAAGGGTCCAGACAGAATAGATAGAGAGAAACTGTTCCCATTGGCAGAAGGGTAAAGAACCAGAGGACACATATTTAAGGTGATTGGCAAAAGAACCAAAGGTGACATGAGGAAAAACTTTTTCTACGCAGCAAGTGGTAAGGATCTGGAATGCACTGTCAGAGGTGGTGGAGGAGGCAGATTCAATCATGACCTTCAAAAGGGAACTGGATAAGTACTTGAATGTAAAAATTTGCAGGGCTACAGGGATAGGGCGGGGGAGTGGGACTAGCTGGATTGTTCTTGCATAGAGCCGGCATGGACTTGACGGGCTGAATGGCCGCCTTCTGTGCTGTAACCTTTCTATGATTCTATGATTGTAACGTTGGCCTAAGCGCCAGGGGCGTGGCTGTGGCTGCGGCTGCGGCTCTCCCACCATTCCTTTGTGGGTCTTTGAGGAGCAGGAGGCAGAAGAAAAGTGTCGACCTCTCCTGTCCCGGACTGCCCTCCCCACTTCACAAACCATTGACGGCCCTGGAAACCGGCCAGCAGCACGTTAATGAAGTCCGGCCTTTAAAATCAGCTAGACCTCCCTCTGCCGCTCCCAGGCAGGCCAGCCGATTGCTAGGCCACTTGCCTGTCTGGGAGTTAAATTTCCCTCCCATGTCTCTCTTCTTTATGTGGTAATCAAGCAGCAATTTCTTGCAAAATTTGTTGTGTTCCATGTCCATCCATCCTTTTGATAGCGACATGATATTGCTAATCTTCCAAGTTATAATAAATAAATAATACTTAATTTACACAGCACTTTATCATGCTGTCAAAATGCCTCAAATCACTTCACACAATTAAGTTTGTAGTTTTAGATATTTTGCAGTTGTGAAAGAAAGTCAAACCATATATTTTATTGGGGATTTCTGAGCGATTGTTGAGGATAGCTATTTTAGGGAACAATGGTATTTGGGTCAATGTGGTATCCAAAACTGCTGTGAGGTAAACACGTCTTTCCAAATGGAACTACAACTGAGTATTTAATAAACAGTTGAGTTAATATTCCCATTTATTTTCTTTCTCTCCCACATTTGCTATCCCCATCAGGTACTCTATATCAAGTATGGTATGTTAGTGGATTAATAATCCAGAGCATGTGAGTTCAAATCCCACCATAGCAGTTTGAGAATTTGAATTCAACTTAAAAGGTCTGGAAATAAAAAAAATGGTATCAGTAAAAGTGACCATGAAGCTGTTGGATTGTTGTAAAAACCCAACTGGTTCACTAATGTCCTTAAGGGAAGGAAGGCTGCTGTCTTTACCTGGTCCTATAGTCTTACACCAAGCTGGTTGACTCCTAGTTGCCCTCTGAAGTGGCCTAACAAGCCACTTGTTTGTATTAAACCGCTACGTGGAGGAGGTTCAAGAAGAAACCCAGCACCTTCTCAGGGCAACTAGTGATGGGCAATAAATGCCCATCTTGCCAGCGATACCCACATCCCAAGAATAAAAAGAACTGTCACTCTATTGATTGGTTTAAAATGTATCAAATTAGTTAATTTTTTAAAACACCTTTTTCAATTATCTTTATCTAATTTACAATAGAAATCCTTCTCATATAAGATTAAAGTTCCTTATTCAAGGCAAAACACACCACCTTAGAATAAGTAATAAAAAACCAGGAGTGTGGATTTTTTTGATAGGTGCACTCCTGCAGCAGGAACAGTACACTGCAGGCTGAACTTCAATGTTCGGGCTTGATTAATTATTCATCGGGAGCTCCCAACTGCATTGTGGGCTGCATCTGGGAGCGCACACACTGGGCGGCAGGATTTGCTGTGCTACTGTAGCCATTTAAAGGGGCGTATAAAAGGAAATGGCCATTTAAAGGCAAGTGCCCACTGGGAGCAGAAAAATACTTTCCACTCAAAATCACAATCTCAGCACAATTGATAGAGCAACTCAGGAACTGCATTTCCAAATGTACAGATGATTAGCTGAAAATGCTGCATGAGGTTTGGCACTCTAAGATAACCTGCCCAGGACAGAGCAATGCTTGAGAAAAGATGATAGCCAGAGTAAATCCTGCCTCCAGTACAAACAGGATCTGGTAACCAATATACAAGAAAATGGCAGACTTTAAGAAAGCTATTAAGGTAAGGCTACCTAACAATACCATGTACCAGATGGATGGTCCAAGTGTGCATCACACAAAGGCCTCGAATTTACATGGCAGTTCCAGTGGATCGCCACTATAATTCAAATGGAGGTCCAACACAACAACTGGAAACTCTGCTGAGTACGCCAGGTCCTGACCTTTCAAGGGATTTTCAGTGGCCTTGTTTTGGGGACAGAGCATCCACCTAGCCTCCACAAGGCCACTGTTGTGAAAAAATATATGTTTTTTTAAAATTGGCATTATCGCCGCTGTCGATTGGCCTCACTTGAAATTGACATACACGACCGCACAAGACGCCAGTGTCAAAAGGCTTATCGTGAAGGAGCCGCCTGTTCCAGGGTTCAGATATTTAACCCTTTGTTGCTAACTTCAGTTAAAGTTTTACACCAGTGCTGATTCAGAGCACAATTAGGGGTGGGATGGAGGGAATGAACAACTTTTTTCATAATTGCTAATCCTGGCACGTTTGAGCCAGTTATGCATCTCTATAAATCCCACACACATAAGCCCCAATTTCAACTTGATGGGGAAAGTATACAGTATTGTCTACATTTTAACCATTTTCCCCATTCTCCAGTGTTCCCCTAAAGGTAATCAAGCAAAACCCCAAAATATCTATCGATCAACACATCCCTATTATCCAACCTTGACCAGTTGCTTTTCCACAAATGACTCTTCGATGGTCCAATGATGGAGCACAAGAATGGATGATGGATCTACATCCCAGGATTTTGAAAGAGGTGGCTACAGAGATAGTGGATGCATTGGTTGTCATCATCTAAAATTCTACACATTCTGGAATGGTTCCTGCAGATTGGAGGGGAACAAATGTAACCCCACTATTTAAGAAAGAAGGGAGAGAGAAAACAGGGAACTACAGACCTATTAGCCTGACATCAGTAGTAGGGAAAATGCTAGAATCTATTATAAAGGATGTGATAACAGGACACTTAGAAAATAATAATAGGATTTGGCAGAGTCAACATGGATTTATGAAAGGAAAATCATGTTTGACAAACCTATTGGAGTTCTTTGAGGATGTAACTAGTAGAATAGTTAAGGGGGAACCAATGGATGTGGTGTATTTGGATTTTCAGAAGGCTTTCGATAAGGTCCCACACAGGAGGTTGGTGAATAAAGTTAGAGCACATGGAATTGGGGATAATATACTGGCATGGATTGAGACTTGGTTTACAGACAGAAAACAGAGAGTAGGAATAAATGGGTCTTTTTCAGGTTGGCAGACTGTGACGAGTGGGGTAACACAGGGATCGGTGCTTGGGCCCCAGCTATTCACAATCTATATCAATGATTTGGATGAGGGAACCAAATGTAATATTTCCAAGTTTGCTGATGACACAAAAATAGGTTGGAATGTGAGTTGTGAGGAGGATGCAAAGAGGGTTCAAGGGGATATAGACAGGCTAAATGAGTGGGCAAGAACATGGCAGATGGAATATAATGTGGAAAAATGTAAAGTTATCCACTTTGGTAGGAAAAACAGAAATGCAGAGTATTTTTTAAATGGTGAGAGATTGGGAAATGTTGATGTTCAAAGGGACCTGGGTGTCCTTGTACATGAGTCACTGAAAGCTAATATGCAGGTGCAGCAAGCAATTAGGAAGGCAAATGGTATGTTGGCCTTTATTACAAGAGGATTTGAGTACAGGAGTAAAGATGCCTTACTGCAATTATATAGGGCCTTGGTGAGACCGCACCTGGAGTATTGTGTTCAATTTTGGTCTCCTTACCTAAGAAAAGATATACTTGCCAGAGAGGGAATGCAACAAAGGTTCACCAGACTGATTCCTGGGATGGCAGGATTGTTGTATGAGGAGAGATTGAGTAGACTAGGCCTGTATTCTCTAGCATTTAGAACAATGAGGGGCAATTTCATTGAAACATACAAAATTCTTACAGAGCTCAACAGGGTAGATGCAAGGAGGATGTTTCCCCTGGCTGGGGAATCTAGAACCAGGGATCACAGTCTCAGAATAAAGGGTAGGCCATTTAGGACTGAGATGAGGAGACATTTCTTCACTGAGAGGGTGGTGAATCTTTGGAATTCTCTACCCCAGAGGGCTGTGGAGGCTCAGTCATTGAGTACATTCAAAATAGAGATTGATAGATTTCTAGATATTAAAGGCATCAAGGGATATGGGGATGGTGCAGGAAAATGACATTGAGGTAGACGATCCGCCATGATCTTGTTGAATGGCGGAGCAGGCTCGAGGGGCTGGATGGCCTACTCCTGCTCCTATTTCTTATGTTCTTATGTTCTAAGAACTATGTTCAGTGAAATATTTGATTATCTCTGCCTATGTTTATTCCTATAATCTCAATCCCTCTCTCAGCTTGAAATGTGTCTAGTTCTTTTGTTTTGAAGTAGTTAACCCCAATAATATTAATTGTTTTTTCTTTGGGTGTCTGCCCCAGATATCTGCTGTTCTGTGGGTAAAACATTGATCTCACATGAAACTTGTTAATTCTGTAGTTGTGACCTTTTTCGATGCCCACAATCCGGATTAAATATCCTGCTTGCATTTCATTGACCGGGAATTTCTTCGAGCTTGCTGCGCCACCATAACTTCGTTGGACGGGAGTAGTTTATAGGCCCTACAACAGTATTTATTGTGTTGAACAGAATAGGAAATTAGAGGAGCATATAACAAGGGTAACACAATAATCGTGGGGGACTTTTATCTTCATATAGACTGAGCAAATCAAATTGGCAAAAGTAGTTTGGAGGACAAGTTCATAGAATGCATTTGAGACAGTTTTCTAAAACCATATATAGAGGAACCAATTAGCGAACAGTATTGTGTAATGAGACAGGGTTAATTAGTAATCTTATAGTTAAAGATCCTCTGGGGATGAGTGATCATAATATTACATTGAGTTTGAGAGTGATGTAGCTAATTCCAAAACTAGGGTCTTAAATTTAAACAAAGTAATTATGTAGATATGAGGGGTGAGTTGGCTAAGGTAGATTGGGAAATTAGATTAAAAGATTTAATGGTAGATAATCAAGAAATTGATAAAGAGAGAGAAAATTGAATGTGATGGTAAACTAGCAAGAAATATAAAAACAGATTGTAAGAGCTTCTACAAGTATGTAAAATGTTCGGGATTGGTGAAAGTAAATGTGGGTCTCTTAGAGGCAGAGACAGGAGAAATTAAAAAAGGGGAATAAGGAAATAGCAGAGATGTTAAGCAAATATTTTGTATCTGTCTTCACAGTAGAAGACACAAAAAACTTACTGGAAATAGTGGGGAACCAAGGGTCTCATGAGAGTGAGAAACTTAAAGTAATTAAGGTTAATAAAGAAAAAGAACTGGAGAAATTAATTGGACTAAAAGTCAACAAATCCCCTAGACCTAATGGCCTACATCCTAGGGTTTTAAAAGAGGTGGCTGCAGAGATGCATTGGATTTGATCTTCCAGAGTTCCCTAGATTCCAGAACAGTCCCTGTGGATTGGAAGTTAGCAAATGTAACCCCGCTATTCAAGAAAGGAGGGACAGAGAAAACAGGGAACTATAGGCCAGTTAGCTTAACATCAGTAGTTGGGAAAATGGTAGAATCTATTTTTAAGGACATAGTAACAGGGCCTTTAGAAAATCATAATATGATTAGGCAGAGTCAACACGGTTTTATGAAAGGGAAATCGTGTTTGACAAATCTATTAGAATTTTTTGAGGATGTAACGAGCAGGGTAGATAAAGGGGAACCAGTGGCTGTAGTATATTTGGATTTTCAAAAGGCATTTAATAAGATGCCACACAAGAGGTTGTTACACAAGATTAGGGCTCATGGAATTGGGGGTAATATATTAGCATGGATTGACAATTAGTTAACAGACAGAAAACAGAGAGTAGGAATAAACAGGTCATTTTCGGTTTGGCAGGTTGTAACTAGTGGGGTGCCTCAAGGATCAGTGCTCGGGCCTCAGCTGTTTACAATCTATATCAATGACATAGATGATGGGACTGAGTGTAATATATTTAAGTTTGTTGACGATACAAAGCTAGGTGGGAAAGTAAACTAGGTGGGAAAGTAAGCTATGAGGAGAACACAAAGATGTGGAGATGCCGGTGATGGACTGGGGTTAACAATTGTAAACAATTTTACAACACCAAGTTATAGTCCAACGATTTTATTTTTAATCCCACAAGCTTTCGGGGGCTTTCCCCTTCCTCAGGCGGTGTGGAAGGGGAAAGCCCCCGAAAGCTTGTGGGATTAAAAATAAAATCGTTGGACTATAACTTGGTGTTGTAAAATTGTTTACAATTGAGAACACAAAGAGGCTGCAAAGGGATATAGACAGGTTAGGTGAGCGGGTGAGAAGGTGGCAGATGGAGTTTAAAATGAGAAAATGTGAAATTAATCACTTTGGTAGGAATAATAGAAAAGCAAAATATTTTTTAAAAGGTGAGAGACTGAGAAATGTTGGTAGTCAGAGGGATTTGGGTGTCCTTGTACACAAATCACAGAAATTTAACATGCAGGTACAGCAAGCAATTAGGAAGACAAATGGTATGTTAGCCTATGTTGCAAGGGGGTTGGAGAATAAGAGTAAGGAGGTCTTGCTGCAATTATTTAGGGCTCTCGTGAGACCACACCTGGAATACTGTGTATAGTTTTGGTCGCCTTACCTAAGGAAGGATATACTTGCCTTAAAGGGGGTGAAATGAAGGTTCACTAGATTGATTCCCGGGATGAGAGGGTTGTCCGATGAGGAGAGAGTGAGTAGAATTGAGTAGAACTTCTTTGGAGTTTAGAAGAATGAGAGGTGATCTCATTGAAATGTATAAAATTCTTAAAGAGACTTGACAGGGTAGATGCTGAGAGATTGTTTCCCCTGGTTGGAGAGTCTAGAAATGGAGGTCATAGTATCAAGATAAGGGGTCGGCCATTTAGGACCGAGATGAGGAAAAAAATCTTCACTCAGAGGGTTGTGAATCTTTGGAATTCTCTACCCCAGAGGGCTGTGGATGTTCAGTGGGGTTGAACATATTCAAAACTGAGATGGACTGATTTTTGGACATTAAGGGAATCAAGGGATATGGGGATCGGGCAGGAAAGTGAAATTGAGGTCGAAGATCAGCCATGTTCTGATTAAATAGCGGAGCAGGTTCGAGGGGCCATATTGCCTACTCCTACTCCTATTTCTTATGTTCTTATGTTTACTGACAAAGTTACAGCAGCGGAGAAGGACCAGCTCCAAGGAAATTTCTGGCCATTGTCTTACTTGATGAGAGTAAGTGACAAAATATGAAACCATCTGGATTTGTATCTTGTAGATTTATTTCTTCCTTCTAAATCTGACTGTTCATAAGATAAATGATACTCGATGACTGCCAATGCATTTCAAGGCAGCCATCCTGTAGGGGGGGTTCATATTATCTCATAAACAATGACTGCATTTTTCTCATTGGCTGAAGCCTATCATTAGATTATTTCACTGACAGCCATGTAATCATTTATATTATATTGAGGTCAGTCAGTTTTTATTTTTTTTAATTAAATATATTTTTAGCAGCGGTAGGTTTATTGTGTTGAGATTGAGTGGATCATTTAACATGACTGTACATAAGACCCAACAGGATATCAGGATGAAACATAAAATCACATAAACATAGTAAGATAGTGGTTTTGTTTTTAATACTTTGGTGAATTATACAAACATTAGTTATCCTCAATTCAAAATATGCTTTTAAAGGACTTGTTAGGAAGACCTTGACAACAAATGAGAAACAAGATCACAAGTAATTTACCAGATTACCAGAGTGTAGAAATTATTATTACACTGGTTCTTCGATGTTCCAAGTTGACTCCACCTACAAGTCAACTTCATCCCTCCACAGGACCTCAGACTTTAACTTTGGACTCTCTCATATTGTCTCCTCCCTGCATCCCACACCACTCACACCGCCACCTCTTTACAGTCCCATTTGAAGAGATTCTGTTAAGCTCCTGCCACAAATTGTTCCCTCACCACCAATCCGATCTCCCTCCCCGGCCACTGTGTCAGGTTGAAGCAGATTGTTTATAACCTCAGCCTCTTATTTGACCCAAGCTGAACTTCCTACAACATATTCTCTCCCTCACAAAGATTGCCTAGTTCCACCTTTTTTTTAATTCATTCATGGGATGTGGGCGTCACTGGCAAGGCCAGCATTTATTGCCCATCCCTAATTCCCCTTGAGAAGGGGGTGGTGAGCCGTCTTCTTGAACCGCTGCATCCGTGTGGTGAAGGTGTGGAAATATTTTGCCGTTCCTTCATCGTCGCTGGGTCAAAATCCTGGAACTCCCTATTTAACAGCACTGTGGGAGAACCTTCACCACACGGACTGCATATGAACAGGTGTGTGCAGCGCGTGCCTGCCACATGTGCACCCGTTTTAGGGTGTGATCAAATTTCTAGGCCGGAAAGTCTGAACTGAACAGACTATTCAAATAGCTTTGTGGCTTCTGCGCTACATATCAGAACAAAGTCAAAAAAAGGTCATTGCTTAGTTTCAAAATGCTGAAGAATGTTCCCTTCAACCGTATGGAGAAAGTGCAATGCTTGGTGCTTATTTAATAGCGATATCTGCGGTCATTTGTCAAAATGAAAAATAGAAATCTAAACTTACCTTTGTTTTATTACTGTTGGCTTCCTCCCATGTTAAACCATTTCCTGATTTAACCTAGGTAGAGGTTAAGAGTCTTTAGGTATGTTTATTTAATCAGTACAATTTCTCATCAGTGAACGGGAGAATATTGCAGTTCAATGAAGGCTGACAAATCAAATTATTGACTGTCATACAGCAAACAAAAATAAATTTTAATGATGTACAGCCAGAAGCCTTTAGTGAAGTATTGGGAGCTTTTCTATAAACAAAATGAAGAGGATGGGAGGACAAATTGGAAAGGGCCTATTTTTGGGCTGGGGTAGCACGATCCACTATTAACCCATGCCCAATGGCCCCTGCGCAGGCAGGACGAGACTTCCGTCACGCCTGAGGACTTACCTTCAAGCAGCGTTCCGAATCAGCGTTGACATGAGGATTCAATGCAATTTGTACTTTCCACCAGCAAGGGGAGCCCCAATCTCTTAAAGGCAGGTTGTTGCTTAAAAATCTCTTAAAGGTAGCTGGTACCTGTTATTTGCTGAAAATAACAGTCTGCTATCTGCATGGAGTCTGAATGGAGATCAGACATTGCACATATAAAACACAGATGCAGTTCCCGTCCCTATGTTTACAAACTGATGAGTTATGTTAAAACATTGAATAAAGGTTGCACACTACTAAATCCCACATCCTCCAATCTGCATGCCAGACCTCACCAATCTGCCAATCTGAGTTTGTACCAGGCCTGCGAGACTGCGTGGACCAAGGTCCTCTGATGATGCACTAGAGGCCTTGGTGCAAGAGGTGGACAGAAGGAGGGGCATCCTATATCCATGAACATGGATGCAGTGCAGGAAGAAGTTCAATGCTTTGACATGAGTAGTCAAGGTAAGTGAGGTCAACTGTTAAGTGGCATCTCATACAAACTACACCATTAGCCACATCCACTGCTCCACGCACTACACCCCCATCACCCACCTACCAACAAACTCTTTCAATCACTACTCACCTCTTCCAATCAGATGCTTCCTCTCACCCTTACACATTACCACCGTTGAAAGCTGCCCACCCACAACTCACAGGCCACTTACACTGGCAGCTATTCAACCATGACAGGTACATCACCCAAACAAACGACCCGCATTCTTGCAGGAGAAGGTGGCACTTATCAGGAGGAGCAAATGGCAGCAGCATTTAGCCCCTCGAGCCTGTTCTGCCATTCAATGAGATCATGGTGGACCTGTGACCTAACTCCATATACCCGCCTTAGCCCCATATCCCTTAATACCCTTGGTTCACAGAAATCTATCAATCTCAGATTTAGAATTCACAATTGAGCTAGCATCAACTGCTGTTTGCAGAAGAGCGTTCCAAACTTCACCTACCCTTTGTGTTTAGAAGCATTTCCTAACTTCACTCTTGCCGTCCTGGCTCTAAATGTTAGGCTATGTCCCCTAGCCCTAGTATTGAAGTATAGGAGACCTCCAAAAACAGTTACAAATGTCTCGGCAGCCACAAGCAATAATCCAGCCACTAACCTGTAAATCCTGCATGGTCCGTTTAAATAGCAGTGGTGCAGGGCCTCCAGGCACTCTAAGACACGTTCAGATGGTCGGGTTTAGGACTGTGCATTGAGTTGAGTGTTAAGTCCCAAAATGGTGTCTATCACTTTAAATCAGCATTGCACACTGATTGTATCCATTTTCTCCTTACTTTACATGTTCCGGCTTTTGGTATTTGCGCATGTGCTAACTCCTATACCAAGGTGGCGTCCGGCATATGTCACGCTGGAAACGTGCGTGCGCACCCAAGATGCCATCTTGGATGTTGGAGAGGCCACATAGCGCAAACAACGGGCGCTACATGGCCCAATTTAGCGTCCTAAGCTCCCTCAGGAATGTCTAGCTGAGCATTTGTTCCAAGAAAACACATTGAAAAGATTTAAAGCTGCTGTATGTTCTAGGGCCAAATTTTATGAGCAATCAGAAAACTGTTAGCACAGGCATTTTTATTCTGTAATAAAAGAAAGCTAAATATATCTTTGCCATTACTCAATGTCATGTTGCAAAATGATACCTGACATTGCCATTAGTGTTCAGTTTGGCACTTACTTTGATCCTTTCTACTTAGATGAACTTTATGATCTTGGTGGAATATTCTTTCCTTTCTAAAAGAAAGAATGCTGATTATTTGGGGGGGGAAAAGTTTATCGAGGTGGAGTGTGTCAATTTCATAAAATTAACAATTCTCCCCTTTCCAAACCAAGCAGGGGGATTCTCCTCTTTGGTGTGGAGTTCTGACGGGATGGGACTTCCATTTGCTCCATCTGGACTTGTTCTAGCCCCGACCCATTTTCCTGTGTCAGGATTCATGCCTATACAGACCAGTGTCCCGGGGTGGGTTCCCGTCATTAAGTGGGAGCCCGCCAGCGCGAGAGTGGAGCATCCTGGCAGTGCTGCGGCACCAAAAGAGGCTTTAAAGGCACAAAAATGCCCTGAAGATGGCAGCAAGGCTCTCTGGCTGACAGCTTCTGAAACTACAACCGAGTCAACTGTCAACTCTGCCACTTGATCCCATGACCTTACTATGGGCAGTCAGCCACTCAACTGGTTGAGCTACCAGGCAATTCTTTTGTAATTTCTTCATTAAGGTGGTATTACCAATATGACCATGGATGCTCCATGCCAGGAATGATTAGGCCATATGGAAAAAGTGGGTCAATCAGCATCTGAAAGAGAAAGAGAGGTTAAGATTTTGGGTGGGAATATAGGAATAGCAGTAAGCCATTCAGCCCCTCAAACCTGCTCCATCATTCAGTTAGATCATGACCGATCTGTATCTCAACTTCATTTACCCACATTAGCTCCATATCCCTTAATACCCTTATCTAACAAAAATCTATCGGTCTCAGTTTTGAAAACTCCAATTTTCCTAGCATCCACAACCTTTTGGAGAGATTTCACTCCTAAATGGTAATCTTTAATTGTAGGATTATGCCCTCTTGTTCTGGATTCTCCCACCAGAGGGAATATTTTCTCTGCATTTACCCTATTGAATCCCAATATAATTTTGAAGACCAAAATTAGATCACCCCTCAACCTTCTAAACTCAAAGGAATACAAGCCAAGTTTATAAAACCTGTGGTCATAATTTAGCCCTTTAAGCCCCAGTATCATTCTGGTGAATCTGCATTGTACACCCCCCCGGCCTCCCTTTTGTCGGTAGGAATCCTACCAGGAGCAGGATGGATGAAGAACCCAAACCTAGGAAACTGGGTCAGGGGTCCAGTGGTTTGGCAGGGAGGATGGAAATATCATCCCACCGAAACACTACTAATAGTAAGTTAATCCTGGCCCTGGTGTCTTGGTAACATGGGGGTGGGAGTTCTCTTTCAGGGCGGTGATCAAGCTAGGTGAGACTTCTGCCCAGCACTCCATAGCCGTCCTGTCCAAGACTAATTTTCCGGGGTCAGGACAGCAGATTCCCGGCATGATTCCCACTGTCAAAAGGGAGCCTGTGGGCAGAAAGGATTAAACTCCCACTGACACCAGTGCAGCACCAGAAGATCCAGCGTGGGACCTTAATGGGGAAGAAGTACCCCGAAAATCTGAAACAAAGGTCCACTGAAGGCCTCGGCGAAGACCAGGGCCTTCAACAGGTAAGTCACTGGGAAGACAGAATGGAGGAAGGAAGGAAGGAAAGAAGGGATTGAATAGTAAAATTCCCCCATCATATCTGATAGTATGTGTCATTCTCTTGTCATACTTCTCCATCAAATTTTTCTCCAGGCCTAGAGTTGCTGTCCTCGCCTGTGTTATAAGTATCCAACACTGTATAATAAGACAATAATAAGACTATAAGACAACTTAAGACACCCTAGAATTATTTGCACGGTCTCTACCTGAATCCTCCTCCTCCATCCCAGCTCCCCCCACCCCCAGATGGATAGTCGCCCACTTCTCTTCCTTTGCCTTACTATTCCACTTTAACTGTGGGGTGACCATTCCTAAACTGTGTGCTCGAAGAGACCTACCTCCTCAGAAATTTAGCACCTTTGAGCCCAAGCAAATCCACCTGGAAACATTTTTTATACCTGTGGTTGTTGTGGAAACTCATGGCAAGTAATTTTAACCTAACTCGCCCAGCAGGATCGGGTAAGCTGCCTGTTTTACATCCTGCCCAATCCTAAATATCAGTGTTTGTCTTTACAATGGCAATTTTTCCAGGTTTTGAATTTTGTAGAATTCTTTAAAATAAATTCACAGAATGTTAACTGTTTGCACTCTTCTGAGCTGTGTGCTATTCCCGTTAACACTGAAACCAAACTGGATAATTGGCGCAATGAACTCAGAGAGGCAAAGGCTTCCATGGAACATGTTCTTAGATATGTTTTGTACATCGAAAATGTGATTTTCTTGCAAAATTGTGTAATTTTTAAATGTCTCTACTTAAGTGTTTTGGTGCATCTCTCAGTGCTACTTGCAATCCAGCGTGTTTCTGACATGGTCCTGCCTCAGCCTCATTCCGATGCAACTACCGACCAAATCTTACTTGCTAACTGCTGCCAGCTGAATTTCATCCACTGCTGGGGCAGTAAGTTTGCTTTGGACACCACAGGTTGAGGTGAAAGTTAACTGTATGCACAGTTGTTGTGTTGTTTCAGCCTGATGACCAGGATTAGCCATCAGTGCCACAAAACTAAGCTCAGCATCCAGCTGGGAAGCAAAACAAACAGAAAAAACAGGCAAAGTGCCTGTGATACTTATCCATTGGATCTGGCAACACCTCAGTGCTACTCCTCCAATGTTAAGCACAAATTGGTACTTACAGAGAAGATTCAAAATGACCCAATTGAAGTTAGCCCTTCCCTCTTCATTTCAAAACCAAAAACCCTTCTTATCATATCCCTCAATTCCTTCTCCCTCCAGAAATTCTCCCTTGAAGTCATTTACACTTGTTTATTTCAATTATCTTACCTGGTAATTTATGTCACAAGCCCATTATATTTTGTGTAAAAGGGTTTCTACTTAACATCTTTTCTTACTCCTAAATTCCTAAATTTTCCCGTTGCTATGCCACCTAATATGCAGAAAAAAATCAATGCATTGCTGTACATTTTGTTACGTTATACATCATCTATTTCCTCCATTGCTGCTATTCTACAAACTGTTGTGTATGACATGAATCATTGCTAAAAGATTAATTTTATTGGCGCACAAAGGCCATGTTAAAGGAAGTGTATTTGCTGTATTATTCACAATATTTCAACAATTAAGGACATCCCTTGAGATTTTTCTGTGCATTTTTGACTTTATGCCAGTGTATCAGTGCAGCAATACTGACGGAGTCCTTCATGTTCTGATATTGTGCAACACTAACTCTAAATGTTGAAAGTTCAGATAGGCAAATGGACTTGGATACAAACTAGTGTTTTACTTTTCATGAGTTAATCCTGAGACTTGTAAAATAGCCTGTAGCAATCGTTTAAAAACTTTTTTTTATATACAGAGTTCACAAGAGTGTACATTCACATATATATTCTTTGTTGCTTGGAGACCTTGCGTTCCAAGCGCAGTGGTGTGGGCGCCACATATCACATGATCATTTCACCACCGGGGAATGTCTTTAACAACTGTGTAATAGGAGAGCCAAAATTCTCATAGAAATATGTGACCCTGCAAACTTTATTGGAGAAATTCACCAGATAGTCTGCATAATGCGCATTACATCAGGATCCAGTATAGTAGGGAGTGACAGAAGTTAAACAAGAGAAGCAGACAAAATAAAGCCGGAGAGGAGGGAAGAGTGAGAGAAAGGGAAAGGGAGAGCCAAACAAGTGAAAAACATTAAGCATTAGGGAAACACAGCAGCAAGGTAAAGCAAAGACTGATGAGAAGATACAGAAAAGAAACAAAGGGAGAAAACATTAAGTTGCAAATATTGCAAAATAATTGTGAATCAAATCATGTATACACACAAAAAACATACCAAGAAAAGCACGGAGATACATTCATTGTTTCTGTTCCTTTCCTCTGGGACATTGGCAGAAAAAAAACGCAGGAAAATAAAATGATGGAAAATACAAAAAAGAAATATACAGTGTGCAAGAAAATTCAGATCATGATTTGGGAGCATAGGTATTCCTTTGTATTTCACACATGGATTGTATCATAGGACACAACCTTATGTTGCACTTAGATCTCTGTTCCCTTACCCAGCACAAAGTATGTTGGAACATCCATTCTAGTGATACTCTATAAATAGCTGCTTATGTAAGATATCTTAAAAATATGAAGCAACAATATCTCACAAATAATGCATTGATTATCAACATCAATCTGTCCTTGTGACAATTTTTTTATTCTAAATTTTTGGAACATTTGTCTTGGATACTTGCAATAAAATAAACTTTCAATGATCCAAGACAGATCCTTTGGGTTCAGGCCAGCTTCTATAAAATATAAGGTGAATCTCTCATGCGGTGGAAGACACTTGAAACATGGTGAAAATATTACAAAAATGGATTGCAGCTATTGTTCTATAAATATTCAAATTCTGCAAAGCAATCTTTTATTTCTTTTTAACAAAGGTTTTTGTCTTGAGAAGGAAGATTATTTAATTTTCCTCTTGGCTGTACTTCAGTGTTTTGCTTTAACATCATACTTGAGCTAAAAGGCACACCAGAAGTGGACCAGCTATCATAGGTCAATATTTATTGGCCATGGAATCTGTTTCTGTTGACCAGAAAGGACAATACTCCAAAGAGTCCTCTCCCTCTCCCATTTCTTGACTGGTTTGTCCTTCTAACAGCAACATCTGAGTAGCAGTCCCACTGATATAACAGTGCCATCCCCAGTGAGAAACACCCAAGTAGCTGACCAGGCTGAACTAAATAAGCCATATACAGCTCCAGGCCAGAATTCAGGATGCCACCCCTTCCCCTTGCCCCCTTCCCGCCCCCACACACTTGCTGCTGCTAGCTTCAAGAGATGCAGTGGTAGAAAAACTCTCAATTTAAAAGTTTAGCGGAATGGGCTCGAGGGACTGAATGGCCAACTCCTGTTCCTATGTTCCTATGATCCTTGCCCCACAACCAGTCCACTTGCACTAAACTGAAATACGCCACAGAGCAGAGGCCCAACCACTTGCCCAGCTGAGCAGTCCTGGTAATTTGGTACTGCTGGGTTGTAGAAATATTTTCTGAACAGGAACAATAGGCTGTTCCACCTGTTATATTTGTTTTATGTGGGGGATATAACCCAAAATATTTTGAGGTACATATATCCCCAAACCCAACCCCTCCACCCTCCTCACCACCCCCCCCCCCACAATGCCTATGTTACAGAGAACCACAGAACAAATATCATTGAAGTTTGAGAACATATTTTTTGCTTGTGTGGGTGTGCATAGCAGGTGATAGGGATTCAGAAGAAATAATAGCACAGAATCCATGTTCTGGATGCATTGTCAAGTATTCAGGTGAAGAGTGATTCAGTCTGTCTTAAATTGTTTTTGATGCTCTCATTTCCAATGTAATCTATCATCTTATTCAGGACTTAACAAGGTGCATCCATCCCCACAACTTGCCGTGCCTGGAGCACTGCTGCTTTACTTATACAGGCCACTGATCTTACTTAGTATTCAATGTACCATTGCTTGCTCAATGTTGCTAACAGAGAATCTGGCTAAATAACCAGGAACAGTCAATTATAGCCTGAGAGTGACAGCACGGAATCGTGATTGTCTGCCATCATACTGTGATTTTCGATAATGAAGTTGGGATGGGGCGAAGTCATGTTTCTGTTTGAAGTATTTGCTTTGAATGTGTAGGAGTAGAAATTGGTTTAAGCCCATTTTCGGGCACAAAATGGGTGTCGCATTGGGAGTGTAGATATAATTAAGGCCCCAAATTGGTCCCCCTGATTAATTTAAATAGAATAGGTAGGCTGCCAGCGCGAGTCACGCTGTTTATTGGTAGCTCGCCTAATAGGGGTGTTAATATCGCGTGTTGCCGATACCGTTTAAAGGCAGCCTGCACATCTTAAAGCCGGGGTGCATTTTGACTGCAGCAACTATAACTGTAGATTATAGACAATGGCAAGCACAAGAGAAGCTGCAAGGGGCCCTCATTTATCTAATGCTGCGTTGGAGGTATTGGTGGAAGAGGTCGGCAGGAGGAGGAACATCTTCTACCCATCAAGTAGCAAGAAGATATCAAGTCAAGTTGCCCGGTACAAGTGGGTCAGTGTCAAAAATATCGCTCCTAGGACATGCAATGCAGGAAAACATTTATTGACCTCACAAGGCTGGCTAAGGTAGTCCTCCTAACTCATATCTCTCATTAATTTCTGCTTAGCCTTGCAGTACCTGTTGCCCCAGCACTCAGAGCCTTCCCTCCCCCGATTACCAGCCTTCTCTCCAATCACTGCAGCACATTTCACTCACCTCCTTCTGCTCGTACTGCAGCACTCTGTACGTGCTACTTGCCTCACTATAACATCCTTCACCTTCTCACACCTCTGCCATGTTTCACACACTGACATGCACATCCTCAAAACATCTCACCACTCTAACATTGACACACGTCCTTCTTCTTGCAGGGCAAGATCGCAATAACAGGGAGCAGGCAGCCACAGGAGGAGTTCCACCATTCATCCATATTCCGACTTGAAGAGCAAGTGATGGACATCGTGGGCAGGGGGCGCGTCAGGAACGCGGTGTCTGACAAGGCTGGAGGGCGAGTCCTGCAGGGTTTTGGAACCTTCTTCCCCTCATTCCCTTCTACTTAAATCTCACCCTTACAGACTATGAATGACAAATTGCTGCTGCTTTCAGAAGACACTCATTTGTCTCTACTTACCCATGCTACTAAATGCTTACTCTTGTCCCTTTCGTCCATTTCAGGTCCAGAAATTCCACTCAGCGCTCAGGAAGCAGAAGAAGATGACAAAGAGGACACTACAGTAATCACTCAACTGTACACTTGCAGATACCAACTCAGAAACTGGCACCCTGCATAGTTCAAAGAGTAGGCTAGAGGGATCTGCATGTGGAGATGCATCTAGCATGAGCGTGCAGGAGCAAGGGCAAGGGGATAGGACGGCCCAAAAAGCAGCTCAGCAGAGGGAGACCTTGGATCCTAGCTCTCCTGTACAGGATACCGATGAAGGCATCTAGAACCCATCATACTGATGGCAAGTCACACGCACCTTCCAGGTGCACTGGGCTGCCTGCCAATGAGCTTGCGCACAATGTCGGAGAGCATGGAGGAGTCCAGCTCCAACTTGTTTGCTGTCTTTGCGTACGGCATCGAGACTATGCAGTCAACAATGGAGCAAGTGGTCAGCACTATGAGCACTGCAGGTGGCCCCATGGTGATGGAGCCTCTAGTGACAGCTCTGACATCTTTGATGGGAGCTCAGACTGATGCCATCTTGGCTCAGCATCTCTTCTGGCTTACAAAGCCGGTAGGAGAGTGTGGAAAGAGGGTTCAGAAGCCTCCCAGAATTCCTGCACTCAAATTTAGAGCCATGGTGACCTTCACTGCCACGTGCTCCAATTCTCGCTCCAGCAGGTGACATAGATCTCTCCTATGTCTCCTTGTTGAAACACAGCCACCTTATACACTGCTACTCTGTGAGGATGAGCTATGATGTTCTGTTCCTGAAGACCATCATGCTGAAAGGCCTCCTATGCCCTTGCCTCCTTCGCCCTCTTCCCATAGACTGTGCAGGTCTTTTCTGTCTTCCATGCTGCTCCTCCTCCTCCTCCTGACTTGGAAGTCTCAAAGATAAATCCAGCAGTAGTCCCATGTTCAGCATTTGAGAACAAACAAATCCTGTGTAACAGTTCTTACCCTCAACAAACTCACTGCAAAAATATCCCATTGACAAACATTTACCAAAACAGCCAAAAACTTGGCCCAAAAGCACCCTAGAAGCACAAAACGACTAACAAGAGAGTGAGGATCCCTTAATATACCACTAGTGAAAGCTGCTTGCTGCCTGTTCCCACCATGATTTGCTGGGCGAGTTAAGGAAGTGACGTTTCAGGCACACACAGACATCAGTTTCACAAAAAGGTCTTCATTCAAGCATGGGGTCTTATTAACATATTTAAATGATGCCTGCATCTGTTTTTTATTGGCTGCCAAGGATGCCTATTGAACCAACATGGCGTCTGGCGTGGAACGGTGCAAATCGACTTTGTCATGCCCGTTTTGGACCCGGAAAACGTGCGAAATGCATACCAATTTCTACCTTGTAAATTTTCAAAACAGATAAAGCAAAGAATAGTACCATGATATAATAGTTGAATTGTTTTATTTATAAAATGTAGCTTACTATAGATATAAAAGGGTGTTTCCATGGGCTGGCCCTCCCATTGACGAACGGTGCTCTGAGATATTCCACCTCAGGAAATGTCGCACATGCAGTCCAACATGGACAGTAGATCGCAGGCTGCTTGCCTGCGATTTCCTCAGCTGTACTCCCTTTGAGCACCACTCCTCGCTGGAAGTGCCAGATTAAAGAATCATGTTACAATTCACTCTTTAATGTTAAATTCTCCAGTGCTGTAAATGAGATTACTTGCCCTCTCACTGTCTGGCTCCAAAAGCCTCTGTCATGTTTGATACATAAAAATGAAAATGTATCAAATATTTATCTGGTCACATCAATGACGCAACCAAGCCCTGATTCAGTGTCTGGTTTTCAATTGGCTAGAAAGAAAATAGCATCTAAAACTGATTTTCAACCAATAAAGACATTTTATTCTAAAAAAACAAACTTATTTCTACCACCAAATTGAATGGTGGAAACAGGAGGGAGAAAAAAGAAAACAAGTAAAGGATTAAAGGATAAATTCTCCTCCATGGCAGCCTTGCTCAGTGGTAACACTCTCGCCTCTCAGTCAGAAGGTTGTTGTTTCATGATCCAGTGCAGAGACACTTGCACATAATCCAGGCCGACACTTCAGCACCATGTTGAGGGAGTGCTGCATTATCGGAGGTGCCGTCTTTCACGTGCAACATCAAAAGAAGGAATTTGTTTTCCCTCTCAGGCAAATGTAAAAGATCCCATGGCACTATTTGAAGAACAGCAGGGGAGTTCTCCCCGGTATCCTGGCCAACATTTATTCCTCAACCAACATCACTAAAATGGATTAACTAATCATTTATCTCATTGCTGTTTTTGGAACCTTGCTGTACACAAATTGGCTGCTGCATTTGCCTACGAAACCACCAGGACTACACTTCAAAAGTCCTCCATTGACTGTGAAGTGTTTTGGAACGTCCTGAGGACATGAAAGGCACTAAAAATGCAACAACTTTCTTAATTTGCTAATGTTGGCAAAAAGGTCAGAGTGAGTACAAAGCTTTATTCTCTTGCCAATTTTTTCAATAACATTACTGAACGAAGGAAATGTATCCTTTAATATTAGAAAAAGAAGAGTGCAAAAGTTAAAATAAAGTTTTAAAATTGGACAAATAGGAAATAAGAAGGAAGAGAATTAAAGTGTTAACATGTTTTCAATCTAAAATATGTTTTAGTTGCTTATCATAGTATTTTAGGGTTAATGCTGCAGTAATAAAGTTCTTCTTTGACATTTGAGATTGATCGGGTGACTGTCTGGCTGGCAAGCCTGTAGTACCAGCAAGAGGCCTGGTCCATATTGAGGGCTGCGACTCACTACGATGCCGCCTGCAGGCTGCAGGTGACACACAGGCAGCTCACTGCAGCTTGCCATCTCCGGCCCTTACAATATCAGGTGGCTCGGATCCCAACCTGGCCGGCAGCAAGGTAGGCCCAGACGGCGCGATTGCAGAGGTGTAAAGCCCAGGGAGGCAGCGGTCCACGTTATGTGGTAGTTGTTGGGGAATTAATAATTAGTGGGACAGATAGCATCCTTTGTAAGCAGGATCGAGAAACCCACATTGTATGTTGCCTACCTGGTGCCAGGGTGAGGGACATCTCGAACCGGCTTGAAAGGATATTGGAGAGGGAGGGGGAGGATCCAGTCATTGTGGTCCATATTGGGATCAACAACATAGGAAAGAGTAGACAAGAGGTCCTGTTCAGAGAATACCAAGAGGCAGGAGCTAAATTAAAAAACAGAACTTCAAGGGTTATAATCACCGGATTATTACCCGAGCCACATACAAATTGGCATAGGGACAAGCAGATTAGGGAGGTGAACACATGGCGGAAGGAGTGGTGTGGCACACTGGCACCAGTACTGGGACAGGAAGGAACTGTACTATTGGGCAGGCTCCACCTGAACCGCGCTGGGACCAGGGTCCGAGAGGAAAGGATAAATAGGGCGGTCACAAGGACTTTAAACTAGTAAATTGTGGGGGGGAGGGCTGAGGTGGAAACGGTAGTATAAATAATAATTCTAAAACAAACGGAAAGGAAGAGATTAGAGTAATAATCAGAAATTATGCTTTAGGCACTACAGGTATAAACTAAAAGATGTAAAGTAATTAAATCAGAGAGAGAAATAAGAAATGCGTGAGAAAAACATTAGAGCAGAAAGACAGGTTAGGGTGTGGGGCCCAAATAAGCGCTCTTTATACAAACGCACAGATTATAAGGAACAAATTGAATGAATTGCAGGTGCAAATTCATCTTAGAGGGTAGAGTGTGGTGGCCATTACTGAGACATGGCTGCAAGATGGCCAGGACTGGGAACTGAATATACCAGGTTATAAGGTCTACAGGAAGGATAGGGAAACTGGTAGACGGAGAAAAGTAGCCTTAGTGAATAAGGATGAAATTATTTCAATGATAAGAGAGGATATAGCAAGAGGCAAGCCAGCAGTGGAGACATTATGGGTAGAATTAAGAACGAGAAAAGGATTTAAAGCTGTAGTGGGAGGTTTTTTTTAATTCTTTCATGGGATGTGGGCGTCGCTGGCAAGGCCGGCATTTATTGCCCATCCCGAATTGCCCTTTGAGAAGGTGGTGGTGAGCCGCCTTCTTGAACCGCTGCAGTCCGTTTGGTGACGGTTCTCCCACAGTGCTGTTAGGAAGGGAGTTCCAAGATTTTGACCCAGCAACGATGAAGGAACGGCAATATATTTCCAAGTCGGGATGGTGTGTGACTTGGAGGGGAATGTGCAGGTGGTGTTGTTCCCATGTGCCTGCTGCTCTTGTCCTTCTAGGTGGTAGAGGTCACGGGTTTGGGAGGTGCTGTCGAAGAAGCCTTGGCGAGTTGCTGCAGTGCATCCTGTGGATGGTACACACTGCAGCCACAGTGCACCGGTGGTGAAGGGAGTGAATGTTTAGGGTGGTGGATGGGGTGCCAATCAAGCGAGCTGCTTTATCTTGGATGGTGTCGAGCTTCTTGAGTGTTATTGGAGCTGCACTCATCCAAGCAAGTGGAGAGTATTCCATCACACTCCTGACTTGTGCCTTGTAGATGGTGGAAAGGCTTTGGGGAGTCAGGAGGTGAGTCACTCGCTGCAGAATACCCAGCCTCTGACCTGCTCTCGTAGCCACAGTATTTATATGGCTGGTCCAGTTAAGTTTCTGGTCAATGGTGACGCCCAGGATGTTGATGGTGGGGGATTCGGCGATGATAATGCCGTTGAATATCAAGGGGAGGTGGTTAGACTCTCTCTTGTTGGAGATGGTCATTGCCTGGCATTTATCTGGCGCGAATGTTACTTGCCATTTATGAGCCCAAGCCTGGATGTT
Organism: Heptranchias perlo; assembly: GCF_035084215.1. Taxonomy (NCBI): domain Eukaryota; kingdom Metazoa; phylum Chordata; class Chondrichthyes; order Hexanchiformes; family Hexanchidae; genus Heptranchias; species Heptranchias perlo. The sequence continues at coordinate 52,558,740 of NC_090325.1, read as the reverse complement.
ATCCAGGTCTTGCTGCATGCGGGCTCGGACTGCTTCATTATTTGAGGGGTTGCGAATGGAACTGAACCCTGTGCAATCATCAGCGAACATCCCCATTTCTGACCTTATGGTGGAGGGAAGGTCATTGATGAAGCAGCTGAAGATGGTTGGGCCTAGGACACTGCCTTGAGGAACTCCTGCAGCAATGTCCTGGGGCTGAGATGATTGGCCTCCAACAACCACTACCATCTTCCTTTGTGCTAGGTATGACTCCAGCCACTGGAGAGTTTTCCCCCTGATTCCCATTGACTTCAATTTTACTAGGGCTCCTTGGTGCCACACTCGGTCAAATGCTGCCTTGATGTCAAGGGCAGTCACTCTCACGTCACCTCTGGAATTCAGCTCTTTTGTCCATGTTTGGACCAAGGCTGTAATGAGGTCTGGAGCCGAGTGGTCCTGGCGGAACCCAAACTGAGCATCGGTGAGCAGGTTATTGGTGAGTAAGTGCCGCTTGATAGCGCTGTCGATGACACCTTCCATCATTTTGCTGATGATTGAGAGTAGACTGATGGGGTGGTAATTGGCCGGATTGGATTTGTCCTGCTTTTTGTGGACAGGACATACCTGGGCAATTTTCCACATTGTCGGGTAGATGCCAGTGTTGTAGCTGTACTGGAACAGCTTGGCTAGAGGCGCAGCTAGTTCTGGAGCACAAGTCTTCAGCATTACAGCTGGGACGTTGTCAGGGCCCATAGCCTTTGCTGTATCCAGTGCACTCAGCCATTTCTTGATACCACGTGGAGTGAATCAAATTTGCTGAAGACTGGCTTCTGTGATGGTGGGGATATCGGGAGGAGGCCGAGATGGATCATCCGCTCGGCACTTCTGGCTGAAGATGGTTGCAAATGCTTTAGCCTTGTCTTTTGCACTCACGTGCTGGACTCCGCCATCATTGAGGATGGGGATGTTTGCAGAGCCTCCTCCTCCCATTAGTTGTTTAATTGTCCACCACCATTACATGTGTACAGTCCTCATGGTAGCAGCTGTAAAGTGGCAGATTGAATAAATGCAGAGATTAGACAAGCATGTAGCAAAGGTAGAGTGGTTTCAATAGGGGATTTTTACTTTCAAATAGATTGGGATAAGCAGACGAGCTCATGTCGGAAAGGTAGCGAATTTCTTGAGCATGTTCAGGTCATCTTTCTGCAACAATATGTCCTGGAACCAACGCGGCGGCCAGGCATATTAGATTTAAGAATGAATAATCAGCCAGATTTAGTTGACACCCTAACGGTGCGTGAACATTTATCTAATAGCGATCATAATATGATCGAGTTCAATATTGTGTTTGAAAGGGAGAAACCTGTATCAGCTACTAAGATTCTAAATTTAGGTAATGCCAATTTCAATGGGATAAGACAATGACTGTCCAGAGTAAACTGGGCAAATTTGTTAATGGGTAAAATGACAGACGATCAGTAGGAGGTGTACAAAAAAGAATTTAACGTGATACAGAACCCATTTATACCCCAAGGGGCAAGAGGTCTACTTGCCAAAAAAAAGCCATGGATGAGAAAAGAGGTAAGGGACAACATAAAACTAAAAGAAAATGCATACAAAAATGCAAAAAATAGCACAGATTCTGGTGACAGGGAGAGATACAAAGAATAGCAAAGGGTGACAAAACAGATACTAAGAGCCACAAAAAGAGAGTATGAAAAGAAACTTGCAAGGGATATCAAAATCAACACAAAAAAAATTACAATTATATTAGGAAAAAGAGGTTGGTCGTGAGCAGTGTGGGCCCTTTAAAAACTGAGAGTGGTGATATTGTAAATGAAAATAAGGAAATAGCAGACATGTTAAACAATTACTTTGCATCGATATTTACAATTGGTGAAGAGGATAGCATGTCGGACACACCAAGAAAACTAAATTGAATCAGAGATGGGGACTCACCATAATTAATTTAAGCAATAACAGGAATGAAGAAAATAATGGCACTAAAGAGTGACAAATCACCATGACCAGATGGTTTCCATCCCAAGGTTTTAAAAGAAGTAGGTGAGAACACTGCAGAAGCCCTAACTATAATTTTACAATGAATCTATGTATCTCGATTCAGGAACCATTACTTTAGATTAGAAAATTGTACTTGCCACTCCGCTATTTAAGAACGGTGAGAGTGGGAAACCAATGAATTATAGACCAGTTAGCCTAACATCTGTTGTTGGGAAATTCCTAGAGTCTATAATTAAGAATAGAGTGAATGAACACCTTGAAAATTTTCAGCTGATCAGAGAGCCAGCATGGATTTGTAAAGAGTAGGGCATGCCTGACGAACCTGATTGAATTTTTTGAAGAGGTGACTAAATAGTGGACAGGGAAATATCTATGGGTGTTGTTTATATGGACTCCCAGAAGGCATTTGATAAAGCCTCTCATAAGAGACTGTTAGCTAAAGTTGAAGTTCATGGAATTGAGGGTAAATTATTGACCTGGTTAGGAAATTGACTGAGCGGCAGGAGACAGAGTAGGGATAATAGGCAGGTAGTTAAATTGGCAGGATGTGACTAGTGGTATCCCACAAGGATCTGTGTTGGGGCCTTATCTGTTCACTGTATTTATTAACGACTTAGATGACGGGATAGAGAGCCATATATCCAAGTTTGCCGAAGACACAAAGATAGGCAGCATTGTAAGCAGTGTAGATGGAAGCATAAAATTACAGAGAGATATTAATAGATTAAGTGAATGGGCAAAACTGTGGCAAATGGATTTCAATGTAGGTAAATGTGAGATCATCAACTTTGGATCTAAAAAGGATAGATCAGAGTACTTTCTAAATGGTGAAAAGCTTGAAAGAGACTTAGGGGTCCACGTACACAGATCATTAAAATGTCATGGATATAAATTAATCAAATGGCTAATGGAATTCTGGCCTTTATATCTAGAGGACTAGAATATAAGGAGGTAGAAGTTATGCTACAGCTATACAAAATCCTGGTTAGACCACACCTGGAGTACTGTGTTCAGTTCTGGGCACCGCACCTTAGGAAGGATATATTGGCCTTGGAGGGAGTGCAGCGTAGATTTACTAGAATAATACCTGGACTCCAAGGGTTAAATTATGAGGAGAGATTACACAAACTAGGGTTGTATTCCCTGGAATTTAGAAGAATAAGGGGTGACTTGATCAAAGTTTTCAAGATATTAAGGGGAACTGATAGGGTAGATAGAAAGAAACTACTTCCGCTGGTTGGAGAGTCTTGGACTAGGGGACATAGCCTAAAAATTAGAGCCAGGACTTCCAGGGGTGAAGTTAGGAAACACTTCTACAAGCAAAGGGTGATAGAAGTTTGGAACTCTCTTCCACAAACGGCAGTTGATGCTAGCTCAATTGTTAATGTTAAATCTGAGATTTGTAAGGGGTTTTGTTTCCGGGGCTTATTGTCGGTCAGCCAGTTATGTTTTCCTGAGCTGCCCTGCCCGCTGTGTGGTTTCGAATCGCTTTCCCCTTCCTGATTCTGAGCTCAGGACTTATCGAGCGGTAATAAGGATAGACGAACAGACCAGTGGATTGGTGCAAGGAAAACCAATGTTTATTAATAAGAAGACTAAAACTACAAGGTAAACAGTATTATACAGAAGATAAAAGGAATCGCTATGGATGCAATACAGTCTTACACTTAACGGGGTGGAAGAAACGGACACATCGAGGGAAAATTCTAAAATCACAATTTTAGCAATACCCCTTTAACTCCCACCCTTACACCTAGCTAGGTTGTATTGTGACAGCCAGAAAAGAATTAATGCTCACCGGAGAAACAGATGAAAAGGCCTGGCCCCTGTGTCCTGCTGCTGCCGTCGACATGTGGTTGCGATGTTTACTGGATGGCCTTCCTTCTTGGTTGCTAGCAGGCAAGCAGGATGCTGGACTGAGGCGAAGAGAAAGAGAGAGAGAGGTTCTGGGACGCCCCAGTTATACCCTCCCGGTAATGGGTTATTTTCGCGCCTCATCAGTTTGCTCCATTGTCCTATTTGGGCGCGAAAACGTAAGACAATAGGGCCCCGATCTTGGCCCATTTACATTAATGGCCGGTACCTGTACTGATCTGTTCCATAACTGCTTTCCATTGTTCCGAATGTTCCTTAATGGGTCACCTTAGTCCTGGGATTATTCCTGCTCGAATTTTGATTGTGTCGGCCGGCAACGTTGATGGCTTGCCTCAGGGCGTGAATGCAACTGCATTGTTCAAAGAGCCCTGTCTGAAACATGGAGCCTGCCAAGCTGTCAGAGAATCCAATTTCAAATGCTGCAGGCCCTTGGCCATGTGTCTGACCGCAGCCATTTTGAGAGACTCTGGATTTTTTAAAACACGGTCACACCAAGGTTTCTTTAATAGCTCCAATAAATCTTCGGAGGGGGGGACATGTGAAATTTTGCGAATCCCCTCAGATTGACAGATTTTTGTCAACCAAAGGTATTGAGGGATACGGGGCTAAGGCGGGTATATGGAGTTAGATCACAGATCAGCCATGATCTCATTGAATGGCGGAACAGGCTTGAGGGGCTAAACGGCTTACTCCTGTTCCAATGTTCCTATGTCCCTATTATTCTTGTGAAGCCCCAAGGAGCTCTTCAGCTATACCACCAGGTAAAACTGGACACTCTACCCAGTTGTTTCCCAAAATGGCAATCAAATCATATGGCGTATAAATTCAGCTGCTCAGCATCCATTTTTTGGGCATTAAGTGGCCTACTAAGCCCCCAATATGGCGGGCAGGAAGCGCACGCACATTTCTGGCTGAAAGTGCACCGCCCGCAATATTGGGAAAGGAAAAAAAGAGAAACCCGTTACCCACATCTGATGCACCCTCTGCATTTGCAAATAAAGGGCTTAACGCTTGATTGAGGCCCCCGCTTCAAGATTGTTCTTTTCTGAGGCAGCCCACCCCAGCGCCGGAAGCACTGGGGATCACCTGAGACCTATAAGGCATGTTTTTCACATTTACATACTTGAATACGGAGCCCCACATTTAACAATAATTCACCGCCGACCCCCGATCCTCCACCTGACCTGGGCTCCCCGGACCAGAACCCCATGCTCCCAACATCCCTGATCCACGGACCTGATCCTCATCCTGGACCAGATCCCAAACCCCTGGCCTCGATCCCAGAACTGACCCCCGGACCCACTTATCTGAGAGCCACTACTACACTAGGAATTTGCACTCCTCTTCACCAGCTGGCTTTTGCGCCATGCCAGCTCCATTATAATGAGGAGAGATTAAACAAAGCCCAATATCGGGGGAGCCTCAGGCCTCACCAGTCAGGGAAGGGAAAGTACCCTGTGCTCCCTGCATGCACAAAGGTGGGCGTGCCAGAATGTCTAGGCCTATAAATGTCATACAACCCCAATTTGCATGTTAAAGGACTTACGACCTGAAACAAGCAGGCTCGCTGGCTGCCCAGTCATTGACCCCTTTCGGGATGGCGTCAGCCGTATCAACAGCAAAAACGGGGTGGGGGTGGGGGTAAATTTTTCCTTACGTTTCCCCCCAGCAGAGCCATGAAAATCTCCCCCCACGCCTGTATATCAGGGAATATATTTCTCTTGTAAAGACGAAGGCCTGAAACTACGCAGGAGTTTTCCTCATCTCCTATCGTAACTTCAGTGGAACTCTTGGAGATGCAACGTAAATGACTGAGAACGACCATTTACATTGTTTCTCCAGGGGTACTGTCGATCTTCCACTTACCTCGCAGTAGGAGATCAGGAGAACCCCATGGAAATTCAGGGTTGACTTCTTTTACTAAACTGTTAGAGGCGAGATGAGGGGAAATTTTATTCCACAGCGAGTGGTTATGATCTGGAATGCACTGCCTGAAAGGGTGGTGGAAGCAGATTCAACAGTAACTTTCAAAAAGGAATTGGATAAATAATTGAAGGGGAAAAAATTACAGGCTGCGGGGGAAGAGCAGAGGACTGTGACTAATTGGATAGTTCTTGCAAAGAGCCGACACAGGTACGATGGGCCGAATAGCTTCCTTCTGTACTGTAAGATTCTATGATTGTATAATGAGCATTTAGTAAAAAAAAATTTAACTTTACACACAGAGAAAAATATGTTTCCAAATGCCATTAAATTCTCACGTAATTAAACAAAAAATAATTTTCAGCCTGTTTAATTAATAAGGAATTTACAGCAACATATTTTTCCCATAATAATGGAACAAGGCAATTGATGATAGTGTTTTGATGGTACAGTTGATAGATATGGCAATGATTCAATCATAAGATTTTCTCTGCTTTGAGAACTAAAGCTGAACTGTTCGAAGCCACAGAGTAAACACAGTTTAGCCGACTCTGATGCCAAGCCTTCATGTTTGCTTATCTTGTTCAAATTCCAGAATTTTATTCAAAACTCTAATCCATAAGCCTTTCCAGCAGAATATTTCATAAACATACATACTGGTTCCATACATGCCAATTGTTTTGGGAACCAGGTCTGCATATAAGTGCGTCCTGACAAAAATCAGTGTGAACCATACTCCTATCCCCTGCTTCTACCCGAGTCCTGCTGCTCCTGGAAGTAATTCTGTCCGCTGTATGCTGTAGATAAGGATTCATACAAAAGTTCCTATCTACGGTATGCAGTGGCTGGAAATACTTCCATTAGCAGCAGGAAAGGAAAGGGGCAAAGTGGATTGTAATGAAGGGGAAAGGTAGGGGGAACTGGATGGCGATGAAGGAAGGGGTGGGCAATGTATGGCAAGGAAGAGGGGAAATGAAGGGGCAGATGCTGGAGCAGCACTTTGGAGTGGGACGAAGGAAAGTGTCAGTGGTATTTGAGACAGAGTGTGGAGGGAGAGTGCCAGTACGAACTGGGAGGCGGGAGGCAGAGAACCAACATGAACAAGGGGGGGTGGGAGGCAGAATGCCAACATGAACTGGGAGGCGGGAGGCAGAATGCCAACATGAACTGGAGGGGAGAAGAGTGTCAGGTTAAAGTGAGGAGAAAGGAGAAGAGTGCCAGTATGAACTGAAAAGGTTGGATGAAGAGGGAGGGGGTAATTTGGATTTTGTGCGATAGTGTAGAACGGATGATTGAGAGTCGGCAGCCCATTTTACATCTCTCCGCAATGGAAATAAAAAGCGGGAGAGATGTAAAATGGGCTGCTGATTCGCTAACACCTGTTGTACGCTATCACACAAAGTCCAAATTATCCCCAGAGTGTCTCTGTGAAAGAGTGGGGTGTTGAATGGGATAGGGTGCCTCTGTGAACTGGGGTAGAGAGCCTAGATTATTAAATTTAAAATGTAATTTTTAAAGTTTACAGTTCTCCTCAAAATGTCACTTTCACTCCTCAAACAGTAAAGTCCTAGAAAAAAATCAGAATGCAATTAGTTACGTCCATCTTCAATAGCAGTAACTACATCAGAAAATAGATGTACTTTATCAAAGTGAAAATTGTTACCAGCTCTGTGAAGTAATGCTGGCACTGAATGTAGTGGATGTGATTACATTCTGCTTATCTATTCAGCTGGATAGAAGAGAGCAGCACAGTTGTGATGATGCATGTCGAGAGGAGAGAGATAAGAAGGATAAAAATAGCAGACTATAAATTAGAAAGAAAATCACTTGAAAGACGGCAGCATCGGTTCAATTGTTTAGACATTTTCAGATACTCAGAATTCCTTTCAGCTTCCTGCACCCTGCATATGAAAATACTTCTTCTCCTATTCAGGTGATTTTCAATGAAGTCTGAACTCAGTGAATCATTTACCTCTTTTATTCACTTTCTTCTACTGTTGCCATCTTTATTTTCCCCTTTATTTTACAACACTGCATTAAAGGGACAGTTTTTCTGCGCTGAGGATAATTCACCCTCTTTATGCACACAAGGGTGTAAAGTCATGGAACAAGATGTCATCACATTGCAATTGCACCTGACATTAAAAATAAATCTAAATGTCAACACCCCAAATAGATGTTCAGACTAATTTGGATTACAGTACCCGCTGCAGGGCAAACTTGTTGCAGCTGCCAACACCCTAATTGTTCCAGGAACTGAGCCCAACCAAATAAACCCCAATGCAGCATCAACCCCTTAACATCACCCTATACTTTGCAATCTAGGTTTTAGCTGTTATTAGGTACAATGGGGTAGATTTTCCCTCTGAATGGACTTCTGTGAATCATGGCAGCCTGCTGCCCCATAGTCCTGGCAGGAGACCTGGTCTGTTTTGAAGGCCGGGCCATTGGGACAGCGGGCTACAGCCGGAGATCGAGCTCCCCGGGGGGCAGCCCGCCGGCTCTGGGCCACCACAATAACAGGGCTGGAAGAAGAGAGGTTCCTTGGGGGGACCAGGATCTCTGGGGGAGGGGTAGAGAGGAAACCAGAGTGGCAGTGACTCAGGTTGGTTTTGTGGAGTCTGGTGGAACACTCCTGCTTTTCCCAGCCCCACATATATAAAGAGGTACTTACCTTCGGGCTCCTCTTCGGCCGGACCGCCAGCTGATGCTGGTCGGATCATGCACTGCACCCACTCCACCTACTTCATTCCAAAAATGGCAATCGGGGTCCTATGTATGTCATTGTATTTTGAATGGGCCTACCGCCTGACTTCTCTGGCTGCCCAGCGGTAGACCCGGGGGAACATTTCCCTGGCCACAGCGACGGCGGGAACAGAGCAGTAGGGTCATTCCCCACCATTTTTGAGGTGCTACTGCCCCGTTTCCACCAGGCGGAAGGCCTGAAAATTAAGCTCAATGTTTTATCATTTCTATGTGCTTTTTTTTTCATTTTAGCAGTTTAAACATATGCTTATGTTTTCAGACAATATTAAACATATGCTAATGTTTTCCCAAATAACTAATAGAATCATGGAAGTTTATAGCACAGAAGGAGGCCATTCTGCCCATTGTTTGTGCGAGCTCTTTGCTAGAACATTCCAAAACTAATCCTACTGCCCTGTTCTCTCCATTCAGCTTCAAATAGCTTATCTGTGCTATTAACTTGACAGCCACCAGCAATACTCTGTCAAGTGGGCCACGGTCCTCATTATTTACACTCCGGCTCCTTCCAGGCTAGGCCAGGGCTGCATTTTTCCATTCCTAAATGCGTCATGCAGGTGACTGATGCTTTATTCAGGAGGACCGGCATCTTCTCTCTCACTAAAAACAACAGCAGCATGATGGGGCTGTCCAATTTCATCAGACTACTGGCTCTCCTAAAGTACAGAGATTGATTGATGACAGTCCTGTGACCATCTAGGCCTTTGGGAATGAGAGGTGTTGTACTCAATCAGTGTGCAGCTGGTGTGTGATTACCAACACCGCATCAAAGAAATTCAATTCTTGTTTCCCAAGCAGTCCCCATAATGCTTTCATTTTGCACCAATCATCTGTAACAGGCTTATTTGAAGGCAAAAAGAGATTGGAAGGATAGCTTCTGTTAGGTCAAGGCTACAATTTACAGCCCTGGCTAATGACACTCTTGCACATTCATGGACAGAAGCAAAGTGAAAATACAACAAGGTTGAAGCAGCTACCATGATCGGAATTAAGACTGTCATCTGAAGCAGCACTTCAGATGTCTGGATAAGCCACACTCAAGGTTTCCGAAATCTTCATCGCCTGCTGCATGTTCCATAACTTTGCTATATAAAGAGGTCAGACTATGGCGGTGGAGGAGGCCAATATGGAAACAATGCCGGAGCAGAAGGCAGACAATGAGCATGAAGATTTAGTTCTTGAAACACCAGTGGAGCCAAGAGAGCCAGGAGAAGCCAAGAACCTTACCTAACAAAAATCTGTCAATCTCAGTCCTTAAAATTTCAATTGACCCAGTATCCACAGCCTTATGGAGCAACAAGTTCCAGATTTCCACTACCCTTTGTGTGAAAAAGTGCTTCCTGATTTCACTCTTAAATGGCTTTAATTTTAAGATTATGTCCTCTTATTCTGGATTCCCCCGCCAGAAGCAATAGTTTCTCAGTATCTATCCTAACAAATCCCTTAATCATTTTAGATCATCCCTGAACCTTCTAAACTCAAGGGAATACAAACCAAGTTTATGCAAACTGTTGTCATAATTTAGCCCTGGTATCATTCTGGTGTATCCTTTCTAAGGCCAATATATCTTTCATGAGGTTTGATGCCCAAAACTGAACCAAGGCTCTGTACAACTGAAGCATTAATTCCTCACTTTTGAATTCCAATCCCCTTGAGATAAAGGCCAACATTCCATTAGCCTTTTTGATTACTTTTTCTACTCGTTTTTAGTGATTTCTGTACATCTAAATCACTTTGCTCCTCTACACCTCCTAGTCTCTCACTATTAAGAAAATATTTAGATTTGTCTTTCTAAGATCCAAAGAGGATGACCTCACACTTCCCCACATTGAACTCAACCTGGCACAGTTTTACCCATTCGCTTTATCTGTCTAAATCCCATTGTAACATTTTCCTCCCATCCACACAACTTACTGTGCCTCCTAACTTAGTATCATCTGCAAACTTGGATTATGCAACTCTATATTTCTTCATCTTTATGGTGAACTGCTAAGGCCCCAATACAGATCCTCGGGAACACCATTTGTCACATCCCGCCAATCAGAGAATGAACGTCCAGTTAAACATTGGGAAGACCAAGGTCATTGTCTTTGGTCCCCACCACAAAGCCCATACCCTTGACATCAACTCCAACTTCCTTCCCCAGCAGCTGTCCAAGGTTGAATCAGACTGTTTGCAACTTCTGCATCCTATTCGACCCTGAACTGAGCTACCAACCCCATATCCACTCCATCACAAAGACCACCTACATCCACCTCTGTAACATCACCTACCTCCTCTCCTGCTTTAGCACATCTGCTGCTGAAAAACTCATCCATGCCTTTGTCCGCTTCAGACTTGACTATTCTAATAGACTCCTGGCTGGCCTTCAATCCTTCATGCTCTATAAACTTCAGCTCATCCAAAAAACTCTGTTGCCCATATCTTATCCCACATCAAGTCCTAATCAACCATCACCCCTGTTGTTGCTGACCTACATTGGCTGCTGGTCCCACAATGCCTCCAATTTAAAATTCTCACCCATGTGTTTAAATCCCTTCATGCCCTCACCTATCCCTATATCTGTAATTTGCTCCACCCCTACAACCTCCCTTCACTCTACAATTGGTGCTGTGCTTTCAGCTATCTAGTAGCAATGCTCTGGAATTCCCTCCCTAAGTCCACTGCCTTTCCACCGCCATCTCCTCCTTTAAGGCCCTCCTTAAAACCCATCTATTTGTCACCGCTCCTAATGTCCCCTTCTTTGTCTCAGCATCCAGTGTTATCTGATTACACACTCGATAAAGTGCCTCAGGACATTTTTCTATGTTAAAGGCACTATATAAATGCAAGTTATTGTTGTGTATACTGGCAATATCATATCAGTTTGAGACAATGGCAGGGAGGATGGTTGTTAGCATACTTCTGAGTGGTTCATGCCTATAATGATGAATTAGTTTCATTCATTGAGCACAGCAGGAGGCCTAACTAAGCAGACAATGTAATCACCACGCTTCCCACACCAAGGAAGAGGAGGAAATTCCTCATTTGAGGTGGTAGTTTGATTGGAAGCTTGGCTAGCCAATTCTCAGCATAGAGAGCTGGAAGAAGATCAGAGATTAAGCTTTGGCTTCCTCTCCCTCTGCAGCAACATTTGAGTCTGGAACCGTCATAGAGAGAAACAGAGAAGTCTCACTTTCTACGGTAACCACAGGCAGGTCAGTGATGCTACTTTGTAGAGTGAGGTGGGCATATATCAAAGGGAAAAATTTGTGTAATTTATTCTTTTTCATCTTACGAGGAGTGATAAGAAATAGGTAAATTTTGCTGGAAAACTATATTCTGTTCATTCATATAGATAATGTAAAAATAAACCAGTCTCTTGGTTTACATTTAGTCTTTCCTCAGTGGATTGCTTATCAGTCCAACTTCCAAAAGATAGAAGAAACGCACATGGGGGCACATATGAGATCATAGTATCCAGCACACAGAATGAAGGCTGTTATCATTATGTTCCCTGGGTCATACTATTGATATATAATTAGATATCGGACAGTAGAAGTACACTCATGATCATAGAGGATGTGAGATCCGCTTATATGAGTGACCAGCGGCACTGAACCCAAGTGACTATCTAGTGCATATGCAAAGTTTGTAATGCAGGTAAATGAATAATATACAGTATACAAAATATACAGTAAAACAATTTACTCCCACCATCAATGTTCCAGCTGGTGCACACCAAAGCTGAATTGACACACTGAACATTTTTCATAGTCCTTACTTGCCTAATAAGGGGGTTGGCAGATCACTCAACACTATCACTGCATTTTTTATTTGCTTGGCTACCCTGTTGTCCATTATTTGTAATGTATCTGAGCTCCAAGAATGCAGTATGAGTGAGCCTCTGGTGACCATGCTATCAAAAGGGAAAAAATTGAACTCTTGTTTAATGCACAATTAGTGCGCTGGGAGTAAATTAAACCCTACAAATCACTATTTGTTACATGCCTGAAGGTGGCCTGAGCATTAACTATGCAGCATGGTGGTTTAATTATGTATTTAGTGTAGAATCTGACAATTGCTCTTCAGACTATTGCTGCAGTTATGATTAGCTGTTTTTTTGGATCAGCTTATGATTTTAATTTGTACCATGATTTAAGAATTTGCGAAAGTAGCTTGCTACAGTTGCCAACCCATCAGCTTATAAATTATATGGGTAAAGTCTTTAAAAAAAAATTACAGCGCACTCACTGCAGAGTGCACAGCAGGGTAGAGCCACAAACTTTTGTCACTGCACTGAATTTAATATCAAAGACCTAAGACTCCATTCAAACCTTTATGTCCAATTTTTAGGCGTCTATTAATAAATTCAGGGTCAAAATGGAAAATGAAACTGTGCAATAATCATGATATCTCCCTGCAAATTTTTAGCATACTTTGTAAGTAAGTTATATATTTACTAATTATACTTGTGAAATACAAAACAACTTGCATTTATATAGGAGCTTTAACTTAGTAAAGAGCTTCACAAAGGTGTAATATAAAAATGGCTACCAAGCCAATGAAGGAGGGGTGACCATAGGTGTGACTAAAGAGATTGGTTTTAGGGAGTGTCTTAAAGGAGCAGAGGGAGATGGAGAGGTAGAGGAGTTTATGGGGGGATTTCCAGGAGCACAGAACATAGGCAGCTAAAGGCACGGCCGCCAGTGGCAGAGTGAAGGGAGGGGGGATACACAGGAGGCCAGAGCGGGAAAGAAGGAACAGGAAGTTCAGGGGGGTCTGATAGGACTGAAGAAGGTTACAGAAATAGAAAGGGATGGGGATCCTAAAGGGATTTAAACATGAGGATGAGAATTTTAAAATTTAGGTGTAGTGGGGCAAGGAGCTAATGTAGGGTCAGCAAGGCAGGGATAATGGGTGAACAGGAATTAGTGTGGGATAGTATACAGGCAGCAGACGAAGCTCATGGAAGGTGGAGGATGGGAGGCCAGCTGGGAGAGCATTGGAATAATCTAGTTTGGAAGTGACAAAGGCATTGATGAGGGTTTCAGCGGTAGATGGGCAAAGGTAGAGGCAGAAGCAGGCAATGTTACCGTGTTAGCAATAGGCAGTCTTTGTGATGGAGAAGATATGGGATAAGAAGCTCAGCTCAGCATCAACGAGGATAAGAACGGTCAGGTTCAGCCTGAAACAGAGATGTAGTCAATGCCAAGGGTATGGAGATTGTGGTGCGAGCCAAAGACGAAGGCCATGGTCTCCCCAGTGTTTAGCTGGAGGAAGATGTGGCTTGTCCAAGACTGATTGTTAGGTTGTGCTTTCAGGTGTTTCCCTCTATGTGAGAGGGTTTTTTTTTATTTGTTCATGGGATGTGGGCGTCGCTGGCGAGGCCGGCATTTATTGCCCATGCTTAATTGCCTTTGAGAATGTGGTGGTGAGCCGCCTTCTTGAACCGCTGCAGTTCATGTGGTGAAGGTTCTCCCACAGTGCTGTTAGGAAGGGAGTTCCAGGATTTTGACCCAGCGACGATAAAGGAACGGCGATATATTTCCAAGTCGGGATGATGTGTAACTTGGAGGGGAACGTGCAAGTGGTGTTGTTCCCATGTGCCTGCTGCTCTTGTCCTTCCAGGTGGTAGAGGTGGTGGGTTTGGGAGGTGCTGTCGAAGAAGTCTTGGCGAATTGCTGCAGTGCATCCTGTGGATGGTACACACTGCAGACACAGTGCGCCGGTGGAGAAGGGAGTGAATGTTTAGGGTGGTGGATGGGGTGCCAATCAAGCGGGCTGCTTTGTCCTGGATGGTGTTGAGCTTCTTGAGTGTTGTTGGAGCTGCAGGTGGAGAGTATTCCATCACACTCCTGACTTGTGCCTTGTAGATGGTGGAAAGGCTTTGGGGAGTCAGGAGGTGAGTCACTCGCTGCAGAATACCCAGCCTCTGACCTGCTCTTGTAGCCACAGTATTTATATGGCTGGTCCAGTTAAGTTTCTGGTCAATGGTAACCCGCAGGATGTTGATGGTGGGGGATTCGGCGATGGTAATGCCGTTGAATGTCAAGGGGAGGTGGTTAGACTCTCTCTTGTTGGAGATGGTCATTGCCTGGCACTTGTCTGGTGCGAATGTTACTTGCCACGTATTACAGGTATCACAGTAGTACACGTAGTCATGCTTTGATTCTTTCTATGATGCCCAGCTGCACTATTAATCATCCATTGGGGATTTGGGCATATGACTGGATTTGCAACTGATTACGACCCAGAATTTATTTTGGGTGATTTCACCTTTTCGTGCTCTACGGGTCCCTTCATTAACAAACGCTTCTTCTACTTTCCATTGAGTTACCGTAGCTTCCAGCATATTGTGGGTTATATGATCTGTTGTATACTATAGTTGTGGGGAATATTGCTAACTGTACTAGTAAAAAATGGTTAATCATTTACTGAAGTTACAGAATGTTCCAGGTGAATATTGTACATCTTTGTTAATTAAGTGAATTAAGTTGATGTGATTGTTTACCAACTTCATACAATGCTCCATGTGATTGTGATTATATTGTGCGTCATATTCTATACCCTAGATTATATAAAATCAAGTTTTTTTTAAGAGACCTTGTTTAAACCCATGGTCATCAGAACAGTCTTTGAACACATTTTATTTAACACAGTAAAATTACTGTCTAACAAAGGTAAGTTTTTCTTTTTCATGATTCCCTCATATTAACAGGAAACATAAATAAGGACCCAGTTCTATCAAATTGAAAATGTATACTTGTGAAGTTTCCATATAATTATACTAGATATTTTATCTTTTGTAATTATCATTAAAGGGTTGATGATATTCCTTTCAACTTAAGCCCCCAAATAATCCTGATTTTGGGGGGTTCTCCTGCAAGTTTGGCTACAATATAAGAATGGACAGATGTATCCCCAAACAAGGTAACCAGGGAATATATATATATTTGAGCACCTCTGAGATGACAGAGATGAGACACAGACCTGATAATTCAACAGAGAGTATACCCACCACTGGAAATCCTCTAGTACAATGCCCAGTACAATGAAAATAAATTGTTCAAACATGCAGTGGATAAAGTTTATTTGGACCATCAAGTACATTTCATTCAAATACTCAAAATGTAGGATCCTCGAATATAAAACTGAACCAGGAACAAATTCATCCTCAGCTTCAAGATATTGTACTAATGCACTATGCCCTTATTTCTCCCTGGAATAATAGCTGAATATTTTGTTGTAGCTGAAGTACTAATGCACTCCATTCTACAAATTTTGCTGTTTAAGGTTGCATTGACAGTTCACCAAGTCAACTGAGAGCCGATTTCACTGGCTGCTCCAAAACCTTGGGGTAGAATTTCCTGTGGGGGTGTAATGGGGAAGTTACACCTGAACTTACACCCATTCATGCGCCCATTTTTCCAGTGTCTATTTACACACAAATTTCCTGCCAATCTTATTAACATACCCCAGAACATAAAAATGGGCGTAAACAAGTGGAAATCAGTGTAGACAATTAGGACCCGAGGAAAGCGCCGAGCTCACACCATATATTCTTACTTTTGGTATGAAAATTAAAGTTTCAAGCCATCTAACCATTATTCATGCGCATCAGGCACTGCGTGTTTAAGAACCTGCAATCGTGGAAGCTTTTCGAGTTTTTAATGTCACTTATACTGAAGTCAGAAAAATGTATTCAAAGGAACAGAAAATACAGTGCAAGTCTTAGTGAGAATAAATTAAAAAATGGCTTAAAAATTCACAATAAAACACCAGAAAAAATGACTTTGTTTCCCCCACCTATAATTCTGTGTGTTATTTTACACCTGTTTTGAACGAGTGTAAATGCAGGAAATTAGTTGTACAGTTCTTTAGCCTGCGCGAAGAGCCATTATAATGAAGTGAGATGCGTTTGGGGGCAAGGATTGATATACAGGCATGAAAGAGCAAGGAAATTTGTGTATAACATAATTATATGCAATAGACACGTGTGCTCAAGTTTGCTCGATCTTTGAAGTTGGGTATTTGCTTTATGCCCCGAACACATGTGTCTCTGGGCACAAATACACAGGAAATTCCACCCACTTATCTTACTTCCTGGATTTCAAATTAGTATGAAGCTTTTTGATGCTTTGATGTAATGATGTCTGGGAGTACATGTGCACATAAAGAGTAAGCCTGCTGCTCATTTCTGCAAGGAAGCTACGCGTAAGTAGCATTGGCAAAATCATTTATTTCATTGAAGCAGAATAGGGCCATTTTTAATAGAAGCAAAGAGTTGAAGGCCCTTGAAGTTTAAATTGTTTCATATTGTTGGCACAAGAAGTAAATGAGAAATAAATGGCATTGTGCAACATCTTTCCATTATGATTAAAAAGAATACTGACCTGAGAGGTCAGATATTGCAAATTGCATGCCTAAACGTTTCTGATCCAAATAAACAACAACAACAATTTGCATTTATATAGCACTTTTAACGTAGTAAAACATCCCAAGGGGCTTCACAGGTGCATTATCAAATAAAATTTGACACCGAGCCACATAAGGAGATATTAGGACAGGTGACCAAAAGCTTAGTCAAAGAGTAATGTTTTAAGGAGCTTTTTAAAGGAGAATAGAGAAGTAGAGAGGCGGAGAGGTTTAGGGAGGGAATTCCAGAGCTTAGGGCCTAGGCCGCCAATGCGCAGCGATTAAAATCGGGGATGCGGAAGAGGCCAGAATTGAAGGAGTGCAGAGATCATGGAGGGTTATAGAGCTGGACAAGGTTACAGAGATGGGGAGGGGGCGACGCCATGGAGGGATTTGAAAACAAGGATGAAAATTTTAAAATGCCATCCTGACTGAGTGGTGAAGTGGAAAATCAATGATTAAATGCAATATGTCGCTGCTTTGCAAGAAAAACAGTGAATGGACCATCCCTTGTGACACTGAGCAAGCCACATTAAAAATTGCTTTGGGTGGGAAAGTTATGAAGGGATTCTTATGTACAGATTGGATGGAGAATTTCCAAATGGGTAAGGAAACATCCTTCTTTATTGTAGATTAAGTACACATCTGTACATCTTATGTCTTTCATCATGCTGTTCCAGCTCTTGATAGTGACTGGGAAAATATTCTAAGTTCTATATACTCACACATTTGGTTGATTTGGGTCGTCCACTTTATGTGTAATTGTGCAGGAAGTGCACACCGAAATTGTAGAGGTGCTGCAATTGCAATTCATCAAAGTGCCAAAGGAAGATGAACAAACAATGGTTGTGGCAGTTTTGAATGGAAAACTGATTTCCCACAAGCAGCAGATACAATTGATGGAACCCATATTCCAACCCTGGCACCATTTATAGTGGAAATATGAAAATGCACCAATCATACCAATTACATGTTGAAATTTTTGAAAGTTTACAGCGCATAGCAACAATTAAAGATATTTTCCCTAGGAGGAACATCCAATTGGAAATGAAAAGCAAAAACACATTTACTTGGCTCACGGGCGAAGTTCTATGCAAATCTATAAGGAAATTTCTCAGAGCCAGAAATTTTACTGCTGCTAAGAACCTGCTGAGTTCATTTTTTAAAAAAAAGCTTTCAGCATTAGATGAGAGGAAGTTAACAATCCTGGGCAGGAATTATCCTCTTCCAGTCGGAGTTGCGACGGGCCGGGACTTTTGTCCATCCTTCCAATTCCGTACTAGCCACCACCCAGTTCCCTGGGTCAGAGATCATCAAATATGCATGGTGGCCCCCAAAAGGGATTCCTACCACTATTGTTTGTATCTCACCCCCCCCTCCCCAATTTAGTTTCATCTACAAATGGGCAGTTTTGTTTCAGTCCCCAGGTCCAAATCATTGTGGCTCCTCATTAGTCACCCAGTGCTAAGTTGACACATATTGTTTTTATCCCTCTGTTCCCCTGCTTTGCCAATGGTCCCTATCTGTTTCATACTCTGCATGAAGTATTTGTATATTGATCCACTTTCCCCTTCCAACAGTACTGTCCAGTTTAGTGTCCTTAACCCACCCCAATCTGCTCAAAATCTACTTTTCCAAAGCTGAATGTTTCCACTGTACTCATTTTCTTTTCCATCATAAACCTGATCTCAAATATCAGTTTATTTTTACTACCACAATGTGGTAAGCTGTATCCCTGTAATTTTATCCAACATTGTTATTCTTATACCTCTGTGATGCCTATGTTATTGTAGCCTCCCTCTTCAGCTGGAGCCTCCAGGGCTTCCATTTTATTCCTAAGAGTCTTCAGCATTCATAGATAGAAATTTAAGATATCCATTTCCCATACTCTGTGGTGTTTATTTATTTTAATATAAATTCCTCGTAAAGTCATATCCTTCAAATCCCCACACTTACCTGCTGTATCAGGATCATTACTGGAACTGACATTGACTATTTTTTGTCTTCTTTCTTTATAATTGATATTGCAACAAATGATAAACAATGTTAAATAAATAAATGTTATTCTTTTTAAAATATTAATATCCTTAATAAATTATTTCCTTTTGCTTCTCAGATGTAAATCACAATGATACGATCTGCAGACTGATCTGACATATTACAGCAAGCTTACATGATTTAAAGTATTGTAGAGAAATTAGTACAATCTTGTGGATGGGAATCACACTGAAGAACCTTTCTTTATTTTCATTACAATGACGCCATGAACAAGTGACATAAAGGAGGTCATTTTCTACTTGGCATCCTGGGGAGTAATCTAAGGGAGGGGGTCATCCACCCATTATCAACACACCCGTTTTTGTTTCCATTGGAATCCAATGGGATGAAAATCGGGCAGATTCTACAATGGTCAGGCTCCGCTAGGTCACTGCCCAGGTGGCGAAGTTGAAAATTACCCCCAAAATTTTTGTGACACAATGGTGGCTAAATAGTTACTAAACTTTTGTTTTTAACCTGAGATGATGCTCCTTTAAGCAGTGATGTTTCTTTTTCAGATTTAATCCCACTGAACAGATTGTCATGTCAGGTTTCTCTATTTTTCAACCCCCTTCCCCCCACCCATTACATAAATAGTCCAGTTAAAGAGCTAAAAGCTGGTGCATTAGTTTCATTAATGTACTGATTCACTTTCCATCTGCCAGGGAAACATTAACTTTATCTCTTGCTGCAGGAAATCTGCTCAGCACGGCAGATACTAAAAGACCACAGTAATCATTCACAAACCCAATTACCTTACCAGATGGTCTGTCTGACCTTCGTGTCTTTTCAGGATCACAATTCAAAGTGGGTTGATTTTAATTATTTAATACAATTCACTATTTACTAATATTGACCAGTGTGAACTTTTCTAATGTTAATTGGTCTAAAGACTCTAAAGGGGTGACCATGGTGACAGTGACTGCATCTCTCAATTGTAATTATGCTCACTAAATGTTTCAAGAGTAAACTAATTTGGGAAGCAGTAGGTCCAAACCCACTTTCCTGATTACTGACAAAAAGCAAAATGTTAGAAGAAAAGTTGTGTGTGTAGATTTTATTATCCAGCCTTCTACTCCCTTCTCCTAGGGTTCAATCAGAAATAGCAGGCTGAGTTTTTTTTTCAGGAAATGGTATTGAAGGAGGCGTTGTTCCAAACTACATTACGCTTTGTGGAATGCAAGTAAATATGCTGCTGGTTGCTGCGCTATAGTGTGTTTTGCCATCTTTTCTGACAAGCCAGAAAAGTCAGACCTTACACCCTTGTTAGGAGGATGAAACCAGTGGACAGAGGGAATAAACATTAGTTAGGTCTGTGTTTTGACAGTTCCTCAATTCAATGCAAACAGCTCACAAAGGATAATGAGGGTGATCTTCATCTCCCCATCACCTGCTCGTGACAAAAAATGGCAGAAAAATGACAAAAATTTTTAAAACAAACAGGCCCGAGGCCTGCCCGATTCGATTTTCAAGCGGGTCTTGAAATGGGCTGTCAGGACACCCACCTGAAACAAGTGGCAGCCTTATAAAAGGACATAAATCGGGTTATTACCCCAGTTGTAGGACCCTGATGCAATTTTCAGGGACCAATGGGCAGAACAGGCACCATTCGGGTACCAATGGGTGAAACGAGCCCAAGGATACTGGATGTAGAGTGGCCTAACCTGCGGCCACAAAAACCACAGTGCTACTGATTTTCTTCCCTCTCGCAGCCAGCCACTCAGTGCCCGCGCCCCCCGCCTCTCCCCCCACCGAAACTCCCCCCAAAATTACCTACTCCTCCACGGAGGAGCTGCCAGATTCCCACCCCCCCCCCCCACCCCTCACCAATTGTCAGTACGAATTGAGCTCCGCCCACCGCATGCGCTGAATATGAAAATTGCCCCCAATATCTCTTTGACTCCTTCAGTATTCAACAACTTCATGTAACTTTCAAATTATAAACAATTGTGGAATCTGTAGTTTTTATTGCTAATATTGACTATTAGAAAGTAGAATTAAATTGTAGTGCACAAAGAAGAGTTTATGTTCATCACTAATACACTGCAAGTGGATTGTTATGCTTGTTAGTTAGACATTAACCATGCCTATTTCACATATGCCCCTGCTATTAGCACAGCCTCTGCGTGGCCACAAATCTGCCTGACAGCAGACCTAATGGCAGCAGTCAGATTGTTAATGCATCTATCAATGGCTTTTGCCAGACAATTGGCAAGTGTATTCAAGGATGAGACAACCTAATGGAGTTCTAAGCCTCTATGACAGCAGTTTGAGCATTCAGGATATCTGAAATGGCTGGTCATAGGGTCTTGGCCATTGCAGATGTCCCTTAAGTAGACCACACACTCCATAGTGGACTGCAGTGTTCCAAAACCAAGCATCAACAAAGCACAGATATGGATAGAGGGCACCATCGTCATCTGCTGATGGTCGCTTGGCACGGACTCCAACGTCTACAGCAATCTTTCATGTTCTCACCAGGTAAAGAGGGAATGCAAGCTGGCCCTTCAAATAGCAGGTTTCTGCTATTCCTCTGTCACCACCACTTTTTTTGCTTCTGCTCAAAAATGCATCACCCAGTTAACTCCTGTGAACCTCACTTTCCAAACCCCCACAGTAGTTGTACCTGAGCTGGTGACTTTGCAGGGTTAGAGTCAAGAACTGCATGTGCTGTGAGGACCTATGGATCCCTTGCCCCCAACGTTCTTCTAGAAAATGAGCTGTGTTTTCCTTTAAGGGATGGACTAGGGACACGGTTGCAGATAAATGCATGACATAGAATTGTTCGTTAGTGCATGCTTTGGTGCTACTCAATGAATGAATGCATAGGATGACAGTAAAGCTGCCTAGACAGTGACCCTGTGTTGGGGCGCAGCCTCTGACCTCCTCATCCTCTGCTTCTCCTGTAACCTCTTTGCTCTTCATCTCTGTGGAAGCCTTGTTAAAGGATCAAAAGATGGAGGTGGTAGGTTCCTCCTTCGATGCAGCTTCTCTCCCACTGGTGAGTGGTAGTGCATGGACATCCATAATGCAGCGACAGCAAATGAACAGATGCAAAGATTACCTTCCTGTAAGACAGACATTCATGGGAAGCAAAGTATTGTAAGCAAAGTATTGCCAGGTTGCTGTACATGCCATACCTGCTTTTTATATATCATTATAATGAAATCATGGTGGGTCTTCTTCTTTAGCACACCTGAGAAAGAACTTACATTTATATAGTGCCTTTCACAACCTCAGGACGTCCCAAGGCACTTTATACGAAATGAAATGCTTTTGAAGTGCAATCACTATTATAATGTAGGGCAACACAGCAGCCAATTTACATACAGCAAGGCCCCCCAAATAACAATGAAATGAATGGCCAGTTTTAGTTGTTGTTTTTGTATCTTCACACTCTTTGCTTGGAGAATCATGTAAAGTAGTGGAACGATTCGCAGGCTGATTAATGGTCTGACAGGCTATGAGATGGACACTCCTTCCATGGCAGTAACCATCTTCTTATACCAATCGATAGGGTGGTTCGTATTATATGGCGGTAGTGTTTTATGGGATTCCACAACCCATACGATGAGGAGAAGCCACACACACCCATTGGAGGCGAGTATCCGACAGGATGTCAACCCAGATTTCAGAGCCAGAGCTTTGGTCTCCACTCGCCGGATTTATCTGGAGCAGGGTTCAAACCCTGCATCTTCTAACTCAGAGGCGTGAATGCTACCACTAAGCCAAAGACTCACTCTATTGGTTTTAGTGATATTGGTTGATGGATAAATATTGGCCAGGACACCAGGAGAACTCACCTGCTCATCTTCAAATAGTGCCACAGGATCTTTTTCATCCACCTGAGAGGGCGGATGGGGCCTCAGTTTAATATCTCATCCAGAAGACGGCATCTCTGACAATGCAGTACACCCTCGGTACTGCACTACTGTGAGCCTAGATTATGTGCTTAAGTCTCTTGTGTGGAGCTTAAACCCTCAGCCTTCTGAATCAGAGACATTGAAGTTGGTAGGGCAAGTTGAGAAGGCTCTTATGGGACCCTGGGCTTTATTAAAAGAGGCAGAGAGTACAAAAGCATGGATGTTACACTAAACCTTTTATAAAACACTGGTTAGGCTTCAGCTGGAATATTGTGTTCAATTCTGGGCACCACAGTTTAGGAAGGATGTCAAGGCCGTAGAGAGGGTGCAGAAGAGATTTACTAGAATGATACCAGGGATGAGAGACTTCAGTTAAGAGTGGAGAGACTGGAGACTGGAGAAGCTGGAGTTGTTCTCCTTACAACAGAGAAGGTTAAGGAGAGATTTGATAGACGTGTTCAAAATCATGAACGGTTTTGGTAGAGTAAATAAGGAGAAACTGTTTCCAGTGGCAGAAGGGTCGGTAAACAGGGGACACAGATTTAAGGTGATCGGCAAAAGAGCCAGAGGCGACATGAGGAAACATTTTTTTACGCAGCGAGCTGTAATGATCTGGAATGCACTGCCTGAAAGGGTAGTGGAAGCAGATTCAATAGTAACTTTCAAAAGGGAATTGGACAAATAGTTGAAGGGAAAAAATTTACAGGGCTACAGGGAAAGAGCAGGGGAATGAGACTAATTGGATAGCTCTTTCAAGATCCGGCACAGGTACGATGGGCTGAATGTCCTTCTCCTGTGCTGTAACATGCTATGATACTATGAAGAGTATTACCACTGACCCAAGATCGACACTTGGTGAGATCATTAAACCTTTTGCAGCATTGAAACCACATTTGCTGAATGATACCATTTATATTTCTGTCCACCTCTTGCCTTGCAGCCTTTGCCACTCATCTCAAGACTTGGTGACCAGCTAGAGGAAATTGGACCTCCCTCCTCCAACATAGTCACTCCAGCAAGATCTCCATAGCCCCATCTGAATACCATGGAGCCCTGCTACTTCCATAACTGGGTGATGACCTGCCTTCCAATTTCAGTGCTTCTGCAATTATGCTTTGTACCTAGAATCAGCAATGCCCCATTAAACTGCTGCA
This sequence comes from Heptranchias perlo, assembly GCF_035084215.1. Taxonomy (NCBI): domain Eukaryota; kingdom Metazoa; phylum Chordata; class Chondrichthyes; order Hexanchiformes; family Hexanchidae; genus Heptranchias; species Heptranchias perlo. The sequence continues at coordinate 52,534,727 of NC_090325.1, read as the reverse complement.
GGCTACAATTTCTTGCCCACTAATGGGTGAGGCCCCTTTGAGAGGTCATAATGATGTCTGGAATTCATTCAAGCTATGTAAATAGAGCTGGGCCCAGAAATAGATGTGGGGCCAATGCACTGATATATACCCCAGTGGAGGCCACAGACAAAAATATGGGTTAGAATTTTGAAAGCTTTTGAAGACAAGGAGGTAGAAATTGTTTGGAGCAGTGAACCAACATTGCTTGCTGCTCCAAAGATTTATACTAACCCACTAACTTATCTTTTCTTCAGGCACTTCCTCAAATAGGAAGTGGAGAAGAGCCCAGTGTCAGTTCAAGCGAAGCTAGGGCCCTGGGAGAAGCAAGAGGAATGATCGCTCCCCTCTACCAATCAACGCAGCATTTTTGGCATGACGTGTCCACTGTCTCTGCAGGCTTCCAACGTTAAAACCAGGAAGTGAAAGCTACAACATTAAAATCAATGTAAAAACAGTGATAGACAGCGAAAAAAGAGAGGGCAAGAAATAATTGAATTAAATAAAAGAGACAGAAGGGAAAATTTTAAAAAAAGCTTATTTTATAATTTTTAAAAAAAAATTTAATGATCAAAAACTATTAAAATAAGGAGTAATGAGACTCCACATTTTTTAAAAGTTAATTTTTAGTTGTTTGGCAGTCATTAAGACTGTTGAAATTTAGCTTAGACCTGATATTTTTAAGCGTACCTGTTTTGTGGCAATATTAGTTACTTTCCAGCTGGGCAGATAAGCAAGTTTGTACTTTTTCAATGATTCCTCTGATTGCAGCGTGCAATATGCCTTTAATTCGAAGCTGTCATATCACTGGCGAACCAGCAGGAGCAAGTTCCGGATTTCCAAGTTTCATTGTGCATGTGCGAACGCCAGAACTCGCTCCTTCAATTCGCCATTAACGACGGAGAGCTCTGCTGAGCTCTCCGTTATTTCGCAAACGATTTCTGCCCCAAGAAATATGAGGCAAGGCAAAGTGGCTTCGGGACAGAATTCAAGAGGGCTGGGGCATACTGACTGAAAAGTCAAATATACATGCAACCTAAATGCAGGATTGAGAACTGCCAGTAAAGCACTAAAACCCAGAAGTCTTCTTAGAGTCTCAGAAGATCTCCCACTCAGTAAAAATAATTCTCTTAGTATGCAGTCTCAGAGCAAAAAGGGGAAAAAAAAGTCAAGTGATCACAAGTCAGCTCCTTCCTACAGCACATCACCAGTTTCTAGCACTCACTCTCATGCCAACTCTAAGTTTGGCACTAGTAATAAAGCTAAAGGATCAACTTGGCTGGGTATAATTCCATTGATGAAAGTATAATTAAAGCATTTTTAGACCAGTTCAATTTTTAAGGGAAATATTAAATGCACTTGTAATTGTATGTTATTGTCCAATATGGTGTACTTCCCAACCTACACTCTCTGCTCCTCCAACTCTGGACTAGGGCTTGTCCTGCACTCCCTATAATCTACACTCGGTTACCTATCTTTCAGTCTTTACACTCTTGGAACTCTCTCACAAAGCTCCTCTCCTTTCCTCCAAAAAGCTATCCCTTCAACTGTGATTTTTTTTTTCTATTATTCTTTGCCATCTCCTGCTCAACATCCTCCTGTCGCTCTTGTATAGTGCTCGGAGATGTGAGGGGTGCAAGTTGTTGTAATATATTATATAATCATTTAAAGAATATATAACTCTTAATATAATTTGACAAATAGAAATACTGCTATTAACAGTGCATTCATTGATTATGTTGTTATGTTGAGTGTTTTCCAGAATATACAATCTTGGAACCAACATTTCAAAATTTGGAGATCTTGCTTTAATTGGGCAAGGCCACTGCAACCTTAAGGTTATTCAGCAGGATATATTTATATTGAATTGACAATGTGCATATTCTAAAGTAAACTTTCTGCTATGGTCCTAACAGTGATGTGAAGTATGAAACAACTAATAAAAAATTGCAGAGTGTTTTTTTGTGCTCACCAAAGTGAAAGGTGTTAGCGCTGCAGAATGGAACACTCAATTTCAGGCCAGTGTCAGTATCGGGAGGTCTCAGGTTAGGTTTGATAGTAAAGCTCTTTACCCTGTCCCAACAATAGGCTTTAATCCTTGTGGGGTTAAAAACCCCTTGAACATTTGAAGGAAATGGTAAACTGTGCCCCTTTAAACAAAGACATTTGAAAACTGTAAACACAGTAATGTAAATACATTTTTTAAAACTGTGTTCTTGCAAATACCGATTTTTTTCCTCTCAGTGATGTTGATAACATTGGAAAAGCTTTCAAAAGATTCTAATAGGTTTTTGACTTGTAAAAATGACTGATAAGAAAGCGACAAGTACCACATGAAACAAGACATTAAGGCCATAAAAAGGATTTAAAGAAGGCCCCACACAGAATTGGAGACACAACGGTCACAAAACGGTCCATGCAAGATAAAAGAAGCCTATGAATTCCAGTGGTCACATGGGCCTGAATTTTAACCTGGAGCCGGGAAGAGGGCGGAGGGAGGGAATTCCTGATGGGAAACCCAGAAGTACGAGTTTCCTGGATGTCCTTACGATTTTGACGTAAGGACGCCTTTTGTTTATTTTTGTTGGCTTCACGCCCGACAAGCCAGCCAGATGGGCAGGCTGGCCGTCAGTCAGACGGGAGAAGAGCCAGGAAGTGGATATGAGCAGGTAAGTCTTAGATGGGGTGGGAGGGTCGGTCATGGGGGGGGTGGGGTCGGTGTCGACGGTCATCGGGGGGGGGGGTCGGGGGTCATCGGAAGTCGGGAGTCATCAGGGGTTGGTCATTGGGGGTGCCGGGAGCCATGGGGATCGGGAGTCATTGGGGATCAGTCATCGGGGTGGGGGGGGGTCAGGAGTCATCGGAGGTCAGAGTCATCGGGGGGGGGGGGTCGGGAGTCATCAGGGGGGTTGGGTATCACCGGGGATCATCAGGGGGTCAGTCATTGGGGGGGGGGGGTCAGAGATCGTGGGGTTGGAGATCGTGGAGGGGGGGATCACTGCATGTAGGCTTGTTGGGCTTGGGGGATGCACTCCTGCTCCTCCGGGCCCACAAGCAATGCAATAAAGGCACTTACCTGCTGTTTCAGGCCGTCTCATCTCCTCTCACATGGCGTGAAGCAGAAGGCCCAGAAATCCCAGCCACCAGGAGTTAAAAATAAAATAGCTGTAAAATGGAGGCCCGCTGCCTCCTTGAAAGCTTTCACTGACCAACCCGTCTCCTAAGAGTGGGTTGGTCGCCTGCTCCTCGACCTGCCTCCATTAAAACTGAAAGTGGGTGGGTTGGAGGCGAGTTTGGATCAGGTTTAAATTTTTCCAATTTTTACCTTCCCACCCACCCCCAACCCACCCGATTGTGGGGTTAAAATTTAGGCCATGGTCTTAGCTTAACTCTATCAAAAAGACCTAGTAGTAAATGAAGGCCCACTAACAAATAGAGCGATTAGACAAAAAGAATGACTCTCCCAATCCTAATCTCATTGGTCCAAAAGAATATAAAAAGAAGACTTTGCAATGAAACCATTCTCACTGCGGTCGAAGATCTTACAGGAAGGTCCAACAACAGGAAGAAGAGAAGAGCCTCGAGTGCCAAAGAGCAGATCACCCCTCAGGCCTTGATGAACAATCCTTGGTTTGAGGTAGTATATATATTAATGATTTGCCTGTGTGTGTATGAATTGTTAAATCATTAAATAATAATGTTGCGAACTACTAAGTGTATAACAGGTAAAGTAAGGTCATATGTATGGTTTGATTTTGCTTAATGAATGCTTGTATGAATTATAATATCTTCAAATAATTGCTTTTGATTAACAAAATTACCACGAGTGGGACTTTCTTTGCTTAACTATTCATCCAGGCTCAAGAATCACAGGAAATCAGGTTTTCCTATACCCTGTCTCCAAATCTCAGAACAGTTCCAATAATTACATCAGTGTGACATTTTCCATTTCTCACACAAGCTATCCTGTGGCTTCTCTGAATGAGACTGACAATTTTGTGCTGAACTAGGGTCAGTTTTTTGTTTGGGTAAATCCAATAGGACCTGGGTTAGAACTACTCATTTCAGCTCTTTTATCCTTTTAGTTCAGAATGAATTGAACTCAGAAGTGGAAGGCCAATGCCTAGCCCAGTGCTTCACCAAGTCCCTGTGCCATTTAATACTTTTTAAGCACAAATTTAGCTTCCTACATTTTGAAAGCATGGCAGTAGAAGGACAATATAGAATACAAGGGCATACAATATACAATACATTTGGGCAAAAATTGCAATGCACCTAATAGGTACTTACAATTAGGACATTGAGTAACAAGATGAACACAGTGGCTGCAATTACTAGATTGCATCAGTTTTACAATGTTATCGATTGGCAATTATCAAAGATTCGCTTAACTGTGTCACTATTTTGCAAGGACCTTGAAAATCTCTTAAGCATATGCCGACATAATGGCCACATATCTCGTGACGAGCGATGTGAATTGGATATTTTTTTCTCACCCTTCGGATCGCACTACATTTGCGCCACAAATTGCTGGAAATGTGACTTGATAACGGTGCAGCAATGTCAACATCACACCTGGGACCTGAAGAACATCGTGCCCAATAGCCTATCTCCTTAACCAATGAAAGATTGGGATAGAGAAAGAAACAGAGTGAACATCAGACAAGGAAATTGGGAGAATTAGAGTCAAAGTAGATACAGGAATAGAAATAAAGTGAGAGAAAGAGAGTGGATTAAGACAGAAAGGAAAAGTAAGAAAAAAATTAAAAAGAACAAGCTGAAGACGAGGACATTGTAACCCAGTTGTGTTTGGGAATTGTTATGTTGGTCCTTGAGAAGTTAATAATGAGTGAATGACAGGGAAGGTGTGCAAAAAAGTACAAATATTCTTACTCACATACTGTATCCCAAAATTATTTTCTGAAAGAAATCTATCTAATTTGCATTTCTGAGTGTCAAAGCAGCTTTGCATCCTGAAAATCATTGCCATCCAACACTAACAGGAGTGTAGATGGCAAGACTGCCACAAGAATACTGCCAAGACAAATTTTAAAAAAGTTTTAAAAACCTCTAGGAACAATTCACTAACTACTGGAGTGAGACACCACAGCTTCATTTGTTCCATTTCTGGGCCTCGAAGGTTGAGTTTCATGTCAGGACCATAAATCACGTCATTAACAGTGACCTTATGACGTGAATTACCAGCCCTAAATGGCAGCGGCAAGATTAATCCGCATTTACAGCTCAGGGCGAAGTTGAAATTTTTTCAGTTTTGTCGAGTCTAATGGTGGAGCCGCACAAATCGTACATAATCGTACATAAAAACATACGAAATAGGAGCAGGAGCAGGAGTAGGTCATACAGCCCCTCGAGCCATTCAATCAGATTGTGGCTGATCTTTGAGCTCAACTCCACTTTCCCGTCCGATCCCCATATCCTTTCATTCCCCTAGAGTCCAAAAATTCATCTATCTCAGCCTTGAATATATTCAACGACTCAGCATCCATAGCCCTCTGGGGTAGAGAATTCCAAAGATTCACAACCCTCTGAGTGAAGAAATTCCTCCTCATCTCAGTCTTAAATGGCTGACCCCTTATCCTGAGACTATGCCCTCTAGTTCTAGACTCTCCAGCCGGGGGAAACAGCCTCTCTGCATCTACCCTGTCAAGCCCCCTCAGAATCTTATATGTTTCATTGAAATCACCTCTCATTCTTCTAAACTCCAGAAAATATAAGCCCGTTCCACTCAATCTCTCCTCATAGAACAATCCTCTCATCCCAGGAATCAATCAAATGAACCTTTGTTGCACCGCCTCTAAGGTAAGTGTATGCTTCCTTAGATAAGGAGACCAAAACTGTGCACAGTACTCCAGGTGTAGTCTCACCAAAGCCCTGTACAATTGTAGTAAGACTTCCTTACTCTTGTACTCCAACCCCCTTGCTATAAAGGTCAACATGCCATTTGCATTCCTAATTGCTTGCTGTACCTGCAAGCTAACTTTCTGTGTTTCTTGAGGACATCCAAATCTCCCTGAACACTGATATTTAATGGTTTCTCACCATTTAAAAAATATTCTGTTTTTCTATTCTACCTACCAAAGTGAATAACCTCACATTTCCCCACATTATACTCCATCTGTCACCTTCTTGCCCACTCACTTAACCTGTCAATATCCCTTTGCAGACTCTTTGGGCTCAATTTTAGGGGGATATTGCGGGTGCGTTGGGGCCGGGGGGGCTCCGAAAATCGTGGAAATCCCGTTAGGGTTATCGGGCTCCAACCCACCGACTTCTGAGTTTCCCAAGGACGCGGGCGACCCGAAACCGGAAGTCCCGCCGGCAATTAAAGCCGGCGGGATGACAGTTAAAGAGCCAAATGTACCTCATCGAGGTACTTAAGGCACTTTACTTGCGACAGATTAAGTGATTGTAAGAATTTTTAACTTACTTGGGTGGCTTGCCCACCACATCTGATTCACACCTGGTGAAACCAGACAAGAAGGGCCGGATCAGGGAAAAAGGAATGAAATAAAATACATCAAAAACCATAGAAGGAAGTTAAAACACAGAATCAACCTACCTTTCCAACCTGCTCCGACGTCCGATGTCTCCCTCTCTGATGTCCCCCTCTTCACAACCCCCTCGATGTCCCCCTCTTCATCCCCCCGATATCCTCCCGATGAGCCCCTCTTCACCCCCCCCGATGTCCTCCCGATGTCCCCCTCTTCACCCCCCCGATATCCTCTCGATGTCCCCCTCTCCATCCCCCCCGATGTCCTCCTGATTTCCCCCTCTTCACCCCCCAATGTCCTCCTGATGTCCTCCTCTTCACCCCCCCCCCCCGATGTCCCCCTCTTCACTCCCCCCCCGATGTCCCCCCGTCACCTCCCTGATATCCTCCCAATGACCCCCTCTTCACCCCCCCGATGTCCTCCCGATGTCCCCCTCTTAATCCCCCCCCCGATGTCCTCCTGATTTCCCCCTCTTCACCCCTCAATGTCCTCCTGATGTCCTCCTCTTCACCCCCCCCGATGTCCCCCTCTTCACCCCCCCCCCCCCCCGATGTCCCCCCGTCACCTCCCTGATGTCCTCCCGATGTCCCCCTCTTCACCCTCCGATGTTCCTGTCTCCCCCCCCCCGATCTTCCCCCCCGATCTTCCCCTCTCCCCCCCCATCTTCCTCTCTCCCCCCCCAATCTTCCACTCTCCCCCCCGCCCCCGTGATCTTCCATTCCAGCTCCGGATGATGTCTCGCTTTCTCTCTTTCTCCCACCCCCCCACCCCGAGTTGCAGCTCCTGATGGCAGCCTGTCAATCAGGCTGGCTGCCGGGCGCGAAAGCCGGAGAGGAAGTTAATCATCAGCAATCAACATGCGATTGCGTCGGAAATGGTAAGTTTTGTTTATGCGGGTTTGCCACGCGCACCTTCACCCCCTCGCCCCCCCACTGCCAACCCGCCACCAATGCAAAATCGACCCCGTTGTATCCTCCTCACAGCTTACTTTCCCACCCAGCAATTTGTGGAGAATCGGAACTCATGCGTATCTCTTCTTCGCCACAAATTACTCGATTTTTTACGAATTAATAATAGAGAATGCTTTTGGTTTGCCATTATTTTTCCAGCAATTTCTGGGCCAATAGTTCACTGATCATTTTATGACTGAGAGTAAAGAGTCTACACATACATACGGAGATCTGGTCCTACTTTTCCTACCAGGCCTGAGAGTACAGTTGAGAATGAGTGTTTCTTTTGTGCTGATTTTCTCCCCTCTGACTCTTGCTGAAGTATGGTTCATGGGTGTTAGCAGCCTTTCTGTACCTCATCCAAGGACCCATAAATCTTGTGTAAGCCTAAGCAGTGAGTTTCATAATCTATGTGATGTTGAATTGCATCACAGCCAAGTCCAATCCTGATTTTACCAAACATCCACACTACCCACTTTCCAGTAGCAATCACTGAGTAGCAATGAGGAATGGAACTGTGGATGATAGTCCAGGGACAGAGACCAATTGTGTTGATTCAACTGCTGTCGTAGCTGAGATCACCTAGTTTAGAACAGTCCTTGGAGCTTCAAGTTGTATGGCTCAGAACTACACTGGCCAATGGCTTTACCCACTAGGATACTGGGGAGAAAGAAGGAAAGAAAAAACGAGCATTCATATCACACCTTTCACAACCTCAGGACATTGCAAAGTGTTTCACAGCCAATTAAGTACTTTATTTTTGTAACGTAGTCAGAGTGCAGTTGGGAGCCTGATTTAAATTTAACAGTTGCCGGCCAGACCATAACCAATTTTTACCTCAATGCCTCCATATTCCAATCAGTTTCATAGCTAGATGCAGCCTGTCTCACTGCTGGGGACAGGCATTTGAAGTCTGAATTTCATTTGAACAGGAGACATTCAGGAAAAGCATAACCAATACAATGTGGTCCAATTTGGACCAAACCAAATTTTAAACTACTTCACTGCTGATCCAGAAAATTGCACCAAGAGATTGCATCCATGTGTTTTTACAGATTCTACTGATATTCACGCCCACTGGAGAGCTTGTTGTTACAATCCCCTCTAAAATTCCAATGTCTGAACAGTCAGCAGATGCTGTTTAAAGCAGTATGAAGTATGTCAGGAAGCTGCTATTCACCTCTCTGAATGAAATCATCCTCCCAAAGTAATGCCATAAGTCCCTTGTGCCCTTAACATATTTATGGATAAAAGTTAAGTCAAGCACATTGGGCACAACACTTAATTTATATACCAAAGTAGGCACAGGATAAAGAAAGAGCAAAGTGACTATAGTTAAAGATCCTTGCGTTCAGTTTGTAATAGAATAGACTCATTCTTCTGCTTTCAGCTGCAATGAGATAGGACCATGAATGTAACAATTTCTCATTTTATGATAAAGTATTCATAGTACATAATAAATGAGTCAGGTTTAATTAAAACCAGCAAAGAAGTAAACAGACTATTGAACTAGATAGCATATCATATGTAATCACACCAAACTCTATCCACACAGAATTTATGTCAGAACATAAGAAGGAGGAACATTTGATAACACATTCAGAAGGGTTTTTCGTAAATCGCCGTGAGTTTAATTCTTCAATCACCAGCAATTGCAGGGAATCCTGTGCACCCTGGGTCATAAATAGGGACTTTTGGGGCTGGAAATAGGTAATGAATGTGGTACCTTGGGGCCCTTGCTATTTTTAGTATAGAATTTATCATTTGAGTGCAGGTAAACAAAATCTCTAAATCTGTAAAGATTAAGGAAATTGGTTTGTTTTTTCTGGTGATCAAGGTTATGAAGATAACTGATAAAGTTGTTCACTCAAGTGAAAGGTTCAAATACCAACATTACAAAATAAATCAATAAAATTAGAATGAACAGATTAAGTGAATGTAACGAGGTATTTTGCGGAAAGCCAGAATAGAAGAAACGTAACACAGCTGAAGAAATAATAAATTAAACCGACCTGAGGGAATAAACTTTTCATGCTTCAACTTATCAACTTATGGAATACACTGCCACCTAGTGCAGTAAATAATGGCGGAGTCATGGCATTCGAAATGGAATTTGATCAATCAGCAGGGAATATAGAAGGACATGAAGTTTTGGAAGAGAATTGATTGTTTCCTAAATGATCAGATCCTAGAACAGATAACGTGCTACTTGGTTCTTGTTACTACATGATTACAATTCTTGGTTCTTACAACCTAGTATAACATTGCGAAAATTAATCTCGTGACGGGCTCATTCCTGTCACAATTCTTGTGTTAATTCATTTTCATTCTCATCACAGCAAATATTGTTTTTCAATTAAATAAAAGTATTTAAAAATATTCTCCCATTTGGAACTATGATAAATAATGATTTGTTAAGAAAGCAGCAAAAAATAACAATTTATGTTAGTTACTACTAATACTGATCTGATATCATGGTACTCAAGTACTAACTGTAACACAATGGTGGGTCAGTAAATAGAAATGTTTTAATGGAAATTACTGTAATTTCATTTGATATACAAAAAAACACCAGGCGGGAGTTGCAAGGAATAAACCTAATCTTATAGACATCATCTGTTGAAGTATTCTGAGTCCACTAATCATGTTAAAACCGTGTAATTCATGGGCAGATACTATTTCTCTGTGTAAGGCTCAGCCTCGGAATATTCATAAGATCAGATAATAAATTCTTAGCAAGGTATATTCAAGAATCTAAGAATTTTATTTATGATGGCCACAGCTTGAGTACTACTTCTGATCAACACATTACAGGAAAGACGTGATTGCACTAGAGAGGGTACAAAGGAGATTTACGAGGATGTTGCCAGGACTGGAGAATTTTAGCAATGAGGAAAGATTGGATAGGCTGGGATTGTTTTCATTGGAACAGAGGAGGCTGAGGGGAGATTTAATTGAAGTTTATAAAATTATGAGGGGTCTCGATAGAGTGGATAGGAAGGACCTATTTCCCTTAGCAGAGGGGTCAGTGACCAAGGGGCATAGATTTAAAGTGATTGGTAGAAGGATTAGAGGGGAGCTAAGGAGAAATGTTTTCACCCAGAGGATGGTTGGGGTCTGGAACTCAATGCCTGAAAGAGTGGTAGAAATAGAAACCCTCAACTCATTTAAAAAGAACTTGGATGTGCACTTGATGTGCCGTGACCTACAAGGCTATGGACCAAGTGCTGGAAAATGGGATTAAGCTGGATAGCTCTTTTTTGGCCGGCACGGACACGATGGGCCAAATGGCCTCCTTCTGTGCTGTAACTTTCTATGATTCTATGATTCTATGAATTCAGATTTATGCAAAACCTTCCCCACCAGGCTACCCTATTAAGGAATCATTTAAACTATCTCTTTGAAAGCCTCTTGCTTTTGCTTTGTGGAATGCCATTTAGGCAAACTACATGCATCTGGAAGCATTACAATTTAAATTGCTAAAGAAAATTTGCATTATATACAGCAAGGCTACTGAAGCTTGTCGGCTGTTGTGCATTCAGAACTTTTCCAGAATGTTGGCGTCATTCTGCAGTAAATCTAAGTTCCTTTAAAGTGGAAACATTCAACTAAATAATCACAGCAGTGCACAAAGATCCAAACACTGTTACTTCTGTCAGTAGCAGTGAAAGAATTGTTACACAAACTGTAAGAAGGTGACACAAAAGCAATGCCTTCTAACCAAGAATATCACAAGGCAAGTTTACTTTACTTAAAAATGTTAAAGTGAAAACATTAACAGAAGTATAATTTTATTGGCATGAACCAGATATCATTAATAATTTATTCCCCTTGAAACTTTGTCTCAAACTATGCTATCTTTTAGATAATTGTGGTGTGTCCTTAAACAGCCCCATGTCCTGGAAACAGCCCCATGTCCTTGGCACATACTACAGCACTGGCTGGTTTATTTAGTGAGGCCTACACAAGGATGAAGAACGAAAACATAGAACCGAGAGAGAGTTGTGTGAAATTTTTGGCAATTGAGTCCTCAGCTAAATATTTGGAAATGGCCAGCAGCATATCATTTCAAAGATAAAATTAACAAATTATATGGTTATTTTTTGGTTTGGAGAAAAAAATACACACTGATGGGATCGGTTTACATGTGTGATCTTTTATAAAATTAGACATTATGACTGGAATCTTTTCACCTTTTTCTAAATAGAATAACATTGAAACATTTCAGAAATACGGGCAAACAAATCTCTCTTATATACAGTTGTTCTGAGGTAGTAGCAAATTTTGGAAGAACATTGTGAGAAAGCGTCTTGTTTATAAGAGGATATGTATTCAATATGAAAATAAGATTTGGTTTACTGGTAGTTTTCTGTGCAGTCGATATTATTCTAATGCAAAGAAATACTTGTGTGAAATATTTTGTCTCGTGTCTCCGCACCTCTTTGAATTTTAATCAGATATAACCCAAAAAAGCCTGAATTCAATTGAATTACTGAGGTAGAGTAGCAATGTAAAGTCTGCTATATTTGTTTACATTTAAGATGTTAACTGACCACATGGGTGTAACCCAGGACCATGGGCTTTAGTCTAAAAACAGCCTGCGGTCAGAGTCACATTCTTGTGGTTGACTGACAGCTGAAAAGTTAAACATTTTGCAACAAACTTTAAATGACTTTATCTCCGTAATGAAAGGGGACTGGACATTATTTGCCCCCAAGTCGTAGTTATTTTGGAATCACCTTCGAATAAAGAAAAAGAAATGTGTAACACTTAAATGTTAAGTAACTTGCTTACTTGACACTCTCAAAGGTGGCAGCAGAAAGCAAGGCAGAGACAATCTTCTCAAGAGCACTATTTTGAAGAATTGAAGCAGTGTCATCTTCATACAGAAATATGAGGACTGCATTATTTTAAATATTTCAAAAACTGCAATATTGAAGAACAACATCAGGGTCTTCCTGTCCCAAGCAATCTAGGTTTGTGTCACTGCATTTAGTGCCTGTTAGATGATTCATAAATGTTATGGAAAGATAATTAATTTCATCCCTCTAAACAATCAAAATAATGGTTGATTAATAGATTTAGCTATTGAGCTTCATGTTTTAGTGTGTTTGAGGCAACTTCAGTTAAGTTGAAATAAGAAAGAATGTATAGTAGTCGAATGTTAACAAGGAACCATTACTTTACACAGCCTCTCCCGTTACTTATGCTCATTGCAAAAGGCAGCCTCCATAGGAAGACCCATGCCTCCTGTTAACTGAAACGTCACCTTATGCACGTAGTGAATGGGATGTAGTGTGCCTCAAGACTAACAATTTACCCTTTGGCCCTGAATTTCCATAAGGGTTATCCCAATCTCCTACTATAACTTCGGCAGAAGATCAGCAGACCCCTGGAGAAAAAGCATGAATAGCTGTTTACACTGTTTGTCTGGGGGTTCTGTCTGTCTTCTGTTGAAGTTATGGCAGGAGACCAGGAGAATTCAATGGAAATTAAGGGCCTTTATCGCAGAAGTGATATCAGCTGCCTACCGAACACCCTTAATTTCTATGATAGGTGGAAAAACCCCACTGACAGACCATATTGGTCAGGCTAAAATTACTAAATTTAACTTATAGCAAGACATACAATTATACAGAAGCCATTGTTCCATCAGAACTCAGGCAGAGCAGGCCTTCAACCCATCATCTGGTAGTGACACTGACCCCTGCATAAATTATGAAGTCAGCTAATTTACATAGGCAGAGATATGCAGGCTGTATAGATAAAATGGCATGACTAGAGACTATCTTCAAAATGTCATCCTCTCTCCTGGTTTATTCACCTTTCCAGCCAGCCCCCTCAGATACTTGCTCACCTAGGTGTTGTGATGCATACGTGCAGCCTGCTAAAAATTCTTCCCAGGACTCAGAAACCTTAGACAGGAGTCACCTCAGTCCCAAGAAGCTCATGATACCACTATTAGCATCTCTGGCCCTCAGGTATCACCTTAGTGGAGCACCAGGATAGGTTTAAGAAAAGCAGAGTAGCATCTGGGGTAGATACAGTGCTAATAAGAAGCAGTTGTGTAAATATACATGTGCATAGTAAAACCACTTTGTGAAATGTCGTGCAGCATTCTGAGTTAAATCTATCCTTTGATTTTTGTGTTGGAAAGGATGTTTGGAGGGCAGTTTGCAATGGGAGATAATTCTTTCTATGCCTCCTTACTGAACCATTGGCAGCTGAAGAAGACCTCTTCTGATTGAGGGTTCAGAATGGTCTGTAGACTCTGGTAGAAAGGTACCGCCGAGTTGCTCTTCTTCTCCTCTGCTGTAGCCTCATCCTGTGTGCCTCTCTGAGTCCCCCTCCCTCCTGCTCCTGTTCTGCCTCCATTATAAGGACATATATGGGACTGCCCATAGCGAATCCTATACTATGGGCTCCATGACAGAAGGGTGAGAAGCAAAAGATTTCCCTGCCTGAAACTGCTGAAAGGCAGATTGCAGAATTTCTTCTCAGTTGCACAGCTGAGAAGGCTTTCTAATTCCTTCAGTCATAATCCTTGTATCTTGGTCGCACTATAATTTCACACGGAGAGATATAAAATAGGTATTTTATCATTTGAACCAGGACAGATCCCTGCTTTCGGCTTTTCCAGTGTTGTGCACTGAAATCCTGTTAGATTTTAAGACTGCTGAGAAGCAATAAAAAGCTAAAGCATTATTTTTACCGCAGTGTATTCTTTAGCTACTACAAATGCTGCAGATTTGTTTTAAAAATGGTTGAAGTGCTGCCTCATTTCAGGCTCTTTGCATTGTGGATTTTGGTTTATTGCACAGACTTGCAAAATAAGAGCATTTTCAAAATAAGAGATGATCAACCATAACAAAGACAATCACAAGGGGCAAGGTAAGAACTGAGGTGCAACTAAAGTTTTGTAGAATGGTGAAACTTGATTATGTATATTGGGGTGATGGCAACAATTTAATAGAGTGTGAATCTTATGGTAACATATAGATGCGGGGGAGGAATCTACCTCCATGATTCTGCCCAAAATCGAGCAGGCTCGTGGCAGAGAATGAGGGAAAATTCAGTTGGTGAGGCCTACTACCACCTCACCACCCCAACCAGGAATTCCCTCCACCCACTCCCCACCAGGGCCTCTGCTTGCCACCGTTTTCCCACCCGCCTCATCCAAATGGAGAGGGGTGGTAAAGGCCTCGAGGTCACCCTGTGGAGGGAGAGGGCCTTGTAGCATCAATACCACCAGGATTTTCTGCCCTCACATTGGCAGGCTCCATCTTGGAGCTGCTTGCGGGCGGCAGTGATGCTCCTGGAAACCCAGCAGTTAAAATGGCAACAGGCACGATCTTGTTCGGAATGCAGCGTCCAAACGCCATTATAAGCACCCACCCGCCCTGTTGCCGTCAAGCAGCCAGGGTTAAAATCAGACTTTTTGAGATCCAAACTCAATTTGCTTGAAAAAATTTACAGGCAATTATCTGCCTATTACCAGGCCTGACTCTAAGTAAGGTATTAATGTTTTGATTTGACTGTGCAGCTGTGGAATGGTACATAAGTTGATCATTAATGACTTTAACGAGAGCTTAGCCAGCAAAAGCAGACATTTTACTCACTTTTCATTAATAGTTTACAGATAAAAGGAAGCCTTTTAGCCCATTGTGTCAGTGCCAGCTCTTTGCTAAAGCAATCCAAAGACCACTGTCCTGGTCTTTCCCCATAGTCCTGTCACTTTTTCTGCTTCAAATATTTATCCACTTCTCCCTTAAAAGGTGTAGTGGTATCTGCCTCAACTCCTTTTACTCTGAATCATCCATTTTGAAGAGATAGAAATCCTCTGATGAGGGCTGGAGACGAACATGGAGGAGGAATTACTGTGGTCACTATGCATAAAGACACCGTAAATGCATTCTTTATTAACATATTTAGGATGTGGATACATATAGCAACCAGAGCAATTCTCACCTCCCCCATAGTCCGTTTGCAGTTTTCCCATGAATACATCACTTTTGACTTGTGTCTATGTTTTTACTAAAATTAGTAGAAGAGAAAAATATGACCCTAGACTTCATGGAGGATTTCACTAATACTGAGTAATAAATAAATATTACATTAATAAATTGATATTTATTCTCCTGGTATTCAGATACATTATCAATCCTGTAATCCATGATGAAAAAATTAAGAATAGAGTAGATAGGTGGTTGAAGGAAAGGGGAATAAAGGGATATGGGAACAGAGAGGGCAAATATGATTAGGACTACTGCTCAGGTGGAGGAATAGCAACAACATGGACTTATTAGCTGGACAACCTATTTCCAAATTGTAATTTCTATCAAATTGCTTGCATGTATATGGCACCTTCCAACGCTTCAGAACGTCCCAAAGTGCTTCACAGCCAATTAAGTAATTTTGAAGTGTAGTCACTCTTGTAATGTAGGGAAACGCGGTAGCCAATCTGCAGACAGCAAGATCCTACAAACAACAATGAGATAAATGACCAGATGTTTTAATGATGTTGGTTGAGGGATAAATATTAACCAGTACAACTCCCCTGCTCTTCTTCAAATAGTGCCATGGATCTTTTATGTTCACCTGAGAGGGGAGATAGTGCCTCCAACAGTGCAGCATTCTCTTATTGTGGCACTGAAGTGTCAGCCTAGATTATATGCTCAAGTCTCTGCAGTGGGTCTTGAAACCACAACCTTCTGACTCCGAGATGAGTGCTACCACTGAGCCATGACTGACACCTAATTCTATGTATTTTGATGTTGTTTCCTAATAACTCAGCTTCAGTTCACGTGGATGAGTCTGATGAGTGATATAATTTTCCTGCACTGGATCAATTATATATGCTGTGCATCTTAATTGTTCAAATCTGGAATTATTTGCCATACTACATATATCACTTCCATAAAGCTATTCACTTTTTTTTTGTTTCAAAAAACAAATTCCTTGTTTTTATTTTAAATGCCATTCTCCAGTCCCACTATTGTACGTCTTTTATCTACATCCTGCACTTAGTTAGTTTGAGGAAATTCAGCAACTGGTGGATAGATTACATATATTCTGATGGGAAATTCCATGTAAAGCCTTATCAAAAGCTGAGCAGTAAAGTTTACTCAGTGAGTGAACAAAAATAACTATTTTAGATGAGAATGAAAACTCTACTTTTATTTGTCTCACATTGGATTTAGCAAAAGCCAAAAATAAGCATTCTGATTTTTAGTGAGACGTGGTGGTCACAGAAGTCTTATTATACAAAAGTTATTTGTATACTAGATTTCATTGCTGCTCATTCAAAGATTACAGAACTTTCATTTGAACTCTAACTATCTCTCTGTCTGAACATAGAACATCAAAACATAAGAACTAGGAGCAGGAATAGGCCATATGGCTCCTCGAGCCATTCAATAAGATCATGGCTGATCTTCGACCTCAACTTTTTTTTTATTCATTCATGGGACGTGGGCGTCGCTGGCGAGGCCGGCATTTATTGCCCATCCCTAATTGCCCTTGAGAAGGTGGTGCTGAGCCGCCTTCTTGAACCGCTGCAGTTCGTGTGGTGAAGGTTCTCCCACAGTGCTGTTAGGAAGGGAATTCCAGGATTTTGACCCAGCAATGATGAAGGAACGGCGATATATTTCCAAGTCGGGATGATGTGTGACTTGGAGGGGAACGTGCAGGTGGTGTTGTTCCCATGTGCCTGCTGCCCTTGTCCTTCTAGGTGGTAGAGGTCGCGGGTTTAGGAGGTGCTGTTGAAGAAGCCTTGGCGAGTTGCTGCAGCGCATCCTGTGGATGGTGCACACTGCAGCCACTGTGCGCCAGTGGTGAAGGGAGTGAATGTTTAGGGTGGTGGATAGGATGCCAATTAAGTGGGCTGCTTTGTCCTGGATGGTGACAAGCTTCTTGAGTGTTGTTGGAGCTGCACTCATCCAAGCAAGTGGAGAGTATTCCATCACACTCCTGACTTGTGCCTTGTAGATGGTGGAAAGGCTTTGGGGAGTCAGGAGGTGAGTCACTCACCGCAGAATACCCAGCCTCTGACCTGCTCTTGTAGCCACAGTATTTATATGGCTGGTCCAGTTAAGTTTCCCGTTTTCCCGCCCAATCCCCAACTCCACTTTCCTGCCCAATCCCCATATCCCTTGATTCCCCTACAGTTGAAAAATCTATCTGTTTCAGCCTTAAATATATTCAATGACTCATCATCCACAGCCCTCTGGGGTAGAGAATTCCAAAGTTTCACAAGCCTTTGTGTGAAGAAATTCCTCCTCTTCTCAGTCTTGAATGGCCGACCCCTTATCCCGACACTATGCCCCCTAGTTCTAGACTCTCTGGACAGGGGAAACAATCTCAGCATCTACCCTGTCAAACCCCCTCAGAATCTTAAGTGTTTCAATGAGATCACCTCTCATTCTTCTAAACTCCAGAGAGAATAGGCCCATTCTGCTCAACCTCTCTTCATAGGACAACCCTCTCATCCCAGGAATTAATCTAATGAACCTACGTTGCACCACCTTCAAGGCAAGAATATCCTTCCTTAGATAAGGAGACCAAAACTCTATGCAGTCCTCCAGGTGAGGTCTCACTAAAGCCCTTACAACTGTAGTAAGACTTCCTTACTCTTGTACTCCAACCCCCTTGCAATAAAGACCATCATGCCATTTGCTTTCCTAATTGCCTGCTGTACCTGCATACTAACTTTTTGTGTTTCTTGTACAAGAACACCCAAATCTCTCTGAACACCAATATTTAATAGTTTCTCATCATCTAAACAATGTTCTGTTTTTCTATTTTTCCGCCCAAAGTGAATAACTTCACATTTCCCCACATTATACTGCATCTGCCACCTTCTTGCCCACTCACTTAATCTGTCTATACCCATTTGCAGACTCTTTGGACCCGATATTAGCGGGGAGGTGGGATGGCAGCAGGGGGGGTGCGATTGGACGCGTAGGTAACCCACCCAATAAAATCTGTCCATTTCCCACACGATCGCGGGTCAATTTGAGCCACTTAACGTGGTTTCCGGGTTTGCCGTCCGAAAGCTGCACAGCGGGCAGTCTGCGCACCCACATCGCAGGCTGTCAGCTGGAAGAGCTCTATTTAAAGGGGCAGTCCTCCAATGGCTGCTCCTGAAGCAAACACCCACACAGCACAATGGAGCAGCACAGGGGAAAGGCTGCTCCTAGATTTAGCGATGCCTCACTCTAGGTGCTACTGGATGGAGTGAGGAGTGAGGAGGGATGACTTCTACCCGGTGGACGGGAGGAAGTGGCCTGCCTCTGCCACCAAGAAGGCCTGGCTCAAGGTGGCAGAGGAGGTCACCAGCAGCAGCAACATCTCCCGCACCTGGATCCAGTGCAGGAAGCGTTTCAATGACCTAACTAGGTCAGTCAAAGTGAGTACACTTACTCCTTCTCCTACATTCCGTCTTGCACATCGCCCCCCCACCCCCAACTCATTCTGCACTGCCAACACTACTCTATCACATCACTCCCCACACTCACTCAAAGCTCATCCTCAACTTACCTGCACTTCCTCAGCACTTCCTCACCTCCCCATTAGTCACCCCATCACTACCACTCAACCCAATCCTCATACAATGAGCTCTGTCTCATACTCACCCTCTGATGCATCTCTTTCACGGTCAGCTGCACCCAAACCAATGCATTCATCAGTTGGCCATGTCACCATCACTCACTCACGCATCGTACTTTCTCCCCTTATAGGAGAAGAGAGCCCAGAGTGCCTGTGAGAGGGAGAGGACCGGAGGGGGGCCGCGACAAATCGTTGTCCTCACAGAAGCCGAGCAGGAGGCGCTGGAGCTGAGCCGCACCTTCGAGTGCCTAACCATCGGGGACGCCGAGACTGGCACCCAACAAACGTCTGGTGACAGAACTTTAACATTCAGCACACACAATATGAATTGATGTTAACATGCCCTGCCACCTTCAGCACCTCAGTATGCTCATCGCAACATAACACATCTGTGACCATGCTTAATATTGCTTCTGTTCTCTTACATGGTCTTTAGCGACCACTGTGACGGCATAGGGCGATTCCTCAGAGGACCTGCCGACCTCTGAGGGTGCACCGTCACATCTGAGCGAGCAATCCACCAGCGCAGATACTCATACCTTGGTGGGCCCGAGTTCGCAGTTAGTTGGGAACATGAGAATGACCCGTTTATCCCTACTCTTTGTTTTCTGTCCATTAACCAATCCTCTATCCATGATAATATATTACCCCCAACCCCATGAGCCCTTACGTTGTGTAACAACCTTTTATGTGGCACCTTATTGAATGCCTTTTGAAAATCCAAATATACGACATCCACTGGTTCCCCTTTATCTATCCTGCTGGTTACATTCTTAAAAAACTCTATTAGACAACTCTTACACTGAATTTTAACAGCACAATTATTATCCCAGAATATTTGCCTTCTTAAATTTCTTCTCTTGTTTGTTCAAATTGCAAATATGTAATTTTACCTGTTCCTGTTTCCTCACTGTGTTGAAATCAAGATTCATCACTGTCTTCCACTTTAACACATCGTTACCCAGGACCCCAAAACTGTGAAACTCCTTGCCTCCATCAGTCTTTCCTGCATCCTGCAACCTACAGGCTTTAAAACTCAAAGTTGAAATCACCTATTCAATATTTCATGATTTACTTCATCTGCTTTTTGTATCTTTTACTTTACCCAGAAGTCCACTCCACATGTTCATCACTCTATGTGTGAAGAACTTCCTGACATCAGTTTTAAGTTTGCCTTGCACTGGTTTGAACCTGTCCAGCTGTCAGAGTTTAGCTTTTCTAAACTATATACTTTATTATGCACCCTCGATGAAGTCCCCTCTTAGACTCCTTTTTTACTATGAATAGTCAAAGTTGTTCCAGTCTTTCCTCATTACTCTGTCTTCAGATACTAGAGATTGACTTTATGGTTATTTTCTGCACCATTTCCAGGGCTTGAAAGCCTCCCTAGTATCTCAGTGACCGTTGCTAGACACTAATACCTCCAAAATTATTTACACAGAGTTCCAGGCCTAGAAATTGGAGTGTCTGCAACTTTAAATTGCAACGAAGGATAAATTTACCGACATAAAACGGGCACCTAAGGGTCCAATATGGCAGGCGGCGTGCCTGTGCTCATTCCTTGCTGGAAGTATACTGCCCGCCATATTGGTTAGGGCTCCTCCGTAAGCGTCTAGGGCACGTGCCTGAAACTGAAGTCAGGCCCACTGCATATGCAAACTGGAGTCTAACCTCTGTTTAAGGCTCCAAGAGCACTCCTCCTGTCTCAAAATAAAACTGTGGGCCACCATTCACCGACCACCACTCGCTGCCCCCCTTTTGCCTCCAACGCCCCCTCCTCCCCCTCACCCCCAGGACTCTCCTGAGGACCTCAGTCGGCGTCCATGCCGGCTGAATTTGCTGCCCCTCCGCAACAGGCGAGCTGCCTCTGGGGCTGTGAATGAGGCCCACAGCTCCCCAGTAGAGCTCTTAATGAGACCAGTGGACCAATTTGTGATCCGCCAGCCATGGTATTGCCGCCACTTCGGGCGCAATCTAATTTCGAGGCCCCATGTCTCCTATTGGCAGGTGAAGAATTCCATAGAATTTTCAAATAATATCCCTCTAGCCTTCAAAAAATTGAGGTAAATGTTGGACCAAAAAATGTTGGGTTCTGCAGGTGCTGACATATTTTGCATGAGCACTTATGACAAGTCAGATCGTGGAAACAGTTAGAAGACATTTCAAATCTGTGCTATATAATGAAAAGTCTGATCTTTTTGTGTAATGTCAAGGATCAAACGAGCTATTAAGCCTTCAAGGCATGAAAACCTGACAACAATGTGCATAAAAGACTTTACAATGCAATCGTCTGGCTCTGAAGAATGCATTTTTAGTGTGAAATTTGCTACACACAACTGATAGATTCCTGAGGCAACTGTTTGCTGGTTTATCTTCCAATGCTGTCAGTGCTGGGTCAAAATGGTTAGACAAACTATCTTAACTGCCTTCATCTATGAGTATGTTTGTGCAGGAGTGTGCATTCCACTCACATAGTTAAGCCATTTAATGCTGGCAATGGCAGTCTGCTACCTGTTGTTGCTTAGTTGAGTGAAAGGCATAACTGAAATAAAGCCATAATTATAAAACAGGTAGCACCAGAGTTTTATATTCTTGGTTGGAGAGAAATTAAAGATTTATATACAAGAGAATCTTTTGAGGCCCATGGTGTCATAAACCATGCAGAGATATAAAATTAATTGTAAGTGATTTAGGACAAAGAGCAGGAGGAACTCTTTTACACTGAGGGTTGTGAGGCTGTGGAATGCATTACCAGAGTTAGTGACTAAAGCAGAGACTGTGCCGACTTTAAAGAATAGGTTAAATAGGTGGTTGAAGGAAACTGGGATAAAGGGATATAGGAACAGGGCAGGCACATGGGATTAGCACTGCTGCTTGCGTGGAGGATAAATACCTACATGGGACTGGCTGGGCCATGCGGCCGGTTTCTGTGTTGCAAATTCTATGTAATTCAATGCTTAATACTGACGACATCGGACAAGTATTATTTGGTAGTATTGTAAACTTTATTTATAACTGATTACACAATAAATGGAGCAAGGATATCAATCAACTCTGAAGGAAAAATGGTGTGGTTTCTATTTGTCACACTAACAACAGCTAGTTCAAGTTTTAAATCTAGTTTTAAAGTAACACAGCATTAATTTCTGTCATTTTACACATATCCATAATAACTACAACGTCTTTACGGTGAAGGTGATCCAATAGTGTAGAATGTTGACATATCAGTACACTACACAGTAGTAGGATTAGCTGAGAATAAAGAAGAAAGAACTCACGTGATATATGAAGAAGATGCTGCCAGAGTCTCAGTAAAGGAAGATATAGTTGAGATACAGCATGGGCTAAAAATTGATAAAGAGGAGGTATTAGAAAGGCTAGCTGTACTTAAAGTAGATAAGTCACCCAGTCCGGATGGGATGCATCCTAGGTTGCTGAGGGAAGTAACGGTGGAAATTGCGGAGGTACTGGTCATAATCTTCCAAACATCCGTAGGTACAGGGGGTGGTGCCAGAGGACTGGAGAATTGCAAATGTTACACCCTTGTTCAAAAAAGGGTGTAAGGATAAACCCAGCAACTATAAGCCAGTCAGTTTAACCTCAGTGGTGGGGAAACTTTTAGAAACGATAATCCGGGACAGAATTAACGGTCACTTGGACGTGTGTGGATTGATTAGGGAACGCCAGCACAAATTTGTAAAAGACAAATCGTGTTTAACTAACCTGATAGAGTTTTTTGATGAGGCAACAGAGAGGGTAAATGAGGGCAATGCAGCTGATGTGGTGTATATGGACTTTCAAAAGGCGTTTGATAAAGTGCCGCATGATAGGCTTATCATCAAGATTGCAGCCCATGGAATAAAGGGGGCAGTAGCAAAATGGATACAGAATTGGCTAAGGGACAGGAAACAGAGAGTAGTGGTGAACAGTTGTTTTTCAGTCTGGAGGGAGGTGTACAATGGTGTTCCCCAGGGGTCGATGCTGGGACCACTGCTTTGCTTGATATATATTAATGACTTGGACTTGGGTGTACAGGGTACAATTTCCAAATTTGCAGATGACACAAAACTTGGAAGGGTAATGAACAGTGAGGAGGATAGTGATAGACTTCAAGAGGATATACACAGGCTGGTGGCATGGGCGGACACGTGGCAGATGAAATTTGACGCAGAAAAATGCGAGGTGATACATTTCGGTAGGAAAAATTAGGAAAGACAATATAAACTACAGGGCACAATTCTAGAAGGGGTACGGGAACAGAGAGATCTGGGAGTATATGTACACAAATCATTGAAGGTAGCAGGGCAGGTTGAGAAAGCAGTTAAAAAAGCATATGGGATCCTGGGTTTTATAAATAGAGGCATTGAATACAAAAGTAAGGAAGTTATGATGAACCTTTATAAAACAGTGGTTCGACCACAGCTGGAATATTATCTCCAGTTCTGGGCACCGCACTTTAGGAAAGATGTGAAGGCCTTAGAGAGGGTGCAGAAGAGATTTACTGGCATAATTCCAGGGATGAGGCACTTTAGTTACGTGGATAGACTGGAGAAGCTGGGGTTGTTCTCCTTGGAACAGAGACATTTGCGAAGAGATTTGATAGAGGTATTCAAAATCATGAAGGGTCTAGACAGAGTAGATAGAGAGAAACTATTCCCATTGGCAGAAGGGTCAAGAACCAGAGGGCATAGATTTAAGGTGATTGGCACTAGAACCAAAGGTGACATGAGGAAAAACTTTTTTACACAGTGAGTGGTTAGGATCTGGAATGCACTGCCCGAGGGGGTGGTGGAAGCAGATTCAATTATGGCCTTCAAAAGGGAACTGAATAAGTACTTGAAAGGAAAAAATGTGCAGGGCTACGGGGATAGGGCAGGGGAGTGGGACTAGCTGGATTGCTCTTGCATAGAGCCAGGGTGGATTCGATGGGCCAAATGACCTCCTTCCGTACCTTTCTATGATTCTATGATTTGTTGGTTTCATATGTTTCCAGTTTCTGCAAAGAAAGACCTTGCATTTATATAATATCATTCATGACTTCAGGACATCCAATAGCACTTTAGAGCCAATGAAGTACTTCTGAACTGTAGTCACTGTTGTAATGCAGAGAAATGTGGCAGCCAATTTGCACAAAACAAGCTCAGCATTGAAATAAATGACCAAATAACCTGTTTTAGTGATGTTGAGGGATAAATATTGGCTGGGACATCAGGGACCTTCGGGGGAAGGGGCGGAGGCAAGCCCAGGAGGGGCAAATGAGTGACCAGCAGCAGGTGGAAAGATTTTTGTGGGGCCGGGAGGAACATTAATACACCTCTTTGCCCCACAAAAATCAGTGGCACAGCTTTTTTTCTCATTTCTGGAGTTGCTCTAATCGATTCCTTTAAGGACGGCTGGATAGGCCGCTCTACATCCAGTACCACTGGGTGGAGTGCATGCAGCATGAGCTCCATCTATTGGGGCTCTAAAATTGCATCAGGGTCCTACGTATAATGTACATATTCAAGTAGGCTTCTGCCTGTTTCGAGTGGGAGGAGCGCTCGCTTGTTTTCCGGCCCACTCCAAAATCGCAGCGGGCCAGATGTTGGTGGGAACGAAGCTGTAAGTAGTGCCTCGTAATTTTCAGCCCACTGCCACTCCTTTTCCAGAAACAGAGACAGAAATCGCCTGCTAAATATCTCATATTCTTTATCTGCGTTATTTATTTGGTCTCCTACATTTCAGTGCATCAACAGCTGTTGTGGATATGCCTAGTCTACCAACTTTAAATTGCAACTAAGGATAAATTCCAGATTAATTTAGACTTTCAATTTGGATTCAGATTCACAAAGATGTACATTTGTCCATTTTTCTCCGATTATTGGAAAACCTAGATGAAAGACCAAAGGCATTAGCACAGGACACCAGTAAGGTTGATAAGAATAGGCATGGAGACAAGGTGAATCAAGAGGTAATGGTTCAGTTCTTATTTGAATCTGACAGGATGTAAATAGGTTAATGTAGAAGAAAGGAACCATCAGAGAACACTGACACAAAACTGATCACTGGCTTCATGGCTTTCTTACAAATCTTCTTGACAAAGCCAAGAATTCTTTCTTAATACTATTTACATGAAAACAATATACTTCCCTGATCTTATTTTACTTTCAGAAATAACAAGTGGTAATTATCAATAATAATAAAGCGTTCAACACTTTTTTTCTGATTTATTGATTCAGTGCTTACCTTCGTTCACTATATGTAGTGACATTTTCTGAACATAAGTATTTATCCTTTTCCTCTTTGTTACTACTTTTTACTTGAATCATATAGATCACAAGGGAATTTGAACAATGCTGTTCAAAAGCTGGATATTGTTTCAAATACATTCCCCTCTAGGGCAAGAATAAATGATAATTCAAGGCTTAAAAGCATATATCATTGAATCATAGAAAATTTATGGCACAGAAG
The DNA here is from genome assembly GCF_035084215.1 of Heptranchias perlo. Lineage (NCBI taxonomy): Eukaryota > Metazoa > Chordata > Chondrichthyes > Hexanchiformes > Hexanchidae > Heptranchias > Heptranchias perlo. Next base: position 52,509,190 of record NC_090325.1, on the reverse strand, counting down.
GAGGCCATTCGGCCCATTGTGTCCACACCGGCCGAAAATGAGCTATCCAACCTAATCCCACTTTCCAGCATTGGTCCGTAGCCTTGTATGGTGCATATCCAGGTACATATTATGGTGCATATCCAGGTACTTTTTAAATGAGTTGAGGGTTTCTGCCTCTACCACCCTTTCAGGCAGTGAGATCCAACTCCCACCACTCTCTGGGTGAAAAAAATTTTCCTCAGCTCCTCTCTAATCCTTCTACCAATTATTTTAAATCTATGCCCCCTGGTTATTGACCTTCTATCAATTACTTTAAATCTATGCCCCTGGTTATCATCTTCGCATATGTACCATTAAAACTACTGTTCCTTATGGCCAATTACTAATATCCTGCAATTTCTCCATAATGGGAGCTGTAATCACAGACAAACATTATTTCAATGTGGACCCAAAAGCCATAATTGTTTGAAATCTGGCTGCTTTGTGTGTTAGGTCAAGCTGAACCAATAGGGTAAAGCTCATCTCCATAGTTACATGCTCTGATTTCATTTGATCTGCTCCATTAATTTTTCCACAATTATTTAGTTTCCTTTCAGACTATATTTCTTGCAGCATGTATTTTTTCATGCTGTATGATACAATTCTCCTCATAGAACATCTGATAATCTTGTATTTCTTATCAATAAAACATTTTTCTATGCATTCACACTAAATAATTTGCTTAAATTAAGCATTGTTAAGAAATGCACTCGAAATTATTAAAATAAGGCACATTAAACATTTGGTAAATAAATTAATGTAATATAGAATAATAATGCAGACCACCTTAAAGAGGAAAAGATGGAGGGAAAAAAGCAGAAATGTTTAACTTACTGCATAATAGATTTCTAATTGGCCATTAAATTGGCCATGAAAGATTTAATTGCCTCAAATATTTTGCATTAGCTGAAGTTTATAGGTCAAAAAGGAGAAGCACCTCTGCCAGCAAAGAGCAATGTGCCCAACATTTCAGATACTTCCGATTAATATTAGTCATTCACCATCAGGTTCACCAGTCCACTTACCTTCTTACTTCACTGCACTGCACTGAAGGATTTCATTGTGGTCTGCCATGAAAAAAATATGTTATGGCAAGACGCTTGATCTTGAACGAAAAATAAAGGTCATAAATATTTTGAAAGAAAGACATTTGATATACGTAGTCTATTCAAAAGTTAGAAAAATCCCTGAGAGGGCACCTTCAGACTTCACACTCCCAGCAGGAGGCTTGGTCCAACAGCAGCGCGGATTGGAAATTAGAGCATACACCGCTCATGATTTATCAATCATTTACAATAATCATGGAGAAATCATAAGCAGTGCATGCCCAAATTTCTGATATGTGCTCTTGGAGGATGAGGCTCCCCCTCAATAACAAAATCGCAAAATTACCCCTTTAGTCATCACTAAAGAAGCCACTCTAAGTGCTCCACTTCAGCTGTTATGCCCCACAAAGGTTGGAGATTCAAATTTTTATCATTTACCAAAGGTGAGAAAGTGATATGGCACCATGTCCAATTAAACAGGGAGCGTCAAAGTGTCAAAGTTTTCTGGTTTGAAGTCACAGAACTGAGTTTATTATTAACTTACAGTAAAATTCCATTATTATTACAGCTCTAATGCCAATTCTGATTATCTTCTGGTGTAGTGCAGCACAATAAATAGTTTCCATTCCGCAGTGCAGAGTTATTTGTCACATATCCTTCAATCACATTTCAGTATTCCCGTGCCATATTAATAATGGAGCCAAACATTCAGATAAGCTCAATGAGATTACTTTCCCATGTCAGGGTCGAAGCAGGCAGACTTTGGGGGAAAAGTATAATTAATGACTATTCAATTTAGGATAACAGCTGTGTTTGGGGACACATGGTGGAGCTGGCAATATTAAAACAATATTGTATCTGTTATACCATCCATAATGTGGTCTTTGTAACAATGCCAGAATAAGCACTAGATAGTATGATGAAGTCAGCAACAGATGGCATGATGTATTAATGTGGATTTCTCTTCTTCTATCTCCATGGACACAGAATTCTTACTGTGAGCCTAAAACCTAAGATTAGATAACATGGGGCAGAGAGTGAGCATCCCAGCCTATCCAAACAATGGTGTATCCTCCCTGAATCAAAAACCTGCAAACTAGAAATCAAGGAGCTAGAAATCAGGCAGGTAAAAGTGGAGGTCTGCTCCATGGACAAAGTTAAACATGTAACAGAAAAGTAACTGCACTTCTACTACCAAACCGTATGATAAGCTGTAATAAGCTGTTCATGATTCCCTTCAGTCTATGTACCTTACCTTTATGAAAGAGCAGCCTCTTCCCAGGCCACCACCAATATTTCTCTTCACAGGCTGGCATGAGGAGCCTTAGTCAAGGCTAATGGAGAGTTCCCATCTTATCATCCCTCTGCACTGTACCTCCCAAGAGCAACACAATGAGATTGGAACTGGATTAAATGGGAAATAAAATCTGCATCAAATTCCCCATAGTACCTAGTGGTGATGCACCAGCATATTCCACTGCTATACTGGCTGATTTTTCAAATAGTTCATCACATGTGAATCTAAGATGATTTGTGCCAGAAACAATAGGTTTTAAAAGTAAAAAGATCAGATTTATATTTGGTTTGATTTGGTGCGGTGTTGTCTTTTTTTATACTTATTTTTGCACAGTTGAATGTCATAAATACAAACCATATGCTTTGGAGTTCAAATCTAAGGCATTTCTAGGTTCATATCTAAAATGGTACAAGTAAAAAAAATCTGTGAAGAGTACTTTTGGATTTATTTTCACCCAGTTTTTCAGTTTAAATTCATTTCTCTGTTAAAAAAAGTCTGGAACTAGTTTTTTGTTTGCAGGTTGTTTTTCACTCAGACACTGTTCGGATGTTGATTATGATGGAACAGTGGTCTTTCTTGTGAACATCCAACCTGTGATTCAGCTGAACTCATATTTACAGCTCCATATACTCAGATTCATTTTATTTCCTATAATGAGTGCCTCATCAGTACAGCTTACGTGCAATTACCCTGCTCTAAAACCTTGCTGGACATGACTTTGCATCCTACTAGGTTATATAGTTTAAATTATAGCTTAAAGTTAGAGCTAGGCCATTCAGGAGCAAAATCAGGAAGCACTTTTTCACACAAAGGGTAGTAAGAACTTGGAACTCTCTCCCCAAAAAGGCTGTGGATGCCGGAATAAATGGAGCTTTCAACACTGAGATAGATAGAATTTTATTATGTAAGGGTACCAAGGGATATGGAGCAAAGGCAGGAAGATTCAGTTGAGGTACAGATCAGCCATGATCTAATTGAATGGTGGCGCAGGCCTGTGAGGCTGAATGGCCTACTCCTGTTCCTAATGTTCATATTCCTAAATTGACGAGAAATCCTAATTCAAACTGGAAGTGTCTTGGCTCATAGTATTGTGCTGTAATTCGTGTAATTCATTTTATAGCTGTTTAGTGAATTTGCAACTATGAGAGTTGGAAGCAAAAGCCCAAGGCAGAATTGTATGGCATCGATTGGTTACTGTCTTATATACATCAATGGCGCAGAAAGAATGCTGGTGCTGATTATAGTGCATTTAATGCACACGTTTTTTCTGATGGCATCTGGAAGATCTGAGACCCTCAGATGTATGCAAGTGAGCATTAGTAATTAAGTACCCCGCTAGGACACCAAGGACTCAATCAATGCCCAATAATTCGACTCAAGACCATATTGGTAAAGTCCAGTATACAGAGTTTTTATTGAAAGTAATAACACATAATCATATTACACCATAATATTTATAATCATGCAAGCAGTAGTTAACAGTCAATCAGGCATTATATTACCCATCTAGGTGACTTTAGTGATCGACTGGACAGCCAGGCTCCGCGTCCGTCCCGCCACACAAGGTTAGCCCTAAAGCAGCATTGAACCCTCGATGTTGAGTGGCTTAGATCTCTCCCGACGGTGTTTCTGATCGCGGATAGGGCTATCTTCATACCTGGTTTCCAGGTGTGTACATGCAGCTCCTCTCATGGGCTACTGCCCACCGTCTCACATTGCCTCATTTGTAGCTGGTCAGGAAGTAAGATGTTTGCCCAGCTTCTCAAATTCAGCTGACCGCGGCAACTGACAACCCTTTGTTCTGAATCTTAAGACAGCCGTACTAAATTCGTTACTGACTCAAGGCTGCTGCCTTGATTGTTGTTCATTGTCTTGAGGTAGCTGTAGTAAACTCGTTACTGTCTCAAGGCTGCTGCCTTGATTGTTGTTCATTGTCTTGAGGTAGCTGTAGTAAACTCGTTACTGACTCAAGGCTGGTGCCTTGATTGTTGTTCATTGTCTTGAGGTAGCTGTAGTAAATTCATTACTGTCTCAAGGCTGCTGCCTTGATTAACCTTCTTTAACTTAGTCAAACATTTTAACCTATTCATCCTCATCCCACAGTCTTAAGCTTTAATATATGTTAAAAGACCCCTTTTACCCCTTACTTGCAGTCCCCACCTTGAGGGGGAGATATCCTTATTGACCCCTCATTAGTTATCAAAAGCAACAACTTTTGATAAGCCCGGTTAATTCCAGGTTATCCGCGCATTTCCCCAATTTCTTTAGCAAGCATCGCAAATAGCACACTAATAAAATTAATACAATCCATACAATTCCTTGTGCGCAGAACATAACCATGGATAATATTCTAATCCGCATTGTAGGCGCTCTCCCACCAGTGGCGGTCTCCTAGCACGTTTATCGTTTTTTTAATATTTTCGTTGTCTTGTTAAATGTTAACAAGATGCTGTTGGGAGGAGGCTGTTCTTGCTAACAACAATTTAAGGTTTAGTGACAAGGGCGGGATTGGATGGTCAAACTTGTTCATGGCTTTAAGGGCTTCATGCAGCATAGAGATATTAACTTGGATGGTGGTGATATTAATGGTGGCTATCAGTGATAACACACTATGCCCTATTTTAGGCAATTCTGTGGGTACCAAAGAGAATGTTGAGTGCTGGAATGCACATGTCTGTTGTCCATGTTGGAGATGGGACTGAGAGGTGGTCACACAGTATCCTTCTTGCCCTAAGTATATACTCTGGGCTTCGTATTCACCCCATTTCTGCAGTTGTACGGTACAAGTAGGTGACTGACTATCTGAAGTGAACCCACATGCTGGGAATCCTGGGTTGGTGCTATTGCACATACAAATCCAGGATCCACATGATCTGGTGCAACAGTCTAGACTGGGGCCCTTCCAGGTGTTGCGCTTCCTAATGAGATATTTTGGGTACGTTTGGAAGGCCTTATGCACCCTGTCTTCTAGGGTTCCAATAGAATCGACATTTAATATTTCCCACTTATCCTCCCCAAGCCTGGGCAGCCACATGGCTACAGGTATGATACCAGTTTCTGTGTCATTATGAGCACTGCATAGTCATTTCGCATAATATGCAGACCCACATCTCCGAATTTTAAAGCAATCCTGGGTGCTATTATGCTTGAACCGTTCCTCACTGCTTTTATCTGTTACAAAATTAGGCACTCTATTATTTTCAATGTCAGTAAGGCCTTGCTGGACTTTATTCAAAAAGAATCCGCCATACATGGCGCAGGTAATGGCCTTGGAGATGTTCCCCTGTACCTTTTTTTATTCGTTCATGGGATGTGGGCGTCGCTGGCAAGGCCAGCATTTATTGCCCATCACTAATTGCCCTTGAGAAGGTGGTGGTGAGCTGCCTTCTTGAACCGCTGCAGTCTGTGTGGTGAAGGTTCTCCCACAGTGCTGTTAGGAAGAGAGTTCCAGGATTTTGACCCAGCGACGATGAAGGAACAGCGATATATTTCCAAGTCGGGATGGTACACACTGCAGCCACAGTGCGCAGGTGGTGAAGGGAGTGAATGTTTAGGGTGGTGAATGGGGTGCCAATCAAGCAACCACTTTCAGCCAGAAGTGCCGAGAGGATGATCCATCTCTGCCTCTTCCCGCTATCCGCACCATCACAGAAGCCAGTCTTCAGCCAATTCGATACACTTCACGTGATATCAAGAAACGGCTGAGTGGATACAGCAAAGGCTATGGGCCCCGACAACATCCTGGCTGTAGCGCTGAAGATTTGTGCTCCAGAACTAGCCATGCCTCTAGCCAAGCTGTTCCAGTACAGCTATAACACTGGAATCTACCCGACAAATTGCCCAGGTATGTCCTGTCCAAAAAAAGCAGGACAAATCCAACCCGGTCAATTACTGCCCCATCAGTCTTGATTTTTTTATTCGTTCATGGGATGTGGCCGTTGCTGGCGATGCCAGCATTTATTGCCCATCCCCAATTGCCCTTGAGAAGGTGGTGGTGAGCCGCCTTCTTGAACCGTTGCAGTCTGTGTGGTGAAGGTTTTCCCACAGCGCTGTTACAAAGGGAGTTCCAGGATTTTGACCCAGCGACAATGAAGGAACGGCTATATATTTCTAAGTCAGGATGGTGTGTGACTTGGAGGGGAACGTGCAGGTGGTGTTGTTCCCATGTACCTGCTGCCCTTGTCCTTCTAGGTGGTAGAGGTCGCGGGTTTGGGAGGTGCTGTCGAAGAAGTCTTGACGAGTTGCTGCAGTGCATCCTGTGGATGGTGCACACTGCAGCCACTGTGCGCCGGTGGTGAAGGGAGTGAATGTTTAGGGTGGTGGATGGGGTGCCAATCAAGCGGGCTGCTTTGTCCTGGATGGTGTCGAGTTTCTTGTGTGTTGTTGGAGCTGCACTCATCCAGGCAAGTGGAGAGTATTCCATCACACTCCTGACTTGTGCCTTGTAGATGGTGGAAAGGCTTTGGGGAATCAGGAGGTGAGTCACTCGCCACAGAATACCCAGCCTCTGACCTGCTCTTGCAGCCACAGTATTTATATGGCTGGTCCAGTTAAGTTTCTGGTCAATGGTGACCCCCAGGATGTTGATGGTGGGGGATTCGCCGATGGTAATGCTGTTGAATATCAAGGGGAGGTGGTTAGACTCTCTCTTGTTGGAGATGGTCATTGCCTGGCACTTGTCTGGCGCGAATGTTAATTGTCACTTATGAGCCCAAGGGATGGGCATAAATGCCGGCCTCGCCAGTGATGCCCACATCACATGAACGAATAAAAAAAAAATTCTTCAGTCTTGTCTTTTGCCTCACGTCCTGGATCCTGCCATCATTGAGGATGGGGATGTTCACGGAGCCTCCTCCTCCCATTAATTGTTTAATTGTCCACCACCATTCACGACTGGATGTGGCAGGACTGAAGAGCTTTGATCTGATCTGTTCGTTGTGGAATCGCTTAGCTCTGTCTATAGCATGTTGCTTCCGCTGTTAAGCATGCATGTAGTCCTGTGTTGTAGCTTCACCAGGTTGGCACCTCATTTTTAGGTACGCCTGGTGCTGCTCCTGCACGCTTTTCTACACTCCTCATTGAACCAGGGTTGATCCTCTAGCTTGTTGGTAATGGTAGAGTGAGGAATATGCCAGGCCATCTTGTCACAGATTGTGCTGAAATACAATTCTGCTGCTGCTGATGGCCCACAGCGCCTCATGGATGCCCAGTTTTGAGCTGCTAGATCTGTTCTGAATCTATCCCATTTAGCACGGTGGTAGTGCCACACAACACGTTGGATGGTGTCCTCAGTGTGAAGACGGGACTTCGTCTCCACAAGGACTGTGTGGTGGTCACTCCTACCAATACTGTCATGGATAGATGCACCTGCTCAGGTAGATTGGTGAGGTCAAGTCGGTTTTTCCCTCGTGTTGGTTCGCTCCCCACCTGCCGCAGGCCCAGTCTGGCAGCTATGTCCTTCAGGACTCAGCCAGCTGTGGTGCTACCGAGCCACTTTTGATGATGGCAGTCATTGAAGTCCCCCACCCAAAGTACATTCTGTGCCCTTGCTCCCCTCAGTGCTTCTCAACATGGAGGAGGACTGATTCATCAGCTGAGGGAGGACGGTAGGTGGTAATCAGCAGGAGGTTTCCTTGCCCATGTTTGACCTGATGCCATGAGATTTCATGGGGTTCAGAGGCAATGTTGAGGACTCCCAGGGCCACTCCCTCCTGACTGTATATCACTGTACCGCCACCTCTGGTCGGTCTGTCCTGCCGGTGGGACAGGACATACCCAGGGATGGTGATGGAAGAGTCTGGGACGTTGGCTGAAAGGTATGATTCTGTGAGTATGGCTATGTCAGGCTGTTGCTTGACTGGTGGGACAGCTCTCCCAATTTTGGCACAAGTCCCCAGATGTTAGTGAGGAGGACTTTGCAGGGTCGACTGGGCTTGCTTTGCCTTTGTCGTGTTCGGTGTCCATCCAGTTTTATTCTTATTGTGACTTTCTGTACCGAGATTGTACAACTGAATGGCTTGCTGGGCCAATTCAGAGGGCAATTAAGAATCAACCACATTGCTGTGAGTCTTGAGTCACATCTAGGCTAGACCGGGTAAGGATGGCAGGTTTCCTTCCCTGAAGGGCATTAGTAAACCAGATAGGTTTTTACGACAATCCGGTAGTTTCATGGCCACCATTACTGATACTAGTTTTTTTTTAATCCAGATTTTATTTTTTTAATTAATTGTATTTAAATTCCCCAGCTGCTGTGGCAGGATTTGAACTCATGACTCCGGATTACTAGTCAAGTAACGTAACTACTGTGCTACTGTCTTCCTTGATTATCCCATTCACCTTATCCCAAACTTTATACATTTCAGTGATCATTTCTTTCATAGACTGGAGTGTTTGTTGTTGCTCAAAGATCTCATCTCCTGCCCCTTATTACTGTTACAGAAAATTCCCTTCAGTTGTTGTCTCATGGCGCCATCATGTTCCCACATACTTTCTATATCTATTTGGTTCCAGACTGTGGTGCCGGCAGTAGCTCCGAACCCTATCCATTCTCCTAATCCCTGTTTCCTGCGTCTCTTACTTTGCCCAGTTGAGTTAGTGATACCGTCTGTGGTGCTCTCGACTTCTGTCTCCGGTGTCTGTTCTGGGTCTTGAACCAGGAGGTCTTGGCTTCCTGGCGGCCAAGGCTCATCTACATCTCGTCCTGCATTGCACCTCACAAAGTGCTTAATCTGTTGTTGTACTCACTGGTGATAGAACTCCTCGTGTTTGGGTCACACAAGCCATGGGGCACATTTACCACGCTAAAGTTAAATAGAACCGATATTATCTCATAGCGGACATCGTTATATAAGGCTTTGTGGGTCCCAGTTACTACAAGTCCATTTATTGGTCCCGGCTGTTGCTTGGGGCACTGATGCGTGAGAACTTTTGTTGCGGTCCTTGGATTTAACTCGTAATCGGACCAAAATTGCCTTGGTTTTCATCTCCTTTGTTGTCTCCGTCTACATAACAGCCATCTTGGGGTGAAGCTTGGGAAGTTCAGGTCCTGTCCCTGGTTAGAGGTGTAGGGGAGACGCAGCTGTCCCAACTGACTGCTGTTGGTCTGACCATATGTACGTGTGGTATCTCCCTCAGTGTTCGTCGTCATCCTCTCACATGGGATGTATTTAATCTCGACCCCTCTCACAAGGAGTGTATTTAACCTGGAACCCTCTCACAAGGAGTGTATTTAATATCGACCCCTCTCAAATGGGGTGTATTTAATCTCGAACCCTCTCAAATGGGGTGTATTTAATCTCGACCCCGCTCACATGGGGTGTATTTAATATCGACCCCTCTCACAAGGAGTGTATTTAATATCGACCCCTCTCACATGGGGTGTATTTAATATCGACCCCTCTCACAAGGAGTGTATTTAATATCGACCCCTCTCACATGGAGTGTATTTAATATCGACCCCTCTCACATGGGGTGTATTTAATATCGACCCCTCTCACATGGGGTGTATTTAATATCGACCCCTCTCACATGGGGTGTATTTAATCTCGACCCCTCTCACATGGGGTGTATTTAATCTCGACCCCTCTCACAAGGAGTGTATTTAATATCGAGCCCTCTCACAAGGAGTGTATTTAATATCGACCCCTCTCACATGGGGTGTATTTAATCTCGACCCCTCTCACATGGGGTGTATTTAATCTCGACCCCTCTCACATGGGGTGTATTTAATCTCGACCCCTCTCACATGGAGTGTATTTAATCTCGACCCCTCTCACAAGGAGTGTATTTAATCTCGACCCCTCTCACATGGGGTGTATTTAATATCGACCCCTCTCACATGGGGTGTATTTAATCTCGACCCCTCTCACATGGAGTGTATTTAATCTCGACCCCTCTCACATGGGGTGTATTTAATCTCGACCCCTCTCACATGGGGTGTATTTAATATCGACCCCTCTCACATGGGGTGTATTTAATATCGACCCCTCTCACATGGAGTGTATTTAATCTCGACCCCTCTCACATGGGGTGTATTTAATCTCGACCCCTCTCACAAGGAGTGTATTTAATCTCGACCCCTCTCACATGGGGTGTATTTAATCTCGAGCCCTCTCACAAGGAGTGTATTTAATCACGACCCCTCTCACAAGGAGTGTATTTAATCTCGACCCCTCTCAAATGGGGTGTATTTAATCTCGACCCCTCTCACATGGGGTGTATTTAATCTCGACCCCTCTCACATGGGGTGTATTTAATCTCGACCCCTCTCACATGGGGTGTATTTAATCTCGACCCCTCTCACATGGGGTGTATTTAATCTCGACCCCTCTCACATGGGGTGTATTTAATCTCGACCCCTCTCACATGGGGTGTATTTAATCTCGACCCCTCTCACATGGAGTGTATTTAATCTCGACCCCTCTCACATGGAGTGTATTTAATCTCGACCCCTCTCACATGGGGTGTATTTAATCTCGACCCCTCTCACATGGAGTGTATTTAATCTCGACCCCTCTCACATGGGGTGTATTTAATCTCGACCCCTCTCACATGGGGTGTATTTAATCTCGACCCCTCTCACATGGGGTGTATTTAATCTCGACCCCTCTCACATGGAGTGTATTTAATCTCGACCCCTCTCACATGGGGTGTATTTAATCTCGACCCCTCTCACATGGGGTGTATTTAATATCGACCCCTCTCACATGGGGTGTATTTAATCTCGACCCCTCTCACATGGGGTGTATTTAATATCGACCCCTCTCACATGGAGTGTATTTAATCTCGACCCCTCTCACATGGGGTGGATTTAATCTCGACCCCTCTCACATGGGGTGTATTTAATCTCGACCCCTCTCACATGGGGTGTATTTAATATCGACCCCTCTCACAAGGAGTGTATTTAATCTCGACCCCTCTCACATGGGGTGTATTTAATCTCGACCCCTCTCACATGGGGTGTATTTAATATCGACCCCTCTCACATGGGATGTATTTAATCTCGACCCCTCTCACAAGGGGTGTATTTAATCTCGACCCCTCTCACATGGGGTGTATTTAATATCGACCCCTCTCACATGGGGTGTATTTAATATCGACCCCTCTCACATGGAGTGTATTTAATCTCGACCCCTCTCACAAGGGGTGTATTTAATCTCGACCCCTCTCACATGGGGTGTATTTAATATCGACCCCTCTCACATGGGGTGTATTTAATATCGACCCCTCTCACATGGAGTGTATTTAATCTCGACCCCTCTCACAAGGGGTGTATTTAATCTCGACCCCTCTCACATGGAGTGTATTTAATCTCGACCCGTCTCACATGGGGTGTATTTAATCTCGACCCCTCTCACATGGAGTGTATTTAATCTCGACCCCTCTCACATGGAGTGTATTTAATCTCGACCCCTCTCACATGGGGTGTATTTAATCTCGACCCCTCTCACATGGGGTGTATTTAATCTCGACCCCTCTCACATGGAGTGTATTTAATCTCGACCCCTCTCACATGGGGTGTATTTAATCTCGACCCCTCTCACATGGGGTGTATTTAATCTCGACCCCTCTCACATGGGGTGTATTTAATCTCGACCCCTCTCACAAGGAGTGTATTTAATCTCGACCTCTCTCACATGGGGTGTATTTAATCTCGACCCCTCTCACATGGGGTGTATTTAATCTCGACCCCTCTCACATGGGGTGTATTTAATATCGACCCCTCTCACATGGAGTGTATTTAACCTCGACCCCTCTCACATTGGGTGTATTTAATCTCGACCCCTCTCACAAGGAGTGTATTTAATCTCGACCCCTCTCACATGGGGTGTATTTAATCTCGACCCCTCTCACAAGGAGTGTATTTAATCTCGACCCCTCTCACATGGGGTGTATTTAATCTCGACCCCTCTCACATGGAGTGTATTTAATATCGACCCCTCTCACATGGAGTGTATTTAATCTCGACCCCTCTCACATGGGGTGTATTTAATCTCGACCCCTCTCACAAGGAGTGTATTTAATCTCGACCCGTCTCACATGGGGTGTATTTAATCTCGACCCCTCTCACATGGGGTGTATTTAATCTCGACCCCTCTCACAAGGAGTGTATTTAATCTCGACCCCTCTCACATGGGGTGTATTTAATCTCGACCCCTCTCACATGGGGTGTATTTAATCTCGACCCCTCTCACATGGAGTGTATTTAATATCGACCCCTCTCACATGGGGTGTATTTAATCTCGACCCCTCTCACATGGGGTGTATTTAATCTCGACCCCTCTCACATGGAGTGTATTTAATCTCGACCTCTCTCACATGGAGTGTATTTAATATCGACCCCTCTCACATGGGGTGTATTTAATCTCGACCCCTCTCACATGGAGTGTATTTAATATCGTCCCCTCTCAAATGGGGTGTATTTAATCTCGACCCCTCTCACATGGAGTGTATTTAATATCGACCCCTCTCACATGGAGTGTATTTAATCTCGACCCCTCTCACATGGAGTGTATTTAATATCGACCCCTCTCAAATGGAGTGTATTTAATCTCGACCCCTCTCACATGGGGTGTATTTAATCTCGACCCCTCTCACATGGGGTGTATTTAATCTCGACCCCTCTCACATGGAGTGTATTTAATCTCGACCCCTCTCACAAGGAGTGTATTTAATATCGACCCCTCTCACATGGGGTGTATTTAATCTCGACCCCACTCACATGGGGTGTATTTAATATCGACCCCTCTCAAATGGGGTGTATTTAATCTCGACCCCTCTCACATGGGGTGTATTTAATATCGACCCCTCTCAAATGGGGTGTATTTAATCTCGACCCCTCTCACATGGGGTGTATTTAATCTCGACCCCTCTCACATGGAGTGTATTTAATCTCGACCCCTCTCACATGGGGTGTATTTAATCTCGACCCCTCTCACATGGGGTGTATTTAATCTCGACCCCTCTCACAAGGAGTGTATTTAATCTCGACCCCTCTCACATGGGGTGTATTTAATCTCGGCCCCTCTCACATGGGGTGTATTTAATCTCGACCCCTCTCACATGGAGTGTATTTAATCTCGACCCCTCTCACAAGGAGTGTATTTAATCTCGACCCCTCTCACATGGGGTGTATTTAATCTCGACCCCTCTCACAAGGAGTGTATTTAATCTCGACCCCTCTCACATGGGGTGTATTTAATCTCGACCCCTCTCACATGGAGTGTATTTAATCTCGACCCCTCTCACATGGGGTGTATTTAATCTCGACCCCTCTCACATGGGGTGTATTTAATCTCGACCCCTCTCACATGGGGTGTATTTAATCTCGACCCCTCTCACAAGGAGTGTATTTAATCTCGACCCCTCTCACATGGGGTGTATTTAATCTCGACCCCTCTCACATGGAGTGTATTTAATCTCGACCCCTCTCACATGGGGTGTATTTAATATCGACCCCTCTCACATGGGGTGTATTTAATCTCGACCCCTCTCACATGGAGTGTATTTAATATCGACCCCTCTCACATGGGGTGTATTTAATCTCGACCCCTCTCACATGGGGTGTATTTAATCTCGACCCGTCTCACATGGGGTGTACTTAATCTCGACCCCTCTCACATGGGGTGTATTTAATATCGACCCCTCTCACATGGGGTGTATTTAATATCGACCCCTCTCACAAGGAGTGTATTTAATCTCGACCCCTCTCACATGGAGTGTATTTAATCTCGACCCCTCTCACATGGGGTGTATTTAATATCGACCCCTCTCACATGGAGTGTATTTAATCTCGACCCCTCTCACATGGGGTGTATTTAATCTCGACCCCTCTCACATGGAGTGTATTTAATATCGACCCCTCTCACATGGAGTGTATTTAATCTCGACCCCTCTCACATGGAGTGTATTTAATATCGACCCCTCTCACATTGGGTGTATTTAATATCGACCCCTCTCACATGGAGTGTATTTAATCTCGACCCCTCTCACATGGGGTGTATTTAATCTCGACCCCTCTCACATGGAGTGTATTTAATCTCGACCCCTCTCACATGGGGTGTATTTAATCTCGACCCCTCTCACATGGGGTGTATTTAATCTCGACCCCTCTCACATGGGGTGTATTTAATCTCGACCCCTCTCACATGGGGTGTATTTAATCTCGACCCCTCTCACAAGGAGTGTATTTAATATCGACCCCTCTCACGTGGAGTGTATTTAATATCGACCCCTCTCACATGGGGTGTATTTAATCTCGGCCCCTCTCACGTGGAGTGTATTTAATATCGACACCTCTCACATGGGGTGTATTTAATCTCGGCCCCTCTCACAAGGAGTGTATTTAATCTCGACCCCTCTCACATGGGGTGTATTTAATCTCGACCCCTCTCACATGGGGTGTATTTAATCTCGACCCCTCTCACATGGGGTGTATTTAATCTCGACCCCTCTCACATGGGGTGTATTTAATCTCGACCCCTCTCACATGGAGTGTATTTAATATCGACCCCTCTCACATGGGGTGTATTTAATCTCGACCCCTCTCACAAGGAGTGTATTTAATATCGACCCCTCTCACATGGAGTGTATTTAATCTCGACCCCTCTCACATGGGGTGTATTTAATCTCGACCCCTCTCACATGGGGTGTATTTAATCTCGACCCCTCTCACAAGGAGTGTATTTAATCTCGACCCCTCTCACATGGAGTGTATTTAATCTCGACCCCTCTCACATGGGGTGTATTTAATCTCGACCCCTCTCACAAGGAGTGTATTTAATCTCGACCCCTCTCACATGGGGTGTATTTAATCTCGACCCCTCTCACATGGGGTGTATTTAATCTCGACCCCTCTCACAAGGAGTGTATTTAATATCGACCCCTCTCACATGGAGTGTATTTAATCTCGACCCCTCTCACAAGGAGTGTATTTAATATCGACCCCTCTCACATGGAGTGTATTTAATCTCGACCCCTCTCACATGGGGTGTATTTAATCTCGACCCCTCTCACATGGAGTGTATTTAATATCGACCCCTCTCACATGGGGTGTATTTAATATCGACCCCTCTCACATGGGGTGTATTTAATCTCGACCCCTCTCACATGGAGTGTATTTAATATCGACCCCTCTCACATGGGGTGTATTTAATATCGACCCCTCTCACATGGAGTGTATTTAATCTCGACCCCTCTCACATGGGGTGTATTTAATCTCGACCCCTCTCACATGGAGTGTATTTAATATCGACCCCTCTCACAAGGAGTGTATTTAATCTCGACCCCTCTCACATGGAGTGTATTTAATCTCGACCCCTCTCACATGGGGTGTATTTAATCTCGACCCCTCTCACATGGGGTGTATTTAATATCGACCCCTCTCACAAGGAGTGTATTTAATCTCGACCCCTCTCACATGGAGTGTATTTAATCTCGACCCCTCTCACATGGGGTGTATTTAATCTCGACCCCTCTCACATGGGGTGTATTTAATCTCGACCCCTCTCACAAGGAGTGTATTTAATATCGACCCCTCTCACATGGGGTGTATTTAATCTCGACCCCTCTCACATGGGGTGTATTTAATCTCGACCCCTCTCACATGGGGTGTATTTAATCTCGACCCCTCTCACATGGAGTGTATTTAATCTCGACCCCTCTCACATGGAGTGTATTTAATCTCGACCCCTCTCACATGGGGTGTATTTAATCTCGACCCCTCTCACATGGAGTGTATTTAATATCGACCCCTCTCACATGGGGTGTATTTAATATCGACCCCTCTCACATGGAGTGTATTTAATCTCGACCCCTCTCACATGGGGTGTATTTAATCTCGACCCCTCTCACATGGAGTGTATTTAATCTCGAGCCCTCTCACATGGGGTGTATTTAATCTCGACCCCTCTCACATGGAGTGTATTTAATCTCGACCCCTCTCACATGGGGTGTATTTAATCTCGACCCCTCTCACATGGGGTGTATTTAATCTCGACCCCTCTCACATGGGGTGTATTTAATATCGACCCCTCTCACATGGGTGTATTTAATATCGACCCCTCTCACATGGGGTGTATTTAACCTCGACCCCTCTCACATGGGGTGTATTTAATCTCGACCCCTCTCACATGGGGTGTATTTAATCTCGACCCCTCTCACAAGGAGTGTATTTAATCTCGACCCCTCTCACATGGGGTGTATTTAATCTCGACCCCTCTCACATGGGGTGTATTTAGTCTCGACCCCTCTCACATGGGGTGGATTTAATCTCGACCCCTCTCACATGGAGTGTATTTAATCTCGACCCCTCTCACATGGGGTGTATTTAATCTCGACCCCTCTCACATGGGGTGTATTTAATCTCGACCCCTCTCACATGGAGTGTATTTAATCTCGACCCCTCTCACATGGGGTGTATTTAATCTCGACCCCTCTCACATGGGGTGTATTTAATATCGACCCCTCTCACATGGGGTGTATTTAATCTCGACCCCTCTCACATGGGGTGTATTTAATCTCGACCCCTCTCACATGGAGTGTATTTAATCTCGACCCCTCTCACATGGGGTGTATTTAATCTCGACCCCTCTCACATGGAGTGTATTTAATCTCGACCCCTCTCACATGGGGTGTATTTAATCTCGACCCCTCTCACATGGAGTGTATTTAATCTCGACCCCTCTCACATGGGGTGTATTTAATCTCGACCCCTCTCACATGGAGTGTATTTAATCTCGACCCCTCTCACATGGAGTGTATTTAATCTCGACCCCTCTCACATGGGGTGTATTTAATCTCGACCCCTCTCACATGGGGTGTATTTAATCTCGACCCCTCTCACATGGAGTGTATTTAATCTCGACCCCTCTCACATGGGGTGTATTTAATCTCGACCCCTCTCACATGGAGTGTATTTAATATCGACCCCTCTCACATGGGGTGTATTTAATATCGACCCCTCTCACATGGAGTGTATTTAATCTCGACCCCTCTCACATGGGGTGTATTTAATCTCGACCCCTCTCACATGGAGTGTATTTAATCTCGACCCCTCTCACATGGGGTGTATTTAATATCGACCCCTCTCACATGGGGTGTATTTAATATCGACCCCTCTCACATGGGGTGTATTTAATCTCGACCCCTCTCACAAGGAGTGTATTTAATCTCGACCCCTCTCACATGGGGTGTATTTAATATCGACCCCTCTCACATGGGGTGTATTTAATATCGACCCCTCTCACATGGAGTGTATTGAATCTCGACCCCTCTCACATGGGGTGTATTTAATATCGACCCCTCTCACATGGGGTGTATTTAACCTCGACCCCTCTCACATGGGGTGTATTTAATCTCGACCCCTCTCACATGGGGTGTATTTAATCTCGACCCCTCTCACAAGGAGTGTATTTAATCTCGACCCCTCTCACATGGGGTGTATTTAATCTCGACCCCTCTCACATGGGGTGTATTTAGTCTCGACCCCTCTCACATGGGTGTATTTAATCTCGACCCCTCTCACATGGGTGTATTTAGTCTCGACCCCTCTCACATGGAGTGTATTTAATCTCGACCCCTCTCACATGGGGTGTATTTAATCTCGACCCCTCTCACATGGAGTGTATTTAATCTCGACCCCTCTCACATGGGGTGTATTTAATATCGACCCCTCTCACATGGGGTGTATTTAATCTCGACCCCTCTCACATGGGGTGTATTTAATCTCGACCCCTCTCACATGGGGTGTATTTAATCTCGACCCCTCTCACAAGGAGTGTATTTAATCTCGACCCCTCTCACATGGAGTGTATTTAATCTCGACCCCTCTCACATGGGGTGTATTTAATCTCGACCCCTCTCACAAGGAGTGTATTTAATCTCGACCCCTCTCACATGGGGTGTATTTAATCTCGACCCCTCTCACATGGGGTGTATTTAATCTCGACCCCTCTCACAAGGAGTGTATTTAATATCGACCCCTCTCACATGGAGTGTATTTAATCTCGACCCCTCTCACAAGGAGTGTATTTAATATCGACCCCTCTCACATGGAGTGTATTTAATCTCGACCCCTCTCACATGGGGTGTATTTAATCTCGACCCCTCTCACATGGAGTGTATTTAATATCGACCCCTCTCACATGGGGTGTATTTAATATCGACCCCTCTCACATGGGGTGTATTTAATCTCGACCCCTCTCACATGGAGTGTATTTAATATCGACCCCTCTCACATGGGGTGTATTTAATATCGACCCCTCTCACATGGAGTGTATTTAATCTCGACCCCTCTCACATGGGGTGTATTTAATCTCGACCCCTCTCACATGGAGTGTATTTAATATCGACCCCTCTCACAAGGAGTGTATTTAATCTCGACCCCTCTCACATGGAGTGTATTTAATCTCGACCCCTCTCACATGGGGTGTATTTAATCTCGACCCCTCTCACATGGGGTGTATTTAATATCGACCCCTCTCACAAGGAGTGTATTTAATCTCGACCCCTCTCACATGGAGTGTATTTAATCTCGACCCCTCTCACATGGGGTGTATTTAATCTCGACCCCTCTCACATGGGGTGTATTTAATCTCGACCCCTCTCACATGGGGTGTATTTAATCTCGACCCCTCTCACATGGAGTGTATTTAATCTCGACCCCTCTCACATGGAGTGTATTTAATCTCGACCCCTCTCACATGGGGTGTATTTAATCTCGACCCCTCTCACATGGAGTGTATTTAATATCGACCCCTCTCACATGGGGTGTATTTAATATCGACCCCTCTCACATGGAGTGTATTTAATCTCGACCCCTCTCACATGGGGTGTATTTAATCTCGACCCCTCTCACATGGAGTGTATTTAATCTCGAGCCCTCTCACATGGGGTGTATTTAATCTCGACCCCTCTCACATGGAGTGTATTTAATCTCGACCCCTCTCACATGGGGTGTATTTAATCTCGACCCCTCTCACATGGGGTGTATTTAATCTCGACCCCTCTCACATGGGGTGTATTTAATATCGACCCCTCTCACATGGGTGTATTTAATATCGACCCCTCTCACATGGGGTGTATTTAACCTCGACCCCTCTCACATGGGGTGTATTTAATCTCGACCCCTCTCACATGGGGTGTATTTAATCTCGACCCCTCTCACAAGGAGTGTATTTAATCTCGACCCCTCTCACATGGGGTGTATTTAATCTCGACCCCTCTCACATGGGGTGTATTTAGTCTCGACCCCTCTCACATGGGGTGGATTTAATCTCGACCCCTCTCACATGGAGTGTATTTAATCTCGACCCCTCTCACATGGGGTGTATTTAATCTCGACCCCTCTCACATGGGGTGTATTTAATCTCGACCCCTCTCACATGGAGTGTATTTAATCTCGACCCCTCTCACATGGGGTGTATTTAATCTCGACCCCTCTCACATGGGGTGTATTTAATATCGACCCCTCTCACATGGGGTGTATTTAATCTCGACCCCTCTCACATGGGGTGTATTTAATCTCGACCCCTCTCACATGGAGTGTATTTAATCTCGACCCCTCTCACATGGGGTGTATTTAATCTCGACCCCTCTCACATGGAGTGTATTTAATCTCGACCCCTCTCACATGGGGTGTATTTAATCTCGACCCCTCTCACATGGAGTGTATTTAATCTCGACCCCTCTCACATGGGGTGTATTTAATCTCGACCCCTCTCACATGGAGTGTATTTAATCTCGACCCCTCTCACATGGAGTGTATTTAATCTCGACCCCTCTCACATGGGGTGTATTTAATCTCGACCCCTCTCACATGGGGTGTATTTAATCTCGACCCCTCTCACATGGAGTGTATTTAATATCGACCCCTCTCACATGGGGTGTATTTAATATCGACCCCTCTCACATGGAGTGTATTTAATCTCGACCCCTCTCACATGGGGTGTATTTAATCTCGACCCCTCTCACATGGAGTGTATTTAATCTCGACCCCTCTCACATGGGGTGTATTTAATATCGACCCCTCTCACATGGGGTGTATTTAATATCGACCCCTCTCACATGGGGTGTATTTAATCTCGACCCCTCTCACAAGGAGTGTATTTAATCTCGACCCCTCTCACATGGGGTGTATTTAATATCGACCCCTCTCACATGGGGTGTATTTAATATCGACCCCTCTCACATGGAGTGTATTGAATCTCGACCCCTCTCACATGGGGTGTATTTAATATCGACCCCTCTCACATGGGGTGTATTTAACCTCGACCCCTCTCACATGGGGTGTATTTAATCTCGACCCCTCTCACATGGGGTGTATTTAATCTCGACCCCTCTCACAAGGAGTGTATTTAATCTCGACCCCTCTCACATGGGGTGTATTTAATCTCGACCCCTCTCACATGGGGTGTATTTAGTCTCGACCCCTCTCACATGGGTGTATTTAATCTCGACCCCTCTCACATGGGTGTATTTAGTCTCGACCCCTCTCACATGGAGTGTATTTAATCTCGACCCCTCTCACATGGGGTGTATTTAATCTCGACCCCTCTCACATGGAGTGTATTTAATCTCGACCCCTCTCACATGGGGTGTATTTAATATCGACCCCTCTCACATGGGGTGTATTTAATCTCGACCCCTCTCACATGGGGTGTATTTAATCTCGACCCCTCTCACATGGAGTGTATTTAATCTCGACCCCTCTCACATGGGGTGTATTTAATCTCGACCCCTCTCACATGGAGTGTATTTAATCTCGACCCCTCTCACATGGAGTGTATTTAATATCGACCCCTCTCACATGGGGTGTATTTAATCTCGACCCCTCTCACAAGGAGTGTATTTAATCTCGACCCCTCTCACATGGGGTGTATTTAATCTCGTCCCCTCTCACATGGGGTGTATTTAATATCGACCCCTCTCACATGGAGTGTATTTAATCTCGACCCCTCTCACATGGAGTGTATTTAATCTCCACCCCTCTCACAAGGGGTGTATTTAATCTCGTCCCCTCTCACATGGGGTGTATTTAATCTCGACCCCTCTCACATGGGGTGTATTTAATCTCGACCCCTCTCACAAGGAGTGTATTTAATCTCCACCCCTCTCACATGGGGTGTATTTAATCTCGACCCCTCTCACATGGAGTGTATTTAATCTCCACCCCTCTCACATGGGGTGTATTTAATCTCGACCCCTCTCACATTGGGTGTATTTAATCTCGTCCCCTCTCACAAGGAGTGTATTTAATCTCGACCCCTCTCACATGGAGTGTATTTAATCTCGACCCCTCTCACATGGGGTGTATTTAATATCGACCCCTCTCACAAGGGGTGTATTTAATCTCGACCCCTCTCACATGGAGTGTATTTAATCTCGACCCCTCTCACATGGGGTGTATTTAATATCGACCCCTCTCACAAGGGGTGTATTTAATCTCGACCCCTCTCACATGGGGTGTATTTAATCTCGACCCCTCTCACATGGGGTGTATTTAATCTCGACCCCTCTCACATGGGGTGTATTTAATCTCGACCCCTCTCACAAGGAGTGTATTTAATATCGACCCCTCTCACAAGGAGTGTATTTAATATCGACCCCTCTCACAAGGAGTGTATTTAATCTCGACCCCTCTCACATGGGGTGTATTTAATCTCGACCCCTCTCACATGGGGTGTATTTAATCTCGACCCCTCTCACATGGGGTGTATTTAATCTCGACCCCTCTCACATGGAGTGTATTTAATCTCGACCCCTCTCACAAGGAGTGTATTTAATCTCGACCCCTCTCACAAGGAGTGTATTTAATCTCGACCCCTCTCACATGGAGTGTATTTAATCTCGACCCCTCTCACATGGGGTGTATTTAATCTCGACCCCTCTCACAAGGAGTGTATTTAATCTCGACCCCTCTCACAAGGAGTGTATTTAATCTCGACCCCTCTCACATGGGGTGTATTTAATCTCGACCCCTCTCACATGGGGTGTATTTAATCTCGACCCCTCTCACATGGGGTGTATTTAATCTCGACCCCTCTCACATGGGGTGTATTTAATCTCGACCCCTCTCACATGGGGTGTATTTAATCTCGACCCCTCTCACATGGGGTGTATTTAATATCGACCCCTCTCACAAGGAGTGTATTTAATATCGACCCCTCTCACAAGGAGTGTATTTAATCTCGACCCCTCTCACATGGGGTGTATTTAATCTCGACCCCTCTCACATGGGGTGTATTTAATCTCGACCCCTCTCACATGGGGTGTATTTAATCTCGACCCCTCTCACATGGAGTGTATTTAATCTCGACCCGTCTCACATGGGGTGTATTTAATATCGACCCCTCTCACATGGGGTGTATTTAATCTCGACCCCTCTCACATGGAGTGTATTTAATCTCGACCCCTCTCACATGGGGTGTATTTAATCTCGACCCCTCTCACATGGGGTGTATTTAATCTCGACCCCTCTCACATGGGGTGTATTTAATCTCGACCCCTCTCACAAGGAGTGTATTTAATCTCGACCCCTCTCACAAGGAGTGTATTTAATCTCGACCCCTCTCACAAGGAGTGTATTTAATCTCGACCCCTCTCACATGGGGTGTATTTAATCTCGACCCCTCTCACATGGGGGGTATTTAATCTCGACCCCTCTCACAAGGAGTGTATTTAATCTCGACCCCTCTCACATGGGGTGTATTTAATCTCGACCCCTCTCACATGGGGTGTATTTAATCTCGACCCCTCTCACATGGAGTGTATTTAATATCGACCCCTCTCACAAGGAGTGTATTTAATCTCGACCCCTCTCACATGGGGTGTATTTAATCTCGACCCCTCTCACATGGAGTGTATTTAATCTCGACCCCTCTCACATGGGGTGTATTTAATCTCGACCCCTCTCACATGGGGTGTATTTAATCTCGACCCCTCTCACATGGAGTGTATTTAATCTCGACCCCTCTCACATGGGGTGTATTTAATCTCGACCCCTCTCACATGGGGTGTATTTAATCTCGACCCCTCTCACATGGAGTGTATTTAATCTCGACCCCTCTCACATGGGGTGTATTTAACCTCGACCCCTCTCACATGGGGTGTATTTAATCTCGACCCCTCTCACAAGGAGTGTATTTAATCTCGAGCCCTCTCACATGGAGTGTATTTAATCTCGACCCCTCTCACATGGGGTGTATTTAATCTCGACCCCTCTCACATGGGGTGTATTTAATCTCGACCCCTCTCACATGGGGTGTATTTAATCTCGACCCCTCTCACATGGGGTGTATTTAATCTCGACCCCTCTCACATGGGGTGTATTTAATCTCGGCCCCTCTCACATGGGGTGTATTTAATCTCGACCCCTCTCACATGGGGTGTATTTAATCTCGACCCCTCTCACATGGGGTGTATTTAATCTCGGCCCCTCTCACATGGGGTGTATTTAATCTCGACCCCTCTCACATGGGGTGTATTTAATCTCGACCCCTCTCACAAGGA
The DNA here is from genome assembly GCF_035084215.1 of Heptranchias perlo. Taxonomy (NCBI): domain Eukaryota; kingdom Metazoa; phylum Chordata; class Chondrichthyes; order Hexanchiformes; family Hexanchidae; genus Heptranchias; species Heptranchias perlo. The sequence goes on along the minus strand of NC_090325.1, from coordinate 52,485,319 downwards.
GTGTATTTAATCTCGACCCCTCTCACATGGGGTGTATTTAATATCGACCCGTCTCACATGGGGTGTATTTAATCTCGACCCCTCTCACATGGGGTGTATTTAATATCGACCCCTCTCACAAGGAGTGTATTTAATCTCGACCCCTCTCACATGGGGTGTATTTAATCTCGACCCCTCTCACAAGGAGTGTATTTAATCTCGACCCCTCTCACATGGGGTGTATTTAATATCGACCCCTCTCACATGGGGTGTATTTAATCTCGACCCCTCTCACATGGAGTGTATTTAATCTCGACCCCTCTCACATGGGGTGTATTTAATATCGACCCCTCTCACATGGAGTGTATTTAATATCGACCCCTCTCACATGGAGTGTATTTAATCTCGACCCCTCTCACATGGGGTGTATTTAATCTCGACCCCTCTCACATGGGGTGTATTTAATCTCGACCCCTCTCACATGGGGTGTATTTAATCTCGACCCCTCTCACAAGGAGTGTATTTAATCTCGACCCCTCTCACATGGGGTGTATTTAATCTCGACCCCTCTCACATGGAGTGTATTTAATCTCGACCCCTCTCACATGGGGTGTATTTAATCTCGGCCCCTCTCACAAGGAGTGTATTTAATCTCGACCCCTCTCACATGGAGTGTATTTAATCTCGACCCCTCTCACATGGGGTGTATTTAATCTCGACCCCTCTCACATGGGGTGTATTTAATCTCGACCCCTCTCACATGGAGTGTATTTAATCTCGACCCCTCTCACATGGGGTGTATTTAATCTCGGCCCCTCTCACATGGGGTGTATTTAATCTCGGCCCCTCTCACATGGGGTGTATTTAATCTCGACCCCTCTCACAAGGAGTGTATTTAATATCGACCCCTCTCACATGGGGTGTATTTAATCTCGACCCCTCTCACATGGGGTGTATTTAATCTCGGCCCCTCTCACATGGGGTGTATTTAATCTCGACCCCTCTCACAAGGAGTGTATTTAATCTCGACCCCTCTCACAAGGAATGGATTTAATCTCGACCCCTCTCACATGGGGTGTATTTAATCTCGGCCCCTCTCACATGGGGTGTATTTAATCTCGACCCCTCTCACATGGGGTGTATTTAATATCGACCCCTCTCACAAGGAGTGTATTTAATCTCGAGCCCTCTCACATGGGGTGTATTTAATATCGACCCCTCTCACATGGGGTGTATTTAATCTCGGCCCCTCTCACATGGGGTGTATTTAATCTCGGCCCCTCTCACATGGGGTGTATTTAATCTCGACCCCTCTCACATGGAGTGTATTTAATCTCGACCCCTCTCACATGGGGTGTATTTAATCTCGACCCCTCTCACATGGGGTGTATTTAATCTCGACCCCTCTCACATGGGGTGTATTTAATCTCGACCCCTCTCACATGGGGTGTATTTAATCTCGTCCCCTCTCACATGGGGTGTATTTAATCTCGACCCCTCTCACATGGAGTGTATTTAATATCGACCCCTCTCACATGGAGTGTATTTAATATCGACCCCTCTCACATGGGGTGTATTTAATCTCGACCCCTCTCACAAGGAGTGTATTTAATCTCGACCCCTCTCACATGGAGTGTATTTAATCTCGACCCCTCTCACATGGGGTGTATTTAATATCGACCCCTCTCACATGGAGTGTATTTAATCTCGACCCCTCTCACATGGAGTGTATTTAATCTCGACCCCTCTCACATGGGGTGTATTTAATCTCGACCCCTCTCACAAGGAGTGTATTTAATCTCGACCCCTCTCACATGGGGTGTATTTAATCACGACCCCTCTCAAATGGGGTGTATTTAATCTCGACCCCTCTCACATGGAGTGTATTTAATCTCGACCCCTCTCACATGGGGTGTATTTAATCTCGACCCCTCTCACATGGGGTGTATTTAATCTCGACCCCTCTCACATGGGGTGTATTTAATCTCGACCCCTCTCACATGGGATGTATTTAATCTCGACCCCTCTCACATGGGGTGTATTTAATATCGACCCCTCTCACATGGGGTGTATTTAATATCGACCCCTCTCACATGGGGTGTATTTAATATCGACCCCTCTCACATGGGGTGTATTTAATATCGACCCCTCTCACAAGGGGTGTATTTAATATCGACCCCTCTCACATGGGGTGTATTTAATATCGACCCCTCTCACATGGGGTGTATTTAATCTCGACCCCTCTCACATGGGGTGTATTTCATCTCGACCCCTCTCACATGGGGTGTATTTAATCTCGACCCCTCTCACATGGGGTGTATTTAATCTCGACCCCTCTCACATGGGGTGTATTTAATCTCGACCCCTCTCACATGGGGTGTATTTAATCTCGACCCCTCTCACATGGGGTGTATTTAATCTCGACCCCTCTCACATGGGGTGTATTTAATATCGACCCCTCTCACATGGGGTGTATTTAATCTCGACCCCTCTCACATGGGGTGTATTTAATCTCGACCCCTCTCACATGGGGTGTATTTAATCTCGACCCCTCTCACATGGGGTGTATTTAATATCGACCCCTCTCACATGGGGTGTATTTAATCTCGACCCCTCTCACATGGAGTGTATTTAATCTCGACCCCTCTCACAAGGAGTGTATTTAATCTCGACCCCTCTCACATGGGGTGTATTTAATCTCGACCCCTCTCACATGGGGTGTATTTAATATCGACCCCTCTCACATGGGGTGTATTTAATCTCGACCCCTCTCACATGGAGTGTATTTAATATCGACCCCTCTCTCATGGAGTGTATTTAATCTCGACCCCTCTCACATGGGGTGTATTTAATCTCGACCCCTCTCACATGGGGTGTATTTAATCTCGACCCCTCTCACATGGAGTGTATTTAATCACGACCCCTCTCACATGGGGTGTATTTAATCTCGACCCCTCTCACATGGGGTGTATTTAATCTCGACCCCTCTCACATGGGGTGTATTTAATCTCGACCCCTCTCACATGGAGTGTATTTAATATCGACCCCTCTCACATGGAGTGTATTTAATCTCGACCCCTCTCACATGGGGTGTATTTAATCTCGACCCCTCTCACAAGGAGTGTATTTAATCTCGACCCCTCTCACATGGGGTGTATTTAATCTCGACCCCTCTCACAAGGAGTGTATTTAATATCGACCCCTCTCACATGGGGTGTATTTAATCTCGACCCCTCTCACATGGGGTGTATTTAATCTCGACCCCTCTCACAAGGAGTGTATTTAATCTCGACCCCTCTCACATGGAGTGTATTTAATCTCGACCCCTCTCACATGGGGTGTATTTAATCTCGACCCCTCTCACATGGGGTGTATTTAATATCGACCCCTCTCACATGGAGTGTATTTAATCTCGACCCCTCTCACATGGAGTGTATTTAATCTCGGCCCCTCTCACATGGAGTGTATTTAATCTCGGCCCCTCTCACATGGAGTGTATTTAATCTCGACCCCTCTCACAAGGAGTGTATTTAATCTCGACCCCTCTCACATGGGGTGTATTTAATCTCGACCCCTCTCACATGGGGTGTATTTAATCTCGACCCCTCTCACATGGGGTGTATTTAATCTCGACCCCTCTCACAAGGAGTGTATTTAATCTCGACCCCTCTCACATGGGGTGTATTTAATCTCGACCCCTCTCACATGGGGTGTATTTAATCTCGACCCCTCTCACAAGGAGTGTATTTAATCTCGACCCCTCTCACATGGGGTGTATTTAATCTCGACCCCTCTCACATGGGGTGTATTTAATCTCGACCCCTCTCACGTGGAGTGTATTTAATCTCGACCCCTCTCACATGGGGTGTATTTAATCTCGACCCCTCTCACATGGGGTGTATTTAATCTCGACCCCTCTCACATGGGGTGTATTTAATCTCGACCCCTCTCACATGGGGTGTATTTAATCTCGACCCCTCTCACATGGGGTGTATTTAATCTCGACCCCTCTCACATGGGGTGTATTTAATCTCGACCCCTCTCACAAGGAGTGTATTTAATCTCGACCCCTCTCACATGGAGTGTATTTAATCTCGACCCCTCTCACATGGAGTGTATTTAATCTCGACCCCTCTCACATGGGGTGTATTTAATCTCGACCCCTCTCACATGGGGTGTATTTAATCTCGACCCCTCTCACATGGGGTGTATTTAATCTCGACCCCTCTCACATGGAGTGTATTTAATATCGACCCCTCTCACATGGGGTGTATTTAATCTCGACCCCTCTCACAAGGAGTGTATTTAATCTCAACCCCTCTCACAAGGAGTGTATTTAATCACGACCCCTCTCACATGGAGTGTATTTAATCTCGACCCCTCTCACAAGGAGTGTATTTAATCTCGACCCCTCTCACATGGAGTGTATTTAATCACGACCCCTCTCACATGGAGTGTATTTAATCTCGACCCCTCTCACAAGGAGTGTATTTAATCACGACCCCTCTCACATGGGGTGTATTTAATCTCGACCCCTCTCACATGGAGTGTATTTAATCACGACCCCTCTCACATGGAGTGTATTTAATCTCGACCCCTCTCACATGGGGTGTATTTAATCTCGACCCCTCTCACATGGGGTGTATTTAATCTCGACCCCTCTCACAAGGAGTGTATTTAATCTCAACCCCTCTCACAAGGAGTGTATTTAATCACGACCCCTCTCACATGGGGTGTATTTAATCTCGACCCCTCTCACATGGGGTGTATTTAATATCGACCCCTCTCACATGGGGTGTATTTAATATCGACCCCTCTCACATGGAGTGTATTTAATATCGACCCCTCTCACATGGGGTGTATTTAATCTCGACCCCTCTCACAAGGAGTGTATTTAATCTCAACCCCTCTCACAAGGAGTGTATTTAATCTCGACCCCTCTCACAAGGAGTGTATTTAATATCGACCCCTCTCACATGGGGTGTATTTAATATCGACCCCTCTCACATGGGGTGTATTTAATATCGACCCCTCTCACAAGGAGTGTATTTAATCTCAACCCCTCTCACAAGGAGTGTATTTAATCTCGACCCCTCTCACAAGGAGTGTATTTAATCTCAACCCCTCTCACATGGGGTGTATTTAATCTCGACCCCTCTCACATGGGGTGTATTTAATCTCGACCCCTCTCACATGGAGTGTATTTAATCTCGACCCCTCTCACATGGGGTGTATTTAATATCGACCCCTCTCACATGGAGTGTATTTAATATCGACCCCTCTCACATGGAGTGTATTTAATATCGACCCCTCTCACATGGGGTGTATTTAATATCGACCCCTCTCACATGGGGTGTATTTAATCTCGACCCCTCTCACATGGGGTGTATTTAATCTCGACCCCTCTCACATGGAGTGTATTTAATATCGACCCCTCTCACATGGAGTGTATTTAATATCGACCCCTCTCACATGGGGTGTATTTAATATCGACCCCTCTCACATGGGGTGTATTTAATCTCGACCCCTCTCACATGGGGTGTATTTAATCTCGACCCCTCTCACATGGAGTGTATTTAATATCGACCCCTCTCACATGGAGTGTATTTAATATCGACCCCTCTCACATGGAGTGTATTTAATATCGACCCCTCTCACATGGGGTGTATTTAATATCGACCCCTCTCACATGGGGTGTATTTAATCTCGACCCCTCTCACATGGGGTGTATTTAATCTCGACCCCTCTCACATGGGGTGTATTTAATCTCGACCCCTCTCACATGGAGTGTATTTAATATCGACCCCTCTCACATGGAGTGTATTTAATATCGACCCCTCTCACATGGGGTGTATTTAATATCGACCCCTCTCACATGGGGTGTATTTAATCTCGACCCCTCTCACATGGGGTGTATTTAATCTCGACCCCTCTCACATGGGGTGTATTTAATCTCGACCCCTCTCACAAGGAGTGTATTTAATCTCGACCCCTCTCACATGGAATGTATTTAATCTCGACCCCTCTCACATGGGGTGTATTTAATCTCGACCCCTCTCACATGGAATGTATTTAATCTCGACCCCTCTCACATGGGGTGTATTTAATCTCGACCCCTCTCACAAGGAGTGTATTTAATCTCGACCCCTCTCACATGGAGTGTATTTAATATCGACCCCTCTCACATGGAGTGTATTTAATATCGACCCCTCTCACATGGGGTGTATTTAATATCGACCCCTCTCACATGGGGTGTATTTAATCTCGACCCCTCTCACATGGGGTGTATTTAATCTCGACCCCTCTCACATGGGGTGTATTTAATCTCGACCCCTCTCACAAGGAGTGTATTTAATCTCGACCCCTCTCACATGGAATGTATTTAATCTCGACCCCTCTCACATGGGGTGTATTTAATCTCGACCCCTCTCACATGGAATGTATTTAATCTCGACCCCTCTCACATGGGGTGTATTTAATCTCGACCCCTCTCACAAGGAGTGTATTTAATCTCGACCCCTCTCACATGGAGTGTATTTAATCTCGACCCCTCTCACATGGGGTGTATTTAATCTCGACCCCTCTCACAAGGAGTGTATTTAATCTCGACCCCTCTCACAAGGAGTGTATTTAATATCGACCCCTCTCACATGGGGTGTATTTAATCTCGACCCCTCTCACATGGGGTGTATTTAATCTCGACCCCTCTCACATGGGGTGTATTTAATCTCGACCCCTCTCACAAGGAGTGTATTTAATCTCGACCCCTCTCACATGGGGTGTATTTAATCTCGACCCCTCTCACATGGGGTGTATTTAATCTCGACCCCTCTCACATGGGGTGTATTTAATCTCGACCCCTCTCACATGGAGTGTATTTAATCTCGACCCCTCTCACATGGGGTGTATTTAATCTCGACCCCTCTCACATGGGGTGTATTTAATCTCGACCCCTCTCACATGGGGTGTATTTAATCTCGACCCCTCTCACATGGGGTGCATTTAATCTCGACCCCTCTCACATGGGGTGTATTTAATCTCGACCCCTCTCACATGGGGTGTATTTAATCTCGACCCCTCTCACATGGGGTGTATTTAATCTCGACCCCTCTCACATGGGGTGTATTTCATCTCGACCCCTCTCACATGGGGTGCATTTAATCTCGACCCCTCTCACATGGGGTGTATTTAATCTCGACCCCTCTCACAAGGAGTGTATTTAATCTCGACCCCTCTCACATGGGGTGTATTTAATCTCGACCCCTCTCACATGGGGTGTATTTCATCTCGACCCCTCTCACATGGGGTGTATTTAATCTCGACCCCTCTCACATGGGGTGTATTTCATCTCGACCCCTCTCACATGGGGTGCATTTAATCTCGACCCCTCTCACATGGGGTGTATTTAATCTCGACCCCTCTCACAAGGAGTGTATTTAATCTCGACCCCTCTCACATGGGGTGTATTTAATCTCGACCCCTCTCACATGGGGTGTATTTAATATCGACCCCTCTCACATGGGGTATTTTTAATCTCGACCCCTCTCACATGGGGTGTATTTAATCTTGACCCCCTGTCAAAATCCTGGACGCATAGGCAATTGTTAGTTTTCTCTGTACTTTTTGACATAAAACCGCTGCTCAACTCTGATCCGTGGCCCCTCTTTCGAGGTGAAACAGCTTTCCGTGATCTGGAAAAATAAGACAGGTGGCCTGCATAACAGCCTCTTTCAATAGTGTGACAACGTCGCTGGATCCACTGCTCAGTAACCTTGTCTTCAGGCTCCTTTACAAGCTCATATAAGGGTTTAGCAAGTTCCACAAATCGAGGTGTGAATGACCGTTGATAGCCGACCAAGCCCAAAAACGACCAGAGGTCGGCAGCGGAAGGCGCTGGATGATGTCGACTTTATGTTGATCTGGTGTTAGCCCATTGGCTAATATTGACACGCCCAGAAATACGACCTGTTCTTTCCTGAGTTGTGCCTATTTTGGGTTGGCTCTCAGCCCTGCTTTTAAGAGGATGCTCAATAATTCAGAAAGCAGTTGCTCATGCTCTTTCTCTGTGCTGGTTGCTAACAATAGATCGTTCACGTATTGGAGGAGACAGGAGGGTCGTGAGAATCCTTTGATTACTTTCGCCATGCATTTGTGGAATATAGTGGGGGCATTATGAGTGCCCAGTGGTAAGCATGTCCATGTATAACTCTGATCCTCAAAGGTAAAAGCAAATCAGTACTGGTCTTCTTTTCTCACTGGAATACTCCAAAAGCCATTAGCTTTGTCTAAAGTCGAAAAATACCTGCTTCCTGTGGGCACTTGAGACAGCAACGTGGGCGTCTCTCTTACCACAGGCACGCAAGCTGGGGTGACAGAATTTAACTTCCTATAATCTATGATGAGTCGCCAGCTGTCGTCTGGCTTAACAGCAGGCCAGAGTGGGGAATTTGTTGTAAAGGTGCCTTCGCATATAACACACTACTGTAACAAGGATTTCCATCGTCGCTTTTACATATGGGTGACTCGCAGTTGGTATAAGGTATTGTTTAGCAAACGGATGAGGGGGTCCTTTAGTGGACTCCTTGCCCTCCATGCGCCCACAGTCATGTTTATGAGTGACGAATACATCGGCATATTGATCAATTAATACTGTGATTCCTAGACGGGAACTAGAGGGTCTAGGTAAAGGCTCACTTTTCTTAATGGCATATACAAAATGTGCATCTGACATTTACACAATTTCATCAGTTTTTCGTATCTGAGAACAGAACCACAAACGTTGGTTAGCATAATCAATAATCACTCCATAGGACCTTAGCACATCTGATCCTAATAAGCCCTGTCCATTTGGCATTTGGCCTTTGGCCATATACGGGATTATGAACGATGCATTTGAACCCTCGTAAATTTAGAGCTCCGGGGAATTGTCACTGTTTTGCCAATTGAGTCGAGCCGTCAAAACCCGTCAATTGAATTGGTCCCCTTGATATGTATATTCGATGAGGTGTGGATGATAGTAATGGATGGGCCGGTATCTACTAATAATATCTGCTGTGGGCCCCCGTTCACAACCAATGTGAGAATTGGTCGCCCGTTACTATCATGTCGGAACCTCACTGCCGACTGGTGAGGGGCCTGTTCCCTTCACGCTTGGTTAGACTGGTTATCAGGACCTGGGGCACTTGGGAGCGCCAGCATACTTGCGGTTGTCGCGACAGGGGCATTACTACCTCCCAGTGGAGAGAGAGTTCCTCTCTCTGTGCTCATCATCACCCGATATAACGTTTTGAGTTTTTCTACTTCATTGGCTAATGCCTCAGTCTCTGAATGCGCTCATGACCGCTGGTCAGACATGTATTCTGGCCTTAGGGAGTAAGCGGGAGGGTGTGGGCATTGGGGTTATGCTCCTGGTCCAGTCCAGGGATGATTTGGCCAGGTGGTCCCCTGTTTTGGGGCATATTTTTCTTGTCCTTCCTGCCTTCATTGCTGCCTACATTCTCGGGCAAAATGTCCTGGTCTCACGCTGTTAAAACAGGGAGTCTGATCTCTACCCATGAATCCCATCGTATTCCCTCCCTTATTCTGAGGTCCCTCTACCATTGCTACCTTTCACTTGGCAGTGGTGAGTTTAATTATGTGTTCCTTTGTTTGTTCCCAAGTAGCCCTGGAGGTGGCCAAGATAGTGACCCATCAGTCCACTGCTCCTGCCGTTACCCACTTTGCGGTTCTCACTACAGGATGGAGTTGTTTCATGAACATTTGTTTGTACTGTCAGTCGACTCTCGGGATGGGGTCAATCGGTTCCCGATCTCCAAGAACTGGCAAGGTTCTAACATATAAATCGTATAGGCGGTTCCTGAACGCTATGTGGTGTTCAGTGGGTTTTTGGAGGGTCTCGGCGCACAACTGCATCAGGTTCAGGCTGTCCAATCCTAGTAGGTCCGTTATTTTATCAAGGAACCATCTTGATCTAGCCCGGGGGTTGTAAACTGAGGCTATCACAGAGGCATCCTAACAGGAGCTTTTTGAGGTCGGCATCCTCCAAGTCGGGGTGACCTCGCCAGAAACTTCTGAATTTGGTCAGCAGTTTAATAGGGTCTTTGGTTTCCCCTATCTTGCTTAGTTCATGAGTCAGGGCCGTGACTTTGATCGGGTTTAGGGTATGACTTTCTCTCAGAGTTCATTTGCGGTTATTGTCTACCCCAAACTGGTGAAATGTGGTCACCAGATTGATGGGAGAGGGATGATAATCCTCCAGGTCCCTGCAACCACTAGAACCAGCGGCTTGGTCTGCCGACTGATTCTAATTTACTTCTTTGTTGGCTTTTCCCGATCACATTCCCAGGGTCCTTTAATCCCAGTTACTGCGGCCACTACCTCACCCTGTCATCCCAATTTGCCCTGTAATTCATATATCTGTGAATTACACTGAGTATGATCTATTGGTCTGACCAGCCATCTCCCTCAGTGCTCCTCCAACATCTTCCAATAGTTTTTTTGGTTGCATGTTCTCCTCTTGGAGGTTGACCAGTTCTACTTTGATCTGTTATGCCCCCATGGCTAATGTTGTGGCAGTACAACTACTGTTATGTTGTTGTTGTAACATCATTGTCGATTGTTGAATTTGTTCTCGTAATTGAGTAATCTCTTTTGCATTTTGCTTTTCTCTTTCTTCCGCCTGCTTTTGTCCTTTTTTATAATTATTTTCTCGTTCTTCCCCCCTGGCAGCACAAAAGTGAGCTGCTTAAATTGACATCTGTTTTCCCTTTTTCTTATCAGCTTTCTTTTTATCTGGTTCCTGTCCGATTCTCTCTCGAACAGTGCTGAATGGTAGATCGTCAGAGCTTAGGCCGGCCAGCAGGCAAGTCACATCTTGGGATTTTAAATTCTTACTTAAATGTGACGGCACATTAAGACACTTTCCTTTCTCCGCCATCCTCCCTCTCCCTTGGTTTCCCCATGATATTTTAAGACCACTGGTCAGCAACAAGTTTACTGACACTCCCAGTCCTACCTGGGTTTCCTACCCAACCGACACGGTGATCAGTCATGCCTGTCTGAGTCTATTGTTCTCAGGGCCACACTGTTAGTACTGGACTTATTTGAGTATTCCTGGCTGGCTCGCCAATTCTGTAAGATCTGAGACCCTCAGATGTATGCTAGTGAGCACTTGTAATTAAGTACCCCGCTAGGACTCCAAGGGCTCAAGCAATGCCAAATAATTTGACTCAAGACCATATTGGTGAAGTCCAGTATACAAAGGTTTTATTAAGAGCAATAACACATAATCATATTACACTATAATATTTATGATCATCCAAGCAGTAGTTAACAGTCAATCAGGTATTAAATTACCCATCTAGGTGACTTTAGTGATCGTCTGGACAGCCAGGCTCCGCGTCCTTCTTGCCACACAAGGTTAGCCCTAAAGCAGCATTGGTCCCTCAATGTTGAGTGGCTTAGATCTCTCCCGACTGTGTTTCTGATCACAGCCAGGGCTATCTTTATACCTGGTTTCCCGGTGTGTACGTGCAGCTCCTCACATGGGCTAGTGCCCACCGTCTTGCACTGCCTCGTTTGTGGCTGGTCAGGATGTAAGATGTTTGCCCAGCTTCTCAAATTCAGCTGACCGCAGCAACTGACACATTTTGTTCCTTGTTTTGAGGCAGCCGTACTAAATTCGTTACTGTCTCAAGACTGCTGCCTTGATTGTTGTTCATTGTCTTGAGGCAGTTGTACTAAATTCGTTACTGTCTCAAGGCTGCTGCCTTGATGAGCCTTCGTTGTTTTGAGGTAGCTGTATTAAATTTGTTACTGTCGCAAGGCTGCTGCCTTGGTTAGCCTTCATTAACTTAGTCAAACATTTCAACCTATTCATCCTTATCCCACAGTCTTAAGCTTTAATATATATGTTAAAAGATCCCTTTTATCCCTTACTTGCAGTAATAGATGTTAAAAGACTCCTTTTGCCCCTTACTTACACATCATATCAGTGATTTTGTCGATATAACTCTGAGAAAGGATTTAGCTCTTCATTTTCCACCATTTTCCAATCCTCACTGGATACAGGTGTGGTGCCGGAGGATTGAAGGACTGCTAATGTTGTACCTTTGTTTACAAAGGGAGCAAGGGATAGACCGAGTAATTTCAGGCCAGTCACTCTAACCTCGATGGTAGGCAAATTATTTGGAATCAATTCTGAGGGACAGGATAAACCGTCACTCAGAAAGGCACGGAGTAATCAAGGACAGTCAGCATGGATTTGTTAAGGGAAGGTCATGTCTGACTAACTTGATTGAGTTTTTTGAGGAGGTAACAAGGAGGGTCGATGAAGATAATGCATTTGATGTAGACTACATGGATTTTAGCAAGGCTTTTGGCAAGTTCCCACATACAGACTGGTCAAAAAAGTCCATGGGATCTAAGGGAAAGTGGCAAGTTGGATTCAAAATTGGCTCAGTGGCAGGAAGCAAAGGGTAATGGTCGACGGGTGTTTTTGTGACTGGAAGGCTATTTCCAGTGGGGTCCCGCAGGGCTCAGTACTAGGTCCCTTGCTTTTTTGATATATATTAATGAATTGGACTTAAATGTAGGGAGCATGATTAAGAAGTTTGCAGATGATACAAAAATTGGCCGTGTGGTTGATAGTGAGGAGGAAAGCTGTAGACTGGATGAAGATATCAATGGACTGGTCAGGTGGGCAGAAAAGTGGCAAATGGAATTAAATCTGGTGAAGTGTGAGGTAATGCATTTGGGGAGGGCAAACAAAGCAAGGGAGTACACAATAAATGGGAGGATACTGAAAGGTGAAGAGGAAGTGAGGGACCTTGGAGTGCATGTCCACAGATCCCAGAAGGTAGCAGGACAGGTAGATAAGGTGGTTAAAAAGCCATACAGGATACTTTCCTTTATTAGCCAAGGCATAGAATATAAGAGCAGGGAGGTTATGCTAGAACTGCATAAAACACTAGTTAGGCCACAGCTTGAGTACAGTGCACAGTTCTGGTCACCACATTACAGGAAGGATGTAATTGCACTAGAGAGGTTACAGAGGAGATTTACGAGGTTGTTGCCAGGACTGGAGAATTTTAGCGATGAGGAAAGATTGGATAGGCTGGGGTTGTTCTTTTTGGAACAGAGGAGGCTGAGGGGTGATTTAATTGAGTTGTACAAAATTATAAACACTAAAGATAGTGTGGATAGGAAGGACCTATTTCCCTTAGCAGAGAGGTCAATAACCAGGGGGCATAGATTTAAAGTGACTGGTAGAAGGATTAGAGGGGAGCTGAGGAATAAAATCTTCACCCAGAAGGTGGTGGGGGTCTGGAACTCACTGTCTGAGAGGGTGGTAGAGGCAGAAACCCTCAACTCATTTAAAAAGTACCTGGATGAGCACCTGAAATGCCGTGACCTACAATGCTACAGACCAAGTGCTGGAAATTGGGATTAGGCTGGGTGGCTCATTTTCAGCCGGCACGGATATGATGGGTCGAATGGCCTCCTTCTGTGCTATAAATTTTCTATGATTCAATGATTACAGATAATGTTTTTGAATGCTGTGTTCTTCGCTGCTTATTGAGTACATACATTTACATAAAAACAGAAAATGTGGCAAATTTGAAATAGATTAATCAGCATCTGAATGAAAAAGATTGGTTAATGTTGCAGATGTGACACTCAGCATTTCCAATATTTGGGGTTTCTTTTTAACCTGCAAAAGAGAAATTCCTTATAGTATTGATGAATATTGTAAAATTTGAACTTTAAAATGCACTGAAATGTGAAATATTCTTTGAACAGAAGAAAGCTTTGTTACATTTTGTTTTAATCTTCATGCGGTAAAGTTGGTTAAGCAAAGATTCTTATTATCCATGTTAAGCCAGATGATTATTTTAAAGGCATGTTACCCCTGCAAGAAAACTTTCTAAACATAGTTGGTGTTATGTTTTTCAACCTTTAACTCAGAAAACACTGATGGGAGTAATTTATAGGCCCCCTAACAGTAGTTATAGTGTTGGGCAGAGCATTAACCAAGAAATAAGAGGAGCTTGTAACAAAGGTAATGCAATAATCATGGGAGACTTTAATCTTCATATAGACTGGGTAAATCAAATTGGCAAAAGTAGTTTGGAGGACGAGTTCATGGAATGCATTTGAGACAGTTTCCTGGAACAATATGTCATGGAACCAACCAGGGAACAGGCTATTTTAGATCTTGTCTTGTGTAATGAGACAGGGTTAATTAGTAATCTCATAGTAAGGATCCTCTAGGGCAAGTGATCACAATATGATAGAATTTCACATTGAGTTCGAGAGTGATGTACTTAAGTCTGAAGCTAGAGTCTTAAACTTAAACAAAGCCAATTATATAGGTATTAGGGGCGAGTTGGCTATGGCTGATTGGGAAATTAGATTAAAAGATATGATGGTAGATAAGCAATGGCGAACATTTAAAGAAATATTTCATAATTCTCAATGAATATACATTCCATTGAGGAATAAAAACTCCACAGTAGAAGTGATAATCCGTGGCTAACTAAAGAAGTTAAGGAGAGTATTAGATTAAAACAAGAGGCTTATAATGTTGCCAAGAAGAGTAGTAAGCCTGTGGATTGGGAAAGTTTTAGAAACCAGCAAAGGATGACCAAAAAATTGATTAAAAGGGAAAAAATGGAATATGAGAGTAAACTAGCAAGAAATATAAAAACAGATTGTAAAAGCTTCTACAAGTATGTAAAACTGAAGAGATTAGCGAAAGTAAACATGGGTCCCTTAGAGGCTGAGACAGGAGAAATTATAATGGAGAATAAGGAAATAGCAGATGTTAAACAAATATTTTGTATCTATCTTCACAGTAGAAGAAACAAAAAACATTCCAGAAATAGTGGGGAACCAAGGGTCTAATGAGAGTGAGGAACTTAAAGTAATTAATATTAGTAAAGAAAAAGAGAAATTAATGGGGCTAAAAGCCAACAAATCCCCTGGATCTGATGGCCTACATCCTAGGGTTCTAAAAGAGGTGGCTGCAGAGATACTGGATGCATTGGTTGTGATCTTCCAAAATGCTCTAGATTCTAGAACAGTCCCGATGGATTGGAAGGTAGCAAATGTAACACCGCTATTCAAGAAAGGAGGGAGAGAGAAAACAGGGAACTATAGGCCAATTAACCTGACATCAATTGTCGGGAAAATGCTGGAATCTATTATTAAGAACATGGCAACAGGACACTTAGAAAATCATAATATGATTAGGCAGAGTCAACATGGTTTTATGAAAGAGAGATCGTGTTTGACAAATTTATTAGACTTTTTTGAGCATGTAACTAGCAGGGTAGATAAAGGGGAACCAGTGAATGTAGTATATTTGGATTTTCAAAAGGCATTCAATAAGGTGCCACATAAAAGGTTGTTACACAAGATAAGGGCTCATGGGGTTGGGGGTAATATATTAGTATGGATAGAGGATTGGTTAACGGATAGAAAACAGAGAGTAGGAATAAACGGGTCATTTTCAGGCTGGCAGGCTGTAACTAGTGGGGTGCCACAAGGGCCTCAGCTATTTACAATCTATATTAATGACTTAGATGAAGGGACCGAGTGTAATGTATCCAAGTTTGCTGATGATACAAAGCTAGGTGGGATAGTAAACAGTGAGGAGGACACAAAGAGTCTGCAAAGGGATATAGACATGTTAAGTGAGTGGGCAAGAAGGTGGCAGATGGAGTATAATGTAGGGAAATGTGAGGTTATTCACTTTGGTAGGAAGAATAGAAAAACAGAATATTTTTTAAATGGTGAGAAACTATTAAATGTTGGTGTTTAGAGGGATTTGGGTGTCCTTGTTCCCAAAACACAGAAGTTAATATGCAGGTACAGCAAGCAATTAGGAAGGCCAATGGTATGTTGGCCTTTATTGCAAAGGGGTTGGAGTACAAGAGTAAGGAGGTCTTGCCACAATTATACAGGGCTTTGGTGAGACCACACCTGAAATACAGTGTATAGTTTTAGTCTCATTACCTAAGGAAGGATATGCTTGCCTTAGAGGCGGTGCAATGAACGTTGTCTGGATTGATTCCTGGGATGAGAGGGTTGTCCTATAAGGAGAGATTGAGTAGAATGGGCCTATACTCTCTGGACTTCAGAAGAATGAGAGGTGATCTCATTGAGACACATAAGATTCTGAGAGGGCTTGGCAGGGTAGAAGCGGAGAGGAAGTTTCCCCTGGCTGGAGAGTCTAGAACTAGGCGGCATAGTCTCAGGATAAGGGGTCGACCATTTAGGACTGAGACGAGGAGAAATTTCTTCTCTGAGAGGGTTGTGAATCTTTGGAATTCTCTACTCCAGAGGGCTGTGGATGCTCAGTCGTTGAGTATATTCAAGTCTTAGATCGATAGATTTTTGGACTCTAGGGGAATCAAGGGATGCGGGAAAGTGGAGCTGAGGTCGAAGATCAGCCATGATCTTATTGAATGACGGAGCAGGCTCGAGGGGCTGTATGGCCTACTCCTGCTCCTATTTCTTATGTTCTTATGTTCTAAGTGTGCCTTTACACACCTGGAATCCGGATAATTGTAATGAACCCAGCGGTCAAACTGAACGCCTTGCCTCAATATAGGTTTACTGAATAAATCGCATAACCATAAATTATCTCCTTGACTTCAGAAAGGAGGGGGGAAATGTTCTTAAAAAAAATGGAACTTTGATTCTACAATCATTTTATCTTTTGGTTCAAAAGTCATTTCCTCCTCCTGATCGCCCATTGGTAGGTCAGAAGTATGTGTTTCACATGCCACTGACTTGAAGCCCGGTGATCTCAGTTGTATTACCAGGTTTAGCTTATTTGGATCACTAGGCAAACTCTGGTGCTTTAGATTCGACATTGGCTCCTAACAGGGGTGGGAATTCATGAAATCAATATTTCTGTGGTGGTTGCTGTTTCTTTCAGTAGCAAAATCTCATGGAGCCACATAGTTCAGCACAACTGTCCCAAGGAATTTGTAAAATCACGGCTGCAATCGGAGGTCTACAGTACTCCTCAGTGCCCCTGAGCTAGGGATGAGAATGATCCAGCCAGAGTTCCTGCTCCAGATTTCTGTCCAGTGACCCCTTCTGGAAAGAGCACATTCGGGATGAGGGCATATTCGACTGTTATGGTCTAAAAAGTTTCTGGCTTTCACTTTCCCAGTTGATACATGAAAAATGACTACTTGAGGAGAGGTCTCAGCATCTGCACAAAAATTATTTTAAAAATTCATTCTCGGGATGTGGACATCACTGGAAATGTGTCTGCCCATACCTAGACACAACTGAGTGGCTTGTTAGGCCACTTCAGAGGGCAGTTACGAGTTAACCATATTAATGAGGGATTAGAGTCACATAGAAGACAAACTGGGTAAGGACAGCAGGTTTCCTTCCCTAAAGAACATGAGTGTGCCAGTTGGGTTTTCACAATAGCTTCACTTTTACTGATACAAGCTTTTTTAAACTGAATTCAAATTCTCAAACTGCCATGGTGGGATTTCAACCCACATTCTCTGTATTATTAGTCCAGACCTCTGGATTAGTAGTAACATAAGAACTGCACTACTGTACCCAGTGCTTTCTGGAGCTAATTGGCCTGTATCCACCATAAAAACAGACTAACAATTTTATATATCTGGTAAAACCTCATTTGAATTAATATCAAATGCAAGTTTAAAGAGCGATTGTGCCCATTATTTGACCTTCCCTCTTTGAAATTCAGGTGCAATGTTCATCACCTTTCACAAATGAGACTTTAAGAAACATTCAGATGAAAACTCTTATCAAATATGGTTCTTAGACATGAGGGACTAAGAAAGGAAGGCAGATTGGGAGGTATTTGATGTGAAACAGAACAAAAGGGAAAGCAATTTATTATGTTGCTGGTAGAGTTGGAAAGGCAATGAGATGCATCATTTAGTGTACTATCATTTCAGGGTTTTTGGAGATAGGTTTTGTGCCAGCAAAGGACAGGAACATGTAAGACTAGTCTGAAGACTAGTCTGACCTCCTTGGGAGGATTAACTGAAACTATTGTAGTCTGTGTCATATTAGGAGCAGTGTGAATGCAGACAAAATGAATTCACACAAGTTATTCTCCTTTGCTAAATTAATTCTTACATCTATTGAAAGGAAGACCACTAGATTAGAAGTATCTCTTTTTTTAACTGTTTGAATGCTGATAAAACATAACCCCCATCCCCAACCCCCCCCCCTCCCCCCACGCACACACAAACGTGCATATATATAAATCACTGTCCATGTATCAACACGGCTGTAGAATTGCCATTCCTCTCCAAACACAGTTTCAATTCCACACATGCAATTCCTGTAGGTATAATTTCCATGGAGCGTTGGCATGATTTTGGACATATAGGCCCAGAAATTCGGGAGCGGCTCACCCAGCACAGGATTCTTACCTTGAACACGAATGGTAGGGTCTGAGGAGCCCCGGATATTGGGCCTCGGACTTCATTCCCATACCAACGCGCTGCAGGAGGAGGCCAAGAAGGTAAGTGGTGCAAGTTTGTGCTGCTGCTAGTGCACAGGTAAGTGATGGACTTCAGGTGGGGATTGCTGGTCTCGGGAATCACAAGTCTCAGGGGGATTGAAATTTTGGGGGGATTGTGGGTCTGGGGCAGGAAATCACGGGTCTTGGGCAGGAAATCACGGGTCTTGGGGGGGAATCACGGGTCTCGGGCAGGAAATCACGGGTCTTGGGGGGGAATCATGGGTCTCAAGGGAATCACGGGTCTCAGGGGGACATCACAGGTCTCGGGGGGGCATCACAGGTCTCAGGGGGGATCACTGGTTTCGGCGTGGGATCACGGTTTTGGGGGGATCGTGGGTCTCGGGATATACCGGGTTTTGGTGTGGGGTTGCGGGTCTCAGGGGAGGGGGATCGTGGGCTTTGAAGGGGGGAACAATAGGTGGCGAGGGGTACCATCAGCCGGCATCGGCCCACCAGATCAGGGCCTGGGATGGGAATCTCAGGGTTGGGGGTAAAGGTTTGATTGGAGAGCCTGGAGGTCGGCACCAGGGGGCAGGGAGATCTGGGGTCAGGAAGCATGGAGGTCGGGGTTTTGGATCTCGGGGCTGGGAGGGCCAGGAGAAGCGGCAATCGGGAGGGGGTATTAATGCAGGAGTGCTCCTCTTGGCTCCACATTCAAGTAAAACACTTAGCTTTTTAGTTGCAGGCATTCTGTCGGGTTGGTTTCCCTGAGTGCACCACTGATGGTGCTGACTGCCTCAGGGTAAACCAATCTTTCAATGGGGACCTCAAACAGGTGTTAGGTCCCTTATTTGTAGGTGCAAAGTGCCTAACGCCTGCTTTGGGCGTGGGTAAAAGATACCTCTTTTTTGTTTGCCCTTAATATGGCGGGTGGTGCACTTCCAGTCGGAAGTGTGCACACTCTTCTTGCCCGCCAAATGGCAGAGCAATTAAACAAATGGCAGAGCAATTAAACAAATGGCACAGCAATTAAACAAATACTTTGGTTCTGTCTTCACGGAAGAGGACACAAATAACTTCCCAAAAATGCTAGGGAACCAAGGGACTAGTGAGAAGGAGGAATTAAAGGAAATGAGTATTAGTAAAAAAATAGTGCTGGAGAAACTAATGGGACTGAAAGCCAATAAATCCCCAGGGCCTGATAATCAACATCCCAGAATACTAAAAGAGGTAGCCATGGAAATAGTGGATGCATTAGTTTTCATCTTCCAAAATTCTAAAGATTATGGAACAGTTCCTGCAGATTGGAGGGTGGCAAATGTAAC
This sequence comes from Heptranchias perlo, assembly GCF_035084215.1. Taxonomy (NCBI): domain Eukaryota; kingdom Metazoa; phylum Chordata; class Chondrichthyes; order Hexanchiformes; family Hexanchidae; genus Heptranchias; species Heptranchias perlo. The sequence goes on along the minus strand of NC_090325.1, from coordinate 52,465,543 downwards.
CCCACTATTTAAAAAAGGAGGGAGAGAGAAAACAGGGAACTACAGACCGGTTAGCCTAACATCAGTAGTAGGGAAAATGCTAGAGTCTATTATAAAGCATGTGATAACATGGCACTTAGAAAATATCAACGGGATTCGACAAAGTCAACATGGATTTATGAACAGGAAATCATGTTTGAAAAACCTACTGGAGTTTTTTGATGATGTAACTGGTAGAATAGATAAGGGAGAACCAGTGGATGTGGTTTATTTAGATTTTCAGAAGGCCTTTGATAAAGTCCCATATAAGAGGTTAGTGTGCAAAATTAAAGCACATGGGATTGGTGGTAATATACTGGCATGGATTCTAAATTGGTTAACAGACAGGAAACATAGATTAGGAATAAATGGGTCTTTTTCGGGGTGGCAGGCGGTGACTAGTGGGGTACCGCAGGGATCAGTGCTTGGTCCCCAGCAATTCACAATATATATCAATGATTTGGATGAGGGAACCAAATGAAATATTTCCAAGTTTGCTGATGACACAAAACTAGGTGGGATTGTGAGTTGTGAGGAGGATGCAAAGAGGCTTCAAGACGATTTAGACAAGTTGAGTGAGTGGGCAAATACATGACAGATGCAGTATAATGTGGATAAATGTGAAGTTATCCACTTCAGAAGGAAAAACAGAAGGGCAGAGTATTATTTAAATGGTGATAGATTGGGGAATGTTGATGTACAAAGGGACTGGGGTGTCACTGAAAGCAAACATACAGGTGCAGCAAGCAGTTAGGAAGGCAAATGGTATGTTGGCCTTCATTGCAAGAGGATTTGAGTACAGGAGCAAGGATGTCTTACTGCAGTTATACAGGGCCTTGGTGAGACCACACCTGGAGTATTGTATACAGTTTTGGTCTCCTTACCTAAGAAAGGATATACTTGCCATAGAGGGAGTGCAGCGAAGGTTCACCAGACTGATTCCTGGGATGGCAGGTTGTCGTATGCGGAGAGACTGGGTCGACTCAGCCTGTATTCACTCGAGTTTAGAAGAATGAGAGGGGATCTCATTGAAACATAAAATTCTGACAGGGCTAGACAGACTGGATGCAGGGATGATGTTTCCCCTGGCTGGGTTTACAGAATGAGGGGTCACAGTCTCAGGATACGGGGTAGGACATTTAGGACTGAGATGAGGAGAAATTTCTTCACTCAGAGGGTGGTGAACCTGTGGAATTCTCTACCACAGAAAGCTGTGGAGACCAAGTCACTGAATATATTTAAGAAGGAGCTAGATAGATTTCTGGACCCAAAAGGCATCAAGGGGTATGGGGAGAGAGCGGGAATATGGTATTGAGATAAAGGATCAGCCATGATCATATTGAATGGCGGAGCAGGCTCGAACGGCCAAATGACCTACTCCTGCTCCTATTTTCTATGTTTCTATTTTGGGAACTTAGGAGGCCATGTAGCGCCTGAAAAACGGGTGCTACGCGGCCCAATTTCTAGGCTTAGTGTTCCATATTTTATGCCAGTATATATTTAAATAGTGCAGAAGGTACTAAATAGTGCAGAAGGTACTAGTGCTTGTGGGTTATAATGATCTTTACAGCACAATAGAAAGCCAATCAGCCCATGGTGTCCATACCAGCTGTTTGCTGAAGCAACAAGTTAATCCCACTACCTTGTTCTATCCCAAAAGCCTTATATATCTTCTGCTTCATACATCTGTTTTTTAAAAGATATAATAGCCTCTACTTTAATTACTTCCAGTGGCATAGCATTCCATGCTCCAACTACCCTAAAGAAATTTCTGCTAACCTCTCTCCTCATTCTCTTAATGACCATTTTAAATTGATGGCCTCCTCATCAGGGTTCCCCAACCACAGGAAATAATTCTTTCCCAATTCTCCCAATCAAAACCCTTCATAATTTTAAAAACCCTCTACTAAATCTCCTCTTAGCCTTCTCTGCCCCAGTAGAAATTGTCCCCGTATCTCAAGTCTCTTTTCATAACCATAGCATCCCTGGCATCACCCGAGTGAATCTACAATGTAGCTCTTTAATGTTCCTTCTAGAATGGGGTGCCAAAAGCTGCAGGCAGTACCAATTTATCATGTACTCGATGTCCCTATTTATAAAATCCAAAATGCTATTGCCATTTCTTTTTATTGCTTGCACTTTCAGGGAATTATGCATTTTAACCCCTCAGTCTCTTTGTTCATCCACTCCCTTCAGTGTCATTCCATTGAGTGGATTGTCCCATGGGATAAATGGTTCATTCTCGGACTGGCAACCAGTAGCCAGTGGTGTTCCGCAGGGGTCGGTGCTGGGTCCCCAACTCTTTACAATCTATATTAACGATTTGGAGGAGGGGACCGAGTGCAACATATCAAAGTTTGCAGATGATACAAAGATGGGAGTGAAAGTAGAGAGTGAGGAGGACATAAAAATCCTACAAGGGGATATAGACAGGCTGGGTGAGTGGGCGGAGATTTGGCAGATGCAATACAATATTGGAAAATGTGAGGTTATGCACTTTGGCAGGAAAAAATCAGAGAGCAAGTTATTATCTTAATGGCAAGAGACTGGAAAGTACTGCAGTACAAAGGGATCTGGGGATCCTAGTGCAAGAAAATCAAGAAGGCCAACGGAATGTTGACGTTTATTGCTAGGGGCTAGAATATAAAACAGGGAGGTATTGCTGCAGTTATATAAGGTATTGGTGAGACCGCACCTGGAATACTGCATACAATTTTGGTCTCCATACTTAAGAAAAGACATACTTGCTCTTGTGGCAGTACAAAGAAGGTTCACCCGGTTAATCCTGGGGATGAGGGGGCGGACATATGAGGAGAGGTTGAGTAGATTGGGACTCTACTCATTGGAGTTCAGAAGAATGAGAGGCGATCTTATTGAAACATATAAGATTGTGAAAGGGCTTGATCGGGTGGATGCGGTGAGGATGTTCCCAAGGATGGGTGAAACTAGAACTAGGGGGCATAATCTTAGAATAAGGGGCTGCTCCTTCAAAACTGAGATGAGGGGAAACTCCTTCACTCAGAGGGTAGTAGGTCTGTGGAATTTGCTGCCCCAGGAAGCTGTGGAAGCTACATCATTGAATAAATTTAAAACAGAAATAGACAGTTTCCTAGAAGTAAAGGGAATTAGGGGTTACGGGGAGCGGGCAGGAAATTTGACATGAATTTAGATTTGAGGTCAGGATCAGATCAGCCATGATCTTATTAAATGGCGGAGCAGGCTCGAGGGGCCGATTGGCCTACTCCTGCTCCTATTTCTTATGTTCCTATGTTCTTATTCCTTGTTTCTCCTCCCAAAATGCATTATCTGTCACTTCTCTATGTAAAATTGTACCTGTCACCCCTGTCTGCACATTCTACTAACCTGGGTTTGGCTCAGAATGGAGAAGGTTTGGAAGTGGTCTATCACAGGGGTCTAACCACTCTATGTCTCCCTTAAAGGCTTTTATAGTTCTCCTTATTGTTTGCCACACCCCTACTAAAGTAAAGTCGACCCAACACTGACCCCTGGGATAGACCACTTCAACCCTTCTCCATTCTGAGCCAAACCCATTTATTTTAACTCTTTGAGGTAGAAATTTTTCTGGGACTGTTTTCAGACACTGGAGTTATGACAGGACACGGGCAGAACCTCCGAGGAAATTCAGGACCATTTATAAATATATAGGCCTAGAAACTCGATGATAGGCACCTAAGCATTGAATATGGTGGGTTTTTAAAAATACTTACCTGAATTTGGAGCCGAGAGGTGCAGGAATACCCCTCTCGGCTCCACTGCAATGCCGAAGAATGTTGCCAGTCCCCGCTCGGCCACCTCCCTTCCTCCCAATCGGCCCCCTCCTCCCTTCCCGATTGTTTCCCTACTCCCTCTCTCCTGGATATCTCCTCCCCCTCCCAGTTGCTTCCCCCAGCTCTCCAAGCTGCCTTCTTCCCTTCCGATCACTTCCCCCCGTCTCTCCCACGACTTTCTTGAGGGTCTTTGCAGCCCACAATTGAGCTGCCCGTCTGATGCTAATGAGGCATGAGGCCCAATATCGGGTGGGCCTAGGGCCTACCTGTTCCGGCGCAGGGATTGGTCCTTGCGCCCAGTTCACGCTGGCATGCAGGCACGAACCAATTTCTAAGCCATAGCATTAGTGTAAAATCAATTTTATGAAAATAGCTTGATTTCAGTTATTTTTCGGCAGCATAATAGCAAAAAATGAGAGTTAAGAAGTACTGCAGACCTAAAGGCAGTTTAAGTGAGGACAGGTGTCTCACAAAATTGGCTGGTGTTTGCTGAAAGCACAAAGACCCAGAAAATTTGTACTGAGATACGGACAAGTGGGCCCAGAGGTTATGGCCAGAGATTTCCTCAGATTTTCTCCCGCTCCACTGCTGTGACTTCATTGGAAGCACAGCAGGAGCCCCATTTACACGCGGTAAACGGGATTCCGCTCCACTTCCGGCAAAGTTACGGCGGTGGAGACGCAGAAGCTCTGAATGCATTCCTGGCCTGTGCTTCAACAATTCTTATTTAATTTTGCAGTTGAACATCAACCCACAAGGTATAGAGTTCCATTGTGTCAGAAAGCTCCACATACAAGAAAGTAATGGGTCAGGTTCTGTCAGTAGAATTCTCCCCAGAGTTTTTCAACTGATGCAGAATGTTAAGACACAGCTGCACCAATTGACATTTTTAAAGGTGACGTCTATATCCACAGTAAGGAGCAATGATGATTATATGGTGACAGCTTGAAGCGGATTAACCAAGCATTATCACGTACTGTTATGTTACCATCAGTTTAGCAAAATCATGCAGAAGAACAGTGTATGGCCTAGAAATTTGTTGGTGTCATAGGGTTGCCAACCCTCCAGGATTTGAAAATTAATCACCTGGACACAGCTATGAGCAAAAAAGGAGAAAAAAAATAGGGGCATTAAAAAAAATTGTGTTTTTTTCATTTTCTTTGAACACTTCCATTTATTAGTTATAAAAATATTGGAGATGGGGAGAAAAGGCTGTCTGACTGACAGTCAAGATTAATCCAATTGGGTAACAAAGTGCCTGTTCGTTTTCCAATTGGCGTGGGGAGGCACTGTGATCGGAGAATGGACCAATGGCAGGAGCGTGGGGGCTGTGCGTTTTGAGGTGGGAGGTCATGTGATGAAACTTCCAGGAATACACCCAACCAGAGTTGGCAACCCTAGGCGCTGCACCTGTCTTTTAGATGCTAAACAGGTGCCTAAGCTTCCAATATGGTGGGCAGCATGCACAGACTTTATTACGTGCCGGAAGTGCGCCGCCCACCATATTGGTATAAACAAAAAAAAAGCATCCAGGGCCCTTGCCTGAAACAGGAATTAGGCCCCTTGCATATGAAAATAAGGGGCCTAGCGCCTGTTTGAGGCCTCCTGTGCAAAATTAGGCTGCCCTGAACACAGCCGGTACCTCCCGGCTTCACATTAAATCCACGGGCGCTGAACGGGATGAATGTCCAACACACCCAACATCATCGGTGTGAGACCCGATCAATTTTAACTCCTGAGTCTCATTTGCATCTGATTGGTGGGCTTCTCATTCAATCACGTCAGGAACGGTTCTCCTGCCCACTTTCAGGGCAGGAATTCCAGCGGGCCTCCTGAGGCCTATTTAAAGTGTGAACACACTGCTTAAAGGAAGGTTGCATTCACTTCTGACAAATTATTGTCTAATACCGCTGCAAAGAGCTGATTCTTCCAGATGAGTCATAAAGCTGCCCTCAAGTTCCCTGACACCTCCCTGGAGGTCCTAGGGGGAGGTCAAGGCAAGGAAGGATGTTCCCTTTAACACGAATAGGAAGATGATTCAAGACTTACATCGAGCAGGCCTGGAGAGAGGTGGTTGAGCTTGTGAGTTCCAGGAGCATCACCCCCAGGACCTGGATTCAGTACAGGAAATGCTGCAATGACCTGACCATGGGTGAGTACAGCTCTTCATCTCATCATCTCTCCATCCATCTGCATAAGACCTGGCAACAGTCCTTTCCCCCCTGTGCCCAGCATTCTGAACACATCCCTCCCTGCATCACATCTTTTACCATCGATCACAAGGGTACACTAAACCACCTCTCATCCCTTATTCCAAACACTCACCTCTTGCGTGCTACCTTCACAGCAGCCACTAACAGCATTCTGTTCTCACGTTGTAGCAATTGCAGAACTATGAGCTCCACTCATGTTTCCTCCCTCACTTCACACTCCAGTCACTTGCTTTCTATTCAACACTTCTCTATCCTGCTTGCCACTTGCTTCTTCTCCACCTCTTAGTATATGCACAATATGCAGAAGGCAGTGCTTGCTCTTGATAAAAGTGACAAGGAAATGAGAAAAATATCCTGGTCCCTCTAACTCACTGTTTGATCCACAACGTACACTATCTTTTTCAATGGTCACTCACTAACTCTCGCCCTCTCTTTCTGCAGGAAAAGTGGTGCACAACACAAAGAAGAGAAGTAAGACTAGGGGAGGAACACCCAGCATTATGGCCCCCTCACCCAGGTGGAGCAGGAAGCATTAGAAATCAGTGACTCGTCAAGAGGGGTGAGAATTGGAGATGGCAAGACTGCCAGCTTATTTATGTATGGTCTCTGCCTATTACTTATACCCCTTTATAAACCTCAAGAAATCAGCCAGCTTGACAACTTCAAACTTCATTGTGAAGTCTGTCATCTGCTACTGTCCAGCCTCTTGTCCTTTTTCTCTTTCCTCCATGTCCTTCTCAGCAGCAAAATCCTGAAGAAGACACCTTGGAGGAGGACAATCTTCCTGAGGATGCACCATCATGTCCTCCATCCCAGCACAGCACCAGCACAGAAACTGTCATCCCGTTGTGGATCAAACAGTGAGTTAGAGGGACCAGGATATTTCTTTCATTTCTTTGTAACTTTTATCAAGAGCACTTGACACTGCCAAGTCAGCTATAAACCGGAATTGGTGCAAGATATAGTTTATTGCACATCTTAACTTAGCCCTCACCACTTCCCATCAACAGTGTGTAATTTCCACTTTCCACATTTACGCTCAGTTTGATACCAACTAATGCCAAATCATGAGCCATTTTGTGTTACAGACTTGGATCCATTAAAATTGGATTGAGACTGCGTAAATTACATTTCGTTTTACCCAGACAATAATCTGAGAGAAGATTTTCAGATCTTATCAATCTGAAATGGATTTAAAATTCTATGGTCGTAAAATTCTAAGTAAAAAAATTAAAAATTAATTCTATGTTTGGCTGCAGTCCTTTTCTCCTGAGTATAAGACACTTTTATTCAGGAAGCTGAGTTCCTCCTAATAGCAAATATAGAACGTCTCTTGGGGCCTATCTCCATCTTTGCCAATATAGCTTTATAAGCAGCCAGTCACAGATGCATGATAGTGGCATGCATGTCTCACCCTCTGTTTCCCGTTGTTCAAAAATAAAGCCTTAATCTACCCAGTACAGTGAACGGAGTGTGGAGATTCATTGGCAGGAATCTATGTCCTACCATTAGTGATGCACCAAGCACTGGCAACAGCCCTTGTAATGTTTATTTTTTACTTTACTAAAACATTTTGATCACCTAGAGAATGGGGCCTGCTAAGAGTTAATGGATTGAACGGCTTTATTGATTGTTTTATTCAACAAAATGTTGCAGTTTGGAAAATTTAAAGGTCCAATTGAATTCTGAAATTATGACACAGGAATGTATAGTTTAAGGTACAATATTGTTTATTCCAGAAATGGTTTTAACAACGTGAGAAGTAATTCTGATTTTATTCTTTAATTTATTGCTTCCCACTCAAAAACATTTCCTTGGCAACATGGGTTTCATATGTTATCTGTCATCTAATACTTTGGCTTCCTAATGGTGCTCAGTCCACACAGCCGTCCTCTATTAATGTATTTTCCTGAGTAATATTGTGTGTAATCCACAAAGCTTCCTTGTGAAATGCATTGTTCATTCCACAGAACTCCCCTGACTATCACTTTATGCAGTTCATCAAGTTCCTTGTCATAGTTTGTTCAGTTCATGTATGTCATGCTCCATTTGTGCCAGGAAGTTTCCAGGTGTAATGGTTTGTACTGTTCACAAAGTTCCCCTATAATATTTTGTAAAATCCATTGCTCCCCAGTGGGCATTTTAATGTATCTTTGTACTGGCTGTGCACCTGCATAATATAATTCGGAGTGAGAGCTGACCCTTGAGTCAATACAATGTAAATGAAAAGGAAACTACTCAGAGTAGACTCAATGGGGTAGAAATGGAATAGTGCTGGCCTGCCAGCGTGAACTGGACACAGGCATCGATCCCAGGTAGGCCTGAAGCCTAGGGCCTCATTTAAATTAAACCAGCGAGCTGCAGAGGCTTGCTGTGCATCCCCAGGCAGCTCATCGATGAAGTCCAACATCAATTTTGGGCCAACTGCGATCCCAGAAGCAGCCATCACGTAGGTCCTGGAACGTGATGGGGGGTGGTGATAGTGAGGGGGCTGAGCGAGGGTCGGCAATGATCTTTGGGACTGCTATGAAGCAGGGAGGAGCACTCCTGCTCCTCCTGGCTCCACATTCAGGTAAGATTTTTTTAAGGAACTTACCTTTTTGGCAGCAGCCTCCAGCAGTCCCTTTACGGATCGCTGGTTAGGCCGCATGTAAGCCTGGATATCCTGAATGCAGCCAGCCCAGAGTCGGCTGCGTTCAAGGCCGCCCAATTTCAGGAAGAGGTCCTAAAACAGGCGTTGGTCCCTCATTAAAATATGTAAGGCTCTAACACCTGTTTCAGGAGTCTGCTTGGGACGTCTAAAAAATGGGCCCCACGATTTTAGCGGTGAGACAACTTCTGCACAGATTGGGCACAGGCCGTCCCGCTGCTAAGTTGGTATGGTTTGTGCCCGTTTTATGCCCGGCAAATGGGTGCAACGCATACCAATTTCTACCCTAATTATTTTTGCCTAATCTAAATATTATTTTATTCTATAGAAGTAACTTGATTAAACTTCAAGGAAACAAAGAAAGAATGCTGGGCGGGGGGTGGGGGATTGGAATTCGACTTCTGCGGTAGCACAGAACAGACGATAGCGAATCAGCAGCTCGTTTTACATCCCGTCCAATTGTCTTTTCCATCAGTGGAGAACAAAATCGGGTGGAGTATAAAACCAGCTGCCCATTCGCTAGTGCACGTTTTGTGCTACCGCCGACCCTCGCTCAGCCCCCTCACTATCACCACCCTCCCGCCCACGCCCACGTTCCAGGACCTACAAAAGGGCCGCTTCTGGGATCGCAGTTGGCCCAAAGTTGATGTCGGACTTCATCACCGAGCTGCCTGGGGATGCACAGCAGACCTCTGCAGCTCGCTGGTCTAATTTAAGTGAGGCCCTAGGCCCAATTTCGATCGGGCTTCAGGCCTACCTGGGATCGATGCCCGTGTCCAGTTCATGCCGGCAAGCCAGCACTATTTAATTCCTACCCCATTGAGTCTACTCTGAATTTCACCCCAATGGCTTTAAAACACATTAATTCCTACATAGTGCATTCTATTGCAATAAAAAGCAACGTATGGTCACAACCTTTTAATTAGCTACTGATCTTTCTGTTCATGCAAGGCATGAATGTAAAAACTGCAAGTATTGCAAAATAGCAAAACAGTGAGGGATGCTACTGAATGAGTTTTAAAATGTTTAATAATAATTGCTAGTCTTAGTGACTAGTTGGAATTCTTACTGTGGCTGCAAACAATTGCTTAAAGTTTTTCTATCTAAATACATTAACACTTTACAAACCACTGTAAAAAGAGATTTTTCTATTGAATTGTAATGAAAGTTGCTCAGTATTATCCTCTGAGATTTGTGGCATGCTGTTAAAGGCAAATTGTCTTATTTCAATGATATATATGTATATCAGATGTGAAGCTGCAAAATATTAAGGAGTTACTAGTCTGTTACTATTATGATTATAAATAAATGGTGAATAGAGTGCAAGATCACAAGTCCTATTCATTGCAACATTTTATGAATCTATCTAGCTGCTCTTTATTACCTTCACTTTGACAGATGACTCCAAATTGCTTCCTTTGTAATGTATTCCTGTAGTTTTCCCATTATTGGCATCAAGTTAATGGATCTGTAATTTCCAAGTTGCCCCTCTGCCCTTTCTCAGTTAATGGAGTTACACCAACTATTTTTCATTCATTTGTTATTACCCCTTCCAAAGAACTGTGTACAAATCAAGTCAATAATGGTCCTGATTCTTCCTTTTAAATGCTTTTTTTGTATCCAGTTCTATGTCCAAAATCTTAGTTATGCTTCTGCTAAACTCTCTTTTTGATGTTTATTCTATTGCATCCCCCAATGTTTGGCTACAGAAAAAAAATGATGCTGACAAAATGTATTTAAAAACTCATCCATGTGATGCTCTGATCCTTGTCTCAAGAATGCTCTATTTATCTATCATAAATCATCTCATTACTTTCCCTGATGCCCATTGCAATTTGCATGTTCATTTTGCTTCTTTTCTCTCTGACAACCATCTTAATAACTCTATATATTGTTCAATCCAACTCCCTCTGCTCGTCCTTAAAGCATTAAACACCTGTTCTCACTTTATACTTGCATTTAATTCGCTGTGCAACCATTGTGCCTAGGTATTGATATACATTTAATTCCCTGTGCAACCATTGTGCCTAGGTATTGATATACATTTAATTCCCTGTGCAACCATTGTGCCTAGGTATTGATATACTTTTTTTGACAGTACAGGCTTCTTTTGCGCCTCTTCTATTTTATCTTTGAAAGCACTCCAATTTCTCAGTGTTTTTTTTCCCCTTCAATATGCTTTTACAATTAATCATCCCCAGTTCCTTACTCATGATGGTCAAATCTCCGCCTTGTAACTATTTTAATTCTGAACACACTATACTTTCTGAACGGTCACAAGTTGTTACATGAAACTGGTTGTAACTAGGTTTCTGTCAATTATTTCAATTGTTTTAATCTGCTAATACAATAATTAATCAGTTCCCACTTTTTTCCACAGAATATACAATGCGATCGACATTAGATGAATCCAAAGCAAAATATTGCAGATGCTGGAAATCTGAAATAAAATTAAATAATAAAAAAAATAAAATTAGACGAATCCTAGGCATGATATTTTCAGTCACAAACCTGAGGCATCTAGTCACCCAAAAATATAAAAGCTGTTTAAGAATATTCAGGTTTGCTGCAAGTATTGATCTTTTACTTGTTGGCACTAAAGAACCACTATAACCGTCTTGGTGTCGGTCTCAAACTATTCGACTTCTCCTCCAAAAACTACAGCTGTGAGCTACATCTGGGTACGTGGACCAGAAGGGATAGCCAAATGATATTATGTATTTTCTCTCTTTTCTGATCAACTATTTCCTGTTGCTTTTTCTGTTGGCATTTTTCTATAATTTTCTTTTTCTATTCACATGGCTGTAGGATTTACTATTTTTTTTCTTGTTTTCCCTCACTGCAGAATGAGAGAAAGCAAGAAAGAAGTTATGGAGGCAGGGCTATCCCAGAACATACAGCGATAGTGAAAGCCCTCTATTAAAAGTTGAGGGGATGTAGTTTTAATCGAGGGCTTACACAGCCTGCAAATGTTGGGTTGTCCCACTTCCGTAGCAAGTTCACCAGTGAGGTAAAGAGAGATAAATGCTGGGAATTTCATTCAGGACACTGCAATTCTCTTCCACATGAGACTTCCATCAAATGCGGTAGAGTTGGTAGTTCTGCAAATGTGGAAAATGACTTTGCAAGTGTTTCTTTTAACAGGTGCTCATGAATCTGAATGTACCGTCCAAAGCTAAACACGATGCCACTCTACACTCCAACACAGGTGAACCACCTGAAGTTTTGCAGCAACTGCTTTTCTAGGGCAGATTAAACCCAATTATTATCTTTCCCAACAGCCAAATACCCTCCCTACCTCAGCAACGTCCTCCAGCCCTTTGTTCAGACACACATCCTCCATTTGTCCAACTCCGGCCTTCTTTGCATTCCCTCCCTGCATTCCCCTCCCCCCTCCACTCCACCTAAAGTTTTCAACCATCTTAGTGCCACAATCTTAAACTATTTCACCTTGCTATCTCTGTACCCACTTTAAAACCCTCCTCAAAACCTACCTCTTTGATCATGCCTCCGATGACCATTCCTAACTCTTCTCTCATCACTCCTTAGTGTCTGGTTTCATCTGTGAAGTGCTTTGGGATATTTTTATTACATTGAAGGTGCCATTTAATTGCAAACTGCTGTTGTCATTTGTATCTTCTCCCCATCTCCTGCCACACCACACCAGAATATCCAGACAATGGGAAACCATGGCCTCTTCTTAGGCCTCTCCCAAGTTGTTCTGTCTCTGTCCACCATTATCTAAATTCCTTTTTATTTACTAGGGCATCTCCCATAGCGCTGCTCACAAGCACCAGGTGCCAGGAGTGAAGTCGGACCATTCAGGGTGGGGCTCTGGGAAACAAACTGGAACATTTTACTAACCTGGGTTGGAAGGGCAATGGCAGCTTGCTGAGCACTGCAGAAGCACAGTTTAATCGAGATCAGGCCACCTGGCAGTGAGATTATCTGATGAACAGACTGTTATATTCAGAAAAAAATGTGTTTTCTGAGGAAAATGAAAATAACATAATATAAAGACAGCTAGATTAGCTACCTTGATGGAGTCTTCCTTCTTGAAACAGATGCATTCTCTAGAGTGTTCGAAACCAGTCCCAATTAGGAGGAGGGAGACCTCCTCAACACAGGCTGTGAGGTCAGTTCGGACAAACTATCTGAATTCTCCTGCTGGATTTACCAGTGTTGGTGTTTGTTACAGAGGGATTGAGTAATATAGGATGCGGTGCAGTGCTGGCTATTTGGACACTACTGGGACCGTCTTTCAATTTGGGTATGGTCCCTCCTCTTAGGCAATGCCTTGACCTGCGGACGGAGAAGTAGTGTTGCGATGTTGGACATTCATACCTAGCCATCACTGAAAATAGACGTCTGGAATTTCCAGGAGTTCTCAGCAGCATCTCCAGAGAAACAGTTTGCAGCTAAAAATGGCTGTTTACGCTGTTTCACTGGGAGTACTGCCGATTTCCCATTGAAGTTAAGTTAAGAGAACGGGACAACCTTGCAGAAATTCAGAGCCAGACTTTGGCAGTCTTCATATTGACTAAATATTCTATTGACAGCATCACATCTTGTTGAAGTAACTTTGTTATAACAATAGCAAAATTTTTGACGATGGGTCATCGACCTGAAACGTTAACTCTGTTTCTTTCTCCTCAGATGCTGCCTGACTTCTGAGTATTTCCAGCATTTTCTGTTTTTATTTTGGTTATAACAACTTTTTTTCACTTTTTCTAAAAAGAGCAGAGCTGATAATACCCTCTGTTGGAAAACCTTGCTGCAAGGTCAATAAATCTAAATTAATTCAAAAGACATCAGGTAACGAGGACTTAACTCTAGAGCTAGCGAGAAATAAACTGACAATCAGCTATTCTTTCAACCAATCACATCTCAACAAGCACACTTATGGCATCATTTCTTGCAACTTTGCACACGTGACTTCCCAGGCCCAATCAGTTAAGGAACAGAGACTATGTGTATTGAGACTCTGAATGAAGAAGAATCTACATTTATCCGATCTGCACTACATTACACAAAGTATACGAAAGGCAACACAGCTTCCTGTTTGCCTCTCTGTAACTTAATTATGGTAGGCACCAACTTCTGGCTATATGAGCGCATGTTCTCAGATCCAGCCTCCTGGTAATGTTTTGCAGCAGCTGTTATCCCAAGTCTCAGAATTATCTCATTAGCAATATGACCAGCATCTGCCTTTAGCCCATCAAACTTGATTACATTGAGCAGCAATTATGTCTTATCTCTTGACTATTATGCCAATCCTTAACCCTAATTTATAACCCATTTGCTTAACAACTTTCAGAACAAAGAGCTGTATATTTCCAGCCATTAAATTCACAGACACTTTAATTCATATCTTTACGAACACTATGGACACACCAGTTCCAATTATACTCATCTGGTATGCTGATCACTGAATTAACACTTAAAAATATCATTTCCCTTTCAAGGATCACCTTCTCTTCTTGCTTGAAGATCTCAGAGGCTGTGATAGACAAACTGGGAATTATTTCAACTGCCAGCTGCCCATTTCTCACCTGAAAAACAGGCGGCTGACAGTTCAAAATCAAGGTGGGGGGGGGGAATTCTCAGCCACCCCATTTACGCCCAAGACCCGCCTGATCTAATTTTCAGGTGGGTTTTTAAATGGGCGAGCAGCACACCTGCCTGAAACGGGCAGAAGGCTGCTTAAATATGCAAATTGGAGTCCTACACCAATTGTAAGACCCCGTTTGCAATTTGCCAGCACAAATGGGCATGGTGCATGCTTCACCCATTTGTACCAGAATGTGAGCGGCTTAACCAACAGTCCTTAAAGGGGCCGTTGGAGGACCTTTTGAAAATGGCCTAGGAAACATTTTTTTTTGTATGGGGCCAGGAGGAGCACTGCTGCACCTCCTGGGCCCACTAAAAAACTCTGGACCACAGCCGGCCCATCAGTGGGCTTCCCCCCTGCCCTGGATTGCCTCTACCTCACCACCCCCCCCCACCCCCTCCAGGCTCAATCTGCCAACTGGATCAGCATAGGAGCCAGACAATTTCCAACAACTGACAAGCTGCAGTGGGGTTCCCACTGGCATCCGCACCTCACCAGTGGAAGACAATGAGGCCCGAGATGAAAATGGTTTAGACCTCCAGAAGCCGATATCGAGGATAGTTGGGTATTGGTCCTCGGGCCCCATGAACATACTTGGTGCACGCTGCTGGCACTGGTTACACTGAACGAAGACATCAATGACAGTCTCAGTTCTCAGGTAAGTTCTTGGACGGGGGGATAGGAGCAGGCAATGGTGACTCCTGTGGAGTCGAGAGCATTCCTACTCCAGCTGGCTCCACAGGATGGCATTTTTAACAAAACATTTTTTGAAATTTACCTGGAATTAGCGACTGCGGGAGCCGTTGGAGAATCCTACTAATTCTTCTAATCCTACTAATTCGCCAACTAATTTCTCGATGGAGTCCCTCATCAGGCGTTAGGCCCCTAATTAACATATTTAAGAGCCCCTAATGCCTGTTTTAGGCATCCACCCAGAATTTTGCAGAGGGACCAATGCTTGTGCAGATTGTGCTCAAGCCATCCCACTGCTAAATTGGCATGCTTTGCACTCATTAAACGCAAAAAACAATTTCTACCTCTTTAACTTGTGATGTACGTGTGCTTAACAAAAGACTTTTAATTATATAGATGTAAAATATCCCTCATCTTCATAACCACAAAGAGTTAAGAGTGACAATTATGAAATTTGAAGTGGGGGGTGGGGGGAAGAGGTAGACATTTTGCCCAGGACAAAAAAATTCATGGGGGATGCATCCCCCTCATCCACCCCCTACTATATTTTCATCTATGCCAGTCTTTAATCTGCTTGGCTTTGGCACCCTCAGCTGCTATGAGAATAGGCAGGCTGCTCTTCAAAATTGATAGGGCTTCAGGTCCGGATAATATCCATCCAAGGCTGATTAAAGAGATGGGACAGGTGCTCTGTGAACCTCTTGCCCATATCTTTAATAGTTCAATAGAGTCAGGGATAGTTCCCTTAGACTGGAAGCTAGCTCATGTAGTTCCTATTTTCAAAAAAGGGGTCCCATCAGAGCGGGGGAGCTACAGGTCTATCAGCCTGACATCAATTATTGGGAAGTCGCCAGAAGGGATCGTAAGAGATGTCCTCTATGATCACTGAGAAAGGAAAGGGGCCATTAGAAATAAGCAGCACGGCTTCTGAAAAAATAGGTCATGCCTAACAAATTTGATAAGAGTTTTTTTGAAGAAGTCACTAGGGTAGTGATAAGGGTAATCCGGTAGACATTGTCTACCTGGACTTTCAGAAAGCCTTTGATAAGGTACCTCACACTAGGTTACTTCACAAGATAGAATTTTGTGATATCAGTAGAAATCTGACAAGCTGGATTAGGAATTGGCTCCAATCCCACAGCCAAAGAGTTGTAGTTAACGTATGTGGTTCACCTTGATGACATGTTACTAGTGGTGACCCCCAGGGTTCAGTCCTAGGCCTGTTACTATTCACAGTCTTTATTAATAATCTGTGGTGTTGGGGGTATGGTAAGTTTATTTGCAGATGACACCAAAATCTGTGCAAGAGTTAAAAAGGCAGAGGAGTGCAATCAAATCCAAAAAGATTTAGATGTGCTAGGGGAATGGGTCACGCTTTGGCAAATTTTGTTTAATTTAGATAAATGTACTGTCATGCATGTTGGTAGGGCCAACACAGAATACATGTATCATTTGCAGGGAACAATACTGAAAGAGGTTGAGCAGCAAAAAGGTCTTGGTGTTACTGTGCACAGATCACTAAAGATTCATGACCAATGTAGAGAAACTGTAGCTAAAGTAACAACGTAGCAAGGTATTGGGTTGTATTAATTGAACCATTCAGTATAAATCAAAGGACACCATTTTGACACTATACAGGTCTCTAGTCAGACTGCATCTAGAGTACTGTGCCCAGTTTTAGTCTCCCCACATGGTGGATGATATAGCAGCTTTGGAAAAGATCCAGAGAAGAGCTACAAGAATTATTCCTATCTTAAAGAACATCAGCTAGTCAGGTGGGCTCAAGGACCTTGGTCTATTTACTTTATAGCAACGTAGACTTAGAGGTGACCTGATAGAGGTCTATAAAATAATTAAAGTGCTGGATAGCATCCCTATTGATAGATTATTATGCGGCTTCTATTTTAAAGTCCTGTGTGTATCGGTTTAACAGGTTGGGGAGGACCAGGGGAAACGAGTTTAAACTATGGCAGAATAGGAATAGACTGGATGTTAGGCGGTTCTTCTTTTCCCAGAGAGTAGCGAGCCTCTGGAATACTTTGCCGGCTGGTGTGGTGGATGCTGACTCTCTGTATGCTTTCACGAGAGAGCGGATCAGTTCCTGACTGGGGCAGAGGTCGCATCATTTAAAAGGTAAGTGTCTTTATAGATAACACTTGGTCCATGTGATCTCCTGGACTGGTTTTGATCGCCTGAGCGGGTCGGAGAGGAATTCTACAGAGTATTTTTCCCTTATTAGCCTGGGTTTTTTTCTGTTTCTTGCCTCTCCCAGGAGATTAAATGGCTGCTGGGGTGGGTATGAGGGGGAGGAGGTCAGGGGAGGGAAGAAGTGTTTAGCCATGATGGTCCAGCCATCATGGTTTGGGGCAGACTTGATGGACCAGCTGGTCTTTTCCTGCCTGTCAATTTTGTATGTTCATAAACTGCCACCACTTCTCCCTGCATCTGCCATCAGGAGACCGCCCAGACTTAACTCTCACCTCCAATTCTGCCTCATTTCCCAAGGGGATACTACGCTCTCTGCTCATCAGCACTTCAGACAGAACAATTCAAGTTGAGAACCTTCAGTTATCCTTCACTCCTTGCCACACCATTCATAAATGTAATTAAAAAAATGTGACAAAATGAATAATAAAGCAGTTGATAAAATAATGTCCAGCAGCCACTTAAAATATGACACATAAGTTGTAATCAATACACATGGGACTTTAAAATAGAAGCCACATAATAGTGATGCTGTAAATGGGACTGTATAAAGCTTTTGATGTATTCAGCCATTAGGCCTCAGGTGCTGCTTCTATTTTTTAAACTGGTCCCTTGGGAAAGGCTTAGGTTCGGTTGTACAGTTTGAAATCATGAACACTAATGGAGGTCAGCTGTCAACAACGCTTTAAATTATTCAGAACCTTTGCCAGTACTTCCAAATCCCTTAAGCAACTACAATGGCACTCTGAAAGCACTAAGTGAAGTCTATACAAGGTTTTTCAGAAGGGTCAATATAAGTACTTCCTGTTCAAAAAGATTCAGTTCATCATGTCTACTAATTTCAATTTTTTTCAATGTGTCACAGGCAGACTAGAATTTTTTTTACCTTGCTCAAATAATAAATGGTTAGTTTTTTCTTCCTTTTCTGCTAATTTTCTGCTGTCTTTTCCTCCTCTCCTGAAGGTGTTGACTCCTGGGGATAAAGGCTGAGGGTATCAGAAATCCTGTGTAAACGTCCAACTGGTTATTTGTTGCCAAGACAGTGAATGTCATAGGCTATTTGAGCGTGGGACACAGGCATCATAATTGGGCCTGATCCTTACCCAAAAACCATAGACACAAACTTCCATATATAGCCATCAGAAGTGATTTCTCTCTCCCACTCTGTTGAAATATTTACTCACACAATAGCACCAAAACTGTTCCATCCCAAAAGAAAACATGCCAAAATAGAAAACTAGCCATTCAAGCCAAAAATTATAGGTCCTATTTTCCACACTAATGTGCTTGGGGAATGTGCTGGATCCTTTACATTTACATTGTTAGCAAAAAAAGGGGTGGATTCCACCACAGCAGCTATAGCCCATGTCACTGTTAAACATTGACTACAAAGTAATGGGAACGTACTTGTAAAACAAATGGAATTGCTGCTTCCATATTTAATGGATGGTGATCAAATAGGATTTGTAAACGGCTATTATTCCTCAGACACTATGAGGAAAGTCATGCACATATTGGCCCCGATTTTCCTGTGAGCAGCGAACAAACGGCGCCCGACGCTCATTAGACTTGGACTTGCCCATAGACTTTTCATGGGTTTTTGCACGGCAAGTTTCTCTCATGGGGCTCTCAATCCAGCACAATGCCCTCTCCTGGGCGTCTGGGACCTGTGTGAATGGGGCAAGCAACTGTGTATCCCCTTAACCAATGAGCTAAACAACGCAGAGTCAGAGCAAGTGTAAGTTAGAATAGTGAATTCAATGTCAATTCAGGTACAGAAAGCAAAATAATGAGAGGGTAAGAAATATTGAATTAAGTGTCAATGATAAAAGAGACAGAAAGAAAAATTTTTAAAATTAAAATTAAAAATTGTTTTTTTAAATGTCTAACAACAATTAAAATCTGAAGTAATGAGACTCCACACTTGTAAAAATTCATTTTCAGTGGCAGAGAGGTTGGTTTGGCAGTCAGTAAGATGTACCTCGCCGTTAAAAGTGTGCTTAGACTTGAAATGACTTGACATACCTTTTTTTGGCGAGATTAGTTCATATCCATCAGGTCAAAGCAGGAACTTCACGTTGTTCCATTCATTGGAATGGAGAGCCAGCTGGCGAGATGCTGTTCTCACTAGAGCCAGGGGGGTGGCAGCCAGGAGAGTCATAGAGACTATTCCCTGA
Source organism: Heptranchias perlo (assembly GCF_035084215.1). Classification (NCBI taxonomy): domain Eukaryota; kingdom Metazoa; phylum Chordata; class Chondrichthyes; order Hexanchiformes; family Hexanchidae; genus Heptranchias; species Heptranchias perlo. Next base: position 52,446,188 of record NC_090325.1, on the reverse strand, counting down.
ATAGTCAAGTCTGCAAGACATGGATGAGAGTTTGAGCACAAGATGGGCTGAGGTAGGGGCAGAGGCGGACGATGTTATGAAGGTGGGATTAGGTGATCTTTGTGATGGAGAGTGTATGGGGTCAGAAGATCAGCTTGGGACCAAATTGAACACCCAAGATTGTGAACAATCTGGTTCACCCTGAGACAGTGGCGAGGGAGGGGGATAGAATTGGTGACAAGGATACTGAAATTGTGGCAAGGGCCAAAGATGATGGTTCCGATCTTCCCAATGTTTACGTGGAGGAAGTTGCGGCTTATCTATATCTGCATTATTTTTGGGGTATTATTTGCTATTGTTGTCTGCTGCTAAATTTTTGCAATGCAAAACTTCTTTTCCACATACCATTTTTCTGCATGTATGTTGCTGCCAGGAGTTGCTACATTTGCAGCAACCCTAGTGTTGAATATGGGAATTCTACCAGGCAGTGATAGATTTTGAGGAGCAAGAGGAGTTTTGGGTGGAAGGAACAAATGTAAATATGATTGCACTTCAGGTGCCCACTGAGCTTAATCCCAGGAACAGAGTCATCAGACCTAGGCCATTTGGGGATGTCTGAAGAGATCTTTCTCTGCCTTTCATAATTCACTAGAGAGGCATCATCTTGTTATGCCAGCTACTTAAGCCTGACCATCAGGCAAGATATATGTCAGGGATGCCCTGCCTGTCAATGTGAAGGTTAGGGCAGCTCTACATTTTTATGTGACTGGATCAGACAAAGTCACCACTGGTGATAATTGCTGCATCAGTCAGTCTTCAGCCCACCAATGCATAAAACAAGTGACAGAAGTCTTCTTTCCCAAGGGAAGCACTTTCATCTTGCTCCCTATGGAAAGGAAGCAACATCATGAGAGAGCGCACAGCACTTTTACCAGGTGGCAGACTTTCCAAAAGTGCAGGCAATCATTGCTGGCACACATATAGCCATCAGTGCCTCTAGCATAAACCCCATGGAGTATTTAAATAGGAAGAGCTTTCATTCCTTTAATGTGCAGGTGGTGTCAGACCACAGGTGCAGAATAATGTAAGTTATTGTATGATGTCCAGTTGGCAACCACGATGCCTTAATTTTGTGGCAATCCACTGGGCCAATGTTATTTGAAGGAGCAGGCAGGCTGTATATCCTCTACAACCCTGACTAATGCCTCCATTGAGAAATCTCTGAACAAAGGTGAAACACAAATACAACTAAGCTCATGCTTCCACTTGAATTCTCAAGCAAGGATTCTGATGCTTGGACAGATTGGGAAAGGATAATGCTCTGTAGCCTGATAATGCTCTGTAGCATTCAAAATTATCTGCATCTGTTGTACATTGCATAATTTTGTTGTAAATTCCATATTTTACCAACCAGAAAGGGGAAATCAGTCAGCAGGAGGACCAGGAATGACAGCCTGAAGCCTTGCCAGACGAGTAGGATGAGAAAAGAAGAAATGGTTGATGGCGACATGCAACCAGGGAAGACATTTACCTAACTTTGTAAATGTGCTTCTGCATGGTCTTGAACACAATATAGTGGATCCATGAATAGCCTGCTCTACCTAGTCAATACTGCCTCTACAATCACACATTCCTATCAAGTCCCCTGCCAGCTACCTTAATATGCTTCCTCTGAAAATTAGGCACTATACTCTAAAGAAGGTGCAACCAGTTTATTTCCCTGTTATATTTGTGTATGTGCTTTTACTGTTTGCTGCCCTGGTGCTTATTATTGATGAGAGCATATGGTGTGTGGTATCTCCCAGTAAATCTGTGCTATCTTAATGGGAGCCTTCAATGTGGTGGCAGCCTGCTGCTCCTCAATGGAGGCTCTTTGAATGGCTGCGATGCTGTACCTCTTCGTGCTGGGTCACAAGATGGTCCTCCAAAAACTACCAGGACTTTGGCCTCTGCATTGGCTGGCTGTTTATGTTGCTACCTGTCATTTCTTCAGGCCTCATTATTTAATAATAGAGGGATTATTAAATCCCTCAGCCCAATATAGCAGCCGGATTGGGCTGAGGGATTTAATAATCCCTCTCACATTACTGCACAGATCTCAGAGCAGTACTTCTGCAGAATCTCTGACATGCCATGAGAGAGCTCTCAAGATTCTCAGAGGTCTATATGGGAACCCTTCAGCTCATTAATGAGCTGCCCTCAAAGGCAGTCCATGTAATGGCAGAATCGGTGTGTTTGCAGCAGAGGATCTCTATTCAAATTATTCCTGCTCCTCTGCTGCCACCTCTGCTTGCTCTTCCTTACTCTTGGTGGGGGGGCTTCCACCCATGCTCCCTCCTGAGCCTATCTGTCCAAAGTGGATGTATCTGAGCTGGTACCTACATGTTTGGGAATGCATAATATGCCTGTAGTCAGATAGCTCAGCTTCCTGCTCAGGCCTGTTGCAGGGACATCATCTTGGCAGGCTCCTACAAGGAGAAAAGGAACATTGGCCCCGAATTCTTCAAGCTTTTACCAGTCTCCCATTGTATTCCCTCAGAAAACAGCAGGGTGTTACAAAGCAAATGACATGTGAGGTGCAGAGCTAGAGGCGGGAACTCCCTACACAGAGACCCAGTGTATCAGTGAAGGTGTCCCGGCCTCCACAAGGCTGGATGTGGGGACCAGGGCAAGCAAATGGCATGGACCCCTGAAAAACAGTATTTTATTTTTTTTATTATTTGTCGATTGGCCCCTTGCTAAGGGAGCCATGGAGACAATGGCCAGTCAGGAGGGCGGACGGGCACCAGAGGTGGGCTCAGCGTTGCACTTCTGCCCACCTATCTCATGTAAATAAGGTGGATTCTCACTGACTCCACAAACTCTGGCAGGGTCAGCGTTGGAGGGCACTGTCAGGCGTGATCCTAGTGTAAATGCCAGGATCACAACCCAAGGAATTTTGGGATCCATCTGATATCATGGTGTCTGCGTGAAATGCTTAATTGCAAGTCTTGATGCTAGAACACCAAGGGCCATGTTGATTTTGGGCAGATTTGCCTGCACGTTATTGAATGAGTCAGTGACTTTGAAGGGAGAGCAATAGAAAATAGTTAAACAGACATTGTCTAGTGAGAAAGCCACCAAGCTACCAACCCACCAAGCTTTCCCTGGTGTATACCCTCTAATGTCTACGATTTGGAGGATTATCTCCTCAGGCTGATTCAGAATTCTGAGGTTAGTGATTCCACCCCCAGGCCAATTTGCCTGTTTGTGGTTGTATGCTGCAGTCTCCTTTAAAAACAGACAAAACATAAGCTTTCAACATTTGGAAAAACATAAAGTGGCACTCCGGTGTCTAGCCTACATCCCGCCTGTGTGAATAGCTGACAAAACAGATTGCAAGTACTTGCAGGTGGCATTTTGGCCTGGTACCACAACATGCTGCAGTTATTGGTGAAATTAGAAGTATTTTTTAAGAGCCAGCCATAAAATTCAACCTGGAGCATTATGGATATGGAAGTACAGGTATGAAAGATGTGAGAGGTTTCCCCAGTGCTTCCCAGGCCCTGTCGCTGATTCTGCACCATGTTCAGTGCTAAATGCTTGTGGCATGCATACTATGGGAATAGACTTCATTTAAGGTGTCACTCTATGGATCTCTTCCTCAAGCCTGAGAATTTCTTCCTTATCTGCTCCCAGGACCAATGGGCTTGGATGACAGCATTCACATGATGACCCACCTTTTATTATGGTTGCTGCACATTATGATGCAGAGGTGGGTTCCCCTCAGTCTCAGATAGCACTGCACTCTTCTGTCATTCCTCTTCCAACAGAACATTCAAACTGTCATAATTGAACAGGTCTGCTCTGTCCGTGTTCCAATGCTGATCTTCAGCTACTCGCCAATGCAGCCAAACAACCAGTTAGGTTAAAATGAGCCCTTTAAGAGCTACTACACTCATGAATCCCCACCCTTTCCATTCATTGCACTCCCGGTGCTTGTGGAATATGTTCAAATTATGATAATGAGTTGACCTCGCTGAAGCCATCAAGGTCAGTTCCCCTCTGAAGTTGTGTGAGGGATCACGGAAGTGCAGCAATCTCAGCTCCATTTCGCCTGATGAATCAGCTCTAGAGGATATTACACTGCATGATTCCAACCTATTTGTGTTCATGTGGGGACTCCAGACCACAGACGCAATAACATTTTTAGTCAGTAGGCCTAGCCATACTAAGTCAGTATGCCCATTCTATATATTTCTTCTGAAAGCATTAAATCATTGAACAATCTGCAAAGCACAGATATGTTTTTCTTATACACATCAGTGAGCAGTATTTGCTTCTGTCATTTATTTCCATCAGCATTCTGTTGATACAGCACATTGGTGCGCTAATGCCTTGTAGTATGGTTTTGAATCTCAACCATCCCATCAGGACTTTCCATTTATTAATTTGCTGGGAGCAAAATTTATCCTCAAGAGTGCTTGAAAAAGCACTGTGAATTAATGTAACAAAATTAAGCAGGTTTCAAGTATCTCATAAACATGCAAGCATTTCTCAATACAACAGGTCATAGTTACACTTCACCAGTATGTATATTTCTCCTCCAAAACAACATACACTCATAAGTAATATTGTCCTTTTTATTTCCACTGGCACATCATTGTTTTCTTCTAGTTGGACTCCATACATTGAAAAGACCAATATCTTTTCTGAGGTCACTAATCAGGCACCAGACACAAGGTGGAGGGGGGGAATTTTAAACCCCAAGTACAGGTGGGTTGGGTGTGGGTGGGAAGATATGATAATAGATTTTTCCACCGCGACCTCAACCTGGCTCCAACGCGCCCACTTCCGGAGGCGCTTTTGGATGCGTGCGAGTAACCTACTCACTGGAGGCAGCTCCATAATTATTGCAGGTGGGCGGGTACTTATGGGAGCAATTTATTTCATTATGAGACGTTAAATAGGTGTTTTTAAATTGAATGTAAGAGACCTTCGAATTTAATGCCTGCAGCATGGGTTTCCTGGGGCACAACAATCTCGCCAGTGAAACAAAGACGAGAAGGGTTGGATCCATGAGGTAAGTGCCTTTATTGCACTGCTTGTGGGCCCGAAGGAGTAGGAGTGTTTCCCTGCCGCTCACCAAGCTTACCTTTAAAGACCCGGGGATCGGCCGACCACCACCCCCCCCACCCCGAACGATGTCCGACTTCCCCGATCTCCCCCCGCCATGTGATCAACTCCCCCCCCCCCCAACCCCATACAAACCCTGAAGGCTCCAATCTCTCCCCAGCTGCTTTCCCGCTCAAAAGGCAGCCAACCTGCCAATCCAGCTGGCTGCCAGGTGCGAAACTTGTTGAAAAAATTTTAAGGACGTCCTAATGTCAAGATCGTCCCGGCGTGCGGGAAACCCTTACTTCCAGGTTTTCGTCCTGGCTCTCTTCCCGGCTCTGAGTTAATATCCAGGCCAAGGAATCCATGAATGAATAGGGATCATCGGCTGCAGCCACTGAACAACATCCAACCAGACGGGGACAGCCCGATTTTAACTCCGGGCCAGTTCTGGGCAGGTGAGTAGTGGTTTGAGTTAGAAACTCACTTACTGCTCCAGAAATGAGGCCCGGGGTATTTTAACTCTAATACAGTGTGCCAGATATGGGACCAGTTAGCAGTCCTGGAAAGACTTTGGGATTATAAAATAGTAGTTCTCAAACTTTTCTGCTTGAAGCAGTTCCATTGGAAGCAGCTCTGTAATATAAACGGTTCTCATACTGCTGACTCTGCCTTGCGACCACGCACGACAGTTGATCGGAAGTCATGAATGCAACTTCAAAGCAACTGTGCACATGCAAATCTCGTGCATGTGCATTTAGTGCAAAGTCACATTTCCCAGTTAGGCTATGACTTTTCTCCGTGTGGAGGGTGGGTCTGTAAAGGGCAGTAAATCCAAAACGGCACTGTTGCTTGGTATGTGCAAGCCAACCAAAGTGGCAGCTATAACCTAACTGGAGCATCTAGCAGTTTCAGCCTCACCCCCACCTTAGAAATACCCTCCAAAGGGGAGTCTAGGTGCCTCCAACAACACAGGCACAGCTTTGTTTGCAGGATTGCCTCAAATGGCACATTTGAAGTAAATGAGTTTTCGGTTTTGCATCACCCACACAATCCAACAGGATTAATACAATCTTGTAATGTCATAATTCTGCATTCACAACCTCTCAGTCCAACAGTTACGTCCGTAAGATTGCTTCCCTAAAGTTGATTTTTTTAAATGCCTTGGATTTGTTAATTAGCATATTCACTCCTTCATTCCTGACATGATTATTTGCGGATTAATAATTTTCCCTACATTAGGTGAGATTTCCTAGTTCTCTGTCAATCCGCTGTGTTTCAGCAGAGCATTCAATCTTGGCGGGGATGAAGGAAGAAGAATAATTGTCTGACCGAGTCTGATGAAAGCTTCAAATTAGTAGATTATGAAGCAGCATTGAAAGTATTTTTTTTAACAAGCCCACTCAGTTCTGCCCTCCCAGCTGAATGAAAAGGGTCTGGTAATAGATGGCACCAATGGGCATTCTAATGAAAGAAAAGGGGAGAACAATAATCTACCACTTAGCAACTGGTATCAGTGTTTGATTGCATCAGCAGTCTCCAAAGGTTGAACTCCATGCCTGGAACTCGCACACTGTCAGTTGTGTGTGTGATTTCAATAGGCTGCTTCAACTAGATGTGTCCAACCTAAGCATCCATAATTTTAAACACAGTTCAATTCAGATTGCACTGTAAAGCAGTGGATGCCTAACAAACTGAACTTTATTACCTTGTCACCAACAATTATATTTTGGTCTAAACAAATGAGATCAGCATTAAAGATTCAGAATTTTTTTCTTGTTTCTGGAACATGCTTACAACGTATGATGCATTTTGTGAATAAAATCAGTGCAATTAAATAAGATACATTTAGCAAAATGAAGCAAAGATGAATGCAACAATTCACAGACAAAAGCATGATTAAGAAGGGCCTTCAGAAAATCGGACTTTAATCCCATTCTGAGATCATCGGCATGAGCAGAATAGGCCACTGTGGCTTTCCTTCCAAGCCAACCTGACTGTCCCCGACCCTGACTGCGAGGCCCTCCCAAACCCCCTCCCAGCCACTTACCTAAGTGCCGGGGGCCATACCTTCAGTCCCCAATAGCAGCTTCCTGGGTCATCATGGAATAGTTTCCATATTGCACAGTTATCAAACATGTATGTTGATCGTGTTATGAAAGTGTGTAACTGGAATGTGTGACATCATTAAATCACTTCTCTGGAGGAAAAATGGTACTCGACAGTTCAGACTGATATGGTTAGTCATGTGCCATTGCAGTGGCATGTGACTAGACTTTCCAGTGCCACAAGTCGTGTGTGCCCCAAAACCACTATATTGCATTGCTATGCCCCAAATAGCAATCCATTGCATTGTGTTCAGTGAAGTCACTTTTAGTGGCATACAATGAATTTGTGGCATACAAATACTTTGGGCTCGATTTTACCACCCGCTATCGGGTGCGTTCCTGGCGGGGGGGCTCCGAAAATCGCGAAATCCAGGAGCGGGACCCGATCCCGCCTCGATCCCGCCCACTTCCGGGTTCCCCGCTGACGCCCCAGCGTGCGCGCGCAGCCCCCGCTGGTGGGAATCCCGCAGGCAATTAAAGCCAGCGGGATGCCACTTGACTATTTATGTAGGTATTTCAGGTCATGAACTGACCTGATTAAGGGACTATGTGGGATTTTTGAACAACATGGGACTGTTTCCCACACTGGGGGAAACGCTCCCAGCTCGAATGGACGTGTTGCAGCTGTCAGCCTGTGGCAGCTGCAAAGGTCCATTTGACAGGTGGGGGGGGGAGACGCTCACCCATTGCAGGAGGCCACTCTGGCACTTGGGACAAAGTTTGGCCTCCACCACCCTCCTCCTGACAGTCAAAGTCACCAACCTGCACACTTACCCCGGGGTCCGGAGATATGTACCTCCCTTGCGGACCCCCTCAGATGTACATCTTCCGGATGGGGGCCGCCGTAGCTGCAGTCATGACCCCCTCGGAGGGCGAACAGCATCACCAGCCTCACCAGCCTCGCCATCCATGCCGTCCACCTCTGACACGTGGAGCTCCACAACAGAGTGTTTGTGACACATCCACCTGTACAGCAGGAGGGAGGGCTACCGCAGAGAGAGATGCGTCGCGGAGGGCACTACCCTCGCCACAGACCGAGGCTCAGCCTCCTGGACCTCTCTGAGCAGCAGTGCACACGGAGGCTCAGAGTCACTCGACATGTAGCCGTGGACATCTGCAGCCTCTTTCATGCCGAGCTGCTCCTGGCTGGCCCGTGCACCATCTTCCTACCTGTCGCTGTCAAAGTCACCACTGCCCTCCCGAACTTCTCCTCCGCATCTTTCCAGGGTGCAACCGGGGACATCGCCGATGTCTCTCAGTCGTCAGCGCAGACGAGCCCTGCAAATACACCTACACCCACTCTGCAGTGACACAATGGGTGGCATCAGTGGTGGGTCCTCATAGTGATACCCAGGAGCGGGCATTATTGCACAAACTGGACAGGATTCGCAAAGACATGGCAGTAGTGGTGCCAATATAATGTGTGATGTGAGTTGTTCTGAAATTCAATATAAGTAACAACCATGACGAACCCTCAAACACCCTTGTGCATCCACTTCATGCTCACGACACGTTTGCCTTACGCTGCCTACTGCACATATGTGATGCATGCCTTGTGGCTGCAGCACAGGTGGTGGCAGGTTGAGTGAGGCTGGCCGTGAGAGAGATGCACGAGAGGGTGAGTATGGGATAGAGCCATGAAATTGTATGAGGATTGGGTTGCGTGTTAGTGGCGGGGTGAGTACTGGCGAGGTGAGTAGGTGCAGGTAAGATGAGGATGGGGTTTGAGTGGATATGAGGGGTGAGGTGATAGAGTAGTGTTGGCAGTGTCGAAGGAGATGTGGGGTGGGGGCAGTGATGTGGCAGACGGAGTGTAGGGGAAAGACTACGTGTACTCACTGTGGCTGACCTACTGAGGTCATTGGACCGCCTCCTGCACTGTGTGCAGGTGGGCGATATGTTGGTGGCACAGGTGACCCCCTCTGCCACCTCGAGCCAGGTCTTCCTGGTGGCAGAGGCGGGCCGCCTCCTTTCGCCCGCCGGGTGGAAGATCTCTGTCCTCCCCCTCCTCCTCACCCCATGTATTGATACCTGGGGTGAGGCATCATTAAACTGGGAGCAGCCTTCCCCCTGGGCTGGTCCATGCAGTCATCTTTGCTATTGGTTGCAGCATCTGTCAGTGGAGGACTGCCCCTTTAAATAGAGCGCCTCCAGCTGACAGATCTTACTGTGCATGTGCAGCCCACCCGACGGGCAGATCAGCAGCGGGGAACCCGGAGGAGCAGGTAAGTGAATACAATTAGTGGTTTGCCTGCTACGATCGCGCGGGAAACCCACCAATTTCACCGGGCGCGTTACCCACGCGCCCGCTAGCCCATCCGCCGAGAACCCACAGCCCTGCTAAAATCGGGCCCTTTGTGTCTGTCTTCACTGAAGAAGACACAAAAAACCTCCCAGAAATACTAGAGAATCAAGGGTCTGGCAAGAATGAGGAACTGAAAGAAATTAATATTAGTAAAAAAAATAGGACTAGAGACATTAATGGGACTGAAAGTCGATAAATCCCAAGGACCTGATGATCTATATCCCAGGATTTTGAAAGAGGTGGCTATAGAGATAGTGGATGCATTGATTGACATCTTCCAAAATTCTATAGATTCTGGAATGGTTCCTGCAGATTGGAGGGTGGCAAATGTAACCCCACTATTTAAGAAAGGAGGGAGAGAGAAAACAGGGAACTACAGAGCGGTTAGCCTAACATCAATAGTAGGGAAAATGCTAGAATCTATTATAAAGGATGTGATAACAGGACACTTGGAAAATAATAATAGGATTTGGCAGAGTCAACATGGATTTATGAAAGGGAAATCATGTTTGACAAAACTATTGGAGTTCTTTGAGGATGTAATCAGTAGAATAGATAAGGGGGAACCAGTGGATGTGGTGTATTTGGATTTTCAGAAGGCTTTCGATAAGGTCCCACACAGGAAGTTGGTGAACAAAGCTAGAGCACATGGAATAGGGGGTAATATACTGGCATGGATTGAGAATTGGTTAACAGACAGAAAACAGAGAGTACGAATAAACAGATCGTTTTCAGGTTGGCAGACTGTGACCAGTGGGGTACCACAGGGATCGGTGCTTGGGACCCAGCTATTCACAATCTGTATCAATGATTTGGGTGAGGGAACCAAATGTAATATTTTCAAGTTTGTTGATGACGCAAAACTAGGTGGGAATGTGAGTTGTGAGGAGGATGCAAAAAGGCTTCAAGGGGATATAGACAGGCTAAGTGAGTGGGCAACAACATGGCAGATGGAATATAATGTGGAAAAATGCGAAGTTATCCACTTTGGTAGGAAAAACAGAAATGCAGAGTATTTTTTAAATGGTGAGAGATTTGAAATGTTGATGTTCAAAGAGACCTGGGTGTCCTTGTACATGAGTCACTGAAAGCTAAAATGCAGGTGCAGCAAGCAATTAGGAAGGCAAATGGTATGTTGGCCTTTATTACAAGAGGATTTGAGTACAGGAGTAAAGATGTCTTACTGCAATTATATAGGGCCTTGGTGAGATCGCACCTGGAGTATTGTGTACAATTTTGGTCTCCTTACCTAAGAAAGGATATACTTGCCATAGAGGGAGTGCAATAAAGGTTCACCAGACTGATTCCTGGGATGGCGGGATTGTCGTCTGAGGAGAGATTGAGTAGACTGGGCCTGTATTCTCTAGAGTTAAGAAGAATGAGAGGTGATCTCATTGAAACATACAAAATTCTTACAGGGCTCGACAGGGAGATGCAGGGAGGATGTTTCCACTGGCTGGGGAATCTAGAACCAGGGGTCACAGTTTCAGAGTAAGGGGTAGGCCATTTAAAACTGAGATGAGGAGAAATTTCTTCATTCGGAGGGTGGCGAATCTTTGGAATTCTCTACCCCAGAGGGCTGTGGAGGCTCAGTCATTGAGTACATTCAAAACAGAGATTGATCCATTTCTAGATATTAAAGGCATCAAGGGATATGGGGATAGTGCAGGAAAATGGTGTTGAGGTAGAAGATCAGCCATGATCCTGTTGAATGGTGGAGCAGGCTCGAGGGGCCGGATGGCCTACTCCTGCTCCTATTTCTTATGTTCTTATGTTCTTACATAGAATGACATAGAATGTACAGCACAGAAACAGGCCATTTGGCCCAACAGGTCCATGCCGGTGTTTATGCTCCACACAAACATCCTCCCATGCTTCTTTATCTATCCCCATCAATATATCCTTCTATTTCTTTCCCCCTCATGTTTTTATCTAGCTTCCCCTTAAATGCATCTATGCCAGTCGCCTCAATTACTCCTTGTGGTAACGAGTTCCACATTCTAAACACTCTCTGGGTAAAGAAGTTTCTTCTGAATTCCCTATTGGATTTATTAGTGACTATCTTATGTTTATGGCCCCTCGTTCTAGTCTCCCCTGCAAGTAGAAACATCTTATCTATGTCTACCCTATCAAACCCTTTCATTATCTTAAAGACCTCTATCAGGTCACCCCTCAGCCTTCTCTTTTCTAGAGAAAAGAGCTCTAGCCTGCTCAATCTTTCCTGATAGGTATAACCTCTCAGTTTTGGTATTATCCTAGTGAATCTTCTTTTTTATTCGTTCATGGGATGAGGGTGTCGCTGGCAAGGCCAGCATTTATTGCCCATCTCTAATTGCCCTTGAGAAGGTGATGGTGAGCTGCCTTCTTGAACCGCTCCAGACCGTGTGGTGAAGGTTCTCCCACAGTGCTGTTAGGAAGGGAGTTCCAGGATTTTGACCCAGCGACGATGAAGGAACGGCGATATATTTCCAAGTCAGGATGGTGTGTGACTCACCTCCTGACTCCCCAAAGCCTTTCCACCATCTACAAGGTACAAGTCAGGAGTGTGATGGAATACTCTCCACTTGCCTGGATTAGTGCAGCTCCAACAACACTCAAGAAGCTCGACACCATCCAGGACAAAGCAGCCTGCTTTTTTGTTCCTTCTCCAGTGCCTATATATCCTTTTTATAATATGGAGACCAGAACTGTGCACAGTACTCCAAGTATGGTCTAACCAAGGTTGTACACAAGTTTAATACAATTTACCTGCTTTTCAATTCCATCCCTCTAGAAATGAACCCCAATGGTTGGTCTGCTTTTTTTATGGTCTTATTAACCTGCATCGCTACTTTTAGTGATTTGTGCATCTGTACCCCCAGATCCCTCTACTCCTCTACCCCATTTAGACTCTTATTTTCCAAGGAGTATGCAGCCTCCTCATTCTTCCTACCAAGATGTACCACCTCGCACTTATCTATATTGAAATTCACTTGCCAATTACACGCCCATTCTGCAAGTTTATTAATGTATTTTGTTGCAGTCCTCCTAAGTATTAACTATTCCCCCCAATTTGTTGTCATCCACAAATTTTGAAATTGTACTTCCATTTATGTAAATGGTGGACAACAGTGGTCCCAGTGCCGATCCTTGTGGAACACCACTTCCCACTTTTACCAGTCTGAGTAACTACCTTTAACTCCTATTCTCTATTTTCTGTTTAGTAGCCAGCCTGCTATCCATTCTGCTACTTGTCCCCTGAATCCACATGCTCTGACCTTAGTCATGAGTCTACTATGCAGTACCTTACCGAAAGCCTTTTGAAATTCTAAGTATATTATATCTACTGCATTACTCCTGTCTACTCTTTCAGTTACTTCTTCAAAGAATTCAATAAGATTGGTCAAGCATGACCTTCCCTTTTGAAATCCATGCTAACTATTCTTTATTATATTTTCATTTTCTAGATATTTTTCTATTAAATCTTTGAGTAAACAATCCATTATCTTTCCTACCACCACATTAAGTCAATTGGTCTATAGTTCCCTGGACTTGTACTATCTCCCTTTTTAAATATAGGAATAACATTAACTTTCTGCCAGTCCTCTGGCACTATTTCCCTTTCTAATTAATTTTTATATATATGTAATAGTGCCTCTGCTATCTCTTACTTAACTTCTTTTAATATGTGCGGATGCAATCATAGAAACATAGGGCCTGATTTTAGCAGGCCTGCGGGTTTCCGGCGGGTTGGGTTTCGGGAGCGTGGTCAACACGCTCGGAGAAATTAGTGGGTTGCCCGCGTGATCGTAGCAGGCAACACACTAATAGGAATCAATTACCTGATCCTCCGGGGTCCGCGGCGCTGGTCTGCGCGTCGGGCGGGCTGCGCATGCGCAGTACGATCTGTCAGCTGGAGGCTCTCTAGTTAAAGGGGCAGTCCTCCACTGACAGATGCTGCAACCAATGGAACAAATTGCAGCATGGAGCAGCCCAGGGGGAAGGCTGCTCCCAGTTTAATGATGCCTCACCCCAGGTATCATCAGATGGGGTGAGGAGGTGGGGGAGGACACAGATCTTCCCCCCGGCGGGCGGGAGGAAGCGGCCTGCCTCTGCCACCAAGAAGGCCTGGCTCGAGGTGGCAGAGGGGGTCACCTGCGCCACCAACATATGGCCCACCTGCATACAGTGCAGGAGGCGCTGCAATGACCACAGTAGGTCAGCCACAGTGAGAACACGAAGTCTTTCCCCTACACTCCGTCTGCCACAACACTGCCCCCACCCCACATCACCTTCGGCACCGCCAACACTACTCTGTCACATCACCCTTCATACCCACTCAAACCCCATCCTCAACTTACCTCCACCTACTCACCTCGCCAGTACTCATCCTGCCACTAACACGCAACCCAATCCTCATACAATCTCATTGCTCCATCCCATACTCACCCTCTCGTGCATCTCCCTCACGGCCAGCCTCACTCAACCTGCCACCACCTGTGCTGCAGCCACAGGGCATGCATCACATATGTGCAGTAGGCAGCGTAAGGCAAACGTGTCGTGAGCATGAAGGGGGTGCACAAGGGTGTCTGAGGGTTTGTCATGGGTGTTACCTATATTGAATTTCAGAGCAACAAACAGCACACATTATATTGACACCACCACTGCCATGTCTCCGCGAATCCTGTCCGCTGTGTCCAATAATGCCCGCTCCTGGGTATCACTATGAGGACCCACCACTGATGCCACCCATCGTGTTACTGCAGAGTAGGTGCAGGTGTATTTGCAGGGCTCGTCCGCGCAGACGACTGAGAGACATCGGTGGCGTAGCCGGCTGCACCCTGGAAGGATGCTGAGGAGAAGGTGTGGAGGGCAGTGGTGACTTTGACAGCGACAGGTAAGCAGTTGGTGCTGGGGCCAGCCAGGAGCAGCTCGGCATGAAAGAGGCTGCAGATCTCCACGACTACATGTTGAGCGAATCTGCGCCTCCCTGTGCACTGCTGCTCGGAGAGGTCCGGGGAGCTGCGCCTCGGTCTGTGGACCCTGTGGCGAGGGTAGTGCCCTCTGCGATGCGTCTCTCTCTGCGGTAGCCCTCCCTCCTGCTGTGCAGGTGGGCGTGCAACAACACCGTGTTGGGGGGCTCCACGTCTCTGCGGCGGACGGCGTGGACTGCGAGGCTGCTGGGGCTGGTCATGCTGTTCGTCCTCCGAGGGTGTCCACACACCACCCATCTGGCAGGTGTTGGTCTGAGGGGTTGTGCAGGGTAGGTGGGTGGTTCCTCGGACTGGGGCTGCGGTTTCGTGTCGGTCTGTCCTCTGGCTTGGCGGGGGGTGGTGGGGGCGGTGGCCTCCAGCGTGGGTGAGGGCTCTCCCCCGTGGAGTGCACCTTGGCACCTGCCACAGGCTGCTGGCTGCAACACGCCTGGTTGGAGAGAGACTCTTTCCCCCAGTGTGGGAAACTCACTGCCTTGAACCTAAAATCCCACACTTCCTCTTTTGACAGCTGATTCAGCTCATTAACTGACCTCAACAAGCAAGGTAAGTACTCTCAAGTGGAACCCCGCTGGCTTTAATTGCCTGCGGGATTCCCACCAGCGGGGCTTGCGTGCACAGCCCCGCACGTCAGCGCGGTACCCGGAAGTGGCCGGGATTTCGTCACGATCCGGTCACATGACCGGATATCGGGATTTTCGGGGCCCCCCCGCTGGAAACCCGCAGGTAACCCGACGCGAAAATCGAGCCCATAGAAAATAGGAGCAGGAGTAGGCCATTCGGCCCTTCGAGCCTGCGCCGCCATTCAATATGATCATGGCTGATCCTCTATCTCAATACCATATTCCCACTCTCTCTCCATACCCCATGATGCCTTTTGTGTCTAGAAATCTATCTAGCTCCTTCTTAACTATATTCAGTGACTTGGCCTCCATAGCCTTCTGTGGTAGAGAATTCCATAGGTTCACCACCCTCTAAGTGAAGAAATTTCTCCTCATCTCAGTCCTAAATGTCCTACCCCATATCCTGAGATTGTGACCCCTTGCTCTGGACCCCCCAGCCAGGAGAAACACCCTCCCTGCATGCAGTCTGTCTAGCCCTGTCAGAATTTTATATGTTTCAATGAGATCCCCTCTCATTCTTCTAAACTCGAGTGAATGCAGGCCAAGTCGACCCAATCTCTCCTCATACGACAGTCCTGCCATCCCAGGAATCAGTCTGGTGAACCTTCGCTGCACTCCCTCTATGGCAAGTATATCCTTTCTTAGGTAAGGAGACCAAAACTGCACACAATACTCCAGGTGCGGTCTCATCAAGGCCCTGTATAACTGCAGTAAGACATCCTTGCTCCTGTACTCAAATCCTCTTGCAATGAAAGCCAACATATCATTTGCCTTCCTAACTGCTTGCTGTACCTGCATGTTTGCTTTCAGTGACACCCAGGTCCCTTTGTACATCAACATTCCCCAATCTATCACCATTTAAGTAATACTCTGCCCTTCTGTTTTTCCTTCCGAAGTGGATAACTTCACATTTATCCACATTATACTGCATCTGTCATGTATTTGCCCATTCACTCAACTTGTCTAAATCGCCTTGAAGCCTCTTTGCATCCACCTCACAACTCACAATCCTACCTAGTTTTGTATCATCAGCAAACTTGGAAATATTACATTTGGTTCCCTCATCCAAATCATTGATATATATTATGAATAGCTGGGGCCCAAGCCCACTGATCCCTGCGGTACCCCACTAGTCACCACCTGCCACCCTGAAAAAAACTAATTTATTCCTACTCTCCGTTTCCTGTCTACCTACCTCTTCTTGTCAGTTTATTAGCAGGTAGTTAAAATTTCCCATGATTATTATTCTATGTCCTTTACTCATTTCACATATTTGTTTACATATTTCTTCCTCCACCTCATTTCCACTATTAGGTGGTCTGTAGTATACTCCTATTAGCATGATTGATCCCTTCTTATCTTTTATTTTAATCCATATGGGTTCTGTTTCTATCCTTCTGTTAGTTATGTCCCTTTTTTCCACTGCCATTATATTATCTCTAATTATTACAGCTACTCCACCTCTTCCTTCCCTATCCTTTCTGATTATGTTATAACCTGCAATATTTAGTTGCCAGTCCTGTTCTTTATGTAGCCATGTTTCAGTTATTCCTACTACATCTAGTTCCTCACTATGGATTATTGCCTCCAGTTCCCCCATTTTATTTTGGACACTGTGTGCATTGCTGTACAGGCAGTTTAATTCATCTTTAATAGTTGTTCGTTTTACTTTATTTTTAACAGGCCTTTTATATTTCTGTTTTATAACTGTATTTGTTCCTTGACCATTTATGTTATCTTTATTCCTTACTCTGGTCTGACTTTTACATGCTTCTCCTGTTTCTTTTATCTTTAGGCTTTTGTTATTGCTACCAAATCCCTCCACTATCTTGCTAGTTTAAAGCCTTCTCCACTGCCCTATTTATCCTTTCCATTAGGACTCTGGTCCCATTCTGGTTCAGGTGGAGCCCGTCCCATCAGTACTGCTTCTTCCTGTCCCTGTACTGGTGCCAATGTCCCATGAAATGGAACCCCACCTTCCCACACCATCTTTCAGCCATGCATTCACCTTTCTGATCTGCCTATCCCTATGCTAATTAACATATGGCTCGGGTAGTAATCCTGAGATTGCCACCCATGAGGTCCTGCTTTTTAATTTAGTTCCTAGCTTCTGATATTCCCTTAGCAGGACCTCCTCCTTGTTCTTCCATATGTCATTGGTGCCATCAAGTGGAATCAGTATAGTTACTGAATGTTAACTTTATTTCTGGAAAGCAGAATTTAAAGTTCATTTTTTTCATGGTCTGTTGAGAATAATTGTGAGAGAGGCCAGTATTGTAGGAAAACAGTACACAACATCAGAACAGAATCATCTTGTTGGGAATGCACAAGTACTCTTTGCTCTCATTACAGAATGTCATTATTTTGAAATTTGGCAGACATATCTTAGACGCTTTGTGCCTCTGCTAATCCCAGAAAGGTAATAATCCCTGGTGTGTGATTTACCAGCAGTGTAAGAGACAATTTCCTGAAAAAGTTTAATGTCAAAGGTTACAGTTGTTGCTATTAACTGAAACAAAAATTACCCATGACACAGCATACCGAGCCAGATAATCTCTCCATTATTTTAGCCTTTAGTATGCATTGCTGTACATAATAGAGAATTGCCATAGGCACTATACCAAACGCCAGTGGAAGAATTTGCAGGGCTATGGGGAAAGAACAGGAGAGTGGGACTAATTGGATAGCTCTTTCAAAGAGCTGGCACAAGAACGAAGGGCCGAATGGCCTCCATCTGTGCTATATCATTCTATCATTCTATGATTCTACAGTTTGCCCACCTCCAATTTTCTTCCCAGTTCAATACTGCAGAAAGCCTAGAGGAGTATAGAAAGTGTAGGGGTGAAATTAAAAAGGAAATTAGGAAAGCAAAGAGAGGGCATGAGAAAATACTGGCAGGTAAAATCAAGGAAAATCCAAAGATATTTTATAAATTTATAAAAAGCAAGAGAATAACTAAGGAAAGAGTAGGGCCCATTAGGGACAAAAAAGGTAACCTTTGTTTGGAGGCGGAAGAGGTGAGTACGGTTCTTAATGAATACTTTGCATCTGTCTTCACAAAAGCGGGGACGATGCAGAGATTGTAGTTAAGGAGGAGGAGTGTGAAATATTGAATGGGATAAACATAGTGAGAGAGGAAGTATGAAAGGGTTTAGCATCTTTGAAAGTAGATAAATCACCAGGCCCAGATGAAATGTATCCCAGGCTGTTAAGAGAAGCAAGAGAGGAAATAGCAGAGGCTCTGACCATCATTTTCCAATCCTCTCTGGCTACAGGCATGGTGCCAGAGGATTGGAGGATTGCTAACATTGTACCGTTGTTTAAAAAGGGAGAAAAGGATAGACCGAGTATTTACAGGCCAGTCAGTCTAACCTCGGTGGTGGGCAAATTATTGGAATCAATTCTGAGGGACAGCATAAATCATCATTTAGAAAGGCACAGGTTAATCAAGGACAGTCAGCATGAATTTGTTAAGGGAAGATCCTGTCTTACTAACTTCATTAAATTTGTTGAGGAGGTGATAAGGAGGGAAGATGAGGGTAATGTATTTAATGTAGTCTACATGGATTTTAGCAAGGCTTTTGACAAGGTCCCTCATGGCAGACTGGTCAAAAAAATAAATGCCCAGGGGATCCAAGGGAAAGTGGCAGTTTGGATCCAAAATTGGCTCAGTGGCAGGAAGCAAACAGTAATAGTCGACAGGTGTTTTTGTGACTGGAAGGATGTTTCCAGTGGGGTTCCGCAAGGTTCAGTACAAGGCCCCTTGCTTTTTGTGATATATAATAATGATTTGGACTTAAATGTAGGAGGCATGATTAAGAAGTTTGCAGGTGATACAAAAATTGGCTGCATTGTTGATAGTGAGGAGGAAAGCTGTAGACTGGAGGAAGATATCAATGAACTGGTCAGGTGAGCAGAAAAGTGGCAAATGGAATTCAATCCGGAGAAGTGTGAGGTGATGCATTTGGGGTGGGCAAACAAAGCAAGGGGAATACACAATAAATGGGAGGATACTGAGAGGTGTAGAGGAACAGAGGGACCTTGGAATGCATGTCCACGGATCCCTGAAGGAGCAGGAGAGGTAGATAAGGTGGTTAAGAAAAAATACGGGATACTGTCCTTTATTAGCCGAGACATAGAATATAAGAGCAGGGAGGTTATGTTAGAACTGTATAAAACACTAGTTAGGCTACAGCTTGAGTACTGTGTATAGTTCTGGTCACCACATTACAGGAAAGATATGATTGCACTAGAGAGGGTACAGAGGAGATTTATGAGGATGTTTCCAGGGCTGGAGAATTTTAGCTATGAGAAAAGATTGGATAGGCTGGGGTTGTTTTCTTTGGAACAAAGGAGGCTGAGAGGAGATTTAATTGAGGTGTATAAAATTATGAAGGGCCTAGATAGGGTGGATAGGGAGGACCTGATTCCCTTAGCAGAGAGGTCAGTGACCAGGGAGCATAGATTTAAAGTAATTGGTAGAAGGATTAGAGGGGAGCTGAGGAGAATTATTTTCACCCAGAGTGTAATCGAGGTCTGGAACTCACTTCCTGAAAGGACGGCAGAGGCAGAAACCCTCAACTCATTTAAAAAGTACTTGGATATGCACTTGAAGTGCCGTAACCTTCAGGGCTACAGATCAAATGCTGGAAAGTGGGATTAAGCTGGATAGCTCTTTTCAACTGGCATGGACACGATAGGCCGAACGGCCTCCTTCTGTGCCGTAACTTTCTATGATTCTATGATTCTCTCCTCTTCTTCTGAAGGACTGATTGATGCTGACGTACAGTCACTTGGATGCCAGCAGCTCTTTGGTACCTTATCCAAATGGGATATTTTTCTTCTATATGCCCAGAAAGTAAAGCCGCAATTCTGTGAAGTGGATTGAGCTGGCACTTAGTGCTAGGCTCACCTGCACCAGCAGGACAGAGGGCAGCTGAATGAAATTTTGTGATAGGAGTTCATTTCCTTAATTTCAATAGGTTTGCCCAAGAATCTTGGGCTGCAGCCGGGAGGCACTAAATTGAGCAAGGCAGCAGTTCTTAAAGGGCTGCAGCTCATCATTAAATGAGAAGTTGTGGTGCTGGCAGCAAAGTAGCCTAATGGCAGGGCAGAGACATGTGTGTTCTACTGCTCCCTTTGATGCTGCAGAGTTGGAGGATCATCTATAAGAGGTGAACCAAAGGAGGCTGGCCTTATTTGGGAAAGAAGGCACCCTTATATGGGAACTGAAAAAAATTTAAGAATTTTAAAAATCTTTCGCCGTCTAAGCCACGACCTAGTGGGTTTTATTTCTGCTGATGGAGAGGCCTCTTTCCACTGGGCCTACTGGCCTGCCAATGGATTCCCAGGATGGGACGAAGAAACTCCCAGCCCTCTGTTGTAGGTGACCTTGTTTGGGTTGGGCTGAGGCACTGTCCCAAACAAGGCCTTGTGGAAACTAGAGGGGAACACCGGGACCCAGTGTATCCGAGTGGTGGTCAAATTTCTGGCCTCTCTGCCGCACTCTTGCTGAGAGTGTACCAGAACGGCCATGGCTTTTCAGTACCAATCCCTCTTTATAAAAACTTACTTGAGTGAACCAGATTGCTGATGCACCTATTTTGTATGAGCAAAGAGTTCGCTCTGGGAAAAAGCCTTGCTCAAAGTTGTGAAATCCAGCCTGGGACCTAACTTTAATAGACATTCAATGTTGTGCACCCAATTTTCTGCCTCAAGCCTGTCACCAACAGGGGCCCATGTCTCTGGGCTTAAATCAGGGCTTAAGTGCCCAGCAGGATATTGAATCCAATCCAGTCCTCACCAGATGTTCACAGTGTCCAGCAGTAATCCTGGATAGCGATCAGGAGCAGGAACTCTGGGTTTTTCCCTCCCCCTTCATTAGCCATGGGGCATTGTATCCAATTATAGTGTCCCTTCTGCTACTCCAATTGATATAACCTAACCCAACAGAGACCAAAGCTCAAACCTGGGGCCTTCTTGGTCTGTGTGTCTCAGTATGACAGGGTTTTTATATTTTTAAGTCTGATTACTACTCCAAATTTCCATTTCTTTGCTCTGTAAGCATTACACTACAGTGGATTCTCCTCCACCCTAGAAGGCAGGATAATCTGGTTACATACCATCAGCATCACCATCAATACGCTCCAGAATTGTCAGCTCTAAGTTCTATGACATGCCTGTGCTGGGAAATGTGGGCCCAAACGACAGCTGGTGCACCTGTGCACAACCTGGGGTCGATTTTCATTCCCTTCACCTGGCGTTAATGGGGCGGTAAGGCTACCAACCCCATTTTGAGGCTGTTACCAATGTTTAACTTTGTTTTGCAAATAACTAAAAAAAGAGGTCCAGATTGACATTATCCTGTGCTACTAATTAACTGAGACATAGAAATCAAAGAAAAGGTAAATTTACTCCATAGATAAGTAACAGCTGGGAAAAGTAGTACAGATTCTGGTTACCAAAGATACCAACTATATACTGCACATGTTAGTGCTAAAAATCTTTAAGATTAATCAAGGCACAACAAAACTCAGGATGCCCAGAATGAGGTAACTAACCATATACATTGAAGAGAAGTCAAAAATCATTATTCAAAACTTAGATTCCCCAAATTAGGAATATACACACCACGATTTTAAAAAAACCATCCACATTCAGTGCTCAAGTGGCGGAAAAATTACTGAAAATCTACAATGTCTAATTAGATGTGGCAGTTACGATTTTACAGGATCTCAATGGAGTTTAAAATTCATTTGCACCACTGCAGCTAAAACAGAAGTTAGGAATTTGCGATACAATATCACATAGATGGATTGGCTTCCTTTTTATTGCTGTACTACTTGATTATTTTGCCAATTGAATATTCTAATTGATAACTGAACTTGTGGTCAGATGCATTAGGTCCAATATTAGAATAATGGAAGCATTACCAAACAGGGTCTACAAGTTGTAGAACTACATGCTAAGTAATACCCCTCTTACTCCATGATTTTTTTCTTAAGCCAAGCTCTTCCTACCATCATGAACAGTTTTATCCTAAAATGCCTGGACTTAAAATTATTGCAATAGTCTAGAAAAGAGATCTAGATTTTGATGAATTAATCTTGGCCGGGCAGACAGGAGTGTATAACAGTCTCAGATTGCACAATGTCCCTGAGTTTTCACCCATTGAGTCTCTGTGGGGGGGGCTAAGAAATTTTCCACATTCATTCTACATCTGTGTGCATGTGTAAACTTGAAGTAATTCATTTAGCAGAATGAGGGAACAGGGGAGCAGTAAATGTTAGATTTAGCAATGAATTGCATTTGAAGCATCTCCTATCTCTCTGTAATAGTTTCAATGTATATTATTGTAACCTTTTCCCAAAAATCATACATTTTCTGGACATTGCTACATACAATGAGCATGAGAAACTTGAATTCATTAAATCTTTCCAAAACTTTGGTGAAGGCAAACAGGAGATTCTGGGTAAATTTAACAGTATTCATACAACGGGCTGCAAATTATTTAAATCTATTGCACACTGATAAAGTGTGGATTGAGGACCAAAAGGGAATTTCACCATGGGCAGTAGTGCAAACTGGGCAATAGTGAATCAGCCATCCATTTTGCACTCTGCCCAATTTTCTTTAACATTAACTACGATGGCACGTTGTAAAACTGGCAGCCAATTCGCTATCGCCTGTATTGCCCTACGACCCAAGAGTCAATTCATCCCCAAAATGTCTCAGTTGCCATCCAGCATGCAAGCCAGATCTTTCTACCCAACATTTGTTTATAAAGCACTTTATTTGCTGTTCTTAAATAAGTTACACAGAGATATGAGTGTGTATGTATTTTTTTATTATTTGTTCCCAGGGTATGGACAACACTAACAGGGTGGTGGGGGCCACTACAGAGGGTGTTTTGGAGTCAACCACATATTGTGGGACAGAAGTCACATGTAGGGCAGATCAAATAGGGCAGGTTCTCGTCCCTGAAGGACACTGGTGAGCCAGTTAGGATTTTACAACAATCCAGTAGCTTTCATGATCATTTTATGTTGTAAATCCACAAGTTACCAGATTTATTGAACTCAGTTTCAAGAATTCACCATGGTAGGATTTAAATTCATTAGACCACTGTACCCTAAATTGCTGCTGTAGGAGAAACATTTTATGAAAGGTAAAAAGAAAGACTTGCACTTATATAGCGCCTTTCATGACCTCGGGACGTCTCAAAGCGCTTTACAACCAATGAAGTACTTTTGAAGTGTACTCACAGTTATACTGTGGGAAACGTGGTAGCCAATTTGTGCACAGCAAGGTCCAACAAACAGTAATGAGTTATCTGACCAGATAATCTGTTTATTTTTTATTGATGTTGGTTGAGGGATTACCACCCTCCTTGTCTTGCACCATCATCCCTTTTGTCATTTAATCACTCCTGCCCTCCACCCTATCACAGACCTTTCCCTTTGTTCTTTCCTCCCCCCACCCCCCACCTTTTCCCTGGCTCTGTACTTGCTTAAAAACTGTTAGGGGGTTAAATTGGATAACCCCCGAAACTGGGCGCGGGGGTCACGGTGCGCGATTAACCCATGCCCGGTCGTTGAGATGCAGGCAGCAGGTAACGTTTGTGCTGACTGGTCATTTACCTGATATCTGCGAGCAGCCAGGCCTAGCTGCGCTGTTGAGTGGCTGCTCACCAGCATGGGGGCCCCGACATTGCGCGAGTGGCTAGCATCACGTAAAGGCAGTCAGCACCTTTTAAAGGCAGCCTGCACCTTTTATTTGCAAAATATAAGATACGGGTCCGCACAGAATCTGAACAGAGATCAGACATCGCACACGTAAAACACAGATGCAGGTCCCGTCCCTACGTTTACAAACTGTTGAGTTATGTTAAAACATTGAATAAAGGTTGCGCACTACTAAATCCCACATCCTCCAATCTGCACACCAGACCTCACCAATCTGCTGATCTGAGTTTGTACCAGGCCTGCGAGAGAGAGTGCATCAAGGTTCTCTGCTGATGCACTAGAGGCCTTGGTGAAGATGTGGACAGAAGGAGATGCATCCTATATCTGCAGGGGGGGGCAAGAGGCCCTCCAGACATAGCCATATCACCCACCATCGACAACCTGGGGGTCACCATTGACCAGAAGCTTAACTAGACCAGCCATATCAACAAGATGGCGACAAGAGTAGGACAGAGATTTGAAAAAATTATTCACGTTCTGATACCTTAAAGCATCTCCAACACCTACAAAGCTCAAGTCATGAAGGTGATATAATATTCTCCACTTGTCTGGATGAGTGCAGCTGCAGCAATACTAAAAAGCTCAACATTATCTAGGACAGAGTAGTTCACTTATTAGCATTTTGGACTCAATATCTATCATTTCAGCCATTGTGGCTTAAATATGTATTATCTACAGGACACACTGCAGCAGCTTAGCAAGGTTAGTTCAAAAACACCTCCCAGCCCCATGACATCTACCACCAACATAGCGAAGACTGGCAATTTTATGGGAACACTATCACCTCCAAATTCCCCTCCAAGTCACTTACACAAATATTGCCATTCTTTCAACATCGTTAAGTCAAAATCCTGAAATTTGCTACCTAACATTGTGGGAGCACCATCACTACAAGGATGCAACGGGTTCATGAAGAAGGCCCATTGCCACCTTCTCAGGGCAACTAGGATAGACAAATAATGTGATCTTGCCAGTGTCAGCCTCAAACTTTGAGAACAACTAAAAGGTGATAAAAGGTAAAATTCAACAAAAAGCAGAAGTGAACTGCAAAATGAAAAAAATAAACAATGCAATAAAAAGCCAAAAATAGCATTAGCTCACGATCACTCAGAACCCAGCTAAAACACCTTTAAGAAATTCATTTTGAAAGTGCACCCATTTCTCACAGGCCTTCAGTGATAATGCTGCATTTCTGGGCCCTATCCTCATTTACATTCTTTTTAAGTCTTTAATGAGGTGTGCATGAGCCAGCAGTGCAAGTCTTGTCTCAAACCAGCACAGCCCTGCTCAATAAAAATGGGCAGCATGATCCAGGTACAGAATTCTTTCTAGATTACTTCTAAATCCAAAAACTGACCTCATATACTTTAGCTTCCAGCTCCAGGCCACAGTCCTACACCTTACAGTCTCCTGTTTAAAACTTTCCTTTGGTACGTTCCCTTTCCTCTGTATTCTCAGCTAGTAGGACTATGATGATAACTTTCTCCCTAGTCAGTGATTTGCCTGTAGGCCTGTCAATAAAATCGGCTGCCTCTCTTGGGGTACGGCTTTAAAGAGAACAGTCCTGAAATTCCATGGGATTTATCCTGATCTCGCACCATAACTTCAGCAGGAAACCAGTGGAATGCCTAGAGAAATGGTGTCAATGGTCATTTTCAACCGTTTACACAGTTTCTCAGGCAGTTCTGCGATTCTGCAGCTGAAGTTAAGGGGAAGCTAAATAAGTACATGAGAGAGAAAGGAATAGAAGGCTATCCAGATAGGGTTAGATGAAGTAGATAGAGTGGGAGGAGGCTCATGTGGAGAATAAACACTGGCATAGACCAGTTGGGCCAAATGGCCTGTTTCTATGCTGTAATTTCTATGTCAGTTGAGGAGAACCCCTGCAGAGTTTCAAGGCCAACATCTTCTGCTGTTCTTAATATAAATTGATGCCATCATGGCTAATGGGCATGGATGAGAACATTGACCCTTATTGCATCAGTTTGGAATAGACAGTGAGCTGTAACACTCCACAAACTAGCCCATCTGGCTTTAATACATGTCTTCAATGCCTGAGGCTTTCTTTTTTAACCTGTGTGCGTTCACTTTGTTTTAAAGCAAAACACTTAAACAATAACTCAATCCTAAAATCTTTTCTGTAAAGAAATAAAAAGTGATCAGAAATCCCAAAATGTAACAAGTACCAAATGTGATCCCTAACATTTGACTGTTGCCAACCTACACTTAGGATCTCTGGGCTTGGATACATGGGGTGTGTTCCTATGGAAAGAGAGACCGGGAAAAGAGAAACTCTGCTTATCTGTATTTATTAGTAGTTTAATTGTAGACTCTCATGAATAGTAGCTGTGATTGTCAGGCACCTGGCTGGCCCAAAAAAACCATAATTGTTTTGCATTAAAGAAAGCATTTCTGTGTCCTCTTTGCTTTAAATTCTTCCAAGTGATGCTGGCTGATTTTCGTCTTGCTACCACCTCAATTGCGCCTGTAAACAGGGCGGTGGCGGGAAGAAAATTGTAAAAGAAATCCCGCCAACTCATCGCTGGAGGTCCACCTAAACCATTTTCAGACGGACTTTGATTTAGGTGGCCAGCACTCCTTCCATCATGATTGTCAATTCAGGTCAAATGATACAGTTAAGACACCAATGCTATTTCCATCTTAGCCCATGTTGCTACTGCAGGTTCCTCAACCCACCCACAAACCATGGGCAATACAAGTCGGGAGACAGCCATTTCCATTGGTATTTAAAAGGATCCATAGCTGCTGTCGAGAAAGGCTGGAAATAGGTCTGGCACTCATTTTTTCTGCAGTCTCATGTGTGTTTGAGCCTTGACTGTTGCTCCATTTCACTCCCATGCTTCCACCCCTTCCTCTTTAAGGTGCTGCTGCAGGCCTATGACAATCGGATGCCTGATGGATTTCCCATGCTTCCAAACTATAAGCTGCCACAAGCAGCAAGATTAATGCTGGGAGCTCACCTAGTCAATGCAAATAAGGACAATGATGAAAATCGATTGGGCCTCCCGCCATCAGACAGGCAAAGCGGACGCCCCACCTGCTGCCTGCCTGATCAACGCTATATATGAAAACTATTCCCATAGACTTGTAAAATATTACAGCACAGAAATTTGACCCATTACGTCTCCACCAGTGGTTCTCACCACATGAGCCTATTAATCTAACCCCATTCTCTTGCTCTCCCCTTATTCCATTTAATAATCCTATTTTTTAAGCAGCTATCTAACTCCTTTTTTAATGTCATTTATTGACTCTGCTTCAGCAATAGTTTGTGGTAGGGAATTCCACAAACTAACCACCCTCTATGTAAAGAGTTCTTTTCTAATCTCTTTAAATCTGTTTGTAATTATCTTCAAGTTGTCCCACCTAGCACCGTGTCAGCAACCAGTGGAAATAATCTGTCACGGTTTACGTTATCAGAACTCTTTAAACCTTCTTAGCTCTGATGGAAAAGCTCTAACTTCATAAATCCTGGTAACATTCTGGTAAATATAGGCTGCACCTTTTCCAATTGTGGAGGTATCTGTAGACTCATGGGGATGAATTTCCACGCAGGTTCTCCCGAATATCTACCGTAACTCCAGAACTTGCTGCGTCTCGAGCCAAACTGTTATAGTAGAGCTACAACACTGGCATCTACTCGACAATGTGGAAAATTGCCCAGGTATGTCCTGTCCACAAAAAGCAGGACAAATCCAATCCGGCCAATTACCGCCCCATCAGTCTACTCTCAATCATCAGCAATGTGACGAAAGGTGTCGTCGACAGTTCTATCAAGCAACACTTACTCACCAATAACCTGCTCACCGATGCTCAGTTTGGGTTCCGCCAGGACCACTCGACTCCAGACCTCATTACAGCCTTGGTCCAAACATGGACAAAAGAGCTGAATTCCAGAGGTGAAGTGAGAGTGACTGCCCTTGACATGAAGCCAGCATTTGACCGAGTGTGGCACCAAGGAGCCCTAGTGAAATTGAAGTCAATGGGAATCAGGGGGAAAACTCTCCAGCGGCTGGAGTCATACCTAGCACAAAGGAAGATGGTAGTGGTTGTTGGAGGCCAATCATCTCAGCCCCAGGACATTGCTGCAGGAGTTCCTCAGGGCAATGTCCTTGGCACAACCATCTTCAGCTGCTTCATCAATGACCTTCCCTCCATCATAAGGTCAGAAATGGGGATGTTCACTAATGATTGCACAGTGTTCAGTTCCATTCGCAACCCCTCAGATAATGAAGCACTCCATGCCCGCATGCAGCAAGACCTGGACAACATCCAGGCTTGGGCTCATAAGTGGCAAGTAACATTCGCGCCAGACAAGTGCCAGGCAATGACCATTTCCAACAAGAGAGAGTCTAACCACATCCCCTTGACATTCAACGGCATTACCATCGCCGAATCCCCCACCATCAACATCCTGGGGGTCACCATTGACCAGAAACTTAACTGGACCAGCCATATAAATACTGTGGCTACGAGAGCAGGTCAGAGGCTGGGTATTCTGTGGTGAGTGACTCACCTCCTGACTCCCCAAAGCCTTTCCTACAAGGCATAAGTCAGGAGTGTGATGGAATACTCTCCACTAGCCTGGATGAGTGCAGCTCTAACAACACTCAAGAAGCTCGACACCATCCATGATAAAGCAGCCCGCTTGATTGGCATCCCATCCACCACCCTAAACATTCACTGCCTTCACCACCGGCGCACTTTAGCTGCAGTGTGTACCATCCACAGGATGCAATGCAGCAACTCGTCAAGGCTTCTTCGACAGCACCTCTCAAACCCGCGACCTCTACCAGCTAGAAGGACAAGAGCAGCAGGCACATGGGAACAACACCATCTGCACGTTCCCCTCCAAGTCACACACCATCCCGACTTGGAAATATATCGCCGTTCCTTCATCGTCGCTGGGTCAAAATCCTGGAACTCCCTTCCTAACAGCACTGTGGGAGAACCTTCACCACACGGACTGCAGCGGTTCAAGAAGGCGGCTCACCACCATCTTCTTAAGGGCAATTAGGGATGGGCAATAAATGCTGGCCTTGCCAGCGACGCCCACATCCCATGAATGAATTTTAAAAAACTTCGGCAGATGAGCCACACAAACCCAAGGAAGATGTATTCTGGTATTACCAACAAAATATTTTCTATTACAAAACTTATATTCCAGATTTGGAAAATTAAATCTGTTTTGAAGTCTCTCAGTTAAATGTTGCAGTACCAGAAGGAAATTTCGGCAAATATCAGCTAGAGTTCTTGAGGTACATGACTCAGCACTAACCAATAACAGCCACAAGGAAATGGACAAACAGTGACCTCAGATTATCTAAAAGGGATCAGATTTGTCAAATGTTATCCATCAGTTTTTAGAGGATGTATTCCAGACATGCCATACTTGGCTTTATCAAGCAAAGAACAGTACTGCAGAATATGTAGCACTCTGAAAGCAATTTACCTGATTATGGCTGAATTTATGATGCTAGTTCAGAGCCAGCAACAAAAGTGGCATTTAGAGTGCTGCTTTTATGTTTCCACGTAACAAAATGACTTGTAAGAGTACAAATTACGTAAAATGGACTGTTTTAGTTGAGTGTACAATGGAGATGCAAAGAATTGGTGCAATTAGCAAATTGCTCAATAAAATGGGAGCTTCAGCATGCTTTTCGTTTCCAGGAAGAATGGAAAACTTATGATGTTGTTGCGTTTTCAGCACCAAATTTACTCATCACTTCAGCTATACTACTCTTTACAGCCTCATACTCTTTCACAATTTGCAACAGAAGTCCTCCACAACAACAGATGATTATTCTCCCAGGTAACAGTGTTTGCCTTACAATGTTAACGAATGCTTGATTTATAAAAGGCTTTAAAAATACTGGGGTTGATAACATATTATTATGGAGTAAAAATTTAACAAGCACTTAACTGTAGCTATCTTCACTATAATCTGAGGTGGTTTATGGATTTGAGTAAATTTTACTTACTAAACCATTAAATATATCACAGTGAATATAGTCTGTCGTAACTTTGGATTTCTGTGCAAAAAACAATGCTAATCAAATTGCATTATCCAATATTATTGTACTTGAAGAAAATATCACAATATGGTTTCTCCTTTCCATTTTCACATCTACCTTCCAGGTCTAGGGAGCACCCATTCATTAAAGGGCATTCTTTAGTGACTTATCCTGGGTGTTCGTTGGGGGACAACTCATCTGCCGATGAACAGGATGTTTAAGGTCACCACTGCAGAAATTTTTTCAAATATCCAAAGCTAAACTGAAGAGGATTGGTAACCACAGATGACATTTCTCCCTCACCAGTGGGTTCCATCATCCCTGATGTCCTCAGAAATGCCAGTAGCATGCACAATTGATGGAATGGACCTTGGGGAAGATGATATAAAGGGACAATATATAAACTGTCGCATCTGTTGTGGAACTGCATTTTGCAAGAGTTTCATAAAAGCACATAAAATATAATTACAGATTATTGTACAAAAGCTTGAAAGTTAAAGACTTTACAGACTTCTGCTTAAGTTACTTTTATAGGCTCCAAAAAACCGTGGGGTGGCACATTTCACTGGCCCTGAAAATTGGTGAAAATTTCCCATGCGAAATAGAAATACGCTAAGCAAATATTTTTTTCCCTTACTCTCAGCAGTCTGTCAATGTTATCAAGAAAACATTAACTTCCAACTTTTCTGTTCGGATGGGTTCTATCAGGTTTTACCAGTTGAAATCCAAAATCAGGAACCCTAATTATTATTAAGTCTAATGATATGTCATTGGATATTCTGCCAAAAATCATGGGACAGCTGTGGCTAAAATTAGAAAAAGCACACTAAAGTGAAACAATGCATGGGAGTAATTAACACAATTCAAATTATTTTTATTGATGGATCAAGACAATGTGAAAAGTATACAGCTTAGCAATCCATACACAATATATGGAAGGTTCCAGACTGATATTGAAGAGCACGGTGTTTAGGTGTAACCTTAGATTCACGGCACGTTTTTCTGGTTGACATTATTAATAATCGTTATACAGCACTGTTTGAGATTGCAGGTGGAAACAGTGAACAAAATGACTATCACAACTTTGAGCAGCAACATTTTTGTTATCCTTTTTTTCCCTTCCTCTTCTGAAGGTAATGGCCCTTCTGGCATATGGATCGCCCAACTATCTCACCCAAGTGGCATTTTTCATGTGTGGGCCGAACAGGTATTTTAAGTGTTGAATTAGAGATAATCTTTATATGGATTACTTTCAAAAGCAGTGCACAATTTTCACAGAATCAAAGTCAAAGTTGTCCTCTGCCAACATTTAATCAAATGCTACCCACTGAGGAAGGGCTCAACTCTCTATCATTGGCGTAGGGCCAGGAGTGTGAAATTCCTGTAGACAGAGATTCATGCAGGAGTCTTGCTGACTTCCCAACAATGTTGATACCCATTTAGCAGCTGGGTAGACTTGAGGCACTTATGATGAGTCTCTTGCTCAGAGGTTACATGTTTTAGAATTTGTTTTGGTGCTGAGGAAATTCAATCCAGGATCCTTTGGTTGAAAACCTAACATCTAACCACTGGACTGCAAGAACCCTCAATCAGAATACAAGAATCAAGTCCAAATCCCAGTTTCCATTGTAATCAACCTCAATTCCCCTAAATGGCTGATTTTTGCTTCCTCTGAGTTTGTTGGCAAATAGAATACTTCATTGCACTGGAATACTCCATTCCAGAGACACAGAAAAAGGAAAATCTACCATGATGAGATCCACACCACAATCCTAAACAATCACTGAGCAGCATGGAGGGTACTGGTAAGAAGTTGTAGTGGGCAGATAAATTAGGGTTAGGGTTAGGGTTAACATAAATCAATAAAAAGCTGTGCAAGTATGAGATGTGTTACATGCCATTGTATAGATGTGCATCCTACTTATGGTCCAGTATGGAACCCAGAGCAGCTTTCAGCAGGTGGTATACTGAGTGAAATTCTTGAGATGGACCAGGAACACACCCAGACACAACCACAAAGCTGGCTGTAGACTTGGGGGTGGAAGACTCACCCACCTCCCAAACAGAACGTCTATTCTAATAGGGCTTAATTAAAATAAATCAGAAACCCAGCAGATCCAGGTTCTGCCCTGAATTCCTGCCCTCCCGTGGGCAATCTGTCTAGCAGTCCCCAGAAATATCGGCTCCTGATAATTTTAACGACAAATGAAACAATTGTAGTTTACGAGAATGGGACCAGGGATAAGGGACATCAGATATGTGGAGAAATTGGAGAAGGTGCAGTTGTTCTCCTTAGAGCAGAAAAGGTTAAGGATAGATTTGATGGAGGTGTTCAAAATCATGAACGGTTTTGATAGAGTAAATAAGGAGAAACTGTTTCCAATGGCAGAAGGGTCGGTAACCAGAGGACACAGATTTAAAGTGATTGGCAAAAGAGGCAGAGGCGACATGAGAAAACATTTTTTTTCGCAGCAAGTTATAATGATCTGGAATGCACTGCCTGAAAGGGTGGTGGAAGCAGATTCAATAGTAACTTTCAAAAAAGAATTGGATAAATACTTGAAGGGAAAAATTTACAGGACTATGGGGAAAGAGCAGGGGAATGGGACTAATTGGATAGCTCTTTCAAAGAGCCAGCACAGGCACATTGGGCCAAATGGCCTTCTCCATTGTTGTACCTAGAATGATACCATGAAATCTTCATCTCACATAACACGGATTAGATGGGCCTTTTGTTTTCTTGTTTTTGAGGATAATGTTATAAGTGTTTTTTTTAATAAAGAATTCTAGGTGAAGGTCCAAAGACCATAATACAGGATATCAGTAAAAGTTGAAAACTGTGAAACAGAAGACGAGACAAATTAAGAAGGAGTTCTTTTTTTATTCGTTCTTGGGATGCGGGCATCGCTGGTAAGGCCAGCATTTATTGCCCATCCCTAATTGCCCCTGAGAAGGTGGTGATGAGCCGCCTTCTTGAACCGCTGCAGTCCGTGTGGTGAAGGTTCTCCCACAGTGCTCTTAGGTAGGGAGTTCCAGGATTTTGACCCAGCGACGACGAAGGAACGGCAATATATTTCCAAGTCGGGATGGTGTGTGACTTGGAGGGGAACATGCAGGTGGTGTTGTTCCCATGTGCCTGCTGCCCTTGATCTTCTAGGTGGTAGAGGTTGCGGGTTTGGGAGGTGTTGGCGAAGAAGCCTTGGCGAGTTACTGCAGTGCGTCCTAAGGATGGTACACACTGCAGCCACAGTGCACAGGTGGTGAAGGGAGTGAATGTTTTGGGTGGTGGATTTTTTTTATTCGTTCATGGGATGTGGGCGTCGCTGGCAACGCCAACATTTGTTGCCCATCCCTAATTGCCCTTGAGAAAATGGTGGTGAGCCGCCTTCTTGAACCGTTGCAGTCCGTGTGGTGAAGGTTCTCCCACAGTGCTGTTAGGAAGGGAGTTCCAGGATTTTGACCCAGCGACGATGAAGGAATGGCGATATATTTCCAAGTCGGGATGGTGCGTGACTTGGAGGGGAACATGCAGGTGGTGTTGTTCCCATGTTCCTGCTGCACTTGTCCTTCTAGGTGGTAGAGGTCGCATGTTTGGGAGGTGCTGTCGAAGAAGCCTTGGCGAGTTACTGCAGTGCATCCTAAGGATGGTACACACTGCAGCCACGGTGCGCCAGTGGTGAAGGGAGTGAATGTTTAGGGTGGTGGATGGGGTGCCAATTAAGCAGGCTGCTTTGTCCTGGATGGTGCTGAGCTTCTTGAATGTTGTTGAAGCTGCACTCATCCAGGCAAGTGGAAAGTATTCCATCACACTCCTGACTTGTGCCTTGTAGATGGTGGAAAGGCTTTGGGGAGACAGGAGGTGAGTCACTCGCCGCAGAATACCCAGCCTCTGACCTGCTCTTGTCGCCTCAGTATTTATATGGCTGGTCCAGTTAAGTTTCTGGTCAATGGTGACCCCCAGGATATTGATGGTGGGGGTTCGGTGATGGTAATGCCGTTGAATGTCAAGGGGAGGTGGTTAGACTCTTTCTTGTTGGAGATGGTCATTGCCTGGCACTTGTCTGGTGCGAATGTTACTTGCCACTTATGAGCCCAAGCCTGGATGTTGTCCAGGTCTTGCTGCATGCGGGCATGGAGTGCTTCATTATCTGAGGGGTCGCGAATGGAACTGAACACTGTGCAATCTTCAGCGAACATCCCCATTTCTGACCTTTATGAAGGAGGGAAGGTCATTGATGAAGCAGCTGAAGATGGTTGGGCCTAGGACTCTGCCCTGAGGAACTCCTGCAGCAATGTCCTGGGGCTGAGATGATTGGCCTCCAATAACCACTGCCATCTTCCTTTGTGCTAGGTATGACTCCAGCCACTGGAGAGTTTTCCCCCCGATTCCCATTGACTTCAATTTTACTAGGGCTCCTTGGTGCCACACTCGGTCAAATGCAGCCTTGATGTCAAGGGCAGTCACTCTCACTTCACCCCTGGAATTCAGCTCTTTTGTCCATATTTGGACCAAGGCTGTAATGAGGTCTGGAGTCGAGTGGTCCTGGCGGAACCCAAACTGAGCATCGGTGAGCAGGTTATTGGTGAGTAACTGCCGCTTGATAGCACTGTTGATGACACCTTCCATCACTTTGCTGATGATTGAGAGTAGGCTGATGGGGCAGTAATTGGCCGGATTGGATTTGTGCTGCTTTTTGAGGACAGGACATACCTGGGCAATTTTCCACATTGTCAAGTAAATGCCAGTGTTGTAGCTGTACTGAAACAGCTTGGCTAGAGGCGCAGCTAGTTCTGGAGCACAAGCCTTCAGCACTACAGCCGGGATGTTTTCGGGGCACATAGCCTTTGCTGTATCCAGTGCACTCAGCCGTTTCTTGATATCACATGGAGTGAATCGAATTGGCTGAAGACTGGCTCCTGTGATGGTGGGGATATCGGGAGGAGGCTGAGATGTATCATCCACTCGGCACTTCTGGCTGAAGATGGTTGCAAACGCTTCAGCCTTGTCTTTTGCACTCACATGCTGGACTCTGCCTTCATTGAGAATGGGGATGTTTACAGAGCCTCCTCCTCCCGTTAGTTATTTAATTGTCCACCACAATTCACGACTGGAAGTGGCAGGACTGCAGAGCTTTGATCTGATCCGTTGGTTGTGGAATCACTTAGCTCTGTCTATAGCATGTTGCTTCTGCTGTTTAGCATGCATGTAGTCCTGTGCTGTAGCTTCACCAGGTTGGCACCTCATTTTTAGGTATGCCTGGTGCAGCTCCTGGCGTGCTCTTCTACACTCCTCGTCGAACCTTATTGATAATGGTAAAGTGAGAAATATGCCAGGCCATGAGGTTACAGATTGTGCTGGAATACAAATCTTCTGCTGCCTGTGGTCCACAGCGCCTCATGGATGCCCAGTTTTGAGCTGCTAGATCTGTTCTGAATCTATCCCATTTAGCACGGTGGTAGTGCCACACAACATATTGGATAGTGTCCTCAGTGCGAAGACGGGACTGTGCGGTGGTCACTCCTACCAATACTGGTATGGACAGATGCATCTGCGACAGGTAGATCAGTGAGGACAAGGTCAAGTCGGATTTTCCCTCGTGTTGGTTCATTCACCAACTGCCGCAGGCCCAGTCTGGCAGTTATGTACTCCAGGAGTCGGCCAGCTCGATCAGTAGTCAGCTGGTGCTATCGAGCCAATCTTGGTGATGGACATTGAAGTTCCCCCACCCAGAGTACATTCTGTGCCCTTGCTGCCCTCAGTGCTTCCTCAGTGGTTAGGTGACACTGAGCTTGGGGTTTAAAAGGCACATTCAAGGAGGAAAAGAAGACAATTTAATTTTTCAGGTTTGGGGAAGGAATGAATCACAATAGGAGATGGTGTGATGAGTCTTGATTTCAACTCAATAAAGATGTAGGGAAGAAGAAGTATTGGTGAAGATTAATGTGTTCACATTGATATATGTTTACTTCCAATGATGTGTTGAGTATTGAAGAGAATGGCAAAGGTTAGGTTCATTAAATTGCTATTGCTTTGTTGTTTTATTTCAGCATTGAAAGGATATCTGGACTGCTGACCATATAGGATATTTGTTGTTGCTGTTAAAGAAAGAACTCGCATTTCTGTAGTACTTTTCATAACCTCAGGACGTCCCAAAGTGCTTCACAGCCAATAAAGTACTTTTGAACTGTAATCACTTTAAATAGCCCCTTTCATCACCTCAGGACATCCAAAGCACTTCACAGCCAATGAGTTACTTTTTTGAAACGTAGTCACTGTTGTAATATAGGGAAATGCACAGCCAAATTGTGCACAGCAAGATCACAGATACAACAATAAGGTAAATAACAAAATAATCTATTTTGTTTTTACTATTGTTTGAAGGATAAACATTAGCCAGGACACCAGGAGAACTCCCCTGCTCTTCTTTGAAGAGTGTCATGCAATCGTTCACACCCAGCTGTAAACGATAGCATCTTTGACAGTGCTGCACTGGAGCATCAGCCTAGATTACATGCTCCAGTCACTTGAGTGTGTCTTAACCCCACAACCGACTGACTCAGAGGCAGGAGTGCTCCCACTAAGCCATTGAGTCGGTATCAGCTGCTAGTGCTGTGGATATCGTGTCCTGATCATTTCACTCTATTTATTACCTCAATGTGGTTATCATTTAATTTTTTAACAAATGTTTCCTGACAGGATGGAGAGTCTGTCTTTTGTCAATGTTAATTGTGAAATGTTCAGCATGTTTGAAATTTAATTTATTCCCCTGAGTTGAGCTTTCTACCACATCTGGCATGGTTGGAGGTTTTTTGTCCATTTGAAGAATGTTCTCGCATTGTTCGTGGTTGCTAGCAAATTTCACACGGCATTTCTCACAATAAGTTGAAGGGCTCGTTGTTTCTATAACAAACGAAGCGTTACACATTGTGGGATGGAAGTTAAGCTCCATCCTGCTCCATATGATAAAATTGTAGTCTTCTTTTGTATGTATTCTTATTTTATAACTTTAGTTATATATAGGGAAATATGAATTATTTTGATCTGTTCAGGATCAAAATGGAAAATGTCTTTCCCCATGAGAACACCAGCTGAGTACGATGTCAGGCATTCTGTGAGAAAGAAGATCAGATCGTTTGATCTGGTAATTAATGACATAAGAGGCAGGTGAGACACAGTCTCCAGTATTTAGCGGTTCCCAGCTATGGATGAGGTGAGTCTCCAGCATTCAAAATGCTCCAATGTGTCATTTTGTGCTTGGAAGTCCCTTGCTTTTAATAAATGCATCAATATTCAGGTCTTTAGTTCACTGAGTTCAATCGTATTTGCAGGTGACTGCGATGAGCTGAAATCAGAGGGGGATATTTTCAACCTCCGTCCAAAATGAGCGCCATCGACAGGGCAGCCATGCTACCCACCTGAAGCTGTCGTCAGGAGGCCCGTACCATTTTCCAATTCAGGCCTCATTTGAGTGCAGATGGCGCGCTCCGCTGCAGCATGCCAGTTGTGGGAGGGCAGGAAATTATCTGGCTCCCACATTGAGCCAGCTGGGCAGGTCGAGCCAATCTCAGAGGAGTACCAGCATGGGCTGGCAGAGAGCCACCTTTTCCTCATGCATATGAGAAAAATACACATTACAGCATATTTATTCACATTTGCACCCTCACAATGCCTGGTGTCGAACATTGTTAACGGTCTTGGGATGATTCAAATTATAAGAATATCTTTGGCAATGCATTACAGAAACCGGCCAGAATCAAGAAATGCTCAATTAAAAAAGAAATGTCAATTCCCGCAGTATGGTGGTCCCCCTTACACTACAGCAAGGCACCGCAGTGAAATCCTTCCCCCAAACACCACCCCACCCCCCTCCCCAACCTGAGGCAAGTGTCACAGGTGGCACCAGTGCCTGCCCAAAATATTTGCATGCTCCTGACCCCAGGATGTGCACCAGGAGCAGGGGCGCTGGCAAAGGGTGGGCAGAAGTTATGCCCCACCCAAGGTCTGTCCCATTACACTCAACAGGAATTTTCAAACCTGCCTATTTTTCTCCGCTACCAAGGTTGCATTCTCAAAAATCACGGGGCATATTTCAACAAACCGTCAGAGCGTAAATCTGGCATCGCAGGTTGGGCACCCATTATAGAAACTGCCTGATTTTCCTTTCCATTGAAAACATGTTTAAAATTATCCCCCTTCATGTTTCAAAGCCATGCAATCCTTAAATTTCTTTAAGGGGTTGTTCATTAAGAGAAATAAAAAACATGCATTCTCTGCATTTCCAATTAAAGTCAGCTATAGAAACTGTGTTGACAAAGGCTTGTTACCACAACTCCAGATAGGGAAGGTGCTTTGCACAGGAATGCTTGGGGAGGGTGGGAATTACAGATAAAAGAAAGAACTCACATTTATATAGAACCTTTCACAATCTCAGGATGTCCTAAAGCGCTTTATAGTAAACAAAATGCTTTTGAAGTGTAGTCACTGTTGTAATGGAGGGAAACACAGCAGCCTATTTGCACATCGCCCAATCCCACAAACATCAGTGAGATAAATAACCAGATAATCTGTTTTCACAGTGTCGATTTAGGGATAAATGTTAGCCAGGACATCTCCACTGCCCTCCTTCAAATAGTGCTATGGGATATTTTACTTCCACCTGGTTTAACTTCTCATTTGAAAGACGGCACCCTCAGTGCAGCATTCCCTCAGTACTGCACTGAAGTGTCAGCTTTGATTATGTGCTCAAATCTCTGGAATGTGGCTTGAACCCACAGCCTTCCTGCTCAGAGGCAAGAGTGCTACCTCTGAACTAAGGCTGATACCAATGAGCAAAGAAATGAAATAAAGATCTGATAGTGTGTACATTCATTTACTGTTACTCTGCTGGTCTCTTAAGTCTGTTTTCTTCTTTCGTCTTTGCTTCTCATTTTCTCTACAGTCGCCCTGTTGCTTTTTCCAGTTATTCTCAGATTCTCTACATTTCAGTAGTATAGGAAGGAACATAGGAACAGGAGGAGGCTACTTAGCCCCTCAAGCCTGTTCCGCCATTCAATGAGATCATGACTGATCTGTGACCTAACTCCAAATGTATACATTACATTAGGAAAAAGAGGATGGTCAAGAGCAATGTGGGCCCCTTAATAACTGGCAATGGTGATATTGGAAATCAAAATAAAGAAATGGTGGACTTGCTAAATAATTACTTTGCGTCAGTATTTACGGTAGAGGAAGAGGATAGCATGCCGGAACACCCCAAGGAAACTAATTTTGAGGGACGGGGACTCACCACAATTAACGTAAGCAGTTTAACAGTAATTAAGAAAATAATGGCACCTAAAGAGTGACAAATCACCATGACCAGATGGTTTCCATCCCAGGGTTTTAAAAAAAAGTAGGTGAGAACACTGCAGAAGCCCTAACTATAATCTTCCAAAGTTCTCTCGATTCAGGAATCGTTGCTTTAGATTGGAAAATTGCACATGTCACTCCACGATTTAAGAAAGGTGAGAGAGAGAAACCAGGAATTATAGACCAGTTAGCCTAACATCTGTTGTCGGGATATTACTAGAGTCTATAATTAAGGATAGAGTGAATGAACACCTTGAACATTTTCAGCTGATCAGAGAGAGCCAGCATGGATTTGTAACGTGTAGATCATGCTTGGCAAACCTGATTGAATTTTTTGAAGAGGCAACTATAGTAGTGGACAGGGGAATGTCTATGGATGTTGTTTATATGGACTTCCAGAAGGCATTCGACAAAGTCCCTCATAAGAGACTGTTAGCTAAAGTTGAAGTTCATGGAATTGAGGGCAAATTATTGACCTGGTTAGGAAATAGGTTGAGCGGCAGGAGACAGAGAGTAAGGATAATGGGCAGGCACTCAAATTGGCAGGATGTGACTAGTGGTGTCCCACAGGGACCTGTGTTGGGGCCTTAAATATTCACTGTATTTATTAACGACTTAGATGATGGGATAGAGAGCCATATATCCAAGTTTGCCAATGACACACTAAAATTGTTGGACTATAACCTGGTGTTGTAAGATTCTTTACAAAGAGAGGCAGCATTGTATGCAGTATGATGGAAGCACAAAATTACAGAGAGATAGTAATAGATTAAATGAATGGGCAAATGGATTTCAATGTAGGCAAGTGTGAGGTCATCCACTTTGGACCTAAAAAGGATAGATCAGAGTACTTTCTAAATGGTGAAAAGCTCAAAACAGTGGAGGTCCAAAGTGACTTAGGGGTCCATGTACATAGATCATTAAAATATCATGGACAGGTACAGAAAATAATCAAAAAGGCTAGTGGAATGCTGGCCCTTATATCTAGAGGACTAGTAAACAAGGGGTAGAAGGTATGCTACAACTATACAAAGCCCTGGTTAGACCATACCTGGAGTACTGTGTTCAGTTCTGGGCACTGCACCTTAGGAAGGATATATTGGCCTTGGAGGAAGTGCAGCGTAGATTTACTAGAATGATACCTGGACCCCAAGGGTTAAATTACGAGGCGAGATTACACAAACCATGGTTGTATTCCCTGGAATTTAGAAGATTAAGGGGTGATTTGATCAAAGTTTTCAAGATATTATGGGGAACTGTTAGGGTAGATAGAGAGAGACTATTTCTGCTGGTTGAGGATTCTAGGACTAGGGGACATAGCTTAAAAATTAGAGCCAGGATTTTCAGGAGTGATGTAGGAAACACTTCTACATGCAAAGGGTGGTGGAAGTTTGGAATAAGGGATATGGGGCTAAGGCAGGTATGTGGAGTTAAGTCACAGATCAGCCATGATCTCATTGAATGGCGGAACAGGCTCGAGGGGCTAAATGACCTATTCCTGTTCCTATGTTCCTTTATATCCACCTTAGCCCCATATCCCTTAATACCTTTGGTTAACAAAAATCTCTCAATCTCAGATTTAAAATTAACAAATGAGCTAGCATCGACTGCCATTTGCGGAAGAGAGAGTTCCAAACTCCTTTCAAACTTATTTCACTCCTTTCTTTCTAGCAGTTTCTTTTTCTACCATCCCATTCCTCCCTCTTTCACTCTCTCTCCTTTTTCTAATATTGCCCTCTTTCTGATCTTCAAAGTTTATTTTCTGTCTCTCTTAAGTTTATTGTTTGCTGTTTACTGTTTTGGCTCTGCACAGCAGCCAAAAGAAACAAGAAGATGATCCCCAGACCTTCCTGTTGGTCAAGATGCCCATGATGTATTTCCCTGGAGTCTCTGTAAATCTCAACGGTTCATTGCAGGAGCTCTGAAGCCAGTGCCATTTTCATACACACGCTCTGTGGCAACTGCCTTTCAGTTGAGATTTGCCCTATTGAATCCCAGGATGCCTGGCAAAAGGGGATTCATTGAAAACCTACAATATATCAGCTGGGAGCATGAGAGCACAATCCTGGAAATGACAGGATGCTGCATCAAGGGCTTGGTGGGAAGAGATGCTGTCCTATTCTTAGGATGAGAGTGTCCTGAAATGCTTCTAGTTGCGGGCCTTCCATGGACTTTTGGGGGCAGAAGCGCTGGCATACTTAAGCTCTGCAGCTTGTATGAGTCTTTTTAAGGGTTACTGTTGGATTGCTCCAAGGTGGGCTGACCAAGCCGCGATTTCAACCTTCTTGTTTCCAATAAAGAGTCACATCCAGCGCTATTGATGAAAAAATGCTCACCGCCAGAAAAAAACACACCGGCAGAATCAGCTGATCTTGCAGTGGGGAATAAAACAGATAGCGCAGCTGCTGTACTGAAATACATCCACCTTATAACATATCAATCCTGCTGCAAATCCATCCTAGTGCAGACAATCTCCAATCCAAATAAACTGTCCTCTTCAACAATAGTTCCTGTCCCAAATAAAATTGTCTTAGACCTAACCCCAAGTTTTTTATTTGAAATAAAATCACTGGAGGGGAATTCTGTTGGGGGTCAGATTTTTTTCATGGGAAATTTTTAAAAATTGCTCCAAACGACCCACTGGCAGGAACAGCTGGCCTTCTGGTGATTCATGAGATGGGAATCATTTCAAGTCTGGCCATTGCTCTGAAGTCAGCTTTCACACCTTGTGAGGTGGGATCTTAATGTCTCACTTTTACCATCTTCCTGCAAGCTCCTTGCTTTGATAGTTAAACAACCAGAAACATTTAATTTGCATATTCCAATATTCTCCCACACATGTTAACATTTCGAAGGGCCAGTCCTAGTCATCAAGCAACTTTTAAACTTGATTAAATTCTGAACAGTTGGATTTAATTTGTTTGTTGACACAAACAAGGAAATCCATCCAAGGCATAAGAACATAAGAACATAAGAAATTGGAGCAGGAGTAGGCCAATCGGCCCCTCGAGCCTGCTCCGCCATTCAATAAGATCATGGCTGATCTGATCCCAACCACAAATCTAAAGAACACAAGAAGTCGGAGCAGGACCCGGCCACATAGCCCCTGGGCCCTCTCCGCCACCCACAGGGCATTGACCGATCCGAACTCAGCTTCATGTCCAATTTCCTGCCCGCTCCCCATAACCCCTAATTCCCTTTACTTCTAGGAAACTGTCTATTTCTGTTTTAAATTTATCTAATGATGTAGCTTCCACAGCTTCCTGGGGCAGCAAATTCCACAGACCTACCACCCTCTGAGTGAAGAAGTTTCTCCTCATCTCAGTTTTGAAAGAGCAGCC
Source organism: Heptranchias perlo (assembly GCF_035084215.1). NCBI lineage: Eukaryota > Metazoa > Chordata > Chondrichthyes > Hexanchiformes > Hexanchidae > Heptranchias > Heptranchias perlo. The sequence continues at coordinate 52,403,640 of NC_090325.1, read as the reverse complement.
CCTTATTCTAAGATTATGCCCCCTAGTTCTAGTTTCACCCATCTTTGGGAACATCCTTACTGCATCCACCCGATCAAGACCCTTCACAATCTTATATGTTTCAATAAGATCGCCTCTCATTCTTCTGAACTCCAATGAGTAGAGTCCCAATCTACTCAACCTCTCCTCATATGTCCGCCCCCTCATCCCCGGGATTAACCGAGTGAACCTTCTTTGTACTGCCTCGAGAGCAAGTATGTCTTTTCTTAAGTATGGAGACCAAAACTGTATGCAGTATTCCAGGTGCGGTCTCACCAATACCTTATATAACTGCAGCAATACCTCCTTGTTTTTATATTCTATCCCCCTAGCAATAAAAGCCAACATTCCGTTGGCTTTCTTGATCACCTGCTGCACCTGCATACCAACTTTTTGATTTTCTTGCACTAGGACCCCCAGATCCCTTTGTACTGCAGTACTTTCCAGTCTCTCGCCATTAAGAAAATAACTTGCTCTCTGATTTTTCCTGCCAAAGTGCATAACCTCACATTTTCCAATATTATATTGCATCTGCCAAATCTCCGCCCACTCACCCAGCCTGTCTATATCCCCTTGCAGGTTTTTTATGTCCTCCTCACTCTCTACTTTCCCTCCCATCTTTGTATCATCTGCAAATTTTGATATGTTGCACTCGGTCCCCTCCTCCAAATCGTTAATATAGATTGTAAAGAGTTGGGGACCCAACACAGAAACAGGCCATTCGGCCCAGTCAGTTCATAATGTTGTATATCCCCCACACAAGCATTGTCCTAATCCCAGGTGCCCGTCATATTCCCATAACCCTTTAATTCCCTTTTTATTTAATTCCCCACCTAACCTATTCTCCTATTGCCATAGTCTGATTGTGCAACAAGTCATATACGTTAGTTACCTATGCCACAGAAACAATGGACCTCACCCAAAGATATAGCTGGCTGAAGCCAATTTTAAATCACATTTACTCTATCTAAAGTGTTTTAAAATTTAATATGGATATCCCCTACTGATCATAAAGAAGACTTCAGAAATGTTAAAGTGTTAAAACTGGAGGATTGTTTAAACAGTGGTGTTGCAGACCTGAAGGCCCTTTCTTTCATAATAATTACTCCACACCAGCTGCACACACTATATGCAAATGTGTACACTTTTTATTCCTTTGAGGTGAAAAATCAGCTGTACAAACACACAAGAAAGGAAAAGACCAACTGCTTCATCAACCCGATCCCACCAGACAAAGAACAGTCTACAACCTATACCCCCAGTCATGCAATCTCCTGGGGAAGGCAACATTGCAGAGAAAAAACTTTAAGCCCATTTAGGAAAAAAACTTTGGGAGTTTCCTCTTCAATCCCTGAAGGCAATCAAGTAAGCTCCAGGAGCCTGCTGTAACCCAGAATTCACCTCACCTACCTTTTATAACTTGAGATGCCTTCGACTCTTAGGACTCCATCCAACTCCCTTTTGAAGGACTTCAGTGAATCCATACTTACCACACGTTTTAGTTGTGTAATCCAGAGATCTATAACTGTATTTGAAAAGAAAAACTCTGACCTCTGAGTCAGAAGGTTCAAGCCCCACTTCAGAGAACATAATCTAGGCTGAAATTTCAGTGCAGTACTAAGGGAGTGCTGCCCAGTCTTTCGGATGAGACATAAATTTGAGGCTCCATCTGCCCTCTTAGGTGGATGTAAAAGATCCTGTGATACTACTTGCATTCGCTTTGCCTATGGCCTCATGGCACTAGTTGTGGACCTTCAATGTTTTACCAACTATGGCTCTCAGGTGCTTCACCCGTTCAGCAATCATAAGTAAGTAACCCTGCATATTGTATATGTGCTTGGAATTACTCTGACCCAAATGTATCACACTGTATTTATACACATTGAAGGACATCTGCCACACACATGCCCATTTTCCTAATCTATCCAAATCAGCCTGTACCCTATTTATTTCTGTAAACAATTTTACAACACCAAGTTATAGTCCAGCAATTTTATTTTAAATTCACAAGCTTTCGGAGGCTTCCCCCTTCCTCAGGTAAAATAAAATTGCTGGACTATAACTTGGTGTTGTAAAATTGTTTACAATTGTCAACCCCAGTCCATCACCGGCATCTCCACATCATGACTACCTATTTATTTCATCTACATTCCTAACTCCCACACACATCCTAGTGTGATGAGAAAATTTGAGAATTGGTCCCATTGATGTTTTCATCCAAATCATTGATAAAGATGGTGCAGACATTGGTCCCAACATGGATCCCTGAGGGATTCCATGAGTGGCTGGAACCCATGCAGAGCTGCTTCCATTAATTACTACACTTTGCTTACAAGCATATAACCAATTCACTATCCACCAAACCCACAGGTTATAAGCTTACTTAATAGCCTTCTGCATGGCCCCCTATCAAAGGCTTCTGGAAATCGAAGAACATAATTCTGGGCAATCTACCAATTTTGTCACCTCTTCAAGAAATGTAACCAAGTTAGTGAGATAGGACCTCCATTTCTAAAATCCACTGACTCCCGGTCCGGAGAGAATCACTGACTTCCGGTCTGTACAGAGTAACTAACTCCAGGTCTGTACAGAGTCACTGACTCCGGTCTGTACAGAGTCACTGACTCCCGGTCTGTACAGAGTCACTGACTCCCGGTCCGTACAGAGTCACTGACTCCGGTCCGTACAGAGTCACTGACTCCGGTCGGTACAGAGTCACTGACTCCCGGTCTGTACAGAGTCACTGACTCCGGTCCGTACAGAGTCACTGACTCCGGTCCATACAGAGTCACTGACTCCGGTCTGTACAGAGTCACTGACTCCCGGTCTGTACAGAGTCACTGACTCCGGTCCGTACAGAGTCACTGACTCCGGTCCGTACAGAGTCACTGACTCCCGGTCTGTACAGAGTCACTGACTCCGGTCGGTACAGAGTCACTGACGCCCGGTCTGTACAGAGTCATTGACTCCGGTCCGTACAGAGTCACTGACTCCGGTCCATACAGAGTCACTGACTCCGGTCTGTACAGAGTCACTGACTCCCGGTCTGTACAGAGTCACTGACTCCCGGTCCGTACAGAGTCACTGACTCCCGGTCCGTACAGAGTCACTGACTCCGGTCCGTACAGAGTCACTGACTCCCGGTCGGTACAGAGTCACTGACTCCCGGTCGGTACAGAGTCACTGACTCCCGGTCGGTACAGAGTCACTGACTCCCGGTCTGTACAGAGTCACTGACTCCCGGTCTGTACAATGTCACTGACTCCAGTCCGTACAGAGTCACTGACTCCGGTCCGTACAGAGTCACTGACTCCCGGTCCGTACATAGTCACTGACTCCCGGTCCGTACATAGTCACTGACTCCCGGTCCGTACAGAGTCACTGACTCCCGGTCTGTACAGAGTGACTCACTCCGGTCTGTACAGAGTCACTGACTCCGGTCCGTACAGAGTCACTGACTCCCGGTCCGTACAGAGTCACTGACTCCCGGTCCGTACAGAGTCACTGACTCCCGGTCCGTACAGAGGATCACTGACTCCCGGTCCGTACAGAGTCACTGACTCCGGTCCGTACAGAGTCACTGACTCCCGGTCCATACAGAGTCACTGACTCCGGTCGGTACAGAGTCACTGACTCCCGGTCCGTACAGAGTCACTGACTCCCGGTCCGTACAGAGTCACTGACTCCCGGTCCGTACAGAGTCACTGACTCCGGTCCGTACAGAGTCACTGACTCCCGGTCCGTACAGAGTCACTGACTCCGGTCGGTACAGAGTCACTGACTCCAGGTGAGTACAGAGTCACTGACTCCGGTCGGTACAGAGTCACTGACTCCCGGTGAGTACGGAGTCACTGACTCCCGGTCCGTACAGAGTCACTGACTCCCGGTCCGTACAGAGTCACTGACTCCGGTCTGTACAGAGTCACTGACTCCGGTCCGCACAGAGTCACTGACTCCCGGTCTGTACAGATTCACTGACTCCGGTCTGTACAGAGACACTGACTCCCGGTCCGTACAGAGTCACTGACTCCCGGTCCTACAGAGTCACTGACTCCGGTCTGTACAGAGTCACTGACTCCCGGTCTGTACAGAGTCACTGACTCCCAGTCTGTACAGAGTCACTGACTCCCGGTCCGTACAGAGTCACTGACTCCCGGTCCGTACAGAGTCACTGACTCCCGGTCCGTACAGAGTCACTGACTCCCGGTCGGTACAGAGTCACTGACTCCCGGTCTGTACAGAGTCACTGACTCCCGGTCGGTACAGAGTCACTGACTCCCGGTCCGTACAGAGTCACTGACTCCCGGTCCGTACAGAGTCACTAACTCCCGGTCTGTACAATGTCACTGACTCCGGTCCGTACAGAGTCACTGACTCCCGGTCTGTACAATGTCACTGACTCCGGTCCGTACAGAGTCACTGACTCCGGTCGGTAAAGAGTCACTGACTCCGGTCCGGACAGAGTCACTGACTCCCGGTCTGTACAGAGTCACTGACTCCCGGTCCGTACAGAGTCACTGACTCCGGTCCGTACAGAGTCACTGACTCCGGTCGGTACAGAGTCACTGACTCCCGGTCTGTACAGAGTCACTGACTCCGGTCCGTACAGAGTCACTGACTCCGGTCCATACAGAGTCACTGACTCCGGTCTGTACAGAGTCACTGACTCCCGGTCTGTACAGAGTCACTGACTCCGGTCCGTACAGAGTCACTGACTCCGGTCCGTACAGAGTCACTGACTCCCGGTCTGTACAGAGTCACTGACTCCGGTCGGTACAGAGTCACTGACGCCCGGTCTGTACAGAGTCATTGACTCCGGTCCGTACAGAGTCACTGACTCCGGTCTGTACAGAGTCACTGACTCCCGGTCTGTACAGAGTCACTGACTCCCGGTCCGTACAGAGTCACTGACTCCCGGTCCGTACAGAGTCACTGACTCCGGTCCGTACAGAGTCACTGACTCCCGGTCGGTACAGAGTCACTGACTCCCGGTCGGTACAGAGTCACTGACTCCCGGTCTGTACAGAGTCACTGACTCCCGGTCTGTACAATGTCACTGACTCCAGTCCGTACAGAGTCACTGACTCCGGTCCGTACAGAGTCACTGACTCCCGGTCCGTACATAGTCACTGACTCCCGGTCCGTACATAGTCACTGACTCCCGGTCCGTACAGAGTCACTGACTCCCGGTCTGTACAGAGTGACTCACTCCGGTCTGTACAGAGTCACTGACTCCGGTCTGTACAGAGTCACTGACTCCCGGTCCGTACAGAGTCACTGACTCCCGGTCCGTACAGAGTCACTGACTCCCGGTCCGTACAGAGTCACTGACTCCCGGTCCGTACAGAGGATCACTGACTCCCGGTCCGTACAGAGTCACTGACTCCGGTCCGTACAGAGTCACTGACTCCCGGTCCATACAGAGTCACTGACTCCGGTCGGTACAGAGTCACTGACTCCCGGTCCGTACAGAGTCACTGACTCCCGGTCCGTACAGAGTCACTGACTCCCGGTCCGTACAGAGTCACTGACTCCGGTCCGTACAGAGTCACTGACTCCCGGTCCGTACAGAGTCACTGACTCCGGTCGGTACAGAGTCACTGACTCCAGGTGAGTACAGAGTCACTGACTCCGGTCGGTACAGAGTCACTGACTCCCGGTGAGTACGGAGTCACTGACTCCCGGTCCGTACAGAGTCACTGACTCCCGGTCCGTACAGAGTCACTGACTCCGGTCTGTACAGAGTCACTGACTCCGGTCCGCACAGAGTCACTGACTCCCGGTCTGTAAAGATTCACTGACTCCGGTCTGTACAGAGACACTGACTCCCGGTCCGTACAGAGTCACTGACTCCCGGTCCTACAGAGTCACTGACTCCGGTCTGTACAGAGTCACTGACTCCCGGTCTGTACAGAGTCACTGACTCCCAGTCTGTACAGAGTCACTGACTCCCGGTCCGTACAGAGTCACTGACTCCCGGTCCGTACAGAGTCACTGACTCCCCGTCCGTACAGAGTCACTGACTCCCGGTCGGTACAGAGTCACTGACTCCCGGTCCGTACAGAGTCACTGACTCCCGGTCCGTACAGAGTCACTGACTCCCGGTCTGTACAATGTCACTGACTCCGGTCCGTACAGAGTCACTGACTCCGGTCGGTAAAGAGTCACTGACTCCGGTCCGTACAGAGTCACTGACTCCCGGTCTGTACAGAGTGACTAACTCCGGTCTGTACAGAGTGACTGACTCCCACTCTGTACAGAGTCACTGACTCCGGTCTGTACAGAGTCACTGACTCCCGGTCTGTACAGAGTGACTAACTCCGGTCTGTACAGAGTCACTGACTCACAGTCTGTGCAGAGTCACTGACTCCGGTCTGTACAGAGTCACTGACTCCCGGTCCTTGCAGAGTCACTGACTTCAGGTCCGTACAGAGTCACTGACTCCCGGTCCGTACAGAGTCACTGACTCCGGTCTGCACAGAGTCACTGACTCCCGGTCCGTACAGAGTCACTGACTCCCGGTCCGTACAGAGTCACTGACTCCCGGTCCGTACAGAGTCACTGACTCCCGGTCGGTACAGAGTCACTGACTCCCGGTCCGTACAGAGTCACTGACTCCCGGTCCGTACAGAGTCACTGACTCCCGGTCGGTACAGAGTCACTGACTCCTGGTCCGTACAGAGTCACTGACTCCCGGTCCGTACAGAGTCACTGACTCCCGGACTGTACAGAGTCACTGACTCCCGGTCCGTACAGAGTCACTGACTCCAGTCCGTACAGAGTCACTGACTCCGGTCCGTACAGAGTCACTGACTCCCGGTCTGTACAGAGTCACTGACTCCGGTCCGCAAAGAGTCACTGACTCCTGGTCTGTACAGAGTCACTGACTCCCGGTCCGTACAGACTCACTGACTCCCGGTCCTACAGAGTCACTGACTCCCAGTCGGTACAGAGTCACTGACTCCCGGTCCGTACAGAGTCACTGACTCCGGTCCGTACAGAGTCACAGACTCCCGGTCCGTACAGAGTTACTGACTCCCGGTCCGTACAGAGTCACTGACTCCCGGTCCGTACAGAGTCACTGACTCCCGGTCCGTACAGAGTTACTGACTCCCGGTCCGTACAGAGTCACTGACTCCTGATCCGTACAGAATCACTGACTCCTGGTCCGTACAGAGTAACTGACTCCCGGTCCGTACAGAGTCACTGACTCCCGGTCCGTACAGAGTCACTGACTCCGGTCCGTACAGAGTCACTGACTCCGGTCCGTACAGAGTCACTGACTCCCGGTCCGTGCAGAGTCACTGACTCCGGTCGGTACAGAGTCACTGACTCCGGTCCGCACAGAGTCACTGACTCCCGGTCTGTACAGATTCACTGACTCCGGTCTGTACAGTGTCACTGACTCCCGGTCCGTACAGAGTCACTGACTCCCGGTCCTACAGAGTCACTGACTCCCGGTCCGTACAGAGTCACTGACTCCCGGTCCGTACAGAGTCACTGACTCCCGGTCTGTACAGAGTCACTGACTCCCGGTCCGTACAGAGGCACTGACTCCAGTCCGTACAGAGTCACTGACTCCGGTCCGTACAGAGTCACTGACTCCCGGTCTGTACAGAGTCACTGACTCCGGTCCGCACAGAGTCACTGACTCCCGGTCTGTACAGAGTCACTGACTCCCGGTCCGTACAGAGTCACTGACTCCCGGTCCTACAGAGTCACTGACTCCGGTCTGTACAGAGTCACTGACTCCCGGTCTGTACAGAGTCACTGACTCCCGGTTCGTACAGAGTCACTGACTCCCGGTCCGTACAGAGTCACTGACTCCCGGTCCGTACAGAGTCACTGACTCCCGGTCCGTACAGAGTCACTGACTCCCAGTCTGTACAGAGTCACTGACTCCCGGTCGGTACAGAGTCACTGACTCCGGTCCGTACAGAGTCACTGACTCCCGGTCTGTACAGAGACACTGACTCCCGGTCCGTACAGAGTCACTGACTCCCGGTCTGTACAATGTCACTGACTCCGGTCCGTACAGAGTCACTGACTCCGGTCGGTACAGAGTCACTGACTCCGGTCCGTACAGAGTCACTGACTCCCGGTCCGTACAGAGTCACTGACTCCCGGTCCGTACAGAGTCACTGACTCCCGGTCTGTACAGAGTCACTAACTCCCGGTCCGTACAGAGTCACTGACTCCCGGTCTGTACAGAGTGACTAACTCCGGTCTGTACAGAGTCACTGACTCCCAGTCTGTACAGAGCCACTGACTCCGGTCTGTACAGAGTCACTGACTCCCGGTCCGTACAGAGTCACTGACTCCCGGTCCGTACAGAGTCACTGACTCCCGGTCCGTACAGAGTCACTGACTCCGGTCCGTACAGAGTCACTGACTCCGGTCCGTACAGAGTCACTGACTCCCGGTCCGTGCAGAGTCACTGACTCCGGTCGGTACAGAGTCACTGACTCCGGTCCGTACAGAGTCACTGACTCCCGGTCCGTACAGAGTCACTGACTCCCGGTCCGTACAGAGTCAGTGACTCCCGGTCCGTACAGAGTCAATGACTCCCGGTCCGTACAGAGTCACTGACTCCCGGTCCGTACAGAGTCACTGACTCCCGGTCAGTACAGAGTCACTGACTCCCGGTCGGTACAGAGTCACTGACTCCCGGTCCGTACAGAGTCACTGACTCCCGGTCCGTACAGAGTCACTGACTCCGGTCCGTACAGAGTCACTGACTCCCGATCGGTTCAGAGTCACTGACTCCCGGTCGGTACAGAGTCACTGACTCCCGGTCTGTACAGAGTCACTGACTCCCGGTCTGTACAATGTCACTGACTCCAGTCCGTGCAAAGTCACTGACTCCGGTCCGTACAGAGTCACTGACTCCCGGTCCGTACTTAGTCACTGACTCCCGGTCCGTACATAGTCACTGACTCCTGGTCCGTACAGAGTCACTGACTCCCGGTCTGTACAGAGTGACTCACTCCGGTCTGTACAGAGTCACTGACTCCGGTCCGTACAGAGTCACTGACTCCCGGTCCGTACAGAGTCACTGAATCCCGGTCCGTACAGAGTCACTGACTCCCGGTCCGTACAGAGTCACTGACTCCCGGTCCGTACAGAGGATCACTGACTCCCGGTCCGTACAGAGTCACTGACTCCGGTCCGTACAGAGTCACTGACTCCCGGTCCGTACAGAGTCACTGACTCCGGTCGGTACAGAGTCACTGACTCCCGGTCCGTACAGAGTCACTGACTCCCGGTCCGTACAGAGTCACTGACTCCCGGTCCGTACAGAGTCACTGACTCCGGTCGGTACAGAGTCACTGACTCCCGGTGAGTACAGAGTCACTGACTCCCGGTCCGTACAGAGTCACTGACTCCCGGTCCGTACAGAGTCACTGACTCCGGTCTGTACAGAGTCACTGACTCCGGTCCGCACAGAGTCACTGACTCCCGGTCCGTACAGAGTCACTGACTCCGGTCGGTACAGAGTCACTGACTCCCGGTCCGTACAGAGTCACTGACTCCCGGTCCGTACAGAGTCACTGACTCCCGGTCCGTACAGAGTCACTGACTCCGGTCCGTACAGAGTCACTGACTCCGGTCGGTACAGAGTCACTGACTCCCGGTGAGTACAGAGTCACTGACTCCCGGTCCGTACAGAGTCACTGACTCCCGGTCCGTACAGAGTCACTGACTCCAGTCTGTACAGAGTCACTGACTCCGGTCCGCACAGAGTCACTGACTCCCGGTCTGTACAGATTCACTGACTCCGGTCTGTACAGAGTCACTGACTCCCGGTCCGTACAGAGTCACTGACTCCCGGTCCTACAGAGTCACTGACTCCGGTCTGTACAGAGTCACTGACTCCCGGTCTGTACAGAGTCACTGACTCCCGCTCCGTACAGAGTCACTGACTCCCGGTCCGTACAGAGTCATTGACTCCCGGTCCGTACAGAGTCACTGACTCCCGGTCGGTACAGAGTCACTGACTCCCGGTCTGTACAGAGTCACTGACTCCCGGTCGGTACAGAGTCACTGACTCCCGGTCCGTACAGAGTAACTGACTCCCGGTCCGTACAATGTCACTGACTCCGGTCCGTACAGAGTCACTGACTCCGGTCGGTACAGAGTCACTGACTCCGGTCCGTACAGAGTCACTGACTCCCGGTCCGTACAGAGTCACTGGCTCCCGGTCCGTACAGAGTCACTGTCTCCCGGTCCGTACAGAGTCACTGACTCCCGGTCCGTACAGAGTCACTGACTCCCGGTCCGTACAATGTCACTGACTCCGGTCCGTACAGAGTCACTGACTCCGGTCGGTACAGAGTCACTGACTCCGGTCCGTACAGAGTCACTGACTCCCGGTCCGTACAGAGTCACTGACTCCCGGTCCGTACAGAGTCACTGACTCCCGGTCCGTACAGAGTCACTGACTCCCGGTCGGTACAGAGTCACTGACTCCCGGTCCGTACAGAGTCACTGACTCCCGGTCCGTACAGAGTCACTGACTCCCGGTCGGTACAGAGTCACTGACTCCCGGTCCGTACAGAGTCACTGACTCCCGGTCCGTACAGAGTCACTGACTCCCGGTCGGTACAGAGTCACTGACTCCCGGTCCGTACAGAGTCACTGACTCCAGTCCGTACAGAGTCACTGACTCCGGTCCGTACAGAGTCACTGACTCCCGGTCTGTACAGAGTCACTGACTCCGGTCCGCACAGAGTCACTGACTCCTGGTCTGTACAGAGTCACTGACTCCCGGTCCGTACAGACTCACTGACTCCCGGTCCTACAGAGTCACTGACTCCCAGTCGGTACAGAGTCACTGACTCCCGGTCCGTACAGAGTCACTGACTCCGGTCCGTACAGAGTCACAGAATCCCGGTCCGTACAGAGTTACTGACTCCCGGTCCGTACAGAGTCACTGACTCCCGGTCCGTACAGAGTCACTGACTCCCGGTCCGTACAGAGTTACTGACTCCCGGTCCGTACAGAGTCACTGACTCCTGATCCGTACAGAGTCACTGACTCCTGGTCCGTACAGAGTCACTGACTCCCGGTCCGTACAGAGTCACTGACTCCCGGTCCGTACAGAGTCACTGACTCCGGTCCGTACAGAGTCACTGACTCCGGTCCGTACAGAGTGACTGACTCCCGGTCCGTGCAGAGTCACTGACTCCGGTCGGTACAGAGTCACTGACTCCGGTCTGTACAGAGTCACTGACTCCCGGTCCGTACAGAGTCACTGACTCCGGTCTGTACAGAGTCACTGACTCCGGTCCGCACAGAGTCACTGACTCCCGGTCTGTACAGATTCACTGACTCCGGTCTGTACAGAGTCACTGACTCCCGGTCCGTACAGAGTCACTGACTCCCGGTCCTACAGAGTCACTGACTCCGGTCTGTACAGAGTCACTGACTCCCGGTCCGTACAGAGTCACTGACTCCCGGTCCGTACAGAGTCACTGACTCCCGGTCCGTACAGAGTCACTGACTCCCGGACCGTACAGAGTCACTGACTCCCGGTCGGTACAGAGTCACTGACTCCCGGTCTGTACAGAGTCACTGACTCCCGGTCGGTACAGAGTCACTGACTCCCGGTCCGTACAGAGTCACTGACTCCCGGTCCGTACAGAGTCACTGACTCCCAGTCTGTACAATGTCACTGACTCCGGTCCGTACAGAGTCACTGACTCCGGTCGGTACAGAGTCACTGACTCCGGTCCGTACAGAGTCACTGACTCCCGGTCCGTACAGAGTCACTGACACCCGGTCCGTACAGAGACACTGACTCCCGGTCCGTACAGAGTCACTGACTCCCGGTCCATACAGAGTCACTGACTCCCGGTCTGTACAGAGTGACTAACTCCGGTCTGTACAGAGTCACTGACTCCCAGTCTGTACAGAGTCACTGACTCCGGTCTGTACAGAGTCACTGACTCCCGGTCTGTACAGAGTGACTAACTCCGGTCTGTGCAGAGTCACTGACTCCCAGTCTGTACAGAGTCACTGACTCCGGTCTGTACAGAGTCACTGACTCCCGGTCCGTACAGAGTCACTGACTCCAGGTCCGTACAGAGTCACTGACTCCCGTTCCGTACAGAGTCACTGACTCCGGTCTGTACAGAGTCACTGACTCCCGGTCCGTACAGAGTCACTGACTCCCGGTCCGTACAGAGTCACTGACTCCCGGTCCGTACAGAGTCACTGACTCCCGGTCTGTACAGAGTCACTGACTCCCGGTCCGTACAGAGGCACTGACTCCAGTCCGTACAGAGTCACTGACTCCGGTCCGTACAGAGTCACTGACTCCCGGTCTGTACAGAGTCACTGACTCCGGTCCGCACAGAGTCACTGACTCCCGGTCTGTACAGAGACACTGACTCCCGGTCCGTACAGAGTCACTGACTCCCGGTCCTACAGAGTCACTGACTCCGGTCTGTACAGAGTCACTGACTCCCGGTCTGTACAGAGTCACTGACTCCCGGTTCGTACAGAGTCACTGACTCCGGTCCGTACAGAGTCACTGACTCCCGGTCTGTACAATGTCACTGACTCCGGTCCGTACAGAGTCACTGACTCCGGTCGGTACAGAGTCACTGACTCCGGTCCGTACAGAGTCACTGACTCCCGGTCCGTACAGAGTCACTGACACCCGGTCCGTACAGAGTCACTGACTCCCGGTCCGTACAGAGTCACTGACTCCCGGTCCGTACAGAGTCACTGACTCCCGGTCTGTACAGAGTGACTAACTCCGGTCTGTACAGAGTCACTGACTCCCAGTCTGTACAGAGTCACTGACTTCGGTCTGTACAGAGTCACTGACTCCCGGTCTGTACAGAGTGACTAACTCCGGTCTGTACAGAGTCACTGACTCCCAGTCTGTACAGAGTCACTGACTCCGGTCTGTACAGAGTCACTGACTCCCGGTCCGTACAGAGTCACTGACTCCAGGTCCGTACAGAGTCACTGACTCCGGTCTGTACAGAGTCACTGACTCCCGGTCCGTACAGAGTCACTGACTCCCGGTCCGTACAGAGTCACTGACTCCCGGTCCGTACAGAGTCACTGACTCCCGGTCTGTACAGAGTCACTGACTCCCGGTCCGTACAGAGGCACTGACTCCAGTCCGTACAGAGTCACTGACTCCGGTCCGTACAGAGTCACTGACTCCCGGTCTGTACAGAGTCACTGACTCCGGTCCGCACAGAGTCACTGACTCCCGGTCTGTACAGAGTCACTGACTCCCGGTCCGTACATAGTCACTGACTCCCGGTCCTACAGAGTCACTGACTCCGGTCTGTACAGAGTCACTGACTCCCGGTCTGTACAGATTCACTGACTCCCGGTTCGTACAGAGTCACTGACTCCCGGTCCGTACTGAGTCACTGACTCCCGGTCCGTACAGAGTCACTGACTCCCGGTCCGTACAGAGTCACTGACTCCCAGTCTGTACAGAGTCACTGACTCCCGGTCGGTACAGAGTCACTGACTCCGGTCCGTACAGAGTCACTGACTCCCGGTCTGTACAGAGACACTGACTCCCGGTCCGTACAGAGTCACTGACTCCCGGTCCGTACAATGTCACTGACTCCGGTCCGTACAGAGTCACTGACTCCGGTCCGTACAGAGTCACTGACTCCGGTCCGTACAGAGTCACTGACTCCCGGTCCGTACAGAGTCACTGACTCCCGGTCCGTACAGAGTCACGGACTCCCGGTCTGTACAGAGTCACTAACTCCCGGTCCGTACAGAGTCACTGACTCCCGGTCTGTACAGAGTGACTAACTCCGGTCTGTACAGAGTCACTGACTCCCAGTCTGTACAGAGTCACTGACTCCGGTCTGTACAGAGTCACTGACTCCCGGTCCGTACAGAGTCACTGACTCCCGGTCCGTACAGAGTCACTGACTCCCGGTCCGTACAGAGTCACTGACTCCGGTCCGTACAGAGTCACTGACTCCGGTCCGTACAGAGTCACTGACTCCCGGTCCGTGCAGAGTCACTGACTCCGGTCGGTACAGAGTCACTGACTCCGGTCCGTACAGAGTCACTGACTCCCGGTCCGTACAGAGTCACTGACTCCCGGTCCGTACAGAATCACTGACTCCCGGTCCGTACAGAGTCAATGACTCCCGGTCCGTACAGAGTCACTGACTCCCGGTCCGTACAGAGTCACTGACTCCGGTCGGTACAGAGTCACTGACTCCCGGTCAGTACAGAGTCACTGACTCCCGGTCGGTACAGAGTCACTGACTCCCGGTCCGTACAGAGTCACTGACTCCCGGTCCGTACAGAGTTACTGACTCCGGTCCGTACAGAGTCACTGACTCCCGATCGGTTCAGAGTCACTGACTCCCGGTCGGTACAGAGTCACTGACTCCCGGTCTGTACAGAGTCACTGACTCCCGGTCTGTACAATGTCACTGACTCCAGTCCGTGCAAAGTCACTGACTCCGGTCCGTACAGAGTCACTGACTCCCGGTCCGTACTTAGTCACTGACTCCCGGTCCGTACATAGTCACTGACTCCCGGTCCGTACAGAGTCACTGACTCCCGGTCTGTACAGAGTGACTCACTCCGGTCTGTACAGAGTCACTGACTCTGGTCCGTACAGAGTCACTGACTCCCGGTCCGTACAGAGTCACTGACTCCCGGTCCGTACAGAGTCACTGACTCCCGGTCCGTACAGAGTCACTGACTCCCGGTCCGTACAGAGGATCACTGACTCCCGGTCCGTACAGAGTCACTGACTCCGGTCCGTACAGAGTCACTGACTCCCGGTCCGTACAGAGTCACTGACTCCGGTCGGTACAGAGTCACTGACTCCCGGTCCGTACAGAGTCACTGACTCCCGGTCCGTACAGAGTCACTGACTCCCGGTCCGTACAGAGTCACTGACTCCGGTCCGTACAGAGTCACTGACTCCGGTCGGTACAGAGTCACTGACTCCCGGTGAGTACAGAGTCACTGACTCCCGGTCCGTACAGAGTCACTGACTCCCGGTCCGTACAGAGTCACTGACTCCGGTCTGTACAGAGTCACTGACTCCGGTCCGCACAGAGTCACTGACTCCCTGTCTGTACAGATTCACTGACTCCGGTCTGTACAGAGTCACTGACTCCCGGTCCGTACAGAGTCACTGACTCCCGGTCCTACAGAGTCACTGACTCCGGTCTGTACAGAGTCACTGACTCCCGGTCCGTACAGAGTCACTGACTCCCGGTCCGTACAGAGTCACTGACTCCCGGTCCGTACAGAGTCACTGACTCCCGGTCCGTACAGAGTCACTGACTCCCGGTCCGTACAGAGTCACTGACTCCCGGTCTGTACAGAGTCACTGACTCCCGGTCGGTACAGAGTCACTGACTCCCGGTCCGTACAGAATCACTGACTCCCGGTCCGTACAATGTCACTGACTCCGGTCCGTACAGAGTCACTGACTCCGGTCGGTACAGAGTCACTGACTCCGGTCCGTACAGAGTCACTGACTCCCGGTCCGTACAGAGTCACTGGCTCCCGGTCCGTACAGAGTCACTGTCTCCCGGTCCGTACAGAGTCACTGACTCCCGGTCCGTACAGAGTCACTGACTCCCGGTCTGTACAGAGTGACTAACTCCGGTCTGTACAGAGTCACTGACTCCCGGTTTGTACAAGGTCAATGACTCCCGGTCCGTACAGAGTCACTGACTCCCGGTCTGTACAGAGTCACTGACTCCGGTCCGTACAGAGTCACTGACTCCGGTCCGTACAGAGTCACTGACTCCGGTCCGTACAGAGTCACTGACTCCGGTCCGTACAGAGTCACTGACTCGCGGTCCGTAGAGAGTCACTGACTCCCGGTCCGTACAGAGTCACTGACCCCAGTCGGTACAGAGTCACTGACTCCCGGTCCGTACAGAGTCACTGACTCCCGGTCCGTACAGAGTCACTGACTCCCGGTCCGTACAGAGTCACTGACTCCGGTCTGTACAGAGTCACTGACTCCCGGTCCGTACAGAGTCACTGACTCCCGGTCCGTACAGAGTCACTGACTCCCGGTCTGTACAGAGTCACTGACTCCCGGTCCGTACAGAGACACTGACTCCCGGTCCGTACAGAGTCACTGACTCCCGGTCTGTACAGAGTCACTGACTCCCGGTCCGTACAGAGTCACTGACTCCGGTCCGTACAGAGTCACTGACTCCCGGTCCGTACAGAGTCACTGACTCCCGGTCCGTACAGAGTCACTGACTCCGGTCCGTACAGAGTCACTGACTCCCGGTCCGTGCAGAGTCACTGACTCCGGTCGGTACAGAGTCACTGACTCCGGTCCGTACAGAGTCACTGACTCCCGGTCCGTACAGAGTCACTGACTCCCGGTCCGTACAGAGTCACTGACTCCCGGTCCGTACAGAGTCAATGACTCCCGGTCCGTACAGAGTCACTGACTCCGGTCCGTACAGAGTCACTGACTCCCGGTCCGTACAGAGTCACTGACTCCGGTCGGTACAGAGTCACTGACTCCCGGTCAGTACAGCGTCACTGACTCCCGGTCGGTACAGAGTCACTGACTCCCGGTCCGTACAGAGTCACTGACTCCGGTCTGTACAGAGTCACTGACTCCCGGTCCGGACAGAGTCACTGACTCCCGGTCCGTACAGAGTCACTGACTCCGGTCCGTACAGAGTCACTGACTCCCGGTCGGTTCAGAGTCACTGACTCCCGGTCGGTACAGAGTCACTGACTCCCGGTCTGTACAGAGTCACTGACTCCCGGTCTGTACAATGTCACTGACTCCAGTCCGTGCAGAGTCACTGACTCCGGTCCGTACAGAGTCACTGACTCCCGGTCCGTACATAGTCACTGACTCCCGGTCCGTACATAGTCACTGACTCCCGGTCCGTACAGAGTCTCTGACTCCCGGTATGCACAGAGTGACTCACTCCGGTCTGTACAGAGTCACTGACTCCGGTCCGTACAGAGTCACTGACTCCCGGTCCGTACAGAGTCACTGACTCCCGGTCCGTACAGAGTCACTGACTCCCGGTCCGTACAGAGTCACTGACTCCTGGTCCGTACAGAGGATCACTGACTCCCGGTCCGTACAGAGTCACTGACTCCGGTCCGTACAGAGTCACTGACTCCCGGTCCATACAGAGTCACTGACTCCGGTCGGTACAGAGTCACTGACTCCCGGTCCGTACAGAGTCACTGACTCCCGGTCCGTACAGAGTCACTGACTCCCGGTCCGTACAGAGTCACTGACTCCGGTCCGTACAGAGTCACTGACTCCGGTCGGTACAGAGTGACTGACTCCCGGTGAGTACAGAGTCACTGACTCCGGTCGGTACAGAATCACTGACTCCCGGTCCGTACAGAGTCACTGACTCCCGGTCCGTACAGAGTCACTGACTCCCGGTCCGTACAGAGTCACTGACTCCGGTCTGTACAGAGTCACTGACTCCGGTCCGCACAGAGTCACTGACTCCCGGTCTGTACAGATTCACTGACTCCGGTCTGTACAGAGTCACTGACTCCCGGTCCGTACAGAGTCACTGACTCCCGGTCCTACAGAGTCACTGACTCCAGTCTGTACAGAGTCACTGACTCCCGGTCGGTACAGAGTCACTGACTCCCGGTCTGTACAGAGTCACTGACTCCCGGTCCGTACAGAGTCACTGACTCCCGGTCCGTACAGAGTCACTGACTCCCGGTCGGTACAGAGTCACTGACTCCCGGTCTGTACAGAGTGACTGACTCCTGGTCGGTACAGAGTCAGTGACTCCCGGTCCGTACAGAGTCACTGACTCCCGGTCCGTACAGAGTCACTGACTCCCGGTCTGTACAATGTCACTGACTCCGGTCCGTACAGAGTCACTGACTCCGGTCGGTACAGAGTCACTGACTCCGGTCCGTACAGAGTCACTGACTCCCGGTCCGTACAGAGTCACTGGCTCCCGGTCCGTACAGAGTCACTGACTCCCGGTCCGTACAGAGTCACTGACTCCCGGTCCGTACAGAGTCACTGACTCCCGGTCTGTACAGAGTGACTAACTCCGGTCTGTACAGAGTCACTGACTCCCGGTTTGTACAAGGTCAATGACTCCCGGTCCGTACAGAGTCACTGACTCCCGGTCTGTACAGAGTCACTGACTCCGGTCCGTACAGAGTCACTGACTCCGGTCCGTCCAGAGTCACTGACTCCGGTCCGTACAGAGTCACTGACTCCTGGTCCGTACAGAGGATCACTGACTCCCGGTCCGTACAGAGTCACTGACTCCGGTCCGTACAGAGTCACTGACTCCCGGTCCATACAGAGTCACTGACTCCGGTCGGTACAGAGTCACTGAATCCCGGTCCGTACAGAGTCACTGACTCCCGGTCCGTACAGAGTCACTGACTCCCGGTCCGTACAGAGTCACTGACTCCGGTCCGTACAGAGTCACTGACTCCGGTCGGTACAGAGTCACTGACTCCCGGTGAGTACAGAGTCACTGACTCCGGTCGGTACAGAATCACTGACTCCCGGTCCGTACAGAGTCACTGACTCCCGGTCCGTACAGAGTCACTGACTCCCGGTCCGTACAGAGTCACTGACTCCGGTCTGTACAGAGTCACTGACTCCGGTCCGCACAGAGTCACTGACTCCCGGTCTGTACAGATTCACTGACTCCGGTCTGTACAGAGTCACTGACTCCCGGTCCGTACAGAGTCACTGACTCCCGGTCCTACAGAGTCACTGACTCCAGTCTGTACAGAGTCACTGACTCCCGGTCGGTACAGAGTCACTGACTCCCGGTCTGTACAGAGTCACTGACTCCCGGTCCGTACAGAGTCACTGACTCCCGGTCCGTACAGAGTCACTGACTCCCGGTCGGTACAGAGTCACTGACTCCCGGTCTGTACAGAGTGACTGACTCCTGGTCGGTACAGAGTCAGTGACTCCCGGTCCGTACAGAGTCACTGACTCCCGGTCCGTACAGAGTCACTGACTCCCGGTCTGTACAATGTCACTGACTCCGGTCCGTACAGAGTCACTGACTCCGGTCGGTACAGAGTCACTGACTCCGGTCCGTACAGAGTCACTGACTCCCGGTCCGTACAGAGTCACTGGCTCCCGGTCCGTACAGAGTCACTGACTCCCGGTCCGTACAGAGTCACTGACTCCCGGTCCGTACAGAGTCACTGACTCCCGGTCTGTACAGAGTGACTAACTCCGGTCTGTACAGAGTCACTGACTCCCGGTTTGTACAAGGTCAATGACTCCCGGTCCGTACAGAGTCACTGACTCCCGGTCTGTACAGAGTCACTGACTCCGGTCCGTACAGAGTCACTGACTCCGGTCCGTCCAGAGTCACTGACTCCGGTCCGTACAGAGTCACTGACTCCGGTCCGTACAGAGTCACTGACTCGCGGTCCGTAGAGAGTCACTGACTCCCGGTCCGTACAGAGTCACTGACCCCGGTCGGTACAGAGTCACTGACTCCCGGTCCGTACAGAGTCACTGACTCCCGGTCCGTACAGAGTCACTGACTCCGGTCTGTACAGAGTCACTGACTCCCGGTCCGTACAGTCACTGACTCCCGGTCCGTACAGAGTCACTGACTCCCGGTCTGTACAGAGTCACTGACTCCCGGTCCGTACAGAGTCACTGACTCCCGGTCCGTACAGAGTCACTGACTCCCGGTCTGTACAGAGTCACTGACTCCCGGTCCGTACAGAGTCACTGACTCCGGTCCGTACAGAGTCACTGACTCCCGGTCCTTACAGAGTCACTGACTCCCGGTCCGTACAGAGTCACTGATTCCCGGTCCGTACAGAGTTACTGACTCCCGGTCGGTACAGAGTCACTGACTCCGGTCTGTGCAGAGTCACTGACTCCCGGTCTGTACAGAGTCACTGACTCCGGTCGGTACAGAGTCACTGACTCCCGGTCCGTACAGAGTCACTGACTCCCGGTCCGTACAGAGTCACTGACTCCCGGTCCGTACAGAGTCACTGACTCCCGGTCCGTACAGAGTCACTGACTCCCGGTCCGTACAGAGTCACTGACTCCCGGTCCGTACAGAGTCACTGACTCCGGTCCATACAGAGTCACTGACTCCGGTCCGTACAGAGTCATTGACTCCCGGTCGGTACAGAGTCACTGACTCCCGGTCGGTACAGAGTCACTGACTCCCGGTCTGTACAGAGTCACTGACTCCCGGTCTGTACAATGTCACTGACTCCAGTCCGTACAGAGTCACTGACTCCGGTCCGTACAGAGTCACTGACTCCCGGTCCGTACATAGTCACTGACTCCCGGTCCGTACATAGTCACTGACTCCCGGTCTGTACAGTGTGACTCACTCCGGTCTGTACAGAGTCACTGACTCCGGTCCGTACAGAGTCACTGACTCCCGGTCCGTACAGAGTCACTGACTCCGGTCGGTACAGAGTCACTGAATCCCGGTCCGTACAGAGTCACTGACTCCCGGTCCGTACAGAGTCACTGACTCCCGGTCCGTACAGAGTCACTGACTCCGGTCCGTACAGAGTCACTGACTCCGGTCGGTACAGAGTCACTGACTCCCGGTGAGTACAGAGTCACTGACTCCGGTCGGTACAGAGTCACTGACTCGCGGTCCGTAGAGAGTCACTGACTCCCGGTCCGTACAGAGTCACTGACTCCCGGTCCGTACAGAGTCACTGACTCCGGTCTGTACAGAGTCACTGACTCCGGTCCGCACAGAGTCACTGACTCCCGGTCTGTACAGATTCACTGACTCCGGTCTGTACAGAGTCACTGACTCCCGGTCCGTACAGAGTCACTGACTCCCGGTCCTACAGAGTCACTGACTCCGGTCTGTACAGAGTCACTGACTCCCGGTCGGTACAGAGTCACTGACTCCCGGTCTGTACAGAGTCACTGACTCCCGGTCCGTACAGAGTCACTGACTCCCGGTCCGTACAGAGTCACTGACTCCCGGTCGGTACAGAGTGAATGACTCCTGGTCGGTACAGAGTCAGTGACTCCCGGTCCGTACAGAGTCACTGACTCCCGGTCCGTACAGAGTCACTGACTCCCGGTCTGTACAATGTCACTGACTCCGGTCCGTACAGAGTCACTGACTCCGGTCGGTACAGAGTCACTGACTCCCGGTCTGTACAGAGTCACTGACTCCCGGTCTGTACAATGTCACTGACTCCGGTCCGTACAGAGTCACTGACTCCGGTCGGTACAGAGTCACTGACTCCCAGTCTGTACAGAGTCACTGACTCCCGGTCCGTACAGAGTCACTGGCTCCCGATCCGTACAGAGTCACTGACTCCCGGTCCGTACAGAGTCACTGACTCCCGGTCCGTACAGAGTCACTGACTCCCGGTCTGTACAGAGTGACTAACTCCGGTCTGTACAGAGTCACTGACTCCCGGTTTGTACAAGGTCAATGAATCCCGGTCCGTACAGAGTCACTGACTCCCGGTCTGTACAGAGTCACTGACTCCGGTCCGTACAGAGTCACTGACTCCGGTCCGTACAGAGTCACTGACTCCGGTCCGTACAGAGTCACTGACTCGCGGTCCGTAGAGAGTCACTGACTCCCGGTCCGTACAGAGTCACTGACCCCGGTCGGTACAGAGTCACTGACTCCCGGTCCGTACAGAGTCACTGACTCCCGGTCCGTACAGAGTCACTGACTCCGGTCTGTACAGAGTCACTGACTCCAAGTCCGTACAGAGTCACTGACTCCCGGTCCGTACAGAGTCACTGACTCCCGGTCAGTACAGAGTCACTGACTCCCGATCCGTACAGAGTCACTGACTCCCGGTCCGTACAGAGTCACTGACTCCCGGTCCGTACAGAGTCACTGACTCCGGTCCGTACAGAGTCACTGACTCCCGGTCCGTACAGAGTCACTGATTCCCGGTCCTTACAGAGTCACTGACTCCCGGTCCGTACAGAGTCACTGATTCCCGGTCCGTACAGAGTTACTGACTCCCGGTCGGTACAGAGTCACTGACTCCGGTCTGTGCAGAGTCACTGACTCCGGTCGGTACAGAGTCACTGACTCCCGGTCCGAACAGAGTCACTGACTCCCGGTCCGTACAGAGTCACTGACTCCCGGTCCGTACAGAGTCACTGACTCCCGGTCCGTACAGAGTCACTGACTCCCGGTCCGTACAGAGTCACTGACTCCCGGTCCGTACAGAGTCACTGACTCCGGTCCATACAGAGTCACTGACTCCGGTCCGTACAGAGTCATTGACTCCCGGTCGGTACAGAGTCACTGACTCCCGGTCGGTACAGAGTCACTGACTCCCGGTCTGTACAGAGTCACTGACTCCCGGTCTGTACAATGTCACTGACTCCAGTCCGTACAGAGTCACTGACTCCGGTCCGTACAGAGTCACTGACTCCCGGTCCGTACATAGTCACTGACTCCCGGTCCGTACATAGTCACTGACTCCCGGTCTGTACAGAGTGACTCACTCCGGTCTGTACAGAGTCACTGACTCCGGTCCGTACAGAGTCACTGACTCCCGGTCCGTACAGAGTCACTGACTCCCGGTCCGTACAGAGTCACTGACTCCCGGTCCGTACAGAGTCACTGACTCCCGGTCCGTACAGAGGATCACTGACTCCCGGTCCGTACAGAGTCACTGACTCCGGTCCGTACAGAGTCACTGACTCCCGGTCCATACAGAGTCACTGATTCCGGTCGGTACAGAGTCACTGACTCCCGGTGAGTACAGAGTCACTGACTCCCGGTCCGTACAGAGTCACTGACTCCCGGTCCGTACAGAGTCACTGACTCTGGTCCGTACAGAGTCACTGACTCCCGGTCCGTACAGAGTCACTGACTCCCGGTGAGTACAGAGTCACTGACTCCGGTCGGTACAGAGTCACTGACTCCCGGTGAGTACGGAGTCACTGACTCCCGGTCCGTACAGAGTCACTGACTCCCGGTCCGTACAGAGTCACTGACTCCGGTCTGTACAGAGTCACTGACTCCGGTCCGCACAGAGTCACTGACTCCCGGTCGGTACAGAGTCACTGACTCCCGGTCCGTACAGAGTCACTGAATCCCGGTCCGTACAGAGTCACTGACTCCCGGTCGGTACAATGTCACTGACTCCGGTCCGTACAGAGTCACTGACTCCGGTCGGAACAGAGTCACTGACTCCCGGTCCGTACAGAGTCACTGACTCCCGGTCCGTACAGAGTCACTGACTCCCGGTCCGTACAGAGTCACTGACTCCCGGTCCGTACAGAGTCACTGACTCCCGGTCTGTGCAGAGTGACGAACTCCGGTCTGTACCGAGTCACTGACTCCCAGTCTGTACAGAGTCACTAACTCCGGTCTGTACAGAGTCACTGACTCCCGGTCTGTACAGAGTGACTATCTCCGGTCTGTACAGAGTCACTGACTCCCAGTCTGTACAGAGTCACTGACTCCGGTCTGTACAGAGTCACTGACTCCCGGTCCGTACAGAGTCACTGACTCCAGGTCCGTACAGAGTCACTGACTCCCGGTCCGTACAGAGTCACTGACTCCGGTCTGTACAGAGTCACTGACTCCCGGTCCGTACAGAGTCACTGACTCCCGGTCCGTACAGTGTCACTGACTCCCGGTCCGTACAGAGTTACTGACTCCCGGTCTGTACAGAGTCACTGACTCCCGTTCCGTACAGAGTCACTGACTCCAGTCCGTACAGAGTCACTGACTCCGGTCCGTACAGAGTCACTGACTCCCGGTCTGTACAGAGTCACTGACTCCGGTCCGCACAGAGTCACTGACTCCCGGTCTGTACAGAGTTACTGACTCCCGGTCCGTACAGAGTCACTGACTCCCGGTCCTACAGAGTCACTGACTCCCGGTCCGTACAGAGTCACTGACTCCTGGTCCGTACAGAGTCACTGACTCCCGGTCTGTACAGAGTCACTGACTCCCGGTCGGTACAGAGTCACTGACTCCGGTCCGTACAGAGTCACTGACTCCCGGTCTGTACAGAGACACTGACTCCCGGTCCGTACAGAGTCACTGACTCCCGGTCTGTACAATGTCACTGACTCCGGTCCGTACAGAGTCACTGACTCCGGTCGGTACAGAGTCACTGACCCCGGTCCGTACAGAGTCACTGACTCCCGGTCCGTACAGAGTCACTGACTCCCGGTCCGTACAGAGTCACTGACTCCCGGTCTGTACAGAGTCACTGACTCCCGGTCTGTACAGAGTGACTAACTCCGGTCTGTACAGAGTCACTGACTCCCAGTCTGTACAGATTCACTGACTCCCGGTCTGTACAATGTCACTGACTCCGGTCCGTACAGAGTCACTGACTCCGGTCGGTACAGAGTCACTGACTCCGGTCCGTACAGAGTCACTGACTCCCGGTCCGTACAGAGTCACTGACTCCCGGTCCGTACAGAGTCACTGACTCCCGGTCTGTACAGAGTCACTGACTCCCGGTCGGTACAGAGTCACTGACTCCGGTCCGTACAGAGTCACTGACTCCCGGTCTGTACAGAGACACTGACTCCCGGTCCGTACAGAGTCACTGACTCCCGGTCTGTACAATGTCACTGACTCCGGTCCGTACAGAGTCACTGACTCCGGTCCGTACAGAGTCACTGACTCCCGGTCCTTACAGAGTCACTGACTCCCGGTCCGTACAGAGTCACTGATTCCCGGTCTGTACAGAGTCACTGACTCCCGGTCCATACAGAGTCACTGACACCCGGTCTGTACAGAGTGACTAACTCCCGGTCTGTACAGAGTGACTAACTCCGGTCTGTACAGAGTCACTGCCTCCCAGTCTGTACAGAGTCACTGACTCCGGTCTGTACAGAGTCACTGACTCCCGGTCCGTACAGAGTCACTGACTCCAGGTCCGTACAGAGTCACTGACTCCCGGTCCGTACAGAGTCACTGACTCCCGGTCCGTACAGAGTCACTGACTCCCGGTCCGTACAGAGTCACTGACTCCCGGTCCGTACAGAGTCACTGACTCCCGGTCCATACAGAGTCACTGACTCCCGGTCCGTACAGAGTCACTGACTCCCGGTCTGTACAGAGTCACTGACTCCCGGTCAGTACAGAGTCACTGACTCCCGGTCCGTACAGAGTCACTGACTCCCGGTCCGTACAGAGTCACTGACTCCCGGTCCGTACAGAGTCACTGACTCCCGGTCCGTACAGAGTCACTGACTCCCGGTCCGTACAGAGTCACTGACTCCCGGTCCGTACAGAGTCACTGACTCCCGGTCGGTACAGAGTCACTGACTCCGGTCCGTACAGAGTCACTGACTCCCGGTCTGTACAGAGACACTGACTCCCGGTCCGTACAGAGTCACTGACTCCCGGTCTGTACAATGTCACTGACTCCGGTCCGTACAGAGTCACTGACTCCGGTCGGTACAGAGTCACTGACTCCGGTCCGTACAGAGTCACTGACTCCCGGTCCGTACAGAGTCACTGACTCCCGGTCCGTACAGAGTCACTGACTCCCGGTCTGTACAGAGTCACTGACTCCCAGTCTGTACAGAGTCACTGACTCCCAGTCTGTACAGAGTCACTGACTCCGGTCTGTACAGAGTCACTGACTCCCGGTCCGTACAGAGTCACTGACTCCAGGTCCGTACAGAGTCACTGACTCCCGGTCCGTACAGAGTGACTGACTCCGGTCTGTACAGAGTCACTGACTCCCGGTCCGTACAGAGTCACTGACTCCCGGTCCGTACAGAGTCACTGACTCCCGGTCTGTACAGAGTCACTGACTCCCAGTCTGTACAGAGTCACTGACTCCCAGTCTGTACAGAGTCACTGACTCCCGGTCCGGACAGAGTCACTGACTCCCGGTCTGGACAGAGTCACTGACTCCGGTCGGTACAGAGTCACTGACTCCGGTCCGTACAGAGTCACTGACTCCGGTCCGTACAGAGTCACTGACTCCCAGTCTGTACAGAGTCACTGACTCCCGGTCCGTACAGAGTCACTGACTCCCGGTCCGTACAGAGTCACTGACTCCCGGTCTGTACAGAGTCACTGACTCCCGGTCTGTACAGAGTCACTGACTCCGGTCCGGACAGAGTCACTGACTCCCGGTCTGGACAGAGTCACTGACTCCGGTCGGTACAGAGTCACTGACTCCGGTCCGTACAGAGTCACTGACTCCGGTCCGTACAGAGTCACTGACTCCCGGTCCGTACAGAGTCACTGACTCCGGTCTGTACAGAGTCACTGACTCCCGGTCAGTACAGAGTCACTGACTCCCGGTCGGTACAGAGTCACTGACTCCCGGTCTGTACAGAGTCACTGACGCCCGGTCTGTACAGAGTCACTGACTCCCGGTCCGTACAGAGTCACTGACTCCCGGTCCGTACAATGTCACTGACACCGGTCCGTACAGAGTCACTGACTCCGGTCCGTACAGAGTCACTGACTCCGGTCCGTACAGAGTCACTGACTCCCGGTCCGTACAGAGTCACTGACTCCCGGTCTGTACAGAGTCACTGACTCCCAGTCTGTACAGAGTCACTGACTCCGGTCTGTACAGAGTCACTGACTCCCGGTCCGTACAGAGTCACTGACTCCAGGTCCGTACAGAGTCACTGACTCCCGGTCCGTACAGAGTCACTGACTCCGGTCTGTACAGAGTCACTGACTCCCGGTCCGTACAGAGCCACTGACTCCCGGTCCGTACAGAGTCACTGACTCCCGGTCTGTACAATGTCACTGACTCCGGTCCGTACAGAGTCACTGACTCCGGTCGGTACAGAGTCACTGACTCCGGTCCGTACAGAGTCACTGACTCCCGGTCCGTACAGAGTCACTGACTCCCGGTCCGTACAGAGTCACTGACTCCCGGTCCGTACAGAGTCACTGACTCCCGGTCCGTACAGAGTCACTGACTCCCGGTCTGTACAGAGTGACTAACTCCGGTCTGTACAGAGTCACTGACTCCCGGTCTGTACAGAGTCACTGACTCCCGGTCTGTACAGAGTGACTAACTCCGGTCTGTACAGAGTCACTGACTCCCAGTCTGTACAGAGTCACTGACTCCGGTCTGTACAGAGTCACTGACTCCCGGTCCGTACAGAGTCACTGACTCCAGGTCCGTACAGAGTCACTCACTCCCGGTCCGTACAGAGTCACTGAGTCCCGGTCCGTACAGAGTCACTGACTCCCGGTCCGTACAGAGTCACTGACTCCCGGTCTGTGCAGAGTGACGAACTCCGGTCGGTACAGAGTCACTGACTCCCGGTGAGTACGGAGTCACTGACTCCCGGTCCGTACAGAGTCACTGACTCCCGGTCCGTACAGAGTCACTGACTCCGGTCTGTACAGAGTCACTGACTCCGGTCCGCACAGAGTCACTGACTCCCGGTCGGTACAGAGTCACTGACTCCCGGTCCGTACAGAGTCACTGAATCCCGGTCCGTACAGAGTCACTGACTCCCGGTCTGTACAATGTCACTGACTCCGGTCCGTACAGAGTCACTGACTCCGGTCGGTACAGAGTCACTGACTCCCGGTCCGTACAGAGTCACTGACTCCCGGTCCGTACAGAGTCACTGACTCCCGGTCTGTGCAGAGTGACGAACTCCGGTCTGTACAGAGTCACTGACTCCCAGTCTGTACAGAGTCACTAACTCCGGTCTGTACAGAGTCACTGACTCCCGGTCTGTACAGAGTGACTATCTCCGGTCTGTACAGAGTCACTGACTCCCAGTCTGTACAGAGTGACTGACTCCGGTCTGTACAGAGTGACTGACTCCCGGTCCGTACAGAGTCACTGACTCCCGGTCTGTACAGAGTCACTGACTCCCGGTCTGTACAGAGTCACTGACTCCGGTCCGGACAGAGTCACTGACTCCCGGTCTGGACAGAGTCACTGACTCCGGTCGGTACAGAGTCACTGACTCCGGTCCGTACAGAGTCACTGACTCCGGTCCGTACAGAGTCACTGACTCCCGGTCCGTACAGAGTCACTGACTCCGGTCTGTACAGAGTCACTGACTCCCGGTCAGTACAGAGTCACTGACTCCCGGTCGGTACAGAGTCACTGACTCCCGGTCTGTACAGAGTCACTGACGCCCAGTCTGTACAGAGTCACTGACTCCCGGTCCGTACAGAGTCACTGACTCCCGGTCCGTACAATGTCACTGACACCGGTCCGTACAGAGTCACTGACTCCGGTCCGTACAGAGTCACTGACTCCGGTCCGTACAGAGTCACTGACTCCCGGTCCGTACAGAGTCACTGACTCCCGGTCTGTACAGAGTCACTGACTCCCGGTCTGTACAGAGTCACTGACTCCGGTCCGTACAGAGTCACTGACTCCCGGTCCGTACAGAGTCACTGACTCCAGGTCCGTACAGAGTCACTGACTCCCGGTCCGTACAGAGTCACTGACTCCGGTCTGTACAGAGTCACTGACTCCCGGTCCGTACAGAGTCACTGACTCCCGGTCCGTACAGAGTCACTGACTCCCGGTCTGTACAATGTCACTGACTCCGGTCCGTACAGAGTCACTGACTCCGGTCGGTACAGAGTCACTGACTCCGGTCCGTACAGAGTCACTGACTCCCGGTCCGTACAGAGTCACTGACTCCCGGTCCGTACAGAGTCACTGACTCCCGGTCTGTACAGAGTGACTAACTCCGGTCTGTACAGAGTCACTGACTCCCGGTCTGTACAGAGTCACTGACTCCCGGTCTGTACAGAGTGACTAACTCCGGTCTGTACAGAGTCACTGACTCCCAGTCTGTACAGAGTCACTGACTCCGGTCTGTACAGAGTCACTGACTCCCGGTCCGTACAGAGTCACTGACTCCAGGTCCGTACAGAGTCACTCACTCCCGGTCCGTACAGAGTCACTGAGTCCCGGTCCGTACAGAGTCACTGACTCCCGGTCCGTACAGAGTCACTGACTCCCGGTCTGTGCAGAGTGACGAACTCCGGTCGGTACAGAGTCACTGACTCCCGGTGAGTACGGAGTCACTGACTCCCGGTCCGTACAGAGTCACTGACTCCCGGTCCGTACAGAGTCACTGACTCCGGTCTGTACAGAGTCACTGACTCCGGTCCGCACAGAGTCACTGACTCCCGGTCGGTACAGAGTCACTGACTCCCGGTCCGTACAGAGTCACTGAATCCCGGTCCGTACAGAGTCACTGACTCCCGGTCTGTACAATGTCACTGACTCCGGTCCGTACAGAGTCACTGACTCCGGTCGGTACAGAGTCACTGACTCCCGGTCCGTACAGAGTCACTGACTCCCGGTCCGTACAGAGTCACTGACTCCCGGTCTGTGCAGAGTGACGAACTCCGGTCTGTACAGAGTCACTGACTCCCAGTCTGTACAGAGTCACTAACTCCGGTCTGTACAGAGTCACTGACTCCCGGTCTGTACAGAGTGACTATCTCCGGTCTGTACAGAGTCACTGACTCCCAGTCTGTACAGAGTGACTGACTCCGGTCTGTACAGAGTGACTGACTCCCGGTCCGTACAGAGTCACTGACTCCCGGTCTGTACAGAGTCACTGACTCCCGGTCTGTACAGAGTCACTGACTCCGGTCCGGACAGAGTCACTGACTCCCGGTCTGGACAGAGTCACTGACTCCGGTCGGTACAGAGTCACTGACTCCGGTCCGTACAGAGTCACTGACTCCGGTCCATACAGAGTCACTGACTCCCGGTCCGTACAGAGTCACTGACTCCGGTCTGTACAGAGTCACTGACTCCCGGTCAGTACAGAGTCACTGACTCCCGGTCGGTACAGAGTCACTGACTCCCGGTCTATACAGAGTCACTGACGCCCGGTCTGTACAGAGTCACTGACTTCCGGTCCGTACAGAGTCACTGACTCCCGGTCCGTACAATGTCACTGACACCGGTCGGTACAGTCACTGACTCCGGTCCGTACAGAGTCACTGACTCCCGGTCCGTACAGAGTCACTGACTCCCGGTCTGTACAGAGTCACTGACTCCCAGTCTGTACAGAGTCACTGACTCCGGTCTGTACAGAGTCACTGACTCCCGGTCCGTACAGAGTCACTGACTCCAGGTCCGTACAGAGTCACTGACTCCCGGTCCGTACAGAGTCACTGACTCCGGTCTGTACAGAGTCACTGACTCCCGGTCTGTACAATGTCACTGACTCCGGTCCGTACAGAGTCACTGACTCCGGTCGGTACAGAGTCACTGACTCCCGGTCTGGACAGAGTCACTGACTCCGGTCGGTACAGAGTCACTGACTCCGGTCCGTACAGAGTCACTGACTCCGGTCCATACAGAGTCACTGACTCCCGGTCCGTACAGAGTCACTGACTCCGGTCTGTACAGAGTCACTGACTCCCGGTCAGTACAGAGTCACTGACTCCCGGTCGGTACAGAGTCACTGACTCCCGGTCTATACAGAGTCACTGACGCCCGGTCTGTACAGAGTCACTGACTTCCGGTCCGTACAGAGTCACTGACTCCCGGTCCGTACAATGTCACTGACACCGGTCGGTACAGTCACTGACTCCGGTCCGTACAGAGTCACTGACTCCCGGTCCGTACAGAGTCACTGACTCCCGGTCTGTACAGAGTCACTGACTCCCAGTCTGTACAGAGTCACTGACTCCGGTCTGTACAGAGTCACTGACTCCCGGTCCGTACAGAGTCACTGACTCCAGGTCCGTACAGAGTCACTGACTCCCGGTCCGTACAGAGTCACTGACTCCGGTCTGTACAGAGTCACTGACTCCCGGTCCGTACAGAGTCACTGACTCCCGGTCCGTACAGAGTCACTGACTCCCGGTCTGTACAATGTCACTGACTCCGGTCCGTACAGAGTCACTGACTCCGGTCGGTACAGAGTCACTGACTCCGGTCCGTACAGAGTCACTGACTCCCGGTCCGTACAGAGTCACTGACTCCCGGTCCGTACAGAGTCACTGACTCCCGGTCCGTACAGAGTCACTGACTCCCGGTCTGTACAGAGTGACTAACTCCGGTCTGTACAGAGTCACTGACTCCCGGTCTGTACAGAGTCACTGACTCCCGGTCTGTACAGAGTGACTAACTCCGGTCTGTACAGAGTCACTGACTCCCAGTCTGTACAGAGTCACTGACTCCGGTCTGTACAGAGTCACTGACTCCCGGTCCGTACAGAGTCACTGACTCCAGGTCCGTACAGAGTCACTCACTCCCGGTCCGTACAGAGTCACTGAGTCCCGGTCCGTACAGAGTCACTGACTCCCGGTCCGTACAGAGTCACTGACTCCCGGTCTGTGCAGAGTGACGAACTCCGGTCGGTACAGAGTCACTGACTCCCGGTGAGTACGGAGTCACTGACTCCCGGTCCGTACAGAGTCACTGACTCCCGGTCCATACAGAGTCACTGACTCCGGTCTGTACAGAGTCACTGACTCCGGTCCGCACAGAGTCACTGACTCCCGGTCGGTACAGAGTCACTGACTCCCGGTCCGTACAGAGTCACTGAATCCCGGTCCGTACAGAGTCACTGACTCCCGGTCTGTACAATGTCACTGACTCCGGTCCGTACAGAGTCACTGACTCCGGTCGGTACAGAGTCACTGACTCCCGGTCCGTACAGAGTCACTGACTCCCGGTCCGTACAGAGTCACTGACTCCCGGTCCGTACAGAGTCACTGACTCCCGGTCCGTACAGAGTCACTGACTCCCGGTCTGTGCAGAGTGACGAACTCCGGTCTGTACAGAGTCACTGACTCCCAATCTGTACAGAGTCACTAACTCCGGTCTGTACAGAGTCACTGACTCCCGGTCTGTACAGAGTGACTATCTCCGGTCTGTACAGAGTCACTGACTCCCAGTCTGTACAGAGTCACTGACTCCGGTCTGTACAGAGTCACTGACTCCCGGTCCGTACAGAGTCACTGACTCCAGGTCCGTACAGAGTCACTGACTCCCGGTCCGTACAGAGTCACTGACTCCGGTCTGTACAGAGTCACTGACTCCCGGTCCGTACAGAGTCACTGACTCCCGGTCCGTACAGAGTTACTGACTCCCGGTCTGTACAGAGTCACTGACTCCCGGTCCGTACAGAGTCACTGACTCCAGTCCGTACAGAGTCACTGACTCCGGTCCGTACAGAGTCACTGACTCCCGGTCTGTACAGAGTCACTGACTCCGGTCCGCACAGAGTCACTGACTCCCGGTCTGTACAGAGTTACTGACTCCCCGTCCGTACAGAGTCACTGACTCCCGGTCCTACAGAGTCACTGACTCCCGGTCCGTACAGAGTCACTGACTCCTGGTCCGTACAGAGTCACTGACTCCCGGTCTGTACAGAGTCACTGACTCCCGGTCGGTACAGAGTCACTGACTCCGGTCCGTACAGAGTCACTGACTCCCGGTCTGTACAGAGACACTGACTCCCGGTCCGTACAGAGTCACTGACTCCCGGTCTGTACAATGTCACTGACTCCGGTCCGTACAGAGTCACTGACTCCGGTCGGTACAGAGTCACTGACCCCGGTCCGTACAGAGTCACTGACTCCCGGTCCGTACAGAGTCACTGACTCCCGGTCCGTACAGAGTCACTGACTCCCGGTCTGTACAGAGTCACTGACTCCCGGTCTGTACAGAGTGACTAACTCCGGTCTGTACAGAGTCACTGACTCCCAGTCTGTACAGAGTCACTGACTCCGGTCCGCACAGAGTCACTGACTCTCGGTCTGTACAGATTCACTGACTCCCGGTCCGTACAGAGTCACTGACTCCCGGTCCTACAGAGTCACTGACTCCGGACTGTACAGAGTCACTGACTCCCGGTCTGTACAGAGTCACTGACTCCCGGTCCGTACAGAGTCACTGACTCCCGGTCCGTACAGAGTTACTGACTCCCGGTCTGTACAGAGTCACTGACTCCCGGTCGGTACAGAGTCACTGACTCCGGTCCGTACAGAGTCACTGACTCCCGGTCTGTACAGAGACACTGACTCCCGGTCCGTACAGAGTCACTGACTCCCGGTCTGTACAATGTCACTGACTCCGGTCCGTACAGAGTCACTGACTCCGGTCGGTACAGAGTCACTGACTCCGGTCCGTACAGAGTCACTGACTCCCGGTCCTTACAGAGTCACTGACTCCCGGTCCGTACAGAGTCACTGATTCCCGGTCTGTACAGAGTCACTGACTCCCGGTCCATACAGAGTCACTGACTCCCGGTCCGTACAGAGTCACTGACTCCTGGTCCGTACAGAGTCACTGACTCCCGGTCTGTACAGAGTCACTGACTCCCGGTCGGTACAGAGTCACTGACTCCGGTCCGTACAGAGTCACTGACTCCCGGTCTGTACAGAGACACTGACTCCCGGTCCGTACAGAGTCACTGACTCCCGGTCTGTACAATGTCACTGACTCCGGTCCGTACAGAGTCACTGACTCCGGTCGGTACAGAGTCACTGACCCCGGTCCGTACAGAGTCACTGACTCCCGGTCCGTACAGAGTCACTGACTCCCGGTCCGTACAGAGTCACTGACTCCCGGTCTGTACAGAGTCACTGACTCCCGGTCTGTACAGAGTGACTAACTCCGGTCTGTACAGAGTCACTGACTCCCAGTCTGTACAGAGTCACTGACTCCGGTCCGCACAGAGTCACTGACTCTCGGTCTGTACAGATTCACTGACTCCCGGTCCGTACAGAGTCACTGACTCCCGGTCCTACAGAGTCACTGACTCCGGACTGTACAGAGTCACTGACTCCCGGTCTGTACAGAGTCACTGACTCCCGGTCCGTACAGAGTCACTGACTCCCGGTCCGTACAGAGTCACTGACTCCCGGTCTGTACAGAGTCACTGACTCCCGGTCGGTACAGAGTCACTGACTCCGGTCCGTACAGAGTCACTGACTCCCGGTCTGTACAGAGACACTGACTCCCGGTCCGTACAGAGTCACTGACTCCCGGTCTGTACAATGTCACTGACTCCGGTCCGTACAGAGTCACTGACTCCGGTCGGTACAGAGTCACTGACTCCGGTCCGTACAGAGTCACTGACTCCCGGTCCTTACAGAGTCACTGACTCCCGGTCCGTACAGAGTCACTGATTCCCGGTCTGTACAGAGTCACTGACTCCCGGTCCATACAGAGTCACTGACTCCCGGTCTGTACAGAGTGACTAACTCCCGGTCTGTACAGAGTGACTAACTCCGGTCTGTACAGAGTCACTGACTCCCAGTCTGTACAGAGTCACTGACTCCGGTCTGTACAGAGTCACTGACTCCCGGTCCGTACAGAGTCACTGACTCCCGGTCCGTACAGAGTCACTGACTCCCGGTCCGTACAGAGTCACTGACTCCCGGTCCGTACAGAGTCACTGACTCCCG
This sequence comes from Heptranchias perlo, assembly GCF_035084215.1. Taxonomy (NCBI): domain Eukaryota; kingdom Metazoa; phylum Chordata; class Chondrichthyes; order Hexanchiformes; family Hexanchidae; genus Heptranchias; species Heptranchias perlo. Next base: position 52,369,288 of record NC_090325.1, on the reverse strand, counting down.
GTCCGTACAGAGTCACTGACTCCCGGTCCTTACAGAGTCACTGACTCCCGGTCCGTACAGAGTCACTGACTCCCGGTCTGTACAGAGTCACTGACTCCCGGTCTGTACAGAGTCACTGACTCCGGTCCGGACAGAGTCACTGACTCCCGGTCTGGACAGAGTCACTGACTCCGGTCGGTACAGAGTCACTGACTCCGGTCCGTACAGAATCACTGACTCCGGTCCGTACAGAGTCACTGACTCCCGGTCCGTACAGAGTCACTGACTCCGGTCTGTACAGAGTCACTGACTCCCGGTCAGTACAGAGTCACTGACTCCCGGTCGGTACAGAGTCACTGACTCCCGGTCTGTACAGAGTCACTGACGCCCGGTCTGTACAGAGTCACTGACTCCCGGTCCGAACAGAGTCACTGACTCCCGGTCCGTACAATGTCACTGACACCGGTCCGTACAGAGTCACTGACTCCGGTCCGTACAGAGTCACTGACTCCCGGTCTGTACAGAGACACTGACTCCCGGTCCGTACAGAGTCACTGACTCCCGGTCTGTACAATGTCACTGACTCCGGTCCGTACAGAGTCACTGACTCCGGTCGGTACAGTCACTGACTCCGGTCCGTACAGAGTCACTGACTCCCGGTCCGTACAGAGTCACTGACTCCCGGTCTGTAGAGAGTCACTGACTCCCAGTCTGTACAGAGTCACTGACTCCGGTCTGTACAGAGTCACTGACTCCCGGTCCGTACAGAGTCACTGACTCCAGGTCCGTACAGAGTCACTGACTCCCGGTCCGTACAGAGTCACTGACTCCGGTCTGTACAGAGTCACTGACTCCCGGTCCGTACAGAGTCACTGACTCCCGGTCCGTACAGAGTCACTGACTCCCGGTCTGTACAATGTCACTGACTCCGGTCCGTACAGAGTCACTGACTCCGGTCGGTACAGAGTCACTGACTCCGGTCCGTACAGAGTCACTGACTCCCGGTCCGTACAGAGTCACTGACTCCCGGTCCGTACAGAGTCACTGACTCCCGGTCCGTACAGAGTCACTGACTCCCGGTCTGTACAGAGTGACTAACTCCGGTCTGTACAGAGTCACTGACTCCCGGTCTGTACAGAGTCACTGACTCCCGGTCTGTACAGAGTGACTAACTCCGGTCTGTACAGAGTCACTGACTCCCGGTCTGTACAGAGTCACTGACTCCGGTCTGTACAGAGTCACTGACTCCCGGTCCGTACAGAGTCACTGACTCCAGGTCCGTACAGAGTCACTGACTCCCGGTCCGTACAGAGTCACTGAGTCCCGGTCCGTACAGAGTCACTGACTCCCGGTCCGTACAGAGTCACTGACTCCCGGTCCGTACAGAGTCACTGACTCCCCGTCCGTACAGAGTCACTGACTCCCGATCTGTACAGAGTCACTGACTCCCGGTCTGTACAGAGTCACTGACTCCCGGTTCGTACAGAGTCACTGACTCCCGGTCCGTACAGAGTCACTGACTCCCGGTCCGTACAGAGTCACTGACTCCCGGTCTGTACAGAGTCACTGACTCCCGGTCGGTACAGAGTCACTGACTCCGGTCCGTACAGAGTCACTGACTCCCGGTCTGTACAGAGACACTGACTCGCGGTCCGTACAGAGTCACTGACTCCCGGTCTGTACAATGTCACTGACTCCGGTCCGTACAGAGTGACTGACTCCGGTCGGTACAGAGTCACTGACTCCGGTCCGTACAGAGTCACTGACTCCCGGTCCGTACAGAGTCACTGACTCCCGGTCCGTACAGAGTCACTGACTCCCGGTCTGTAAAGAGTCACTGACTCCCGGTCCGTACAGAGTCACTGACTCCCGGTCTGTACAGAGTCACTGACTCCCAGTCTGTACAGAGTCACTGACTCCGGTCTGTACAGAGTCACTGACCCCCGGTCCGTACAGAGTCACTGACTCCCGGTCCGTACAGAGTCACTGACTCCCGGTCTGTACAGAGTCACTGACTCCCGGTCGGTACAGAGTCACTGACTCCCGGTCCGTACAGAGTCACTGACTCCGGTCCGTACAGAGTCACTGACTCCGGTCCGTACAGAGTCACTGACTCCCGGTCTGTACAGAGTCACTGACTCCGGTCGGTACAGAGTCACTGACTCCGGTCCGTACAGAGTCACTGACTCCGGTCCGTACAGAGTCACTGACTCCCGGTCCGTACAGAGTCACTGACTCCGGTCTGTACAGAGTCACTGACTCCCGGTCAGTACAGAGTCACTGACTCCCGGTCGGTACAGAGTCACTGACTCCCGGTCTGTACAGAGTCACTGACTCCCGGTCGTACAGAGTCACTGACTCCCGGTCGGTACAGAGTCACTGACTCCGGTCCGTACAGAGTCACTGACGCCCGGTCTGTACAGAGTCACTGACTCCCGGTCCGTACAGAGTCACTGACTCCCGGTCCGTACAATGTCACTGACACCGGTCCGTACAGAGTCACTGACTCCGGTCCGTACAGTGTCACTGACTCCCGGTCTGTACAGAGACACTGACTCCCGGTCCGTACAGAGTCACTGACTCCCGGTCTGTACAATGTCACTGACTCCGATCCGTACAGAGTCACTGACTCCGGTCGGTACAGAGTCACTGACTCCGGTCCGTACAGAGTCACTGACTCCCGGTCCGTACAGAGTCACTGACTCCCGGTCTGTACAATGTCACTGACTCCGGTCCGTACAGAGTCACTGACTCCAGTCGGTACAGAGTCACTGACTCCGGTCCGTACAGAGTCACTGACTCCCGGTCCGTACAGAGTCACTGACTCCCGGTCCGTACAGAGTCACTGACTCCCGGTCCGTACAGAGTCACTGACTCCCAGTCTGTACAGAGTCACTGACTCCCGGTCCGTACAGAGTCACTGACTCCCGGTCCGTACAGAGTCACTGACTCCCGGTCCGTACAGAGTGACTGACTCCGGTCTGTACAGAGTCACTGACTCCCGGTCCGTACAGAGTCACTGACTCCCGGTCCGTACAGAGTCACTGACTCCCGGTCTGTACAGAGTCACTGACTCCCGGTCTGTACAGAGTCACTGACTCCGGTCCGTACAGAGTCACTGACTCCCGGTCTGTACAGAGTCACTGACTCCGGTCGGTACAGAGTCACTTACTCCGGTCCGTACAGAGTCACTGACTCCGGTCCGTACAGAGTCACTGAATCCCGGTCTGTACAGAGTCACTGACTCCGGTCTGTACAGAGTCACTGACTCCCGGTCAGTACAGAGTCACTGACTCCCGGTCGGTACAGAGTCACTGACTCCCGGTCTGTACAGAGTCACTTACGCCCGGTCTTTACAGAGTCACTGACTCCCGGTCCGTACAGAGTCACTGACTCCCGGTCCGTACAATGTCACTGACACCGGTCCGTACAGAGTCACTGACTCCGGTCCGGACAGAGTCACTGACTCCCGGTCCGTACAGAGTCACTGACTCCCGGTCTGTACAATGTCACTGACTCCGGTCCGTACAGAGTCACTGACTCCGGTCGGTACAGAGTCACTGACTCCGGTCCGTACAGAGTCACTGACTCCCGGTCCGTACAGAGTCACTGACTCCCGGTCCGTACAGAGTCACTGACTCCCGGTCTGTACAGAGTCACTGCCTCCCGGTCCGTACAGAGTCACTGACTCCCAGTCTGTACAGAGTCACTGACTCCCAGTCTGTACAGAGTCACTGACTCCGGTCTGTATAGAGTCACTGACTCCCGGTCCGTACAGAGTCACTGACTCCAGGTCCGTACAGAGTCACTGACTCCCGGTCCGTACAGAGTGACTGACTCCGGTCTGTACAGAGTCACTGACTCCCGGTCCGTACAGAGTCACTGACTCCCGGTCCGTACAGAGTCACTGACTCCCGTCCGTACAGAGTCACTGACTCCGGTCGGTACAGAGTCACTGACTCCGGTCCGTACAGAGTCACTGACTCCCGGTCCGTACAGAGTCACTGACTCCTGGTCCGTACAGAGTCACTGACTCCCGGTCTGTACTGAGTCACTGACTCCCGGTCTGTACAGAGTGACTAACTCCGGTCTGTACAGAGTCACTGACTCCCGGTCTGTACAGAGTCACTGACTCCCGGTCTGTACAGAGTGACTAACTCCGGTCTGTACAGAGTCACTGACTCCCAGTCTGTACAGAGTCACTGACTCCGGTCGGTACAGAGTCACTGACTCCGGTCCGTACAGAGTCACTGACTCTGGTCCGTACAGAGTCACTGACTCCCGGTCTGTACAGAGTCACTGACTCCCGGTCTGTACAGAGTCACTGACTCCGGTCTGTACAGAGTCACTGACTCCCGGTCAGTACAGAGTCACTGACTCCCGGTCGGTACAGAGTCACTGACTCCCGGTCTGCACAGAGTCACTGACTCCCGGTCGGTACAGAGTCACTGACTCCCGGTCGGTACAGAGTCACTGACTCCGGTCCGTACAGAGTCACTGACGCCCGGTCTGTACAGAGTCACTGACTCCCGGTCCGTACAGAGTCACTGACTCCCGGTCCGTACAATGTCACTGACACCGGTCCGTACAGAGTCACTGACTCCGGTCCGTACAGAGTCACTGACTCCCGGTCTGTACAGAGACACTGACTCCCGGTCCGTACAGAGTCACTGACTCCCGGTCTGTACAATGTCACTGACTCCGGTCCGTACAGAGTCACTGACTCCGGTCGGTACAGAGTCACTGACTCCGGTCCGTACAGAGTCACTGACTCCCGGTCCGTACAGAGTCACTGACTCCCGGTCTGTACAGAGTCACTGACTCCCGGTCCGTACAGAGTCACTGACTCCCAGTCTGTACATAGTCACTGACTCCCAGTCTGTACAGAGTCACTGACTCCGGTCTGTACAGAGTTACTGACTCCCGGTCCGTACAGAGTCACTGACTCCAGGTCCGTACAGAGTCACTGACTCCCGGTCCGTACAGAGTGACTGACTCCGGTCCGTACAGAGTCACTGACTCCCGGTCCGTACAGAGTCACTGACTCCCGGTCTGTACAGAGTCACTGACTCCCGGTCTGTACAGAGTCACTGACTCCCGGTCCGTACAGAGTCACTGACTCCGGTCCGTACAGAGTCACTGACTCCCGGTCTGTACAGAGTCACTGACTCCGGTCGGTACAGAGTCACTGATTCCGGTCCGTACAGAGTCACTGACTCCGGTCCGTACAGAGTCACTGACTCCCGGTCTGTACAGAGTCACTGACTCCGGTCCGGACAGAGTCACTGACTCCCGGTCCGTACAGAGTCACTGACTCCCGGTCTGTACAGAGTCACTGACTCCCGGTCCGTACAGAGTCACTGACTCCCAGTCTGTACAGAGTCACTGACTCCCAGTCTGTACAGAGTCACTGACTCCGGTCTGTACAGAGTCACTGACTCCCGGTCCGTACAGAGTCACTGACTCCCGGTCCGTACAATGTCACTGACACCGGTCCGTACAGAGTCACTGACTCCGGTCCGTACAGAGTCACTGACTCCCGGTCTGTACAGAGACACTGACTCCCGGTCCGTACAGAGTCACTGACTCCCGGTCTGTACAATGTCACTGACTCCGATCCGTACAGAGTCACTGACTCCGGTCGGTACAGAGTCACTGACTCCGGTCCGTACAGAGTCACTGACTCACGGTCCGTACAGAGTCACTGACTCCCGGTCTGTACAATGTCACTGACTCCGGTCCGTACAGAGTCACTGACTCCGGTCGGTACAGAGTCACTGACTCCGGTCCGTACAGAGTCACTGACTCCCGGTCCGTACAGAGTCACTGACTCCCGGTCCGTACAGAGTCACTGACTCCCGGTCTGTACAGAGTCACTGACTCCCGGTCCGTACAGAGTCACTGACTCCCAGTCTGTACAGAGTCACTGACTCCCAGTCTGTACAGAGTCACTGACTCCCGGTCTGTACAGAGTCACTTACGCCCGGTCTGTACAGAGTCACTGACTCCCGGTCCGTTCAGAGTCACTGACTCCCTGTCCGTACAATGTCACTGACACCGGTCCGTACAGAGTCACTGACTCCGGTCCGTACAGAGTCACTGACTCCCGGTCTGTACAGAGACACTGACTCCCGGTCCGTACAGAGTCACTGACTCCCGGTCTGTACAATGTCACTGACTCCGGTCCGTACAGAGTCACTGACTCCGGTCGGTACAGAGTCACTGACTCCGGTCCGTACAGGGTCACTGACTCCCGGTCCGTACAGAGTCACTGACTCCCGGTCCGTACAGAGTCACTGACTCCCAGTCTGTACAGAGTCACTGACTCCCAGTCTGTACAGAGTCACTGACTCCGGTCTGTATAGAGTCACTGACTCCCGGTCCGTACAGAGTCACTGACTCCAGGTCCGTACAGAGTGACTGACTCCCGGTCCGTACAGAGTGACTGACTCCGGTCTGTACAGAGTCACTGACTCCCGGTCCGTACAGAGTCACTGACTCCCGGTCTGTACAATGTCACTGACTCCGGTCCGTACAGAGTCACTGACTCCGGTCGGTACAGAGTCACTGACTCCGGTCCGTACAGAGTCACTGACTCCCGGTCCGTACAGAGTCACTGACTCCCGGTCCGTACAGAGTCACTGACTCCCGGTCCGTACAGTGTCACTGACTCCCGGTCTGTACTGAGTCACTGACTCCCGGTCTGTACAGAGTGACTAACTCCGGTCTGTACAGAGTCACTGACTCCCGGTCTGTACAGAGTCACTGACTCCCGGTCTGTACAGAGTGACTAACTCCGGTCTGTACAGAGTCACTGACTCCCAGTCTGTACAGAGTCACTGACTCCGGTCGGTACAGAGTCACTGACTCCGGTCCGTACAGAGTCACTGACTCCCGGTCTGTACAGAGTCACTGACTCCGGTCTGTACAGAGTCACTGACTCCCGGTCAGTACAGAGTCACTGACTCCCGGTCGGTACAGAGTCACTGACTCCCGGTCTGTACAGAGTCACTGACTCCCGGTCGGTACAGAGTCACTGACTCCCGGTCGGTACAGAGTCACTGACTCCGGTCCGTACATAGTCACTGACGCCCGGTCTGTACAGAGTCACTGACTCCCGGTCCGTACAGAGTCACTGACTCCCGGTCCGTACAATGTCGCTGACACCGGTCCGTACAGAGTCACTGACTCCGGTCCGTACAGAGTCACTGACTCCCGGTCTGTACAGAGACACTGACTCCCGGTCCGTACAGAGTCACTGACTCCCGGTCTGTACAATGTCACTGACTCCGGTCCGTACAGAGTCACTGACTCCGGTCGGTACAGAGTCACTGACTCCGGTCTGTACAGAGTCACTGACTCCCGGTCTGTACAGAGTCACTGACTCCCGGTCCGTACAGAGTCACTGACTCCCGGTCTGTACATAGTCACTGACTCCCAGTCTGTACAGAGTCACTGACTCCGGTCTGTACAGAGTTACTGACTCCCGGTCCATACAGAGTCACTGACTCCAGGTCCGTACAGAGTCACTGACTCCCGGTCCGTACAGAGTGACTGACTCCGGTCCGTACAGAGTCACTGACTCCCGGTCCGTACAGAGTCACTGACTCCCGGTCCGTACAGAGTCACTGACTCCCGGTCTGTACAGAGTCACTGACTCCCGGTCTGTACAGAGTCACTGACTCCCGGTCCGTACAGAGTCACTGACTCCGGTCCGTACAGAGTCACTGACTCCCGGTCTGTACAGAGTCACTGACTCCGGTCGGTACAGAGTCACTGACGCCCGGTCCGTACAGAGTCACTGACTCCGGTCCGTACAGAGTCACTGACTCCCGGTCGGTACAGAGTCACTGACTCCGGTCCGTACAGAGTCACTGACTCCCGGTCTGTACAGAGTCACTGACTCCCGGTCTGTACAGAGTCACTGACTCCCGGTCCGTACAGAGTCACTGACTCCCAGTCTGTACAGAGTCACTGACTCCCAGTCTGTACAGAGTCACTGACTCCGGTCCGTACAGAGTCACTGACTCCCGGTCCGTACAGAGTCACTGACTCCAGGTCCGTACAGAGTCACTGACTCCCGGTCCGTACAGAGTGACTGACTCCGGTCTGTACAGAGTCACTGACTCCCGGTCCGTACAGAGTCACTGACTCCCGGTCCGTACAGAGTCACTGACTCCCGGTCTGTACAGAGTCACTGACTCCCGGTCTGTACAGAGTCACTGACTCCGGTCCGCACAGAGTCACTGACTCCCGGTCTGTACAGAGTCACTGACTCCGGTCGGTACAGAGTCACTGACTCCGGTCCGTACAGAGTCACTGACTCCGGTCCGTACAGAGTCACTGACTCCCGGTCGGTACAGAGTCACTGACTCCGGTCCGTACAGAGTCACTGACTCCCGGTCCGTACAGAGTCACTGACTCCCGGTCCGTACAGAGTCACTGACTCCCGGTCTGTACAGACTCACTGACTCCCGGTCCGTACAGAGTCACTGACTCCCAGTCTGTACAGAGTCACTGACTCCCAGTCTGTACAGAGTCACTGACTCCGGTCTGGACAGAGTCACTGACTCCAAGTCCGTACAGAGTCACTGACTCCCGGTCCGTACAGAGTGACTGACTCCGGTCTGTACAGAGTCACTGACTCCCGGTCTGTACAGAGTCACTGACTCCCGGTCTGTACAGAGTCACTGACTCCCGGTCCGTACAGAGTCACTGACTCCGGTCCGTACAAGGTCACTGACTCCGGTCCGTACAGAGTCACTGACTCCCGGTCTGTACAGAGTCACTGACTCCGGTCTGTACAGAGTCACAGACTCCCGGTCAGTACAGAGTCACTGACTCCCGGTCGGTACAGAGTCACTGACTCCCGGTCTGTACAGAGTCACTGACTCCCGGTCGGTACAGAGTCACTGACTCCCGGTCGGTACAGAGTCACTGACTCCGGTCCGTACAGAGTCACTGACGCCCGGTCTGTACAGAGTCACTGACTCCCGGTCCGTACAGAGTCACTGACTCCCGGTCCGTACAATGTCACTGACACCGGTCCGTACAGAGTCACTGACTCCGGTCGGTACAGAGTCACTGACTCCGGTCTGTACAGAGTCACTGACTCCCGGTCCGTACAGAGTCACTGACTCCCGGTCCGTACAGAGTCACTGACGCCCGGTCCGTACAGAGTCACTGATGCCCGGTACTTACAGAGTCACTGACTCCGGTCCGTACAGAAACACTGACTCCCGGTCCGTTCAGAGTCACTGACTCCCGGTTTGTACAATGTCAATGAATCCCGGTCCGTACAGAGTCACTGACTCCCGGTCCGTACAGAGTCACTGACTCCCGGTCGGTACAGAGTCACTGACTCCCGGTCGGTACAGAGTCACTGACTCCGGTCCGTACAGAGTCACTGACTCCGGTCCGTACAGAGTCACTCACTCCCGGTCCGTAGAGAGTCACTGACTCCCGGTCCGTACAGAGTCACTGACCCCGGTCTGTACAGAGTCACTGACTCCCGGTCCGTACAGAGTCACTGACTCCCGGTCCGTACAGAGTCACTGACTCCCGGTCCGTTCAGAGTCACTGACTCCGGTCCGTACAGAGTCACTGACTCCCGGTCGGTACAGAGTCACTGACTCCGGTCCGTACAGAGTCACTGACTCCCGGTCTGTACAGAGACACTGACTCCCGCTCCGTACAGAGTCACTGACTCCCGGTCTGTACAATGTCACTGACTCCGGTCCGTACAGAGTCACTGACTCCGGTCGGTACAGAGTCACTGACTCCGGTCCGTACAGAGTCACTGACTCCCGGTCCGTACAGAGTCACTGACTCCCGGTCCGTACAGAGTCACTGACTCCCGGTCTGTACAGAGTCACTGACTCCCGGTCCGTACAGAGTCACTGACTCCCGGTCTGTACAGAGTGACTAACTCCGGTCTGTACAGAGTCACTGACTCCCAGTCTGTACAGAGTCACTGACTCCGGTCTGTACAGAGTCACTGACTCCCGGTCCGTACAGAGCCACTGACTCCCGGTCCGTACAGAGTCACTGACTCCGGTCTGTACAGAGTCACTGACTCTGGTCAGCACAGAGTCACTGACTCCCGGTCAGTACAGATTCACTGACTCCAGTCTGTACAGAGTCACTGACTCCCGGTAAGTACAGAGCCACTGACTCCCGGTCCTACAGAGTCACTGACTCCGGTCTGTACAGAGTCACTGACTCCCGGTCTGTACAGAGTCACTGACTCCCGGTCCGTACAGAGTCACTGACTCCCGGTCCGTACAGAGTCACTGACTCCCGGTCCGTACAGAGTCACTGACTCCCGGTCGGTACAGAGTCACTGACTCCCGGTCTGTACAGAGTCACTGACTCCCGGTCGGTACAGAGTCACTGACTCCCGGTCCGTACAGAGTCACTGACTCCCGGTCGGTACAATGTCACTGACTCCGGTCCGTACAGAGTCACTGACTCCCGGTCCGTACAGAGTCACTGACTCCCGGTCCGTACAGAGTCACTGACTCCCGGTCCGTACAGAGTCACTGACTCCCGGTCGGTACAGAGTCACTGACTCCCGGTCGGTACAGAGTCACTGACTCCCGGTCTGTACAGAGTCACTGACTCCCGGTCGGTACAGAGTCACTGACTCCCGGTCCGTACAGAGTCACTGACTCCCGGTCTGTACAATGTCACTGACTCCGGTCCGTACAGAGTCACTGACTCCGGTCGGTACAGAGTCACTGACTCCGGTCCGTACAGAGTCACTGACTCCCGGTCCGTACAGAGTCACTGACTCCCGGTCCGTACAGAGTCACTGACTCCCGGTCCGTACAGAGTCACTGACTCCCGGTCCGTACAGAGTCACTGACTCCCGGTCTGTACAGAGTGACTAACTCCGGTCTGTACAGAGTCACTGACTCCCGGTCTGTACAGAGTCACTGACTCCCGGTCTGTACAGAGTGACTAACTCCGGTCTGTACAGAGTCACTGACTCCCAGTCTGTACAGAGTCACTCACTCCGGTCTGTACAGAGTCACTGACTCCCAGTCCGTACAGAGTCACTGACTCCCGGTCCGTACAGAGTCACTGACTCCCGGTCCGTACAGAGTCACTGACTCCCGGTCCGTACAGAGTCACTGACTCCCGGTCCGTACAGAGTCACTGACTCCCGGTCCGTACAGAGTCACTGACTCCCGGTCCGTACAGAGTCACTGACTCCCGGTCCGTACAGAGTCACTGACTCCCGGTCCGTACAGAGTCACTGACTCCCGGTCCGTACAGAGTCACTGATTCCCGGTCTGTACAGAGTCACTGACTCCCGGTCGGTACAGAGTCACTGACTCCGGTCCGTACAGAGTCACTGACTCCCGGTCTGTACAGAGACACTGACTCCCGGTCCGTACAGAGTCACTGACTCCCGGTCTGTACAATGTCACTGACTCCGGTCCGTACAGAGTCACTGACTCCGGTCGGTACAGAGTCACTGACTCCGGTCCGTACAGAGTCACTCACTCCCGGTCCGTACAGAGTCACTGACTCCCGGTCCGTACAGAGTCACTGACTCCCGGTCTGTACAGAGTCACTGACTCCCGGTCCGTACAGAGTCACTGACTCCCAGTCTGTACAGAGTCACTGACTCCCAGTCTGTACAGAGTCACTGACTCCGGTCTGTACAGAGTCACTGACTCCCGGTCCGTACAGAGTCACTGACTCCAGGTCCGTACAGAGTCACTGACTCCCGGTCCGTACAGAGTGACTGACTCCGGTCTGTACAGAGACACTGACTCCCGGTCCGTACAGAGTCACTGACTCCCGGTCCGTACAGAGTCACTGACTCCCGGTCTGTACAGAGTCACTGACTCCCGGTCCGTACAGAGTCACTGACTCCGGTCCGTACAGATTCACTGACTCCCGGTCCGTACAGAGTCACTGACTCCCGGTCTGTACAGAGTCACTGACTCCGGTCGGTACAGAGTCACTGACTCCGGTCCGTACAAAGTCACTGACTCCCGGTCTGTACAGAGTCACTGACTCCGGTCTGTACAGAGTCACTGACTCCCGGTCGGTACAGAGTCACTGACTCCCGGTCGGTACAGAGTCACTGACTCCCGGTCTGTACAGAGTCACTGACTCCCGGTCTGTACAGAGTCACTGACTCCCGGTCGGTACAGAGTCACTGACTCCCGGTCGGTACAGAGTCACTGACTCCGGTCCGTACAGAGTCACTGACGCCCGGTCTGTACAGAGTCCCTGACTCCCGGTCCGTAAAGAGTCACTGACTCCCGGTCCGTACAATGTCACTGACACCGGTCCGTACAGAGTCACTGACTCCGGTCGGTACAGAGTCACTGACTCCGGTCCGTACAGAGTCACTGACTCCCGGTCCGTACAGAGTCACTGACTCCCGGTCCGTACAGAGTCACTGACGCCCGGTCCGTACAGAGTCACTGACGCCCGGTCCGTACAGAGTCACTGACTCCGGTCCGTACAGAGACACTGACTCCCGGTCCGTACAGAGACACTGACTCCCGGTCCGTTCAGAGTCACTGACTCCCGGTCCGTACAGAGTCACTGACTCCCGGTCTGTACAGAGTCACTGACTCCCGGTCGGTACAGAGTCACTGACTCCCGGTCGGTACAGAGTCACTGACTCCGGTCCGTACAGAGTCACTGACTCCGGTCCGTACAGAGTCACTGACTCCCGGTCTGTACAGAGTCACTGACTCCGGTCGGTACAGAGTCACTGACTCCGGTCCGTACAGATTCACTGACGCCCGGTCTGTACAGAGTCACTGACTCCCGGTCCGTACAGAGTCACTGACTCCCGGTCTGTACAATGTCACTGACACCGGTCCGTACAGAGTCACTGACTCCGGTCGGTACAGAGTCACTGACTCCGGTCCGTACAGAGTCACTGACGCCCGGTCCGTACAGAGTCACTGACTCCCGGTCCGTACAGAGTCACTGACGCCCGGTCCGTACAGAGTCACTGACGCCCGGTCCGTACAGAGTCACTGACTCCGGTCCGTACAGAGACACTGACTCCCGGTCCGTTCAGAGTCACTGACTCCCGGTCCGTACAGAGTCACTGACTCCCGGTTTGTACATTGTCAATGACTCCCGGTCCGTACAGAGTCACTGACTCCCGGTCGGTACAGAGTCAATGACTCCCGGTCGGTACAGAGTCACTGACTCCGGTCCGTACAGAGTCACTGACTCCGGTCCGTACAGAGTCACTCACTCCCGGTCCGTAGAGAGTCACTGACTCCCGGTCCGTACAGAGTCACTGACCCCGGTCTGTACAGAGTCACTGACTCCCGGTCCGTACAGAGTCACTGACTCCCGGTCCGTACAGAGTCACTGACTCCCGGTCCATTCAGAGTCACTGACTCCCGGTCGGTACAGAGTCACTGACTCCGGTCCGTACAGAGTCACTGACTCCGGTCCGTACAGAGTCATTCACTCCCGGTCCGTAGAGAGTCACTGACTCCCGGTCCGTACAGAGTCACTGACCCCGGTCTGTACAGAGTCACTGACTCCCGGTCCGTACAGAGTCACTGACTCCCGGTCCGTACAGAGTCACTGACGCCCGGTCTGTACAGAGTCCCTGACTCCCGGTCCGTAAAGAGTCACTGACTCCCGGTCCGTACAATGTCACTGACACCGGTCCGTACAGAGTCACTGACTCCGGTCGGTACAGAGTCACTGACTCCGGTCCGTACAGAGTCACTGACTCCCGGTCCGTACAGAGTCACTGACTCCCGGTCCGTACAGAGTCACTGACGCCCGGTCCGTACAGAGTCACTGACTCCGGTCCGTACAGAGACACTGACTCCCGGTCCGTTCAGAGTCACTGACTCCCGGTCCGTACAGAGTCACTGACTCCCGGTCTGTACAGAGTCACTGACTCCCGGTCGGTACAGAGTCACTGACTCCCGGTCGGTACAGAGTCACTGACTCCGGTCCGTACAGAGTCACTGACGCCCGGTCTGTACAGAGTCACTGACTCCCGGTCCGTAAAGAGTCACTGACTCCCGGTCCGTACAATGTCACTGACTCCGGTCGGTACAGAGTCACTGACTCCCGGTCGGTACAGAGTCACTGACTCCCGGTCGGTACAGAGTCACTGACTCCCGGTCGGTACAGAGTCACTGACTCCGGTCCGTACAGAGTCACTGACTCCGGTCCGTACAGAGTCACCGACTCCGGTCCGTACAGAGTCACTCACTCCCGGTCCGTAGAGAATCACTGACTCCCGGTCCGTACAGAGTCACTGACCCCGGTCTGTACAGAGTCACTGACTCCCGGTCCGTACAGAGTCACTGACTCCCGGTCCGTTCAGAGTCACTGACTCCGGTCCGTACAGAGTCACTGACTCCCGGTCTGTACAGAGTCACTGACTCCCGGTCCGTACAGAGTCACTGACTCCCGGTCCTTACAGATTCACTGACTCCCGGTCCGTACAGAGTCACTGACTCCCGGTCCGTACAGAGTCACTGACTCCTGGACTGTACAGAGTCACTGATTCCCGGTCCGTACAGAGTCACTGACTCCGGTCCGTACAGAGTCACTGACTCCCGGTCCGTACAGAGTCACTGACTCCCGGTCCGTACAGAGTCACTGACTCCCGGTCCGTACTTAGTCACTGACTCCCGGTCCGTACAGAGTCACTGACTCCCGGTCCGTACAGAGTCACTGACTCCCGGTCCGTACAGAGTCACTGACTCCGGTCCGTACAGAGTCACTGACTCCCGGTCCTTTCAGAGTCACTGACTCCGGTCCGTACAGAGTCACTGATTCCCGGTCCGTACAGAGTCACTGACTCCCAGTCTGTACAGAGTCACTGACTCCCGGTCCGTACAGAGTCACTGACTCCGGTCCGTACAGAGTCACTGACTCCGGTCCGTACAGAGTCACTGACTCCCGGTCTGTACAGAGTCACTGACTCCCGGTCCATTCAGAGTCACTGACTCCCGGTCTGTACAGAGTCACTGACTCCCAGTCTGTACAGAGTCACTGACTCCCGGTCCGTACAGAGTCACTGACTCCGGTCCGTACAGAGTCACTGACGCCCGGTCCGTACAGAGTCACTGACTCCGGTCCGTACATAGACACTGACTCCCGGTCCATTCAGAGTCACTGACTCCCGGTCCGTACAGAGTCACTGACTCCCGGTCCATTCAGAGTCACTGACTCCCGGTCCGTACAGAGTCACTGACTCCCGGTCAGTACAGAGTCACTGACTCCCGGTCAGTACAGAGTCACTGACTCCCGGTCTGTACAGAGTCACTGACTCCCGGTCGGTACAGAGTCACTGACTCCCGGTCGGTACAGAGTCACTGACTCCGGTCCGTACAGAGTCACTGACGCCCGGTCTGTACAGAGTCACTGACTCCCGGTCCGTACAGAGTCACTGACTCCCGGTCTGTACAATGTCACTGACACCGGTCCGTACAGAGTCACTGACTCCGGTCGGTACAGAGTCACTGACTCCGGTCCGTACAGAGTCACTGACGCCCGGTCCGTACAGAGTCACTGACTCCCGGTCCGTACAGAGTCACTGACGCCCGGTCCGTACAGAGTCACTGACTCCGGTCCGTACATAGACACTGACTCCCGGTCCATTCAGAGTCACTGACTCCCGGTCCGTACAGAGTCACTGACTCCCGGTTTGTACAATGTCAATGACTCCCGGTCCGTACAGAGTCACTGACTCCCGGTCGGTACAGAGTCAATGACTCCCGGTCGGTACAGAGTCACTGACTCCGGTCCGTACAGAGTCACTGACTCCGGTCCGTACAGAGTCACTCACTCCCGGTCCGTAGAGAGTCACTGACTCCCGGTCCGTACAGAGTCACTGACCCCGGTCTGTACAGAGTCACTGACTCCCGGTCCGTACAGAGACACTGACTCCCGGTCCGTACAGAGTCACTGACTCCCGGTCCGTTCAGAGTCACTGACTCCCGGTCGGTACAGAGTCACTGACTCCGGTCCGTACAGAGTCACTGACTCCGGTCCGTACAGAGTCATTCACTCCCGGTCCGTAGAGAGTCACTGACTCCCGGTCCGTACAGAGTCACTGACCCCGGTCTGTACAGAGTCACTGACTCCCGGTCCGTACAGAGTCACTGACTCCCGGTCCGTACAGAGTCACTGACTCCCGGTCCGTTCAGAGTCACTGACTCCGGTCCGTACAGAGTCACTGACTCCCGGTCTGTACAGAGTCACTGACTCCCGGTCCGTACAGATTCACTGACTCCCGGTCCTTACAGATTCACTGAATCCCAGTCTGTACAGAGTCACTGACTCCCGGTCCGTACAGAGTCACTGACTCCCGGTCCGTACAGAGTCACTGACTCCCGGTCTGTACAGAGTCACTGATTCCCGGTCCGTACAGAGTCACTGACTCCGGTCCGTACAGAGTCACTGACTCCCGGTCCGTACAGAGTCACTGACTCCCGGTCCGTACAGAGTCACTGACTCCCGGTCCGTACAGAGTCACTGACTCCCAGTCGGTACAGAGTCACTGACTCCCGGTCGGTACAGAGTCACTGACTCCGGTCCGGACCGAGTCACTGACGCCCGGTCTGTACAGAGTCACTGAATCCCGGTCCGTACAGAGTCACTGACTCCCGGTCTGTACAATGTCACTGACACCGGTCCGTACAGAGTCACTGACTCCGGTCGGTACAGAGTCACTGACTCCGGTCCGTACAGAGTCACTGACTCCCGGTCCGTACAGAGTCACTGACTCCCGGTCCGTACAGAGTCACTGACGCCCGGTCCGTACAGAGTCACTGACGCCCGGTCCGTACAGCGTCACTGACTCCGGTCCGTACAGAGACACTGACTCCCGGTCCGTTCAGAGTCACTGACTCCCGGTCCGTACAGAGTCACTGACTCCCGGTTTGTACAATGTCAATGACTCCCGGTCGGTACAGAGTCACTGACTCCGGTCCGTACAGAGTCACTGACTCCGGTCCGTACAGAGTCACACACTCCCGGTCCGTAGAGAGTCACTGACTCCCGGTCCGTACAGAGTCACTGACTCCCGGTCCGTACAGAGTCACTGACTCCCGGTCGGTACAGAGTCACTGACTCCGGTCCGTACAGAGTCACTGACTCCGGTCCGTACAGAGTCACTGACTCCGGTCCGTACAGAGTCACTCACTCCCGGTCCGTAGAGAGTCACTGACTCCCGGTCCGTACAGAGTCACTGACCCCGGTCTGTACAGAGTCACTGACTCCCGGTCCGTACAGAGTCACTGACTCCCGGTCCGTACAGAGTCACTGACTCCCGGTCCGTTCAGAGTCACTGACTCCGGTCCGTACAGAGTCACTGACTCCCGGTCCGGACAGAGTCACTGACTCCCGGTCCATACAGAGTCACTGACTCCCGGTCCTTACAGATTCACTGAATCCCGGTCTGTACAGAGTCACTGACTCCCGGTCCGTACAGAGTCACTGACTCACGGTGCGTACAGAGTCACTGACTCCCGGTCTGTACAGAGTCACTGATTCCGGGTCCGTACAGAGTCACTGACTCCGGTCCGTACAGAGTCACTGACTCCCGGTCCATGCAGAGTCACTGACTCCCGGTCCGTACAGAGTCACTGACTCCCGGTCCGTACAGAGTCACTGACTCCCGGTCCGTACAGAGTCACTGACTCCCGGTCCGTACAGAGTCACTGACTCCCTGTCGGTACAGAGTCACTGACTCCCGGTCGGTACAGAGTCACTGACTCCGGTCCGTACAGAGTCACTGACGCCCGGTCTGTACAGAGTCACTGACTCCCGGTCCGTACAGAGTCACTGACTCCCGGTCTGTACAATGTCACTGACACCGGTCCGTACAGAGTCACTGACTACGGTCCGTACAGAGTCACTGACTCCCGGTCCGTACAGAGTCACTGACGCCCGGTCCGTACAGAGTCACTGACGCCCGGTCCGTACAGAGTCACTGACTCCGGTCCGTACAGAGACACTGACTCCCGGTCCGTTCAGAGTCACTGACTCCCGGTCCGTACAGAGTCACTGACTCCCGGTTTGTACAATGTCAATGACTCCCGGTCCGTACAGAGTCACTGACTCCCGGTCGGTACAGAGTCACTGACTCCCGGTCGGTACAGAGTCACTGACTCCGGTCCGTACAGAGTCACTGACTCCGGTCCGTACAGAGTCACTCACTCCCGGTCCGTAGAGAGTCACTGACTCCCGGTCCGTACAGAGTCACTGACCCCGGTCTGTACAGAGTCACTGACTCCCGGTCCGTACAGATTCACTGACTCCCGGTCCATACAGAGTCACTGACTCCCGGTCCGTTCAGAGTCACTGACTCCGGTCCGTACAGAGTCACTGACTCCCGGTCTGTACAGAGTCACTGACTCCCGGTCCGTACAGAGTCACTGACTCCCGGTCCTTACAGATTCACTGACTCCCGGTCTGTACAGAGTCACTGACTCCCGGTCCGTACAGAGTCACTGACTCCCGGTCCGTACAGAGTCACTGACTCCCGGTCTGTACAGAGTCACTGATTCCCGGTCCGTACAGAGTCACTGACTCCCGGTCCGTACAGAGTCACTGACTCCGGTCCGTACAGATTCACTGACTCCCGGTCCGTACAGAGTCACTGACTCCCGGTCTGTACAGAGTCACTGACTCCGGTCGGTACAGAGTCACTGACTCCGGTCCGTACAAAGTCACTGACTCCCGGTCTGTACAGAGTCACTGACTCCGGTCTGTACAGAGTCACTGACTCCCGGTCGGTACAGAGTCACTGACTCCCGGTCGGTACAGAGTCACTGACTCCCGGTCGGTACAGAGTCACTGACTCCCGGTCGGTACAGAGTCACTGACTCCGGTCCGTACAGAGTCACTGACGCCCGGTCTGTACAGAGTCCCTGACTCCCGGTCCGTAAAGAGTCACTGACTCCCGGTCCGTACAATGTCACTGACACCGGTCCGTACAGAGTCACTGACTCCGGTCGGTACAGAGTCACTGACTCCGGTCCGTACAGAGTCACTGACTCCGGTCCGTACAGAGTCACTGACTCCCGGTCCGTACAGAGTCACTGACTCCCGGTCCGTACAGAGTCACTGACGCCCGGTCCGTACAGAGTCACTGACGCCCGGTCCGTACAGAGTCACTGACTCCGGTCCGTACAGAGACACTGACTCCCGGTCCGTTCAGAGTCACTGACGCCCGGTCCGTACAGAGTCACTGACGCCCGGTCCGTACAGAGTCACTGACTCCGGACCGTACAGAGACACTGACACCCGGTCCGTTCAGAGTCACTGACTCCCGGTCCGTACAGAGTCACTGACTCCCGGTCTGTACAGAGTCACTGACTCCCGGTCGGTACAGAGTCACTGACTCCCGGTCGGTACAGAGTCACTGACTCCGGTCCGTACAGAGTCACTGACGCCCGGT
Source organism: Heptranchias perlo (assembly GCF_035084215.1). Taxonomy (NCBI): domain Eukaryota; kingdom Metazoa; phylum Chordata; class Chondrichthyes; order Hexanchiformes; family Hexanchidae; genus Heptranchias; species Heptranchias perlo. Next base: position 52,349,880 of record NC_090325.1, on the reverse strand, counting down.
CTGTACAGAGTCACTGACTCCCGGTCCGTAAAGAGTCACTGACTCCCGGTCCGTACAATGTCACTGACTCCGGTCGGTACAGAGTCACTGACTCCCGGTCGGTACAGAGTCACTGACTCCCGGTCGGTACAGAGTCACTGACTCCGGTCCGTACAGAGTCACTGACTCCGGTCCGTACAGAGTCACCGACTCCGGTCCGTACAGTGTCACTCACTCCCGGTCCGTAGAGAATCACTGATTCCCGGTCCGTACTGAGTCACTGACCCCGGTCTGTACAGAGTCACTGACTCCCGGTCCGTACAGAGTCACTGACTCCCGGTCCGTACAGAGTCACTGACTCCCGGTCCGTTCAGAGTCACTGACTCCGGTCCGTACAGAGTCACTGACTCCGGTCCGTACAGAGACACTGACTCCCGGTCCGTTCAGAGTCACTGACTCCCGGTCCGTACAGAGTCACTGACTCCCGGTCGGTACAGAGTCACTGACTCCCGGTCGGTACAGAGTCACTGACTCCGGTCCGTACAGAGTCACTGACGCCCGGTCTGTACAGAGTCACTGACTCCCGGTCCGTAAAGAGTCACTGACTCCCGGTCCGTACAATGTCACTGACTCCGGTCGGTACAGAGTCACTGACTCCCGGTCGGTACAGAGTCACTGACTCCCGGTCGGTACAGAGTCACCGACTCCGGTCCGTACAGAGTCACCGACTCCGGTCCGTACAGTGTCACTCACTCCCGGTCCGTAGAGAATCACTGATTCCCGGTCCGTACTGAGTCACTGACCCCGGTCTGTACAGAGTCACTGACTCCCGGTCCGTACAGAGTCACTGACTCCCGGTCCGTACAGAGTCACTGACTCCCGGTCCGTTCAGAGTCACTGACTCCGGTCCGTACAGAGTCACTGACTCCCGGTCTGTACAGAGTCACTGACTCCCGGTCCGTACAGAGTCACTGACTCCCGGTCCTTACAGATTCACTGACTCCCGGTCCGTACAGAGTCACTGACTCCCGGTCCGTACAGAGTCACTGACTCCTGGACCGTACAGAGTCACTGATTCCCGGTCCGTACAGAGTCACTGACTCCGGTCCGTACAGAGTCACTGACTCCCGGTCCGTACAGAGTCACTGACTCCCGGTCCGTACAGAGTCACTGACTCCCGGTCCGTACGTAGTCACTGACTCCCGGTCCGTACAGAGTCACTGACTCCCGGTCCGTACAGAGTCACTGACTCCCGGTCCGTACAGAGTCACTGACTCCGGTCCGTACAGAGTCACTGACTCCCGGTCCTTTCAGAGTCACTGACTCCGGTCCGTACAGAGTCACTGATTCCCGGTCCGTACAGAGTCACTGACTCCCAGTCTGTACAGAGTCACTGACTCCCAGTCTGTACAGAGTCACTGACTCCCGGTCCGTACAGAGTCACTGACTCCGGTCCGTACAGAGTCACTGACTCCGGTCCGTACAGAGTCACTCACTCCCGGTCCGTAGAGAGTCACTGACTCCCGGTCTGTACAGAGTCACTGACTCCGGTCTGTACAGAGTCACTGACTCCCGGTCAGTACAGAGTCACTGACTCCCGGTCAGTACAGAGTCACTGACTCCCGGTGTGTACAGAGTCACTGACTCCCGGTCGGTACAGAGTCACTGACTCCGGTCCGTACAGATTCACTGACGCCCGGTCTGTACAGAGTCACTGACTCCCGGTCCGTACAGAGTCACTGACTCCCGGTCTGTACAATGTCACTGACACCGGTCCGTACAGAGTCACTGACTCCGGTCGGTACAGAGTCACTGACTCCGGTCCGTACAGAGTCACTGAAGCCCGGTCCGTACAGAGTCACTGACTCCCGGTCCGTACAGAGTCACTGACGCCCGGTCCGTACAGAGTCACTGACGCCCGGTCCGTACAGAGTCACTGACTCCGGTCCGTACAGAGACACTGACTCCCGGTCCGTTCAGAGTCACTGACTCCCGGTCCGTACAGAGTCACTGACTCCCGGTTTGTACAATGTCAATGACTCCCGGTCCGTACAGATTCACTGACTCCCGGTCGGTACAGAGTCAATGACTCCGGTCCGTACAGAGTCACTGACTCCGGTCCGTACAGAGTCACTGACTCCGGTCCGTACAGAGTCACTCACTCCCGGTCCGTAGAGAGTCACTGACTCCCGGTCCGTACAGAGTCACTGACCCCGGTCTGTACAGAGTCACTGACTCCCGGTCCGTACAGAGTCACTGACTCCCGGTCCGTACAGAGTCACTGACTCCCGGTCCGTTCAGAGTCACTGACTCCCGGTCGGTACAGAGTCACTGACTCCGGTCCGTACAGAGTCACTGACTCCGGTCCGTACAGAGTCATTCACTCCCGGTCCGTAGAGAGTCACTGACTCCCGGTCCGTACAGAGTCACTGACCCCGGTCTGTACAGAGTCACTGACTCCCGGTCCGTACAGAGTCACTGACTCCCGGTCCGTACAGAGTCACTGACGCCCGGTCTGTACAGAGTCCCTGACTCCCGGTCCGTAAAGAGTCACTGACTCCCGGTCCGTACAATGTCACTGACACCGGTCCGTACAGAGTCACTGACTCCGGTCGGTACAGAGTCACTGACTCTGGTCCGTACAGAGTCACTGACTCCCGGTCCGTACAGAGTCACTGACTCCCGGTCCGTACAGAGTCACTGACGCCCGGTCCGTACAGAGTCACTGATGCCCGGTCCGTACAGAGTCACTGACTCCGGTCCGTACAGAGACACTGACTCCCGGTCCGTTCAGAGTCACTGACGCCCGTTCCGTACAGAGTCACTGACGCCCGGTCCGTACAGAGTCACTGACTCCGGTCCGTACAGAGACACTGACTCCCGGTCCGTTCAGAGTCACTGACTCCCGGTCCGTACAGAGTCACTGACTCCCGGTCTGTACAGAGTCACTGACTCCCGGTCGGTACAGAGTCACTGACTCCCGGTCGGTACAGAGTCACTGACTCCGGTCCGTACAGAGTCACTGACGCCCGGTCAGTACAGAGTCACTGACTCCCGGTCCGTAAAGAGTCACTGACTCCCGGTCCGTACAATGTCACTGACTCCGGTCGGTACAGAGTCACTGACTCCCGGTCGGTACAGAGTCACTGACTCCCGGTCGGTACAGAGTCACTGACTCCCGGTCGGTAAAGAGTCACTGACTCCGGTCCGTACAGAGTCACTGACTCCGGTCCGTACAGAGTCACCGACTCCGGTCCGTACAGAGTCACTCACTCCCGGTCCGTAGAGAATCACTGACTCCCGGTCCGTACAGAGTCACTGACCCCGGTCTGTACAGAGTCACTGACTCCCGGTCCGTACAGAGTCACTGACTCCCTGTCCGTACAGAGTCACTGACTCCCGGTCCGTTCAGAGTCACTGACTCCGGTCCGTACAGAGTCACTGACTCCCGGTCTGTACAGAGTCACTGACTCCCGGTCCGTACAGACTCACTGACTCCCGGTCCTTACAGATTCACTGACTCCCGGTCCGTACAGAGTCACTGACTCCCGGTCCGTACAGAGTCACTGACTCCTGGACCGTACAGAGTCACTGATTCCCGGTCCGTACAGAGTCACTGACTCCGGTCCGTACAGAGTCACTGACTCCCGGTCCGTACAGAGTCACTGACTCCCGGTCCGTACAGAGTCACTGACTCCCGGTCCGTACGTAGTCACTGACTCCCGGTCCGTACAGAGTCACTGACTCCCGGTCCGTACAGAGTCACTGACTCCCGGTCCGTACAGAGTCACTGACTCCGGTCCGTACAGAGTCACTGACACCCGGTCCTTTCAGAGTCACTGACTCCGGTCCGTACAGAGTCACTGATTCCCGGTCCGTACAGAGTCACTGACTCCCAGTCTGTACAGAGTCACTGACTCCCAGTATGTACAGAGTCACTGACTCCCGGTCCGTACAGAGTCACTGACTCCGGTCCATACAGAGTCACTGACTCCGTTCCGTACAGAGTCACTGACTCCGGTCTGTACAGAGTCACTGACTCCCGGTCAGTACAGAGTCACTGACTCCCGGTCAGTACAGAGTCACTGACTCCCGGTCTGTACAGAGTCACTGACTCCCGGTCGGTACAGAGTCACTGACTCCCGGTCGGTACAGAGTCACTGACTCCGGTCCGTACAGATTCACTGACGCCCGGTCTGTACAGAGTCACTGACTCCCGGTCCGTACAGAGTCACTGACTCCCGGTCTGTACAATGTCACTGACACCGGTCCGTACAGAGTCACTGACTCCGGTCGGTACAGAGTCACTGACTCCGGTCCGTACAGAGTCACTGACGCCCGGTCCGTACAGAGTCACTGACTCCCGGTCCGTACAGAGTCACTGACGCCCGGTCCGTACAGAGTCACTGACTCCGGTCCGTACAGAGACACTGACTCCCGGTCCGTTCAGAGTCACTGACTCCCGGTCCGTACAGAGTCACTGACTCCCGGTTTGTACAATGTCAATGACTCCCGGTCCGTACAGAGTCACTGACTCCCGGTCGGTACAGAGTCAATGACTCCCGGTCGGTACAGAGTCACTGACTCCGGTCCGTACAGAGTCACTGACTCCGGTCCGTACAGAGTCACTCACTCCCGGTCCGTAGAGAGTCACTGACTCCCGGTCCGTACAGAGTCAATGACCCCGGTCTGTACAGAGTCACTGACTCCCGGTCCGTACAGAGTCACTGACTCCCGGTCCGTACAGAGTCACTGACTCCCGGTCCGTTCAGAGTCACTGACTCCCGGTCGGTACAGAGTCACTGACTCCGGTCCGTACAGAGTCACTGACTCCGGTCCGTACAGAGTCATTCACTCCCGGTCCGTAGAGAGTCACTGACTCCCGGTCCGTACAGAGTCACTGACCCCGGTCTGTACAGAGTCACTGACTCCCGGTCCGTACAGAGTCACTGACTCCCGGTCCGTACAGAGTCACTGACTCCCGGTCCGTTCAGAGTCACTGACTCCGGTCCGTACAGAGTCACTGACTCCCGGTCTGTACAGAGTCACTGACTCCCGGTCCGTACAGAGTCACTGACTCCCGGTCCTTACAGATTCACTGAATCCCAGTCTGTACAGAGTCACTGACTCCCGGTCCGTACAGAGTCACTGACTCCCGGTCCGTACAGAGTCACTGACTCCCAGTCTGTACAGAGTCACTGATTCCCGGTCCGTACAGAGTCACTGACTCCGGTCCGTACAGAGTCACTGACTCCCGGTCCGTACAGAGTCACTGACTCCCGGTCCGTACAGAGTCACTGACTCCCGGTCCGTACAGAGTCACTGACTCCCAGTCGGTACAGAGTCACTGACTCCCGGTCGGTACAGAGTCACTGACTCCGGTCCGTACCGAGTCACTGACGCCCGGTCTGTACAGAGTCACTGAATCCCGGTCCGTACAGAGTCACTGACTCCCGGTCTGTACAATGTCACTGACACCGGTCCGTACAGAGTCACTGACTCCGGTCGGTACAGAGTCACTGACTCCGGTCCGTACAGAGTCACTGACTCCCGGTCCGTACAGAGTCACTGACTCCCGGTCCGTACAGAGTCACTGACGCCCGGACCGTACAGAGTCACTGACGCCCGGTCCGTACAGAGTCACTGACTCCGGTCCGTACAGAGACACTGACTCCCGGTCCGTTCAGAGTCACTGACTCCCGGTCCGTACAGAGTCACTGACTCCCGGTCTGTACAATGTCAATGACTCCCGGTCCGTACAGAGTCACTGACTCCCGGTCGGTACAGAGTCAATGACTCCCGGTCGGTACAGAGTCACTGACTCCCGGTCGGTGCAGAGTCAATGACTCCCGGTCGGTACAGAGTCACTGACTCCGGTCCGTACAGAGTCACTGACTCCGGTCCGTACAGAGTCACACACTCCCGGTCCGTAGAGAGTCACTGACTCCCGGTCCGTACAGAGTCACTGACTCCGGTCTGTACAGAGTCACCGACTCCCGGTCCGTACAGAGTCACTGACTCCCGGTCCGTACAGAGTCACTGACTCCCGGTCCGTACAGAGTCACTGACTCCCGGTCGGTACAGAGTCACTGACTCCGGTCCATACAGAGTCACTGACTCCGGTCCGTACTGAGTCACTGACTCCGGTCCGTACAGAGTCACTGACCCCGGTCTGTACAGAGTCACTGACTCCCGGTCCGTACAGAGTCACTGACTCCCGGTCCGTACAGAGTCACTGACTCCCGGTCCGTTCAGAGTCACTGACTCCGGTCCGTACAGAGTCACTGACTCCCGGTCTGTACAGAGTCACTGACTCCCGGTCCGTACAGAGTCACTGACTCCCGGTCCTTACAGATTCACTGAATCCCGGTCTGTACAGAGTCACTGACTCCCGGTCCGTACAGAGTCACTGACTCACGGTGCGTACAGAGTCACTGACTCCCGGTCTGTACAGAGTCACTGACTCCCGGTCCGTGCAGAGTCACTGACTCCCGGTCCGTACAGAGTCACTGACTCCCGGTCCGTACAGAGTCACTGACTCCCGGTCCGTACAGAGTCACTGACTCCCGGTCCGTACAGAGTCACTGACTCCCAGTCGGTACAGAGTCACTGACTCCCGGTCGGTACAGAGTCACTGACTCCGGTCCGTACAGAGTCACTGACGCCCGGTCTGTACAGAGTCACTGACTCCCGGTCCGTACAGAGTCACTGACTCCCGGTCTGTACAATGTCACTGACACCGGTCCGTACAGAGTCACTGACTCCGGTCCGTACAGAGTCACTGACTCCCGGTCCGTACAGAGTCACTGACTCCCGGTCCGTACAGAGTCACTGATTCCCGGTCCGTACAGAGTCACTGACGCCCGGTCCGTACAGAGTCACTGACTCTGGTCCGTACAGAGACACTGACTCCCGGTCCGTTCAGAGTCACTGACTCCCGGTCCGTACAGAGTCACTGACTCCCGGTCGGTACAGAGTCACTGACTCCGGTCCGTACAGATTCACTGACGCCCGGTCTGTACAGAGTCACTGACTCCCGGTCCGTACAGAGTCACTGACTCCCGGTCTGTACAATGTCACTGACACCGGTCCGTACAGAGTCACTGACTCCGGTCGGTACAGAGTCACTGACTCCGGTCCGTACAGAGTCACTGAAGCCCGGTCCGTACAGAGTCACTGACTCCCGGTCCGTACAGAGTCACTGATGCCCGGTCCGTACAGAGTCACTGACGCCCGGTCCGTACAGAGTCACTGACTCCGGTCCGTACAGAGACACTGACTCCCGGTCCGTTCAGAGTCACTGACTCCCGGTCCGTACAGAGTCACTGACTCCCGGTTTGTACAATGTCAATGACTCCCGGTCCGTACAGATTCACTGACTCCCGGTCGGTACAGAGTCAATGACTCCGGTCCGTACAGAGTCACTGACTCCGGTCCGTACAGAGTCACTGACTCCGGTCCGTACAGAGTCACTCACTCCCGGTCCGTAGAGAGTCACTGACTCCCGGTCCGTACAGAGTCACTGACCCCGGTCTGTACAGAGTCACTGACTCCCGGTCCGTACAGAGTCACTGACTCCCGGTCCGTACAGAGTCACTGACTCCCGGTCCGTTCAGAGTCACTGACTCCGGTCCGTACAGAGTCACTGACTCCGGTCCGTACAGAGTCATTCACTCCCGGTCCGTAGAGAGTCACTGACACCCGGTCCGTACAGAGTCACTGACCCCGGTCTGTACAGAGTCACTGACTCCCGGTCCGTACAGAGTCACTGACTCCCGGTCAGTACAGAGTCACTGACTCCCGGTCTGTACAGAGTCACTGACTCCCGGTCGGTACAGAGTCACTGACTCCCGGTCGGTACAGAGTCACTGACTCCGGTCCGTACAGATTCACTGACGCCCGGTCTGTACAGAGTCACTGACTCCCGGTCCGTACAGAGTCACTGACTCCCGGTCTGTACAATGTCACTGACACCGGTCCGTACAGAGTCACTGACTCCGGTCGGTACAGAGTCACTGACTCCGGTCCGTACAGAGTCACTGACGCCCGGTCCGTACAGAGTCACTGACTCCCGGTCCGTACAGAGTCACTGACGCCCGGTCCGTACAGAGTCACTGACTCCGGTCCGTACAGAGACACTGACTCCCGGTCCGTTCAGAGTCACTGACTCCCGGTCCGTACAGAGTCACTGACTCCCGGTTTGTACAATGTCAATGACTCCCGGTCCGTACAGAGTCACTGACTCCCGGTCGGTACAGAGTCAATGACTCCCGGTCGGTACAGAGTCACTGACTCCGGTCCGTACAGAGTCACTGACTCCGGTCCGTACAGAGTCACTCACTCCCGGTCCGTAGAGAGTCACTGACTCCCGGTCCGTACAGAGTCAATGACCCCGGTCTGTACAGAGTCACTGACTCCCGGTCCGTACAGAGTCACTGACTCCCGGTCCGTACAGAGTCACTGACTCCCGGTCCGTTCAGAGTCACTGACTCCCGGTCGGTACAGAGTCACTGACTCCGGTCCGTACAGAGTCACTGACTCCGGTCCGTACAGAGTCATTCACTCCCGGTCCGTAGAGAGTCACTGATTCCCGGTCCGTACAGAGTCACTGACCCCGGTCTGTACAGAGTCACTGACTCCCGGTCCGTACAGAGTCACTGACTCCCGGTCCGTACAGAGTCACTGACTCCCGGTCCGTTCAGAGTCACTGACTCCGGTCCGTACAGAGTCACTGACTCCCGGTCTGTACAGAGTCACTGACTCCCGGTCCGTACAGAGTCACTGACTCCCGGTCCTTACAGATTCACTGAATCCCAGTCTGTACAGAGTCACTGACTCCCGGTCCGTACAGAGTCACTGACTCCCGGTCCGTACAGAGTCACTGACTCCCAGTCTGTACAGAGTCACTGATTCCCGGTCCGTACAGAGTCACTGACTCCGGTCCGTACAGAGTCACTGACTCCCGGTCCGTACAGAGTCACTGACTCCCGGTCCGTACAGAGTCACTGACTCCCGGTCCGTACAGAGTCACTGACTCCCAGTCGGTACAGAGTCACTGACTCCCGGTCGGTACAGAGTCACTGACTCCGGTCCGTACCGAGTCACTGACGCCCGGTCTGTACAGAGTCACTGAATCCCGGTCCGTACAGAGTCACTGACTCCCGGTCTGTACAATGTCACTGACACCGGTCCGTACAGAGTCACTGACTCCGGTCGGTACAGAGTCACTGACTCCGGTCCGTACAGAGTCATTGACTCCCGGTCCGTACAGAGTCACTGACTCCCGGTCCGTACAGAGTCACTGACGCCCGGACCGTACAGAGTCACTGACGCCCGGTCCGTACAGAGTCACTGACTCCGGTCCGTACAGAGACACTGACTCCCGGTCCGTTCAGAGTCACTGACTCCCGGTCCGTACAGAGTCACTGACTCCCGGTCTGTACAATGTCAATGACTCCCGGTCCGTACAGAGTCACTGACTCCCGGTCGGTACAGAGTCAATGACTCCCGGTCGGTACAGAGTCACTGACTCCCGGTCGGTGCAGAGTCAATGACTCCCGGTCGGTACAGAGTCACTGACTCCGGTCCGTACAGAGTCACTGACTCCGGTCCGTACAGAGTCACACACTCCCGGTCCGTAGAGAGTCACTGACTCCCGGTCCGTACAGAGTCACTGACTCCGGTCTGTACAGAGTCACCGACTCCCGGTCCGTACAGAGTCACTGACTCCCGGTCCGTACAGAGTCACTGACTCCCGGTCCGTACAGAGTCACTGACTCCCGGTCGGTACAGAGTCACTGACTCCGGTCCGTACAGAGTCACTGACTCCGGTCCGTACTGAGTCACTGACTCCGGTCCGTACAGAGTCACTCACTCCCGGTCCGTAGAGAGTCACTGACTCCCGGTCCGTACAGAGTCACTGACCCCGGTCTGTACAGAGTCACTGACTCCCGGTCCGTACAGAGTCACTGACTCCCGGTCCGTACAGAGTCACTGACTCCCGGTCCGTTCAGAGTCACTGACTCCGGTCCGTACAGAGTCACTGACTCCCGGTCTGTACAGAGTCACTGACTCCCGGTCCGTACAGAGTCACTGACTCCCGGTCCTTACAGATTCACTGAATCCCGGTCGGTACAGAGTCACTGACTCCCGGTCCGTACAGAGTCACTGACTCACGGTGCGTACAGAGTCACTGACTCCCGGTCCGTGCAGAGTCACTGACTCCCGGTCCGTGCAGAGTCACTGACTCCCGGTCCGTACAGAGTCACTGACTCCCGGTCCGTACAGAGTCACTGACTCCCGGTCCGTACAGAGTCACTGACTCCCAGTCGGTACAGAGTCACTGACTCCCGGTCGGTACAGAGTCACTGACTCCGGTCCGTACAGAGTCACTGACGCCCGGTCTGTACAGAGTCACTGACTCCCGGTCCGTACAGAGTCACTGACTCCCGGTCTGTACAATGTCACTGACACCGGTCCGTACAGAGTCACTGACTCCGGTCCGTACAGAGTCACTGACTCCCGGTCCGTACAGAGTCACTGACTCCCGGTCCGTACAGAGTCACTGATTCCCGGTCCGTACAGAGTCACTGACGCCCGGTCCGTACAGAGTCACTGACTCTGGTCCGTACAGAGACACTGACTCCCGGTCCGTTCAGAGTCACTGACTCCCGGTCCGTACAGAGTCACTGACTCCCGGTCGGTACAGAGTCACTGACTCCGGTCCGTACAGATTCACTGACGCCCGGTCTGTACAGAGTCACTGACTCCCGGTCCGTACAGAGTCACTGACTCCCGGTCTGTACAATGTCACTGACACCGGTCCGTACAGAGTCACTGACTCCGGTCGGTACAGAGTCACTGACTCCGGTCCGTACAGAGTCACTGAAGCCCGGTCCGTACAGAGTCACTGACTCCCGGTCCGTACAGAGTCACTGACGCCCGGTCCGTACAGAGTCACTGACGCCCGGTCCGTACAGAGTCACTGACTCCGGTCCGTACAGAGACACTGACTCCCGGTCCGTTCAGAGTCACTGACTCCCGGTCCGTACAGAGTCACTGACTCCCGGTTTGTACAATGTCAATGACTCCCGGTCCGTACAGATTCACTGACTCCCGGTCGGTACAGAGTCAATGACTCCGGTCCGTACAGAGTCACTGACTCCGGTCCGTACAGAGTCACTGACTCCGGTCCGTACAGAGTCACTCACTCCCGGTCCGTAGAGAGTCACTGACTCCCGGTCCGTACAGAGTCACTGACCCCGGTCCGTACAGAGTCACTGACTCCCGGTCCGTACAGAGTCACTGACTCCCGGTCCGTACAGAGTCACTGACTCCCGGTCCGTTCAGAGTCACTGACTCCCGGTCGGTACAGAGTCACTGACTCCGGTCCGTACAGAGTCACTGACTCCGGTCCGTACAGAGTCATTCACTCCCGGTCCGTAGAGAGTCACTGACTCCCGGTCCGTACAGAGTCACTGACCCCGGTCTGTACAGAGTCACTGACTCCCGGTCCGTACAGAGTCACTGACTCCCGGTCCGTACAGAGTCACTGACGCCCGGTCTGTACAGAGTCCCTGACTCCCGGTCCGTAAAGAGTCACTGACTCCCGGTCCGTACAATGTCACTGACACCGGTCCGTACAGAGTCACTGACTCCGGTCGGTACAGAGTCACTGACTCTGGTCCGTACAGAGTCACTGACTCCCGGTCCGTACAGAGTCACTGACTCCCGGTCCGTACAGAGTCACTGACGCCCGGTCCGTACAGAGTCACTGATGCCCGGTCCGTACAGAGTCACTGACTCCGGTCCGTACAGAGTCACTGACGCCCGGTCCGTACAGAGTCACTGACTCCGGTCCGTACAGAGTCACTGACTCCCGGTCTGTACAGAGTCACTGACTCCCGGTCGGTACAGAGTCACTGACTCCCGGTCGGTACAGAGTCACTGACTCCGGTCCGTACAGAGTCACTGACGCCCGGTCAGTACAGAGTCACTGACTCCCGGTCCGTAAAGAGTCACTGACTCCCGGTCCGTACAATGTCACTGACTCCGGTCGGTACAGAGTCACTGACTCCCGGTCGGTACAGAGTCACTGACTCCCGGTCGGTACAGAGTCACTGACTCCCGGTCGGTAAAGAGTCACTGACTCCGGTCCGTACAGAGTCACTGACTCCGGTCCGTACAGAGTCACCGACTCCGGTCCGTACAGAGTCACTCACTCCCGGTCCGTAGAGAATCACTGACTCCCGGTCCGTACAGAGTCACTGACCCCGGTCTGTACAGAGTCACTGACTCCCGGTCCGTACAGAGTCACTGACTCCCTGTCCGTACAGAGTCACTGACTCCCGGTCCGTTCAGAGTCACTGACTCCGGTCCGTACAGAGTCACTGACTCCCGGTCTGTACAGAGTCACTGACTCCCGGTCCGTACAGACTCACTGACTCCCGGTCCTTACAGATTCACTGACTCCCGGTCCGTACAGAGTCACTGACTCCCGGTCCGTACAGAGTCACTGACTCCTGGACCGTACAGAGTCACTGATTCCCGGTCCGTACAGAGTCACTGACTCCGGTCCGTACAGAGTCACTGACTCCCGGTCCGTACAGAGTCACTGACTCCCGGTCCGTACAGAGTCACTGACTCCCGGTCCGTACGTAGTCACTGACTCCCGGTCCGTACAGAGTCACTGACTCCCGGTCCGTACAGAGTCACTGACTCCCGGTCCGTACAGAGTCACTGACTCCGGTCCGTACAGAGTCACTGACTCCCGGTCCTTTCAGAGTCACTGACTCCGGTCCGTACAGAGTCACTGATTCCCGGTCCGTACAGAGTCACTGACTCCCAGTCTGTACAGAGTCACTGACTCCCAGTATGTACAGAGTCACTGACTCCCGGTCCGTACAGAGTCACTGACTCCGGTCCATACAGAGTCACTGACTCCGGTCCGTACAGAGTCACTGACTCCGGTCTGTACAGAGTCACTGACTCCCGGTCAGTACAGAGTCACTGACTCCCGGTCTGTACAGAGTCACTGACTCCCGGTCGGTACAGAGTCACTGACTCCCGGTCGGTACAGAGTCACTGACTCCGGTCCGTACAGATTCACTGACGCCCGGTCTGTACAGAGTCACTGACTCCCGGTCCGTACAGAGTCACTGACTCCCGGTCTGTACAATGTCACTGACACCGGTCCGTACAGAGTCACTGACTCCGGTCGGTACAGAGTCACTGACTCCGGTCCGTACAGAGTCACTGACGCCCGGTCCGTACAGAGTCACTGACTCCCGGTCCGTACAGAGTCACTGACGCCCGGTCCGTACAGAGTCACTGACTCCGGTCCGTACAGAGACACTGACTCCCGGTCCGTTCAGAGTCACTGACTCCCGGTCCGTACAGAGTCACTGACTCCCGGTTTGTACAATGTCAATGACTCCCGGTCCGTGCAGAGTCACTGACTCCCGGTCCGTACAGAGTCACTGACTCCCGGTCCGTACAGAGTCACTGACTCCCGGTCCGTACAGAGTCACTGACTCCCGGTCCGTACAGAGTCACTGACTCCCAGTCGGTACAGAGTCACTGACTCCCGGTCGGTACAGAGTCACTGACTCCGGTCCGTACAGAGTCACTGACGCCCGGTCTGTACAGAGTCACTGACTCCCGGTCCGTACAGAGTCACTGACTCCCGGTCTGTACAATGTCACTGACACCGGTCCGTACAGAGTCACTGACTCCGGTCCGTACAGAGTCACTGACTCCCGGTCCGTACAGAGTCACTGACTCCCGGTCCGTACAGAGTCACTGATTCCCGGTCCGTACAGAGTCACTGACGCCCGGTCCGTACAGAGTCACTGACTCTGGTCCGTACAGAGACACTGACTCCCGGTCCGTTCAGAGTCACTGACTCCCGGTCCGTACAGAGTCACTGACTCCCGGTCGGTACAGAGTCACTGACTCCGGTCCGTACAGATTCACTGACGCCCGGTCTGTACAGAGTCACTGACTCCCGGTCCGTACAGAGTCACTGACTCCCGGTCTGTACAATGTCACTGACACCGGTCCGTACAGAGTCACTGACTCCGGTCGGTACAGAGTCACTGACTCCGGTCCGTACAGAGTCACTGAAGCCCGGTCCGTACAGAGTCACTGACTCCCGGTCCGTACAGAGTCACTGACGCCCGGTCCGTACAGAGTCACTGACGCCCGGTCCGTACAGAGTCACTGACTCCGGTCCGTACAGAGACACTGACTCCCGGTCCGTTCAGAGTCACTGACTCCCGGTCCGTACAGAGTCACTGACTCCCGGTTTGTACAATGTCAATGACTCCCGGTCCGTACAGATTCACTGACTCCCGGTCGGTACAGAGTCAATGACTCCGGTCCGTACAGAGTCACTGACTCCGGTCCGTACAGAGTCACTGACTCCGGTCCGTACAGAGTCACTCACTCCCGGTCCGTAGAGAGTCACTGACTCCCGGTCCGTACAGAGTCACTGACCCCGGTCTGTACAGAGTCACTGACTCCCGGTCCGTACAGAGTCACTGACTCCCGGTCCGTACAGAGTCACTGACTCCCGGTCCGTTCAGAGTCACTGACTCCCGGTCGGTACAGAGTCACTGACTCCGGTCCGTACAGAGTCACTGACTCCGGTCCGTACAGAGTCATTCACTCCCGGTCCGTAGAGAGTCACTGACTCCCGGTCCGTACAGAGTCACTGACCCCGGTCTGTACAGAGTCACTGACTCCCGGTCCGTACAGAGTCACTGACTCCCGGTCCGTACAGAGTCACTGACGCCCGGTCTGTACAGAGTCCCTGACTCCCGGTCCGTAAAGAGTCACTGACTCCCGGTCCGTACAATGTCACTGACACCGGTCCGTACAGAGTCACTGACTCCGGTCGGTACAGAGTCACTGACTCTGGTCCGTACAGAGTCACTGACTCCCGGTCCGTACAGAGTCACTGACTCCCGGTCCGTACAGAGTCACTGACGCCCGGTCCGTACAGAGTCACTGATGCCCGGTCCGTACAGAGTCACTGACTCCGGTCCGTACAGAGTCACTGACGCCCGGTCCGTACAGAGTCACTGACTCCGGTCCGTACAGAGTCACTGACTCCCGGTCTGTACAGAGTCACTGACTCCCGGTCGGTACAGAGTCACTGACTCCCGGTCGGTACAGAGTCACTGACTCCGGTCCGTACAGAGTCACTGACTCCCGGTCCGTACAGAGTCACTGACTCCCGGTCCGTACAGAGTCACTGATTCCCGGTCCGTACAGAGTCACTGACGCCCGGTCCGTACAGAGTCACTGACTCTGGTCCGTACAGAGACACTGACTCCCGGTCCGTTCAGAGTCACTGACTCCCGGTCCGTACAGAGTCACTGACTCCCGGTCGGTACAGAGTCACTGACTCCGGTCCGTACAGATTCACTGACGCCCGGTCTGTACAGAGTCACTGACTCCCGGTCCGTACAGAGTCACTGACTCCCGGTCTGTACAATGTCACTGACACCGGTCCGTACAGAGTCACTGACTCCGGTCGGTACAGAGTCACTGACTCCGGTCCGTACAGAGTCACTGAAGCCCGGTCCGTACAGAGTCACTGACTCCCGGTCCGTACAGAGTCACTGACGCCCGGTCCGTACAGAGTCACTGACGCCCGGTCCGTACAGAGTCACTGACTCCGGTCCGTACAGAGACACTGACTCCCGGTCCGTTCAGAGTCACTGACTCCCGGTCCGTACAGAGTCACTGACTCCCGGTTTGTACAATGTCAATGACTCCCGGTCCGTACAGATTCACTGACTCCCGGTCGGTACAGAGTCAATGACTCCGGTCCGTACAGAGTCACTGACTCCGGTCCGTACAGAGTCACTGACTCCGGTCCGTACAGAGTCACTCACTCCCGGTCCGTAGAGAGTCACTGACTCCCGGTCCGTACAGAGTCACTGACCCCGGTCTGTACAGAGTCACTGACTCCCGGTCCGTACAGAGTCACTGACTCCCGGTCCGTACAGAGTCACTGACTCCCGGTCCGTTCAGAGTCACTGACTCCCGGTCGGTACAGAGTCACTGACTCCGGTCCGTACAGAGTCACTGACTCCGGTCCGTACAGAGTCATTCACTCCCGGTCCGTAGAGAGTCACTGACTCCCGGTCCGTACAGAGTCACTGACCCCGGTCTGTACAGAGTCACTGACTCCCGGTCCGTACAGAGTCACTGACTCCCGGTCCGTACAGAGTCACTGACGCCCGGTCTGTACAGAGTCCCTGACTCCCGGTCCGTAAAGAGTCACTGACTCCCGGTCCGTACAATGTCACTGACACCGGTCCGTACAGAGTCACTGACTCCGGTCGGTACAGAGTCACTGACTCTGGTCCGTACAGAGTCACTGACTCCCGGTCCGTACAGAGTCACTGACTCCCGGTCCGTACAGAGTCACTGACGCCCGGTCCGTACAGAGTCACTGATGCCCGGTCCGTACAGAGTCACTGACTCCGGTCCGTACAGAGTCACTGACGCCCGGTCCGTACAGAGTCACTGACTCCGGTCCGTACAGAGTCACTGACTCCCGGTCTGTACAGAGTCACTGACTCCCGGTCGGTACAGAGTCACTGACTCCCGGTCGGTACAGAGTCACTGACTCCGGTCCGTACAGAGTCACTGACGCCCGGTCAGTACAGAGTCACTGACTCCCGGTCCGTAAAGAGTCACTGACTCCCGGTCCGTACAATGTCACTGACTCCGGTCGGTACAGAGTCACTGACTCCCGGTCGGTACAGAGTCACTGACTCCCGGTCGGTACAGAGTCACTGACTCCCGGTCGGTAAAGAGTCACTGACTCCGGTCCGTACAGAGTCACTGACTCCGGTCCGTACAGAGTCACCGACTCCGGTCCGTACAGAGTCACTCACTCCCGGTCCGTAGAGAATCACTGACTCCCGGTCCGTACAGAGTCACTGACCCCGGTCTGTACAGAGTCACTGACTCCCGGTCCGTACAGAGTCACTGACTCCCTGTCCGTACAGAGTCACTGACTCCCGGTCCGTTCAGAGTCACTGACTCCGGTCCGTACAGAGTCACTGACTCCCGGTCTGTACAGAGTCACTGACTCCCGGTCCGTACAGACTCACTGACTCCCGGTCCTTACAGATTCACTGACTCCCGGTCCGTACAGAGTCACTGACTCCCGGTCCGTACAGAGTCACTGACTCCTGGACCGTACAGAGTCACTGATTCCCGGTCCGTACAGAGTCACTGACTCCCGGTCCGTACAGAGTCACTGACTCCCGGTCCGTACAGAGTCACTGACTCCCGGTCCGTACGTAGTCACTGACTCCCGGTCCGTACAGAGTCACTGACTCCCGGTCCGTACAGAGTCACTGACTCCCGGTCCGTACAGAGTCACTGACTCCGGTCCGTACAGAGTCACTGACTCCCGGTCCTTTCAGAGTCACTGACTCCGGTCCGTACAGAGTCACTGATTCCCGGTCCGTACAGAGTCACTGACTCCCAGTCTGTACAGAGTCACTGACTCCCAGTATGTACAGAGTCACTGACTCCCGGTCCGTACAGAGTCACTGACTCCGGTCCATACAGAGTCACTGACTCCGGTCCGTACAGAGTCACTGACTCCGGTCTGTACAGAGTCACTGACTCCCGGTCAGTACAGAGTCACTGACTCCCGGTCAGTACAGAGTCACTGACTCCCGGTCTGTACAGAGTCACTGACTCCCGGTCGGTACAGAGTCACTGACTCCCGGTCGGTACAGAGTCACTGACTCCGGTCCGTACAGATTCACTGACGCCCGGTCTGTACAGAGTCACTGACTCCCGGTCCGTACAGAGTCACTGACTCCCGGTCTGTACAATGTCACTGACACCGGTCCGTACAGAGTCACTGACTCCGGTCGGTACAGAGTCACTGACTCCGGTCCGTACAGAGTCACTGACGCCCGGTCCGTACAGAGTCACTGACTCCCGGTCCGTACAGAGTCACTGACGCCCGGTCCGTACAGAGTCACTGACTCCGGTCCGTACAGAGACACTGACTCCCGGTCCGTTCAGAGTCACTGACTCCCGGTCCGTACAGAGTCACTGACTCCCGGTTTGTACAATGTCAATGACTCCCGGTCCGTACAGAGTCACTGACTCCCGGTCGGTACAGAGTCAATGACTCCCGGTCGGTACAGAGTCACTGACTCCGGTCCGTACAGAGTCACTGACTCCGGTCCGTACAGAGTCACTCACTCCCGGTCCGTAGAGAGTCACTGACTCCCGGTCCGTACAGAGTCAATGACCCCGGTCTGTACAGAGTCACTGACTCCCGGTCCGTACAGAGTCACTGACTCCCGGTCCGTACAGAGTCACTGACTCCCGGTCCGTTCAGAGTCACTGACTCCCGGTCGGTACAGAGTCACTGACTCCGGTCCGTACAGAGTCACTGACTCCGGTCCGTACAGAGTCATTCACTCCCGGTCCGTAGAGAGTCACTGACTCCCGGTCCGTACAGAGTCACTGACCCCGGTCTGTACAGAGTCACTGACTCCCGGTCCGTACAGAGTCACTGACTCCCGGTCCGTACAGAGTCACTGACTCCCGGTCCGTTCAGAGTCACTGACTCCGGTCCGTACAGAGTCACTGACTCCCGGTCTGTACAGAGTCACTGACTCCCGGTCCGTACAGAGTCACTGACTCCCGGTCCTTACAGATTCACTGAATCCCAGTCTGTACAGAGTCACTGACTCCCGGTCCGTACAGAGTCACTGACTCCCGGTCCGTACAGAGTCACTGACTCCCAGTCTGTACAGAGTCACTGATTCCCGGTCCGTACAGAGTCACTGACTCCGGTCCGTACAGAGTCACTGACTCCCGGTCCGTACAGAGTCACTGACTCCCGGTCCGTACAGAGTCACTGACTCCCGGTCCGTACAGAGTCACTGACTCCCAGTCGGTACAGAGTCACTGACTCCCGGTCGGTACAGAGTCACTGACTCCGGTCCGTACCGAGTCACTGACGCCCGGTCTGTACAGAGTCACTGAATCCCGGTCCGTACAGAGTCACTGACTCCCGGTCTGTACAATGTCACTGACACCGGTCCGTACAGAGTCACTGACTCCGGTCGGTACAGAGTCACTGACTCCGGTCCGTACAGAGTCACTGACTCCCGGTCCGTACAGAGTCACTGACTCCCGGTCCGTACAGAGTCACTGACGCCCGGACCGTACAGAGTCACTGACGCCCGGTCCGTACAGAGTCACTGACTCCGGTCCGTACAGAGACACTGACTCCCGGTCCGTTCAGAGTCACTGACTCCCGGTCCGTACAGAGTCACTGACTCCCGGTCTGTACAATGTCAATGACTCCCGGTCCGTACAGAGTCACTGACTCCCGGTCGGTACAGAGTCAATGACTCCCGGTCGGTACAGAGTCACTGACTCCCGGTCGGTGCAGAGTCAATGACTCCCGGTCGGTACAGAGTCACTGACTCCGGTCCGTACAGAGTCACTGACTCCGGTCCGTACAGAGTCACACACTCCCGGTCCGTAGAGAGTCACTGACTCCCGGTCCGTACAGAGTCACTGACTCCGGTCTGTACAGAGTCACCGACTCCCGGTCCGTACAGAGTCACTGACTGCCGGTCCGTACAGAGTCACTGACTCCCGGTCCGTACAGAGTCACTGACTCCCGGTCGGTACAGAGTCACTGACTCCGGTCCGTACAGAGTCACTGACTCCGGTCCGTACTGAGTCACTGACTCCGGTCCGTACAGAGTCACTCACTCCCGGTCCGTAGAGAGTCACTGACTCCCGGTCCGTACAGAGTCACTGACCCCGGTCTGTACAGAGTCACTGACTCCCGGTCCGTACAGAGTCACTGACTCCCGGTCCGTACAGAGTCACTGACTCCCGGTCCGTTCAGAGTCACTGACTCCGGTCCGTACAGAGTCACTGACTCCCGGTCTGTACAGAGTCACTGACTCCCGGTCCGTACAGAGTCACTGACTCCCGGTCCTTACAGATTCACTGAATCCCGGTCTGTACAGAGTCACTGACTCCCGGTCCGTACAGAGTCACTGACTCACGGTGCGTACAGAGTCACTGACTCCCGGTCTGTACAGAGTCACTGACTCCCGGTCCGTGCAGAGTCACTGACTCCCGGTCCGTACAGAGTCACTGACTCCCGGTCCGTACAGAGTCACTGACTCCCGGTCCGTACAGAGTCACTGACTCCCGGTCCGTACAGAGTCACTGACTCCCAGTCGGTACAGAGTCACTGACTCCCGGTCGGTACAGAGTCACTGACTCCGGTCCGTACAGAGTCACTGACGCCCGGTCTGTACAGAGTCACTGACTCCCGGTCCGTACAGAGTCACTGACTCCCGGTCTGTACAATGTCACTGACACCGGTCCGTACAGAGTCACTGACTCCGGTCCGTACAGAGTCACTGACTCCCGGTCCGTACAGAGTCACTGACTCCCGGTCCGTACAGAGTCACTGATTCCCGGTCCGTACAGAGTCACTGACGCCCGGTCCGTACAGAGTCACTGACTCTGGTCCGTACAGAGACACTGACTCCCGGTCCGTTCAGAGTCACTGACTCCCGGTCCGTACAGAGTCACTGACTCCCGGTTTGTACAATGTCAATGACTCCCGGTCCGTACAGAGTCACTGACTCCCGGTCGGTACAGAGTCACTGACTCCCGGTCGGTACAGAGTCACTGACTCCGGTCCCGTACAGAGTCACTGACCCCGGTCCTGTACAGAGTCACTGACTCCCGGTCCGTACAGAGTCACTGACTCCCGGTCCGTACAGAGTCACTGACTCCCGGTCCGTTCAGAGTCACTGACTCCGGTCCGTACAGAGTCACTGACTCCCGGTCAGTACAGAGTCACTGACTCCCGGTCCGTACAGAGTCACTGACTCCCGGTCCTTACAGATTCACTGACTCCCGGTCCGGACAGAGTCACTGACTCCCGGTCCGTACAGAGTCACTGACTCCCGGTCCTGTACAGAGTCACTGATTCCCGGTCCGTACAGAGTCACTGACTCCGGTCTGTGCAGAGACACTGACTCCCGGTCTGTACAGAGTCACTGACTCCGGTCGGTACAGAGTCACTGGACTCCCGGTCCGTACAAAGTCACTGACTCCCGGTCCGTACAGAGTCACTGACTCCCGGTCCGTACAGAGTCACTGACTCCCGGTCCGTACAGAGTCACTGACTCCCGGTCGGTACAGAGTCACTGACTCCCGGTCGGTACAGAGTAACTGACTCCCGGTCCGTACAGAGTCACTGACTCCCGGTCCGTACAGAGTCACTGACTCTGGTCCGTACATAGTCACTGACTCCCGGTCCGTACAGAGTCACTGACTCCGGTCCGTACAGAGTCACTGACTGCGGTCGGTACAGAGTCACTGACTCCGGTCGGTACAGAGTCACTGACTCCGGTCTGTACAAAGTCACTGACTCCGGTCTGTACAGAGTCACTGACTCCGGTCGGTTACAGTGTCACTGACTCCCGGTCCCATACAGAGTCACTGACTCCGGTCCGTACAGAGTCACTGACTCCCGGTCCGTACAGAGTCACTGACTCCCGGTCCGTACAGAGCCACTGACTCCCGGTCCGTACAGAGTCACTGACTCACGGTTTGTACAATGTCACTGACTCCGGTCGGTACAGAGTCACGGACTTCCGGTCCGTACAGAGTCTCTGACTCCGGTTTGTACAATGTCACTGACTCCCGGTCCGTACAGATTCACTGACTCCCAGTCCGTACATAGTCACTGACTCCCGGTCCATACAGAGTCACTGACTCCCGGTCCGTACAGAGTCACTGACTCCCGGTCGTTACAGAGTCACTGACTCCAGGTCCGTACAGAGTCACTGACTCCCGGTCGGTAACAGAGTCACTGACTCCCGGTCGGTACAGAGTCACTGACTCCGGTCCGTACAGAGTCACTGACTCCCGGTCCGTACAGAGTCACTGACTCCGGTCCGTACAGAGTCACTGACTCCGGTCCGTACAGAGTCACTGACTCCCAGTCCGTACAGAGTCACTGACACCCCGGTCCGTACAGAGTCACTGACTCCCGGTCCGTACAGAGTCACTGACTCCGGTCTGTAAAGTGTCACTGACTCCCGGTCCGTACAGAGTCACTGACTCCCGGTCCGTACAGAGTCACTGACTCCGGTCCGTACAGAGTCACTGACTCCCGGTCCGTACAGAGTCACTGACTCCGGTCCGTACAGAGTCACTGACTCCCGGTCCGTACAGAGTCACTAACTCCCCGTCCGTACAGTGTCACTGACTCCAGGTCAGTACAGAGTCACTGACTCCGGTCCGTACAGAGTCACTGACTCCCGGTCAGTAACAGAGTCACTGACTCCGGTCCGTACAGAGTCACTGACTCCGGTCCGTACAGAGTCACTGACTCCCGGTCCGTACAGAGTCACTGACTCACGGTCCGTACAGAGTCACTGACTCCCGGTCCGTACAGTGTCACTTACTCCGGTCCGTACAGAGTCCACTGACTCCCGGTCCGTACAGAGTCACTGACTCCCGGTCCGTACAGAGTCACTGACTCCGGTCCGTACAGTGTCACTGACTCCCGGTCCGTACAGAGTCACTGACTCCGGTCCGTACAGAGTCGCTGACTTCAGTTCTGTACATAATCAATGAATCCGAAATGTACAGAGTCACTGATTCCCGGCCTGTACAGAGTCACCGACTCCAGGTCTGTACAGAATCAATGACTTCCCGACTGTACAGAGTCACCGACTCCCGGTCTGTACAGACTCACAGACTCCGGCTCTGTACGGAGTCACTGACGCCCTGTCTGTACAGAGTTACTGACTACCGGTCTTACAGAGCCACTGACTCCCGGTCTCTACAGAGTCACTGATTCCGATCTGTACAGAGTCATTGACACATGATCTGTAGAGAGCCACTGACTCCAGGTCTGCACAGGTTCACTGACTCACTGTCTGAAAAGAGCCACTGATTCCTGTCCATACAGAGTCACGGACTCGCGTCCTGTACAGATTCACTGACTCCCTGTCTGTACAGATTCACTGATTCCGGTCTGTACAGAGCCACTGACTACCGGTCTGTACAGAGTCACTGACTCCCTCTCTGTACAGAGTCAATGATTCCGATCTGTGCAGAGACTCTGACTCCCCTGCCTGTACCGAGTCACTGACTCCCAGTCTGTGCAGACTTACTGACTCCCGATCAAGGAAGACTCACTGACACCCGGTCTGTACAGAGTCACTGACACCCGGTCTGTACAGTCACTGACACCCGGTCTGCACAGAGACCCTGACACCAGGTCTGTACAGAGTTACTGACTCCCCGGCCTGTACAGAGTCACTGACTTCCGGTCTGTACCGAGTCACTGACGCCCGGACTGTACAGATTCACTGACTCCCTGTCTGGACAGATTCACTGATTCCAGTCTGTACAGAGTCACTGATTCCCGGCCTGGACAGAGTTACTGACTCCCGGTCTGTGCAGTGTTACTGACTCCGGTCTGCAGAGAGTCATTGGTACCCCGTCAGTACAAAATCACTGACTCCCGGTCTGTACATTGTAATTGACTTCCGGTCGATGCAGATTCACTGACTCCCGGTCTGGACAGAGTAACTGACCCCGGGCCGTAGAGAATCACTGACTCCCGGTCTGTACAGAGTCGCTGACTTCAGTTCTGTACATAATCAATGAATCCGAAATGTACAGAGTCACTGATTCCCGGCCTGTACAGAGTCAGCGACTCCAGGTCTGTACAGAATCAATGACTTCCCGACTGTACAGAGCCACTGACTCCAGGTCTGCACAGGTTCACTGACTCACTGTCTGAAAAGAGCCACTGATTCCTGTCCATACAGAGTCACGGACTCGCGGCCTGTACAGATACACTGACTCCCTGTCTGTACAGATTCACTGATTCCGGTCTGCACAGAGCCACTGACTACCGGTCTGACTCACTGTCTGAAAAGAGCCACTGATTCCTGTCCATACAGAGTCACGGACTCGCGGCCTGTACAGATTCACTGACTCCCTGTCTGTACAGATTTACTGATTCCGGTCTGTACAGAGCCACTGACTACCGGTCTGTACAGAGTCACTGACTCCCTCTCTGTACAGAGTCAATGATTCCGATCTGTGCAGAGACTCTGACTCCCCTGCCTGCACCGAGTCACTGACTCCCAGTCTGTGCAGACTTACTGACTCCCGATCAAGGAAGACTCACTGACACCCGGTCTGTACAGAGTCACTGACACCCGGTCTGTACAGTCACTGACACCCGGCCTGTACAGAGCCACTGACTCCTGGTCCGTACAGAGTCACTGATTGCAGGACTGTACAAAGTTACTGATTCCCGGTCTTACAGAGCCACTGAATACCGGTCTGTACAGAGTCACTGACTCCCTCTCTGTACAGAGTCAATGATTCCGATCTGTACAGAGTAACTGACTCCACGGCCTGTACCGACTCACTGAAACCCGGTCTGTACAGAGTCACTGACACCCGGTCTGTACAGAGCCACTGATTCCAGGTCTGTGCAGGTTCACTGACTCACTGTCTGCACAGAGTCACTGATTCCGGTCTGTACAGAGTAACCGACTTCCGGTCGGTACAGAATCACTGCCTCCCGCTCTGTACAGATTTGCTGACTCCAGGTCTGTACATAATCAATGATTCCGAACTGCACAGAGTCGCTGACTCCCGGTCGTACAGCGTCACTGACTCACGGTTGGACAGAGTCACTAACACTCGGTCTGTTCAGAGTTACTGACTCCCGGTCTGTAAAGGCTCATTGACTCCCGGTCTGGACAGAATTACTGACTCCCGGTCTGCACAGAGCCACTAACTCCCGGTCTGTACTGAATCACTGGCTCCAGGTCTGCAGAGAATCATTGATTCCCGCTGTGCACAGAGTCATTGACTCCTGGTCTGTACAGAGTAACTGACTTCCGGTCTCGGCAGAGTCACTGACTACCGGTCTGCACAGAGTGACCGACTTCAGGTCCGTGCAGAATCACCGACTCCCGGTCTGAACAGAGCCATTAAATCACGGTCTGCACAGGGACACTGACTCCAGGTCTGCACAGAGTCACTGACTCCAGGTCTGTACTGAATCAATGACTCCCTGTTTGTACAGATTCACTGCTTCCGGTCTGTACAGTGTCACGGACTCCCGGTCTGTGCAGAGTCACTGACTCCAGGTCGGTACAGAGTCACTCAGTCTCGGTCCGTTCAGAGTTCCCGACTCCCGGTCTCTGAAGACTCACTGACACCCGGTCTGTACAGAGTCAGTGACACCCTGTCTGTACAGAGCCACTAACTCCAGGTCTGTACAGATTCGCTGACTAACTGTCTGTACAGAGAAACTGACTCCAGGTCTGTACAGAGCCACTGACTCCCGGTCTGTACAGATTTACTGACTCTCGGTTTGTACAGATTCACTGACTCCCTGTCTGTACAGCGTCACTGACTCCTGGTCTGCACAGCGTCACTGATTCCCGGTCTATGTAGAGTCACTGACTCCCTTTCTGTCCAGAATCAATGACTTCCGGTCCGTGCAGCGAAGCTGACTTCCGGTCTACGCAGAGTCACTGAGTCCCTGTTTGTTCAAAGTCACTAACTCTCGGTCTGTCCAGGGTCAATGATTCCCTGTCTGTACAGATTCACTGACTCCCGGTCCGTATAGAATCACAGACTCCCGTTTTGTACAGAACCACCGACTCCCGGTCTGTGCAGAGAGCCCGACTCCAGGTCTGTGCACATTAACTGATTCCAGGTCTGTACAGAACCACGGACACCCGGTCTGTGCAGAGTGACCGACTCCCGGTCTGCAAAGAGTCACTGTCGCCCGGTCTGGACAGAGTCACCGAGTTCCGGTCCGTACAGAAACACCGATTCCCGGTCTAGACAACGTCACTGAATTCAGGTCTGTGCAGAGTCACTGACTCCCCGGCCTACAGAGTCACTGACTTCCTGTCTGTACAGAATCACTGACAGCCGGACTGTACAGAGCCACTGAAATTCGGTCTGTGCAGAGCCACTGAATCCAGGTCTGTACAGATTCATTGACTCACTGTCTGTACAGAGTCACTGATTCCGGTCTTTACTGGGTCACTGACTCCCGGTTTCTGTGCAGAGTCACTGACTCCAGCTCTGAACAGAGTGGCTAACTCTCGGTCCGTTCAGAGTTACTGACTCCGGGTCTATGAAGTCTCACTGCCTCCCGGTCTGTACAGAATCATCGCCTCCCGATCTGTGGAGATTCACTGAAATCCAGTCTGGACAAAGTCACTGATTACTGATCTTTACAGAGTCACTGAC